>NC_135804.1:94016910-95216910 GCF_964213995.1 Mustelus asterias
TAGCTAAAATGTAAAATTGCTATAACCTGAAGAAATTCTTATCTAAACATGCTGTCACAGTGGACCATTTGCATCATTTGTTAGTATGCTGTTCTGTGAACTGGGAACACTGTGCTTCAGCTTTGGTGAATATTTGCTCTCAGACTTCCTGAATTTTGTTAATTTATGTAGTGCGAAAGTATTTAACCAACCCAGGGGACAGAAGATCAGCACAAGTTCCACCTCAGTGCCCCTTCCTGGCTGATTACGTGCTGTAATTTTGAGAACCATGAAGCATATCCACCAGCAGTCACAGAATGCCTTTGTGGCAAGATTCATAGAATCAGAGGATCTTACAGTGCAGAAGGAGGCCATTTGGCCCATCGAGTTTGCACTGACTCTCTGACAGAGTGTCTTACCCTGGCCCTCTCCCCTGGCCTATCCCCATAACCCCACATATTTACCATGACTAATCCATCTAACCTACACATCATAGGACATGAATGGCCAATTTAGCATGGCCAATCCACCTAATTTGCACGTCTTTGGACTGTGGGAGGAAACCGGAGAACTTAGAGGAAACCCACACAGAAACTTGGAGAATGTGCAAACTCCACACATTCAAATATATAGGCCAGGATTCTCCCAAATAAATTCCAAGTTTCCAATGGGTGGAAAAATGGGAGTAAGTCCCACTGGTTTTTTTTAGCATGATTTCCAGACTGAATCTCAGACGCTCTGTTCATCGCAGAGTGTCCTTGCAGGATTCCCTCTGAAAATCTGGAGGCAGGGCCTAATCACGCCCGAGAGGCCAGCACTGAATGGGCCACTGCGTCTGCACCGATCTGTCAGCGTGGAGATTGGCGCATGCGCAGTGTCGCCCTCCCCCCCCCCCCCCCGCCCCCTGTTACCAGCCTCCAGATCAATGGCCAGCTCCGCAGCTCCCCATCGATGTCCTACCAACGCCATCCCTCCCAACCCCTGATCGCTGGTCTCCTGGACCTCCTTGGGACAGATGTCCTCCCCACCCACCACACCCCCTCCATCCCCACCCAGCCTCGATCTCCCCAACAACCCCCACAACGACAGTCCCTCCCCCAAGACAATCCCAACCCCACCCCCCGACCCCGCTGACCAGTCCCGATGTTCTCCCCTTCCCCCGCTGCCAGCCCTGATCTACCACCCCGCCAGCACAAATCACCCCCCAACCCTAATGGCCAGCCCTGATTGCCCTCATCCCTCCCTCTCTCAATGCTACAATTGCAGAGTGGCAGCGGGTTCCCCCCCCCCAGCCAATTGCCCCCCCAATAGGCCCTGCCCGAATAGGCCCCCTCTGGCCCTGCCCCCTTGGTACTGCCCACTGCCAGGGTCCCAGGCTGGCACTGCCCAAGGGGCAACCCCCCCTTACCCCTGACCTCCCGGTGGGGAGGGCCTCAATGGCTTCTCTTCACTGTAGCAGGATCAGGCCGCCTGTTACCTGTTAGTGGGGAGCAGGAGTAAATCCCTGTGGAGGGAACGACTCCCAGAGGATAATGGGGGTGCGCACTAGCAGGCCCAGAGAATGCAGTGCGGGGCCCGCGATCATATTGAAATCATAATTACAATATGCTAATCAGCTCTTCACCGATTTCTGGCACGGAACTGATTAGGTTCAAAAACTTGGTCCCAGAGATATGTGGAGGCCGTGACTTATAGTGAGAAGCCTTCAAAATGGCCACCACTCATGTCTCCCGGCCCGCTACGCTACTCATGCAGCGCAGCGGGCTGGGAGAATCGCTCCCATATTGTCAGAAAATAGCATCAGGATAAAGCACACACACTGGCTGCGATTTAGAGGCAGAGCAAACCGCGGGCACAAATTCTGAAATGGCCGCTACCTTTCGTGAGAGGCCAAAAACAGATTTGTGCCAACAAGAATCCCATGTGCAATCATCACCAGATCAAACCGATGGCACAATCAGTTTCATGCCCATGCAGGATGCGTACTTGATTAGCTTATTTTATAATAAATTTAAATAGGATTAGCAGGCTTAGCGCTGCCACTTCCGCCCTCACAGTGTGTTCCCATCCACTGGGTGTGATGTCACGCCAGCGCAATTCACTACAGGTTTTCAAAAGCAAAAATCAGTCGTGATGACCATGTCGGGGGTGCACAGTGAGGTATAGCTCCCGGTGATGCGGAACCAGGCAATGCCCACCCTGGCACTACTGTTTTGCAGTGTCAGGGTGACAGTGCCAAGCACAGGCCTCCTGTGGAGCCCCCTCTTGTGGGGGGTTTCCCTTATGTGGGGAAGGGAGGGGGCTATGCTTGTAGAGGGGGTGGGCATGATGCCCTAATTCAAGGTGGGGGTGGAGGCTCATCCCAATGCTTGTTGGGGGCAGGTTGGGTCAGAGCCTGTGAAGCGGGGTAGGGACGGTGCCAGTGCTGAGGGGGGTGGGGGTTGGAGTCAGTGATGAATGGGGGCGGTACTCTGATACCTGGGGGGGGGGGGGGGGGGGGGGCGGGGGTGAGTGGTCAGGTCACCCCGATGTTTGTGTACCCGACCTTTGCATTGTGGGGGCGGGGTGAGTGCGGGGGAGGGGGTGGATCCTGATATCCATGTTGGGGAGGGGGGATGGGGGCTTAAATTTAACTGAGATTGAGCATCCCTTTAAAAATGATACCCCAGCCTCAGAATCCTAACGTTGGTAGTGTGTTTAGGCCCTACCTCTCCAGCTGGCCATGTGATCCTCGCCAGCACTCTAAAGTTGCACAAAGTGCAGTTAAATCAAGTGAGCAAAAGCACCTATGAAACTAGCGAGTCTCAGACAGCATTTCTCACCTGATCCAGCACTCTGTACAATTTTGGGAAAATTGCACCCAGTGTCATATTCCAAATAATGATGTTTGTTCCAGCTGATTCCACCATTTCCTTGAAGTAATGTCCTTGGGCAGAATTTTGTGTCCTCTGATGTGGTTAACTGGGTAGTGAAGGAATATTAATCAGGTGTGAGGTTGATGAGACTGCACTGACTCTCTGAACCGCACCTCCACCACAACCCCCCCCCCTCCCCCCCTCCCCCCACCCCCACCCCATCCCCCCTTCCCCCCACCCCATCCCCCCTTCCCCCCACCCCCCCTCCCCCACCCCATCTCCTGTGCATTTACCATAGCCAATCCACCTAACCAACATATCTTTGGACTGTGGGAGGAAACCGGACCACCTGGAGGAAACCCACGCAGACACGGGGAGAACGTGCTGTGAGGATGCTACACATACCTTCAGTTGTCCCAAGTTACGGAAGGGAAAATCAATCAAAATTCCCACTCCTGAATCCTATCCAGCTACCCTGGCAAATAGAATTTGGATAAGGATACTGTGTGTGTGGCTGTGATGGCTCATATTAAATGACAGGCTCAAGTTTGAAGAACATTTCTTGTGAATTAAAGGTAGAATACCTGGGGTTCAGCTACACTTGTCTGTACTTTAGTGATCTTGGGAGATGTCCTGGCTTTGACAGCACAATTGAAGGATGTTGGGCTACATTTGTATTGGAGAATAATCCTGCAGAATTGAAATGGCGACCTGGAGCTTGACAATATTGCAGTGGGACTCCTAATGATTAACACCATTGGAGGAAGGGTCACTTTGATTTATTTTAACTGTGGAGGAGATATCTGGCATTTGATAATGGTGGAGGTGAGATTTGTCAAAATTATGCATTAAATTTGAGACATCGGTCACTGGTGAACCTAACGCCTGTCAACACTAATAGGAGGGCAGGGTACGGGTCTGACGGGATTGGTTAGAGAGGGAGGGGAGAATTCAATGACAGCACTGGTTTGTGGCTTTCTAAGGAATATTTTCAAACACTGAATTTATTATTTTGTCATTGGTTATGCCCAATGGTTGGCTCCCAATCGAGTAACATCTTAATTTTAAAATTATCATCCTTGCTTCCAAGTCCCATCAATGCATTGCTTCCAAGTCCCTCCCTATCTCTTTAATCTCCTCCAGCCCCTCAACATTCTGCAATATCAGCGCTCCTCTAATTCAGACCACTTTTGCATCCTTGATTTTAATATCTCCACCACTGGTGACCGCGGCTTCAGTTGCCTAGGCCCTACATGCTGGAACATCCTCTGTACACATCTCCACCTCCCAGCTCGCTTTCCCCTTTTGGGACATTCTTTAAAACCCACCTCTTTGCTGGCAAAAGGAGGTATCTTTGTTCCAACATAAATTGGAAGTGTTGGAAATGCCCAGCACATCTGGCAACATCTGTGCAGAGAGAAACAGAGGTCAGTGATCCTTTGACAGTGCAAATGCAGATTGTGTTTCTACTTTGACTCTCCAGATGCTGCCTGGCCTGCTGAGTATTCTATTTCTATTTCAAGTATCCAGCATCTCCTATCATTTTTTTAATGCATTCATGGGACGTGGGCATCGCTGGCTGGTTAGCATCCCTAGTTAACTGTTGTGGGAAATTCTTTTAAGTGGCCTGATTAATTTAAAGACTAAATCTTTTCATAAAACATTTCATTTCACAAAAGCAAAAAAATGTTTATTCAGTTCAATGAAATTAAAACATTGACATGTTAGAATCAAAAACACTACAAATTAACAATATTCAGACAAACATACAATTAAGACAAGACAAATCTCATTTTGGCCAAAATGGGAGATCAATGGATCCACCTACACAGCCAATGAGCTAGCAGGCTTTCACAAAAGATCTCAGATTTCATGCCAAAGGGCAGAATTGGTTATAGTTTTCGTTATCAGATTAATCAGCCCAGCACTTAATTAAAAGCAATTTCATTCATTCACTGTTGTGTCAATCTAACAATGGCATGTCCTTCAATTAATCATATTTTGACACCTTCAAATATTGATCTGCCATTCGTCTGTCTGTTTTACGGAAGGTCTCTCCCAAAAATGGCTTCTTATGGTTCAGCATTTCTCTAACCAGTTTAAACCGGCTCTAATACCAAAAAACACCTTTAGCTTTTGGTATTATCACCCGGCCTGGGTAATTTACTTTGTTGCATAATTTGTGCCTGACTTGGGCTGATATCTTTCATGAATACATCTTTCATTTTACTGGCATGTTACAAATTAATTTCTTCGAGACATTATTAAGATGTGACTTAAATATTTTGTATTCTTCTCAAACCACATATTAAAACATTAGCTGCTAATTATCCTCATGTTGGGTATTTAGAATTAATCAGAATTCTCAACTACATTGCTCGAAGGCAATTGAGAGTCAACCACATTGCGGTGGCTCTGGAGTCACATGTAGGCCAGACCAGGTGAGGACGACAGATTTCATTCCCTAAAGGACATTAGTGAACCAGATGAGTTTTTCTCGACAATGGTTTCATAGTCATCAGTAGATTGATACTTTTTATTGAGTTCAAATTTCACCATCTGCCGTGGTGGGATTTGAACCCGGGACCCCAGAACATTAGTTGGGTTCCTGGATTAATAGTCTAGCCACGAGAATTCTAATAGTCTAATTAGAACCAGTCTAATTAGCCACTAATAGTTTAATACCACTAGGCCATTGCCTCCCCTGCTAGGCATTTGTAAGTGTGGTTAGTTTCACTTTAAAATGAGAAAATATTTATCATTCATTGCAAAAGAAGTGTATTTTTTCTATTAACAAAGCTCACTTGTGTAGATAGAAATAGCAGATTATTACAGGTGAAGTGGTTGGTGCTAATTTACTGGAAAATGTTACCATTTTTAAACTTGGAACTGAAACCAGGAGTCATAAGCCAATTGAATACATCACCTTAGTTTAAGATATTCCCATTTGTACATAGGATTGTTGTTAGTGGTGCTTGTCTTTCAGATTTGCTGTCCGAGTATTGCATAGGATCAAGTTCAAAGAAGCAGAGTTGGTTGTATTATATAAAAAACCATGTTGGTTGCAATTGCCTGTCAAAGCCATAGTTGTAAAATGTATCATCCTGAAATCTTGAGCTTTCAATGGGCTTTATAAACAGATGTGGAGATGCCGGCGTTGGACTGGGGTAAACACAGTAAGAAGTCTAACAACACCAGGTTAAAGTCCAACAGGTTTATTTGGTAGCAAAAGCCACTAGCTTTCGGAACAGGCTGTCCCTTCGTCAGGTGGGTGGGAGTTCTGATCACAAACAGGGCACAAAGACACAAACTCAATTTACATGAATAATGATTGGAATCTGAGTCTTTACAGCTAATCAAGCCTTAAAGATACAGACAATGTGAGTGGAGGGAGCATTAAGCACAGGTTAAAGAGATGTGTATTGCCTCCAGACAGGACAGCTAGTGAGATTTTGCACATCCAGGCAGGTTGTGGGGGTTACAGGTAGTGTGACATGAACCAAATATCCCCTTGAGGCCATTCTCATGTGTGCGGAACCTGGCTATCAGTCTCTGTAAGAAGTCTAACAACACCAGGTTAAAGTCCAACAGGTTTATCCTGTTGGACTTTAACCTGGTGTAGTTAGACTTCTTACTGTGTTTACCCCAGTCCAACGCCGGCATCTCCATATCAGTCTCTGCTCAGCGACTCTGCGCTGTCGTGTGTCGTGAAGGCCGCCTTGGAGAACGCTTACCCGGAGATCAGAGGCTGAATGCCCGTGACCGCTGAAGTGCTCCCCAACAGGAAGAGAACAGTCTTGCCTGGTGATTGTCGAGCGGTGTTCATTCATCCGTTGTCATAGCGTCTGCATGGTTTCCTCAATGTACCATGCCTCGGGACATCCTTTCCTGCAGCGTAACAGGTAGACAACGTTGTCTTGACAAACACAGGACACGGTGGACAGAGTACCCTTCGTCGTCCAGTACTTCCCCGGAGCGGAGAAGGTATGACATCTCCTCCGGAGCCTTCAACATGTCATTGATAAAGACGAACATCTCGCCAAGGCCATCCCCACACCCCCACTCCTTGCCTTCAAACAACCGCACAACCTCAAACAGACCATTGTCCGCAGCAAACTACCCAGCCTTCAGGAGAACAGTGACCACGGCACCACGCAGCAACCTCTGCAAGACGTGCCGGATCATTGACACGGATGCCATCATCTCACGTGAGAACACCATCCACCAGGTACACGGTACATACTCTTGCAACTCAGCCAACATTGTCTACCTGATACGCTGCAGGAAAGGATGTCCCGAAGCATGCTACATTGGGGAAACCATGCAGACGCAACGACAACGGGTGAATGAACACCGCTCGACAATCACCAGGCAAGATGTGCAAAGATGTGCGGGTTAGGTTGATTGGCCATGCTAAAATTGCCCCTTGGTGTCCTGAGATGCGTAGGTTAGAGTGATTAGCAGGTAATATGTGTAAGGATATGGGGGTAGGGCCTGGGTGGGATTGTGGTCGGTGCAGACTTGATGGGCTGAATGGCCTGTTTCTGCACTGTCGGGTTTCTATGATTTCTGTGATTTCTATGAAGACTGTTCTCTTCCTGTTGGGGAGCACTTCAGCGGCCACGGGCATTCAGCCTCTGATCTCCGGGTAAGCGTTCTCCAAGGCGGCCTTCATGACACCCGACAGCGCAGAGTCGCTGAGCAGAGACTGATAGCCAGGTTCCGCACACATGAGGACGGCCTCAACCGGGATATTGGGTTCATGTCACACTATCTGTAACCCCCACAACCTGCCTGGATGTGCAAAATCTCACTCGCTGTCCTGTCTGGAGACAATACACATCTCTTTAACCTGTGCTTAATGCTCCCTCCACTCACATTGTCTGTACCTTTAAGGCTTGATTAGCTGTAAAGACTCACATTCCAATCATTATTCATGTAAATTGAGTTTGTGTCTTTGTGCCCTGTTTGTGATCAGAACTCCCACCCACCTGACGAAGGGACAGCCTGTTCCGAAAGCTAGTGGCTTTTGCTACCAAATAAACCTGTTGGACTTTAACCTGGTGTTGTTAGACTTCTTACTTTATAAACAGAGACAGAGAATACAAAAGACAAGAAGTTTTGGTAAACCCATATAAAACGGTTTGACCCCACTGTGACTATAGATCCCAATTCTGGACACCCAGAGGATATGAGGAGATCGAAGAGTGGTGATAAGTGGCCCAGAAACCTGAGAAGCACCAGGGCCTATGATTTATCTCTCCGACCCTGCTTAGAGGTTTTCACAGCACGTATGAAGCCAGCGAAACATGAAGCAGATCAGCTGGATTGTCAAAGCACAATGGCATCCCCAACAATGTTCACCCACCAGCCCCCCCACCGCCCCCCCACCCCAGAAATATTCACTCCCCTAAACCCCCAACCTTGGCAATGTTCAGACCCCATCCCAGCAATATTCACACACCTGGCAATATTCAGATTCCGTTCAGTCTATATCCCCTGCACACCCACAAACCCCACACCACTCATCAATGTTCAACCCATCATCCACCCGCCCTCCTCACCCGGCAATGTTTACTTCCTCTCCCCCCACCCCTGGATGCGTTCATCCCCACCTGCATCCCCTCTTGTATCCTCTCTCCAGACTTACCTTCCAGAATCCCTGACACCTCTCTAGCTAATGTTGGAAGAGCCAGCATTGTCACAGAGTGGGGGTGGAGGGAGTTTGAGAAACTTGTGGGTGAGAAGGGGTGAGGGAGTCTGAACATGATTAGGGAATGCGCTCGGGATGTGAATACTGACAGGAGCGAGGGAAGTGGTGAACACAGTTGGGGGATGAGGAACACTGGGGTTGAGAAGGGGGAGTTAACACTTGGGGGTGTGGGCGAGAGGGCAGGGGGGCTAACACACTCAAGAGGTGAGGAATAAGTGTGAATATGATCTGGGGAATAAGGCAGGGTTGAACACTGTCAGGGGTGAAGGAGAGGTCTGAACATTTTCAGGACATGAGGGGGAGGTTAGCATTGTCAGTGAGCGGAGATTGAATAGTTTTGGGGTGGACAGCTCCATTTAAAACATTGTAAGTCAATGAACTGAAGGTAGAACATAAGGACGTGTCTTAAGCTCTTGATAAGAGATTCATAGCTGGGCTGGAATTACAGTCAACAATTGACTGCATAACTCTTCATTCCTGCTGGAGCTGATATCACAAGGTGAGAAGGCTCCAATGTAAAGGGATAAGTGGGCAAAATAAACTGCAATCGGTATCTGGTGCACTTTCTTTGATCAGAAGATCTGGGCCTATTTTTCCTATTAGCTTTGCAACATAGTGGACTTCAGTTGGAGTGGGGGGCACTGGTTACTCCCCAAAATAACTGAGAGTTTGGAGTTTCCACCGATACTGATGTAGCTCCCAGATATCTGCTGCCTGAGGCAAAAATGGTCCCCCCCTTACTGAGCCAAAAGATCTTGGTGGCCGCATGTGAATTTTAAATCACCTCATTGTGAAATATGCGATTCTTGGAATTTCTCAATATGGTTTAAAACCAGTATTGAATATTAGACATTTCAATTATCGAGAAAAAAGTTAGAGGAAAGAATATTTCAAAAGACATTACGAATAATTTGTAGAAGTCTGTTAGCTAGATTTACCATCAGAGTTATTTACATACACAAAATCCATTCTAATCATTAAGAATTTATAACAGGAATTATTCTACACAAATATCATTAAATGAAGTATGATGAATTGTGTAAACAGAAAGGAAGCAGAGATGTAAGATTTAAGGCCAAGCTGGTGTAAAGTTCTAAACACTGGCAATCCTCTGATATATCACCTTGAAGTGGCCGTTCTTTTTGTGTGCAACCTAGCATGTTGGCAACCTACATAGAATATAGAACAGTACAGCACAGTACAGGCCCTTCGGCCCTCGATGTTGTGCCAAGCTTAGTCCGAAACCAAGATCAAGCTATCCCACTCCCTGTCATTCTGGTGCTCTCCATGTGCCTATCCAATAGCCGCTTGAAAGTTCCTAAAGTGCCCAACTCCACTATCACAGCAGGCAGTCCATTCCACACCCCAACCACTCTCTGAGTAAAGAACCTACCTCAGACATCCCTCCTATATCTCCCACCATAAACCTTATGGTTATCCCCCCCAGTAACAGCTACATCCACCCGAGGAAATAGTCTCTGAACGTCCACTCTATCTATCCCCCTCATCATCTTATAAACTTCTATTAAGTCTCCTCTCATCCTCCTCCACTCTAAAGAGAAAAGCCCTAGTTCCCTCAACCTTTCCTCATAAGACCTATCCTCCAAACCAGGCAGCATCCTGGAAAATCTCCTCTGCACTCTCTCCAATGCTTCCACATCCTTCTTATAGTGAGGTGACCAGAACTGCACACAATATTCCAAATGTGGTCTTACCAAGGTCCTGTACAGTTGCAGCATAACCCCACGGCTCTTAAACTCAAACCCCCTGTTAATAAACGCTAACACACTATAGGCCTTCTTCACGGCTCTATCCACTTGAGTGGCAACCTTCAGAGATCTGTGGATATGAACCCCAAGATCTCTCTGTTCCTCCACATTCCTCAGAATCCTGCCATTGACCCTGTAATCCGCATTCAAATTTGTCCTACCAAAATGAATCACCTCGCACTTATCAGGGTTAAACTCCATCTGCCATTTTTCGGCCCAGCCCTGCATCCTATCAATGTCTCTTTGCAGCCTACAACAGCCCTCCACCTCATCCACTACTCCACCAATCTTGGTGTCATCAGAAAATTTACTGACCCACCCTTCAGCCCCCTCCTCCAAGTCATTGATAAAAATCACAAATAGCAGAGGACCCAGCACTGATCCCTGTGGTACACCGCTGGTAACTGGTCTCCAGTCTGAAAATTTTCCATCCACCACCACCCTCTGTCTTCTATGAGATAGCCAGTTACTTATCCAATCGGCAAAATTTCCCTCTATCCCACACCTCCTTACTTTCTTCATGAGCCGACCATGGGGAACCTTATCAAACGCCTTACTAAAATCCATGTATACGACATCAACTGCTCTACCTTCATCTACACACTTAGTTACCTCCTCAAAGAATTCAATCAAATTTGTGAGGCAAGACTTACCCTTCACGAATCCGTGTTGACTATCCTGGATTAAGCTACATCTTTCCAAATGTTCATAAATGCTATCCCTGAGGACCTTTTCCATTAACTTACCGAACACCGAAGTAAGACTAACCGGCCTATAATTACCATGGTCATTCCTATTTCCTTTCTTGAACAGAGGAACAACATTCACCACTCTCCAGTCCTCTGGCACTATCCCCATGATGTGGAGATGCCGGCGTTGGACTGGGGTGAACACAGTAAGAGTTTTAACAACACCAGGTTAAAGTCCAACAGGTTTATTTGGTAGCTAATGGACAGTGAGGACCCAAAGATCAAAGCCAAAGGCTCTGCAATCTCATCCCTTGCCTCCCAAAGAATCCTAGGATATATCCCATCTGGCCCAGGGGACTTATCAACCCTCAGGTTTTTCAAAATTGCTAATACATCTTCCCTCAGAACATCTTCCTCCTCCAGCCTATCAGCCTGTATCACACTCTCATCCTCAAAAACATGGCCCCTCTCCTTGGTGAACACTGAAGAAAAGTATTCTTGATTTTCATTTTCATTTGTGGGTTGTGGGTGTTGGCTGCCTGGCATTTACAGCCCATATCCCTAACTGTCCTTGAGAAAGTGGTGGTGAGCAATGTTCCTTCAAAGTTCCATAGGCATGCAACTATGCAGCAAGTCAGAACAACTTGCACATGGATCAAAGAGTGTTTGAATAAACAGTGTTTAGCTAATTTATGATAGATCTTTGAGCAAATAACCAGCAGCACGCATAAAGGGGAACATTTATATGTGGTGTTCTTGGATTTCCAAAGGGCATTTGATAAGATGCCACATCAAACATTATTAAAAATAAGAAAGTATGGTTTGAGAGTAACATATTAGCATGAATAGAGGATTGGTTAGCTAACAGGGTGTAGAGATGCCGGCGTTAGACTGGGGTAAGCACAGTAAGAAGTCTCACAACACCAGGTTAAAGTCCAAAAATTTATTTGGTAGCACAAGCTTTCGGAGCACTGCCCCTTCATCAGGTGAGTGGGAGTTGTGTTCACAAACAGGGCATATATAGACACAAACTCAATTTACAAGATAATGGTTGGAACACGAGTCTTTACAGGTAATCAAGTTTTAAAGGTACAGACAATATGAGTGGAGAGAGGGTTAAGCACAGGTTAAAAAGATGTGTATTGTCTCCAGTCAGGACAGTTAGTGAGATTTTGCAAGCCCAGACAAGTCGTGGGGTTACAGGTAGTGTGACATGAACCCAAGATCCCGGTTGAGGCCGTCCTCATGTGTGTGGAACTTGGCTATCAGTTTCTGTTCAGCGATTCTGCATTGTCGTGTGTCATGAAGGCTGCCTTGGAGAATGCTTACCCGAAGATTAGAGGCTGAATGCCCGTAATGCTGAAGTGTTCCCCAACAGGAAGCGAACACTCCTGCCTGGTGATTGTCGAGCGGTGTTCATTCATCTGTTGTTGTAGTGTCTGCATGGTCTTCCCAATGTACCACGCCTCGGGACATCCTTTCCAGGAAAGCTTGTGGCTTGTGCCACCAAATAAACCTGTTGGACTTTAACCTGGTGTTGTGAGACTTCTTACTAGCTAACAGGAAGCAGAAATCAGTGATGAATGGATCATTTTCCGGTTGGCAAGTTGTAACTTATGGAGTACCACAAGATTCAGTGTTCGGGTCTCAACTATTTCCAATCTCTATCAATTACTTGGACGAACAAACCAAATGAATGGTAGTAAATTTGCCAAATGACACAAAGATAGGTAGGAAAGTAAATCATCAAGAGGAAGTAAAGAGTCTACAAAGGGATATAGATTGGTTAAGTGATTGAGAAATGTTTGGCAGATGGGGTATAACGTGGGAAAATGTGAACTTGTTCACTTTGGCAGGAACAATAGTAAAGCAGTAAATTATTTACATGGAGAGAGATTGCAAAACTCAGGTACAGAGGGATCAGGGTGTCCTGGTACATGAAGCACAAAACATTAGTATGCAGGTAAAACAAGTGATTAGGAAGGCAAATTGAATTATGGTGTTTCTAACAAGGGGAATAGAATATAAAAGTAGGGACGTTTTACTGCAGCTTTACAGGGTTTTGGTGAGACCACATCTTCAATATTGTGTACAGTTTTCTCTCCTTATTTGAAAAAAAGGATATAAATACATTAGAAGCAGTTCAGAGCAGGTTCACTCTACATTTTCCTGGGATGAAGGGCTTATCTTATGAAGAATGGTTGAACAATTTGGGCTGACAAGGATGCTCCCCTCCTCTCTCCCCAATCCAGAGCCTGACTATCCCTTCTGACCCGACTACCGCTACCCCTGCCCACCCAGCTATCCACTCATCCACCTACTCCCTACCCACCTACCCATCCTACCCACTTCACACACTTCATCTACTTACCCACCTCACCCACCAAAGTAGGTCAGAGGCTGTGAATCCTGCAGTGAGTAACTCACCTCCTGACTCCCCAAAGCTTGTCTGCCATCTACAAGGGACAAGTCAGAGTGTGGTGGAATACTTTCCACTTGCTTGGATGAATGTGGTTCCAGCAACCCTCAAGAAGCTTGACACCATCCAGGACAAAGCAGCCCGCTTGATTACCACCTTCAACATTCACTCGCTCTATCACCAATGCACAGTGGCAGCAGTATGTATCATGTACATGATATATTACAGCAACTCACCAAGGCTTCATCGACAGCACCTTCCAATCACATGATCTCTATCACCTGGAAGGACAAGAGAAGCAGATACATGGGGATACCACTACCTGCAAACTTCCCTTCAAGCTACACACCATCCTGGCTTGGAATTATATCGCTATTCCTTCATTGCTGCTGGCTCAAAATCCTGGAACTCCCTTCCTAATAACACTATGGGTGTATGATATGTCCACATAGAATCAGAGAATCCTTACAGTGCAGATGGAAGTCATTTGGCCCATCAAGTTTGCACCAACCACAATCTCACCCAGGCCCTATCCCCAAACCCTCACATATTTACCCTGTTAATCCCACTGACACTAAGCATCAATTCGTCATGGCCAATCCGCCAACCCCCACATCTTTGGAGTGTGGGAGGAAACCGGAGCACCCGGAGGAAACCCACCCAAGGAAATCCATGGGCTGGCAGTTCAAGAAGGTGGCACACCATTAGGAATGGTAAAGAATGCTGGCCTAGCCAGCGATGCCCACAAACCATGAAAAAATAATTAAAAATGAACATGGCTACTTACTCACCTCACCCACATTTAGCTCAGTTGGCTGGACAACTGGTTTGTGATGCAGAGCGACACCAACAGCGCAGGTTCAATTCCTGTACCGGATGAGGTTATTCATGAAGGCCTGCCTTCTCAAACTTGCCCCTCATCTGAGGTGTGGTGATCTTCAAGTTAAAATCACCACCAGTCAGCTCTCCCCCTCATAGCGCGGAGCCGGCAAAAGTCATCTGGGTCCATGGCACAGCTTACTAGCCTGAAAATGATCCATTGCTCTCTACTTCCTATTAGCTAACCAATCTTCTATCCACACTAATATATTACCCTCAAACCATGAACTCTTATTTTGTGTAGCAACTTTGATGTGGCATCAAATACCTTTTGGAAATTCAAGCATTTCTACTCCACTCCAATGGAGTTCTCCAAGGTGTGCTGCGCTGTACATTCCTTTGACAGCCAGGATTGGAAGACCCAGAATAAATGTGCAGCAGTGCCATTTCGGGGGAATTTACAACTGCAGCGCCAATTGGACGATGATTGCAATTAGCAAAAAGTTTCGGCCAAGAAAATGTTCACCTGCGGACACTGATCGTTTAGCCTGACACTCAGAAACATGGAAATCACAACATAGAAGTGGTCCACTATATGTGTGGCAGCTTTTAATATAGGGCTACCTAATCCAATTTCTCTGTCAACTCTCCAAACATGAGCAATAGCTTTTTGGATTGGCTACCACAGAGTAATTGGTGCTTATGAAACAATATGCCAGCAAAGTTGAATGTCTATCCACAACAGAAAGAAAAAATAACCTTTGTCAGTATTCCCCCATAACAATTGCCCTAGAATTTTGCTATGTGGATATTATTATTTTATATCACAGGGAGATGGTGGCATAGTGTCACCAGACTAATAATCCAGAGGCACGAGCCAATGCTCTGACGTCATGGGTTCAAATCCCACAACAGCAGATGGCAGAATTTAAATTCAGTTAATAAAATCTGGAAGCTGATCTCAATAATGGTGGCCATGAAACTGTCATTGATTGTTGTCCAAAAAAATCATCTTCAGGGAAGGAAATCTGCCATCCTTACCTGTTCTACATGTGACTCCAGAGCCACAGCAATCGTATTAACTCTTCATTGTCCTCTGCAAGGCCTGGCAAGCTACTCGGTTCATGGGCAATTCAGGATGGGCAACAAATGCTGGATTTGCCAATGGTGTCCACATTCCATTAAATCATTAATATTTTAAAATTCGCTTACACATTTAGAACATAGAACATAGAATAGTACAGCACAGAACAGGCCCTTCGGCCCACATTTACATAGCATTTATTTGATAGCTATCTATTTTAACCAGTTTATTTTGAGTGGATTCATCTTCCTGTTAAAACAGTAGGCTAAGGAACCTAATTTGTATTCGTAAACTGTTAACGTGCGCAGTAATCTTGATTCCCGTTACGAATTGGCTGAAGACTAACAGTGTACACTCTAAAGATTTCATTTGACCTGTTTCTCATTACTGTTCCTAAGTACTCCACAAAGATATTATTTCCCATCTTTACTCTATCAGATGGACTTTAAACCACATCAGCTGAAAAATAGCCTTCACATCGTACAGAAATAAGCTCACACTGGCCTTTCAATTGATCTTCACTATATTGTTACAATTTAATACTTCTACCAATCTACTCGCCTAATAGAGGAGGTGTGTATATATAATAATTCATGCTCATCCAACATTATATGTATTAAAATCGTGATGTGAAATACGCGATCTAACTGAAGTAAAGCTCACTCTCATGAAAATATCACCAAGAGGCGGAGCAAATCCTTAAAAGGCGTAACTTGGCTGGCATTTTAAACCGGGATTGGTAGAGAAAGCCCAGCCTATAGGGACTCACTTCACCAGAGTTTAAGTGAAAGAGTTTTTTTTAACAGCAGATTGAGCCAAAAAGGAATGGAAGGTGGGAAACATTATACTTGTGTTTGAAAAGTGCACGTTGTCCATTTTAATCTCTATTCCATCGAAATGCTTTTTAAAAAAAGTCTTTGACACTGTTGTTTCTAATGATAAAGACTTGCTTGCAGATGGAAAATTCGTGGCAAAGCGGGCTACAAGTTTAGCAGTCGAGCGCCATGAATAGAGCTATTTAACAGTGAGAAATTAACACTCCTGCATTCCGCCCCTCATTGTCCGGATTTGAGGTTCAGGGCATCAGGGAAAGGAAGGGGGAGAAGCCCCATTGAGGAAATCAGAGCGCTAACAACGCGACCAGGACTTCAAGGGGACTGGGATTTTTATTTATTTTTAAATTCCTTTTGGAATCCAACTGTTTTGTTTAGAATTTGCTGTGATAGCCATGGGGACTGGTGTGTTTGGGACACTGCTCCTGCTCTTTACTAACTGGCTGCTCGGTGTCCTGGCCGCCTCGGGGGAGTACTGCCACGGCTGGTCTGACAGTAACGGGAGCTGGCACTCGGGGTTCCAGTGTCCCGAGCGATACGATGGCCAGGAAGCCACTCTGTGCTGCGGATCTTGTGCTCTCCGGTATTGCTGCTCTCTGCCGGATAATCGACTAGACCAAGGCGCCTGCATCAACGATAACAACGTCAACCAGGAGCCAGACTCCTACAGTAAATCAACATCAGGTATGGGGCACATTTAATGAATTCTATCTCCAGCACCAGCATTCATTTTGATTTGATTTATTATTGTCACATGTATTGGGATACAGTGAAAAGTATTGTTTCTTGCGCGCTTACAGACAAAGCATACCGTTCATAGAGTACAAAGGGGAGGAAGAAAGGAGAGGGAGCAGAATTTAGTGTTACTACAGTCATAGCTAGGGTGTAGAGAAAGATCAACGTAATATTTATCTTATTCAATCTACAAAAAGATGCACCAACTTTTGTGATCCCTTCACCCACCCCATTGTTGAATAGAGGAAAATAACTTTTAAAAAGCCTGGCACGAAAACAGTGTTTTGAGATATTCTGCATCACTTTTCTAATTTACCAACATGACAGATGGGATCAAGACTCGATGAGTTACAGTAAAAGTATAATCTTGGAATATGTGCATTAGCTTTTGTATATATAAAATTTATTTTGGAAAGTCATGCAGACCAGAGAGTTCCTGATTTGATCTCAGTCTGTGTTTGGTTAATTGATTTGTTTGTTGCAATTGGTTTTAGTTCTCTGGGGCTCAGGAGGAGGAAACAATCCGCCACATTTCCCACTTCTCAGTTAAGGTGATTAATTTACAGCACAGGAGACCATTCAGCCCATGGTATTTGTCTTCGCTTTTGAAACAGTTATCCGGTTGTCCCCTATTCCTTGTTTTTTTTACCTACACTACTTCTCATTTAAGAGCTGTTATGGAGTTTGCTTCAACCAATATTTCTAGGAGAGGATTCCAAGTCCTAATGGTCCCTTTGTGTAAAGAACAATTTTCCTAAATTCCAGCGGCAGAGCTGCTGTGTTGACCTGTACTCCATCAATAGTTGGTATTTTTGGAATTAAAAGGAAAATCTATATGCATTTATATTCATATCCTTTACTCAAGATATTAATTCTCTTGCTTCATGACATCCAGTGCTCTTCCAGTTTGCCATTTTTCATGTGTGGGACTTGGCAATGAATGTTGGAAAGCTGGACAATATATGATAGACACATGTAGACAATGGTCAGGATTGGGAAACTTGGCCAATTTCCCTTGCCCAATAGAACATTTAGAGTCCCAATAATCACCGTGGGAAAAATCTAATTAAACTCGGTGCAACCAGGGATTGAATGGCATACCATTGGGTACCTTTTAGCTGTGATCGATAAAGAGAATGAAATTAACTTCCTTTTTAAAATGTAATTTTAAAGGACACTACTTTTTTAAAGTGCCTTTAACATCGTTGAATCAAAGAAATTATAGCATTGAAGATTATTCAGCCTTTCATATCTGTTCCAGTCTTCAGCTGATATTGGCTCTAATCCAATTCCCTATACTCGGTTTATGGTGTTCTCCAATACTTATCTAATCCTTCATTAGATGGTGTTATATAGACTATGCCTTGGTAACCATTTGTCACGAGCATCTGTTTGAAAGAAAACACCCATAAAGAAAATTTTCAAACTTCCTACTTAGTTTAAGAATCTTCTGTCTATGCCCTATTGTTACCAGCCGTCCATGGAAACTCTCTTTTATTATTTACCTTCTCTAAGCCTTTCAGAATTTTGAAAATCTCTTTGCTTTTCCTATTAATCTTCTCTGTTCTAACAAAAATTCTTTGATTATCGCCTTTCACTCAAATTCTTGTGAATCTAAAGCTTTCCATAGCCCAACAGTGATTCAATAGTGTTTTTCCACTGTAACTGATATTAAAATAATATATGTTTAAAATATATCTTGAATGACAAAAAGTATTAAGCAGCTTGCTACTAGTGTTGCCAAAATATTCAACAAGTGCTGGAGTAAGTATACAGAGTTTATTTGTACATGTCTATATATCCTTGTATGAATAACTTCCATTGACCAAGCTGCTGACCAGGACACTCCCCTCATCCCAGAACAAACTCTCTTTCTGCCAAGTGGATATTACGTTAGAAGGGGGTGGGAAACTAGGCTATTGGAGACTCTGTAAGTGTGTTTATTATTGCTCACAGAAGCTAGTTATAAAGTCCTATGACTTATGGAGGACCCTTTGGAGTAATTTTAACAGAACCCATCTGGTAGGAAACTTGTTGTGGAAATACTTTTCAGTAATCACTATATATTTTTTAAAAAATACTTTTTAAACTCAATGACAGAACTGGGAGATGGTTTAATAATCATTAAACATACAAAATTGGCATTATTTTACTGTGTTTAAGCAGTATTCACAAAAAGAAATGACTGAGCTCTTTTTTGCATTTTTTAAAAATAGCTTACCATCAACAGGTTCTTTCAAAAACTTTATTTTCATCTCTGTTGCCATAAATGTTCTCCATACAATGGAAATGCACCAAGTTGTATTGTTTTTAAAAAAGTATTTGTGTTTGTACTACTGCTGTAAAGTCTTGATTTTTAATAAGAATCAACTATATCCACTACCATGCCCAATAATAACACTTGTTCTTCATATTTCCTTTGTAGTTCCTATGTATTTGCCATTCCTCATCGTTGGTTCCATATTTGTAGCCTTCATCATAGTTGGTTCATTCATTGCGGTTTGCTGCTGCAGATGCTTGAAACCCAAGCCGCAGGAGAACCAGCAGGATGCCCCTACCCAGAGCCGTTTGCTAGAGTCCCTTCCTCCAACTGGCATCAGAACCCCCTCGCGCCATTCTACCTCCAGCACCACAACTACTTCCACAAGGAGCTCCATGGGACGGCAGAACAACATTTGTTCCGTGGGGACCGATGGTATCAACCTCTACATGAATGTGCCAACAAATTTCCCGGTCATGGGCTGTCACCAAGCTCAACAGTTCCTCCCTTCACAATCCACAGGAAATCCTTTTCTACCAGCACAATATCTTAGCTATGGGATTCCACCTGATCATACGCTAGTAATGGCTCCTGCATATGTGGACAGACCTGGATATGGACAACAATCTAATAATCCTTATTCACATGGAACATTAAATGGTGACCAGCTGATGTATCCAGCAGTGACTCTGTAAGATTCATCCACCCAAAAGACCAAGTCTAGTCTTTATGGAATCTCTGACAATGTAATACTTGAATCTAATAATTTAAAAATGCCTATGTAATCTTTCTTTAATTCCCAGTTACTACATTGTGTTCTTAGCTCTCAATGTTGGTATCATAAATAGGAGCTGAGGTAGGCTATTTGGCCATTGGGTCTGTTCTGTCATTTAATATGATCATTGCCGATCTTCTAACTCAATTCTACTTTCCCACACAAGCTATATCCACTTAATTCCCTTATTACCCCTAACTCTATTGGCCTCCTGTGTGTCGAATATATTCACCAACTAAATGTCCATAGCTCTCTGGGGTAGAAAATTTCAAAGATTCACAACTATTTGAATGAAGAAATCTCTCCTCATCTGTTTTAAATCTCTTTAATCTGAACTCTATCCGGATTCTCCTGCCAAGGGAACATTTTTCTAAGCATCTACCTCGTCCAAACCCATTAAGAATTTTGTATGTTTCAGTTTGATCTTTCATTGTTCTAGACACTGGGAATATAGACCTCATCTATTTATTATCTCCTTGTAGGACACCCCCTTAACCTAGGAAACAGTAGATTGAACCTTCCTTGCACTCCAGGGCAGGTATCCCCTTCCTTAGGTAAGGAGACCAAAACTGCATACAGTACTGAAGGGGAGGTAGTCAGGCTTCTTTACTCAGATGCTCTAATTCCTTTGTAACAAAAGCTAACATACCATTTGCCTTCCTAATTGCTTGCTGTACCTGCATGTTAACTTTCTGGAATTCGTGTCCAAGAACACTGAGGTCCCTGTAATGGTGCAAATTTCCTAGTTTCTCACTATTTTCAAAAAATACTCTGCTTTCTTTATTTTTCCTACCAAAGTAGATATCTTAACATTTCTTCGCATTGTAGTCTATGTTCTTACCCACTCTCCCAGTCAGTCTATACCCCCCTACAGCCTCTTTGCATCCTCCTCACTGCTTACTTTCTGGCTTAACTTTGTATTGTCAACAAACTTGGGTACGTTGAACTTGGGTCTCCTCAGCTAAGTAGTTAATATAGATTGTAAATAGCCATGGCCTGACCACTTATCGTACATCTCTAGATTTATCCTGAAAATGCCACGTTTATTCCTATTGTTTTCTTTCCAAATCCCTCACCCCTTCTCTCATAGAATAACTGGATCACTATCACCAAAATCTTGCTCCCGTTCACACTGGCAGGATCTTACTGTCCAGTCGATGGCGCACACCTGCCATGAGTTTCCTGGTGGCAAGGGATGCGTTCAACCAGAAATCCTGCTGACAACAGCAGGACCATAAGATCTTGCCCCCAGTGAGCGTTGTGCCGCTTTCTGCCACTGCCAAACACGCTGCGGAGAGGGAGAAAAATCCCACCCTATATCTTCATCTCTTCCATGCCCTTCAGTTGAAATTTGTTTGCTAATTTTACTAGAGAAGTTATTGATTTTAAATGAGGGGATCCCACTTTATGCTCACAATGGATTTACTAAATTACTAAAGAGAAATTTTGCTCCTTTCAATGGTTCTTTCAGTTCTTCAAAGACACTGGTAGAAATTCATCTTGGGACAGCCATATCTATTAACGGCCGGTGATATTATTTTATTTCATGGGCTGTGGGTGCCACTGACAAGGCCAGCAGTTATTGCCCTTGAACTGAGTAGGTTATTAGGCCACTTTCAGAGGCAATTAAGGGTCAACCACGTTGATGTGGTTCTGGAGTCACATGTAGGTCAGATGTGGTAAGGATGGAAGATTTCCTTCCCTAAACGACATTAGTGAGCCAGATGAGTTTCTCCAAAGTCGATGATAGATGTCCTGGTCACCATTACTGGGACTAGATTTCAATTCCAGAGTTTATTACTCAAATTTAAATTATACTAGCTGCCACGGTGGGATTTGAACCCAGTCTCCAGATCATTGGTCTAGGCTTCTCAATTACTAATCAATGTTGCCATGTCTCTCAATATGCAGTACCTAATATCCAATTCCATTGATTGTAATATAACTGAATATCAAGTATTGTGTTGAATTGTAGCCAATTCAATACTACCCAAGACAAGTTTTTATCCTGCTGTTCCTTTATCAATCTAATCAACACTCTTGCCGTTGATTATTTTACCCTTAATCCTTCATTAATCAAAATTCTTTATCACATTTTGTGCAAGTAATCTGTTCTGTAATGTATTGGACATTACAGAACTGCATATGCCAGCTTTTCTGGCTGAATATATTCCGTGCAGCACAAAAACTGTACAGCTAAGGCCCAGATTGAGTTTAGTATGATAAATTGGGGTTTTGCATTGGGTGTTGACAGTGTTCTGACATATCACTAGGCGATAGGTTTGTAAGTATGTAGAAGGTTATGGCAAATGTACAGTTCATCTGGTCCCTTTGCTCTGAATGGATTATATATGAATTCTATCCAAGTATAGTTATGTTTTGTACATTTTCTCAGGATGTGAATAAAAATGTGAACAACTTGCATCAATATAGCCTCATTTTCATCTTGTAAAGTCACAAAGTGCTGAGCAGGTTGTGGGAGAGAGGTTAGAGAAAGGACTAAGCATAGTCAGAAGGTTATGTTTCAATATACTACTGAAGTGACAAGATAAAAAGTATTGGGAGAGTGAGTTCCAGAGTTCTGTAGTGTGTAGCTAAAAGGACTGCTATTAATGGTGGACTTCAGGAAGTGTGGGAATGGGGGAGGTAACATATGATAGAACAGTGGCGTTGAAATATATGACTGAATTTGTCTTCTGGATATTTGTCAAATTGGTGCATGATGACAGAAATGTGTGCCACAAATATTCTGTCTCAGGTATTGAATGTGTCCTGCATGAATAAATTGGTTAAACTCTTTAATGTTTGCAAACTGTAAGCAACTTGTTTGGAATGGGATAGTCTGTTCAAAATAATTGCCTTCTGCCAAAAAAGCAGTAAATGTCATTCATTCAGGTGCTTTCTTTACAATTGTAGATTAGCTTTAAAGTTCTTGTAACATTATAGTGTGTCTGTCTGACTCCTTAAGCTTCAGAAGCCAGCAATTGCAAGCAGTTTATTGTAACAGTCGGCTCTGGTTCCTTACCACGGGAAGAAAAAACACTATTTTGATTCTCTAATAACAGTAGCAGTAATAATTTTATAAATGGCTTTTAGCTATTTGGGAGATAGAATCAGAAGAGAGCATCTGGGAAGTCCTAAAGTTCAAAGCTGTCATATGGGAATAATATTCACATATCCCTCAGTCTTTCTCTCTGTCAAATAACTATCCAGTTCCCTATTGGATTTCCCAATATAGTCTCTCCATAACCTTGCCAGATGCAATCACAATTATTCACCCTTTTATATGCACAATTATAATTATTAGATGATCTCCTATGGTATTGCACCCAGGAGGTGAGACAAATTCCAATATTTTGGAAAGGAACATGCATAGGAATTAGGAGCACAAGTAGGTCTTTCAACCCCTCAAATCTGTTCCCCCATTGATAAGATCATGGCTGATCTGATTGTGGCCTCAACTCTACTTTTCTGTCGACTTCCCTGTCAATCACGAATCTATTTAACTTGGCCTTAAAAATATTCTATGACCCAGCTTCCACTGCATTCTCACAAAGAGAATTCCACAGACTAACCACCTTCTCAGAGAAAGCATTTCCCCCTCATCTCCAGCTTAAATGGGAGACCCATTATTTTTAAACAGTGTCCCATAGTTCCAGACTCCCCTACGAGGGGCAACATCCTCTTAGTATCTACCCTGTGAAGTCCCCTCCATCTTATATGTTTCAATAAAATTGCCTCTCATTCTTCTAAACTCCAATGGGCACAGGTCCAACCTTTCCCCGTAAGACGACCCCTTCATTGCAGGAATCAATTGAGTGAACCTTCCCTTAATTATTTCTAAAGCAAGTAGGGAAGTGGGAAAAGGCAAATGAAACTGGGAGAGGTGAGGGAAAGGTAGTGAAGAGGAAAGTGATGAGGGGAATGGGTGAACACCAGAGGATGAAAGTAATTATTCCATAATATTCATTAACCATATTCCATGGTCTGGGTTCCTATCTTAGTACGCAGAATGGGGAGAAGGGAAGTAGATGATGATAGCGGAGAGGAGGAGTGGGCAGGGGTTGTGTGACACTAGAAAAGGGTCCTGTCTTTTCATTGAGGAAATGGAGTCAGAGCCTAATTCCATCTCGCTGGCACATTCAGTGTGGAGAGAGTTGCTGGAAAGGAGGGAGATTTCTTGGCTTCCCATATTTGGGGAACCTTTGCAGAGGGTAGGTTTTCAGCTGCATCAGGATAATGAGTTGGCAGAGGCCCAAGTTATTTTTCAATGACTGGAAAGGAAATTTATTGTTCACAGGGGGATGGGGGTGGGTTGATGTTTTTATATATGAGCCTGAATTTGGTCTATGTGGAACGAAAGGGGGAAAATGTGGCTCACGGTGCAAGGAAGGAATTTGTTTTTGGTGGGGACCAAGTCTGCTGTTATTATCTGACCTGTCTCTGTTTGGTTCAGTTAATTGGTCCATTCTAGGTGGTTTTGACACAGGTGGCACAGTGGTTAGAACTGCTGCCGCACAGCGCCAGGGATCGATTCCTGGGTCACTGTTCTTGCGGAGTCTGAATGTTCTCCCAGTGTCTGCATGGGTTTCCTCTGGGTGCTTTGGTTTCCTCCCACAGTCTGAAAGATATGTTGGTTAGATGCGTTGGCCATGCTAAATTCTCCCTCAGTGTACCCGAACAAGCACCGGAGTGTGGCAACTAAGGGAACTTCACAGTAACTTCATTGCAGTGTTAATGTAAGCCTTACTTCTGACACTAATAAATAAAATTTAGTAAACTTTAAGTGCAGATTGGCTCTGACCTGAGGTTCCCAGCTCAGATTTGTATCTCGTACAGGATCTGAGTCCAAACCAGAGTCTGATGAGATAGGGCCTAAAAATGGCTTTGAATGGGGAACTCGACTGCACCTTGTGCATTGCAGGGGATCCTGGCTCTAATTTCAGGTTAATATTAGTTTAGGTTTGCTACTAATTTGAGGTAGTAAATTGGGGCATTACACCTCATTTAGTGCTGGGGACGTGGAGGGGGCAGAGTTTGTAAGGAGTATCCAGGAGGGTTTCTTGAAACAGTATATAGATAGTCCAACTAGAGAAGGGGCTGTACTGGACCTGGTATTGGGGAATGAGCCCGGGCAGGTGGTCGACTTTTCAGTCAGGGAGCAGTTTGGGAACAGTGACTACAATTCAGTAAGCTTTAAGGAACTGCTGGATAAACATAAATGTAGTCCTCAAGGTGCTAAATTACAACAATATTAGGCAGGAACAGACGAATGTAGATTGGGGGCAGATATTTGAGGGCAAATCAACATCTGGCACGTGGGAGGCTTTCAAGTGTAAGTTGATAGGGATTCAGGACTGGCACATTCTTGTAGGATGAAGGATAAGTATGGCAAGTTTTGGGAACCTTGGATAACAAGAGATATTGTGCGCCTAGTCAGAGAAAAAGGAAGCATTTGTCAAGGCTAGGAGGCTGGGAACACACGAAGTAAGTGTGGAAAACAAGGAAAGTAGGAAGAAACTTAAGCAAGGAGTAAGGAGGGTTAAAAGGGGTCACGAAAAGTCATTGGCCAGCAGGATTAAGGAAAATCCCAAGGCTTTTGATACATATATAAAAGGCAAGATGGTAGCCAGGGAGAGGATTAGCCCACTCAAGGACAGGGAGGGAATCTATGCGTGGAACCAGAGGAAATGGGTGAGGCATTAAATGAGTATTTTGTGTCAGTATGCACCAAAGAGAAGGACTTGGTGGATGATGAGTCTGGGAAAGGGTGTGTAGATAGTTTGGGTCATGTTGAGATCAAAAAGGAGGCGGTTTTGGGGTTCTTGAAAAACATTTATGATAGACAAGTCCCTAGGGCCTGATGGGATATACCCCAGAACACTGAGAGAGGCAAAGGAGAAATTGATGGGGCCTTGAGAGAAATCTCTGTATCCTCACTGGCTACAGGGGAGGTCATGATGTGGAGATGCCGGCGTTGGACTGGGGTAAACACAGTAAGAAGTTTAACAACACCAGGTTAAAGTCCAACAGGTTTATTTGGTAGCAAAAGCCACACAAGAGCTTCGAAAGCTTGTGTGGCTTTTGCTACCAAATAAACCTGTTGGACTTTAACCTGGTGTTGTTAAACTTCTTACAGGGGAGGTCCCAGAGAATTGGAGAATAGCCAATGTTGTTTCTTTGTTAAAGGAGGGTAGCAAGAATAATCTAGGTAATTACAAGCCGGTGAGCCATACCTCAGTGGTCGGGAAATTATTGGAGAGGATGCTTCGAGACAGCGTTTACTCCCACTTGGAAATAAGTGGATGTACTAGGAGAGGCAATGTGATTTTGTGAAGGGGAGGTCGTGTCTCACTAACTTGATTGAGTTTTTCGAGTAAGTGACGAAAATGATTGATGAGGGTAGGGCAGTGGATGTTGTCTACATGGACTTCAGTAAGGCCTTTGACAAGGTCTCTCGTGGCAGACTGGTGCAGAAAGTGAAGTCACATGGGATCAGAGTTGAACTAGCAAGGTGGATACAGAACTGGCTCGATCAAAGACAGAGGGTAGCAATGGAAGGGTGCGTTTCTGAATGGAGGGCTGTGACAAGTGGCGTTCCTCAGGGATCAGTGCTGGGACCTTTGCTGTTTGTAATATATATAAATGATTTGGAGGAAAATGTAAATGGTTTGATTATTAAGTTTGCGGACGACACAAAGGTTGATGGATTTGCGGATAGCGATGAGGACCATCAGAGGATACAGCAGGTTATAGATCGGCTGGAGACTTGGGCCAAGAGATGGCAGATGGAGTTTAATCTGGACAAATGTGAGGTAATGCATTTTGGAAGGTCTAATACAGAGAGGAAATATACAGTAAATCGCAGAACCCTTAAGAGTATTGATAGGCAGAGGGATCTGGGTGTACAGGTACACAGGTCACTGAAAGTGGCAACGCAGGTGGAGAAGGTAGTCAAGAAGGCATACGGCATGCTTGCCTTCATTGGCCGGGGTACTGAGTTTTAAAATTGGCAAGTCGTGTTGCAACTTTATAGAACCTTGGTTAGGCCGAACTTGGAATATATTGTTCAATTCTGGTCGCTACACTACCACAATGATGTGGAGGCTTTGGAGAGGGTACAGAAAAGATTAACCAGGATGTTGCCTAGAGAGCATTAGCTATGAGGAGAGGTTGGAGAAACTTGGTTTGTTCTCACTGGAATGACAGAGGTTGAGGGGTGACCTGATAGAAGTCTACAAGATTATGAGGGGCATGGACAGAGTGGATAGTCAGAAGCATTTTCCAGGGTGGAAGAGTGAATTACTAGGGGGCATAGATTTAAGGTGCGAGGGGCAAGGTTTAAAGGAGATGTACGAGGCACGTTTTTTACACAGAGGGTGATGGGTGCCTGGAACTCGCTGCCGGGGAAGGTAGTGGAAGCAGATACGATAGTGACTTTTAAGGGCCTTGACAAATACATGAATAGAATTAGAATGGAGGGATATGGTCCCCCAAAGGGTAAGGGGTTTTAGTTGAGTCGGGCAGTATGGTCGGTGCAGGCTTGGAGGGCCGAAGGGCCTGTTCCTGTGCTGTAATTTTCTTTGTTCTTTGTTCATCAGTGAGTTATTGTCATGCTCAGAGAATATGAGTGTTAACCATTAGTTATCACTGAGTCGCCATTAAAAGGAAACAGCAGAAGGCTGGGACTGATTAAGAAACAGAAGAAAAGTTTGGTTGTAGAGACAGAAGGTATGGTTGACCTATTAGATGAGTGCATCACATCTATCTTTTCAAAAGAAGAGGTTGCTGCTAATGTTGTAGTAAAGCAGGAGGAGCTAAAGGGATAGGATTTAAAATAGATAATGAAGGGGTACTTGGAAGATTGGTAGTGTTCAAAGTGGAAAACTCAAACCATCTGGACGGGAAGCATCTTAGGTTGCCGAGAGGAATAAGGATGAAAATTGAGGAGGCTCTGTCCACAATTGTCCACAATCTTTCATTCTAGCTTAGTGGTGCCAGAGGAATGGAGGGTCACAAATATTCCAAAGACGTGTGGGTTGGTTGATTGGCCATGTTAAGTTACCCCTTAGTGTCAGGGGGATTAGCAGGGTAAATATGTGGGGGTACGGGGATAGGGCTGGTGTGAGATTGTTGTCAGTGCAGACTTGATGGGCCAAATAGCCTCCTGCACTGTAGGGATTCTATTCTATGAAATACAACTCTCTGTGCAAAAAAAAACTGGAATGGGGGGGGAGGGGTGTTGCAGTGGAGGAAAGAAATCCTGCAATTACAGAGTAGTCAGTCTAATAAGTGCTGAAGGAATCATTAGAGAAAATTAGTTGTCACATGGAAAATTAATAAAACAACCAACATGAATTAATGTTCTCCTTTTGCACTCCCACAGTATGTCAGCAGAACATAGTGGCAAACTCCAAACCTCTGCCTTGGCTTTTCATCCAAATGGATTATGTGGTCATGTTTAAAACACTAGTTTATTTTTGCTCTTGGTCTTTCACAATGCATACGGTGTTTCTCCCAGTCTATTTTTTTTCCTATTTTGAGAAAGTATTAGAATATCTATATTTCCTTTTTAAATATGGTTGTTATTTTTCCTGAAATATTTTTTATTCTGAAACCAAAAAAATGGGCAAAGTTTCATTGAGTAGGAGACCCGTGGAAATGAAGGAAAATTCATTGCGATTAAGCTCCGATTAAGTTGGAGCAACATATCAAACCCTGTTTCTCCAAATTATTCACCATCTCGGAATGCTCCACTTTGTAACTGCACGTTTTTTTTCCAAATTAAAGGTCATCTGGGAGCAGTTGAACTATTTCAACTGGTTTGAAATTTGAAATAATGCAGGGCCCTTGCTTCTGTTTACTCTCCAGTGGCTCCTGCTGAAAAGTGTGCATGTGGATGTTTGCTGAAGAAAGTATCAGGCAACAAAACATGAGCTTGAAAGGCTACTGACTTTTACTGTCAAGGCACACAGGGGTGCTATTCACTTTGA
Organism: Mustelus asterias; assembly: GCF_964213995.1. NCBI lineage: Eukaryota > Metazoa > Chordata > Chondrichthyes > Carcharhiniformes > Triakidae > Mustelus > Mustelus asterias. The sequence goes on from NC_135804.1 coordinate 94,045,834, forward strand.
CGGGGCAGTCCACACTGATGGGGCAGCACTTCAGAAGTTTCTGTAGGAGAACAAGAGGAGATTTAGGATTGAGATGAGGAGAAGTTTCTTCATCAGAGGATTATAAATTTTTGGAATTCTGTACCCTGGAGAGCTGTGAATACTCAATCACTGAGTATTTTCAAGGCTGGTATCAGGAGATTTTGGTACTCTAGGGCCAGAATGTTCATATCCTGAATTGGATGGGACAGTGTCAGAACAGCAATAAAATTGCCACTGGGTGACACAACTGGAAATCTCACTTCTCTTCCTGTGCTCCACTGGTTTCCCGAGAACAGGAGCAGGATCCAAATAGTCCCACTCCTATTAAGGAGCTAATTTACATAGTGGTGATAATCACTGAAAAGTCCTTGAATTTCATCCAAGGCTTCAGGGGATCAGTAGCTGGCAGGCTTTACAGCAGCTGCATAAAAGGGGGGAAGTGTTTTAAAAGATAAAATCGCTTCTCGGCCTTTTGGCTAAGATCAAGTGTAGTATCGACATGCTGTGCTTGGTTGAAGTCATTAGGTTACATTTTAGCCTCATTTGAAGCAATTTTTAAAAGCGGCATCTCGGCCTTTCGGCTAAGATGCAAATGAGACCAAGCCTTGGAGGAGGAGCTATGCCTACTCCAATCAGCTTGGATCATGTAGGTCAAGCCCAAGACAGGAGGTGAGAGCCCTGTCTTGTCAGCTTGGATCGGGAATGTCTCAACTTGTTGGGACTCTGAATTGGACTTGATTTGATTGAATTGGAATAAAAACAAAAAAAAAGATAAAATCGCTTCTCGGCCTTTTGGCTAAGATCAAATGTAGTATCGACATGCTGTCCTTGGCTGAAGTCATTAGGTTACATTTTAGCTTCATTTGAAGCAATTTTTAAAAGCGGCATCTCGGCCTTTTGGCTAAGATGCAAATGAGATCAAGCCTTGGAGGAGGTGCAATGCCTACTCCAATCAGCTTGATTTGATTGAACTGGATTTAAAAAAATAAAAGCTTTGAAAGTGTTTTAATTTTTTTTTGTTTAGACACTGATTTCTTAAAGTCAAATTATTTATTTGGGGATTTTATGGGCTTGTGGATGCAATCAAGCTTTTTATGTATTTATAAATGCTTGAAAGCAGCTGTATAAACATTGTGACATACTTATACATACATTAAAAAGCTTGATTACTTCAAAGAGCCCCCAAATAAACAATTTGGTGCTTGACAATTATGAACCCTGCGACTGTAAAATCGTGTTCCCTGATAGTCAGGAGACAGAAGCTGAAATGCAACTTCAGTTCAGTCACGACTCCCAATTTCCGCCATCTACAGGAAAATGGGACCCCAAGGAAATTGGGATTAGATAGGAAATTAGAGTTGAGATTGAAGTTCAGTAATGGGTTTATTGAATGACAGACTAGATATGAAGGACTGAATGGCCCAATCCTACGCCTCCTACTTCTTACTGTCTTAGGAGAAAAATAAATTGGCAGAAACTTAGCATAATAACTTGAATGACCATTTTTCATGTATGCTCTCTACTGTTGGTAGACTATCTGCCTAAGGCAGCTGCCCCCACTCAATAAATGTACAAGTAGTACCATTCAACAATCTCAGCCCCAGCTGAGATCAACTAGAACAATGGGACCTTGACCTGCATTGCTCAATAATGCTCAATTAAACACTTTGTTTTTTTAAATCTTTTGATTAATTGCTTTTGTATTTATTTAAGACTGCGTGAAGTTACAAAATGAGGGCTGTTGGTAATAAGCAAATACTGCATCCTAATATTTTAAGTAGTCTATCTCTTTTTGCCAAAGAGAACTGTCTTCAAAATCTAAGCCATGTGGGATGATAGGAATGCTTTTTGTTCCGAGGAGTTAATTGACATGCACCAAACTTTCAAAAGTGCCATGAAACCTAGCCTCGTTTGTCATTCAGTTTGGACAATGCCCTACGAAATCCATTAGTGCGGATTCCACGACATTTTTTTCAGCAACTCTGATTGCTCAGACTGTACTGTCAATATGAAATGTATGGTTTGTGTCTCTCTGCTTCCTAAATTGCCTTGCTTAATTCTTCAAGAGTTCTCAATAACTAAGAGAAAATATCAGTATTGACTTCAGGGATCCAGCATGTAGGATAATTCCAGTTTGAACGGAAGGGAGAGAGGGAGAAGAGTGCTAATGAGAACTGGAAGGGTAAAGTTGGAATAGTTACAGTGTCAACATGATCTGGAGAGGTTTGAGTAGCTCAAAACATCAGAACAATTGATTTGGATGTGAGAGAGAACACTTGGGATAGTTTTGGGGGCCTGTTAAAAATCCAAAAGTCACTGGTTTTCCTTTGCAGCAAATGACAGATAACAGAGTAGTTTTCAATATATTCCCATTATAGAATAAAACAGTGCAATGTCCACATAAATTCCAAAATGCCAGCAAATGCAGCAAATAAAGTGCCAAAAGTGAACATTTTATTTTTGCTGATTATATCAAGGAAATAAATTCCCTCTATATTTGTGATTTCTCCTTCACTCTTTCAAACTAAGGAACCTTCAGATTACAGGGTAAATCATTCTGTGGTTGTTTGTGGAATATGGTGTGTGTAAGATAGATGCCTAGGGCGTGATCTTACCGGTCATTCATGCCACATTCCCCCTGCAGCGAGGTTGGAGAATTTGGTGCCCAGCCGAATCTCCGTTCACTTTAGCATGATGGGAAAATCCGATTAGCGTGAACCGCCCTAATATTCCGGCCGTGTCCTTCAACAGTAACTGCTTCAAAGTTATTCGGTGTAGGTGCAGCACTTTGAGATGTTTGATAGAAGTGTTAAGATGCTTTATAAATAGAAGCTTTTTAATACAGAATAATCGAGAATTCTAATCCTTGAAAGATATTTCTTTACTTCATTATTTATAAATGTCAATAGCTTTCATGCACTTTGGCATAGTAAGAATGATATTATCCTCTGCTTTGCTAAATGTAATAAAAAATTAGACAGATGCATAAAGTGAGGAACACCTACATAAACCCAAACTTTGCTCCCGCCTGTATCATATAAGGCAGTTTTATGCTCCCCCTAGGTGCGTTCTGAGGCAGGGCGAGGGGAGCATTAAATTGGATGGATGGGATTCCCCCGGGAACCCACCCAAACTCAGGCATTAGGCTGGCAGGGTCTTGGGCGCGAAACCCACCCATTTGCCTAGTAAGGCCTCATTCTAATTCCACATTCTCCTCGTGTCTGCGTGGGTTTCCTCCGGGTCCTCCCACAGTCCAAAGATGTGCGGGTTAGGTTGATTGGCCATGCTAAAAAAAATTGCCCTTAGTGTCCTGAAATGCGTAGGTTAGAGGGATTAGTGGGTGGATATGGGGGTAGGGCCTGGATGGGATTGTGGTCGGTGCAGACTCGATGGGCCGAAGGGCCTCTTTCTGTAATGTAGGGTTTCTATGGATTTCTTTCTATGGAAGGCCCTTAAGTGGCCACTTAATGGTGATTTAAGGGGCTTATCCAGTCCAGCCTCAATTTTTAGGCTGGCAGGTAGGGTGGGCATGTGATATTTACACTTTTTAGAATCTCGGATGGGAAGGTGGTGGTGGTGGTGGGGGGAGGTGTGCACATCTCGCTGAAGACTCCTCAAAGGTGCCCCCCCCCCCGCCCCGAGGGACATTGGAGCTCTGGGACACTTTTCCCACCTCCCTCCATCCTTCCCAGCCTACCCCTGATGCTGTGATTGCCCCCACCCCGATCCCTCAGGCATCTCCCACCCTCCTGCTCCTGAGACCCCTGGGACTTACCTTTTCAAAGATCCCGGGACTTAGTCCCAGGCAAAGCGCTGCGGTGCTGCTCCTGACTGCTGCAGTGTTGTGCCTGGTCAGGTTGGAATCAGATTGGCTGACTGCTCTCATGGGTGTGATTTCCTTCCAAGGGCAGATGTAAGCACTGCCCACTGCCAATCAATGCTCAAGTGAGCATTAAGTGGCAGTGGGAGATCGCGAGTCAGTGGCTACACTTTAGGTGCCAACTCTTGGGATATAGAGTGTTGATTGTTTGCCATCCTTAAATTCTATCCATAGCTTCCCTATGTTGGTAGCAAAGAGGTCTGACCCTTACCACATTCCCTTACAGTTGAATAGGCTGCGTGCAAACAGGAAATCTGCATGGGGTGTTATGCTGCTAAGCAACCCCATAAACTGAGAATAGCAAAAACTTTGTTGGGCTCCAGCTCTTAAAAGTGCTGCTGCTGGATTTTAAAAGGGAGACCATTTTGGGATGCCAAGAAACACCTTGATGTGTGCACAGGCTACAGGGGGAAATGTAAGCAAAACTGCTCGATTCGCTGATTATGGCTTGGAGGCCCTGCTGCTGCAGGTACAGAGAGGCACAGTAGTTAGCATTGCTGCCTCACAGTGCCAGGGACCTGGGATCGATTCCTGGCTTGGGTCACTGTCTGTGTGCAGTTCGCACATTCTCCCCCTGTCTGCATGGGTTTTCTCCGGGTGCTCCGGTTTCCTCCCACAGTCTGAAAGATGTGCCGGTTAGGTGAATTGGCCGTGCTAAATTCTCCCTCAGTGTACCCGAACAGGCGCCAGACTGTGGCAACTAGGAGATTTTCACAGTAACTTCATTGCAGTGTGAATGTAAGCCTTACATGTGACTAATAAATAAATAAACTTTTAGAAAAACACAGTGGCTCTTTCTTTGGGAGGATGATCACCAAGACTGACATGCAAGTAAAGTAGTAGGGGGGGATGGTGATTGAGTGAATGAAGGAAGCCTATCCATCCTTCCTGGAAACAAATCAGGAAGGTGTTTTCTAGTAAAAAGAGAAGTGCCAAGGTAAGTGTACTTTCCATACTGTACATGTCTGCCTACCAGCCTAAATATCGAACTCTTGTACCCTTGGGAGAAAGCTGCACATATTATTTAACCCTTTTTGCAAAATCCGTTCCCTATTTCTGTGGAACAGAAGCTATAGGGCACAATTGTAGCAAGGCACCGTAATACTTTGCTGTTCTATGATTAGCTTGTATACGAAACTTCCACTAGTTCATTGAAAGTTCCTGTCCTTCCTGAGTTCCCTCAGATGGAAACTGGCTCATGCATAGACTTGATGTTTGCTGTGCTTAGATGTAGATGTCAGATAAGAATGAGATTATGTTCAGCTGTGATACTGTCCACTGCTGAATAACCAGTTTACACTCATTCACTATCGCAGCTCACTTCGGTAAAATGGTAAAGAACTGCCAGAGCAGAAAGAATTGTTACTTTCAGGAGAAGGGTTTCTTGAGTGGAGGAAATGTACCGTCAAAAACAGACCTACTTTTTGCAGTGAAAACAGGAAATGCCAGAAATGCACAGCAGGCTCATCTGTATACGGCTGAAAGAGAAAATATAAATTAATGTTTTCACTGAGGATTTTTCTTAGCTGACCACATTTCCGGTTATTTTTTTAAACCTCCTTTGCTGGAGTATCTTTATACTAGTTCTGTTTTAGTTTGTATCTGAAAAACTAGTGTTCTTAGAATCATAGAATCCCTACAATGCAGAAGGAGGCCATTTGGTCCATTGAGTCTACACCGACAACAATCCACCTAGATCCTATCCCCGTAACCCCATGAATTTACCCTGCTAGTCTCCCTGACAGTACGGGTCAATTTAGCATGACCAATCAAACTAACCTGCGCACCTTTGGAGTGTGGGGGGAAACCGGAGCACCCGGAGGAAACCCGCGTAGACATGGGAGAAGTGCAAGCTCCACACAGTGATCCAAGGCCGGAATTGAACCCTAGCGCTGTGAGGGAGCAATGCTAACCATGGTGCCATTGTGCTGCCCTAGATCTTGGGGATAAATTGTTTGAACTTAAAACTGGCATTGTGGGTTGTCCATCCAAATAAAAGTAACCCAATTTTTGCAATAACCTAGGAAATAAGAGCAGGAGTAGGCCATTCAGCCCCTCGAGCCTTCTTCTCCATGAACTAGATCATGACTGATCTTCTACCTTAAAGCCATTTTCCACATTTTACTCTTATTCTCTTAGGAGTAATGGCAATGGGGAGACAGCAATCTGATGTCCAATCGGGTATTAGAAGGAGAGTATTTGCAGTCAGGGAACTAACACCAAACATCACATCAGGATCGCCCAATTTATTGTAACCTTAATATCATCGGATTTTGAACATGGAAGGGAAAAGCACCATTAGAGTGAGGAGAAACTGTACACATGTTGTGTGTGTGGATCGGCTTCAGCCGATCATCTTACCTGTCAAAACACAAGCACAGCCACATTGAGGAGAAACCATGGAAGTGTGCGGATTGTGGGAAAGGATTCAAATACCCGCCTGAACTGGAAGCTTATTGACAGCGGCACGGTGGCACAGTGGTTAGCACTGCTGAGCTTAGATGTAGATGCCTCACAGAGCCAGGGAACTGGGTTCAATTCCAGCCTTGGGTCACTGTCTGTGGAGTCTGCACGTTCTCCCTGTGTCTGCATGGGTTTCTTCTGGGTGCTTCGGTTTCCTCCCACAGTCCGAAAGACATGCTGGTTAGGTGCATTGCCGGTCTAAATTCTCCCTCAGTGTACCCGAACAGGCGCCAGAGTGTGGCGACTAGGGGGTTTTCACAGTAACTTCATTGCAGTGTTAATGTATGCCTACTTGTGACTAATAAATAAACTTTAAAGCTTTTAAATGTTGCATTCGGTTGCGGTTTAGCCAGAATCTGAGCTAAATTGAATTGAAACAGCCACAATACAAAAGAGGCTAAAGAAACTGCAATTACAAATCCCCAACTGGGATGAATAGCAGGATTATGATTTAAACTTAGAAAATAAATGTATGTTACTATCTTCCACTTGGTTTAAAGCTATAGCCCAAAAGAAAGGTATATTGGGATTTGTACAAAATGCATAACAATGACATGAATGGACAGCAGATAGTCAACAGCAGCTGTGTCAATTGGAAGGGTGGAGCTGTGGAGAAAAAAGCTGCTTAAGTATGTCAAGTAAAACAAAACAAGAAACCTTAAACCATTCGCATGAATACTTAGCACTTAGATTACAAATCAGCATGATAAATAGATTTTAATTGGGAATGATTGCCTTGAAATGGAATTCATTTAAATGCAAGAACTGAAGATAACACTGTCTGCAGAGACTAAATATCTGTGCCAGTCTTGTCTCAGTGCGCTGAGACTGAGTGTATGAGCTAGTTTCACATTTTGTCAAGTGTTTATGGATTCTGTGTGGTGAGAAGAGATATGTTAATAAATCCAGGCTGGTCCATATGGACATTAAAAACTTCAAGGAAAATCCAATGGCTGAAGAAAAGGAGGGAATTTCCTTTCCCAAGAATCCCAAAAATAGATTAATTAATTTTTCTTCTCTTTCTATTACAATGCTACTGATCCCAAAGCTTTGCAGGTGACTTTCCAGTTAGCAATGTCTTCCTCCTCAAGTTCCAGCCCTAGCCCTGCTCGATGCAGGGGTAAACACAGTAAGAAGTTTAACAACACCAGGTTAAAGTCCAACAGGTTTATTTGGTAGCAAAGCTTTTGCTACCAAATAAACCTGTTGGACTTTAACCTGGTGTTGTTAAACTTCTTACTGTGTTTACCCCAGTCCAACGCCGGCATCTCCACACGATGCAGGGGTGGCACAGTAGCACAGTTGTTAGCACTTCTTCCTCACAATGCCAGAGAACCCAGGTTCAATTCCAACCTCGCGTCGCTGTTGGTGCAGAGTCTGCATGCTCACTCTACGTCTGCGTGGGTTTCCTTCAGGTGCCCCGGTTTCCTCCCACACTCCAAAGGTGTGCGGGTTAGGTTGATTGGTCATGGTGAATTAGTGGCAGGAAGATAGCAGGGTAAATGCATGGGGTAGGTCCGACTGGGATTGGTATTGTGTTTGGTGCAGATTTGATGGGCCAAATGGCCTCTTTCTGCGCTGTATGGATTCTATGATGTGTTACCCAGTGTACTTATTTCTAATTCACTCACTAATTCTCTCGGATGGGTGTACAAATGCATGGAGGAATAGAACTAATGACAACACCTACTGTTGGCAGAATCATATGGACTCGAAATGTTAACTCTGTCTCTCCACAGATGCTGCCAGACCTGCTGAGTTTTATCCAGCATTTTCTGTTTTTATTTCAGATGTAGTTCAATTTCTTATTCATGCAAGCATAGCTAGACTGGGAGTAAAATAGAAAGGGAGTTTAGAGGAGTTGTTGAGGAGTCGAGATCAAATGTGACTTTCAGAACAAAGAATGATTTAAAGGCTTCATAATAAGGTTTGCAAACAGTATATAAGAGAAGGATGTCATTGTGAACTTGCAGCATATATTTGCTTTCCCACCATCTTGGATGGAGTTTTCCTAAAAAATGGCTAAGTGCCATAATGGCAGGAAAACCAGAGCAATCCGCGCTAGTCTGTCTGGCGTGGACCAGACCACAATCATCCCACACTTAGTCATTTTTTGGGAGAGTGGTGAGTTGTGCATTGGTTCTGGGGCGGTGGGCGGGGCCCAAACACAACAATGAGCTTGGCTGCAAAGTGGTTGGGTGCCGTTTTGAAAGGGAGCCCCAATCTCACAGTGCATTGGAAGTCCTCCTCCCTCATCCCATGGACATCGGGCACCCCTTACCCATCGGCAGCATGTTCCCACCCCCGGCATCAGAGCACTGGGGCTCTCCAAATGGGTCCCCTTTCATAACTCCTGACATGGTCTCCCTTCATGCCCCACCCCTTCATGACCGCCTTCATGCTCCACCCCTATACAACCCCCTTTCATGAGCCCTCCTGCATAGCCCCCCTGCATAGCCCCCCCATCATAGCCTTCATCATAAACCCCCCTCCAACTCCCCCCACTCAGGTCCCACCTCCACTCAGGCCCACCCTGTGGCACTGCCTTGGCACACTGGTAGTGCCCAACTGGCACTGCCAGATGGGCATTGCCCAGCCATGAACCCCAACCACTTGGGGCTTCAATGGCTTCCGAGTCCCCCTGGAGAGGCCATTGCGCCTGGTCTCTGCGAGTGGAGGCCTGTAGTGATTCTCAGCAGACTCCTGCCACACCCGAATGTTGGAAGATCCCAAGAGCTGAGAGAATCCGGCGTTGAATGGGCTAAGCTTATTTAAACACTACTTTAAATATGCTAATCATTCACGTGCCCTTTCTGGGGGCAATCCGGTTTGCGCCAGTAGAAAGGGACCAGGACGACTACAAACCATTCGGTGCGAGGTGTGAAACCCATTTTTAGGCCCACACACTATTTTCTGGGGTAGATGCGATATGCGCCAGGTGAGGTGAGGCCTGAAAATTGCTCCCCCCTCAACTTACATCTGAATCCTTTGACATAAACGTTCCTCCTCCTCGACTTGTCCCAGGAAGTATGACACTTTCTCTTCAAAAGACATTGAAAAAATGTGGGTTTAGAATCTGTCACCTGGTGTCCATCTCGCTCAGCTATTGCAGGTTGCTTTTTAAAAAAATAATACAAGAGAGAAGAACAAATCGCACAATACTTTTCTCTTGGGCCTTTAGCTTTCCACCAAATTGGTGATAACAATGCATTTATTTTCCCAGCTCAGGTCACAGCCCTGCAGCTCAGCCTGTTGAGTATATGAAGCAGTCTTTTTAGTTCCTTCTACACGGGTGCTGTTTCAGTTTGGACAGTTCAGTTCCAATGCTGAATGACCCGAAACTAGGTCAGTCTGCAGCATTTGTGTGAGTAAATCTGATCCCCTTTACCCTGGTAGCAGACTTGTAGACTCGGCCTCTTTTTCTCTGCTGTCTACAAATTTTCAACTTGGATGGAAAGGGACCTGAGATGAGTTATAGAATCATACAACCCAGGAGCAGGCCATTCTCCCCATCATTGCCTGTGTCAGCCCTTTGAAAGGGTTATCCAATTAGTCCTACTCTACTGCTCTTTCCCATAGTCCTGGAAATGTTTTCTTTTCAAGTGTTTATCCAATTAGTAGTGTAAACATCAAGAGCTGGATTGAAAATTGATCTTCATTTATTTTGAAAAGATCAGGAAATATTCTCATCAAACCAAACCCCAAAGCGATAATAAAAAGCTAATAGAAATCTGTGTTCCACCATGAGTTACAGAATATAAAATCTGCAAGATAATAATGAAGCATTATAAAACCTTGCTAAGATCTCATGGGCAGGATTTTACATCCTCGCTCGAGCAAGACCGGAAATTCCCACCCCGAGATCAATGGACATTTCCGTTGTCCGTCCCTCGCCCGCTCTGAGTCTGTGGCGGGCGAGGTGGTAGAATTCCCAAATGTGGCATTGGGCTCCACAGGAAAAGAAACATTGCAGCATTGGAGTATCCTAGTGTCACTAAAATACTGCCTCATGCTATGATTAAGCACTTGGAAAATTGGGCCTTTCTCATTACAACAATGCAAATCATGGGGCAATGTGATTGAAGTGTTCAAAATTATAATATTATGGGAGTGTGTAGATTAAAACAGACTTTCCAGTAGTTAAAGGATGAGGGACACAACGTACAGGATTGAGCGCAAGAGACATACAACTGGGAGCAGGAGAAGCCTTTTGTACACAGAGTTTTGACGCCATGGAATTCTTTACCAAGGTTAGCAATTGAAGTAGGCATAATGTATCAACACTGAAGATTCTATTGGATAGGTGGATGTAAGGAAAATGGCTGAAGGGATACTGCAATAATTCAGCCGGATTAGCTGAGCCATTGAGGGAGTGAGAGTGAAAGCTTAAGCCTGGAATTTTTCCCAGCAGGAGTCATCTAGGCATAGTCCAACTCCCAGTCGCATGTCCATCCCTCGCACCCCACCCCCCACAAACCTCTGTGTGATGGCCCCAGAAATTTTAACTCCTGGACCTTACCTGCATAGTCAGTCTCTCACCCAAAATTGACTGCAAGTGTCATCTGGTGGGAGTGGGATGCCGAGTGACAGTAGGTTTCTGCCAGCGGTCCTTGGGAATAGGCTCCAGCAGTCATGTAAGTCTTTTGGGGACGGTGGGGTCAGGAGGTTATTGTTGGGGAGGGGAGGGGAGGAGTGATGCCCGGCGCAGGGAAAGCACAAAGTGTCTGTATGGGTCCTGGAGGAACACTTTTCCTTTTCCCTGGACGACAAGGAAATAGGAAATAAAAACTAAAAATGAATTACTTCTCTAGTTATCACTGGATGGTATCTCTGCTTGCCGCAAGATCCTAGAACAACTTCCCCATTAAAAGACTAGATTCAAATTGCAGTCGGATCCCAATGGTGTCATTGGAGTCTGATCCCCTTCTGAAAGCAGCACCTTTTGGTGAATGCTCCACTCACAGATTTTGATTTGATTTATTATTGTCACATGTATTAGTATACAGTGAAAAGTATTGTTTCTTGCGTGCTATACGAACAAAACATACCATTCATAGAGAAGGAAAGGAGAGAGTGCGGAATGTAATGTTGCAGTCATAGCTAGAGAAAGATCAACTTAATGCAAGGTAGGTCCATTCAAAAGTCTGATGGCAGCAGGGAAGAAGTTGTTCTTGAGTCAGTTGATATGTGACCTCAGACTTCTATATCTTTTTCTCGCCGGAAGGAGGTGGAAGAGAGAATATTCAGGTTGCGTGGGGTCTTAATTATGCTGGCTGCAATCACAACTCATGTAAAGGTACTGGAATTGTAGGAGGAACTTTGCCATAGCCACTGGGCGACTAAGTTCTGTCTTGAATGTGATGAACACAAATCTCACTTTCCTGTGAGGAAAGGCAGCTGGAACATGCCATTAACAGAAGAGCCTCAGGGAAGCTTCCCTTGAAATATATTTATGACAAACACAATACAAAGAGAATTACTGCTTACAAAAATAAAACATTTAGAAAAACAACCTTTGAAAAAATAATATATTCATCCATCATGTCAAAAGCAAGAATGGTTTTTTCCATTTAAAAGGCCTAACCATATTGAGAAGCTCAACTAATCCTGTGGTTCATTTGGCAAATCCTGCACAAGCAGTACAAAAGCTCCTTCAGGAATGAAGTCCATGGGATTAAAACAAAAAATTTCGGGAGTGCATGATAACAGTCGTTGAGGATTTTTTTTAAATTTCAAAAATATACTTTATTCATTAAAAAAACCTCTCAAATGAACATTGCAAAACGACAGATCCAAAAGTTACAAACAGTGCAAAAAAAGAATCATTTTTACAGTACAATACAATGCTTATTTACAAAACATTACATTCATTACACTTCATTACTTAAAACTATGTACAGTCATTGAGGATTTATTTGTCCCACAAATGTCCTTTTAATCTGGGCCAAATACAAATACAAATATGAAATTACTATGGTCAAGGGATATTGTTTTTCAACCACCTTCCTTCTTCCAATGCAGTAGGAAATTAATTAAATACTCTTTGCTTGTGTCAAACACCTTTTTAGTGGTGCAACCTCTAGCCTTATACACAATGTGAACTTTCTCACCAAGATGTTATCTCTGCCTGACACTAGATCCGAGGACAACTTCCCCCTAAAAGCCCAGATTCAAAGTGCAGTCAGACCCCAATGGTGTCATTGGAGCCTGATCCCCTTATTAAAGCAGCACCTTTTGGTGAATGCTTCACTCACAGATTTCAATCACAACTCGTGCGAAGGTGGTGGAATTGGAGAAGGAATTTCACTGTAGCCACCCATCTGATTTTTCACTGCACGTAAAATCAGCCCTTTAAGTTATGTCTTGAATGCTGTGAACACAAATCTTGCTTTCTGTGAGATTGATGTAAATGAGGAGGGTCCATTTACCCACCCAAAATGTCCCTCCAAACCTTGGCATCCAAATATATTTTTTAATTGATTCGTGAGTTTTTTCGCTACCCTGAAATCCATTCCAAGTGTCAATCACCCTTTGTGTGACATCAGCCCTTTTATTCCTTTTATCCATTTGAAACTGTGGATCTTGTCCAAACTAGTAGCTCTGGGGTAAAAATTGGATTCCTCCAGTTTTGTTATATTAGGGTCACAATTCATGATTAACCCATGCCTGGTGCTGTTGAGGCAGAAAGCATGCAAACTTTGAATGACTGCAACATTCAGCAAAGCATGACCCTTGCTTGCGAGCTGAATGACCAGCAGTGGTCCAGCAGCAAGTGCAGCTAGCACATGGTTCAGCTAGCCTGCCTCCCTCAAAGACAACCTGCCCCCCTCTTAAAAGGGAGCTTCATTCATTGCACAACACAGTGCTGCTGATTGCTGCAGTGCAATTGGATTTAAGGAGAACAGCATCAACTGGAGCTACAGCCTTGTGAAAGCGTTCTCAGATGCAGCATTGGAGGCCTTAGTCATAGAATCATAGAATCCTACAGTGCAGAGGGAGGCCATTTGGCCCATCGTGTCTGCACCAACCGCAATCCCACCCAGGCCCTATCTCCATTACCTTATAACCCCATGCATTTACCCTAGCTAGTCCCCCTGACACTAAGGGCAATTTAGCATGGCCAATCCACCTAACTGGTGGACTTTAGTAAAGCGTTTGACAAAGTCCCTCATGGTAGGTTGGTGCAAAATGTTGGATCTCATGGGATAAAGGGGGAGGTGGCTAGATGGGTGGAGAACTGGCTCGGTCACAGAAGACAGAGGGTGGTAGTGGAAGGGTCTTTTTCCGGCTGGAGGCCTGTGACTAGTGGTGTTCCGCAGGGCTCTGTATTGGGACCTCTGCTGTTTGTGATTTATATAAACGATCTGGAAGAAGGTGTAACTGGGGTGATCAGTAAGTTTGCGGACGACACGAAAATGGCTGGACTTGCAGATAGTGAGGAACATTGTCAGAGGCTACAGAAGGATATAGATAGGCTGGAAATTTGGGCAAAGAAATGGCAGATGGAGTTCAATCCGGATAAATGCGAAGTGATGCATTTTGGTAGAACTAACGTAGGGGGGAGCTATACGATAAATGGCAGAACCATAAAGGGTGTAGGTACGCAGAGGGACCTGGGTGTGCAAGTCCACAGATCCTTGAAGGTGACGTCACAGGTGGAGAAGGTAGTGAATAAGACATATGGCATGCTTGCCTTTATAGGACGGGGCATAGAGTATAAAACTTGGGGTCTGATGTTGCAGATGTATAGAACGTTGGTTCGGCCGCATTTGGAATACTGCGCCCAGTTCTGGTCGCCACACTACCAGAAGGACGTGGAGGCTTTAGAGAGAGTGCAGAGGAGGTTTACCAGGATGTTGCCTGGTATGGAAGGGCTTAGTTATGAGGAGAGATTGGGTAAACTGGGGTTGTTCTCACTGGAATGACGGAGGATGAGGGGTGACCTAATAGAGGTGTATAAAATTATGAAAGGCATAGATAGGGTGAACGGTGGGAAGCTTTTTCCCAGGTCGGTGGTGACGTTCATGAGGGGTCATAGATTCAAGGTGATGGGGGGGGAGGTTCAACACGGATATCAGAAGGGCGTATTTTACACAGAGGGTGGTGGGGGCCTGGAATGCGCTGCTGGGCATGGTGGTGGAGGCGGACACACTGGGAACGTTTAAGACTTATCTAGATAGCCACATGAACAGAGTGGGAATGGAGGGATACAAAAGGATGGTCTAGTTTGGACCAGGGAGCGGCGCGGGCTTGGATGGCCGAAGGGCCTGTTCCTGTGCTGTATTGTTCTTTGTTCTTTGTTCTAACCCGTACATCTTTGGAGTGCGGGAAGAGACTGGAGCACCCGGAGGAAACCTATGCAGACATGGGGAGAGTGTGTAAACTCCACACAAATAGTGACCCAAGCCGGGGATTGAGTCTGGGTCTCTGGTGTTGATTTGATTTGATTTGATTTATTATTGTCACATGTATTAACATACAGTGAAAAGTATTGTTTCTTGCATGCTATACAGACAAAGCATACCGTTCATAGAGAAAGAAACAAGAGAGTGCAGAATGTAGTGTTACAGTCATAGCTAGGGTGTAGAGAAAGATCAACTTAATGCATAGTAGGTCCATTCAAAAGTTTAACGGCAGCAGGGAAGAAGCTGTTCTTGAGTTGGTTGGTATGTGACTTCAGACTTCTGTATCCTTTTCCCGAAGGAAGAAGGTGGAAGAGAGAATGTCCGGGGTGCCTGGGGTCCTTAATTATACTGGCTTCTTTGCCGAGGCAGTGGGAAGTGTAGACAGAATCAGTGGATGGGAGGCTGGTTTGCGTGATGGATTGGGCTACATTCGCGACCTTTTGTAGTTCCTTGCGGTCTTGGGCAGAGCAGGAGCTGTACCAAGCTGTGATACAACCAGAAAGAATGCTTTCTATGGTGCATCTGTAAAAGTTGGTGAGAGTTGTAGCTGATAATCCAAATTTCCTTAGTGTTCTGAGAAAGTAGAGGCATTGGTGAGCTTTCTTAACTATAGTGTTAGCATGGAGGGACCAGGGTAGGTTGTTGGTGACCTGGACACCTAAAAACTTGAAACTCTTGAGCCTTTCTACTTTGTCCCCATTGATGTAGACAGGGGTATGATCTCCTTCATTTTGTTGACATTGAGGGAGAGATTATTGTCGCTGCACCAATTAATCAGATTCTCTATCTCATTCCTGTACTCTGTCTCCTCATTGTTTGAGATCCGACCCACTTCGGTGGTGTCGTCAGCAAACTTGAAAATTGAGTTGGAAGGGAATTTGGCGGCACAGTTATAGATGTATAAGGAGTATAGTAGGAGGCTGAGAACACAACCTTATGGGGCACCGGTGTCAAAGATGATCGTGGAGGAGGTGTTGGTGCCTTTCCTTACTGATTGTGGTCTGTGGGTTAGGAAGTTCAGGATCCAGTTGCAGAGGGAGGAGCCGAGGCCCAGGCCATGGAGTTTGTTGATGAGTTTTGTAGGAATAATGCTCTGAGGCAGAAGTGCTAACCACTGTGCCACCGTTAACAGGAGGAGAGAGTATGTGCAAGCCCTCAAAGAACACCCTCATAAGGGACTGAGAGAAGGTGACCATTGGGTCAGGTTTTCAGCTCCGAGTACCTGGCAGTAATACTGGAAGAAATTCAATCATCTCAAATGGGTGGTCAAGTTCAGTAAATCCATCTTCAAATGACAATTTATACCAACAAGTTCTCAAGCAGCTCATTGCAACACAGCCCTCATCACTCACCCATTAACACTCTCTAACAGTCAGGGGCTTGAGCCTATAACTCAGATGTTCCACCTCACTCTCACACAACCGCTTCTCATTGTATCCATATTCTAGCTATTCATGATTTGGAGTTGCCTGCGTTGGACTGGGGTGGGCGCAATAAGAAGTCTCACAACACCAGGTTAAAGTCCAACAGGTTTATTTGGCAGCACGAGCTTTCGGAGCACTGCCCCTTCATCACCTGATGAAGGGGCAGCGCTCCGAAAGCTCGTGCTACCAAATAAACCTGTTGGACTTTAACCTGGTGTTGTGAGACTTCTTACTGTGTCTAGCTATTCAACTAGCAAATGCACACCACCAAAACAGATTGCCCCAAGTTCATTCTTCACATTCTCTTGCAGAATAATATGATACACAGTAGAGCAGAAACAATGGGGACACACTCACCTGCCTCACATAATCTATTCAGAGGAGGGCTGCTCCACTTCAAGGGGGCAGTCATAATGGGGTGTGTAGCATTCAAGATGCTGAGAACATTAAAGATGACAGTAAAGATGACAGGGGCGGCACGGTAGCACAGTGGCTGGCACTGCTGCTTCACAGCTCCAGGGACCTGGGTTCGATTCCCGGCTTGGGTCGCTGTCTGTGTGGAGTTTGCACATTCTCCTCGTGTCTGCGTGGGTTTCCTCCGGGTGCTCCGGTTTCCTCCCACAGTCCAAAGATGTGCGGGTTAGGTTGATTGGCCATGCTAAAATTGCCCCTTAGTGTCCTGGGATTCGTAGATTAGAGGGATTAGTGGGTAAAATATGTAGGGATATGGGGGTAGGGTCTGGGTGGGATTGTGGTCGGTGCAGACTCGATGGGCCGAATGGCCTCTTTCTGTACTATAGGGTTTCTATGATTTCTATGATAAATTCCTGCTTGATGTCCCTTCTCAACTCCCACCTCACCTTTACCCTGCTTTCTGGCATGAACTGAAAACTGTTGATGGTGTGACCATGGACTTCTTGCTTTCCAAGCAATGCACTTTCCTCACCCAAATTTTTCTTTGCTGATTTTCTGCTTTTCGATATCCAAGCCCGTACTGCAGCCTCATGAAGATGGGGCAAGAGCTGCTGCAGCCCCTGAAGAAGAAGCATCATTACTTGGTCTGATACTTGCAGCCACTTGTTTGAATACTGATACATTGTGTACCTTAGCGGGTGGCATAGTCAGCACACCATGTGATGAGTCACTGGGCATGAGTGGGCTGCAGTCAGGCCTGAAGGAAAAGGATACTTTGATTGCCACCTCAAAAGAGGATGAAGTCGCAGTTGAGTTCTGCTACACAGGACTCAGGAAGCGCAGTGGAGAACATGCCTTTGTTTACATCAACGGGGATGAAGTGGAAATGGTTGAGAGCTTCAGGTTTCTAGGTGTTCCAGATTAATAACAACCTGTCCTGGTCTCGCCCATGCCAATGCTATAGTTAAGAAAGCATACCAATGTCTCTACTTTCTCAGGAGGCTAAGGAAATTCAGCATGTCCGCTACGACTCTCACCAACTTTTATAGCTGCACCACAGAAAGCATTCTTTCTGGTTGTATCACAGCTTGGTATGTCTCCTGTTCTGTTCAAGACCGCAAGGAACTACAAAGGGCCGTGAACAAAGCCCAGTCCATCACGCAAACCAGCCTCCCATCCATTGACACAGTCTATACTTCCCGCTACCTCAGAAAAACAGCCAGCATAATCAAGGACCACACGCACACTGGAAATACTCTCTTCCATCTTCTTCTGTTGGGAAAAAGATACAAAAGTTTGAGGTCACATACCAACTGACTCAAGAATAGTTTCTTCCCTGCTGCCATCTGACTTTTGAATGGGCCTACCTTATATTAAGTTGATCTTTCTCTGCACCCTAGCTATGACCGTAATTCTATATTCTGCACCGTCTCCTTTCCTTCTCTATGAATGGTATGCTTTGTCTATATAGCGTGCAAGAAACAATATTTTTCATTGTATACTAATACATGTGACAATAATAAATCAAATCAAATCAAATTAAACGAAATCTTGATTTGGATGCCTACAAGAGAACATCAATGCGTGTGCACACCAAGATGTTTGGCCCATTTGTAGGCTTGGCAATCAGCCACTGGTCATTGGTAGGAACATGGGGAAGTCCAGTTTAACTTGGCACAGGGTTTCATGCAGAGTTGGAGTCCACCCTTTTCACTGTGGAGTTGATGGTCAGCTCCAGGATGGCACTTGCAGACGCAGCTATGATGCAGTGTCTGGTGGCCGATGTCTTAGCTTCCATTGTAGCACGGGTGAAAACTGCAACATCTCAGAGTTGCACTGGAAGTTCAGGTGGAGGTCATGAGATCCATACTTGCTGCCATGCAAACTCAGACTACTGCTATTATAGCAACAGATCTCAGTCCTGAAAGAGGTTTGCAGGCTCACAAAGCAGGCCAGCAATCTGTCATCCAACAGATTACTAGGATTGTTCACGTGCTGTTCCAGAGGAGTGGCAGTGGCGTTGTAGAGTACAAACCTTATGTTCATTCCCGGGATGAGGGCTTTCAAACTCCCACACTTCCATTTTGTTTGGACGCTTGCTGTTGCCTGTCAGCCAGCCTGTCCAGACTGCTGCCACAAATACTGAGGTGGTGCAGTCTGAAGCAAGGCCCTTAAGGCCCAGAACTGCTCAAGGATATCGTTCAGGACCATTTACAATCTCTATCATTGGAAGTCACCAACCCTGCTGCAGCTACTGTGGAAGAACTACTTGAGAACACTAGGACAGGTGAGGGACCTGCAAGACAGGGCACCAAGGGAAAGCATAAGTGTGAATAGTTAAGTTTTGTATAATTGGAAAAAGCCACTGTTGGGTAACGTCATTGTAGAATGTTTTTAGTTGGTGAACTTTATTGCAAGAGTTTGCCCAGGAGAGCATTATGAAGGACCATAGCAGATGGACTGGAAGGTGGCAAGTTGTTGAATAATGGTGGTGATGGGGTAATGGAGGAACTCATGGACAGTCTGATTGGAGTGAAGGCATTCTGTGTATCTCCTTCTTTTCCTCTTCTTCCCCTTCCTTCTCTTTCTCCAAAGGTGGCTTTTGTATTTCTGAAGGAAGGGCTGCACCTTCATGTCAGTGATGGTTTGCAGGATGCAGTAGGCCACCATCAATATGGAGACATTCTTTGGCAAGTACTTTAGAGTTCCCCCATAATGCCGAGTGGTCCAGGCAGAGAAACTGTTGTTGAAAATACCAATCATCTGCTCCACAGTGTTCCTGGTGATTACCTGACTTTCATTGTCAGCGTATTGTTCTTGTGTGACTGGATGTGGGAAGGGGGAGTTGTCAACAATATGTAAGGGGGTTGGACATATCTTGTTTCTAAGCAGTCATCCTCTGGTTCTTCCTAATGACCTGAGAACACTGGGAACAGTAGAATGTATTGTGACTGATAATGGATAGTGGTCATTCGCCAACATGATGGTCTGGGCGTGGCTGCACACCAGTGAGGTGCAACATTTTGTATTTCCCATACATCTCCCCATTTATATGTGGGGTTCACAGAGCAGTTGGTGACTCCCTATACCATTCGGAATCCCATTACCCTGACAAAGCCACATGGCCACTCTTCCTGCTTCTCTATGCTCAGAGGAAACATTATGAAGTCTCCTCACCAATGATACAGATCTCGGTCACCTCTCAAATGCGGTGGTAGATGATAAATTGGGAAACGTTTTCCCAAAGGATGTGGGTTGCATAGCGGTTGAGAGTGACAATTACCTTGAAGGCGATTGGTACTGCCCTCATCACCCTGCGGTGAGGCTGCATGTTCTTCTGAAGAAGTTGACAATGCGATTGGTGGAGGGAAGGGTGTATAAAGCATGGCTCCTGGTTGAGGTAGTGTTGGCAGGGGTCTTCCATGGAGAGTCCCCTTCCTCCTCCTCACTCCACACACAGCTTCTCCTCCCTATGGGATCAGGCCAAGCGGGACTGTAATTCCCCAGCCTCCATAACTGTAGCAATCTTTCTGCAGATAGCTCACAAATGTCCTCTGACCTGCCTGTCAGGGTGAAGCAACAGTCTTTTTCAAAAGCAGCAAGTCACCAAAACTCCTCTGAGGACACGCTACAGTATGTCCACATGGAAGAGCAAAATTAAATCTAAAGCACGTCACATGCAAGTTGAATGGCAGGCCCTATAAATTGAATGAGTGTTGAGTGCAGCTGAATGTGTGTCCAGATGTGACAGATTAGGACATGGCAGTGATTGGACCAACACAGTCCAAATTAGCAGAAAATTAATCGATCAGCCTAATATTTGCCTACTCGGCCTTTTGGCTAAGATCAAGTGTATGGTCGGCACCCCATTGTCGGCCGCACTTGGTCGAGGTCATTGGGTTACGCTGAGGCTTCATATGTTTCATATGAAGCAATTTTTAAAAGCGACATCTCGGCCTTTTGGCTAAGATGCAAATTAGCTCAAGTCTTGGAGGAGGAACCTCCCCCTTCTCCAATCAGCTTGGCTCATGTAGATCAGGCCCAGGACAGGGTGGTTTGGTCGCTCGCCCTGTCTTGTCAGCCTGGATCTGAAATGTCTCAACTTGTTGAGACTCTGAATTGGATTTGATTTGATTGAATTGGAAAAGTATTTTTAAAAAAATATTTGCCTACTGTAAGAGTTCTGCCTCAGATATAGTGTGTTATGCTAGACCCTTTCCCAACAAGGGGCATTGCCAGAAGTCCTGCCATTTTAAGGCACACTTGCTCATGTAGCTCCGACTCCAGGAGTACCACGCAGCTGACATTTACAGCCTTTGAATTTGTCTTTTCTGCACTACTTACCATTGCCAATAGGTTCCTCACTCAGTGATTTTCTTTTGAGGTTTAAAAACCTCTCTGGTCTTCCTGAGAAGCAAATGGTCCTTTGAGGCTGAAGATCAGCCTCGTAACACCACTTGCAGGGTCTTAGGTGGCACAGTGGTTAGCTACGTTGCCTCACAGTGCTAGAGAGCCGGGTTCGATTCCCGGCTTGGATCATTGTCTTTGTGGAGTCTGCACGTTCTCCCTGTGTCTGCGAGGGTTTCCTCCGGGTGTTCCGGTTTCCACCCACAATCCAAAAGATGTTCTGGTTAGGTGCATTGGCCATGCTAAATTCTCCCTCAGTGTGCCCAAACAGGCGCAGTAGTGTGGCACTAGGGGATTTTCACAGTAACTTCATTGCAGTGTTAATGAAAGCCTACTGTGACATTAATAAACAAACTTTATTAAACTGAATGTCTGCTTTTCTATTGTTTAACTTTTATCCTAGTTTGGATTCTGGGTGGAGAGCTTCAGCAGCTGGTACTTGAGGAATCTATAGCAAAGTGAGCAGTAAGCATGGAAACGGGAAACCCGAGGAAAGAGGGAGGGAGAAATGACAGAGAATAAAAGATCAGAAGTCTTTGTACTCAAGCTGTGAATTAGCAATCGTATCTGATGCATGTTTGTATATTTGGGGAAAAAAACTCATCAGTTGTGTCCAGAAACGGCGGCACGGTAGCACAGTGGTTAGCACAGCTGCTTCACAGCTCCAAGGACCTGGGTTCGATTCCCAGCTTGGGTCACTGTCTGTGTGGAGTTTGCACGTTCTCTTCGTGTCTGCGTGGGTTTCCTCCGGGTGCTCCGGTTTCCTCCCACAGTCCAAAGATGTGCAGGTTAGGTTGATTGGCCATGCTAAAATTGCCCCTTAGTGTCCTTAGATGCGTAGGTTAGAGGGATTAGCGGGTAAATATGTAAGGATATTGGGGTAGGGCCTAGGTGGGATTGTGGTCGGTGCAGACTCGATGGGCCAAATGGCCTCTTTCTGCACTGTAGGGTTTCTATGTTTCTATGTTTCAAAGATGATAGCAGACAACATGCAGGTGAGGTTTGTATGGTAGTAAAATAAAAGTAGGAAAGGCATCAATTTCTAAGGATCGCAATAAAAGGTACAAACAAGAAATAACAATGAACCAGATGTTACCGATCAAACATAGAGATCAAACGATCACGTTAAACATATATTTTAGATCTACTGAAAAGGAATAAACACTTGGCAGCTGGCAATCCACAGTAAGTTATTTAAATTTTCAGCAGTGTCAGCCTGGCTCTGTTAGCAGCGCTTTCTTCTCTGATCTGGAGAGTTGTAAGTTTAAGCTCTTCATCACGACTTCAGGTGAGATTTTCTGGCCCCCACTCAGTGTTTTTCTCAGAGGCGGGAGGAGGCACATCGTTCGCTGTGAATGGGAATTCCCATCAAAGCCAACCCATGTTGTTGAGACCTGAGAATCCTGTTAGCGTGTACGGCTGGAAAATTCCGGCCTTGATCCGATAATCAGTGAGGAAGTGCTACATTGTCAGGGGCACTGGTTTTTGAATGAAATATTGAAGCTAGGCTTAGTCCACTGGTTTAAAGAGCCTTGAAGATACCACGGCACTTTACGAAGAACAGAAAGTTACCCTGGAAATAATTCCTATGTCAATCAAACCACCAAGAGAAAATGAACTAATGTTATGAGCCCAGCTGATGTTATAACTGGATGGGAAGATTCCAGAATGGCACCCTGGCTCAAAAGACATTGGACAAGTTACTCCAGCCTCCCAGCTGTGTGTTTCCCGCTGGCGGGAGGTGATGCGTTGTTTGTTGGCGGTGGGATTCTCTGGTGCCCCCGCTGTCAATGGGAATTCCCATTGAGGTCACCCCATGCCGGCGTGAACGGCCAGAGAATACTGGCCCATAACTTTTACATTTTTTAATAAAATGTGGAGGAACAGAGTCGTAGAGCTGCTGATTAGTTTTAACAACAAGAAAAAAAATGCTCATGAGAAGATTGGATTATTTCCAATAAGAAACAATATTTCTTTACTCCCCCCCCTTATCTTATCAAATACACATAGATTTTAAGATTAATATGGATTACAAAGTATACCTTAAGATACAACAGTCTCAGTAACACAATATCCCTTTCAACACATGAGATGGCTATAGTCAAATACACTCTCCACTCTCAACCTCAAGTGAACGTCTATGGATTTCTTCTCAGAATCTGCCAAGATGATTGCAACATGAAAGTTTCCAAACTCCATGCCCAAAAATATGCTTTATAACATTATTTCACAATAATGCATTCCATTACTGGCTTGCATTCTGAAATCCAGATTAAGTTTTCCAAATTGTTGTTTTAAACAAAGCTTCTGCTCTACTTTTAACAGTGAATCCAGTATCTAGGTTTCACACCTCCCCCTTTAGGATTTCTTTGTCTTGACTGTTGTACAAACTGCTCATAAATACTTTAACTCTCAATTCCAAGACTCCATTAAATGGCATCAAACTTTTGATGTACATATGAAGTCCGCTTTCCAACTTTAAATCTGGGTACTGCAACTGTCTCTTTAACTCAGAATGCTTTGTTTACTTTTCCCCTTGAATTCTCCTGAACATTACATTGACTTATTCTACATTCTCTTATTTCAGTGCTCTTCAGACATTTTTTATGTCCCAATTTCCTGGTGAGCTGGACTGTATCTAGTTCTTTGGGAAGCTTACCTCTTTCCCTTATCTTGTTTAGTCTTTCTTCTGGCAAAGTTGAGAGATGTTCACTCTCCAGCATCCTGTCTCCAACTTCAATCAAATTCAGCTAAACGACGAACAAAATCTTTTCCACCTTAAAAGACCCCCAGTTGCTTAGGAACCACTGCTATTATATTTACTCTTCACAGTGTAACCGTCTCTAAACATAAGGGAAACACAGTTGGAATTGAAACCAACCCCCACACATACAAACACTTTTGTCCAGTATGAATCTAAATCGAGGTTTTACTCTTTCAGGCACAGAAACATGAAATTAAACCCAAATAAAACGATGCCTTATTTCTAATGTTTCCCAACACAAATCTAAATCCCTTAAAACTACTTTTGTTTTCCTAACACTGATTAGTCATTCTTCTGTTGTTTCAAGGATCTTGCTGTTGAAGGGGTCCATGCATAGTGATCAAGAATGGGAACTCTGGCTTATTCTCGACTCTACTTTCTTAGGAGGTTAAGGAAATTCAGATGTCTATTTACAACTCTCATCAACATTTACAGATGCACCATAGAAAGCATCCTTTCTGGATGTATCACAACTTGGTATGGCTCCTGCTCTGACCAAAACTGCAAGAAGCTACAAAGGGTCATAAACATAGCCCAGTGTAGACTCTGTCTACACTTGCCGCTGCCTCGGAAAAGCAGCCAGCATAATCGAGGTCACCATGCACCATGGACATGCTCTCTTCCACCTTCTTCTATTGGGAAAATGATACAAAAGTCTGAGGTCACATACCAACTGACTCAAGAACAGTTTCTTCTCTGCTGCCATCACACTTTTGAATGGACCTACCTTATATTAAGTTGATCTTTCTCTACGCCCTAGATATGACTGTAACACTACATTCTGCACCCTCTCCTGTCCTTCTCTGTGAACGGTATGCTTTATCTGTATAACACGCAAGAAACAATACTTTTCACTGTATACCAATACATGTGACAAATAGTAAATCAAATTAAATTATTCTCTCCTTTTTAAAGTAGCTGCACTGAAATTAGTTGTTTTATTGCTGTCGCAGCCAACTCAGCAAAGACAAAGGACCAAGGTTAGAAGATTTTGTGATATGTATAACTCAGCTTTGTACTGCTTAAGGAAGCTGATCAATTCCTATTTCTACTATGTTATTGACAGGAACCATTTATCTCTAAAGCATGTTTTACATAGTGATCCGAAGGAATAGAGTAGATATTAGAGAGAAGGGGTGGCAGAGTGAATCAAAGGTTCCACCACAGCATTTGAATATTTCTAATCTCACAGCAGCGGCTACACTTCAAAAGTACTTCATTAATTGTAAAATGTTTTGGGACATCTGAGAATGTGGAAGATGTTATATAAATGCAAATGCCTGTTTCCTTAAGGGAATGAGGTGGGAGATGGTGCAAAAACGCAAATTTATAGCATTGATTTTGATCTTTAGCATACATCAGCTGAACATTGGGCAATTTGATTGCAGTACCTAACCGATGTTGTGCACAAGAGACTCCATCCAGTGGGGTGGTCAGGTTTCACTTAAATGTAATTGCTGTGCTGCACTCCTAGAATCATAGAATCCCTACAGTGCAGAAGGAGCCATTTGGCCCGTTGAGTCTGCACCGATTACAATCCCACCTAGTTCCCATCCTTATGTATTTATCCTGCTAGTCCCCCTGACACCAAGGGGCAATTTATCATGGCCAATCAACCTAAGCCGCACATCTTTGGAATGTGGGAGGGAACCAGAACACCCAGAGGAAACCCACACGGACACGGGGAGAACATGCAAATTCCACAGACAGTGATCCAAGCCGGGAACTGAACCCGGGTCCCTGTCGCTATGAGGCCGGAGTGCTAATCACTGTGCCACCATGCCACCCTGGCTTGAGTTTGTCAGGAAGTTTGCCATTTTGGAAGGATGATAATGGGGGGGAAAGGGTGTGCGGGTGAGGGAGGGGCGGTGGGGGTTGGGGCAGTGAGCCTGTCCCTGAGCATGGGCCTGCAGCGTTCCACTAAAGGGATGAGTTGGGCAGAATCAGAGGGATGACCAAGGACTTAAATCATGAGACTGGAGATTTTACAGAAGGAGCATTTTAAATAATCCTGAAGGTTCCAAACTAAGAAATTAATTAATTAATGTTGTGGCCAGATTTTCAAAAGTCAAAACGGGACACAATGATAATCATGTGAGGGTGGGGCTGTGATGATTGACATGTTGGGTGACCAATGGCAGGAGCCTGCTGGGAGGTCATGTCACGACATCCATTGGAATATATCCATTTAGAGTTGGCAACCTTATTCTGTAGATTGTGTAAAAGGTGTCATCAGCAATGGAGCTGTTGGCACCAATAGCGGGTAATGGCTGCTCCATTGGAGAGGTCAAAGGGCGGTGGGGAGAGGGAAACAGATGTCTGCTGCATGCAATGTGATGGATGTTAACAGGAAGGAGGACAAAATTTCACCCAAATTTTCTTTCCTCTGGGCACAATTTATATTTGACAAAAGGGAAAGAAGAAAAGAAGAAAACTGGGACATTTGAATGGTTTGTATCAAGACGCCAGGATATCTAATGATAAACTGGGACTGTCCCAGCAAAACTGTTAAGTCTGGCTACCTTATTAGTTAATAATACAACCAAAACTTTTTACATTGATATCTTTAACTTGCATGGGATCTGGCTGCTTCCTCCCAACATCACTCCATTCCCCAACCCCCAATATGTCACCACGAATAGTGATTAGGTTTAGCAATTGAGTGATGAGAGAAATTACATAATCACCTTAAAGGCACCCTATGGGATCTCAACTTATATTGAATAATAAGTCTTTGTGGCACAGTGGCATAGTGGTTAGCACTGCTGCCTCACAGCGCCAGGGATCCGGGTTCAATTCCAGCCTTGTCTGACTGTGTGGAGTATGCACATTCTCCCCATGTCTGTGTGAGTTTCCTCCAGGTGCTCCAGTTTCCTCCCACAATCCAAAGATGTGCGGGTTAGGTAGATTGGTAGATGCTAAATTGTCCCTTAGCGTCAGGGGACTAGCATGGTAAATATGTGTGGTTACGGGATAGGGCCTTGGTGGGATTGTTGTCAGTGCAGGCTTGATGGGCCGAATGTCCTCTTTCTGCACTGTAGGGATTCTATGGTTCTTTCTACTGGGAACATCTTCAAGGCCTGTTTGAAAATTGCATCAGGCAGCTGTCAGGCTCATCCAGCTGCTCGGGATAGAAACTGTGCCAACATTCAAGATTAAATTGAATATGTTTATAAAGAAGAAAGGGATATAAAGCAGGAAAATGTAGTTTGGATTCTTTCCTGACATTGATACAAGGAGCAGAAGGGCAAACACCAAATAAAAACTAGTGGGCACCGTAGAACATGGAATGTGTGGTAGCTATGATGAAATATTATGATTTAATTTTATAAGTTTATTTTTCAATGAATTTATTGTTTAAAATGTCTGCTCCCATAAAAAGGGAGCACTTGCGGCACTGGAGCGGGCCAGTGTTGTTCGAAGGAAAAGTAAAACGGCCTGCTCAGCGTTTTTGTATTTTCCGTGTACAACAGCAATGAATCAAGCAGCATGGAAGCTGCACCTTTCTGCTGGTGGTTAAAGTTTCTTTATGTAGCCTGGATCTTAAATGAGAGTTATTCTTCTCAGATCCTGAGTGCTTCTTAAAAGTGTTTCCTTACAACCAGGCCTTTGTTGTCTCTGTCTGATTGCTGTCTGATTGTAATCTTGAGCCAGGGGTAAAGTTGCAGGGCTGGCACTGAGGGGAAGCGGGGGAGGGGTGGGAGGCTGGTCATCAATATCTAGCGGTTTTTCCTGATAAACGCCGAGTGATTGATAGAATCATTGCACGGAAACATGAGCAGTTGGACCTGCTGGCCTGCTCGTTTGAGCTCAATGAGCTGAAATTCAATTCTTGCTATTCACACTCACTGAGAGAGGAAAAATCTACCTCATGTGTATTGGGGTGGAATCTGATTAAATGTCACTGAATTCCTCCTTGAATACAACAATTTGTCCCTCAGTCTGGTTTCTTTAGGTGAACTTGACACCTTGAGTTTGTCGTATGGTAACACTTGTTTTGTCCAATTCTGCATTAAGTTTCGCCTAAAGTAGCATGCACAGTGTACACAATTATTTGATCTGATTCATTATTGTCACATGTATTAATATACAGTGAAAAATATTGTTTCTTGCACACTATACAGACATAGTAAAGTTCATTTATTAGTCACAAGTAAGGCTTACATTAACACTATAATAAAGTTACTTTGAAATTCCCCTAGTTGCCACAGTCCAGCACTTGTTAGGGTCAATGCACCTAACCAGCACATCTTTCAGAATGTAGGAGGAAACCAGAACACACGGAGGAAACCCATGCAGACATGGGGGGGAAATGCACAAACTCCACATAGACAATGACCCAAGCCGAGAATCAAACCCAGGTCCCTAGCACTGTGAGGCAGCAGTGCTAACCGCTGTGCTACTGTGCCGCCCAATATTGTTCAGAGAGAAGGAAAGGCGAGGGTGCAGAATATAGTATTACAGTCATAGCTAGGAAGTAGAGAAAGATCAACTTAATATATGCTAGGTCCATTCAAAAGTCTGGTGGCAGCAGGGAAGAAGCTATTCTTGAGTCGGTTGGTACTTGACCTCAGACTTTTGCAGTAGAAAGAGAAAGTTCAGAAACCTTTGTATTCTAGGAAATAGAAACAAAGCACAACAAATATGGTATAATTTTGGATTTGGGTATTGTTACAAGTTTGAATAGTGAAATGGGATTCCCTGATGGATTAATGCAATGCCTGGTGTTACTTTGTTCATTAAGGTACAAGGTTCCATTCTTGATCTGCTGGTTTGCCACAATTTATAGCTGTGTCTCTGTTATACCAAAATGAAAAATTGGCTACAGTTCCTGATTCTAATATTTCTCTGATGACTCCTGCTGGTGGGTACTTGTGCATGGAGAGAGAAAGGGGTTTTGCAGCCCCTGCGATTGAATCCCGCCAAAAAGTTAAGGCTAAAAGTTTTGTGCTCCAGGAAGCAGAACTGGGATTTATTTTTTTCAAATATTTCCTCAGATCTCCATTTCTATAGCCATCTTCTTTTTTGCTTCTTTTACATCCTGTCACCCTTTTAGGGTTTGTGTTATCTCATTTTCTCTATAAAATATTGTATGGCTTCACTTTTCTGCTGTTAAGCAAGTATCATAGAATCATAGGATCCCTACAGTGCAGAAGAGGCCATTCAGCCCATTGAGTCTGCACTGACTCTCTGACAGAATGTCTGACCTTGGCCTTCTCCCCCTGCCCTATCCCCGTAACCCCACAAATTTACCATGGCTAATCCACCTAAACTGCACACCTTTGGACACAAAGGGGCAATTTAGCATGGCCAATCCACCTGATCTGCACATCTTTGTGCATATAAGTATAAGTGCAAAAGAACGCCGTCTACTTTGCACCAAATTACACAATGACCTAAACTTTAAAGCAACACCCCCAAGCCTTTTTGTCTATCTCTCTCTCCTCTTTTAAGATGCTCCTTCAAATCTAGCTCTTTTTCAAGCATTTGATCATCTGCGCCAATATCTCCTGTGGTTCGATCTGTGTTTTTTTATTGATGTCACTTTTGCGTTAACCCGGGAACATTTTGTTACGTCAATTGTTCTCCATCAGCGGTTCCCAAATTTTTCCTTTATGAGGACCACTTGATCGTCATCAAAAGCTTTTGAGGACCACATTGTACGCAAGCTGTTTTAAACATTTCTTTTTAGATAGCTTATGGCTGACAGGACAGGACTCAAACTCATATATCAACGGGTATTAAAAACTCAGCTATTTCTAATAGAGTGATGCACACTCACCAATACATTGCACTCATCACAGCACATTTACCTGCAGGATGCCTACAGTGGAAACAGATAATGCTTACGTAATGAGAAGGCTGATGTTATTTCGCAGACGTCAAACGCTAAGTATCAGGCTCCAGGAATGACAGTCTCAATCGGAGATTTGGTTCAATGTTAATTTTCTTCCGATATTTGGTCTTCAATGTGACAAGCCCTGAAAATCCAGTTCTGCAAAGGTAGGTTTTAGGTAAAGGCATCAGAAACTTTACTGCCTTGTTGGACAGTTCTGGGTATTCTGAAGCAACTTTAACACAAAGGTCAATCAGGGTCAATAAGATCAAGCATCAGGTCAAGCCCTTCGAAGGGTCATCCAGATTCGAAACATTGGCTCTATTCTCTCTCCACAGATGCTGAGATTTTCTAGCATTTTCTATTTTTACCTCCCCATGGATGGTGCAGTGAATGGATGTTGCTAGCGGAGCCATTGCTTTTACACGTGTAACAACTCCACTGTGTTATCTTGACATTGCACGGGCTCAGTCTGCGCTAACTCCTACACATTTTGACAAGTCAATTCCATTGCAAATAACAATTTAGCATCAGTTATGATACATATGAGCTACTGGGCAGCAAGATGGCACAGTGATTAGTACTGCTGCCTCACAGCGCCAGGGACCTGGGTTCAATTCGGGCCTCGGGTCACTGTCTGTGTGGAGTTTGCACATTCTCCCCATGTCTGCATGGGTTTCTTCCGGGTGCTCCGGTTTCCTCCCTCAGTCCAAAGATGTGCGGGTTAGATTGATTGGCCATGCTAAATTGACCCTACTGTCAAGGGACTAGCAGGGTAAATATGTGGGGTTACAGGAATTGGGCCTGGGTGGGATGTCAGAGCAGACTCGATGGACTGAATGGCTTCCTTCTGCACTGTAGATATTCTATGATTCTACTGTATTATTTGTAACTTTTCCCCATGGACTACCTGCAGTCCCCTGACGGACCACCAGTGCTTCGTGGATCACAGGTTGAGAAGCACTGCTCTCTATAAATGTGATTTGTTGTTGTAATCATTGAATCATAGGATACAGAAGGAGGCCACTTACTTCATTCTGTCTGCACCTGTATTTCACAGAGTTAGTGCCAACCCTCCATGCTCTCTGCATACCCTTGCAATCTTTTCCTTCAGTTATTTATCCAATTTCTTTTTGAAGGCTACTATTCATTCTGTTTCCTCCACAGTATCAGGGAGCACATTCCTAATCTCAACCACTCCTCACCTCTGGTTCTTTTTGCAGTTACTTTAAATCTGTGTCCTCTGGTTATCAACCTTTCTACTGTCAGAAACAATTTCTCTATTTACTCTGAATCAGGAATGTCTTGCAAGCATTCAATTTGAGGCGGCACGGTAGCACAGTGGTTAGCATTGCTGCTTCACAGCTCCAGGGACCTGGGTTCGATTCCCGGCTTGGGTCACTGTCTGTGTGGAGTTTGCACATTCTCCTCGTGTCTGCGTGGGTTTCCTCCGGGTGCTCCGGTTTCCTCCCACAGTCCAAAGATGTGCGGGTTAGGTTGATTGGCCATGCTAAAATTGCCCCTTAGTGTCCTGAGATGCGTAGGTTAGAGGGATTAGTGGGTAAATATGCAGGGATATGGGGGTAGGGCCTGGGTGGGATTGTGGTCGGTGCAGACTCGATGGGCTGAATGGCCTCTTTCTGCACTGTAGGGTTTCTATGATTTCTATGATTCTTGAAGGAGGGGAAGGAACACCAGGGGAACCAATCTGGGGAGGGTGGAATGCACGAACTTCAAAGATAACTGGTATTGGAGGCCTCCAACTTCCTCTGACGCCCCCACATCTGCCTGAAGCCTAGGCAGGGTAACCTGTGGAGCTTCCCTACTATGCCTGGAATCTTTCCTAGTGGCTTCAGAATTGAACCCAGGGCGGGATTTGTCATGAGTGGCTATTGATTGGTCACGTAAGGGCCTCAATTGGGGCGAGGGGGGGTGGGGCCACCCTAGGCTTGATGGAGCAGGCTTGAGGAGCCGAATTACTTATACCTGCTCTGAACTGGTATGTTCATATGCACCCCATGAAATTGTAGACAGTTTGGGGGCAGTTGGGGGTGTAACACAATGACCACCAGAGAATTTTATGGGCCTCCCATCTGCAAACCTGCTAGCATGGGCCTGTAAAATTCTGCCCAATGCTTCCAAAGCTAGAAAATATTCTTATCACGTCCTGGAAATTGATTATATGATCAGTTTACGCATTTTTACACAAATACGAGGACACATACCTTGTTCCAATGCCAGAGTTTAAAATATATAATCGGAAAATTGTTTGATATATGTATTTAATTATGTCTGTTTTCAGCATCTTTCCTCTGCCAACTCTACGCTCCCACCTGCTCCTCTTTGAAGGTGACTCCATTCTGATGTACAATTTGTTTGGAGCCAGTAACTAAACTCTGCCCCAGCCCGCCCCAACCACCTCCAAGTACCCTGCCAAAGTGACCATGTGTGATGTATAAGGTAATTCAAGTTTTTAGGTGTCCGGATCACCAACAACCTGATCTGGTCCCCCCCATGCCAATACTATAGTTAGGAAAGCCCACCAATGCCTCTACTTTCTCAAGAGACTAAGGAAATTTGGCATGTCCGCCACAACTCTCACCAACTTTTACAGATGCACCATAGAAAGCATTATTTCTGATTGTATCACAGCTTGGTATGTCTCCTGCTCTGCCCAAGACGCAAGAAACTACAAAGGGTCATGAATGAAGCCCAGTCCTCCACTCAAACTAGCCTCCCATCCAGTGACACTGTCTACACTTCCCGCTGCCTTGGAAAAGCAGCCAGCATAATCAGGGACCCCACACACCCCGGACATTCTCTCTTCCACCTTCTTCTGCTGGGAAAAAGATACAAAAGTCTGAGGACACATACCAATCGACTCAAAAACAGTTTCTTCCCTGCTGCCATCAGACTTTGAATGGACCTACCTCGCATTAAGTTGATCTTTCTCTGCACCCTAACTATGACTTTAACACCATATTCTCCACTCTCTCCTTTCCTTATCTATGTATGGTATGCTTTGTCTGTATACTGCACAAGAAACAATACTTTTCACTGTATACTAATACATGTGACAATAATAAATCAAATCAGATCAAATCAAAAGGTTGAGTTTTAGATCTGAGATTGATAGGATTTTTGTTATCCAAAGGTAGGGATATGGAGTAAAGGTTATATGGAGCTAGGTCACAGATCAGCCCTGACCTCATTGAAAGGTGAAACATGCTTGAGCAGTGAATGGCCCGTACGTATATTCCTATGAAAATGTGGGATAATAAGATACTTTTTCAGAATGTGGAGATCGTTGTCTTAGCTGAGCATAATCCTATCTTCATCCGACATCCCCTCCATCCTTGGATCACCATACCTTAGGTTGCCAAATCTGACTGGATTATTCCTGGAGATTTTTGTCATATGACCTTCCGCCTCTAATCGCCCACCCATTCAAATAGCCATTTTTCCCATCTCCAATATTTTCATGACAAATACACAAAAGTTAAAAAAAAATATCTGCTATGATTTTTCTTCCAAATTGCTCACAGCAGTGTCTTGGAGATTCGTCTTTATTTCCCAGAGACACTAAGCAACAATCCTAAAGGGCTGACAGTATGACCCACACGTACACAGACAAACCCTCCAGCAATGATTTATTGATAATACTCAGCAATCAATGTCCCCTTTCTAACCTCAGGGATGGTGAGGCTGCTTGTGATGTGACTGCACTACTCTGGCTGTCAGCAGCTAACTAATCCAACTCAGATCAGGATTAATGGTGTGTAACTATTCACTGGATAGAAAGAATGGATCATTAAAATAAAGTTATATTTGTTTAAATTACCATGGAAGTGATACCAATCAAAAATATGGAACTGGAACTGAAATGGTAATGGCTTTTTGTTGTTAGATGCAGAGGACAGTCTGGTTGCTATGACAATAGACAGTTGGGCCTCCACATAAGAGGTCTAGTTAGAATGCTAATCTCAACTGACTTTCCCTTATTTCCCTATGACCTTTGGAAGCTCAGACATTCCTCCTGGTGATTGAACCTGTGGAACAACCTGGACGATGAGATTCTTGGCAAGCTCTGAAGCATTGGGTGAGCATTGTCTGTGTTGAGTTAATGCACTTTTACTTTAATGCTCTGATTTCAGGAATCTTTTATTATCCATTTGTGGGACATGGGCGTCGCTGGCTGGCCAAAATCTATTGCCCGTCTCTAATTGCCCTTGGAGGGCAGTTGAGAACCAACCACATTGCTGTGGCTCTGCCATCACATTTAGGCCAGACCAGGTAAGGATGACAGATTTCCTTCCCCAAAGGTCATTAGTGAACCAGATGGGTTTTTCTGACAATCAACAATGGATTTCGCGGTCATCAGTAGATTCTTAATTCCAGATTTTTTTATTGAATTCAAAATCCACCATCTGCTGTGATGGGATTCGAACTGGGGCCCCAAAACATTTGCTGGATTTCTGGATTAATAGTCTAGTGATAATACCACTAGATCATTTCCTCCCCTATTGGTGTATGGTCTTCATGTGCCATGCTGACCATTTACATTTCTAACTGGCATGGTGCCCAATTCAGATGCTTGACAAAAACAGAGAAGGGGAATCACAATTTCAAAAAATCACAATTTCACTATTTCCTTGTGAAGAAAATAGCTCTCCATTGCTGCTTGAAAAAGGGAAGTTTACATTTAAAAAAAATTTCCGAGTGAAAGTGTTGGCTGCCCAGTTACAATGTCATGATGTGGAGAGGATCTGCAGTTACAATGTAACAGTGCCTTCAGCTCAACACTACTATAAGAGCAGTTACACGTTACTATCGACCTTAACTCCCTGGGTTAGTCAGCAAATTAGCCTGGATTCCTGATCCTACTTTTGTCCTGTGACAACTTCTGGAAAATATACTTATGTAAATGTGCAGTGTGAATGTGATAAGACTTGGCTGTGGTTCAATCTCCTTCCCCTGTCTCCATGATCAAAGAATCATCTCTATTCACTAACCCTGATGTTAATAGAAACAGGCTTCCGAGTGGTGAAGTAGAATTGGTAAGAGAAAGCCCAGAAGTCAAATGAATTGTTAGGAGTCTGTGATCTCTACTTAACTGTGCCAATTAAATTTGACTTCTGGACTTCACATGTCCAAGTTGCACAGCAGGCATGATGCGTGCTTACATTACGCAATCTCAGCTGTACTTAAAAGGATAGTGCACCAATGGAAATTGGAGCTTAAGATGGATGGTAGACAGAGGATAAGGGCAGCACCTAAATTCAATGGCATCTTACTGGAAGAAGCAGGAGGAACAGGATTTTCCCGAGCAATGGGAGGTAAAAGCCTGTACTCTCACCAAGGAGGCATTATTGGATGTAACTGAGGAGGGGAGGGGCTGGACCATATCTCATAGCCATGCTATCCAAATGCAGTACACCCAGAGGTTGAATACCTTACTCAGGTCTGATCTCTTTTCTCTTGTAGAGAAGAAAGCGTAAAACGAAAGGGAAATTGAGCTGCCACAAATAGCCCAGCTGAGGATTTCATTTCATGTATATTACCCAACCTGAATCTTTAAAAAATTGGGACATTCTTGGGATACCTGGCACCAATATAAGCGGCTGATGTGGCATGGGTGCATATTCAATCCCGCTATGAGATTCTCCACTTCCAACTCTGAGCAAAAAGCCCCTTTGTCTTCCACCTACAATCCTGTCTGTTGTCCAATGCTATACATTGCTATCACCTAGATATTTTGCTAGTGAGAACTAATGGGCATTTCTAGTCACCTAAAGTATATCTTCAGAATGCCAATACACAAAAGCAGATGTTGGAAAACTGAAATAAAAAATTCCAATGGTTTGCTTGATGGTGATCATGTGACTCTTGTAATGTTCTTACATCTCATTGGTGAGGTTGCTCACAGGTATCATGGACCAAGTTTGAAAATGGTATTCCATGCTTTTTACAAGCCAGTCATTAAGTCTGTTCCTCGAATATGAAGACCTAGAGATTGAACTGTTACAGGGAGCTTGACACAATCCTCTTCTTGTGGTTTCCCACAAAAGCTGTGCATTGTTGGACAAGTATCCCATGTAGCTGATTAAAAATTATTGGATTGCTGTGGTGCTGCTCAGATTTCTGTGTGCATGCAGTCAATGGCACCCTGCACCCATGGGAATACAGCCAGCAAGGTGAATCTCCTGGCTATTATTATCACAGGGAAGACTTACACAATTGCCAATCCTGGCAAATAATCCATCTGTCACCTGCCTTATCTGCAGCCAACTGGGAATTCCTGGATATATCTCTGGTAGAACCATGGAAGGATCCAGAGAAGAGAACATTTATGGCAGTGATCACTTTGACCATCGCTAGTAATGCATGGCCACCAGCTCCAATGTCATTCAACTTGACAACCTCAGCCTACGGAAACATGACTCTTTCAAGAGCTCAAGGAAACACTCCTGCAAGCAGAGTACTTTGAGAGTTTCAAGTTTTACACCTTGCAATTTGTGTACTCAATACCTAATGGTGTTTAAGAAATTACATAGAACATAGAACAGTACAGCACAGAACAGGCCCTTCGGCCCACGATGTTGTGCCGAGCTTTATCTGAAACCAAGATCAAGCTATCCCACTCCCTATCATCCTGGTGCGCTCCATGTGCCTATCCAATAACCGCTTAAATGTTCCTAAAGTGTCTGACTCCACTATCACTGCAGGCAGTCCATTCCACACCCCAACCACTCTCTGCGTAAAGAACCTACCTCTGATATCCTTCCTATATCTCCCACCACGAACCCTATAGTTATGCCCCCTTGTAATAGCTCCATCCACCCGAGGAAATAGTCTTTGAACGTTCACTCTATCTATCCCCTTCATCATTTTATAAACCTCTATTAAGTCTCCCCTCAGCCTCCTCCGCTCCAGAGAGAACAGCCCTAGCTCCCTCAACCTTTCCTCATAAGACCTACCCTCCAAACCAGGCAGCATCCTGGTAAATCTCCTCTGCACTCTTTCCAGCGCTTCCACATCCTTCTTATAGTGAGGTGACCAGAACTGCACACAATATTCCAAATGTGGTCTCACCAAGGTCCTGTACAGTTGCAGCATAACCCCACGACTCTTAAACTCCAACCCCCTGTTAATAAAAGCTAACACACTATAGGCCTTCTTCACAGCTCTATCCACTTGAGTGGCAACCTTTAGAGATCTGTGGATATGGACCCCAAGATCTCTCTGTTCCTCCACAGTCTTCAGAACCCTATTACAAATTAATTCATCCGCTTACGGCTGATATTGACTAGACTGTGGGAACCTGGCGAGCTCGGTTAGTTGTTGAATGAACACAGCCCACTCTCAGCACTCGGGTATACTTTGGTAGGTTTTGAATTTTCTTCTTTTATAATGAGGTGACTGGAAAGTCAGCATCCTGACCAGATCAGGCGGCTGTTAAGAGTCTGACTACATTCACCTCTCGGCACTTTAACAATCAGATGCTACTTTCAGTGATGTTCAATGGTCGGTCCAAATATACCAGTTACTAGGTGAACAAAACCATCAGTTAAATCGCTAGTAACTGCGGTAGTCATTAAATGGCTGCTGTCAGTATTTGAAACAGCCCGCCCACAATTACTCTTGTGGGGGACAGATACAAATATTTCCATGATTTTACTGATCTCTCTTTTGACCTGAAGTTGATATTCGGACACTTTGTCCTGAGCAGCCAAACATTGAGAAAACATTGTTGAGCAATTTTACTAGAAGCTGTCCTGAACCACCAGCGAATATAGAGATGAAGATGCTCGCTTTTAATTAAAACTAACTTGCCTCACAAAAGACAAGATGTACCCTTGGATGATTTGATAGGATCTGTGATTTTTTTTTCTTTTGTTGTTTCAATAATGTGTGGGGGTTAATATTTGCAATATCTAATGTTTACATTGTCAAGATAAAAATCCTGGGCATAGGACTTAAACATCACCATTATTAATCCTACCTATGCGCATATCCCCACCAAGTGGGCTAGAAGTGTTTGCATTTCACCACAAGAAGTGTGAGAATTTTCCAGCCCCTTGTTCTGCAGTGATTTTGCCACTTTGTGCTGTACAGGGGATGTGTAAATTCCACCATTTGGTGGAATTCCAACTTTTGGAAGAAAGTTCCCTTTTATTTTCTGACTCTCGCCTCCCATCAGCCACGAAACACCAAAGCCGGGAAGAGAGTCTCAGAAAGTCTGGAAAATCTCTGCCATAAGGCTGGGAGCAGCCTCTTGGGAGCCTCCACTCATCTCACTAAGAGATGAAAAGAGTTAGAAAGCCCTGCTGCTTTATATTTGGTGGAACCGGGAGTGGAGAGATCAGCGAAGCCTGAGTTTCTGTGGGGTTCGGCAGGTCTGGGCTAGGGTTTGTGAAGAGGGACCCTGAGTGACAGGGTGAGGGGAAGGTTGGAAGATGCACTGCTGAGTGAGTGGAGAGGAGGTTTGGGAAGATGGGCTGGTTGTGAATGATGGGGAGGATGGTTAATGAGTGAGTTGGGGGTTTTGGGAAGATGGGCTGTTGAGTGAGGGAGAGAGGGGCTTGGAAAGGGATTAGTGAGTAAGGGAGGGGGTTAAGACGAGCTGCTGAGTGAGTGGGAGGTTTGGGAGAGGGGTTGAGTGAGGAAGGAAGTTGGGAAGAGGGGATAGTTACAACTTGTGTAGGATTTTTTGATTTGGTTTGATTTGTTACTGTCACATGTATTAGTATACAGTGAAAAATATTGTTTCTTGCGCACTATACAGTGGTAGCACAGTGGTTAGCACTGCTGTTTCACAGCACCAGGGACCCGGGTTCGATTCCCGGCTTGGGTCAGTGTCTGTGTGAAGTTTGCGTGTTCTCCCCGTGTCTGCATGGGTTTCCTTCGGGTGCTCCGGTTTCCTCCCACATTCTGAAAGATGTGCTGATTAGGTGCATTGACCCGAACAGGCACCGGACTGTGGTGACGAGGGGAATTTCACAGTAACTTCATTGCAGTGTTAATGCAAGCCTTACGTGTGAGTAATAAATAAACTTTAAAGACAAAGCATATCATACATGGAGAAGGAAAGGAGAGAGTGCAGAATATAGTGTTACAGTCATAGCTAGGGTGTAGAGAAAAATCAACTTAATGCAAGGTAGGTCCATTCAAAAGTCTGATAGCAGCAGGGAAGAAGCTGTTCTTGAGTCGATTGGTACTTGTCCTCAGACTTTTGTATCTATTTCCTGATGGAAGAAGGTGGAAGAGAGTAAGCCTGGGGTGTGTCCTTAATTATGCTGGCTGTTTTTCCGAGGCAGCGGGAAGTGGACACCGTGTCAATGGGTGGGAGGTTGATTTGAATGATGGACTGGGTTTCATTCACAAACATTTGTTGTTTCTTGCAGTCTTGGACAGAGCAGGAGCCATACCAAGCTGTGATACAACCAGAAATAATGTTTTCTACGGTGCATCTGTAAAAATTGGTGAGAGTCGTAGCTGATATGCCAAATTTCCTTAGTCTTCTGAGAAAGTAGAGGCATTGGTGGGCTTTCTTAATTATACCGATGGCATGGAGGGACCAGGACAGGTTGTCGGTGATCTGGACACCTAAAAACATGAAGCTCTCGACCATTTCGACTTCATCCCCCTTGATGTAGACAGGGGCATGTCCACCACTACACTTCCTGAAGTTGGTGACTATCTCCTTCGTTTTATTGACATTGAGGGAGAGATTATTGTCGTCACACCAGTTTACCAGGTTCTCTATCTTATTCCTGTACTCTGTCTTGTCATTGTTTGAGATCTGACCCACTACGGTGATGTCATCAGCAAACTTGAAAATCGGATTGGAAGGGAATTTGGTAGGAGAGAAGGGCTTCACACATGCAAGCAGACACCCACCCATGCACACACATATACTGCACACATCCACTGCACACACATATACTGCACACATCCACTGCACACACATATACTGCACACATCCACTCACACACACACTGCACACACATATACTGCACACATCCACTGCACACACATATACTGCACACATCCACTCACACACACACTTCCAAGTTGGAATAAACAACAAGGGCTTTAATGTTATTGTCTCTCAAATGAAATGAGGTTGTGATTTAATGGTGTGGGGGTCACCCTTGGGTAAGAAGACTATAAGGTTATTTAAGGCCAGACAGAGGTACACTCTCAGACTAATGTTTAAGAACACAGAGACTGAAATTGATTGTGTCGACATCAATTTATTTTGGTAGATCAATCTTGCAGATATTTGAGTAACTTGAGATACAAGTGGAAACAAAAAATACAAATGTCAACAAACACATCCGCAAATTCACAAAACAATCCACCTTCTCAAGGGCAATTGGAGATGGGCAATAAATGCTGACCTCGTTAATGATGCTTCCACCCCATCAGAGAATAAAACAAACCCTTCTTCAAACTATTACTTAGCAGATTTGAACCAACATCGGTGTTAGGGCTGCAGCACTGCCCTGATTCTCAAGTTTGCACTTCATTGGGGTGTGAATTTACCCAAGCATAAAAATGCATTCGCTTTGTCTCACTTTATTTTCCTCCATTTTCCCCTAATCCTGATACATGAATGTGTAGAGACCATCCCTTAACAATCAGTTCTGATGAAAGGTCAGAAATCCGAAACGTCACCTTAAATGTTCATCCTCGAGGTGGATAGAGGGAATTGGGAAAATTCCTGGCTTTTCAGGCCTGTCTGGGGATGAAGTGGCTCTGGAGACCTGTTCCTCAGTGTCAGGAGGTGGACCCAGGCTAGAGTCAGGCTCGCCAAACTAAGAAAATACATCAGAGATGGAGGTGGGACTGACTTCGGAGGTGGACTTTTCACGACTTGGGCCTAGAGTTGCCAACTGTAATTGAATGTATTCCTGGAGATTTTATCACATGACTTGTCCCCACTCTTTAGCCATTAAGCAGACAACACATCCATCCTTGTGACGTACTGCCTTTCTCTGCCAATTGGAAAACAACAAGACTCATTACCCAATCAGATGATGCTTGTCAGCCAAATGGCCTTTTTCCCTCGCCATTTTCAATGTTTTTATATCTGGTGAAGAGTCTGTTTTTCTCCAGGTGGTTGCACACAAGTCTCCTGGTGATTGATCTTCAATTCCTGGAGCCTCCAGGCCAATCCTGGGGATTTGGCAACCCTTCTCATGCCCTATATGAAGGGTGACCCTGGGAGTCACTCAGTGACAAGAAGGATGTTATGAAGAGATGGCAAGGCTGCATGGGAGGAGATTTCATTGCCTTGTGATGTGAGTTGAAGTTTTAAATGTTGACCACCTGGTTATATTTGCTGTCAGATATGGTCCATTTAGAGACTTCCAGGAGTGTCCACACAGCTAATATTCACTGTTTGTAAAGATCCTCCACCCCAGTAATGTGGATGCCAGCATCATTGCAAGAAGAACAGGTCAGAGTACAGCAAATGAAATGAGCAGGGCACCTCAGGGGCGAGTACCAGGACCCCACATGTAGATCCTTCATGTCCAGCCACATGTCATTTCATCTGTCACATTTCCAAGTGTGGCTACCCAGAAGTGCCTTGCTCATCACCCTAACATCAGCACATTGAGCTCACAAGCATGTGTGACTCCAAGGGAGTATTCCAGCTGGGTCTTATAAGCTCCAGATCATGAAGTTCTGTGGTGATCAGACACAAGCGCAGTACACCTAACCCATGGGTGAACCACCTCCACCCCCCCCCTCCCCCCCGCCTGCCACCACCCCCACCTCAACAACATGCACTGCTCATGGATGTCGAATAACTCAGCATAAAGGGAGAATCATGACATGCTTTATTCATTGTGTTGGCAGAATATTCCAGAAGAGCAGCGTGCTTAAGTTTCATGGATTTAATGCACCCAGGTTCTGTGATCAGGACCTGGAGACCCTGGTGCAGGAGATGGAGGACTGGAGGGATGCTCTGGATCCAGCAGGTAGGAGGAACCCTCCTGTCACCACGAATAGAGTGCAGCAGGCATTTCCTGCTGTGGTGAGGACATCAGCAGCATTTGGACAAAGATGGATTCGGTGCTGCAAGCTGTGCTCAGGCAAGGTGAACTGTTTGACTGGAGTATATATCGGATGGGAGACAATTGCAAGTATGTCACCATCAACATGGATGACCGAATGGATGTGACACTCTCATACTCCTAAGCATGAATGGGAGACATCTGATTGGCAACTTTGAGTCCTGGCCACATAGATCATGAATGTACAGGGATGCATGTGGACAGATGAGCCTCAGTGATCCTGTGCAGGAGAGGGACAGGTAAATAGTACGTGTGCCTTCCCAGGCCAATGTAGGAGATACCCAAGCACCCATTGCAGGTGCTAAAGGCAGTGACAAAGGCACTTTTGATCATGGTTTCACTGGTGGTAGTGATGGTTGTCTAGCACGTGGGAGGTGGATCGAGTGTAACAGGCAGTTGTAGGGTATAGAGTACAAAGGAACCATTCTGGGCTGAGGTTTCTGCTCTGATGGATTTTGATAGTGACCTTTGAGGGGCACAGTGGCACAGTGGTTAGCACTGCTGCCTCACAGCACCAGGGACCTGGGTTTGATTCCTGGCTCGGGTCATTGTCTGTGCGGAGTTTGTACCTTCTCCCCGTGTTTCCTCTGGAATTATTCTTCTGTGACAATGTATAAATAAATAAAAACTTTGGGGTGGCACGGTGGCACTGCTGCCTCACAGCGCCAGGGACCCGGGTTCGATTCCGGCTTGGGTCACTGTCTGTGTGGAGTTTCCACCTTCTCCCTGTGTCTGTGTGGGTTTCCTCCGGGTGCTCCAGTTTCCTCCCACAGTCCAAAGATGTGCGGGTTAGGTTTACCATGTGCCATGGTAAATTGCCCCTTAGTGTCAGGGGGTTAATAGGGTAAATGGGTGGGATTGTGGTCGGTGCAGACTCGATGGGCCAAATGGCCTCCTTCTGCACTGTAGGGACAGTCTATGATATAACTGTGCATGTGCTGGCACCAAGCAAAGATTGCACTCATTACTTCCAGTTGCATCTCACTCTGATATCCCAGCGCTGCAAGCCCAGCCCCCAGAGGCGGAACCTCCAGCAGGCATCAAGAGGAGGAGAATGAAGAGATGTCTGAGAAAGCGCCATCCCATCTACCCAGCCCACAATTCACCAACACAGATACTAGCACTGCAGAGGGAAGCAGGGCGCATTCCGTGCCTGCTGCCCATGGTGAAGGTCACCGTACCAGAGTGCAGGTGGAGGTGTCTGAGTTAGACAGGTCACTGCACAGCCCCTTCAGAAGATAGAGGGCAGTGACAATGATACTCCAGCTGGCAGCCTTATTGGGCACAATACCTGAATCAGCAGTTGCAGATGTGGGGACATCTGGCAGAGTTCCCTGAGTTTATTGTTTAAAACTAAGGGGTTGCTCATTTAAGACAGAAATGAGGAGAAATTTCTTCTCAAAGTGGATTGTGAGTCTCTGGAACTCTACCTTAAAAGGCGTGGAAGCAGAGTCCTTACATATTTTGAAGGCGGAACTAGATGGAGTATTGATAAACAGGGGGTGAAAGGTTATCAGAGGTAGCCAGGAATGTGGGATTGAGTTACAATCAGATCAGCCATGATTGCATTGAATTGTGGAGCAGGCTTGAGGGGCCAAATGGCCTACACCTGCTTCTAATCTGTGTGTTGTATGTAGGCAATGTGCGCTGATGCACAGTGATTGGAGGAATCCAATGAATTTGACTTTGTCTCAGGGGATTGACTGCATGAGCTCTAACCATGAAAGACTGGCCAATCTCATGGAGGGTCACGTGCAGCATCACACTTAGTGAATGTAAGAGCAGCTTCAATTCCTGCAAAGGGAGCAAAGCTCACTCAGTGGGCTGGATCAGTCCATTCAATGTTTGGACACTGGCCTCCATGGAATGCATGAGGAGTTGTGTACCAATAACAGGATGTTCTCGCTGGTGGCACAATGGAAATTGGAATGGATGATTGCTATGCCCCAACAATCAACCCCACCCAAACGTCCAGAAAGACAACCCAGAGTTGAGCAGGTTGCAGAGGAATGTGAGTCTGCTGTGAGCAGTTCTGCCCACTCATCTTCCACAGTTCCCTCCACAGAGCCCTCATCTGTGGTACATTCTCCTGTGACCACGGCTGCCCCTGTCCATCCATCACTCTCCTGAGAATTGTGAAGAGAGAAGCCATGCATTGGCAGCATAGCCAAGGTGGATGCTGATAGCAGTTGACCGTGGGATGTTGGTGTCAATGGACAGGTTTGCATTTATTGCCCATCCCTAAATGCCTTGGAGAAGGTACTGCTGAGGTTTTTTTCTTGAAACGGTGCAGTCCATGCGTTGTAGATATATTCGCAGTGTACCTACAGGAATTCAGCTCCAGGATTTTGACCCTGCAACTGTGAAGCAGTGCCAATATAGTTCCAAGTCAGAATGGTGTGTGGCTTGTAGGCGAACTTACAACTGGTGGTGTTCCCATGTATCTGCTGCCATTGTCATTGTGGATGGTAGTGTCACAGGTTTGGAAGGTGCTGTTGAAGGAGCTTTTGTGAGTTTCCATAGTATATCTTGTAGATGGTACACTCTGCCACTGTGTGTTGCTGGTGGAGCGAATGAATATTTAAGATGGTGAATGGGGTGCCATTCAAGCTGGCTGCTTTGTCCTGGATGGTGTCAAGCTTCCTTAGTGTTGTTGGACCTACATTCCTCTAGGTAAGTGGAGAGTATTCCATCACATTCCTGACTTGTGCCTTGTAGA
Organism: Mustelus asterias; assembly: GCF_964213995.1. NCBI lineage: Eukaryota > Metazoa > Chordata > Chondrichthyes > Carcharhiniformes > Triakidae > Mustelus > Mustelus asterias. Next base: position 94,090,253 of record NC_135804.1, read on the forward strand.
TTGTGGATGGGCTTTGGGGAGTCAGGAGGTAAGTTACTCACCACAGGATTCCCAGTCTTTGACCTGTTTTTGTTGAAACACTGTTTATATAGCTAGTCCAGTTCAGTTTGTGGCCAATAGTAACCCCCAGGATTTTGATTGTTGGGGATTTTGTTTGTGGTAATGCCATTGAATGTCAAAGGGCAATGGTTAGATTCTCTCTGTTGGAGATGGTCATTGCCTGGTACTTGTGTGCTATGAAATTATCTGGTCAGACCCCATTTGGAACATTGTGAGAAGTTTTGGGCCCCATATCTAAGGATGGATGTACTGGCCTTGGAAAGGGTCCAGGGGAGGTTGACAAGAATGATCCCTGGAATGAAAAGCTTGTCGTATGAGGAACGGTTGAGGACTCTGAGTCTGTACTCGTTGGAGTTTAGAAGGATGAGGGGGGATCTTATTGAAACTTACAGGATACTGAGAGGCTTGGATAGAGTGGATGTGGAGAGGACGTTTCCACTAGTAGGATAAACTAGAACCAGAGGGCACAATTTCAGGCTAAAGGGACGATCCTTTAAAACGGAGATGAGGAGGAATTTCTTCAGCCAGAGAGTGGTGAATCTGTGGAACTCTTTGCCGCAGAAGGCTGTGGAGGCCGGGTCATTGAGTGTCTTTAAGACAGAGATAGATAGGTCCTTGATTAACAAGGGAGTCAGCGGTTATGGGAAAAGGCAGGAGAATGGGGATGAGAAAAATATCAGCCATGATTGAATAGTGGAGCAGACTCGATGGGTCGAGTGGCTCAATTCTGCTCCTATGTCTGATGGTCTCATTGGTTTTATGGAATGTTACTTGCCACTTGTCAGCTCAAGCCTGAATAGTGTCTGGATCTCGTTGCATTTGGTCACAGACTGCTTCCATATCTGAGGAGTCGCCAATGATGCGGAACGTTGTGCAATCATCAGTGGACATTCAAACTCCTGACCTTATGAGAGAGAGAAGGTCATTTTGAGAGTATAAACCATGACTTCCTGTTCTCTCCTATCTCTTTAAATTGCCTGGTTGATTCATAAATGCTGTGTGTGTGCATTACACCCCTCCCCAAGTATCAGAAACATCAAAAATGTATTGAGATGATGCATTAAAATGGTAAGATTAAGACTTGAAGAGATCGAAATTCATCTTGGTCAATGACACAAAACAGGGGCACCAGTTAGACCCGCTGCCCAATAGTCAGTTCCATTCATTTCAATAGACTGATCGTCAAGCAGATGAATAAAAGACAACAGATGCAAGCACACCTATTTATCCCAAAATGGATTGTGGGACCTATCACCCTTCTTACTCCAGGTTTGCCACCCTTCCCCTGATTGTGATCAGCTCTGGAACTCCCACTCCCACCATTACCCTGACTACCTGCAACCATTCCTATGAGTACCTGGCATCAACCTTCTGCTCCACAAATTCCTGCTCACCAGCCAGATAGTGATTCTCACCGGGAATAGGCAGGAGTCCAAGCCAGAATATTTAATGAGACCAGGGAATCACAGGGTGGAAACTTGGGTCAAGATCCTGAAATGATCCAGTTGGAAGGAGGCGAGACCCCACCCCCATCCCAGCCCCCGCCGCCCCCCAGCGCAAGTTGGGCAGACGGAGGATCAGCTCTCACAATGTTTCTGAGCACTGGTACCTCAGGAAGTTCAGGCTCTTGTGACTGGTCACTGCTGGTATCTGTTGCCTTCTGGAACAAGATCTCCTTCCCAGGGAACCCATTGTGCACACACTGCCAATGGTCCACAAGGTATCACCAACCCTTCATCTCTGCCTCTGGGTGTTCTCTTTCTGCAAGAAAGGAGCTCTGAGTGATGGGAATAGTTAGTGTGCAGAGGAGGGAAGGACTTTAGTGTTTGAGTAAAGTAGGAAAATACTGCAGGTGCTGGAATCTGAAACAAAAAACAGAGAAAGCTGGAAAACTCAGCAGGTCTGGCAGCATCCATAGGAAGAGAAAACAGAGTTAACACATGACCCTTATCAGTCTCAGAAGGTGCAGTGACTGTCCCTTTACCTGCTCCCTCCTCACCATTCAAGGTCCCAAACACTCCTTCCAGGTGAAGCAACATTTCCCCAGCACCTTCGAACTCTATATTGAGAGACTAAATGCAGACTGGGTGACCGCTTTGCAGAACACCTCAGCTCACAAGCATGACCCCAACATTCCTGTCCCTTGCCTTTTCAACTCAACATCTTGCTCTCATATCCACATGTCCGCCCTTTGCCTGCTGCAATGCTCCAGGGAAACCCAACTCAAACTGGAGGAGCAGTGCATCATCTTCCAATTAGACACATAGGTGTCCAGATAACCAACAACCTGTCCTGGTCCCCCCATACCGATACTATAGTTAGGAAAGCCCACCAATGCCTCTACTTTCTTAGAAGATGATATTTGGCTAAGACTTTCACCAACCTTTACAGATGCACTTAGAAAGAATTCTTTCTGGTTACATCACAGCTTGGTATGGCTCCTACTCTGCCCAACACAGCAAGAAACTACAAAAGGTTGTGAATGTAGCCCAATCCATCAAGCAAACTAGCCTCCCATCCATTGACTCTGTCTACACTTCCCGCTGCCTCAGCAAATCAGCCAGCATAATTAAGGACCCCACGCATCCTGGACATTCTCTCTTTCACCTTATTCTGTCGGGAAAAGATACAAAAGTCAGAGGTCACGTACCAACTGACTCAAGAACAGCTTCTTCTCTGTTGCCATTAAACCTTTGAATGGACCTACCTCGCACTAAGTTGATCTTTCTCGACACCCAAGTTATGACTGTAATACTACATTCTGCATCCTCTCCTTTCTTTTTCTATGAACGGTATGCTTTGTCTGTATAGCGCACAAGAAACAATACTTTTCACTGTATACTAATAAATGCGACAATAATAAATCAAATCAAATCAAACACGTTACACTCCTTAGAACTCAACATTGAGTTCAACAACTTTAGACTGTGAACTTTCTGGTCCATTTTTTGTTTTTTTTATATCCCAAGCATTTTTGTTCCGATGCAAAAACTTGCCTTCCCCCTCCCTGCCTCATCTCTCACTTGTTCTTAAATTTTGCGACGTTTTTGTTGAAATCTCTCCCAGCTTCCACTAACCACTGTCCCAGCTGTTCCAACCCCTCTTACATATAGTCACATTTTTCTCTCCCTTTAGTTGAGGAAGGGTTCTGTGGACTCAAAAGGTTTTCTCTCCCTACAGAGCCTGCCGGATGTATTTGAGATGTGGTTCACAAGTTGAAAATCATAGAATCATACAGTGCAAAGGAGGCCATTTGGCCCATCAAGTCTGTACCAACCACAATCCCACCCAAACCCTATCCTCACAACCCCATGTATTTACCCTAGCTAGTCCCTCTGACACTAAGGGTCAATTTAGCATGGCCAATCAACCTAACCAGCACATCTTTGGACTGTGGGAGGAAACTGGAGCACCCGGAGGAAACGTACGCAGACACGGGGAGAATGTGCAAACTCCACACAGATAGTGACCCAAGGCTGGAATTGAACCCAGGTCCCTGGCACTGTGAGGCAGCAGTGCTAACTATTGTGCCACTGTGCCACCTGGTCCCACTGATGTGCCGGAGACTAAGGCAGTAAGATTTCATCCAAAATCTCTCTTAGCTTGGCATGTACCTTTGTCACTCGACCAGGCTCCCTATGCACACTGATCTCACTCTGACTTAAAGTCACGGCTGTTAACCTGTATTTCCTTCTTTAGGTGGGCAGCCTTGCCAACAGTTGCTATTTTTACTTGAACTTTTAACTCCAAACTTCAATTTTACATTTGAACAATATTGATGCAATTCCTATCCACCTATAGCTCATACAATTTGTGGAAATGATCTTGAGATTTGTAAGCAGTGCCGAGCTACATAATTAAAATGTAAAAACAAAATACTGCAGAGGCTGGAATCTGAAACAAAAACAGAAGTGCTGCAAAAACTCAGCAGGTCTGACAGCATCTGTGGAGAGAAAATGGAGCTAATGTCTGGATGACTCTTCTTCTGAGCTGAAGAGTTCTGAAATATATTCAGTTCTAAAATGTATTTAGTTCTTTATTGATAATAAAGTTTAAAGTTTATTTATTAGTGTCACAAGTAAACTTACATTAACACTGCAATGAAGCTACTGTGAAAATTCCCTCGTTGCCACACTCCAGCACCTGTTCCAGGACACTGAGGGAGAATTTAGCATGGCCAATGCACCTAACCAGCACATCTTTCAGATTGTGGGAGGAAACCGGAGCACCCGTGAAAACCCACGCAGACACGGGGAGAACGTGCAGACTCCGCACAGACAGTGACCCAAGCCAGGAATTGAACCCAGGTCCCTGGTGCTGTGAGGCAGCAGTGTGAACCCGCTGTGCCACAGACTGCCTTTCAAAGGTTACTTCTGTTTAATATTTTTAGCCCTTCTCTCACTCATTATCCCTGAGCAACATACACCATAGAATCATAGAATTCCTACAGTACTGAAGGAGGCCATTTGGTTCATCGAGCCTATACCGACAATAATCCCACCCAGGCCCTATCCCTATAACCGCATGTATTTACACGGTGGCACAGTGGTTAGCGCTGCTGCCTCACAGTGCCAGGGGCCCGGGTACGATTCCCAACTTGGATCACTGTCTGTGTGGAGTTTGCATGTTCTCCCTGTGTCTGCGTGGGTTTCCTCTGGGTGCTCCGGTTTCCTCCCACAGTCTGAAAGATGTACTGGTTCGGTGCATTGACCCGAACAGGCACCGGACTGTGGCGACTAGGGGAATTTCACAGCAACTTCATTGGTGTTAATGTAAGCCTTACTTGTGACTAATAAATAAACTTTAACTTTTGCTAATTTCCCTGCCACTAAGGGTCAATTTAGCATGGCCAATCAACCTAACTTGCACATCTTTGGATGCATCTTTCACAGCTGAAAGTTTGAGTGAGCATGCCCTAAGCATCTGGCAGTGTTCTGGTTTAAAGCAGACTTTTGAAATGGCTTGAGGTGGCTTGAGGTGACTCTCTCAGATCAGATCAGGCCGTGATCCCATCCTTTAACTCTGTATGAAACAATCCATTATTATGCCCTCAATGAGAGATCTCTCACGGTGCAGCCTATTTTAAATATTGGATTTGATTTCTTCTTTCCCTGATGTTTATTTCCTGTTTGGGAATATTTACCAAGTGACAGATGCCCTCTGGTATCTCTTCAAAATGGCCATTCGTCACGCTTGGCAATGAACAGATTGTGGCAGATGAACTGATTGCATCAGGCTATTCTTCTCTAGGCACTACAGCCTAATATCCATACATGCGCACCAGTTAATGACTCCAAAATTATGGAAAGACAAGTCACTCATCCACACCTGAGTAAAGACTCAATATTTGGACTCGTTCATGCAGAAGAGCCATTTAAACCCTGTGTCAGCAGTTATCTGGCTTCCACAGAACTGTACTTAAGACCAGTTAGCACTTTCACAAGAGGAAAGGAAAGGGGTTAATTGACATGAAGGACATGACAGTGGCTAGTACTGCTGCCTCACAGCGCCAGGGTTCAATTTTGGCCTCAGATAGCTATCTGTGTAGAGTTTCTATGTTCTCCCCATGTGTGCATGGGTTTCTTCTGCATTCTCCAGTTTCCTCCCACTGTCCAGAGATGTGCGAGTTTGGTTGATTGGCCTTGCTACGTTGACCCTTACTGTCAGGGGGAATTAGCAGATTAAATGTGTGGTGTTACGGGACGAGGGCCTGGATGGGATTGTTGTCGGTGCAGGCTCGATGGGCCGAATGACCTCCTTCTATTCTGTAGGGATTCTATGATTGCAGCACATTCCAGTTCAATTAATCCCAAGCATTGAATTACATTGCACATCAGCTTTGTGTTACAGAATACAGATGCACCTCGACCCAATGACATTTCCTGTCTGTGTGGCCCTTAATTTGTTATGATAAACGTATGTCAAAAGGAAGAGAAATAAACCATTCAAATAATTTTTATTGTGGAAATGTGGCTCTGAAATCCCCAATCTGTTACTCAATCCTCTCTGGCAGGTGAAGCTTGCTGTTACATTTAAACAGTGAGGATTGCATAAGCAGCAATATGTATTCACAGGAATCTATAATGGCAAGTAACCCCAATTCCTGAAGATATTAGCTCTTTTTTATGCTGTGAGTAGGACATGGGCAGTATTTAAATGGAAGCTCATGAACTATGAGAGTATCTTCCCTTTCGAGCTGGCATTGTACGGACAATCTTTATTTTTTTCTGTAATGACCTGGTACAGATAGAAACCTATGTTTAGCATTTATCCAGAAAGTATGAACCTTAGGCCATGGATGCCAAAGGTCAAGGGTTAATTGTCTTTAAATTGGGAATGCCTGTAAATGGCAAATTATCAACCCAAAACTACTTGTGAAACCATGCATTGTTTTTTAAAAAGACGTTAGAATATACTGGCTGGAGACCCCTAATTGAATATTTAAAAAAGACTAAAGGCACATTCCAGTGACTTAGGATCACAGTCAAAGATGTCGGTACATTTGCATCACTGTACCTTCGACATTCCAAAACCCATTGAAATGGAGACAATCTGTCTGAAAAGCTGCAACAGGAACTATGACCTTGAAAGAGAATGGGCAGAAATGTTTGCTCCCACGAGAACCAGGAATCATGGTGGGTGAGGCACTTAAATTGGTGCAAAGTGAAAAAAAGGTTTGTGATGGCAGAATGAAGTGTTTGAATTTTGTTCTCCCAGCTTTCAAGGCAAGTTAAAGGCTGGTAGAGCTTCCGGATAATCAATGTCAGGATGTCTATTTTTATGTATTAGCATTTAATGAGCACGCTCATTAAAAGGCCATCTCACTGGAATTAAATTCACCTTCCAAATTAAGTTTCCTGCCAACGAGAATTTGTAACATTCAGTTTTATGGCTGTATATGTGATTTGCACCCGGTGAGCTTCACTTCTTCCGAGACTTTGAGATCAGTAGATGCTGTTTACACCTTCTTGGGGACTGCACATCATTTCACTCATGTTGAGAACCAGTGGCAAAAGCTTCCGGAGGCAGGCTAAGGAGGGAAGCAGCAGCAGCGGCTGGTGGGGTGGTGGTGGTGGGGCAGGGGGGAAGGGTGGGGGGGGAGAGGGTGGAGTTAGTGGAGAGAGTATCTGGGGAGCGGGTGGGAGAATGTCTTAGAGGGCAGGGTCAGTGGTGACAAAGGTCCATCCTGAGGGGAGAACTCAGGGTACCGGTGATAGGAGGGAACAGACACAGTCACAGTCAGAGAGACAAGTGTGTGCAATCTGACGGAAGGACCAACGTGAGAGTTTGTTAAGTGAAGGTATCATGGATAGAAATTGCTGGAAAATCTCAGCAGGTCTGACAGCATCAGTGGAGAGAGAATACTGCCAACGTTTCGAGTCTGGAGGACTCTTTGTCTGAGCTCTGAGCTTCATCCGAGGAATAATGCAGAACTCCTGGCTTGCAATGAATGTATATCTGGGTGCTATTTAAATATGGTGCCAGGACTTTCGAACCCATAAAATAATGTAAGGGTGGCAACTTCCTGCCCACCCACCTGCCATGCGATTCACTGTGTTACTCACGGGTGCATAATTAATTGGCTGAACAGCAGAGGATGGTGTGTGTTCAACCAGCCAGCCACCAGTGGGAGTCATCTGACTTCCCTGCCTGCCACCTGACTTAGTCTCCGCAACAGAAAATTCCACCAAATGAATGAGAGCCATCTCCAGTTCCAATAGCAAAGCATCCAGACAATCACCTGGGTACTCAGCTGGGTGGAGATAATCACAGTAAGAGTTTTAACAACACCAGGTTAAAGTCCAACAGGTTTATTTGGTAGCTGTGGTAAACCACTATTAGCTTATTACCTGTATATGTGACATGCCTGGACACATCCCTGCTGGCCCTACCCGAGACTCCTCCCCCCCCCCGGTCCAGGTATAAAGGCGACTGCTCCCCACCCCCCTGCCTCAGTCTGGACCAGTTCATCGGCATGGGTGTGCTCCAAGTCTTTTGCTAATAAAAGCCTATTTGTTCTTGCATACAAACTAGTCTTTGCTCGATTGATGGTGCATCAGTAGCAAATACCATTAGCTTTCGGAGCGCTGCTCCTTCGTCAGATGGAGTGGAAATCTGCTCTCAAACAGGGCACAGAGACACAAAATCAAGTTACAGAATACTGATTAGAATGCGAATCTCTACAGCCAACCAGGTCTTAAAGATACAGACAATGTGAGTGGAGGGAGCATTAAGCACAGGTTAAAGAGATGTGTATTGTCTCCAGACAGGACAGCCAGTGAGATTCTGCAAGTCCAGGAGGCAAGCTGTGGGTGTTACTGATAGTGTGACATAAATCCAACATCCTGGTTTAGGCCGTCCTCATGTGTGCGGACCTTAGCTATCAGTTTCTGCTCAGCGACTCTGCGCTGTCGTGTGTCATGAAGGCCGCCTTGGAGAACACTTACCCGAAGATCAGAGGCTGAATGCCCGTGACCGCTGAAGTGCTCCCCAACAGGAAGAGAACAGTCTTGCCTGGTGATTGTCGAGCGGTGTTCTTTCATCCGTTGTCGTAGCGTCTGCATGGTTTCCCCAATGTACCATGCCTCGGGACATCCTTTCCTGCAGCGTATCAGGTGGACAACATTTGCCGAGTTGCAAGAGTAGGTACCGTGTACCTGGTAGATGGTGTTCTCACGTGAGATGATGGCATCCGTGTCGATGATCCGGCACGTCTTGCAGAGGTTGCTGTGGCAGGGTTGTGTGGTGTCGTGGTCACTGTTCTCCTGAAGGCTGGGTAGTTTGCTGCGGACAATGGTCTGTTTGAGGTTGTGCGGTTGTTTGAAGGCAAGAAGTGGGGGTGTGGGGATGGATAATCACTCAGCCATTGGGACCCCTGGCGGGGTGAGGAATTCCCAGCCATGATCTAATCAGGTTACAATTGGAATACACTAGCTATGACCTTATTTGGATCATTGGATAGTTTAAAAGATGGCATTTGCTACCAAATAAACCTGTTGGACTTTAACCTGGTGTTGTTAAAACTCTTACTGTGTTTACCCCAGTCCAACGCTGGCATCTCCACATCATAGTTTGAAAGAAGTCATGTGATTGTTTTAAGCACCTGTTTTCTCTGCAAAACTGCGATGCTGAATGAACAAGACTCTGAGTGATTATCTTATCTTTTCTTTCACTCCATCCAACATGCAAGTTTTCGAACACTGATTTCGATGATCCATATGCTGCAGATAGAGATTTCAAACAGAATTCAACATTGTGCTCTTGTCTCCAGAAGAACAGATAAATTGTCCCTTTAAACCAGCTCGGTGCCAAAAGAAGCAGGATCACCAAATTCAGCCTGGAGCCAGCTGAGTCACCAACCTTCAAGAGCCCCACCTCCCACCACATGATCCAGGCCAATGTGGGTTGTCTGCATTGCCAAATGGAAATCGCAGTCGATGCAGGAATGAGCGGTAGGCTCCTTAATCATCTTACAGAGCAGCTAATCTGAACCTGAGTCAGCCCATCTCAAAATGGCTTGCGGTTAAGATGGGGGAATCAGCACGGAGGCCAGAGGCACCGAATTGCAGGTAGCCCATCTCCGATCCAGATAGTCACCCTTTTAAACATTCAGCCCCCTGTGTTAAACAGAGCAAAGAACAGTCTTCTAATCGATAGCATTGGGTAAACTAAGTCCTTTTTCTGGTGCTGTGGGAGATATTTTGAAATGCAAATGAAGGATGGCACAGCCTCACAGTGCCAGGGTCCCAGGTTCAATTCTGGCCTTGGGTCACTGTCTGTGTTAAGTTTGCACGTTCACTCCGTGAGTTTCTTTTGGGTGCTCCGGTTTCCCCCCACAGTCCCATGATGTGTGGGTTAGGTTGATTTGCCATGCTAAATTGACCCTAGTGTCAGGGGATTAGCAGGGTAAACATGTGGGGTTACAGGAATAGGGCCTGGATGAGATTGTGGTCAGTGCAGACTTGATGGGCTGAATGGCCTCCTTCTGCATTGTAAGGATTCTATGGATTCGAAGCTATCTTGCATTATGCAGACATCTTGGTTTTGTACAAAGCTGGCTTTGTATGTGTTAAGACTGCTATGAGAAGATACTGACAATTTGAAACATGGTTGCCATCTATTGGTCATGAATAAAATTGCAGAAACAGGGCAACAACCTCAATGGAGGCTGCAGGTAAAATAATCTCTTTACACCAAGCATTGAATAATTGCCTTGGTGACATCTGTAGATTTAAAACTGATGTGGAGATGCCGGCGTTGGATTGGGGTAAACACAGTAAGAAGTTTAACAACACCAGATTAAAGTCCAACAGATTTATTTGGTAGCAAAAGCCACAAGCTTTCGGAGCCTTAAGCTCCTTCTTCAGGTGAGTGGGAATTCTGTTCACAAACAGGGTATATAGACACAAACTCAATTTACAGAATAATGGTTGGAATGCGAATACTTACAGCTAATCAAGTCTTTAAGGTACAAACCATGTGAGTGGAGAGAGCATTAAGACAGGTTAAAGAGATGTGTATTGTCTCCAGACAGGACAGCCAGTGGGACTCTGCAAGTCCAGGCAAGCTGTGGGGATTACAGATAGTGTGGCATGAACCCAATATCCCAGTTGAGGCCGTCCTCATGTGTGCGGAACTTGGCTATCAGTTTCTGCTCAGCGACTCTGCGCCGTTGTGTGTCGTGAAGGTCGCCTTGGAGAACGCTTACCCGAATATGAGAGGCCGAATGCCCGTGACTGCTGAAGTGCTCCCCAACAGGAAAAGAACACTCTTGCCTGGTGATTGTCGAGCGGTGTTCATTCATCCGTTGTCGCAGCGTCTGCATGGCTTCCCCAATGTACCATGCCTCGGGACATCCTTTACTGCAGCGTATCAGGTGGACAACTTTGGCCGAGTTGCAAGAGTATGTACCGTGTACCCGGTGGATGGTGTTCTCACGTGAGATGATGGCATCTGTGTCGATGATCCGGCACGTCTTGCAGAGGTTGCTGTGGCAGGGTTGTGTGGTGTCGTGGTCACTGTTCTCCTGAAGGCTGGGTAGTTTGCTGCGGACAATGGTCTGTTTGAGGTTGTGCGGTTGTTTGAAGGCAAGAAGTGGGGGTGTGGGGATGGCCTTGGCGAGATGTTTGTCTTCATCAATGACATGTTGAAGGCTCCGGAGGAGATGCCGTAGCTTCTCTGCTCCGGGGAAGTACTGGACGACGAAGGGTACTCTGTCCACCGTGTCCCGTGTTTGTCTTCAGAGGAGGTCGGTGTGGTTTTTCGCTGTGGCACGTCGGAACTGTCGATCGATGAGTCGAGCGCCATATCCTGTTCTTATGAGGGCATCTTTCAGTGTCTGGAGGTGTCTGTTGCGATCCTCCTCATCCGAGCAGATCCTGTGTATATGGAGGGCTTGTCCATAGGGGATGGCTTCTTTAACGTGTTTAGGGTGGAAGCTGGAGAAGTGGAGCATCGTGAGGTTATCTGTGGGCTTGTGGTACAGTGAGGTGCTGAAGTGACCATCCTTAATGGAGATGCGTGTGTCCAAGAATGCAACCGATTCCGGAGAGTAGTCCATGGTGAGTCTGATGGTGGGATGGAACTTGTTGATGCCATCATATAGTTGTTTCAGTGATTGTTCACCATGAGTCCAAAGGAAGAAAATGTCATCGATGTATCTAGTGTATAGCATCGGTTGAAGGTCCTGTGCGGTGAAGAAGTCTTGTTCGAACCTGTGCATGAAGATGTTGGCATATTGAGGTGCGAATTTGGTCCCCATGGCTGTTCCGTGTGTCTGGATGAAGAACTGGTTGTTGAAGGTGAAGACATTGTGGTCCAGGATGAAGCGGATGAGTTGTAAAAGTGCATCTGGAAACTGTCAGTTGTCGGTGCTGAGCACTGAGGCCGTTGCAGCAATGCCATCATCGTGGGGGATGCTGGTGTAGAGTGCCAAGACATCCATCTCGCCAAGGCCATCCCCACACCCCCACTTCTTGCCTTCAAACAACCGCACAACCTCAAACAGACCATTGTCCGCAGCAAACTACCCAGCCTTCAGGAGAACAGTGACCACAACACCACACAACCCTGCCACAGCAACCTCTGCAAGACGTGCCGGATCATCGACACAGATGCCATCATCTCACGTGAGAGCACCATCCACCAGGTACACAGTACCTACTCTTGCAACTCGGCCAATGTTGTCCAACTGATACGCTGCAGTAAAGGATGTCCCGAGGCATGGTACATTGGGGAAACCATGCAGACGCTGTGACAACGAATGAATGAACACCGCTCGACAATCAGCAGGCAAGAGTGTTCTTTTCCTGTTGGGGAGCACTTCAGCAGTCACGGGCATTCGGCCTCTCATATTCGGGTAAGCGTTCTCCAAGGCGGCCTTCACGACACACGACGGCGCAGAGTCGCTGAGCAGGAACTGATAGCCAAGTTCTGCACACACGAGGACGGCCTCAACCGGGATATTGGGTTCATGTCACACTATCTATAACCCCCACAGCTTGCCTGGACTTGCAGAGTCTCACTGGCTGTCCTGTCTGGAGACAATACACATCTCTTTAACCTGTCTTAATGCTCTCTCCACTCACATTGTTTGTACCTTTAAGACTTGATTAGCTGTAAGTATTCGCATTTCAACCATCATTCTGTAAATTGAGTTTGTGTCTTTATATGCCCTGTTTGTGAACAGAATTCCCACTCACCTGAAGAAGGAGCTTAAGGCTCCGAAAGCTTGTGGCTTTTGCTACCAAATAAACCTGTTGGACTTTAATCTGGTGTTGTTAAACTTCTTACTGGATTTAAAACTGAGCAGGAAGAATTCTCATAATGGAGACGACGGGAATTTCTCCCCATTACTATAAATATCTAAGTGTGAAAGGGAAAGAAACAACTTGCATTTATGTAGCTTCTTTCTTGATCTCAAGACATCACATTGTACTCTACATTGTCAAATTCTTTTGAATTTTAATCACTGCTGTAATGTAGGAAACATGGCAGCCCAATGACTGTAGATGGAGGAAGAACAAGTGGATGGCCATTGCCACTGAGGTATCACAGCAACATTGAGGTTGAACAACTTTTTTTTGATTTATTATTGTCACATGTATTAACATACAGTGAAAAGTATTGTTCCTTGCTCGCTATGCATACAGAGCATACCATTCATAGAAAAGGAAATGAGAATGTGCAGAATGTAGTGTTACAGTCATAGCTCGGGTGTAGAGAAAGATCAACTTAATGCAAGGTAGGTCCACTCAAAAGTCTGACGGCAGCAGGTAAGAAGAAGCTATTCTTGTGTCGGTTGGTACGTGACCTCAGACTTTTGTATCTTTTTCCCGACGTAAGAAGGTGGAAGAGAGACTGTCTGGGGTGCGTGGGGTCCTTAATTATGCTGGCTGCTTTGCCGAGGCAGCGACTTCCCGATCAGGTCAGTGACACCATCCTCAAAAGCCCCCAGGAAGAATGGAGAGCTAGTTTAAGTAATCTCTGCCAATTTTCCTCTTACCTTCACTGTCGAGTGTAAATTTCTTGAGTGTAGGATGAAGGAAATTATGCCCAGTCCATCATGCAAACCAGCCTCCCATCCATTAATACACTGTCTACATGGCATTGTGGCACAGTGGTTAGCACTGCTGCCTCACAGCGCCAGGATCCGGGATCGATTCCCAGGTTGGGTCACCGTTTTGTGTGGAGTTTGTGCATTTCCCCCGTGTCTGCATGGGTTTTCTCTGGGTGCTCAGTCCAAAAGACGTGCTGGTTAGGTGCATTGGCCATGCTACATTCCCCCTCAGTGTACCCAAACAGGTGCTGGAGTGTGGCGACTAGGGGATTTTCACAGTAACTTCATTGCATTGCTAATGTAAGCTAACTTGTGACATTAATAACTAATTAATAAATAAGCTTTAAACTTCCCGCTGCCTTGGAAAAGCAGTCAGCATAATCAAGGACCCCACGCACCCCGGACATACCCTCTTCCACCTTCTTCCTTGGGAAGAAGATACAATAGTCTGAGGTCATGCACCAACTGACTCAAGAACAGCTTCTTTCGTGTTGCCATTAGACTTTTGAATGGACCTACCTTAGATTAAGTTAATCTTTCTCCACATCTCCTTTCCTTCTCTGTGAACGGTATGCTTTATCTCCATAGTGCGTAAGGGACAATAGTTTTCACTGTATACTAATACATGTGCAATAATAAAATAAATTAAATCAAATCATATCAAAAAGATTCACTTCATTATATTTATTTACAGCTTATAAAGCCTTTGCTCACCAGAATTCATTAATTCTTTTAAAAGGAATTTATTTGCTTCATTAATTTTAACAAATTGTGGAAATGACAAGATTAACTTCTTCAGTTAATCTGATACATTCCTCAGAGATTGCAGACAGTCATAGACTCTGATGGTGTTTGAGCTTACCATCATGCAGCACAGTGGCAAGTGGTTAGCACTGTTGCCTCACAGTGCCAGGGACCCAGGTTCAATTCTAGCCTTGAGTGATTGTGTGGAGTCTGCACATTATCCCTGTGTCCGCGTGGGTTTCCTCTGTGTGCTCCGGTTTCCTCCCATGGCCCAAAGATGTGCAGGTTAGGTGGATTGGCCTTGCTACATTGTCCGTTAGTACCCCAGAACGTGTAAGTTAGGGAAATTAGTGGGATCAATGCGTGAGTTCCGGATATAGGGTGCCCAGTGGGCCTGGGTAAGATGTGCTGTTAGGAGAGTTGGTGCAGACTCAATAGGCCAAATGGTCTCCTTCTGTACTGTAGAGATTCTATGATTCAGTGACGGCTTGAATCATGCTTAGGAAAAGTTAAACAACAGTCAGATGCTGGCACAAAGATGGGGGCGGCATGGTGGCACAGTGGTTAGCACTGCTGTCTCACAGCACCAGAGCCCGGGTTCAATTCCCGGTTTGGGTTACTGTCTGTGTGGAGTTTGCACGTTCTCCCCGTGTCTGCGTGGGTTTCCTCCAAGTGCTCCGGTTTCCTCCCACAGTCTGAAAGACATGATAGTTAGGTGCATTGACCCGTACAGGCGCTGAAGTGCGGCGACCAGGGGAATTTCACAGTAACTTCATTGCAGTGTCAATGTAAGCCTTACTTGTGACTAATAAATAAACTTTACTTAAGGAAGCATCTGCATGTTTGGCCATGGATGAGAATATCTTTGCATGTTTACATGTCAGGCATCCCTTAATGGTTAGTGCTGCATGGGGTAAACTGTTGCATAGAATGGCCTTCCCGGTGCTTGCAGGCATACTGCCAATTTGTGACAGCGAGCCAATGGCTGAGAGGTTTAAAGTTTATTTATTTATTGTCACAAGTCAGTTTACATTAACACTGCAATGGAGTTGCTGTGAAAATCCCCTCGTCGCCACACTCCAGTGTCTGTTTGGGTACACTAAGGGAGAATTTAGCATGGCCAATGCACCTAACCAGCAAGTCTTTCGGACTGTGGGAGGAAACTGGAGCACCCAAAGGAAACCCACACAGACACAGGGAGCACGTGCAGACTGCACAGACAGTGACCCAAGCCAGGAATCGAACCCGGGTCCCTGGCGCTGTGAGGCAGCAGTGCTATCCACTGTGCCACCGTGCCACCCATACTGGGAGCTTTTCAACATACTTCTGGCAAAATGCTGGCAGAAGGGGAACAGTCCCGAGGAGCTATCCAGCTATTTTGCCAGTATGGACAGCCAGGTTTTTTTTTCTGTGCGACATTTCACATACTTTTGTTATACATGAAAACACAATACTCAATCCAAGCCAGACGTGTTGCATCAATAGCAATGACATGAATGATGAGTTAATCTGTTTTAGGAGATAATGATTGAAAGAGAATGTGGGGAGTGCATGATGTTATGTATACCTAATGTTCATATGTTTTAGAAGTATAACTTTTTAGTTTTCGAAGTGTAATTTTAAATGTAAGTTCAGTGGGGAGACGAACACTGGTAAACATCTAGAGGCTGGAAAACCACACAGACTTAAGATAATTACAATTCAAAATGTAATTTTGTATTTACGGGATAAAGTCAAATTAGAAGGGTTAGAGTCATAAATCAGCAAGTTGTCTTACTTAGTTAAAGAACTGGAGACATGAGGTTATCCCAGTAAAGGATTTAAGTTATTCAGGTTTCCCAGAATTAAGGAAAACTTTGGAATTAAAATGTAGTTAATTTCAATTTTTACCTGCAAGCAGGTGTCATATTGTGAGGGAGGTGGCCGGAGCTCAGTGAGATTGTTTGTTTGTTTTATCAGATTATCTTTGAGACTGGAATGAGGCAATGGCCAGCAGACAAAACTAGGTGAGCAGCTAAGAGACTGTGTTAGATATGGATCTTATGTAGCTTATCTAGAGCTTCTTGGAAGTTGAGAGATAAAGTCAGACCTACACCTAAAGTGGACTAAATGCGAGACCTATCATCCGTGATATGGCCTGCAACTGGGATCTGGCATTCAGGGTAAGACAAAGGCAGAAAGAGGAAAAACGACTGGAAGATTTGTTTAGCTGGAAGTTAAAGGAAGAAATCAACAATAATCCTAAATAAAAGGCAGTTAACCTTGTTATAATTGAAGTTCTGGAAGTAGTCAGCTTGGGTGCAGTTTGAAATCATAGAAGTGGGCTATTGGAAACCAAAAGTGTTTTCTGACATCTTAAAACACTTTGCAGGAGTTGTAGGGAGGCCTACACCAGAACTGTGGAGTCCAGAGTCATGAAGTCGGTAAAGAAATTGGAGAGTCACTAAGCCAAAACGCTAATGGAAAGACCCCCATAAAATCTTGTACCTCAGTGGATAGTTGGAACACTGAAGAGAAATCTGAATGAATTCCAGAGAGGTGGTGACATACCTTTGAATTGGTCCCAGGAAAAGTGAATGAACCTTTAAAGATTTCTTAAGACAAAAAGAACACTTGTGAGGAAGTAAAACAGTAGCACAGATATAGCACAAGTCTGTATCTATTAACGTAGTGCTACGTTAATACTTTACTTAATTTGTTTATAAAGTGAAATCTTGTGGCATGGTCCTCTTGACTAATTGCTTGTGGTTCAGATTTCTTCTTTAAACATTAACAGCTCCTAACAGGATTGGAACATTGGAATTTTCATCCCTCAATTCCACAGGATCTTCACGTTACTTGACCAACTATATCAGACTTATGTGTGGTCTAGTTAAAGAAAACAACATTTATAGTGCACGTTATAATATCACCAAGATATCACAAAGTGGCCAATATTATTAGTTAGACAAACAAGTTTGCTATTTATTGTCCCGCAAAGCCCTAAAATAGTAAATGAGCCTAACTTAACAAAATATGTTCCAATGAAATAAGCATAAGCAAAATTCCTGGTACATATAGAGTAACTGACAATTAGAATATTGAAACCACATTTAACCAGAGTAGGAGGGATTAATTGACATTATGGAGAATCACGTGGGAGGCTTAAGCTGTTCTCACGTTTTAATACAGTGAAGGAATAAAAACAGCTATTCAGGCAATAGGGAAGCTGTACATTTAAGTCAGAAGTCTGTGTTAACAGTAAGCAATTATACATGACATCTATTTCCAGCAGACCTTTATTTAGGTTACTTATAAAATCAAATGCCTCGGTTGAGACTCTGGGGAAATTCCTCCCCTCAGAACACACGTGGAATGGAACATTCCAGTTCCTTTAAGAACTATGCAGCAGTGTGAGGCTGGGGAGGAAGCCCAGCAGCTCACAGGAACTCAGTTATTTATTATTTAACTTTGTGTTCTCAGGGACCTGAGTGAGCGGTAAGCATAGAGAGCACAGCACATAATCTCCCATTGAACCCATGAAGGAAACCACTAAATGTCTCTCACCCAAGGGTCACAGTTCACTTAGCCGAAAGGTGAGACGAGATAACATGCCTGTTACCAAGGCGACACTTTCAGTCTACAGTGGTTTACCAAAGAAAAATGGAGGCGGGAATGATTTCACTAGCTCTCTGTGAGAGCTAGTACTCAGTTCCTGGAGCTAACAAACTGTTGTACTTTCAGCCTCACTCCTCAGGTCCATCATGTCAGGTTTCATTGACTTTGTTGAGCTGTATATTAAACAGCTAATGTTCTCTGTTCTCTTGTGACAATTGGGCTAATTCTGAACTCTCATGTGCTGGCAGAGAGAATGAGTCAGTGAATCAGTGCTACAATTTTTCCGCCCTCTTAACCTGATCCTTGTATCTGTAGCAACCTTCTGGCAGAGATGAATTATCGAATTACTCTTAACTGTTTTCGATTTTGTTTTTGAAAATGTAATCCCCCCCCCCATTTTCCAACTTTCTGTTATTTGACCATGGTGAGGGACTGGGGGAGGGGTGTGCGGGGTTATGTGTGGGGGTGTGTGTATGGGGTGTGTGTGTGGGTGTGTGTCTGGGAGAGGGGTGTATGTGCGGAAGGGGTGTGTGTGGGGGGTATGTGTGGGTGTGTGTGGGGGAGGGGTGTGTGGATGGACGGGTGTATGTGGAGATGGGTGTGTGGGGGAGGGATGTATGTGGGGAGGACTGTGTGTAGGGGAGGGGTGTGTGTGTGGCGGGGGTGGCAAGAGATGGTTTTTAAAAGTTGAACCTGATCCTAACTCATACACTTCCAGCCGGGGTATTTGACTGTGGTAAAAGAGCAGATACTCTGGGCACTTTTTTAATTTGCTAATTTAGGTTTATACATAGTATGCTAACTGTTAATGCAGCTGAGATCAGCTAATACATTAATACAGCATATTGGGAACAGTTTGTTGCAAGGCACAGAGTCCCTTCTGAATTCAGTCTCACAGTTTTAGCCCTCTTTTGGGAGCTGCCCCTTTTACTTTGTCCTGATTTAATTTGAGTTTGTTTACTTGGTTTGACCTAAAAAGAGGTCTAGGTGTTGGAGGCCAGGAAATCTCTGTTACCTTCTCTGAATGATCATTCTTCATGCATAAATTTAGATAACAAGGGCGGGCAGATTATTTAACCAGGGGGGTAAGTCACTGCTGAACCTTATCGCGACATTGATACACATGTACTTTGCAGCAGGAGCCTCTTGGCAAGGTGGACTCGTGCTTATTAGCCCAGGGAACTGAGGAGAACATACTGCCATCCCACCTGAAATTATCGAACTCAGCACATGCCAGGAATTGAATCTGTCTTCAATCGTACACATTAGTGCTTAGAGTGGATTTAAAACATGAGGGAAGCTGCCGCCTACAAATCATCTTCATTCTTTTTATTTTAGGTGCCCTCCTCTTACCCATGGCCAACAAAACAGAAACTAGTGAAGGGCAAATTCCATTGAAGCACCTTGACGATGACTCCTGTGAATCGTGTCACAGCCGCAGTAACAGTATCGTGAAATACAGCGATGAATCGTTTGCATCCTATACTGATGAAAATGAGGAGAGTGGTCAATCCTACAGTCAATCATTTGAATCTTATCATCCTTTCAATGAGGATTCTGAACCAAGTACGGAATCAGTAACCACTACAATCAAATCTGAAATGGAATCTCCACATGTCAAACAAGGTGAGGGGGAATAATCAACTGTTAAGATGCATTATTGGGCAAGCTTTAACATGCTATCTTTGAATTTTCTTTCCCCTCCAATTTTATCCCTATTTCTTGCCCAGTGACTCCTGCGAAATATACTACATACCAATTGTGTAAATATAGGAACAGCAGGACCAGAGTAGACCATTTAGCCCTGTGAGCCTATTCCGTCATTCGGCGAGATCATGGCTAATCAGCAACCTAAATCTTTTTCCTGTCTTTGTCTCATATCCCTTAATACCTATGCTTAACAAAAACCTATCAATCTCAATTTTGAATTTGACAATTGATCAACCATCAATTGCCATTTGTGGAATAGAGTACCAGACTTTTACCATCCTTAGTATGAAAAGATACTTTCTAATATCACTTCTAAAAGGCTTGTCGATATCTTTTACGATGTGGAGATGTGGAGAATAACTTTTACACCATGCCCCCAGTCCAAGAGACCCCAACCAGCAGAATTAGTTTATTCTGATGCCCCTATCTGTTCCCCTTAACATCTTGAAAACTTTGATTAAATCACCTCTTAACCTTCTAAATTCCGGGGAATACAACCTAAGTTGTTTTTAATCTTGTAAGCTAACCTGTGGAGTGGGATAGCATTATAAAAAATCAGTGCTGCCCTCTCTCCTCGGCCCAATATACCTTTCATGAGGTGCAATGCCAGAACTGCTCATCATCCTTTTGGTGTTTTCAAACCATAGAATCATAGGTTTATACAGCACAGAGGAGACCATATGCTCCATCACACTGGCTTTCTACAAGAGCTACTCAGTTAGTTCCACTTCACTGCCCTTCCCCCTTAGCCCGGCAATATTGTTTTGTTCAGATGCTTATCCAATTCCCTTTTGAAAGCCAGAATCAAATCTGCCTCCACCATGATGTCAGACAGGGCGTTCCTGATCCTATCCTTTTGCAGTGTTGATCCTTTTGCAATCACCATAGATCTGTGTCCTCTGGTACTCAACCCTTCCACCAAGTTGAACAGTTTCTCTCTAACTACTCTGTCAAAATTCTTCACCATTTTGAACAGTACCTCATAAATTACTCTTCCCAGAATTGGACTCAATGGGCGGGATTTTATGACTTGACTTGTCCCGAAACCATAAAATCCCACCTGAGGTCAATGGACCTTTCGATGGTCCGCCCTTCGCCAGCTCCAATTCCTGTTGCAGGCGGGATAGTAAAATTCTAGCCAATACTTCAGTTGAGGTCAAACCAGTGTTTTAGAAAGTTTCATAATGTTTAGCTGAAGGATGGTTTCTCGTTCTCTGAATATAAAGACCAAAATTCCATTTGCTCTTTCGATTATTTTCTGACACTTTTATGATCTATATACAGTTTCTATAAACCACTTTTTCTAACTTCCCCATTTAAAATATACTCTGTTCTATCTTTTTTAGACCGAAAGCAGATGACCTCAAATTTGACTACATTGAAATCTATTTGTCAGTTTTAATCATTCATTAAATTTTTCAATATTTCTTTGTAATGATATGATTCCACTTACATTGCTTCAATTCCTTGAGCTTCACCTTTTGTCAGTAGTATCTTCTGCATCTTTAACGAAAGCTACTTGTCCAGGTTCCATTACTGAACCAGGTGAGCTGGCTGAACATCCACAGCAGCTGGAGGACTAATTAAAGTTAATTAAAGCTGTCATAGGCGGGTGACTTGACTTCTTGGAATACATCCGGCTTAACGCCAGCTGTATTAAGTACAACCCAAAGATGGAGCTTTAAACAGGTGACAGATCACTTATTTGACTCTGCAAAGGGATTAATGCCTGTATCAGGTGTAGGCCCTAAGACCATTTTTTTTTGCTGACATCAATATGGCGGCAGTAAATTTCACAATTATTAATGAACTTCCTGTCATCAAATTGGAACCTTAACAGGCCCTTAGATATCTGAAAAACAAATGTTGTATGGCAAATTATTAGGTACAAATGTTTAATTTCCCAGCATTAACATATCTCACTCTGATGAGCTCAAGATTTCTTTTTACAAAAAAATATTTGTTCCTCTGAACTTTTTTTGCTGAGGTGTCCAATGGTGTGGTGTTTTCCGTGATAATATCCAGAATATTTATGTGCTAATGTGTTCCATGTGTCCCTTCACATGTCCTTTTCACTCATGATCCTTTCTGAGTTCAGGCTTTCAGATGTATAATAAAACCAGTTACTCACTGTCACCCATTTGACTCTGTCTGCTTCACCGTCAAATTATCAATCATTGCTATAGACAGATGTCCTCACCTTGAACCCTCATCGCTTGCCCAAAGACCATTAACTATTTGAGCACCTTCAGAATACCCTTTGTATAATATCAGTAAAACTGTAAATATGTAAAGTTTAGTAAAATTCAACAGAACAAGAATGTATTGTTTATCAGTAGGGAGTGAAGCCATTTGGGAGGCTGGAGATGGCCTTTCGTTGTGAGGGGCTGTCTTTGGGGTAAATTTCTCTTAACATGATTTCAGCAAGGACTTATGGGTCCACCAGATATGATACTAATGTCACATTAAGTTTCTTTTATCATATTAATTTTTCTCTAGCAGCAGGTCAGCAGTTTTGAGCAGCTCTAAATCTGAGAGCACTATTTTAAAATTTAAACAATTTCGTTTAGTGTTTAATGAAGACCACGAACAATTGGAGCAGGAGAGACCATTATTTTGACCTCAATTTGAAGCACTCAGTTGAGAATCTATCTTGAAGAGGTGACAGGAAACATTACATACAACTTACAGCACAGAAACAGTTCATTCAGCCTCACCTATCTATTCTGGGATTTATGCCAAGAACAAGCCCCTTTCCACCCTAAGTTATCTAACCTTGCCTGCACATCAAAACATTCCTTCCCCCTCATGTTTACCTAGTTTCCCCTTAGGAAAATAGGAATCGGAACAGGAGCAGGCCATTTAGCTGCTTGAGTCTTCAATGAGATCATTGTTGGTCAATGATTTTTTTTCTGCCTTTGCGCCACTTTCCTTTATATGTTTGGCTAATATGAATCCATAAATCTGTTTTAAAATCAACGATTGATCTTGCACCAATTGTCATTAGAAAAGAGAGTTCCAAACTTCTACCTCCCTTAAAGTTCAGAAATATTTCTTCATTTCATTCCTCACAAGTCTAATTTTCAGACTATGCTCCTAGTCCGAGACTCCACAACCAGTGGAAATAATTTCTCACAAACTTACTATATTTGCTCTCCTTAATATCTTGAAAACTTTGATTGAATCACCCTTAACTGTCTAAATTCCAGGGAATACAACTCTAGTTTGTTTATTCTTTCCTCATAACTAACTTTGGAATCCAGATATCTTTCTGCTAAATGCTGTACTCCCTCCAAGGCAAATATATTCTTCCTGAGGATATATTCCTCCTCACAGTACTTAAAGTGTGGTCTAACCAAGGTTATATGTAGTTGAAACAAACTTATTTCCTTAGTATTCTGTTCCTCTAAAAATGAAGACTAAAAATAAGCCTTCCATTAGAATGCCATTTTGATTATCTCATAAATCTGATCACGGCATTTTTAGCATGTGTGCCTGCATCCCTAACTCACAGTTGGATGTCCACTATTATCTATTTGCCACAATTTTGTCCCTTCTCTTAGTCTATCAAAATATTATTGTAATTTTCCACTTCCACCTACACTGCTTACCAGCCCCGTCTATCTTTGTGTCATTAGCAAATTTGCATATCTGGCTTTTTATCCCATTTTGTCCCAACCTGTCCTGGTCCCCCCCATGCCGACGCTATAGTTAAGAAAGCCCGCCAATGCCTCTACTTTTTCAGAAGACAAAGAAAATTTGGCATTTCCACTACGACTCTCACCAACTTTTAAAGATGCACCATAGAAAACATTCTTTCTGGTTATATCACAGCTTGATATGTTTCCTGCTCTGCCAAAGACCACAAGAAATGACAAAGAGTCATGAATGTAGCCCAGTCCATCGCACAAACCAGCCTCCCATCCATTGACTCTGTCTACACTCTCAACTGCCTCAGAAAAGCAGCCAGCATAATTAAGGGCCCCATGCACCCCGGACATTCTCTCTTCCACCTTCTTCTGTCGGGAAAAAGATACAATCGTCTGAGGTCATGTACCGACCGACTCAAGAACAGCTTCTTCCCTGCTGCCATCAGCCTTTTGAATGGACCTACCTTGCACTAAGTTGATCTTTCTCTACACCTTAGCTATGACTGTAACACTACATTCTGCACGCTCTCTTTTCCTTCTCTACGAATGGTATGCTTTGTCTGTATAGCACGCAAGAAACAATACTTTTCACTGTATGCTAATACACGTGACAATAATAAATCAAATCAAATCGTCTAAGTCACTAATGAATACAGTGAGTAGTTGAGGCCACAGTACAGCCTCTTCTGGGAGACCACTAATCACATCCTGTGAATTAGAGTATCTATCCATTGTCTCTACTCTGTCACTTGCTTCTCATGATGTGGAGATGCCGGCGTTGGACTGGGGTAAACACAGTAAGAGTTTTAACAACACCAGGTTAAAGTCCAACAGGTTTATTTGGTAGCAAATGCCATTAGCTTTCGGAGCACTGCTCCTTCGTCAGATGGAGTGGAAATGTGCTCACAAACAGGGCATACTGAGACACAAAGTCAAGTTACAGAATGCGAATCTTTACAGCCAACCAGGTCTTAAAGATACAGACAATGTGAGTGGAGGGAGCATTAGGCACAAGTTAAAGAAATGTGTATTGTCTCCAGACAGGACAGCCAGTGAAATTCTGCAAGTCCACGAGGCAAGCAGTGGGGGTTACCGATAGTGTGACATGAACCCAAGATCCCGGTTTAGGCCATCCTCATGTGTGCAGAACTTGGCTATCAGTTTCTGCTCAGCGACTCTGCGCTGTCGAGTGTCATGAAGGCCACCTTGGAGAACGCTTACCCGAAGATCAGAGGCCGAATGCCCGTGACCGCTGAAGTGCCCCCCACAGGAAGAGAACAGTCTTGCCTGGTGATTGTCGAGCGGTGTTCATTCATCCGTTGTTGTAGCATCTGCATGGTTTCCCCAATGTACCATGCCTCGGGACATCGTTTCCTGCAGCGTATCAGGTAGACAACGTTGGCCGAGTTGCAAGAGTAGGTACCGTGTACCTGGTAGATTGTGTTCTCACGTGAGACGATGGCATCCATGTCGATGATCTGGCACGTCTTGCAGAGGTTGCTGTGGCAGAGTTGTGTGGTGTCGTGGTCACTGTTCTCCTGAAGGCTGGGTAGTTTGCTGCGGACAATGGTCTGTTTGAGGTTGTGCGGTTGTTTGAAGGCAAGAAGTGGGGGTGTGGGGATGGCCTTGGCGAGATGTTCGTCTTCATCAATGACATGTTGAAGGCTCCGGAGGAGATGCCGTAGCTTCTCCGCTCCGGGGAAGTACTGGATGACGAAGGGTACTCTGTCCACCGTGCCCTGTGTTTGTCCTCTGAGGATTGCCACAGACCCCTCCAGACGCTGAAAGATGCCCTCATAAGAACAGGATATGGCGCTCAACTCATCGATCAACAGTTCCGATGCACCACAGCGGAAAACCGCACCGACCTCCTCAGAGGACAAACACGGGACACGGTGGACAGAGTACCCTTCGTCGTCCAGTACTTCCCCGGAGCGGATAAGCTACAGCATCTCTTCCGCAGCCTTCAACATGTCATTGATGAAGACAAACATCTCGCCAAGGCCATCCCCACACCCCCACTTCTTGCCTTCAAACAACCGCACAACCTCAAACAGACCATTGTCCGCAGCAAACTACCCAGCCTTCAGGAGAACAGTGACCACAACACCACACAACCCTGCCACAGCAACCTCTGCAAGACATGCCGGATCATTGACACAGATGCCATCATCTCACGTGAGAACACCATCTACCAGGTACACGGTACCTTCTCTTGCAACTCGGCCAACGTTGTCTACCTGATACGCTGCAGGAAAGGCTGTCCCGAGGCATGGTACATTGGGGAAACCATGCAGATGCTACGACAACGGATGAATGAACACTGCTCGACAATCACCAGGCAAGACTGTTCTCTTCTTGTGGGGGAGCGCTTCAGCGGTCACGGGCATTCGGCTTCTGATCTTCGGGTAAGCGTTCTCCAAGGCGGCCTTCACGACACACGACAGCGCAGAGTCGCTGAGCAGAAACTGATAGCCAAGTTCCGCACACATGAGGACGGCCTAAAGCGGGATCTTGGGTTCATGTCACACTATCGGTAACCCCCACAGCTTGTCTCCTGGACTTGCAGAATCTCACTGGCTGTCCTGTCTGGAGACAATACACATCTCTTTAACCTGTGCCAAATGCTCCCTCCACTCACATTGTCTGTATCTTTAAGACTTGATAAGCTGTAAAGATTCGCAATCTAATCAGTATTCTGTAACTTGATTTTGTGTCTCTGTGTGCCTTGTTTGTGAGCAGATTTCCACTCCATCTGACGAAGGAGCAGTGCTCCGAAAGCTAATGGCATTTGCTACCAAATAAACCTGTTGGACATTAACCTGGTGTTGTTAAAACACTTGCTTCTCAGCCAGTTTCCTAACCAGTTCAATAATTTGCCAAGAATTCCTGAGCTTCACCTTTATCTAACACACTCCTGTGAGAGACTTTGTCAAATGTTTCTGGAAGTCCATATAAGTAATATCCACAGACATACCACCTGTTCACTGCTTCAAAACATTCAGTTAACTTCGTTAGGCATGATATTTCCTTTACAGACCCATTCTGACTCTTCCTGATCAGTTGAATGGTTTCAATTTGTCCAGTCACCCTATCTTTCCCGACAACAAAGTTAGACTAACTAATTCACTACTTTTTCCCTAATATCCTTCTTAAATAGTGGAGTGACATACACAATTTTCCAAATTAAAAAAATGAGAGAACTTTGGAAGATTATAGTTAGGACATCTGCAGTGTGTATCATCTACAAAATGCACTGCAGCGACTCACCAAGTCTCCTTCAACAGCACCCTCTAAACTTGCAGTCTCTACCACCGTGACAGATACAGGCAACAGATGCAATGGAACATGACCACCTGCAAGTCCCTCTCCAAGTCATACCAGCCTGACTTGGAATTATATCACTCCTCCTTAACTGTTATTGGGTCAAATTTCTAGTACTCCTGGTCCCTTCCCTTTTCAATAGTTTACTTGAGGGGAAATTGGTAAATTTATTTGAGGGAGAGAAAATATTCATCTTTCTATATAATGGGTGTACCTACAACACAGGAGAAGCAGTTCACCCTCTCAAGGAGAATTAGGGAGGTGTGATAAATGTTAACCTTGTCAAAGATTCCCACATTACAAAAATGAGTTTTTAAAAACTGTGGTCTAACCAAAGTTTTATACATAAGTATAACATAACTTCCCCGTTTTTCAATTCTATTCTTCTAGAAATGAACTCCAATTTTTGATTTGCAACTTTTTGGCATTCTTGTTTAACAGAACTTGAATGGCAGCTGGGATTTAGTAGGTCAGTTTGAGGCACTGGGGGTGATTCTCCCACTGCGACCTGCATATTTTCTGGCGGGTCCGATCGGGAGAATCACATGTTGGCCATTTCACGGGATTCGCGCATGCGTTCCTGACGCATGTGCGTTTCCCAAAGCCGGAGAACAGATGCAGTCGAGACCGTGCTGGAAACTGGCGGGAAGAGAGGTAAGTAATTTAAATCTGTTTTTAATATATTTTATATGTAGTTTAAATGTGATTATTGGGCCCGGCATGGAACTTGCTGGGCCCGATAGTATCTCCCACCCCGCCAGGGGTACTTCATTCCAGCGGGGTTTAGAGTAGCTCGCCACATTCGGGGAACTAGCGGGAGGCCCCGCTGGACTGAAGGAGGGGCAATCGGGGCCCCCAAGGGGTTGGGCGGTGGGGGAAGGGTGGTGCCTCCTGGGCATGGGCACCTTGGCAGTGCCAGCCTGTGCCCCTGGCACTGCCCAAGAGGCCAAGTGCTCATGCCCAGAGGGCACCTTGGCACAGTCCAGCAGGTATTGGGCAGTGTCAATGGGGCGGAGCCTATTGTGGGCAGGGCCTAGAGGTGATTGGTGGGGGTGGGGGGCCCCGCCGCCACTCTGCATGGAGATCGGTCTGGACTGGAGGGAGGCCACTGATTGAGGCGGGCTGGGGTGGGGATGGTGGTCTGCCGGGGGGGGGGTCTGCCTCTTGGGGGGGGTCTAACCCCAGGGGGGGTTCGGCAAAGGGGAGTCTGCCGGGGTGAGGGGGTGGGGGGATCGCCCCTGCTGGGGAGGGTGGGGTTAGGTGGGCTGGACATCAGGACGCTCTGGGACGGGGGGGGTGGCCGAGGCTGGCTGGGGAATTGTTGTGGGGGCCATGATCGGATTGTGGGGGGAGCTGGATGGGCAGCACTGTGGGGGTCCCGGGCTGGCCAGCGATCGAGCTGGCCAGCAAATGGGGAGACTGACAGACCAGGGCCATTGCGCATGCGCAGAGTTCCAGAACTGTCAGCCTCTGGCGCGAATAGGCCCCACCCCCTCCAGGTTTTTAATGAGATTCACGATTGTGACCTCTGCATTGCACAGAGTGGAGGGATTCAGGTCTAAAATTGCACTGAAAAAACAGTTGTGATCTAGACTAGTTTTCCCACCAATTCAACACTTTTGGGAGAATCGCCCCCATTGTTCCTGAGCTTGTCGACTGCAACCTCAGGTTTTAGAGGAGAAAATGCTTTGCTTTCATTTCTGGGGTTCTGCCATAGAAGATGCATGTTGCTGGCAGGCTGTCAAGTGTTAGTTTCTGAGGATTAACCAGGGCAGGTGATCGATGAGGGAAGCAGCCTCTCTCTCTCCCCTGTTTTTACAGGTGAGCGAGCCTCATTTTTTCTGTATTTATTTTAATAGTTGTTGCCTGTTCCTGAAGACATTTAATCAAGTTATTATCTGGGCTAGGATGCCATAGCAAGTCTCCTAATAGGTTTTTTAAAAAATCGTTTATCTACATATTGCCTTATTTTTCTTGTCATTTGTCTTTTAGCAGGAAATAACTGGATTTGACAGGCACATTTATATGAAAGATCCTATTTCTCAGCTGTGCACTGAATGTGTAAATAGTGGATTGACAAGAATATAACTTTTAAAAACAACTCACATGTCTCCGAGAAATGGAACTGACAGTGCAGCTTTTATCACATAAGAGGAACATTATTTAATATTTAAAAAAAAGATTTATATTTACACAGAACTCAGAACATTGTCAGGATATTTTCTAGATTATAGAATCATAGAGCAGCACAATGGCTAGCGCTGCTGCCTCACAGCGCCAGGAACCCGGGTTCGATTCCCGCCTTGAATCACTGTGCAGAGTCTGCATGTTTTCCCCGTGTCTGCATGGGTTTCCTCCGGTTGCTCCGGTTTCCTCCCACAGTCCGACAGACGTGCTGGTTAGGTGTATTGGCCATGCTAAATTCTTCCTTAATGTATCCGAAGAGGCACCAGAGTGTGACGACTAGGGGATTTTCACAGTAACTTCATAGCAGTGTTAATGTAAGCCTACTTATGACACTAATAAATAAACTTAAAAGTTTGGAATCCCTACAGTGCACAAGGAGACCGTTTGGCCCATTGAGCCTGCATTGACAACAATCCCATCTAGGCCTTATCCCCATAACCCATGTATTTACCCCACTAATTTCCCTCACGCTAAGGGCAATTTAGCATGGCCAATCCACCTAACCGGCACATTTTTGGCGTGTGGGTGGAAACCGGAGCACTCGGAGGAACCCATGCAGATGCGGCAAGAATGCGCAAACTCCACACAGATGGTCACCCAAGGCCTGAATTGAACCGGGTTCCTGGCGCTGTTAGGCAGCAGTGCTAACCACTGTGCCACCATGGGGATAACTGGTCTTTGTTTTCAAAATTATGTTTTGTTAAACATTTTCTTTTCATTTTCTTCTCTTTCTTTCCAGAGGTAACAATTCCCTTTAACAAGCAATTAAAAAAGCGCACAGAACCCTCAGAGATATCATCCAAATGGCTGTCATTCACTGGATCATAAATGCTGCCTGGCTACTCAGCCATAGCCTGCATCAGATCTAAGCCATTTCCTGTCTTCAGTCAACATCATAGAATCATAGAAACCCTATAGTGCAGAAAGAGGCCATTTGGCCCATCGAGTCTGCACCAACCACAATCCCACCCAGGCCCCAGCCCCATATCCCTACATAATCACCGCTGATCCCTCTAACCTACGCATCTCAGGACTCTAAGGGGCAATTTTTAGCATGACCAATCAACCTAACCCGCACATCTTTGGACTGCTCTGAACCCAGGTTAGGGTGAGTGGATTTTTCCTCAGAATTTCCCCAGATGATTGTGATATGAGGGTTTCTAAACTCCACTCCGAAAGCATGCTTTAAATCCCTCTCCTTACCAGGCTTTCCATTAACATCAACACATGCACACTGACTGATTTCCCCCTGCCACACACACACACACACACACACACACCCTAAAATGCTGAGGGCAATTGTCCCACTCCTTATTGTTGCAGGACTAATATTATCTAACACCAGCACAGGGGATTTACAAGGTTTGTGTTTATAGTTCACTAGTTAAACTTGCAAGTCAGTGATTGAACTCTGCGCTGATCTATATGGGGAAAGGAGGTGAAAAAGCACAGTCAAGTGGAATGTTTGAACATTTTGCTTTGCTCAAACTAAGAACACTGACCCATCATCATATTATAACTTTTAATGGTGCATTATTGCAAACTCTACATATTTCCAACTGGCATTGATGCTGTTTCGATCCTGGTTGATTGTATAACTGGATGGGAAGATCCCAGAATGGAACGCTGGCTCAAAAGCCTGCAACTATTATTTTTTTAATCAAATGTGAAGGAATAGAGTCACAGGACAATGAATTAGTTTAACAGTGGGAAAATAAACATTTATTAAACATGAAAAATTGGATTATAATACAGTACTCCTTTACTCCTCCTTTAGTTTAACAAATGCATACGGATTTTAAGATTAATACAGGTGACAAAGTACATGTGAACCTACAATGGTTTCATTAACACAAAGTCCATTTTTTAAGCATTCCGATCGGATGCGGTCAAATACACACACTCTGCTCTGAACCCAGGTTAGGATCAGTGGATTTCTCCTCAGAATTTCCCCAGATGATTGTCATATGAGAGTTTCCAAACTCCACTCCCAAAGCATGCTTTAAAACCCTCTCCTTACCAGGCTTTCCATTAGCTGGTTGCATTCCAAACTCCACTTCATGTTTTCCAAAGGGCTGCCAGCCCCAGGCAAGGCTTAGCACCTAGTTTCAAAGGATGGTCACTGCACAGAAGGAGACCATTCAGTCCATCAAGTCTGTGCTAACTCTCTGCAACAGCAATTCAGCTAATCCCACTCCCCGACCCTTTCCCATAACGCTACACTTTTAAAAATGTAGGTGTTTATCCAATCCCCTTTTGAAAGCGACAATTGAATCTGCCTCCAGTCTACATTCTCAGACAGTGCAAATCCTAAGCACTTGCTATGTAAAAAAAAAATCATATGACCACTACCATCTAGAAGGACAAGAGCAGCAGATATCTGGGAACATCATCACCTTGAGGCTCCCCTCCAAGCCACTCACCATCCAGACTTGGAAATATATCATTGTTACTTCACTGGGAACCCCCTCCCTAACAACACTGCGGGTGTATCTACAACTCAGGGACTGCAGCGGTTCAAGTAGGCAGCTCACCACCACCTTCTCAAGGGCAACTAGTGATGGGCAATAAATGCTGGCCAGCCAGCAACATCCATATCCCAAAAAATATGTTTAAAAACATGTTGTCTTTGGTTCTTTTGAATCACCTTAAATCAGTTTCCTCAGGTTCACAACGTCTGCACTAAAGTGAACAGTTTCTCCATGTTGACTCAGCCGAACTCCTTCATGATTTTGAACACCTCTATCAAATCTCCTCTTAATCTGCTCTTCTCCAAGGTGAACAACCCCAGCTTCACCAATCTATCCTTGTAACTGAAATCCTTCATCCCTGAGACCATTTTCATAAATCTTTTCTGCAGCCTCTCTAAAGCTTTCACATTCTTCCTGAAATATGGTGCCCAGAATTAGGTAAACTTCTCCAGCTGAGGTCAAACTAGTGTTTTGGTGAGGTTTCACCTTGTCTTTGTACTATGCCTCGATTCATTAGGCCAAGATCTCTGCATGCATTTCTAGCCACTTTCTGAATCTGCCCCGCCCTTTCAACAATTTGAACACAAATACTCCACATCTCCCTACTCCTGTACTCCCTGTAGAATTGTCCCCTTCATTTTATATTGCTTCTCTTGTTCTTCCTACCAAATTGGATCGCTTTGCATTTCTCACATTAAATTTTATCTGCCACTTGTCCGTTCATTCTGCGAGTCTGCCTATGTCCCCTCGAAGTCTATCACTATCCTCCTCACAGTTCACAATACCTCCAAGTACGCACAGGCCCAAGGCATTAATATAAATAATAAAAAGCAGCGATCCTGACGCATGCGCCTGTGAATCATTACTGTACACCCTCCTTCAAACTAAAACCATTAGGAGGAGAGGAACAAAAGATTAGGGAGGATAGCCAACATTAGCATCCAATTTTGCTGTTTTTTCAGTTCATTTCTGAATATTTCCCAGGGCACTGAATGTGCCTGCTTCAGGAAGAAAATTGTCATTAGCTGAGATAGTCATTGATGCAGAAGTGATTGAGCTGTGAATGTTAATTCAACATTCTCATTCCCTCCGGCGCAGTATTTATTACCAGCCAGGTTCTTATATTATCAACACTTGAGAAATATCAATCAAGAATGGACAGCAGAAAAAAGGAAATTACTGCTGTTATTTTTTTTGCCCAATTTCTTTTCCTTTTCATCTGAAGGAATAAGCATCTCCTGGGGTACAGTTGCATGTATTAGAAGCCCTCCAGTGTCTTGTTTGAGTGCTCATTCTCTGTGGGATCAATAATACAACCTGCAAATCCAGAAAGCTTTACTGCAATTTGAATGTCAACACCCATGTTATGAAGCACAGAAGCCAGGGGCTGAGCAGTACTACATACATTGAGCATTGGGCAGCATGGGCATCAAGAGCCTATGGTATTATAACCACATGTACTAACCAAAGTCTTACCAAAACCTCATTTATAATGGACAATGCTTCAAAAGCACATTTGTTGCTCAGTGTCTGTTGCAAATAGGTGATGCATGGGACAGTTGGAATATCTTTTCTTGGTTAATCCTGATCTTTCACAAAGATGACCTAGCTTAACTGCAGCTGGACTGTTGTGCTTGAGAGACTGATTTTACTACTTACCATCAACTTATTGCTTTCAAAAGAGATCCACTCAGAGCAATTGCAAAGATCACAGCATGAATGCATCATGTACACTGAGCATGGCCCACTTTGTTATGTGTAGTGCCTAAAATGCAACGGTTCAAGAAACATTTAGCAGGACTGTACCTTCAGTCCAAAGGAGGCTATTCTGTATCATGATATTGTGGAAGTACCCTATTGAAGATTGGTTCTGATTTCACCATTGGCAGAACCCTAATGGATGTTTTCCTTCTCCAACAGCAGTGCACTGAAGTAATAGATAATAGAAACATAGAAAAACTACAGCACAAAACAGGCCCTTCGGCCCCACAAGTTGTGCCGAACATATCCCTACCTTTTAGGCCTACCTATAACCCTCCAACCTATTAAGTCCCATGTATTCATCCAGGAGTCTCTTAAAAGACCCTATTGAGTTTGCCTCCACTACCACTGACGGCAGCCGATTCCACTCGCCCACCACCCTCTGTGTGAAAAACTTCCCCCTAACATTTCCCCTGTACCTACCCCCCAGCACCTTAAACCTGTGTCCTCTCGTAGCAGCCATTTCCACCCTGGGAAAGAGCCTCTGAGAGTCCACCCGATCTATGCCTCTCAACATCTTTTATATCTCTATTAGGTCTCCTCTCATCCTACGTCTCTCCAAGGAGAAAAGACCGAGCTCCCTCAGCCTATTCTCATAAGGCATGCCACTCAATCCAGGCAACATCCTTGTAAATCTCCTTTGCACCCTTTCAATCTTTTCCACATCCTTCCTGTAATGAGGCGACCAGAACTGAGCACCAACACCAACACCAACCATCTTCACCACCCCACCAACCTTCGTGTCGTCGGCAAACTTACCAGCCCATCCCTCCACTCCCTCATCCAGGTCATTTATGAAAATGACAAACAGCAAGGGTCCCAGAACAGATCCCTGGGGCACACCACTGGTGACCGACCTCCAATTAGAAAAAGACCCATCTATACACACTCTCTGCCTTCTGCAGGCAAGCCAGTTCTGGATCCACAGGGCAGCAGCCCCTTGAATCCCATGCCCTCTCACTTTTTCTAGAAGCCTTGCATGGGGGATCTTATCGAACGCCTTGCTAAAATCCATATAAACCACATCTGCCGCTTTCCCTTCGTCAATGCGTTTAGTCACATTTTCGAAGAACTCCACCAGGCTCGTAAGGCACGATCTGCCTTTGACAAAGCCATGCTGAGTATTCTTGAGCATACTACACCTCTCTAAATGCTCATATATCTTGTCCCTCAGGATCTTCTCCATCAGCTTACCAACCACTGAGGTTAGACTCACCGGTCGGTAATTTCCTGGGCTATCCCTATTCCCCTTCTTGAAAATAGGAACCACATCCGCAATCCTCTAATCTTCCGGCACCTCTCCCGTCTCCATCGACGACACAAAGATCATCGCCAGAGGCTCTGCAATCTCTTCCCTCGCCTCCCACAGTAACCTGGGGTACATCCCATCCGGACCCGGCGACTTATCTATCTTGATGCCATTCAAAGATTCCAGCACAACCTCTTTCTTAAAGTCCACATACTCAATCTTTTCAGTCAACCGCAAGCCCGCAGTACATCCACCCAGGTCCTTCTCCTCTGTGAAAACCGAGGCAAAATACTCATTAAGTACCTCTGCCATTTCTACTGGTTCCGTACAGATTTTCCCGCCTTCACCTTTTATAGGCCCTATTCCTTCACGTCTCATCCTTTTACTCTTCACATATTTATAGAACGCCTTAGGGTTTTCCTTAATCCTACCTGCCAAGGCCTTCTCGTGACTCCTTCTGGCTCTCCTAATTTCCTTCTTTAGTCTCTTCCTACAAGCCGTATACTCATCTAGATCCCTATCTTCGCCAAGCTCTCTGAACCTTTTGTACGCTTTCCTTTTCTTCTCGACTAGGTCCCGCACAGGTTTCGTGCACCACGGTTCCTTTAACCTACCAACACCTCCCTGTCTGTTCGGAACGTTGTCCTGTAGAACTCTAGACAGACATTCCTTGAATGTAATACTTCAACTGATACCCTTGCTTATATGTAGCTGACCCAATCAGACTCGGAATTGGACTAGGATCTTTTCTACAGAGGGCTTTGGCTGTGAGATTAGAAAGATTGGCATAGCTGAGAACTGCTTTGCTAGTCTTAAGTGATTTGATTTGATTTGATTTAATTTAATTTATTATTGTCACATGTTTTGGCATACAGTGAAAAATATTGTTTCTTGCTGCTATACAGACAAAACATACTGTTCATAGAGTACATAGGGGAGAAGGAAAGGAGAGGGTGCAGAATATGGTGTCACAGTCACAGATTTGTTATTTTTTTTATTCATTCGTGGGACATGGGTGTCGTTGGTTGGCCAGCATTTATTGTCCATCCCTAGTTGCCCTTGAGAAGGTGGTGGTGAGCTGCCTTCTTGAATCGCTGCAGTCCATGATCTGTGGGTTGACCTACAATGCCGTTAGGGAGGGAATTCCAGGATTTTGACCCAGTGACTGCGAAGGAACGGTGATATATTTCCAAGTCAGGATGATGAGTGGCTTGGAGGGGAGCTTGCAGGTGGTGGTGTTTCCATGTATCTGCTGCCCTTGTCCTTCCAGGTGGAAGTGGTTGTGGGTTTGGAAGGTGCTGTCTAAGGATCTTTGGTGAATTGCTGCAGTGCATCTTGTAGATAGTACACACTGCTGCTACTGATCTTCGGTGGTGGAGGGATTGAATGTTTGTTGATGTGGTGCCAATCAAGCGAGCTGCTTTGTCCTGGATGGTGTCAAGCTTCTTGAGTGTTGTTGGAGTTGCACCCATCCAGGCAAGTGGGGAGTATTCCATCACACTCCTGGCTTGTACCTTGTAGATGGTGGATAGGCTCTGGGGAGTCAGGAGGTGAGTTACTCGCCACAGTTTTTCTAGCTTCTGACCTGCTCTTGTAATAGGGTGTAGAGAAAGATCAACTTACTATAAGGTCCATTCAAAAGCCCGTTAGCAGCAGGGAAGAAGCTGTTCTTGAGTTGATTGGTACGTGATCTCAGACTTTTGTACCTTTCTTCCGATGGAAGAAGGTGGAAGAGAGAATGTCTGGGCTGTGCAGGGTCCTTAATTATGCTAGCTGCTTTTCCCAGGCAGTTGGAAGTGTGGACAGATTCAATGGATGGGAGGCTGGTTTGCATGTTGGACTGGGTTACATTTAAATGTTTAAAATAGTCCAGGCAAAGGAGAAGAAATATCAGTCACGGTTCCTACTTCTATCCACCGTCTGCTGATTACAGCTAGAATGTGCATATTTGTGGATATCTGATGAGGACAGCATCAAATTCCTGGGAGGCATTCCACTGTCAAATAGCCTGCAGTGAAAAAGGAAGATTAAAAAATAAGTTGATTTTCTGTACTTGCTCATATGAAGAACAGTGCAATAAATTGATGTATTATTGAAACAATTTATCGAGACAGGCAATTAAGAGGAAAATAAATGTTTTAAAGTATTGTGTGTGAAAATTGTTTTGTCTTAGTACTTGAGGCGAGGACTGATTGACTTACACCTGACTTCTACATCTCATGTAACTTCAAATTATTGATCCACATCCCAGCAAACATCAGCAGATAATTTGTTCTCATCTAATATTTCTTTGTTTTGAGAATTTGTGAATTAGTTTCAACTTTCTGTTGGTGTTTGCTCCTCTATGTTACTGGCCCTTTCCATTGGGTCCAAGCCAAAATGATCTTTCTGCCACTCTGACATAATTTTCAAGGACAATTAAAAGGCAGTTTTATAATTAGGTTTAAAAGCATCTCATATCTCCATTCCCGCTTCTCCATTCCTGAAGCTGTTGATTTAATACCAGGGTAAAGTTCAATGGGCAGCACATGCCTTTCACATCTCACTGTTCTTCAGATGTGGACTTCTATAGTTTAAAGTATAATTTGCTACAAAAAATAGGGAGTCCGATCTTACCAAAAACATTCTAACTGCCAAATAAGCGTGCAAATGGGAGTAATTCGCACCGTTTTTTGGATGACTTAAAAATTGACTCTTATCTGACTCGGTCAAAAAAAATGAGGCCAAACTTGTTTCCGCCAGCAGGGGGAGTGGGCAGGACCCAACTCACCCGAAAACAGGCTGATAACAGCTGAGTGCGCAATTGCGCATGCTCGGATCTCTGTTCGCAGAACACAGAGATCTGACAGTCTAGCTAGCCTTCTGGATAATCCCCCCCCCCCCCCCCCCCCCCACTGCTACTGTGGGGCTCTGCGGCCGATTTCCTGTTGCCTGTCCAGACCCAACCCTTCGCCCCCTGCCTGGACCGATCGTCCCCACCCCCAGCACGAGCTGTCTGATCCCTCCACCCCTATAGGGACTGATCAAGGCCAAAACCTGCCCACACTTCATGGACCAGCTGTTGCAGAGTGCACAGAGGCCCACCCTCTGATCGGACCACCCTGTCTGGCTCCGCCCTGTCTGGTGCCATCTCCTTGGCAGTTCCCAGTGACCAGTGTGCATTGCCAGGGTATCCAACTAGCAGTACCAGGGTGCCCGGTGGACAGTACCAGGGTTCCAGACTGGCAGTAACTAGGTGCCAGGCTGGCAGTGCCAGGCTGGCACTATCCAAGGGGCATCCCCCTCTGCCCCGACCCCCCTGGGGGCATAAGTGGCCTCTGGTCCTCCTGGTAAGGTCATCGCATCTGGTCCCCGTTGAGGGCGTCCAAACATGAACCTCACCAGAGAGAATCTTCACTGACGAGGCCACAGAGGCAAATGAGCCCGGATGATTGTGTCCTGCGCTCACTTGTAATATTTAAGTGTTTTTTACCAGAGCGTTTAATAATTGCGTCCTTTTCAGGCGCAAGGCTGATCTCGCCGGATATCCACTGCCGGTAAGAGCGTGAGAGGCGAGAAGTCGGCTAGCGGGGTGAGAAGGTAAAATCGCCCCCAGGGTCTCTGCAATGGTGTTTTACTTTAACTATTTGTCATAATAAAAGTTTTAAAACAGGAAATCTTGTTATATCTTGTTGTGAGATTCTTTTAGCTATCAACTGGAAGGTTGAATTTCTTTTTTAAATACTTCTGTTCTCCTCTGTGATCAGTTACTTCACCACTGAACAAGAACTGGATATGGCAGCATCCTATTATTTCTAACTTGTTACCACACAGTGATGTTTTTATCCATTTAGCTATTGGGAGAGCTCCAAGATCAATTGGAACTTTTGGTTATGTGATATTTAGCATTTCATCGTTAGAACTGCAACTCACGTGCTCTTACTTTCGCAACATTCCCCATCTTTGCTGCTACTTCACATCTACTGCTACTGAAAACCTGTCTATTCTAGTCTTCATTACTCTGTTTCCTTCCTGTCGCTAATCATTCAAAACTCCACTCGCCAGAATTAAGCCCACACGCTCAATATCCCATTCTCACTGGCTCACACTAATCCCCTGTCCCCCAATTACATCAAATATAAAATCATTGCCTTCATCTACAATACATCTCCATGGACCTTGCTACATCGACTTGTGCAATGTCCTTCAACATTGCATCCTATTCCGTTCCTTCAGTTCCTGTAGCACTGGTCTTTGTGTATCTTTCTTCCCATCTGAGCCTTCAACCATTTCAATCTCACCCCCTGGAACTCCCTCCCTAAACCCTTCTATCTTGTCACCTCTTTCCTCACTATTCAAAGTCAGCTCAAACCTGTTTCTTCATCCCTTTCCTGTGAAGCTCCTTGAAATGATTTTCTGGATTAAAGATGCCATATAAATGCAAAAGATGTCATTGTGGAAATAACCCCTATGAAATACTAATGGATTAATAAAACCTCAGCTAAGTACTTAACAATGGCAATTTAATTTTTTTTTAATATTGCGAAACTTTTTAACTGCCCATTTTACGAAGCAACTATTGATGTTTTTTAGAAATAAAAGAAGAATTTCAATGCTGCGAAGACCCTGAAGATTTACTCGCTAAAGAAACATTTCTAGAGAAGCATCTTGGTATATTGAACAGTCGCAGGTTTGACTCAACTCCATACCCTCAAAAGGAAAAATATATAGTATCTCAAAAAGGTAAGACATCTGGGAAAAATTGTTCAAATTTATGATTTCAAACTCTTTTGGTAATACTAATTTAAACCAGCATGTTATTTAACAACTAATATTCAGAAATCAATAGCATGAGTAAAACATTTGCTTTCTTTTGTGTATATAGTTTTCATGAAAGTGACAGATTAAGACAGTGAAGGACAAGTGAAGGACAAAACAGAAAGATTTCCTTTTGAGGGATTGGTGTTGAGGTAGGGGAGTCTAAAACTAGAGGGCATAGGTTTAAGGTGAGAGGGGAGAGATACAAAAGGGTCCAGGGAGCAATTTTTTCACACAGAGGGTGGCGAGTGGATGGAACAAGCTGCCAGAGGTAGTAGGGTACAATAAAAGGTGGGTACAATTTTGTCTTTTAAAAAGCATTTAGACAGTTACATGGGTAAGATGGGTATAGAGGGATATGGGCCAAACACTGGCATTGGGAATAGCTTAGTGGTTGAAAAAAAGGGTGGTATGGACAAGTTGGGCCGAAGGGCCTGTTTCCATGCTGTAAGCTTCGATGACGCTATGACTCTAATGATGATGATCCATTTTGGAACGCAACCAGGCTTTCTCAGAGTAGATACAGTTGG
This sequence comes from Mustelus asterias, assembly GCF_964213995.1. Taxonomy (NCBI): domain Eukaryota; kingdom Metazoa; phylum Chordata; class Chondrichthyes; order Carcharhiniformes; family Triakidae; genus Mustelus; species Mustelus asterias. The sequence continues at coordinate 94,129,891 of NC_135804.1, forward strand.
TTGGTAGCACAATAAAGCTTCCAATACTTCTGCTTATGAGGAACCAGAGTTCTTTTTGCTCCAAACTCCATTCATAGCTGACAGAAAAAGAATTTTTCCACCCCAAGCTAAATATGGTCCCTGCAGAGAATGCCCAATGTGCCAAGCAACTCCAACAACCTATTCCTCCAAAACACTACCGACTTTGGGATTCAGTAAACCAGGCATCACTGGTGAAAGTGACCTTGGAGTTTATGTCAGTAAAATACTGGTTTCTTTGAATTTTTCTCAAGATATTCTTTGCAGCTTCATAATTTTCTGGGCTAAAGTTTAGCACCAGAAAATTATGACTATGTCTGGATTGAGTTGAGGACAACACATTTCAGTCTAATTGAGGTGGAACAAGGGTGACCTGCACTCCAGTGGATGGCACTGCTTGTGGGTCAGGAGGAACCCCATGACCCAAACACCCCACTTATCAGATCTCTTCCCCCTACAAAGACTCCTGGGTCAGGGGTTGGCTCTCCACCACCATGGCCTTCCCCTACCTGGGATTGATTACCCAACCTCCAGGTTGGGAATTTAATCTCCTCCTTCTCTGGAATTAGAAGGACGTGCTCTGGAATCAGGTCCCTAGCCTCAGGTTTGGTGTTTGGACCAACCTGGTCCTGTCACCTTCTCTGGAGTCCTTCTCATCCCTTTGAATACCAGGCCTGTCAATTAAGCTAATTTCTGGGACATAAGATGCACAAAATGGAGTTAAAACTGCACAGCATGTGGGAAACCTTCTGTCCAAAATCCTGCCCCTGCCTCCATAACCCACCCATTTGTATCCGGGCGACTGTGTATTGTTTCCTAACTGTAGATTAATTTGAGTAAGGTGACTAAAAAAAACTATGTCCTAAAAGATTAAGTTTAAACAAAGTGAAAGTAGCTGTGGAGTAAAATAACATAGGGAGACTATGCACATCGCGGCAACCCCAAAGCAAAATTAGTTCTTTATTTGATGTTCCTGTCAGTGGAATAGGCTAAGCAGCTTTTGAGACTTGTTGATATCCATCACTTTCAGACATTTACTCAACTCTCTTCGGCTTTACCGTTCCCCGATGTCATTTGCCATTTTCCAGCCTAAAGGCAGAACTGTCACCTTTCAGGGAATGTTAGGAATGCATTAACTAGTGTGCAATCTGTCAGATTTCCTTACAGGGCTGCAACTGCATTTTTATTGTCCAAGTTTAATCTCTTCCCGTGTTAAAATACTGGGATATAAATAACAAAAGTAGCCAGAGAAAAAGAGACACTTGTTAAAGGGCTTGTCAGTTGTTTTTAATGTCTGTGATGAAGTGATAGAAAGAATTTGAAGAGGTGATACTCTTGTCTACTCGTACCTACTGTTAATTTGTGTACAGGTTGAAACTGTCTATTTCTGAGGCAGTTTTAGCACAACACAGAGGTTAGATGTGTCCCTAGCTGTCAAATTGCTTCCACTGCCCATAATTTGACACTATTACCAAGCATAACAGTTCTTAGCAAAGTTTTCGATGTGAAACTATGTCTGAGCCTGTGATGTCAGAGCATGCCATGTCAGAACCCGTGATGTCAGCGCTAGTGATGTCAGAGCGCGTGGTGTCAGAGTCCATTATGTCAGATCCTGTCTTGTCAGAGCTAGTGATGTCAAATCCCGCGATGTCAGATCCCATGATGTCAGAGTCCGTAATGTCAGATCCCGTGATGTTGGAGCCCGTGAAATCAGAACTTGTGATGTCAGAGCCAGTGACATCAGAACCCATGATGTCAGAGCCTGTGATGTCAGAACTTGTGATGTCAGAGCCAGTGACATCAGAACCCATGATGTCAGAGCCTGTGATGTCAGAACTTGTGATGTCAGAGCTTGTGATGTTAGAGCCTGTGACATTGGGGCCCGTGATGTCAGAGCTCGATTTCAGAGTCCTGATGTCAAAGTTCAATTTCAGAGCCCGATGTCTTCCTGATATATTTGCCTGATATCAGAGTCTGTTTTCTGAATCTGTGGTGTGCAGGTTAATTCTGCAGGCTGATATTAGGGCCTGGTGTCAGATCCTGGTAAAGAGTCGAATCTCAAGGTTTCACTATTAGAATTCACAGTCTGGGTTCAATGTCAGAGCTTGCAATGTCTGGGCCCATTGTCAAGTTCTGATCCTTGGATCTGATGGTTGAACCTGATCTAAGCCAGATGCCAGTGCTAATATTAGAACCCATTGTCACAGTTCAGTGTCTGAGTCTGACATCAGAGCCCAATTTCAATTTGATATCGGAAGTGGTGGCAGATGTTTGAGCCTAATGTCAGAGTACTGTGACAAACCCTCCTGTCAGGGGTGGAGTCAGGGCCTGATGTTAATGGCTGATGTCCAAGCACACAAAGCCAGCTCCTGCTTAATTTTTAAAATTTCATTGTTAAATTTATGATTTTTTTCCAAAATTAGTTCTTAGGAAGTGAGCATCACTGACAATTTATTGCCCACCCATAATTGCCCTGGAACAGATTGTGGGGAGCTGCCAACAACTGAATGGCTTGCTAGGGCATTTCAGAGGGCAGTTCAGAGTCAATCTGGAGCCACATCTAGGCCAGACTGGCTAAGGCTGGCAGATATCCTTCCCTGAAGGATATTACTGAATCAGTTTTTTTGCTATCATCTGGTAGATCCATGATTATTATTAATGAGTCTAACATTTTATTGCAGATTTATTAATAAATTGAATTTAAATTCCTCCAGCTTCCATAATGGGATTTGACTTTGTGCTTGTAGCTCATTTGTCCAGGCCTCTGGATTATTAATACAGTAACATTATCACTTTGCTACTTCTGACACTAATCTACCAAAACATTTGGTCTGATATTAGGATATCTGACATCAGGAAATACTTGTCCAACATTATGGGCAGCATGGTGGCACAATGGGTGGCACAGTGGTTAGCCCTGCTGCCTTACAGCTCAAGGGAACTGGGTTTGATTCCTGGCTTGGGTCACTGTCTGTGTGGTGTTTGCACGTTCTCCCTGTGTCTGTGTGGGCTTCATCCGGATGCTCCAGTTTCCTCCCACAGTCCAAAGATGTGCATGTTAGGTGCATTGGCCATACTAAATTGCCCCTTAGTGTTCCGGGATGCTTGGGTTAGAAGGACTAGTGGGGTAAGTAGGTGGGATTATGGGGATAGGGCCTGGGCGAGATTGTTGTCGGTACAGACTCAATGGGCCGAATGGCCTCCTTCTGCACTGTAGGGTTTCTATGATTTCTATGATGAAGGACTTGAAATTCATCTTGGGCAGTATAGCAACAGAAACGTGTCATATGGCGAACCCAATACGGATGGCATTAGAATGAATAATAATCAAGCTAAAACAGGGTGGCTGGTGTGATACCACCCACAATGGCTTTCTACCTGTTCCTGTATAATCCAACTGCAGGCGTGTGTTTGACATCAACAGTTGCTATGACACAGGGGGGAGTGATCTGATCTCCTGTGAGTGGAGTGGTTTACTAGGATTTGATCTGATATAGAATCTTGTTGGTCTGACCTGGATGGAAGTCTAAGATCAGTGGGTGATCTAACATCAGTGGTGGCAGAGGGGAAGTACGTTATAATGCATTTTGTGTGTGGTTTGTCATCAGACCTGTCAGGCTAAAATCTGAGCACATTTTGCAGAGGGCTGTCATGTTTGGATGAGCTCCAGTGTGCTATTGCATTGTAATCTAAAGGTTGTTTCACAGCCTAGGTGACAGGCTGAACACATTTGATGTGCTGGTATGCAAAACAGTGCCAGATACAATTTCATACTGATAAATGCAAAGTATTGCACATAGGAAGAGAAATAGGGTACATAATCTGAATCTTGTTAAAATAGTTAAGGATGAAGAAAGAAGTGTTGTCAGCATATTAATAGTCAACATTCACGTGCCCAAACATTGCCAAGTAGCAAACAAAAAGACAAAACAATAACGTTCAAGTTAGAACTGGCTCTGAGATGAGATATTGAGAAGAGTGCCCAGTTCTGGTCCTCAAGGTGCAGCTCTGCAACCTGGAAGACAGTGGCAAGGAGATATCACAGAGATACAGAAATGTAAATGATACACAAAAGATAGATCAAATACTACTTCAAATTACATTGTGACAATTACACAAAAGGGCACAGGTTTAAACTTCCAGAAGGTAAACTGATGTCAGGGAATCCTCCACACAAAGTTTAAAGCTTGTGTAGAATGGACATTTTAAGGCAAAAAAAACTCCAAAATAATTGAAGAATGCAGTGCAGATGGTTGTTTAAAGTTGAAGGGATTTCTTTATCTGTATCTATCTTGTGATCCATCTAAAACAGAATACATAAACCATGGAGAATAAACCACTCTTCAGGTTGTAAATTTTCCAAGGAATTCTGTGTTCTTATCACAGCTGTGAATAAACTGTTGAATTTTTGAATGCGAACATCCCTTGATGAACTATGCAGCTTGTTAGCTGGTGAAAACTTTCAAGTTGACTAGCAGTAAGGATACCGGCGGCCAGGTTCTGTTGGGTGACAGTATCAGCATTAATTTGGCACAGTTCCAACTAGAAGAGACCCAGGTGCAATTTGATTGCTGGATGATAGTAACCATGGAAATAGGTGAATTTTAATAGTCATTTCTAAAGAAGGCCCATATGGAGCTGTGATTAATTTTTGGAGCATGTGAGAGGAATTAAAATTGATTACATCATTAAAACAAATTGAGTGAGAATCACTTCAGATAAATAAAAGTTGACAAGACTTACATAAGAACCAGAAGGAGACTGGTTCATGAGCCATGGAGAAGTCTGTCAGAATCTTTGTAAATTCCTCCTCTGTTCCAATGTTGAGACACTTGATCATCATTTATTTTTCCCCATCTTAGCTACAGGGGGAATTCTACTGGTAAACATGCTCTGTACCAATGGATTGTGGATGACTGAGATGTGGTTGCATCGAAGGTATCACAAACTACGTCTTCAGTATTTGGGTGTTATTTATTCATCTCAGAATTCAACTGATGGAAATGGACTTTCATGTCAAGGATACAACATTTTTCTGTCCAATATCCCCACCCTGCCCCTCTCATCGAAGCACTGACTTTTGTTCCGCCAACTTGTCCATTTTCTTGTCCATGTCTCATTTGTGCGGCAGGTCTTACAGTTGAACCTGGTCCAATCCTCAATTAATGTCTGCACATGCACTTTCCACAGTAAGAAGTTTAACAACACCAGGTTAAAGTCCAACAGGTTTATTTGGTAGCAAAAGCCACACAAGCTTTTGGAGCTCCAAGCCCCTTCTTCAGGTGAGTGGGAATTCTGTTCACAAACAGAGCACATAAAGACACAAACTCAATTTACATGAATAATGGTTGGAATGCGAATACTTACAACTAATCAAGTCTTTAAGAAACAAAACAACGTGTTTTGTTTCTTAAAGACTTGATTAGTTGTAAGTATTCGCATTCCAACCATTATTCATGTAAATTGAGTTTGTGTCTTTATATGCTCTGTTTGTGAACAGAATTCCCACTCACCTGAAGAAGGGGCTTGGAGCTCCGAAAGCTTGTGTGGCTTTTGCTACCAAATAAACCTGTTGGACTTTAACCTGGTGTTGTTAAACTTCTTACTGTGTTTACCCCAGTCCAACGCCGGCATCTCCACATCATGCACTTTCCAGCAGGTGTCACTGCAGACATGGGTGTGATTCTGAGCTGATTGTTCCCTGGTGTCCTGGCATCCAATAATTCCTCTGGCCAAGGTGAACAATTTCAACATAAGCCAGGACCTGAGTATGGGCCTCTAAGTCTGCATTGCTTCATATTACATCCTAATGCCTGGCGTCCACTGTGGCGAAGCTTTGCACAGCAGAGATGCAAATTGATAAAATTACCCATACTGTGGCTATTAAGGGACATTGATATGAAGTTTTCCAATGAAAAATGAAAGGCAAAATTTTAGAGCACTACTTTATGCATGAAGCCCTGGAGTATTGTTTGAAAAGGGAAATTTTTTTTCCAGACACAGACTATTTCTATTATTCACAAGATCTTAAAATGAATTAAACATTGAAATCTTGTTTAATTTTTAATGCAATAACAGAAAAATTGAAAATGTAACTTGTGCATTAAATTCAGATTGAGATAATTATCTGGTCATTTATCTTGTTGCTGTATGTAGGAACTTACTTGAGGTGTTCAAGATTATGAGGGGCATGGACAGGATGGATAGGGAGCAGCTGTTCCCCTTAGTTGAAGGGTCCCCAGTTACAAGGGGATTCAAGTTAAAAGTGAGGGGTGGGAGGTTTAGGGGTGATTTGAGGAAACACATTTTTACTCAGAGGGTGGTGGAGGCAGGATGCCTCACATCCTTTAAAAAGTACCAGGATGAGTACTTGGGACACCATAACATTCAAGATTATGGGCCAAGTGCCAGCAAGTGAGATTAGATGGGCAGGTCAGGGTCTTTCATACGTCGGTGCAGACTCGATAGGCCGAAGGGCCTATTCTGCACTGTAGTATTCTGTGATTCTCTGACTTAATTGGCTATCGCTATCTGTCTGTATTCATAACAGGCACTTTAAAATAATCACTGATATGACAGGGGTGAGATTAAGGGCTTGGAAATGTGATTTATGATATATGTACATATAAAAATAATAGAGAGAAAAATACCTATTGGTCCATCTGCTTGCATTTGTCATGTGCTTTATGTATGATTAATTAGTTGGGCGCCCGGTGGCACAAGTGGTTAGTACCGCTGCCTCAAAGCACTAGGGGCTCAGGTTTGATTCCTGGTTTGGGTCATTGTCTTTGTGGAGTCTGCACATTCTCCCTGTGGGTTTCCTCCAGATGCTCCTGTCCTCTCCCACAGTCCAAAAGACATGCTGGCTAGGTGCACTAGCCATGCTAAATTCTCCCTCAGTATACCCGAACAGGCACCGGCCGCAGTGTGGCAACTAGGGGATTTGCACAGTAGCTGCATTGCAGTGTTAATGTAAGCCTACTTGTGACACTAATAAATAAATAAATAATTTCCGAGTGCAATAATTACATTTACATGGCCACAGCAGCAGCTATAGTAGACAATGGATGCTGGAAAGTGGACATGTTGAATGGAAACAGTGGCAGTGATCAGAAATAGTTTCTCAGCAGGGTTAAGAGTCAAAGGACCATCAAAAGATGACTGGGCCTTTGAAAGATGCTCAAATACAGATGAAAACAGGCTCTTAGGTTCATGACTATAAGCATTTGTTGAGATCTTTACCCTTGATGATGATGTTCTATTGGGAGTATTAAGAGTTGCTACTAACAGTCAGTTGTTAATATTAAAATACATGAGGTTATCATCTTAGATGGAATAAGGAACCTTAAAATGGTTGTCAATTCCAATGATAGCTACCCAAGGCTCCTTAAAGAAATAGGGCAGATGCTGATTGCTCATATCTTTAACAGTTCACAGAAGAATGGCAATGTTCCGAAATGTTGGAAGGATGTCGATATTATCTTAGTATTTATATAAGTGTGATAATACAAGCGTACAAATAGGAGCGCAAATAGGCCATTCGGCCTTTCAAGCCTCCTCTGTTCAATAACACATGGTTGTACTATTTGTGTTTCAAGTTCCATATTCCCATCTATCCCCAATAATCTTTGATTCCCTTGCCTAACAAGAATCTATCTCCCTCCACCTTAAAAATATTCAACAACCACGTCCCAAGGCAGAGAGTTCAACTTAGCACAGCCATCGAAAAGAAAAACATTCTCCTCATGTCTGTCTTAAAAGGTTGACCCCTAATTTTAAAACAAAGCCCCAGGGTAACTGGAAGCTCATTAGCTCGACTCCAGTAATGGGTAAAGTACTCCTTGTATCCTTAGAAATGCCTTACATGACCTCTTAAAGAGAGAAAGCATTATCAAGAATAGCTGATAAAGCTTCTGGAAAAGGAAGTTGTGTTTTACTAAGTTGATTAAACGTTTTGGGAAAATTGCCAGATTTTCTGTTATTCTTTCACAGGATGTGGGTGCCAGAGGCTAGGTCATCATTTGTTGCCCATCCTTAATTTCCCTTGGGAAAATGGGGGTGAGCCACCTTTTGAATCATTGCAGTCTATATAGATTCACAGTGCTATTAGGGAGGGAGTTCCAGAACTTTCACACAGCGACAGTGAAGGAACGGCGATGTAATTCCAAGTCAGGATTGTGTGTGGCTGAGGGAGGAACTTGCAGATGGTGTTCCATACATGTACTGCCGCTGTCTGTCTAGATGGTAGAGGTCGTAGGTTTTGAAGGTGCTGCTAAAGGAGCCTTAGTGGGTTGCTGCATTGAATCTTGTAGATGGTGAACACAGCTGCCACTGTGAATTGGTGATGAAGGAAGTGAATGTCGAAAATGGTGGATGAGATGCCAATCAAGTGGACTTCTTTGCCCTGGATGATATAGAGCTTCTTGAATGTTGTTGGAATGACACTCAACCAGGCAAGTGGAGAGTATTCCATCACACAGCTGACTTGTACCTTGTAGATGGTAGATAGGTTCTGAAGAGTCAGGAGGTGAGTTACTCACCACAGAATTCCCAGCCTCTGATCTGCTCTTCTAGCCACAGTATTTATATGGCTAACAGTCACATTTGGCTCGTCCAGGTCAGTTCCTGGTCGGTTAATAATGGGGGATTCAGTAATGGTCATGTAGTTTAAGTGGGTCAAGGGGAGATAGTTAGATTCTGTCTTGCTGAAGATGGTCATTGCCTGGCACTTTTGTGGGATGTTGTCTAGGTCTTGCTGTGTATGGACACAGACTGCTTCATGACCAGAGGAATTATGAATCATGTTATTACATTATCCAATCATCAGAGAACATCTCCACCTTTGACCTAATGATGGAGGGAAGGTCATTGATGGAACAGCAGAAGATGGTTGGGTTTAAGGCACACTCTGAAAAGCTGCTGCAGTGATATCCTGGAGCTGAAATGATATATCTCCAAGAATCACAACCATCTTCCTTTGTGTCCAGTATGACTCCAACCATTGGAAAGCTTTCCCTGATTTCCATTGAATTCAATTTTGTTAGAACTTCTTGATGCCACACTCTCAAATGCGGCCTTGATGTCAAGGACAGTCAAGCTCACCACACATCTTGAGTTCAGCTCATTTGCCCATATTTGGACTAGAGCTTGAATGAGATGAAGAGCTGAATGGCCCTGGTGGAACCCAAACTGAACATCAGTGAGTAGGTTTTTGCTGTGTAAGTGTTAGTTGCTTTTCACTGTAAACTAATTCATGTGACAATAATAAATCAAATCAAACTGATAACACCTTCCATCACTTTGCTGATAGTCTAGAGCTTATTGATGAAGGATTAATTGGCTGGGTTGGATTTGTCCTGTTTTTTGTGGACAGGACATACCTGGGCAATTTTCCATACCTCGGTAAATGCCAGTTTTGTGGTTGTGGAACGGTTTGGCTAGGGCACAGGTAGTTCTAGCGCACAAGCCCTCAGCACTACTGCCTCGGTGGCACAGAGGTTAGCACTGCTGCCTCACAGTGCCAAGGACCCTGGTTCAATTCTGGCCTTGGATGACTCTGTGGAGTTTGCATGTTTTCCCCGTGTCTGCGTGTGTTTCCTCCCACAGTCCAAGGATGTGCAGGTTTGGTAGGTTGGCCATGCTAAGTTGCCCCTTAGTGTCCAATGATATGTAAATTAAGTGAATTAACTGTGTTAAATGTGCGTGGTTACAGGGATAGGGCAGGGATGTGGGCCGGGTGCGATGCTGTTTTGGAAAGTTGGTGCACATTTGATGACCTGAATGGCCTCTTTCTGCACTGTAGGGATTCTATGGTTCTATGATTCTATGAATATTGTCAAGGCATACAGCCTTTGCAGTATGCAAGGCCTTTGGTAGTTTCCAAGTGTTATGTGGAATGAATCAAACTGGCTGAAGACTGGCATTTGCACTGCAATAACCTCAGGAGGAGGCTGAAATGGATCCTACGCTTGGTACTCCTGGTTGAAGATGGTTTCAAATACTTTAGCCTTGTTTTTTTGCATGGATTTACTGGGCTCTCCCACCATTAAGGATGAGCTGGGCCATGAGGTTACGTATTATGGATGAATACAATTCTGCTGCTGCTGATGGCCCAGCCTTGAGTCTATCCCATTTTCCTTGGCGGTAGTGCCAAACAACATGATGGAGGGTAACAGAACTCAGTCTTCACAAGAACTGTGGGTGGTCACTCCTATCAATCATGGACAGATGCAGTAGCTTGGTGAGGATGAGTCAAGTTGTTTTTTTTTCTTTCTTGTTGGTTCCCACATTGTAGACCGATGTTACCATCCAGTGAGGAACCAGTAATTTTTTGGTTTAAAGTAGACAAAGTTTGAAATCCTGGTTACCCACTTAGAGAATAAAGCTACAAGGTACCATAGTTTTGAGCAAACAAATTAAACTTAATTATACAAAATCAAAAAAGTAAAATAATTTTCAATATCTATCTTGGACTCTGACATTCAACTTTAACATGTGGTAAATGTGAATTGTCCTGCAAAGGGTAGGCAAACACACCACACTGCCCATTAAATGGCAGATGCGAGCAAGACAGATCCTGTAGATAGCTCAGCAATTCACCCAGATGGCACTGACCATTGTTCGTCACAAAATCTTGTCAAAACTCTCTGCCACATGAAAGATTTTGACACTTCACTTTCAAAGCTCTAGGCCAGAATTTTACCGTCCCACTTACCACGGGAATCAGAGCGGGCGAGGGGCAGACAATGGGATGGTCCGTTGACCTCGGGTGGGATTTTACATTTTTGGGATGAGCAAGGCCGTAAAACCCCACCCCTAGCCTCTGGATGCCATCAAAAGCTACTCCACTCAGACTGCCTCAAAGACTGCTCACCTCCTGTTGATTAAATATCTTCTCCGAGGACTGTATTCCATGGGATTCACAAATCTGAAATCTTGCCTCTAATTACTGACATGTTTCCAACTCTATCAGACCACTACCTTCACTAAGTTGGCACTGCCCTTGGGTTTCCCTGAATTCCAGTCTCCTGGCTGCACCAAGTTATAAATACCTCCCAGGGTTTCCTCTGAGCCCTAACCCTTTCCTGCATGAAACCAGCAGCCTCCCAACACTTTTCAGCTCCCCAGGACCTCTTTGAGCCTTAATTTTCTCTAGCATGGAACCCTCTCTCCCAGCAAATGCACAGATAAATAGAAACTGAGAACCTTCCTTAGCTCTACCTATCTCCATGACAATGTAGTTTTTTTTAGGATTCACTATCTGCTTTTAAACCAATTTATCTCTAACTCCCAAAACAAAACATTTCTGTGGGCTGTACTTCATTGGGAACAGTATGTCTCTGTTTCTCGGCTAAGTAAGATACTGTTTTGGTATCATATTTTTATAACTGTTAACTCCTTAAGTCAACATGACCTTGATCTCTTAATAGAATCCAAGCTGCTTTAGTTGCATTTTTCCCATTTTCTACAGTTAAACTTTATTCTTCCCTAATTAATAATTACCTCTAAAATTTTAACATGAACCATGAACAAGATATTTGTCACATCCAGTACAGCAAATATGTCCTTTAGAACTCAGCCAGCTTTGTCAGTAATGATATTACCGAGGGACTCTTGATGATGGATATTGACGTCACCCATCCAGAGTTGAATCAGTGCCCTTCTAACCACCAGTGCTTTCTCCAATTGATGTTCAATATACTGATTTATCAACTGAGGGAGGGTGTTGGGTGATTCTGTACTGATTCATTAGGAGGGGGTTTTGGGGTGTAGTAGATGGTACAGTTTCCTTGGACATGTTTAACTTGATACCATTAGTCTTCATGGAATCCAGAGTCAATCCCAGGGCAACTTTCTCCTGACTGTATACCACTGCGCATTAGTGATTCAGATGGGATTTTATGACAATCGATAAAGTTATGATCGCCATGAATGAGACAAGCTTCTCTAAATTCCACATTTGTGAATTGAATTTAAATTCCACTAGCTGACACGGTGGGATTTGAACTTATGTCCTCAGAGCAATAGCCTAGGCCTCTGGATTACTAGTCCAGTAACATTGACTCGATACAACCACCACCACCCACCACACATTCTTTCCAAAAGCTTTTACAAGAGACTTATCTTGCGGAATGTGCAGTAATCTGCAGTGATAAATTGAGAATTGGTTAAATGTCTGTAAGCAGAATATTGTTGTCAATGTATTTTGATCTGCTTGCAGACTGGTTATCAGTCATGTCTTTCAGGAATTGATGCAAGGTCCTTTGCTATTTACTATTTTCATAAATGATGCAGATTATGGATATGTGCCAGTAATACAGTTGTAGAAGATGCTTGCCTACCCTAGGGAGATCACATTGCCTTGGGAATGGACCCATGCTTGGCAAATGATGTTCAACTTAGAAATGCGTGGTGTTCTGTATGTGGGAAGATCAAAAGATAAAACTGCATCCACCCTACTGGGAGCAGAATTGAAGTCAGCAGTGAAAAAGAGATCCAGATGCTACAATGCATCACTCTTTTTAATGTTTATGACCAACAGTGTGAGACTACAGCTAAAGCCAGCTAAGTATTGGTAGAAACATTACCCACTTTTAATGAAGGATGTTGCATCACATGTGTTTATAATATAACAAGGTCAATTTGTGAGTGACAGAGCTATCCCCTTCTCATCACAAATGTGTGTTTTGCTCCCATCAGGTTACTTTTTCTCTAAGCAAGCTTTGGTATTAGTGTTCTTTCTTCTGGGATTTATCTTGCATTCTTTCCTCATTAGAGACCACTCAGCCACCCCCAGTAGAATCAGCACCTTTGCGAATGTATTGCCGTATGAAAATTGATCAACTTCAACAACAACTACAAGCGAAAAAATCAGTGTCCTATAATCATGGAAAGCAACATTCAACCAGGCCATTGAAAAGACAGCCTGCTCCTCAACAAAACCGCATTGTGCCTCAGCATCTGATAAACCAAGTACGGCTTAAATGCATCTCAGAGACAGTTAAACAGGTACTCCAGATTACATTACATTCTCAGTGAAATCATTGTTTGTTCATCTACTTGTTGCAGCAGGATTAAAGTATATGGCATCCTATTAGGATTAGGGTTAAGGCACAGGAGTGGCGATTAAATAAGTTATATAATTGCCATTTTTTCTTCTCCTCTCAAGAGAGTTATTTCTGGTCCACAATTCCAAACGCATCAGGAACTCTCTATTAGTCATGTTTTAGTTAGTCTCACCCCCAGCAGCTGTCGGGATGCTCCGGTTGTCCTTAGCAAACTCAGCTAACATCAGAGCAGAAACAATCAGTGTTGTCATTTCACCGACCCGGCTGAAAAGTGGGTGGTACTTTGAGGTCAGGTGACTCAAATCTTGACCTCACCTGAGTCCCAACTTGGGGCAGGAATGGTGAGTGTGTTGTTGAAGGATGTGGGGATCTGTCCGATCTCTTCAATGGTGAACCTTGAAGATTTGAGCTCTTGCCCACAATATGCTGACGCTCAAACACAGCTGGCAGCAATGTTATTACCTTCAGCAGGAAGGAGTTTTAATTCAGTGGAACACGGGCTGGGATGATGGGCTGATGGTGTAGGTCCTGCTGCTGCTGGGCCTGCTGGAAATGTTTTTCAGCAAGGTAAGCCAAGACGGGTGAGGAGGGGGAATTGTGAAGGTCCATACCCAAGGGAGGGAGAGAAATCTCGGCCAAGGGTTATTGAGTTAGGAAGAGCACCTTTAACCTCGTTCAGCTAGGAGTGTTGCTGCCGCTAATTTTTGCTGCTGGTTGTGTGACTGTTTGGTAGCTGGTCAGGTCCACAGATACAATGCTCCATGTGTTCCAATGCCATCAGCGGGATGTGGCTTTGCTATTTGAATTAGACTCCCACACCTCTAAGATGGCGTAATGAAGGAGCAGTGCTCTGAAAGCTCATGATTCTAAATAAACCTGTTGGACTTTAACCTGTGAAACTTTTACTGTGCCCTCTAAGATAGGCAGCCTTCTGGGGCCTGAATTCAGCCAAATTAAGGTGTTGGGACAGGAATGAAGCATAAACTCCCTTATCTATCTTAACCCCCACAATTTGCACTGTTTACTCGAGAAGGCAGGAGTTAAAATCAGGACACTAATTTCATCTTTGCTCACTCTGTAGCAGCAGTCATCGATGATCAGGAAGAGAAGTCCTGACTTTTAACCATGGGTTCTGCCCAAATGTACCCGGCTCAGACCCGGCTCAGATCAGCAAACTCCACCACACCAAAACTCAAAGCAGCGACCTTTCGGGGACATATGGCATTTTATTTAAAATTCAGGATAAGACTTGCAAGCAACAGCATAATCAGTTTTCTTTTGCAGCTTAACTTTCAAAGGTTGCCCTTGTGACAATTGGCTTTATGGCGATAGCACTTTCCAACTTGATTCTAATTGCTTTTGATTCCTGAGTTTCACGATGCATTCCGCACAATCAGCCTTAATCAAACCTTCTTGTCGCTTCATCTGGTGGCAGCCAAATATCACAAGCACCTCCGTGATACGGAGACCACAGTGGAGAGAAAAGTGAGATGGCTGTGTAGCAATTCCGGAATTATAAGCGATTAAATCTGCACTGGTGCATTGCAGTGAATAGAATGTTGGAATTGAAAACCAGCTTGTGCAGCTGTGATATACCTTTCATGTGGGATTATCCACTGTACAGGATAATTAAAAATTACTGCAAATCATACCTACATTCCATTCTTGGCACTATGGCAGAACTCATCCTCGTGTGCATTTGAAACAATTAAATTTGCAATGCTGCTGGGAAGGGCTGCTAAAGTGGTGCACTATTTTTAGATACTGCTGTCATCAACAATGTTCAGAGTCTCAGGAAGCAAGTCTGAATCAGTAAAATGAGATTGTATGCAGGAAAAAGTTTCTTTAATGCATCTTTGATTATTTGAAGCTTGATATATGTCAGGTGAGAAACCAATTATTGTTTGCCAGCAAGTGTAAAAAGCCAGTGATATCAATCTTGTCTCGTTGAACTTTTACCTCAGGTTATTTGCTTGTGTTCACTGCTGAAGATCACTCCCATCAAAAAAAAGCACTCATTCCCTTGGAACCAGAGCAAGTATTTACCTGTTCAATATCCAGGTCATTCTACCAAGAACAAATACTGATCGGAGGCCCTTTGTCAGTAGATTCGGATTCGTAAATTTATAATATGCTCCACACATCCTTGACTTCAGAAAGCGGAAAAAAATAAACACTCCGATCAGACTGTGGTTGATCTATAAACTAACACTTATTACCAGCAAATTTTAATTATATAAATTAAAATTAGAGGGGTGGGGGGGGGGCACTCATTGGACTTATGCACAAGAAAGAGACAACTTTCTACCCAACCATTTGCCTCTCTTTTGTGATTATGTCCATGCCTGGATGTCCTTGGAGAGGGGGGGGGCATTGTGTCCTCCAGTACACTTGAGGCTTTCCTCAAACAGTGGGCAGTGCAGGGGCTGGATTGCATTATCTCCCCACAGAATGATATCTTAATTTGAATTGTTAAGTTCCCTTTCAAGTTTTGTGCTATTGTTACAGTGTCCCTTTAATGGGTGACCCATTAGTCCATTGGTTTACTTGTTTAACTGTCATGCTCAAAGGGGGAGAAAGGGACACTTATTGACAACGGTGATGGGTCATAGGGCCCGATTTTACCATTTTGATTCTAAGTGCTGGGTGGACTTGAAACTGGGAGTGTTTCAGATCCGACTTTTAGACCCGTTCTCAGGCGCCCCCATACACACTCTGCCTGCAAAAATATCAGCGAGTCCGAATCGCGCTGCACAAACCTGTGGGTGGGGCTTATCACACCCGAAATACTGCAGCTCCGATCGGCACCTCCGACTGCACATGCGCAGAACAAAATGATAGAATAACGCTCCCCTGCCACTTTGCTCCCGGGCCGGATAATGCCTCCCCCTGGCCCCCACAGACATTGCCCCACCTCCACAATATTACTGACCCCCTTATCCCCCCACTTACCCACCACCCAGACCGATCCCAGCCCCCTCCCCCCTTCCTCCCCAATGATCTCAGACAGAGTGGCAGCGGACCCCCCTTCCCCCACACTGATCGCAGGCAGAGAGATCCACCCTTCCCCTCTCTATCCTACAGATATCAGGTAGGGTGAACTCTCTCACCCCCACCCCGGACCCTCCCGCACAAGGCCCCCATCTTCTCCAGACTCTGATGTCTGTGTGACACCTCCCTCTCTCTCCCCTGTCCCCAATCATTGAGGCACTGATCCACTCCCGCCCCCCTCCTCATCAGCACACCTGCAAGTGCTCACTTGCCTTCCCCTCAATGCTAACAAGCAAACTGCGTGTAACTTGCTGGAATATTCTGCCAAACTGCCTGCAGCTGATCTGCTCTAACGAGGGGTAGCTCCACTAAAAACTCAAGAATGGACAGGCATTCCTGCACAAAATGTGTGCACGACCAGCCCCCCGATTTTCTGAGGGCGACCTGGGGAGGCTGCTGGATGCAGCAGAGGTGAGGCAGGACACCCTCTTCCCCCCAGGAGGACGAAGAGCCAGGGAGGCTGATGGAAATGCGGTCTGGGAGGAAGTCGCCGACTTGGTCAGTGCCAGGGCACTGGCCCCCCAAACCAGGAAGCTGTGCTGGAAAAAAGTCAATGATCTCATCGTTGCAGCAAGGGTGAGTGCCGAACCCCATTTTGCATCTTCCCCCAAATTTCCCCCGATTCTCCCATCCCCAGCACCCTGCATGCTTCCAGCTCCTGACCCCCAAGTACCTCCTTCCTAACCCCCAAGGGCGCTTGCCCTCTAAGGGCCACCACCTGAGACTCTGCAGGAGTCACGCCATCATTTCTTTCATGGCTCCTTCTGTCTCCACAGGAGAAGACGACCATAACACCTGTGAGAGGACGAACACAGGGGGTGGTGAGCCAGACCTCTGGGTCCTCACCCCCTTTGAAGAGCGGGCGCTGGAACTGTCAAGGGAAGGGGAGATACGGGCTGTTAGTGACAGCATGGTCGGGCTGCTGTCAAGACGTGAGCATCTGTCATTCCTCCATTCATTTTGAGACGACTTCTTGGCGGCACGAGTTTCGACTGCGAAGGGCAAGGTTTAAAGGAGATATACAAGGCATGTTTATTTGCACAGAGAGGGTAGTGGGTGCCTGGAACTCGCTGCTGGGGGAGGTCGTGGGTACAGATACGATAGTGATCTTTAAGGGGCATCTCTACAGCTATGTGAATGGGATGGGAATAGAGGCATATGGTCCCCGGAAGGGAAGGAGGTTACAAATCAGATGAGCAGCCTGATCGCTACAGGCTTGGAGGGCCGAAGGGCCTGTTCCTGTGATATAATTTTTTTGGTGCTTTGTTCTATGTTCACTGGAAAATGTGAATCACATGTTTGGCATCCCAGATTCCTCTCCCTCCCTTGCACTTAACCTTGTGTCCTGTGTTGCAGGGACAGATCCGGACGCCCCGGGGACTTCTGGACTCTAGGACCTACTGCAGCTCCCACCCATCCTGGTCCAGATAGCTCAGACTAGTCCTCAGAGGATATGGGTGAAGGGGCCTCCGAGGGTGGCACAGTTTTGGCGCCAGCTTCCACCTCACAACTCACCATCCCAGATACTGACATGTCAGTGGGTCCAGTTAGTGGTGAGGCTTCTGGGTCACTCTCTGGTGAGCACAACACATCTGATAATGTACATAGGGAGAAAGAGGGAACGTCCGAGATGTCTGGCATGCGGGGGCTTGCTGGAGGCGAGGACTCAGCTGGCCCCAGGCTACATGCTGGGCCTCTGAGATCACTTCTCCCTCAGCTGCTAGAGATGCAGCAACAGAACCAGGGAATGCAGGAGGGGCTGACGGCCACACTGGACCAACTGCAAGGCTGTTGGGAGGAGTCCCAAACCTTTCAGGCAGACCAGCGATTGCCTGAATTGCATGATTCCCAGGCCAACACTGCAAGGGTGGCGTCCGCAGTGAAAAGCCTGGGGCAGGGGATCCTCACCATGAGTGGCACAGGCTCCAAGTGATGGCTGAGTCACAGCGGGTACAGCTGAGGGACCGAAAAGGCTTCTCGAGATTCTGCGACCCATGGCTGAGAGGCTCGAGAGCTTGCAGGAGACCCAGTGGGACAGCGCTGGGACACAACGGACTATGGCAACACCCCTTGAGAATGTGGCCCAGTCACAGAGGGTCATGGCTGAGAGACTGCAGAGCATGGCCCAGTCTCAGAGGGCACTTGCTGCTGCCATTGATAGATGGCCCCTGACTCAGAGGGCCATCACAGAGGGCTTGACCACCAAGGGCAGGTGGTCCTCCAGGACTGGCAGGACCAGGTGATGCTGGAGCTTCTGGAGCTCACTGCAGAAGCACTGCCATAGCATGGAGTGTCCCAGGGGCCCACAGGAACCCCAAGGGAGGAGGAAGGGCTCGAGCCCATGCCAGGGCCTTTCAGCCTGGAGACTGTGGCTGTGGCTACACCTTCTGACTCCTCCCTTCCTGACACCGGGGCATCTCAATGGCAGTGGGATGAAGAGGGTGTCATGGAAACGTCCCATACATCTGGAAGCCGGCCAGTGCCCTCAAGGTCCAGGGCCTCCAGAGGAGCCCGCCACGCGCATCACAGGCCACGGGGCAAGGTAGGCAGCTGGCCCCCTCCACCTCCGATGTACATTCTGGGGAGTCACTGAGACGTAGTAGTAGACCACGTAAGGTTAGGAAGTTGTAGTTGCGCTGAGATGGCACGGGTGAAGGGCTGCACTAGTTAGAAAGATATTTAAGCACCTTCATGTTTTCTGTTCACAAGTTTTTGTGTTAGAGCATCTTATTTAAACACCTTTATTGCAATTAAATGTTTTTCACCACCCACCTATGACTAATTTGTCTCAGATTAGTCTGGAATAGGAATCCTCCTCCATTGATGATCGCCGGAGGGATCATGTTGATGTCAGTTGGGGAGGCCCCTCAATGCTGTGTCACTGAGAAAAGGAAGACATTGGTTCCCCAGACCCCATGAATGATTCCCTCCCGCCCCCACCCCACCCACCCCAGGACCCTCTATGGGGGTCTCAGATCCCTTACCCACTACACCGACATGGGCCCAGGTGCCAGCGTGCATGCGGAGCTCAGGTAGGAGTCAGACTAGTTTGCACCAGGGCATCATTATAATGATGCTTAGTGAGTTGGCATCACCGTCCTGCCTGCCAAAAAACTCACTAACGCTGCATACCTAGGCCCACCACTCTGATGTGACACTGTTGCAGGAGATAGAAGGAATTTTGGAGGGGGCGCTGGGTGGGCGGATGGAAACCACAGACACAAGTCCCTAGCAAGTGAACTGCCTGGTGATCAGTGCCTCCCTTGCCGCCCTCGCATGCCTCATTTGTGCTGCCAGCCCTCCAGCGCCTGGGTGGTGTTCCTCGGCGTGCTCTTCCTCTTCTTCTTCCTCCTCCTCCTCTTCCTCCACCAGGTCATCCTTGCGAGGTTATTCACTTTGGAAGAAATAATAGCAAATTGGATTATTATCTAAATGGAAAGAAATTACAACATGCTGCTGTGCAGAGGGACCTGGGGGTCCTTAGAACATAGAACATAGAAAGCCACAGCACAAACAGGCCCTTCGGCCCACAAGTTGCGCCGATCACATCCCCACCTCAAGGCCTATCTATAGCCCTCAATCCCGTTAAATCCCATGTACTCATCCAGAAGTCTCTTAAAAGACCCCAACGAGTTTGCCTCCACCACCACCGACGTCAGCCAATTCCACTCACCCACCACCCTCTGAGTGAAAAACTTACCCCTGACATCTCCTCTGTACCTACCCCCCAGCACCTTAAACCTGTGTCCTCTCGTAGCAACCATTTCAGCCCTTGGAAATAGCCTCTGAGAGTCTACCCTATCCAGACCTCTCAACATCTTGTAAACCTCTATCAGGTCACCTCTCATCCTTCGTCTCTCCAGGGAGAAGAGACCAAGCTCCCTCAACCTATCCTCATAAGGCATGCCCCCCAATCCAGGCAACATCCTTGTAAATCTCCTCTGCACGCTTTCAATGGCTTCAACATCTTTCCTGTAATGAGGTGACCAGAACTGCGCGCAGTACTCCAAGTGGGGTCTAACCAGGGTCCTATAAAGCTGCAGCATTATCTCCCGACTCCTAAACTCAATCCCTCGATTAATGAAGGCCAGTACGCCGTACGCCTTCTTGACCGCATCCTCCACCTGCGAGGCCGATTTAAGAGTCCTATGGACCCGGACCCCAAGGTCCTTCTGATCCTCTACACTGCTAAGAATGGTACCCTTCATATTATACTGCTGCTTCATCCCATTGGATCTGCCAAAATGGATCACCACACACTTATCCGGGTTGAAGTCCATCTGCCACTTCTCCGCCCAGTCTTGCATTCTATCTATGTCTCGCTGCAACTTCTGACATCCCTCCAAACTATCCACAACACCACCTACCTTGGTGTCGTCAGCAAACTTACCAACCCATCCCTCCACTTCCTCATCCAGGTCATTGTGCATGAGACGCAAAAACCCAGTCTGCAGGTGCAACAGATGATCAAGAAGGCAAATGGGATGTTGGCCTATATCGCAAGGGGGATAGAATATAAAAGCAGAGATGTCTTGCTGCATCTGTACAGGGCATTGGTGAGGCCGCAGCTGGAATACTGTGTGCAGTATTGGTCCCCTTATTTGCGGAAGGATATATTGGCCTTGGAGGGAGTGCAGAGAAGGTTCACCAGGTTGATACCAGAGATGAGGGGCGTTGATTATGAGGAGAGACTGAGCAGATTGGGTTTGTATTCGTTGGAATTTAGAAGGCTGAGGGGGGATCTTATAGAGACCTATAAGATAATGAAGGGGCTGGATAGGGTAGAGGTGGAGAGATTCTTTCCACTTAGAAAGGAAACTAGAACTAGAGGGCACAGCCTCAAAATAAAGGGGGGTCAGTTTAGGACAGAGTTGAGGAGGAGCTTCTTCTCTCAGAGGGTGATGAATCTCTGGAATTCTCTGCCCACTGAAGTGGTGGAGGCTACCTCGTTGAATGTGATTAAATCACGGATAGATGGATTCCTGATCGGGAAGGGAATTAGGGGTTATAGGGATCAGGCGGGTAAGTGGAACTGATCCACTTCAGATCAGCCATGATCTTATTGAATGGCGGGGCAGGCTCAAGGGACTAGATGGCCTACTCCTGCTCCTATTTCTTATGTTCTTATCCTCCCCAGCAATGGCCGACTGGTCAGCCTTCATGTCCTCTTCTTCCTCCAATAGGTCACCTCTCTGTAGAGCCAGATTGTGCAAGGCACAGCACGCCACCACAATATGGGAAGAGATCACTGGGTTGAATTGGAGGGCCCTGCCTAATCGATCCAGGCACTGGAATCGCATCTTGAGGAGCCCAATACACCTCTCCACTATCGCGTGGTTACATGGGCCTCATTATAGCAGGTCTCCACCTCAGTCACAGGCCTCTGCACAGGTGTCATCAGCCATGTCCGAAGCGGGTAACCCATAGCACCCACGATCCACCCCCGCAGCCTGGGCTCCTCCTCAAATGCCTCCAGGATATCCGAGCTCCTGACAATGAAGTTGTCGTGGATATCTTGTGCAGACATGCATAATGTTCATATTATGGTTACACACTAGTTGAACATTCAGGGAGTGGAACCCCTTTCTGTTGATGAACCTCTGCTGATTCTGTAGGGGGACCTTGAGGGCGACATGTGTGCAGTCGATGGCCCCCTGAACATTAGGCATCCCTGTAATGGCTGTGAACCCTGCAGCCCGGGCTTCCTGATGGGCCCGGTCCAGGTTAAATTTGATGTACTGCCCAGCCCGGGCATACAGGGCTTCTGTGACCTGCTTGACACAGGTGTGCACAGCTGACTGGGAGATGCCACAGACATCTCCGCTAAGGGTCTGGAAGGAGTCAGTCGCATAAAAGTTCAGAGCGGCTGTCAATTTGACAGCCACCGAGAGTGGGTGCCCCCCCCCCCTTCCCCGCCCCGAGGTGCCAGGTCCTGCAACAGGTCTCCTTTCCGAGGTGGAGACGTCGGCGGCACACGGTGTCCAACATCTGTTCAAATGACACTCATGCACGGAACTGCTGGGGTCTCCGCTCCCTCTTTCTCCTGTACCCCCCCCGCTCTGAGTGACGGCCACCTCCTGCTTCTGGTGGGCGTCTCCCTCTACTCCTGCAATTGGCAAGGCCTGGGCCTCCTGCGCTCGCAATTCTTCCTCCTGCTCCTCCTCCTCAGCTCCAGCAGCAACCAAAAGAACAGCAAGATCAATTGGTTGCATCGCAAAAGCCATCTCATCACTCTGAAGGGGGGAGGGGGAGATGGAGAGGAACACATGTAGAGGTTAAGGAACACTACTTGCCCCTCGCACATCAAAAGTCACAGCCCCCCAATTCCCCCAGCCACATGCTCTCCACAATCACAGCCCCCCAATTCTCCCAGCCACATGCTCTCCACAATCACAGCACCTCCCCCAATTCCCCCAGCCACATGCTCTCCACAATCACAGCACCTCCCCCAATTCCCCCAGTCACATGCTCCTCACAATCACAGCTGCTTGCAAAGTTGAGAGGCAGTGCAATTTTTGCACATCCTTCAGCTGGAAGAGTGCTTAGTGCACTAGGACGCAGCAGCACCACAAGACTCGAGGTCAGTGCTGAGATCCGGCTCCGCACCGCAAGCCAGACATCGGAGACCCTGCTGAGCAACAACCCCCCGCCCCCCCCACACTCCCAGAGCCGCCACCAACCCGGGACAAAAAATGGCCGCAACAAAAGGACACCTGTGAGTAGCAGAGAGCCGTTGGATGTTATACACTTACCTCCTCACTAACCCTCACTGATGGAGCGCCCGAATCAGACTTTTATGGAGCATGTCTGTCTTGTGCCGATTCTGGATTGGCGAACGCGGTGGTAAAGGGGCAAGTGCTGGTAAAGTTGGGCGTGCAGCCCATTAATTCAATTTAACTGCATTGAAATGCATTTAAATGGCTGTCGCGCCCATTTCGAGCACGGTCCCGATCATGGCCATTTTCGGGCCTTGATAAAAGGGGAACCGGCGCAGAGGCGGGTGCAGATCATGCTACTTGCCTCACGTCCAACTTTACCAAGTTTTCGCGCCTGAAAACGGGCGCAACTTGATGGTAAAATTGGGCCCATAGAGTTGGGAGCTTTACTTTTGGAATGTTTAATTGTGTGCATAAATCTAATACTGAGTAAAGATTAACTTCTGGCCTCCTTCACTAACTGTCAATAAGACATTTGACAGTAAATAGATAAGTAAAGTAGTAATAAATAGACTTGGCCATTGAGGTATGAAATGTGAAAAACAGCCAAGTATCTTCCACTAAAACATAGTGTAGGGTTGTACCTGAAGCAAGGTTCCTGACCATAAATTATCATAGCTTTCACTGCTGACCACTGAACTTTCTGCTTAGTTTATTATCTGATATTTTCTGAACAACTACGGAATTGGAAAAAGATGACACGAAATATAGGGGACAATTATCCTGTCTGTTTCTTCCATGTAAAGTAGCTCATGCCCCTCGGAACAAAGCCAGAGATCCATAATACCCATTCTGATTAGGCCCAGAGGCAGAAAGCTCTTCCTCGCTACATTTGAATATTCAAATGACTCAGGAATAATATCATAATGCCTCCCTGCGTCTTTGTCTGTCCATTACGTCAGCGCAATGATCTCTTATCCTGCTCCTGCATTTCTAACTCTGATGTCCAGAAATGATCAATGCTTGCCCCCTCCTATTTCTCATCTATATGCAACCATTTGGTGACATTATCCAAAGGTAATTTTCACATATGTGCTGAAAACAGCCAGCTCTACCTCATTATCACCTCTCTAAACTCCTCGGGGGGAATTCTCTGACCTCCCAGCTGTGTGTTTCTTGGTGGTGGGAGATGACGTGATGTTTGCTGGCGGTGGGCTTCTCTGGTCTTGCTGCTGCCAATGGATTTCCCACTGATATCACCCATGCCATGGCAAAACCCATGGGAGGGCACTTCCAGCGGGACCAGAGAATCCCGCCAGTGTGAACACCCAGAGAATTCCCCCATTCAATTCAACTGATGCTAAATTATCAGACTGCTTATACAACATCCAGTACTGGATGAGAAGAAATTTCCTCCGGTTAAATATTGAGAAGACTGAAGCCATTGCTTTCGGTTACTGCTCCAAACTCATTCTCTAATTACTAACTTCATCCTGCTTCCCAGCAAAAGTCTGAAATTAAGCCAGTCTATTCACAACCATCGTGTCACATTTGGTAAAAGTAAAGGTAAGGTTTATTAGTGTCACAAGTAGGCTTATATTAACACTGCAATGAAGTTACAGTGATAGCAGTATAGGTCATCTATAAAGTGTGTTGCAGCAACTCACAAAGGCTCCTCTGACAACACCTTCCAAACCCAATACCTCTACCATCTAGACAGACAAGGGCAGCAGGTGCATGGGACATCACCACCTGCAAGTTTCACACCAAACCACACACCATTCTGACTTCAACTACACTGGTGTTGCTGGGTCGAATCCTGGAACTAACTCGCTTTCTGACGTCACTGCCCGTTTACCTACACCATATGGACTACAACGGTTCAAAGAAGGCAGTTCTCGACCACTTTCTCAAGGGCAATTAGGGATGGGCAATAAATGTTGGTCTAGCCAGTGATGCTCACATCCTGCGAAATAATCTTTAAATGTTGAATAAAATCTGGCTTGCTAGTTACAATAGTAGTTCATTGACATATCTCAAAGGGCTAGCATTATGTCATTATTAATGCTTGGCTGCTTTGTACAACCTATTATTACCTCAGTAAGGGATCCTAAGTTCACAAATATAATGACAGCTCAAACATTAGCTGTCTTTGATGTTGGGTTATGAATGCATGTCAGTTTCTATAAGGGATTAAGTACTTGCAGCAATTTAAATGTTTTAAATGGGCTCGCTTGAGTGTGAGATTTTTTTCCACAGTAAATATATATTTAGGTTTCTATTTTACTTCACATCAACATGACTCCTAAGGTTTGCTGGATAATGGGTGAGTTGGCATGGAGGATGTTAAGAAATAAAGTGGTAAGTTGGGATGGCATGAAATTGGCATGGAGCTATAAGGGGTCATGGGGTTAGCATGGGTTGGCATAAGTTCACATGGAAGCTATAAGGGACCACCATGAGGGTGGGTGGGGAGCATGGATTAGCTTGAGTTGGCATGGATGAGGCATGGAGAGTGCAGGGGGCTGGTGAGGGGCCGTGAGATGTCAGGACTAGAGTGCCTAATGTTAAATAAAACAACTTTGACAACGTCTCAAAAAAACCAAAACAAACCTTTTAACAGGTCTGTAGCTCGGCTGCCCGTGTGGCTGCCTCTGATTTGTGTCCAGGGACAGCGAGTCTGACTCCATCAGGCACCCACCGCCGGAGGCAAACACCTACCATTCTGGTGAGTTTCTCCTGAGATTGGGGTGGGAGTTCTCTTGACTCATGCTGCTTGACTCTGGCCATTGGATCTGAAACACTTCTAGATAATTTATTACCAGTCAAAAGATCAAATAAATCTTTTTTTTTATTGACACACATGCATTGGGAAATTGGACTGGATTCTGCCATGCACGTATTAGACTTACAAACTGACTATATTAACTTACAGAAACCCATCCAAATGGTAGTAGGACTTGTCCAAGCTCGCCTAGCCACAACAGAGTATCAAGTGAAATTATCTTATACTTGACAGTGTTATCAAAGATATGCGATACAAAGATGCATTAGATAACACTTCACTGTTCTGACAATATCCATGATAACATAATTTATATTATTACTAAGCTAAGCAATGAGAATTACCTAAAGTGCCAGTAAATATGTTATTCATTGATAAAATCCACATTTTCATAGACATAGTAGTAATTGAAATGTATCACAATGTCACATCAATAGCTGGGTTTTGCTCAATTACAGAGCACCATTCAGTATATAAAATTACAATGTGACATAGCAAAGTTACGTATGCATTCAACACATTGCTGGCGGGTTTCCAAGGTTCATGCTTTCTGTCAGTGTCTTGAGTACAATAAACGCAACAACCACACAATTTGTAATATGTTGACCATTGTAGTATTGGACATAAGAACTAGAGCAGGAGTCGGCAATTCAGCCCCTCAAGCCTGCTCCGCCATTCAATACAATCATGGCTGATCTAATCTCGGCTTATTTCCAACTTTCTGCCAACTGTCATAACCCTTCATTCCTCTACTATTTAAAAACCCATCCATCTCCTCCTTAAATTTGTTTATTATTCTGGCGTCCACTGTACTCTAGTGTAGAGAATTCACAGATTCATGATCCTTTGAGGGAAGTAATTCCTCCTCATTTCTGTTTTAAATCTGCCACCCCTTTGCCTAACACTACAATCTCTCATTCAAGAATGTCCAACAAGGGGAAACATCCACTTTATGTCTGCCCTGTCAATCTCCTTTAGTATCTTTTTTACATCAGTTAGATCTCCTCTCGTTCTTCGAAACTCCAGTGGGTATAGGCCTAACTGTTCAATCTGTCATCATAAGACAGGTCCTTCATCTCTGGAATCAACCTAGTGAACCTTCTCTGAACTGCCTCTAATGCATTTACATCCTTCCTCAAGTAAGGGGACCAAAACTGTGTGGGGTACTCCAGATGTAGTCTCATCAATGCCCTATACAGTTGCAACAGCACTTCTCTATTTTTATACTCCATTCCATTAGTAATAAATGTCAAAGTTCCACTCGCTTTCCTTATCACCTGCTGCACCTGCACACTAACTTTCTGCAATTCATGCACGAGGACCCTCAGATTCCTCTGTACCGAAGCATTTGGAAGTTTCTCTCCATTTAGATAACTCCACTGACTAAAATGGATAACCTCACACTTACTAACGTTAAATTCCATCTGCCAAATTTTGGCCCACTCATCTAACCTATCTAGATCCATTTGTAAATTTCTTATTTCCTCATTGAAACTTGCTTTCCCAACTTTTTAGTGTCAGCTGCAAATTTGGCTACAGTACATTCTATCCCTACATCCAAGTCATTAATATAGATTGTAAATAGCTGGGACCAGAGGACCGAACCCTGTGGCACCCAACTAGTTACAGCTCGCCGACCAGAAAAAGACCCATTTATCCCGACAATCTGCTTTCTGTTGATTAGCCTATCTTCTACCCAAGCTAGTATATTACCCGCAACCCTGTGAAATCTTACCTTGTGTATTAAGCTTTTGTGCAGCACCTTATCAAATGCCTTCTGGAAGTCCAGATACACTACATCTACAGAATCCCCATTATCCATGTTGCTTTTACATCTTCAAAGAACTAGCAAATTAGTCCAACACGATTTAGCCTTCATAAAAGCATGCTGGCTCTGATGGATTTGTATGCCTTTATCTGCAGTGTGCAGCTACAGCTTTCTCTTGGCTACTGTGTGACAGCAGCGCATATAATTTTAGGGTTGGAAGGCTATAATTAACAAAATATCTCAAGGATCAGTGTTTGAGCCTCAGCTATTTACAACTTACATCAATGACTTTGAGAGGACCGAGTATGATGTATCCAAGTTTGTTACCGGTACAAAGTTAGGTGGGAATGTAAGCTGTGAGATGGACATAAAGAGGCTGCAAAGGAATATGAAAATAAAGGTTTTGATATAGAACCTTTCATGATCTCAGGATATCTCAAAGCACATTACAGATAATGAAGTGTGTGATGTCCCACTTGCTGGGAAAAGCCTGTATTTTCTTTTGTGCAATGTCCCTTTGAGACCTAAGTGGGCTGGAGAGCATTCTGAAATAGGGTTATTTGGTTTCTATATTATGAAATCATTAGATTCTGAGAAATGACCATGTGATCTGAGGCTACCATGGGGCTAAGAATCAAATGTTAATTTTGAAATTTCCTACCAGCAAAGAATCAAAGGTTAATTTGAAAACTAATTGCAGTGGGATTGGCTTACTCTGTTTTCTGTCTGGCAATTCAGAACATGCTAGAATTCATGTAAAGAGGAAACAAACAATGTTCTCTCTGAATGGGACAGTTTTCTGGTTAGCTGTCTTCAAACAGATTCTGGTGTTGAATAAGTTCTCTGAGAATAGAGCAGAGGCTGTGTTACTGGGCATTTTATATAGTTGAACAGAGCACAGAGCAAAAAACAGGAAGGCCAAAGGGTTATATTTCAATAAGATCCTTTGCTATTGACTCAATGTTGCCAGAGCCCACCAGACCATTTAAAGGGTCTCTGTCTGGGAATTCTGTGCCATCAAGATTGTCATGACCTGAGTGAGAGATTGAGAATGTAGCTTGACAGCAGTAACCATGTCCGAGGACTTTGGTTGAATAAAGGCTGCTAGTAAAAGTGACATAAGGGTTGAAACAATTGGAATTTTACATTCACTTGAGAGGGTATAGAATCATAGAATCCCTATTGTGCAGAAGGAGGCCATTTGGCCCATTGAGTCTGCACCAATTCTCTGACTGAGCATTTTAGCCGGGTCCATCCCTGCCCTATCCCTGTAATCCCCCGCCCTATCCCCATAACCCCACTCATCATGGTTAATCCACCTGATTTACACATCTTTGGACAGTGGGAGGAAACCGGAGCACCAAGAGGAAACCCATGGGTAGGCAGGACCCAAATCTCATCCAAAAATTGACACCTCTAACAATGCAGCACTTGAGTGAAATTTTTGTGCTCAAATCCTGTAGTGACATCTGAACACAGCCTGCTGACTCAGAGGCAAGAGTACTACCAACTGAGCTACAGCTGATATCATTAAGTAGCAGGTTAATAGACTGGCCAAGTACATGACAGATTAAATTTAAAACTGGATTTAAAGAGTACCTTGATCTCCAGCTGTCTGGCTAAAAGGTTGATTGGCTGGCCCTGAGCAGTTTAATGCTAATGCACTAATTACTTTAAAATGAGACTTCTCCTCTCTCGGGAGTTGGTCACATCTTAGATGGTTGCTGGCCAATTGCATGCTGGCAGCTGTCTAGTCCCAACAGTGCCAGGTGGGAAAAGTGGCCACTGCTGGAACTACAGTCCCCACACCACCCACCCACCCCACCACCCAACCCCATCCCCTCACCCCAACAAAGAGAAATCCGTATTTAAGATTAGTGAAAGGTATTGTTGGGGGACAGGCTGGCAGCTCCAGATGAGAAAGGTGGGAATTGAGAGACTGGGGAGGGGAGGTAAAGGAGGGAAGAGTGATTTTGTGCGGCGGGGGAGGGGGGGGGGGGGAGGGGGGCTCTTTTGGGCATAGGAAACTCGCAAAAGTGGCTCCCCCCCCCCACTTGCCTGATACCAGCCTATGCAGGTAAAGTTGTGTGGTTTCTTAGATGGTGTGGGTTTTTTTACCCTGCAGTGGGTAAAATAGCAGTGGGGCAGGATGAGTTTCTTAAGAGGCCGTAAGGGCCTCAATAGGTCCAAGGGCAGATAGGTCACTTGACACCTCCACTGCCCCCTCTAAAATTTGATTAGGGAAGACAGGTAGGCTGTGGGTAGGCCATGCGCTGGATTTTACAAGTTTCCATGTCTTCAAGCCTGCTGGCTGGGGAGCATAAAATCCGGCTCATATTCTGGGATGTTTTCCACTTTGGAAGGAATAATGTAAAAGCAGATTAGTTTTTAAATGTTGAGAGTTGGCAAATATTGGTATTTAGGGACTTGGATGTCCTTGTACATGAATCACACAAAGTTAGCATGCAAGTAAGCAAATAATTAGGAATCAGAGTATGTCAGTCTTTTTAACAGAGAAAAAGAGTGAAGAAGTTTTGCTGCAATTGTAAGGGCCTTGGTGAGACCACACCCTGGAGTACAGTATAAAATTTGGCCTCTTTACTAAAGAGGATGCACCTGCCTTAGAGGCTCTGCAGCGTAGATTTCCTGGACTGATTCTTCAGGAATTGTCCTATAAGAAGAGATTGAGTAGACTGGCTCTATGTTGCCTGGAATTCAGAAGAGTGAAAGGTGACCTCATTGAAACATTTGAAAGTCTTAAAGCACTTGATAGGGTAAATGCAGCAAGGATGTTTCCCCTGCCTGGGGAGCTTATAATTAGAGGTTACAGTCTCAGAATAAAGCTTTGGCTAAAGACTGAAGTGAGGACAATATTTTTCACTTTGAGGTCTGTGCCTCTTTGAAGTGCTTCTTTGCCCCTTTGGATGCTCAGTCGCTAAATATGTTCTGGACAGGTTGATAAATTCTTAGATAGTAAAGAGAATTAAGGGAAAATAGGATAGTGCAGGAAAGTGGAATTGAGGTAGAAGATCAGATATTATTGTACTGAATGACAGAGTAGGCTTGAAGGGCTGAATGATCCACACCAACCAACTGAGTCAACCTCCCTTCCCCCCAGGAGTCCAAGTTGCTGTGGCAATATACACTACTGCATGTTCTAGGGAACATAGAGCCAGTCTACTCATTCTCTTCTCAGAGGACAATTCCTGAAGAAACAGTCCAGGAAATCTACACTGCAGTCCCTCTAAGGCTGGTACATCCTCTTTGGTAAGGAGGCCAAATTTTATACAATACTCCAGGGTGTGGTCTCACCAAGGCCCAACATACACCACTACATGCCCGGGGCTATGGAGAGTGATATTAAAGGCTCCAATTATTTCCATCACAAAGCAAAGTCTACCAGAGTGGAAATTTTAAAACTGAGGTTGACAGATTATTTTTAGTATTAAGAGATATGAAACCGAAGCATATAAATTAAATCACATATCAGCTACAAACAAATGGTAGAGCATGCACAGAGGGCTCAATGGTCTACTCTGTTCCTACCAGTAACTGCAAAAGGCAATTCAATGAAATATATGGCTGTGACTGGAGGAGAGTGAGAGGTATCAGGTGAGGGGAGGCAGGTGAGGGCTAGGACCACAGGTGATTCAGTGTGATACAGAGAGTGGAAGCATACCTTAGCAGGGCTACTCAGATCATTGAACTTTTTCATCATTACAGTTCAGATTGTGGTTGCAAAGGTTCTAGAATTGATCTACTTGTTCTTCCACTGAGACTGGGAACCAGTCTGGCAAACATTCTAGTTCCTGTTGGGAAGAACGCCTCCCCCTCCCTAATGACCAAGACATACTAAGTGAAGGACAGAAAATCTGGGGGTGTTTTCCAGCACCTCCTCTACCTACTAGTATAAAGCTTTTTAACCACTTTTAATCTTTGTAACGAAAATGATTTGATTTGATTTATTATTGTCACATTTATTAACATACAGTGAAAAGTATTGTTTCTTGCGTGCTATACAGACAGAGCATACCATTCATAGAGAAGGAAAGGAGAGAATGCAGAATGTAGTGTTACAGTCATAGCTAGGTGTAGAGAAAGATCAACTTAATGCAAGGTAAGTCCATTCAAAAGTCTGACGGCAGCAGGGAAGAAGCTGTTCTTGAATCGGTTGGTACGTGTCCTCAGATTTTTGTATCTTTTTCCCAATGGAAGAAGGTGGAACAGAGAATGTCTGGGGTGCGTGGGGTCCTTAATTATGCTGCTTTGCCGAGGCAGCAGGAAGTGTCGACAGAGTCAATGGATGGGAGGCTGGTTTGCGTGATGGATTGGGCTACATTCACAATCTTTTGTAGTTCCTTGTGGTCTTGGGCAGAGCAGGAGCCATGCCAAGCTGTGATACAAACAGAAAGAATGCTGTACCTCCCATTTGAGATGTGCAGGAATCAGGAAAGCTCAATTTCCTTCCCATTAAGGTAAGCTACTAAGGAAGAGCATTAGTTCATACTGGTAGCTTGCCAAAGTTCAATCGTATGAGACACAAACACCAATAAGCTTCTCACCCATGTGACCAGACATACAGAACAATCACTCTGGATCAACCCTGGAGTCACTAGATAGCAATCAGGATTAGGAGTCTTAATTTTGTTTCCCCCCTTTTAGCCCCTGGGGTGCTGACATTAAGTGTTAATGCCCAACCGCCACCTTGCTTTCGCTCAGATAAATTGACGCAGACAAGAAGATGATTTTGTTTAATATAGTTTTGATTATTTGAAGCTGGATATGTGTCAGCCAAGAAAAAATATTACTTATGGGTAGGAATGACATTCAATCTGAAAAATAAATAATATTTAGTTTAATCAGTTAAAGCGTAATGGGGCTTGGTGATGATATAATGCTGGTAAAATGTCATTCAAGCAATGAATGGGTTTTATGTATGTTTAGAAGAAAAACTCAATGTTCAGTTTAAATCACAAATGTTGGACAAGTAGATTATGTGAAACTGGTGCTAAAATTATTCAAAAGTTACAGTAAGGATATTACAGTGGAACTTTCATTATCCGTATTCCAATTATTCACTATAATTTTATAACATAGAACATAGAAAAAATACAGCACAAACAGGCCCTTCAGCCCACAAGTTGAGCCGGTCATGTCCCTACCTACCTAGGCTTATATATAGGCTTACCTATAACCCTCAATCCTATTAAGTTCCATGTACTCATCCAGAAGTCTCTTAAAAGACCCTATCGAGTTTGCCTCCACCACCACTGACGGCAGCCGATTCCACTCACCCACCACCCTCTGAGTGAAAAACTTACCCCTGACATCTCCTCTGTACCTACTCCCCAGCACCTTAAACCTGTGTCCTCTCGTATCAACCATTTCAGCCCTGGGAAAAAGCCTCCGAGAATCCACCCGATCTATACCTCTCATGCTATCTTTTTCATGCTATCCAGCTTTACACAAGACCATAGATCCATCCATAGATATTTACAGCACATCTGGAGTACTGTGAGCAGTTTTGGTCCCCTTATTTAAGGAAATATATTATTTCCTTGGAGGCAATTCAGAGAAGGTTCACTAGAATGATCTCTGGTGTGGAGGGATTGTCTTATGAGGAAAGGTTAAACAAATTGGAACTCTACTCATTGGAATTTAGATGAATGAGAGGTGATCTCAAATAAATATATAGAATTCTTAAGGGGCTTGACAGGCTAAATGCTGAGAGGGTGTTTCCCCTCATGGGAGAGTCTAGGACCAGAGGGTGTAGTCTCAGAGTAAAGGGGTGCCAATTTAAGACTGAGGTGAGATGGATCTTTTTCTCTCTGAGAATTGAGAGTCTTTGGAATGCCTTACCACAGAGAGAGCTGTGGGGACAGAGTCCTTGGGTATATATAAGGCTGGGATAGGTAGATTTTTGATCAGTAAGGGAATCAAGGGTTACGGGGAGTGGGCAAGAAAGTGAATGTGAGGAATGTTGGCTCAGCCATGATCCTATTGAATGGCAGAGCAGGCATGAGGGGCTGAATGGCCTACTCTTGTTCCTATTTCTTATTAGCTTTAGAAGAAGGGCATTCAATCCATCATATCTCTGCCAGCACTTTGCTGGAGCAATCCAAAACTGAACCAATATCTTTCTCTCTTGCCATAATCTTTCCTCTACTTCAAATATTTATCCAACTTTCCTTTAAATTTTGCATGGTCACTGCCTCAAATACTCTCTGGCGTGAATTTCTGTGCTCTCATGGTGTAACAGATTACTTTCTATATCTCATCGATTTAGTGACAATTTTCAGTTGATGACCTCATGTCAAGGTGCTGTTGACAATGTTACCAAATTACCCTTGTTCAGCAGCAACATGTTCATTGATGCTCAGTTTGGGTTCTGGACCCTTTATCAGAAGGTCAGAAATGAGGATGATGATTGAAGTATTTTGTACCATTCACAGCACCTCAAATGCTGAAGCCGTCGTTATCCACATACAGCAAGGCCTGGGCAACATTCAAGCTTGGGCATGATAGGTGGCAAGTGAAATTAGTGCCATCACCAACATGAGAGAATCCAGCTATCTCCCTTTGCCATTCATCAGGATTTCCATCTCTAAATCCCCCAACATCAACATGCTGGAGGCTATCATTGAGTAGAAAATTAACTGGACCAGTCATATAAATACTCTGGCTACCACAGCAAGCTAGAAACTGGGAATTCTGCGGTGAGTAACTCACCCCCTGACTCGCTAAATCCTGTTCATTATTTACAAGGCACAAGTTAGGAGTGTGATAGAATACTTTCCACTTACCTGGATGAGTGTAGCTCCAACAACACTCAGAGGTTTGACACTATCCAGGACTAAGCACTCTACGTGATTCTCATCCCATCCACCCTTTAAATTTTCACTTCCTCGATCACTGACACATTGTGGCAGCGGTGTTTACTGTCTACAAGATACTCTCCAGCAAATCACCCAGGCTCTTTGACATCATCTATTGTGGTAATATGACCCCTTTAAGGGGGCGATCCTTTGAGGACCATGTGATGGGTCGGACCCTATGGATAGGCCCCATGGTAGCCAAGCCAATCGGGAGCAAGGGCGCGTGTCCTGGGATGGGGAGGAACCTCAGTTGGAGCCAGGGAGGTGAAGAAAGTAGATGTGGATTGCAATTCTGTCAGACCCTTATTTTTATATATATATATTGTTGTTAATAAATCAATTATTGCTTGAAGCCACAACAAGCCACCTTCAAAATTACTACATCTTCTAAATCCACAACCTGTACCACCTAGAAGGGCAAGGGCAGCAGAAACATGGGAGCACCAGCCCCTGTACTCCCCTCCAAGCCTCGCAGCATCCTGGCTTGAAACTGTATCGCTGTTCTTTCACTGCTACTGGGTCTAAATCCTGGAACCTCTTTCCCAATAGCAATGTGTGTATCCTCAACATATTGACTGCAGTAGTTCAAGAAGGTTGGTCACCACCATCTTCTCAAGAGCAATTAGGAATGAGCAACAAACGCTGGATTTGCCAGGAACCGTTAAAAAGATTGCACCCAGAAAAATTTCTAAATTGAATTTACCATAAAAATAACAGTGAGGTTAACAGCATCACTGTTATTTATGTATTAGTTGGACAGCAACCTCAATTCAGTGCCAGTGTGCAGTTTAATGCAAAAATACAGAAGTAGTTGTCTGAGATGCGTCTCGTCCACAAGCTGTGTGAAAATGCCCTCTCATTCCCTACTCAAGTTCATGGAATGGCTAACGTTCCTGTCCTATTAATACTGACTTAGCTATTGATCAAAGTAAGGGCTTGGCCCTTTCAATCTAAGTACCCTTGTTAATAGCATATTAAATGTTAATTGCAGCCAAGCAATCATACTGGCACTAAAATTAATAATTGCAATCATAGAGCTTCATTCCTTCAGCTTTCATTTGCTATTGCAGACTTTAAAAAAAAATGTTGGTTTTAAAACCATTTTTGTTCAATCCTTTTTTGACCAATATTTCTTTCCCTCTCGCGGCACGGTAGCACAGTGGTTCGATTCCCGGCTCGGGTCACTGTCTGTGTGGAGTTTGCACATTCTCCTCGTGTCTGCGTGGGTTTCCTCTGGGTGCTCCGGTTTCCTCCCACAGTCCAAAGATGTGCGGGTTAGGTTGATTGGCCAGGTTAAAAATTGCCCCTTAGAGTCCTGGGATGCGTAGGTTAGAGGGATTAGTGGGTAAATATGTGGGGGTAGGGCCTGGGTGGGATTGTGGTCGGTGCAGACTCGATGGGCCGAATGGCCTCCTCCTGCACTGTAGGGTTTCTATGATTCTATGATTCATTATGCTTTGTTACATGAATTGGCATTGAATTTATTAAGCAGTGGTACTACGGCTGGCTCTGTTGTTAAGCAGGGAGGGACAAAGAGGACTAGAGCAATAGTTATAGGGAACTCTATAGTTAGGGGTACAGATAGGCGTTTCTGTTGGCGTGCAAGAGACTCCAGGATGGTATGTTGCCTCCCTGGTGCCAGGGTCCAGGATATCTCTGAACGGACAGAAAGCATTCTGAAGGGAGAGGGTGAACAGCCAGAGGTTGTGGTACATATTGGTACTAACGACATAGGCAGGAAGAGTGATGAGGTCCTGCAGCAGCAGTTTAGGGAGTTAGGTAGAAAGTTAAAAAGCAGGACTTCTAGGGTTGTAATCTCAGGATTACCCCCTGTGCCACGTGCTAGTGAGGTTAGGAATAGGCAGATAGTGCAGCTCAACACGTGGCTAAACAGCTGGTGTAGGAGGGAGGGTTTCAGATATCTGGACCATTGGGGTTTCTTCCGGGGCAGGTGGGACCTGTACAAGAAGGATGGGTTGCATCTAAACTGGAGGGGCACAAATATTCTGGCCGGGAGGTTTGCTAGTGTCACACGGGAGGATTTAAACTAGTTTGGCAGGGGAGTGGGACCCAAAGCAAAGGTGAATTAGCTGAAGGGGAACCAGAGAGTAGGGCCAGTAAGACTCAGAGAAATAGCAGGCAGTGTGGGATTGCAAATCAGAGAGGGTCTGGTGGACTGAAGTGCATTTGTTTCAATGCGAGAAGTGTAACAGGTAAGGCAGATGAACTTAGAGCTTGGATTAGTACTAGAAACTATGATGTAGTTGCCATTACAGAGACTTGGTTAAGGGAAGGACAGGATTGGCAGCTTAACATTTCAGGATATAGATGTTTCAGGCGTGATAGAGGGGGATGTAAAAGGGGTGGGGGAGTTGCACTACTGGTTAAGGAGAATATCACAGCTGTACTCCGGGAGGACACCTCGGAGGGCTCGTACAGCGAGGCAATATGGGTAGAGCTCAGGAATAGGAAAGGTGTGGTCACAATGTTGGGGGTTTACTATAGACCACCCAACTGCCAGCAGGAGATTGAGGAACAGATGTGTAGGCAGATTTTGGCAAGGTGTAAAAGTAACAGGGTTATTGTGGTGGGAGATTTTAATTTCCCCTATATTGACTGGGACTCATTTAGTGCTAGGGGCGTGGATGGGGCAGAGTTTATAAGGAGCATCCAGGAGGGCTTCCTGAAACAGTATGTAGATAGTCCAACTAGGGAAGGAGCCATACTGGACCTGGTACTGGGGAATGAGCCCAGCCAGGTGGTCGATGTTTCAGTAGGGGAGCAGTTCTGGAACAGTGACCGCAATTCAGTAAGCTTTAAGGTACTGATGGATAATGATGAGTGTAGTCCTCAAGTTAAGGTGCTAAATTGGGGGAAGGCTAATTACAACAATATTAGGCAGGAACTGAAGAATGTAGATTGGGGGCAGATGTTTGGGGGCAAATCAACATCTGGCATGTGGGAGGCTTTCAAGTGTAAGTTGATAGGGATCCAGGACCAGCACATTCCTGTAAGGATGAAGGATAAGTATGGCAAGTTTTGGGAACCTTGGATAACGAGAGATATTGTGAGCCTAGTCAAAGAGAAAAACGAAGCATTTGTCAAAGCTAGGAGGCTGGGAACACACGGAGCAAGTGTAGAATACAAGGAAAGTAGAAAGAAACTTAAGCAAGGAGTAAGAAGAGCTAAAAGGGGTCATGAAAAAGCATTGGCCAGCAGGATTAAGGAAAATCCCAAGGCTTTTTACACATATATAAAGAGCAAGAGGATAGCCAGGGAAAGGGTTGGCCCACTCAAGGACAAGGGAGGGAATCTACGTGTGGAGCCAGAGGAAATGGGCGAGGTATTAAATGAGTACTTTGCGTCAGTATTCACCAAAGAGAAGGACTTGGTGGATGATGAGTCTGGGAAAGGATGTGTAGATAGTTTGAGTCATGTTGAGATCAAAAAGGAGGAGGTATTGGGGTTCTTGAGAAACATCAAGGTAGACAATTCTCCAGGGCCTGATGGGATATACCCCAGAATACTGAGAGAGGCAAGAGAGGAAATTGCTGGGGCCTTGAGAGAAATCTTTGTATCCTCACTGGCTACAGGGGAGGTCCCAGAGGATTGGAGAATAGCCAATGTTGTCCCTTTGTTTAAGAAGGGTAGCAAGAATAATCCAGGTGATTACAGGCCGGTGAGCCATACATCAGTGGTAGGGAAATTATTAGAGAGGATTCTTCGAGACAGGATTTATTCCCACTTGGAAATAAGTGGACGTATTAGTGAGAGGCAACATAGTTTTGTGAAGGGGAGGTCGTGTCTCACGAACTTGATCGAATTTTTCAAGGAAGTGACGAAGATGATTGATGAGGGTAGGGCAGTGGATGTTGTCTACATGGACTTCAGTAAGGCTTTTGACAAGGTCCCTCATGGCAGACTGGTGCAGAAGGTGAAGTCGCATGGGATCAGAGATGAGCTGGCAAGGTGGATACAAAACTGGCTAGGTCAAAGAAGACAGAGGGTGCGTTTCTGAATGGAGGGCTGTGACAAGTGGTGTTCCTCAGGGATCAGTGCTGGGACCTTTGCTGTTTGTAATATATGTAAATGATTTGGAGGAAAATGTAACTGGATTGATTAGTACGTTTGCGAACGACACAAAGGTTGGTGGATTTGCAGATAGCGATGAGGACCATCAGAGGATACAGCAGGATATAGATCAGTTGGAGACTTGGGCGGAGAGATGGCAGATGGAGTTTAATCTGGACAAATGCGAGGTAATGCATTTTGGAAGGTCTAATACAGATAGGAAATATGCAGAAAATGGCTGAACCCTTAGGAGTATTGATAGGCAAAGGGATCTGGGTGTACAGGTACACAGGTCACTGAAAGTGGCAATGCAGGTGGAGAAAGTAGTCAAGAAGGCATACGGCATGCTTGCCTTCATTGGCCGGGGTGTTGAGTTTAAAAATTAGCAAGTCATGTTGATGCTTTATAGAACCTTAGTGAGGCCGCACTTGGAATATAGTGTTCAATTCTGGTCGCCACACTACCAGAAGGATGTGGAGGCTTTGGAGAGGGTACAGAAAAGATTTACCAGGATGTTGCCTGGTATGGAGGGCATTAGCTATGAGGAGAGGTTGGAGAAACTTGGTTTGTTCTCACTGGAGCGACGGAGGTTGAGGGGAGACCTGATAGAAGTCTACAAGATTATGAGAAGCATGGACAGAGTGGATAGTCAGAAGCTTTTTCCCAGGGTGGAAGAGTCAATTACTGGGGGGGACATAGGTTTAAGGTGCGAGGGGCAAGTTTTAAAAGAGATATATGAGACAGATTTTTTACACAGAGAGTGGTGGGTGCCTGGAACCCGTTGCCGGGGGAGGTAGTGGAAGCGGGTACAGTAGTGACTTTTAAGGGGCGTCTTGACAAGTACATGAATGAGATGGGAATAGAGTGATGTGGTCCCCGGAAGCGTAGGGGTTTTTAGTTAAGTCGGGCAGCATGGTGGGTGCAGGCTTGGAGGGCCGAAGGGCCTGTTCCTGTGCTGTAATTTTCTTTGTTCTATTGATCTTTATTATTCAACTTTGCAGTTCCTGATTCAGCCTCCATGGGCCAGATTTTCACCATGGAGGCAGGAAGCTCAAGTCAGAAAACCTCCCAACACCACAGACCTGTCCCCATGGAAGCAACCCTGTATTTACATTATCGAGTCAGGCCTGTTGCCTCTGAGGTCAGGTTGGAGGCAGCAACAAAGATGGGCAAGTGTCAAAATGAGCTGTTTAGAAGACTTTGGCTCAGCTTTATAAAAGGTTGTAAGGTCCTCTAGCTCCAGACCCAGCTCCCATCCCTCCTCATACCCCCATGCCACCTCCATGCCTCCACATACCCCCATGCCACCTCATATCTCCATGCCACTTCCTCGGCCCCTCATATCCCTATGTTTCCTCCGTGGCTACTCACTCAGTATCTACGATGGGCAGACCTCAGGAGCCATGTGGTGATGAAAAAAAATTAAATTAACAATCTAAGAGAGTACTCATTCCTACACACTTGATACTAAAAGAAAAACTAATTTGTGTAACCTATTCAAAGATTTTAATTCCCTTCAGTAGTAAATCTATTATAAAAACTGTAATAATTCTTTTTCACCAGTTAAAGGAAAAACAACAACACGTTTATTTACAGGTTAAAACTATACAGAGGTGTACCAGTCTCATGACTGCAATCAGCTCCTGAGAAGGTTCTGGAACAGAAAACCGAGCTCACAAGGCTGATCCCCCCACCCTGCTCCCCGATTGGTTCCTCATGTGATCTTTACTCTGCCGATTGATCCTTAAAGGGACAATAATCACAAAAACCAATAGCTATTCACTAACCACATCAAAGACAGCTAATCCTTTAATATTCCCTCAACACTGTCAATCAAAGGGTGGGATCTTGAACCCACTCCCTCAGTCTGCGGAAATGGCAGAACACCAAGCCCCAAGAATGTAGAAGAATCTTTCAATTCAAGCCTCAGCAGTACACAGCTTGCACTGTGGAGAACCCGCAGACAAGATAGGATGCTAATAGCTGACACCAATCCCATGCTCAATATCATGTGTCGCACCATTTTTGAGGTGCCCTGACAGGATGCAGACATCGTTGCCATGCATTCTTTCTGATGCACCCCATGATGAACCCAATCAGTTTCATTCCCCTGTGGCTATTCCTGTAGCCCTGCAAATTTATTTCCTTCAAGTGCCCAACCAGTTTCCTCTTGAAATCATAGATTCCAGCACTCTCGTGAGCAGCAAGTTCCAGGACGTTACCATTCACTGCATAAAAGGTTTTTCCTCACATCCCTCCTATATCAGAAAACACGGAAGGGAGCAACGAGAATCTTCTATGCTTTGGAGTCAGCTTCTGATGTGAAATGCAGATGAAGTCACATTACCATCTTACAACTGATAAAACAGTTTGAGCAATTTGCAGTGAAATTGGGAAATCTGATTGAAAGAGACATGGAGGTGGAGACAGGAAAAACAAGGCAAAAAAGATCAAATACAAATGATTCAGGAGACGCATTCAAAATAAAATAGCTTTCGGGTGGACATTTGTTACAAACATTTTGGTGCGCAGTGACACCTTTGTGGTCAGCATTTGAATCCATTTCAGATACAGGTTGTGAGGAGTAACTCTTTAGTCTCAGCTTGTTTCCTCAAGTATCTTGAACATCAGAGAAGATGTTTAAGGTCTCAATTAGGGGGTATTTTGCGAGCTTGCCAGCATTTTGTCCCTAGCGGAGTGCCCTCACAGTCTAATCAAATCACCCAGAAAGGTTTCCTTCTGCTCAATTTAGATCTATGCCTGCAAGGCTGACTCTCTGAGGCACCCTTACAGTCCTCAACCTCCTGAGCAGTGTCCACCTCTCCTGATGGGGCTGCCGAGGCTTCAGAGCTGCTTAACAGGTCAGCGAGTATGGACGTGGTCAATTTGGAAGCTATCTCCCAGAAGATTGCTGTGGCAGACTTTCTGCTGACAAGTGTAGGCTTGGAATCCCATTTGTTTCTGACATTGGCGTCACAAAGCTAGGGGCAAAATCTTGCTCCTTTTTTTATTCATTCATGGGGCATGGGTGCCGCTGGTTGGCCAGCATTTATTGCCCATCCCTAGTTGCCCGAGGGCAGTTGAGAGGCACATTGCTGTGGCTCTGGAATCACATGTAGGCCAGACCAGGTAAGGATGACAGATTTCCTTCCCAAAAAGACATTAGTGAACCAGATGGGTTTTTCTAGCAATCGACAATGGTTTTGTGGTCATCAGCAGATTCCTAATTCCAGATTTTTTATTGAATTCAAATTCCACCATCTGCCATGGTGGGATTCGAACCTGGGTCCGTAGAGCGTTAACTGAGCTTCTGGATTAATAGTCTAGCGATAATACCACGAGGTCATCACCTCTACCTGTTGTATGTTGTACACTCCTCTTCGTTCCTGTGCTAAGGGTTTTGCTGGTCCCATACGTACAAAACCAACATTTATGTAATGTTAGGATAGAAGGTATGCACCAATATTCAAGCTTTGTTAATTATCTACCAGTCTTCAAATTTCTACTGCAGGGCCTTTCCATTATGGCAAATGGCTGAGGCCTCTCTGTATTTTAATTTCCACAGAAGTATGTTCCACTGGAGAAATACTGAATGTGTTATAACACAGCTGTCGAAAATAGTTGATAATTTGAATTATTAGATAATTTCAATGAAATTACTGACCTCTTAACTGAGCTTACAACCCATTTAAAGTAAGTGGGTTATCATGTCCCTAAAATAGCAGACAATTAAGCTAATAATGTATTGGTATCAAGCAGCATAATATGTAGGTTACAATGTTTGATGGATGTCTGTCTAGTTCCTCAATGTTACATGCATGTGTTTTATACTAACTAATATGTAAATTATGTAATAATTGAAAAACTTGTGAAGGAACAAATAAAAACTATTCAGCCAAAGTTCACACTTCTGGCTGCAATCAATTGGTGCATGTTGAAAAGTTAATGTGGACATGGATAAGCACCGGACAGGACTCAGCTGTAATGTCATCTGTGGTTGAATAGATTAATCATGGACTTTGCACACTGAAAAAGATTACTTGAAGGAGGGACTGGAAGGCTCTTAGTACTTGTGGAACTGTAACTCAACAAGAATCAGCATATGGGATGGCACAGTGATTAGCACTGCTGCTTCACAGCATCAGGGACCTGGGTTCAAATCTGGCCTCGGGCCACTGTCTGTGTGGAGTTTGCACATTCTCCCCATGTCTGCGTTGGTTTCCTCCGGGTGCTCCGGTTTCCTCCCACAGTCCAAAGATGTGTGGGTTTGGTTGATTGGCCATGCTAAATTAACCCTAGTGTCAGGGGGAGTAGTAGGGTAAATATGTGGGGTTACGATTTTAGAACTTGGGTGGGATTGGGATCGGTGCAGACTCGATGGGCCAAATGGCTCCCTTCTGCACTGAAGGGATTCTGTTCTATGACTATTGAGGAAACAGAGAAAGGGTCTTGCTTTGTCATCATTGTTGCTCTTATTTCTTTACTCTTTTGCCTTTTTAGATTGTGGAAACCAGCATGCACCAACCCGCCAGATGTGCTGCCTGCCTTGAGAAGGTCAGTAAGCTGGCAGAACACAACTTCCTCCGCATCAAGAAGATACAATTGGAAGAAGCTTCTCTCCAAGAAAAAATAGAGGAACACATTTACACCAAGGTATGCAGCTTTATTTTCACCTGAGTCTTTGGCGCTGTGTCGGATGGGAGAATTGCACTCCAGTCCCTTCATCTGTAGAATTCAATATCTTTTTACCCTTTTCTACAGGATTCCTCATCTTTCTACCACCCATCTGTTTATGTGGGGCCACCCTTGTGATGTCCATGCCTGTGAGGATGGCAAGCAGTGCTCCTCTGCCTGTGCAAACCCTCCCTGTCACATTGTGTACCCTATTCTCCTGTAAGGACAAACAAGTGAGAAAAATAAGGCATTGCAGGCTGCCCTCACAGAGTCCCTACAGTGCAGAAGGCCATTCAGCCCATCAAACTTGCACTGACAACAACCCCACCCTATCCCTGTAACCCCCCCCTGACACTAAGGGGCAATTTAGCATGGCCAATCCACCTAACCTGCACATCTTTGGACTGTGGGAGGAAACTGGAGCACCCGGGGGAAACCCACGCAGACACGGGGAGAACATACAAACTCCACACAGACACCCGGGGTCAGAATTGAACCTGGGTCCCTGGCGCTGTGAGACAGCAGTGCTAACCACTGTGCCACCATGCTGTCTTATTCTAGTCGCTCATTTAAATAAGAAGCTGCATCTATCAGTGCTGCCAGGTCCTCAAAAGCGTCAGATCTTTAAGCCTTGCCAACAGGTCAATAATTATTCTGGGCTCGCATTTCTCCTAGGTTCATGAACATCATGTGGCCTCCGGCTGTTGAGTGTCTGTTGAGGGTTGTAGACATGGAAGCCTGTCATGGGGATGTCACATTGGAATCATCTTGTCAGAACAAAGAAAATCATTAACCTTTTTTGGCACTGCATCCAAGTCTTCTGGGCAACACTGCATCTCTTTCAATTCTACCCAAAGAGATTCTGTCCTTGACCCCTCCAGGGCATCCTCCCTCTCGGGACCGTAATATTCCCCCTAAACAATAGAGCCACCACCGGCCTTTCTTCCTTTCCCTATCTTTCCTGAACACTATGTAGCCAGGAATGTCTCAAACCCAATCCTGCCACTTTTGGAGCCAGGCTCTGTAATTGCCATGATTTTGTATTCCCATATAACTATTATTTCTGCAGATCACCAACCTTACTTACCATGCTCCTTGCATCTACACTCATTAAACCTCTCGTGGATTTTCATGTATTATCTCTTTGCTTGATCCCATCTAATAATAAACCATTTCTTCCTCTAGTACTATCTGTCCTGTTCTTTTGGGCACCTTGTTTCTCCTTTCTATTACTGCATCTTGTTGACCATCTCCCTGCAAAATTAAAAGTTAAAGTAAAAGTTTATTTATTAGTCACAAGTAGGCTTACATTAACATTGCAATGAAGTTACTGTGAAAATCCCCTAGTCGCCACATTCCGGCACCTGTTCAGGTACACTGAGGGAGAATTTAGCACAGCCAATCCACCTAACCTGCACATCTTTGGACTGTGGGAAGAAACCGGAGCACCCGGAGGAAACCCACGCAGACAAGGGGAGAATGTGCAAACTCCACACAGACAGCGAC
Source organism: Mustelus asterias (assembly GCF_964213995.1). Lineage (NCBI taxonomy): Eukaryota > Metazoa > Chordata > Chondrichthyes > Carcharhiniformes > Triakidae > Mustelus > Mustelus asterias. The sequence continues at coordinate 94,174,362 of NC_135804.1, forward strand.
CCAAGCCGGGAATCGAACCTGGGTCCCTAGTGCTGTGAAGCAGCAGTGCTAACCACTGATAAGTTTAAAACTTCCCCAACAATATTAGTATAACTCTCCCTTTGAGGAGGTGCAACCCTTCAGACCCATACAGATCTCATTTTCACCAGAACTGGTGCAAGTTTCTCAGGAAACTAAATTCCATCTTCCTGCACCATCTCTCCAACCACACATTCAACTGACCTGTCCTTCTATTTCTGTACTCACTGGCATGTAGCATCGCAAGCAATTGGGAGATAATTACCTTTGAGGTCTTGCTTATTAATCTGCCTAAAATTAGAATGGCTTGCTATTCACTACGGTAAAGTTAGAAGTGAATTTTAAGATCATCAAGATATAAATAAATATTTTCTGGCATGGTGGCACTGGGGTTAGCACTGCTGTCTCACAGTGCCAGGGACCCGGGTTCAATTCCAGCCTTGAGTCACTGTCTGTGTGAGTTTGCATGTTCCCGCCGTGTCTACATGGGTTTCCTCCGGGCGCCCTGGTTTCCTCCCACAATCCAAAGATGCGCAGGTTAGGTAGGTTGGCCATGCTAAATTGCTCCTTAGTGTGTAGATTAGGGGGTTATCGGTGCAAAATGCGTGGGGTTACAGGGATAGGGTTTGGCTTGGACTCACTTAAGATGCAGGCGCAAACTTCTGAATGGCCAACTTCTGCACTGTAGGGATTCTATTCTATTCTCTTTCCAGGACCATGTATCAAGAAAAAGTGAATTACCCCACCCCTACACTTGTAATGGACAGCTTGTGATATTCTGACAAGAAGGAAAATATCACTTTGATAATTTATAAAATTGTGTTTTCTCAGCTGAGTTAAAGGAACGCATTACTTTGCCAGTTTTCCTGACATTTGAACTAGCCCTTCAACCTCCACAGCCTCACTCCTGTGACTTCAGACAAGGCACAAGTGCTTTGTTTTATGGAAGAGGAATTGGAAGACCATGTTGCTGAGGCACCACCAGTAGCCCCACAGCAGAGCTGCTCGTGCCTCCGGTTGTCTAACAGTCTTGCTATGCAATGGGAGGCCATCACTGACTGAATACGCATGCAGCAATCCAAATTGCATCCCAATTCACCACAAGTCGGTAGATGTAAAGGTTAAAAATCACCCTGAGATTCTTGCTTATTGTCTGATTCAAGCCTGCCACTTGAGACATCATTACATTGGCTGATCAACTCTGCACAGCTGCTGGAGCAGATCGTACATTCATTATTTGCCAGAACTGAATATTTCAACCACTGCCTCATTGTAAAACAACAGCACTATGGAGACTGCAATTTTGAAGAGTGGCAAGATTTGGAATGATCCAAGTAGTCAGATTACACCCACATAGTCAAACTGACAGCAGAGTCAGACAGGACTCATAAGCTGAATATGGCCCATAGGCTGTAGTTTGGATAGCACAGTCTTGTTACTCCTTCAGTCTTGTCATCGGGGGAGCTGCTAGTTTTGATTCAACAGTGTGAACCTTAATATATTTTGAAATTATATTGCTTTTGTAACATTTGAAAGGAAAACTTGGTTTCTAATTTCTTTTCATACACAAGTAGAAATTGCTGGGTAAAGAAAGTAGGTTAATCAGCATGTGTGAAAAGCAATTGGATTGCCCCCAAATCCAGCCAGAAACCTAGCGCACCACACTCGCCCGGTGCAGACAGTAACAAGATCACACCAAATGGGTCCACTGGCCTCAGTTGTTTACTATCTGTGCCTTGCGATTCCAGAGGCAAAACATTAATCCTCGGAGGAATGAATCTGGCCCAAGCTCAAAGCAGCTCCTGGGAATGGGGGAGCAAGTCTCAGCAGGCAGTGAAGCATGAATCTCATGTGAAGCCAGGAGGAGCACTGCTGCTTTCCCAGTTCCACAGTGAGTTAAAACTCATCTTTCCAGTTGCCTCCATTAAAGATAGCTGGTTTGGCTGCTCAGAGGACTGACAGGAGCTTGTCCAAAGATGTGCGGGTTAGGTTGATTGGCCATGCTAAAAATTGCCCTTAGTGTCCTGAGATGTGTAGGTTAGAGGGATTAGTGAGTAAATATGTAGGGATATGGGGGTAGGGCCTGGGTGGGATTGTGGTCAGTGCAGACTCGATGGGCCGAATGGCCTCTTTCTGTACTGTAGGATTTCTATGATTTCTATTTCTATGATCATTTTATGCAGCCCCATACTGCAGCCAGTCACAAACTAATCTGAAAGGGGGCCTGACACAAACATTAGACTCCCTCTGCCCCATCACCCAATGCCCCCCCAACCCCCATGTGTACAGAGCCAAACAACTGTTTCAGACGAGAGCTTGGATTCTACCTTTATCAATATGGCAAGATGGGTAGGCGTGATGCATGTTCCACTGCAGAATATGTGCATGCTTGGGTATGTACCTTTTATCAGACTGGAGGTTGAAGGATGAATTGGGTCCTTATTGAGTTTGGAAAATCTACCTTTCCAACTTTCCTAGAATGTGTTTCTCTCAACTGTTGGTTCAGATTAGCTGTACACACCTGAAATGTCACAGTATGTTTTTTCTTTTTAAATAGATTGGCGGACCTGTTTTTATTTCAGATATTCAGCATTTGTAATTTTTCCTTAATTCTACTCTCTTTTTTATAGGATGCATTGACACAGATTGGAGAAATACATAGTGGCCTTCCAAAATACTCAGATACTGCTTCTCTGGTGTGGAAGAGATTACTCGATGGAAATGCTGTAAATTAATTCCGTAAAGCTTGAATCTTTCACAGCAGTTTTGGAAACGGCCTCACAAACAATAATAAATGCTCAGATTGATCACTAATACTTACTGAAATGCTTATTTTCCCAGACTGAGAACAGTTTAATATCTGCCTCACTGATGCGCGACAATCGAGCACGAGACACAAGGCTTCAGTAATTGAAGGCTTTTATTGACAAACAATGGAACTATTTAAACACGAGTACACCATTCCAGACTGGAGGGGTCCCGCCTGAGCAGAGGGTCTTATACCTCTCCCCAGGAGGCGGGGCCCGACCGGGATGTGCCACAACAGCATCCACCACAGGTGTATTAATCCCACAGTGTAAACACCCTAGCCCAACAACAACATTATAACAACCCCACAGTGTCAACACCCTAACCCAACAGCAACATTAGAATAACCCCACAGTGGTAACCAACGATGGTTCACCACATTCACCCCTCCTTTGAAAACAAAGGCCGGCGGGGTGCGAAAACAGACTACATATATACAAAAAAATCTACAAGTCCAGACGGTCTGGAGGACCGCACCGTCGTTGTGACCTCCTCAATACCGGTTGTGACACCGGAGCAGGTGCTTGCGGTGGCGTTCTCTCCAAAACAGCGTCCGGCTGTTCCCTCGAGGACTCACGGGCCGGTTGACCCTGGTGAAGCGGTGGTGCAGGGGATCCCGGTACCTTCTGCGGTGGCGCCGATCTCCGAGTCTCAGGCAAGCTGTACATGGGAGTATAACTGTTATGCACTGGTCCCGGTGCTGACCGCGCCACGTCCGGGGAAGAAATAAGCGATAGGGGATTCGTGACAGGGGGTATGGGAGCGACAGGAGTTGCTACGTCCCCTGCGGGCGCCAGGTCTCGGATCGAGACTGTGTCCTCTCGCCCGTCAGGATATGCCACATAGGCATACTGAGGGTTGGCGTGGAGGAGGTGGACCGGTTCGACCAAGGGGTCGGACTTGCGGGCCCTCACATGTCGCCGCAGAAGGACGGGTCCTGGGTACGTCAACCAGGCTGGTAAAGATATCCCCGAGGATGACTTCCGAGGGAATGAGAACATCCTCTCGTGGGGAGTAGCATTGGTTGCCGTACACAGGAGGGAGCGAATGGAGTGAAGCGCATTTGGAAGGACCTCCTGCCAATGGGAGACTGGAAGGCCTTTGGACTTCAACGCCAATAGGACAGCCTTCCAGACTGTAGCATTCTCTCTCTCCACCTGTCCGTTGCCCCTAGGGTTGTAACTCGTGGTTCTACTAGAGGCAACCCCGTATGAGAGCAGGAATTGCCTCAAGTCGTTACTCATGAACGACGAGCCCCTGTCGCTATGTATATAGCAGGGGTACCCGAACAGGGTAAAAAGATCACGGAATGCCTTGATCACCGTGGCAGTCGACGTGTCCGCACAGGGGACAACAAACGGGAACCGGGAGTACTCATCTATGATGTTAAGAAAGTACACGTTCCGGTCTGTTGAGGGAAGGGGGCCCTTAAAATCCACACTCAGCCTCTCGAAGGGGCGAGTGGCCTTGACCAATTGTGCCCGGTCAGGTCGGTAAAAGTGCGGTTTGCATTCCGCGCAAATCCGACAGCTTCTTGTTACCGACCTGACATCCTCCACCGAGTAGGGCAGGTTGCGGGCTTTGATGAAGTGGTAGAGCCGAGTGACCCCAGGATGGCACAGATCATTATGGAGGGCGTTCAAGCGGTCCTCCTGCATGATAGCGCATGTTCCGTGCAAGAGGGCATCCGTGGGCTCATTGAGTTTCCCTGGACGATACATAATATCGTAATTATAGGTGGAGAGCTCAATTCTCCACCGCAAGATCTTGTCATTCTTGATCTTGCCCCTCTGCGTATTATTGAACATAAACGCCACGGACCGCTGGTCCGTGATCAGGGTGAACCGCTTCGCCGCCAGGTAATGGCGCCAGTGTCTGACGGCCTCCACAATAGCCTGGGCCTCCTTCTCCACCGCTGAATGCCGAATTTCGGGACCTTGGAGGGTGCGGGAAAAAAACGCGACGGGCCTGCCTGTCTGGTTTAGTGTGGCGGCCAGGGCGAAATCAGATGCATCACTTTCCACCTGAAAAGGGATGGATTCATCCACCGCGTGCATCGTGGCTTTCGCAATGTCACTTTTCAATGCCTTGAAGGCCAATTGGGCCTCTGGCGTGAGTGGAAAAGTCGTGGACTTGATAAGCGGACGGGCTTTGTCCGCGTAGTTGGGGACCCACTGCGCATAATAAGAGAAGAAGCCGAGGCATCTCCTCAGTGCTTTTGCGCTAGCGGGCAAGGGAAGTTCAGTAAGGGGGCGCATACGGTCTGGATCAGGACCAATGACCCCGTTTTCCACCATGTATCCCAGGATAGCTAACCTGCGCGTACGGAATACACACTTCTCCCTGTTGTAGGTCAGATTCAGGCGAGACGCAGTGCGCAAAAAGTTCTGGAGGTTTGTGTCATGGTCCTGCTGGTCATGGCCGCAGATGGTGACATTATCCAGGTACGGGAAGGTAGCCCGCAACCCGTTCTGGTCCACCATTCGGTCCATAGCACGCTGGAAGACCGAGACCCCATTGGTGACACCAAATGGAACCCTAAGAAACTGATACAGACGACCATCCGCCTCAAAAGCCATGTATTGTCGGTCCTCTGGGCGGATGGGGAGTTGGTGGTAGGCGGACTTAAGGTCTATGGTGGAGAACACCCGGTACTGCGCAATCTGATTGACCATATCAGATATGCGCGGGAGAGGATACGCATCCAGCTGCGTATATCGATTAATGGTCTGACTGTAGTCGATGACCATCCGGGGTTTGTTCCCGCTCTTAACCACCACGACCTGTGCTCTCCACGGACTAACGTTGGACTGTATGATCCCTTCTTTGAGGAGCCGCTGAACCTCAGATCTGATGAAGATCCGGTCTTCAGCGCTGTAACGCCTACTTTTCGTAGCGATGGGCTTGCAGCCTGGTACCAGATTCTTAAATAAAGAGGGTGTGGTGATCTTTAGTGTGGAAAGATTGCATGCGGGGCGCTTTGGACGATTTGGAGGCTGCGGCTGATTCCCTACTGCCAGCGAAGGGAGTGGCCCACCGTACTGTAGGATCACACTCTTCATGTGGACCATAAAGTTTAGTCCGAGGAGAATTGGCGCACAAAGATGCGGCAACACAAGGAGCCTGTATCGCTCGTAAATTGTGCCCTGCACTTCCAGAGTTACCACACAACGTCCTTGGATCGGTACAGACCGGGACCGTGATGCCATAGGAATTGTCTGTTTGGCAGGTAGAACCCGGAGTCCACACCTCTTTGCAGTGTCAGGGTGAATAAAACTCTCGGTGCTCCCACTGTCAAACAGACAATAAACAGTACGACCATTTACCTTAATGTTCATCATTGAACAGTCAAGCCTGTGATGCTTAGCCTGGTCCAGGGTGATCGACGCCACCGTTGGCCCTTGGACGTCACTGCAGGCAGCCGAGGTTGATGCTGAGGACCCCTGCTGGTCGCTCCTGGTCGTCGTCGACCAAGATGGCCGCCCCATGAATCGCACATGGTTGAGGACGCCAAGCGTAGCGACTCCTGGTGGTCTTCCTCCTCCTCCGCCAGCCACAATGGCGTCGTCCTGGGCTCGCACGTGGTCGGACCTCGTGGGTACTGCGACGCCGATGGAGATGATCTCCGTTCTGGAGGGTCACAGGCTGCACTGCCGTTCTTGGGCTTCGACCTGCAGACTTTCGCGTAGTGCCCCTTTTTTACCGCATTGATTGCAGATCACCGTTTTAGCAGGACACTGTTGCCGTGGATGCTTGGCTCCTCCGCAAAAATAGCACCGCGGGCCGCCTGGGGCTGCCGCCGTCGTCGGGTCGATATGGGAGTGCGAGCCCATGGGGCGAGGAGGGATTTGTGACTGCTCCTGCCACGTTGTCTCCACGTGGTCCTCCGGATACAGGGCCAAGCTTTTCGACGCCGCCTCCAGCATTTCAGCCATCTCCATCGCTTGGGTCAGGTTGAGATTCCCCTTCTCCAACAGCTTGAGACGGATGTACGAAGACCTTACCCCTGCCACAAACGCATCTCGGGCGAGGTCGTACATGTACTGCTCAGCCGACACAGTTTTGCAGTCGCAGCCCCTGGCAAGCTGCAAGAGCTCATTGGCGTAGTCCTCCATGGTTTCGCCCGACTGCCGACGTCGTGTAGCGAGGAGGTAACGAGCGTGGATCTCGTTGGGAGGTCTCGTGTAGCGCTTTTTCAAAAGCTCGAGGGCCCTCGGGTAAGTGGTGGCCGCACGAATCGCGAGGTAGACAGTGTCGCTTACCCTCGCATGGAGGACCTGGAGTCTGTCGTTATCCGTAGTAACTGCTGCAGAGGCTGCCAGGTAGTCCTCGAAACACTTCAGCCAGTGGTCGAAGGTGTTAGAGGCGCCGACCGCACGTGGATCCAGCGTCAGACGCTCTGGTTTTAGCATTTGTTCCATACTCTCTTTTATGTCGGGAGTTTTGTGTTTGTCAATAAAATTGATGCGCGACAATCGAGCACGAGATACAAGGCTTCAGTAATTGAAGGCTTTTATTGACAAACAATGGAATTATTTAAACACGAGTACACCATTCCAGACTGGAGGGGTCCCGCCTGAGCAGAGGGTCTTATACCTCTCCCAGGAGGCGGGGCCCGACTGGGATGTGCCACAACAGCATCCACCACAGGTGTATTAATCCCACAGTGTAAACACCCTAGCCCAACAACAACATTATAACAACCCCACAGTGTCAACACCCTAACCCAACAGCAACATTAGAATAACCCCACAGTGGTAACCAACGATGGTTCACCACACTCACCAAAGTTATCCTTTGGTAGCACACGGTATTCACGGTAGCACAGTGGTTAGCACTGCTGCTTCACAGCGCCAGGGACCTGGCTGCAATTCCTGGCTTGGTCACTGTCTGTGTGGAGTTTGCATGTTCTTCCTGTGTCTGCGTGGGTTTCCTCCGGGTGCTCCAGTTTCCTCCCACTGTCTGAAAAATGTGTGGTTAGATGCATTGACCCAAACAGATGCCAGAGTGTGGTGACTAGGGAAATTCCACAGTAACTTCATTGCTGTGTTAATATAAGCCTTACTTGTGACTAATAAATAAACTTTAACTTTAACTTTCCAGATAAATAATCAAGTGAAAAGCTGTTTACTAATACTTTAACCAAACATTAATACCAACTCCCCCAAAAGATATTCTTTAATACAATCCAGGGTGACACAGAATACAAGTACCCCCAGTTCAATTCTCAGCCCAAGCAGAGATAAGCTAGCTAACAGGAAACAGAGGGCCCCATTTTAACATTTTCATTCTAAGTGTTGGGCGGACTTGAAATTGGGAGTGTTTCAGATCCGACTTTTAGACCCATTCTCAGGTGCCCCCACATGCATTCTGCCTGAAAAAATATCAGTGAGTCTGAATCACGTTGCAGAAGCCTGTGGCTGGGGCTTAATGCGCCCGAAACCCTGCAGCTCCGATCAGACCCACCAACTGCACATGCGCAAAAACAAAATAGAATGCGGCTCCCCTGCCACACTGCTCCTGGGCTAGATAATGCCTTCCCCCGCCCCCCCCCCCCATGGACATTGACCTCCCTCAACATTACTGACTCCCTTATCCCCACCACTCCCTGCCACCCAGACCGATTCCCTCCCCCCACCAATTGCAGGCAGAGTGGCAGTGGTCCCCCTCCCCCCACTGATCACAGGCAGAGTGGTAGCGGACGCCCCCTCCCCCCCTACCCCCCGACTGATCTCAGGTAGAGCGGCAGCAGCCCCCTCTTCCCCCCCCACCGATTATAGGCAGAGTGGCAGCAGCCCCCCTTTGCCCCCCATCGATCTCAGGCAGAGTGATCCCCCCTGCCCCTCTCCCCCCACCCCGGACCCTCCTGCACAAGGTCCTCATCTCCCCCTGACTCTGAGGTGTGACACCTCCCTCTCTCTCCCCTGTCCCCAATCATAGAGGCACTGATCCACCCCCCCCCCCGCCCCCCAATCAGCTCACTTGCCTTCCCCTCAATGCTAACAAGCAAATTGCATGTAACTTGCTGGAATGCTCTGCCAAACTGCCTGCAGCTGATCTGCCCTAACGAGGGACAGTCCCATAAAAATCCAAGGATGGACAGGCAGTGCAGGAAAAAGATGACCATGACCAGTCCCCAGATTTACTGAAGGCGACCATGGGAGACTGTAGCAGAGGCGAGGCGGGACATCCTCTTCCCCCCAGGAGGACGCAGACCCGGGGGAGGCTGATGGCAATGCGGCCTGGGAGGCAGTTGCTGCCTCAGTCAGTGTCATGGCACTGATCCCCAGAACAAGGAAGCAATGCCGCAAAAAGATCAATGACCTTATCCGGGCAGCAAAGGTGAGTGCTGAACCCCATCTAGCATCTTCCCCAAATCTCCCCCAGATCCTCCCATCCTCAGCACCCTGCACGTTTCCAGCTCCTGACCCCCAAGTACCTCCTTCCTATCCTCTCACCAAGAGTAGCACTACGCTTGCTCTCTAAGGGCCACCACCCGACACTCTGCAGGGGTCACGCATCATTTCTTTCATGGCTGCTTCTGTCCCCACAAGAGAAGATCGCCCATAACACCCGAGAGAGGGGGTGGTGAGTCAGATCTCCGGGTCCTCACCCCCTTTGAGGAGCGGGCGCTGGAGCAGTCCAGGGAAGGGGAGATACGGGCTGTCAGCGACAGCATGGTCGGGCTAGAGTCAAGAAGTGAGCACCTGTCAATCTTTCTCTCAAATTGAGGCAACTTCTAGGGGGCATGGGTTTTGGGTGCGAGGGGCAAGTTTTAAAGGAGATGTACGAGGCATGTTTATTTGCACAGAGAGGGTCGTGTGTGCCTGGAACTCGCTGCCGGAGAAGGTCACGGAGGCAGACACAAGAGTGACATTTAAAGGGGGTCTTTACTGCTACGTGAATGGGATGGAGATATGCTCCCAGGAAGGGTAGGGCGTTACAATTCAGATGGGCAGCATGGCCCCTGCAGGCTTGGAGGGCCGAAGGGCCTGTTCCTGTGATATAATCTTCTTTGTGTTGTTCCATTTTCAATGGAGAAATGTGAATCACATGTTTTGCATCCCAGATTCCGCTCTCTCTCTTGCACTTAACCTTGTGTCCTGTGTTGCAGGGACAGATCCGGACGACCTGGGGCCATCTGCTATTGCAGAGGGCTCAACGACCATGGGTAGGACGCAGGTGATCCTCCAGGACTGGCAGTGCCAGGTGACGTCGGAGCTCCTGGAGCTCACTGCAGGAGCACCGCCATCCCATGAAGTGATCCAGCGGCCCACAAAAACCACAAGGGAGGAGGAAGGGCTCGAGCCCATGCCAGCGCCTTTCAGCCAGGAGACTGTGGCTGTGGCTACACCTTCTGACTCCCCTCTTCCTAACACTGGGGCATCTCAGGGGCAGCGGGATGAAGAGGGTGTCATGGAAACATCCCAGACACCTGGAAACAGGCCAGGGCCCTCAAGGCCCAGGGCCTCCAGAGAACGCCCACCATGCGCATCAATCACAAGCCACAGGGTGAGATAGGCAGCTGGCCTCCTCCACCTCCGATGTACATTCTGGGGAGTCACAGAGATGTGGTGGTTGGCCACATAAGGTTAGGAAGTTGTACTTGCACTGAGATGGCACGGGTGAAGGGCTGCACTAGTTAGAAAGATATTTAAGCACCTTAATTACATAGAAATTACATAGAAACCCTACAGCGCAGAAGGAGGCCATTCGGCCCATCGAGTCTGCACCGACCACAATCCCACCCAGGCCCTACCCCCACATATTTACCCGCTAATCCCTCTAACCTACATATCTCAGGATTCTAAGGGGCAATTTTTAACCTGGCCAATCAACCTAACCCACACATCTTTGGACTGTGCGAGGAAACCGGAGCACCCGGAGGAAACCCATGCAGACACGAGGAGAACGTGCAAACTCCACACAGACAGTGACCCAAGCCGGGAATCGAACCTGGGACCCTGGAGCTGTGAAGCAGCAGTGCTAACCACTGTGCTACCGTGCCGCCCAATGTATTCTGTTCGCACATTTTTATGTTAGAACTTATTATTTAAACACTTTTATTGTCATCATTAAATGTTTTTTCACCACCCACCTGTGAATAAATTTTCTTGAACAAGAATCCTCTTCCATTGCTGATAGCCGGAGCGATGCTTCATGTTGATGTCAGTTGGGGAGGCCCCTCAGTGCTGTGTCACTAAGAAAATGAAGCCATTGGTTCCCCAGACCCCATGAGTGATTCCCCACCGTTCCCCCCCTACCCGCTCCAGGGCCCTGTATGGGGGTTTTAGATCCCTTACCCACTACACAGACGTGGGCCCAGGTGCCAAAATGCATGTGGAGCTCAGGTAGGAGTCATAGAAACCCTACAGTGCAGAAGGAGGCCATTCAGCCCATCGAGTCTGCACCGACCACAATCCCACCCAGGCCCTACCCCCACATATTTACCCGCTAATCCCTCTAACCTACGCATCTCAGGGGCAATTTTAACCTGGCCAATCAACCTAACCCGCACATCTTTGGACTGTGGGAGGAAACCGGAGCACCCGGAGGAAACCCACGCAAACACGAGGAGAATGTGCAAACTCCACACAGACAGTGACCCGAGCCGGGAATCGAACCCGGGACCCTGGAGCTGTGAAGCAGCAGTGCTAACCACTGTGCTACCGTGCCGTCAGACTAGTTTGCACCAGGGAATCATCATAATGGTGCTTAGCGAGTCGTCATCACCCTCCTGCCTGCCAAAAATCTCACTAACACAGAGTACCCAGGCTCACCACTCTGGTGTGACGATGTTGCAGGAGATAGAAGGACTTTGATGGGGAGAGGAATGGAACCCACAGACACAGGCCCCTGGTGACTGAAGCACCTGGTGATCAGGGCCTCCCTTGCCGCCCTAGTATACCTCATTCAAGCTGCCAGTCCTCCAGCGCCTGGGTGATGTTGCTCAGCATGCTCCTCTTCCTCGTTCCCCCTCCTCCTGCTGGGCACTCTCCTCCCCAGCGATGCCCGGCTGATCAGCCTCCATGTCCTCCTCCTCCTCCAATAGGTCACCTCTCTGCTGTGCCAGATTGTGCAAGGCACAGCACACCACCACAATGTGGGAAGAGATCAGAGGGTTGTATTGTAGGGCCCCGCCAGAGCGGTCCAGGCACCAGAATCACATTTTGAGGAGCCCAGTGCACCTCTCCACTATTGCGTGGGTGGCTACATGGGCCTCATTATAGCGGATCACTGCATCAGTCATCAACCATGTCCAAAGCACTAACCCACATCACCCACGAGCCACCCCTGCAGCCTAGGCCCCTCCTCAAAGGCCTCCAGTATGTCAGAGCTCCTGCGAATGAAGCTGTCGTGCACGCTGCCTGGGTGTCTCGTGTAGATGTGCATAATGTTCATATTATGGTCACACACCAGTTGGACATTTAGGGAGTGGAACCCTTTTCTGTTGGCAAATTTTTGTGGAATTTGCCGTGGGGCCTTGAGGGCAACTTGGGTACATTCGATGGCCCCCTGTACATTAGGCATCCCCACAATGGCTATGAACCCTGCAGCTCGGGCTTCCTGATGGGCCTGGTCCAGGTTAAATTTGATGTACTGCCCAGCCCGGGCATACAAGGCTTCTGTGACCTGCTTGACACAGGTGTGCACAGCTGACTGGGGAATGCCACAGACATCTCCACTAGGGATCTGGAAGGAGCCAGTTGCATAGAAGTTCAGAGCGGCCATTAAGTTGACAGCCACCGAGAGTGGGTGCACCCCCCCTTCTTTTCCTGCCCCCAATCTAAATGAATGCTGGCCACCTCCTGCCTCTGGTGGTCGTCTCCCTCTACTCCTGCAAATGATAAGGCCTGGGCCTCTTGTGCCCACAATTCTTCCTCCTGCTCCTCCTCCTCAGCTCCACCAGCAACCAAACGAACAGCAAGATCAATCAGTTGCATCACAAAAGTCATCTCGTCACTTTAACCGGGGGAAGGGGACTGGAGAAGGAGAGGAACACATGTAGGGGTTAAGGAATGCTGCTTGCCCCTAGCCCAGCAACTCCCACTGTCCATACTGCCCATTCCCCACCAACATGTCCCTCAAAATCACAGACCCCTCATTCCCTCAGCTACATGCCCCCATAATCACAGACCCCCCCAAATCCGCCAGCCACATGCCCCCAGAATCACAGACCTCCCCCCCACCCCCACATCCCCACCCACATGGTCCCCAGAATCACAGCTCCTTGAAAAGTTCTAAGGCTGCAACAATGCAATTTCCAATAGCCTTGTGCACATCCTTCAGCTGGAAGGGTGCTGAGTGCACTAGGACCCAGCAGCATCCACAAGTCCCAAGGTCAATGCTGCAAATTGGACATTGGACACCATGTTGAGCAGCAGCCTCTCACCCGCAGAGCCCTCCCCACCGCCCTGAAAAACAAAATGGCTGCAATAAAAGGCACAGAGCTGTCGGACGCTAGGCCACTACCTCCTCACTAACCCTCACTGATGGAGCGCCCGAATCGGACTTATGAGGAGCATGTCTGTTTCAGGCCAATTCCAGATTGGCGAACATTGTGGTAAAGGGGAACGTGCCAGTTATGTAGGGTGTGCAGCCCGTTAAATGGATTGAAATGCATGCAACTACAATTAAATGGCCGTCGCACCCGTTTTGGGCGTGGTCCCGATCGCGGCCATTTTCAGGCCTTGGTAAAAGGAGAACCGGCGCAAAGGCGGGTGCGAATCACGCTACTCACTTCATTTCCGACTTTACCAAGTTTTCGTGCCAGAAAATAGACACAACACAATGGTGAAGTTGCCCCAGAGAGTAGTCACTAATGGGTCAAGCGGTGTGCCACATGGACCAGTCCTGGGGCTTCGTCTTTTGCAACTTTAATATCAATGACTTGGATTAAGAGGCCAAAGAGGTGTATGCTGATGATACAAAGATAGGTAGATGATAAGATGTAAAAAGGACATGAAGAGGCTACCAATGGATATAGATAGGTTAGTTGGGTGGGCAGAGACCTGGCAAATGGAGTATAATGTGGAAAAATGCGAAATTGTCCATTTTGGCTGGAAAAATAAAAATGAAGCATGTTATCAAAATGGTAAGAGATTGCAGAGGACTGAGATGCAGAGGGATCTGGGTGTCCTAGTGCATGAATCGCAAAAGATTAGAATGCAGGTACAGCAAGAAATTAAGAAATGTAATAAAATGTTATCATTTCTTGCAGGGGGAATTGAAAACAAAGATGGAGAGATTATGCTTCAGTTACACAGGGCATTAGTGAGACCAGATCTGTGTACATATTATTTGAGGGTGAATGTAAATGCATTGGAACTAGTTCAGAGAAGGTTTACTGGACTAATACCTGGAATGGGCAGGTTGTCTTATGCGGATAGGTTGGAAAGACTAGACTTGAATTGACTGGAGTTTAGAAGAGTAAGGAATGACTTGATCGAACCATATAAGATCCTGAAGGAGTTGACAGAGTGGATGTGGAAAGGATGTTTCCCCTTATGGAAGACTATAGGAGCCACTGTTTAAAAACAAGGAGCCACTCATTCAGGACAGAGATGAGGAGAATTTTTTTTCTCACAGAGGGTTGTGAATCCTTGGTATTCTCTTTGTCAAAAGGCAGTGGAGGCAGATTTTTTGAATATTTTTAAGGCAGAGGGAGATTCATTCTTGATAAGCAAGGAGGTGAAATGTTATTAGTGGTAAGTGGTAATATGGGGTTGAGGTTATAATCAGATCAGCCATGATCTCATTGAATGGTGGAGCAGGCTCGAGGGGCCAAATGGCCTTTTCCAACACCTAATTCATGGGTTTGTATGCTCATATGTAGATAATTGCTCTGAGCTGGTACAGCAGTTTTGGCACTGCAAATACCTTTGATAGTTCTGGGCTAGAGAGAGGGAAGGAGAACTCATATCCTGCGCATGATTGCTACCACTTGGTGAAGTATATATTAATCCTGGGTACGGATAAGATTACGATCAGCTGTGACATCCCTTTGGTTATAGATTCTCAGCAAGATTGGATAGGAGCTAAAAATTGAAAGAAGAAAGACACAATAATCTAATTCATACCCAAGTGCAGGAGATGAATTCAATGTTCTTCACTGGAAATGATGCTTCATTGGATGATGGTGGGATTTATTTTCACTACTGAGGTAAGATAGTTTGATTTGGGAAATTTCCCGACTTAGTGGACCTGCCTGAAGATAAAAGGTCCTGTCACATGCAATTTTTATTCAGAGGGGGTGGGGGCAGGATCAAGTCAGATTCATTGACCCCAGAAGCGGTTTGGGTGTGGCCACGGGTGTGGGCAAGTGCCTTAGTAGCCTGGTTAGAAGGCTCTGAGCCAATTTGGAGAAACAGATGTCTGGCTATCCTGTCTCTGTTGATACAATTTGCAATACAATTGCTTGGCTGAGCTCCAAGACTCACAAATGGATTAGCTCAGCAAGGGTTCTGTTTTGACAGGTGGAAGTGGAGCAGTTGCTTTGATTGATTGACATATTTATGAAGTTAAAATAAGTTATTCTTTTTTTGTTCTGTTTTGTAAATGGCTATATGTTTATTTGGACAAGATGAAGAGGTGCAAAGTAAGGGAAAGCTTCTAATACCTTGAATACTATGACTGGTTCTGTTGGATTGACCTTTTATAGGGTTGCGAGATTTTCCAAACCAGATTTCTACATTTTCTTTTCTCTATTTTGTATTTCGGGACTTGCCATTGTAATCATATGGCTCATTGGTTTTGTGCATATTGTGTGACAAGCACAGAAGGCATGGGGAGCATGGAAGGAGCATGGAGTTATGGGCAGCATGATGGCACAGTGGTTAGCACTGCTGCCTCACAGCTCCAGAGACATGGATTCGATTCCCGGCTTGAGTCACTGTCTGTGAGGAGTTTGCACACTCTCCCCATGTCTGCGTGGGTTTCCTCTGGGTGCTCCAGTTTCCTCCCACAGTCTGAAAGACGTGCTGGTTGGGGGCATTGACCTGAACAGGCACCGGAGTGTGGCGATTAGGGGAATTTCACAGTAACCTCATTGCAGTGTTAATGTAAGCCTTACTTGTGACTAATAAATAAACTTTACTTTGAAACTTTAAATTGCCCCTTAGTGTCCCGGTTAGTGGGATAAATATGTGGGGTAATGGGGATAGGGCCAAGGTGGAATTATTGTCAGTGCAGACTCAATGGGCTGAATGGCCTCCTTCTGCACTGTAGGGATTCTATGATTCTATGGTGATCATGAGGGGGCATGGGTAAGAACTTTTAAACTTACCTTAACAAAGGTTCCCAAATCCAGACTATTGCTCATCACCATGAATCATCCACAAGCTGGGTCGATGTCTTTGGTTCACATTACTTGTACTTAATAGCAACTCACAATAAGGAAGGCAAGAGGACTAATTATTACAAATGCTGTCAGTTTTTCAGATTCCCATTGCCAATTTTCCCACCCACCTAGTGTTTTCCACCATCCTTTCCTTCAGATAGCAATGCTTTACAATGCACAAGAAAATAAAAGGATTTCAAAAACATACAGACAGGTTAAGTGAGTGGGTAACAGGGTGGCAGATGGAGTATAATGTGGGGAAATGCAAAGTTATTCAATTTGATAAGATTAGAAAAAACAAATATTTTTAAAAGGTGTGAAATTTGTAAATATTATTGTTCAGAGATACTGAGCCCCCCCCCCCCCCCCCCCCCCACTCCTCCCCACCCCTCTCCCCACCCACCTCAAGGTACGAGGCTGTGCTATCTGATTAGGCTGCAGTTTTTGGGTATCTAAAAGCACGAATGCTCTTGTTTTGCCAGTATAAGTGCAGCTTTTCTCTGATCTACAATGTGGTTTTGCAAGAATCACCAAGGGAAAAACGGTAAAGGAAAAAGAAAGAGAGTGTAGAGAGACCAAAACACATCTCAGAGGTAGTTATCACATCTTTTTGGATGTACAGTGATCTGTTTCCTCTCTCGATTTCTCACTGCGAGAGCTTGTATTTAATAACCTCAAGGCATATTTTAAAAGAGATGCTACCAAGTGCAAGTGTTATCTGTTCCACAACCACGAGAGAAAACATCCCTAATTTTTAATTTTCCCAAACCCCACAACACTAATCTAAAACCACACAACCTTCACTTTCAATTACTTTATACAGAGTGTTATAGTGAGTTATAGACTCTTATTGTGGGCATCTTCCTATTTGAATTGATAGACCAAAGTCTTTGGTGAGTATGAGTGTGAGTGACATCATTGATAGCACAAACGTTCGCAGATTTAGTCTTACCATGAAGGGCCTGTGTGACTGCCTCCAGTTCTGAGTCCATGCCGTACTGTATTTTGATATTTTTATAAGTAAAGAAGATTGAATATTACAAGACATTCGATTACCTATTTGTGACCAAAGTAAGCAGGGGGGCGGGGGCGGGGGCGGGGGGCGAGGAGTGGATTCTCCCGTCCCGCCAGCCATGGGAATTGCAGTGGGCGGGGAACAAAATATGCAAAGGTCCAATGGCCTCAGGTGGGATTCTCCAGTTTTGGGGCAAGTGTGGCTGCTGATTCTCGCAAAAAAAATTCGAAGTGTTGAATTTGCATTAAAACTGGAGTAAATCCCGCTGTTTCTTTCAGTGGGATTTTCAAAATGAACCTCCCATGCTCTGTGCACTGCAGAGTGCCCCCCAGGAATATTGCAAAATATCAGTGGGCAAGGGTCTATTCCCATTGGAGAGGTTGGCAGCATTGCACTGAATGGGCCACTGCGCGCGTGCCAATCTGTCAGCGCTGAGATTGGCACATGCACAGTAGCCCGCACTGCCGGCCTCCCAATTACTGGCCAGCTCAGTCACTGGCCAGCTGATCCCACATCGCTAGCACACAGAACCGCCCCCCCCTCCCCCGCTCATGACACAATCACTGTCCCAATCACTGTCCCCTAGACGTGACTGGGCCAAGACTTGATCAATGCCATCCCCCCACCGCACCCCCCCCCCCCCTCCCCCCCCCTCCCCCCCCCCCCCCCCCCCCCCCACTCTGCCGGCAATCCCAATCTCCCCCCCCCTGCACCCACTGGCAGCCCCTTCAGTCCCGGGCCTGCTAATTACATAGTGCGGAATTGACAGCACCAAAAATCTGGTGCCCGAAGACTCGCAGAGGCCGTGGCGCCCAGCGGGAAGCCTGCTAAACGACCTCCACTTGAGTCTCCTGCAGCGCAATGGGCTGGGAGTATTGCCCCCCCCCCCCCCCCCCCATATCTTTACTGCTGGACTGCAATGAGAGTCTGCTCGTCCCTTTGAAGAAGCGGAACGGCAAAATAATAATAAAATTGGAGTTTGCATGTTCTCCCTGTGTCTGCGTGGGTTTCCTCCAGGTGTTTCAGTTTCCTCCCACGCTCCAAAGATGTGTAGGTTGGGTGGATTAGTCATGCTAAATTGCCCCTTAGTTCCAGGGAGACTAGAAGGGGGTTACGGGGATACGGCCTGGGTGGGATTGTTGTCAGTGCAGGCTTGATGAGCCAAATTGCCTCCTTCTGCATTGTAGAGATTCTATGATTCTAAAAGGAAAAGAAGAATTTGAGGTTCAGCATGGTGCTTTGAAGATTTGCACAGTGAGTAGTTAGTTTGCAACTTGAGGGTGATTGAGGGCTCTGATCAGCAGGTTCCTGAGTTTGATGAAAAAACAGGTTAGCAGCACCATGCCTACATTCAAGACTATCAGTGAGTTTTTGGAAGCAAACAGAGATTGGACTGAATATGGAAAGGTTGGAACACTTTTTCTTTGCAAATGGAATTGCTAAATAGTGCTTAATTCTGTGTGCGTGGGCAAAGTCTTCCAAACAGAGACTGGAGGTACATTTCATTTGTGGATTTAGTTGCACCTATTCAGAATCACCACAATCCTAAGCCCTCAGTGATTGTCCAATGTTTCAAATTCCATAGCCATTTTGGGAAAATGGGACAGCCTGTAGCTAACATTTTTCTGAATTAGGACAATTTAATTTGAGCGTTTGGAGCAGTATTGGAGGACGTGATCCAGGACGGACTAGTCTGTGGCTTTAATGAGGACAGCATTCATCATTGTTTGTTGGAAGAAGCCACATTGACTTTCGAGAAGGCTCTAGAAATTTCTGAGGGTGTGGAAATGGTGCCAGCAATTCAAAAGCTATTCAAAAGGCCAATGGCAGTGCACAGGTAGTGCATCAAGTAAAGGAAGAGGCTGCAAGCAAAAAGGTGAAAGCAGCAGAATATTTCAGATGTGGAGGGAGACAGTATGTGAATCATTGCAAATTTAGGGATGCTATCTGTCACTATCGCAACAAAAAGGGTCATTTTACTAAGAAATGCAGGGGTACAAAGAACAAGTCGAAGGTTGAGCAGGGAATTTCAAATTGGAAAAAGCCTCAGTCAACTGCGTATTACCTGGAAAGCTCAGAGCAGGAAGAGCCTGTCTCTGCTACAGTGGAAGTCGATGGAAAAAAAATTAAGATGGAGGTGGACACTGGAACCTATGGACCTGTAATTAGTGAGGAGACCTACAGGAAGACTTGGGGTTCTGAGCAGGCTCCCGCCCTTACTCAGGCAGGGTTCCAACTTTGGACGGACACTGGAGAGGGTGAACTTGTGCTAGGGGCTTTAAAGGTGGACATTGCGTACAACAGCTAAGAAGCAAAAGCACGGCTCCTGGTGGTAAAAGGGAAAGGGCCAAAGTTTACTAAGGCATGACTGGCTCAGTAAAGTTTTGTTAAACTGGGGTGAGATTAAGCGTGCACACGTAAGAGAGGATGTCATTCAAAAATATCCTAATGTTTTCAAAGATGAACTGGATACATTTCATGGCACTACAGTTAAGTTGTTCGTGGATCCTCAAGCTACACCTTGTTTTTTTCAAGCCTAGGACAGTGCCCTATGCCATGAAGGGTAAAATGGAGGAAGAGTTGCAGAGGCTTGGAATCAGTTCTCACAGGGCAGCCCCAATTGTTCCTGTTCTTAAATGTGACAGTATTGTATATTACAAATTTACCATGAATCAGACCTCCAAGTTGGACGCTTATCCATTGCCGCAGGTGGAAGATCTGTTTTCAACCCTTTCAGGAGGCAAAATGTTCTCAAAGCTTGACAGCTTTTGTTAGAGGAGGACTCAAAGCAGTATGTTACTGTCAACACTCATAAAGATTCGTTCAAATACAACCGTCTCTGTTGTCCTGCAATTTTACAGAGGACTATGGACAGTTTGATGCAGCAACCTTTAACCAGTGTTATTGAGATTTTCAGAGGCAGGGCTGTGCCTGAAGTGTGGCAAGTGCATCTTTCAGGCATCGAGTGTCGAATATTTGGGTAAGAGCCATCAAAGAAGCTCCAAATCCCACAAGTATGTCCGAGGTCAGGTCATTTCTGGGCATAGTAAATGATTCCAGGAAGTTTCTGCTGGACCTTTCAACAGTGTTGGTGCCACTATATCTGCTTCTTCACAAAGAAACCAAATGCAAGTGGGGGTCAGTACAAAAGAAAGCTTTGAAGGATGTGACAGCGCTGCTACAATCAGCTAGTCTGCTGGTTCACTTTGGTCAAGACAGATAACTCATTCTGTCATGCAATACCTTGCCCCACAGGGCAGTACTCTATCATCTGATGGAGGACAGGTCAGAAAACCCCATTGGTTTTGCATCACTTACGCTGACAAAAACTGAGAAAGGATATTCGCAGTTAGACAGGGAAGGTCCAGCCATCATCTTCGCTGTGAAGCAGTTTCATCAGTTCCTTATGGTCATTCATTCACTGCATGTACTGACTACAAGTCAATCAATTTTCAATGATTCAAAGTACATTCCTTCCACGGCCTTGGTGAGAATACAGCGCTGGGCTCTCATGTTGTCAGCCTACCAATATAACAAACTTAAATCCTGTTCTGCATGTCAGATCAACCAGAAGATGGTACCACTAGCACCACCACATCCGTGGGAGTGGCATGATCATCCGTGGTTTAGGCATCTTGTGGACTTTCAGGGCCTTTTATGGGTCATATATTTCGAGTCATCATGAACGCACAGTCTAAATGGTTAGAAGTACACATGAGCAACCTTATGTTCTCATTACAAAAGAGAAGCTACGCCAATTTTTGCAACTCAGTTTACCAGAGTCTCTTGTTTCTGATAATGATACAATGTTTACAAGTGATTTGTTCCAAGAGTTTATGCAAAGGAATGGAATACGCCATGTGCTAACTGTGCCTTTTCATCCAGCTTCAAATAGTTTAGCAGAACGAGCTGTTCAGATACTGAAAGAAGGATTGAAGAGAATAGTAGATGATACTTTGAGAACCAAGCTCTCATGGTTCTTGTTCCAGTGTCATATCACACCACAAACAACAAGAGGTCTCTCACCAGCTGAATTACTGATGGGTAGGAAGCCAAAGTCTCACCTGGATCTGCTACATCCAGAGCAGAGAGTGAGTCAAAGCGAGAGTGGGATGGAGACAGAAAAGGCAGAAGGAGAGACATGACTACCATGCTAAGGAGACACATTTCAACTCGAATGATTGTGTCTATGTAAGGAAATTTGGCAATAACCAACATTGACTGCCTGGAGTTATTCTCAATTGAAGCAGCCCAGTGGTCTTTGGTAGTGAAATTGACCAATGAAAGAGTCATTCGCAGATACCAGGATCACATTCATCTACACCATAACTCGGAGTCAGTGAAAGTTCCAGTAGACGGAAATGCTGCTGTGGACATTCAACAGGGAATGGTTCCTGATATAGAAGGATTTCCAGTGGACTCTACTCCAGGACAGGATGAGGAACATTCATGCAGAGATATTCAGCCTATCCCAGTGCCCACAAGTCCAGCTCCACTGAAACAAACCTCACCTGTGTCTACTGAATTACCAGTAGTACTGTACAGGTCCCAGTGTAGTTGCAAATCTCCTGAGAAACTGACATATAGTTGAGACGTGAGCTTCATTATGTTTCGTTCCTTAAGGGGGAATGAAATTAAGAGGGGCGAAGTGTTTCAGAGTGTTATAGTAAGCATCTTCCTATTTGAATATATATACTGATGTCTTTAGCAGATATGAGCATTTGCGGGCTTTCACAGGTTTAGTCCACGAGAGAGCTGTTTGACTAGCTTCCTCCAGTTCTGAGTCCATGCTATACTGTATTTTGATATTTTTTATAATTAAAGAAGATTGAATACCACAAAGGTGCCAGACTGTGGCGACTAGGAGAATTTCACAGTAACTTCAATTCAGTGTTAATGTAAGCCTTACTTGTGACTAATTAGTAAACTTTAACTTTACTTTACTCAATGTGTTCAACTATTCATCATCTTTCTTTTAAAAATCTAAACCTTAATTGCACCTTTGTCAGGAACAGAAGATAAGTTCTCAACTCTTATTTTTCAGAAGTGCATAAAGGACTAATTGTTGAGATCTCCACCTCAAAATGTTAAGCTGCAATTGCTTGTGCCCTTCAGTCACACATACCTTGGGACTTGATGCAGGTAGCAACATTTATCCTTTGATGTTTCAATCCTGTCCACCAGCAGAATTGTAGGTCAGCATTTTGCTGGGTCTGCAAATCCGCTCTAGCCTTGTTCTTTTGCCAATTATCTTAAATCTGTGTCCTCTGATTACTGACCCTTCCCTACCAAAAACAGCCCTTCTTGGTTACCTAATTAATACCCTTTATAATTTTAAGCACCTCTATTAAATCTGCCTATAACTTATTCTGCACTAACCCCAGCTTTTCTCATCTCCCCATTTAACTGTGAGTATAGGAATTTATAATATAAAATAGAATCATACAATTTCCACACTGCAGAAGGAGGCCATTCGGCCCATCACGTCTGCATCAATTCTCCGACAGGGCATCTTACCCAAGCCCTATCCCCATAACCCCACGTAGTTACATCACTAATCCTACCCTACGCATCTTTCACTATGGAGCAATTTAGCATGGCCAAACCACCTAATCTGCATAACTTTGGACTGTGGGAGGAAACCAGAGCACCCGAAAGAAACCCACGTAGACACAGGCCAAAATTGAACCCAAGTCCCTGGCGCTGTGAGACAGCAGTGCTAACCACTGTCCCAGTAACTTCAGTAAGGGAATGAGAAAATGGGAAGCCAAATCTATGTAAAAGTTAACTTTAGCTTTCATGGAGAGTATTAAAACCTATGTGAAAAGTAAATTGAAGTTTTGAAATCATAATGTTATGTGACAAAGCCCCATGAAAAATCACAGGTCAGGTGACCTGAACAGCAGTGCCATTAGAGATGTGTCCCATGGGGCAGGGAACAGCGAGAAGGTCCCAGGCAGGGACAAAGGCAGAGAAGCAGACCCCAGAAGACAGTTCGAGATAAAGGACAAGATAGAGGTCAGTAATAGATTCTATTGAACAAAGTTAAGAGAAAGGAGCAGAGCAATTGGCTCCAAGGTAAAGAGAAAGATGTGGGCAGCAGATTGATCAGAAAGCATTTTCTGATCAGGGCCAGTGTGATCTCCTGGACTCGTTTCGATCGCCACAGGGGGTTGGAGAGGAATTTCCCAGATTTTGTTTTTCCCCATATTGGCCCTGGGGTTTTCACTCTGGTTTTCGCCTCTCCCTGGAGATCACATGGTCTGGAATGGGGGGGTGGGGTGAGTTAATAGGTTGTGATGAACAAAGCATCGTAGCTGTGAGGGACGGCTCGGTGGATAGGATATTAGGATGTAGATAGGCTGGAAAATTGGGCGGGGATCCTGGATTCAGGATTCAATCCTGGACCGGGGAGCGGCGCGGGCTTGGAGGGCCGAAGGGCCTGTTCCTGTGCTGTATTGTTCTTTGTTCTTTGTTTGAAACAAAGTGGGCTTGAGAGAAGTCAGGGTATCCTAGAAGGCAGCTGAAGGTTGGTGACTCCTTACTGCAGGCCTTTGGAGCAATGCTGTTCTGCTTGGCATGGCCAAATACCTAAAAATGTGCTTGGAAGTAAGGCTCAAGTGTAGGCCAAGATCCAGGTGAAAGGAACATCAGAAGGCAATATTGAAACCCTGGAGATGGATCCTTGTTGAAGGCATCCAAGTGGAAGTGATATTTGGGAGAGAATTCCAAGCAAATTCTTTGAGCATGGGATTGGAAGCTCTTGTGACCAACACAAGGTTTCAGTTAAACCAGTTGCTTAATGGTCTGACAAGCTTCTGGGTGTGTTGTTGAGAAATCCATAGAATCTGGTTTGATTCCATCTGCCATTTACTTTGGAATGTGATTTGACTGTCCACATTTCAGCTGTTGGTTCACACGCAGTGAATACTTACCCTAAATATTTGAGTATAAGATAGAAATTGTAAATTGCGCTAACTTTATGAATTTGTATGTTTCTGTAAATGTACAGTTGGGGTGTAGGAATAATGTGATTTCAATCATTTACTGGAGTTTGTATTGAAATCTTTCCAATTTTTTTTCTAATGTAATATAGTTCATTTTTGTGTTTAATAAATATTTTATTCTTTGTCTTAAAATTATGCTCGCAGACTCCTGTGAATGTGTTCTGTAACTGTCCTCCACAGTTTCTAAACAAAAAGTTAGGATCCATGAATCATGTTGCGCTCTGGGACCTGATTTGTTCAGTATTAACGTTAGCTTTTAATTTGATTTATTATTGTCACATGTATTGGTATACAATAAAAAGTATTGTTTCCTGCGCGCTATACAGACAAAACATACCGTACATAGAGAAGGAAAGGAGAGGGTGCAGAATGTAGTGTCACAGTCATAGCTAGGGTGTAGAGAAAGGTCAACTTAATGCAAGGTAGGTCCATTCAAAAGTCTGATGGCAACTGAGATTGTAACAGTATATACTTGCAAAACCAAAATCAAATCATAACTGAGTAATCTCGGATGCACACTTACCTTGTGCTGCTCTCACTGTTCCTCCACATGTGCTTACCTCTTTTAATATGCCAGCTGCATGCACTCCCCCCAAAAGGTTCCAATAATGGACAGACTCCAATTTACCTGGAGGTCCTTCCATTGGCCTTGAAGTATTTCCCTGGAAGTAGGATCTTTCTTACCACGTATATGTAGTACTGATAATTTACATTTTAAAATAATGCCAAAAGAAAAAATTTACTTTGGAAAATAACTAAATTGAAACCCAATATTGACCAAGTACAAAAAGATCTCTTTATAAGTAGAACTTAATGAACATTTGGAAAACAAGACTAGTCAGTAAACCATCTATTGAAAATCAGTTGGAGTTTTCCCATTGACATAGGGAGTAAAGACATCCCCGATGGAGGAAAATGATTATTTTGATTGTAGGATTTGGAGGAACGTTAGGATCGAAACTGAGTCTAAAGACATGAGGCCAAATTTCAAGGACTAATAAACCAAGGCTGGCTGAAAAACATCCGACCCAAGTCTGTTTTCAGTCACGCAGCATGGCTGCCGAAAATGGGCACTCACCCCTTTAATACCCAAATGAGGGGCATAATGAGGAGCCCTTAAATAAATGAGAAAAGTAGGAATCAGGTCTTCTTCACCCAGGTTTTCCAGGCTTGGATGTGGCCTATTCAGTTTCTTGCATGCGTTTTCCAGAAGACATTCGAGAAGGTTCCACAAAGATTAGTAGCAAAAATGATAGCACATAGGGGTGGCACGGAGGCACAGTAGTTAGCACTGCTGCCTCATAGTGCCAGGGACCCGGGTTCAATTGTGGCCTTGGGTGATTGTGTGGAGTTTGCACATTCTCCCCATGTCTCCATGGGTTTCTTCCCACAGTCGAAAGATGTGCAGGTTGGGTGAGTTGGCCATGATAAATTGCCTTTTAGTGCCAGGGGCTAGCAGGGTAAATATGTGGATTTGCAGGGATAGGGCCTGGGTGGGATTGTGGTCGGTGCAGACTCAATGGGTTGAATGGCCTCCTTCAGCACTGTAGCGATTCTATCTATGATTTTATTGGAGGTAACCTTTTCATTGGCTGAATATTGTTTGGAAGATAGCAGATAGAGCATGGGGACAGTAGATATGTGCTCTGATTAGCCGGGTGTGACAACTCAGAGATCTGCTCTGTGTTTCAACTTTTCATTATGTTACTGATTTGGATGAAGGAATACCAAGCTCCATATCCAAGTTTGCGGATGACACTATGGGCATGATCTTACCTGCCGTTCACGCTACGCTCCCGCTGCAACAAGGCCGGAGAATTTGGCGGTCAACCAAATCTCCATTCACTGCAGCAGGTTGGGAAAATCCCGCCGGTGTGAATGGTGATAAGATTCTGGTTTATGTTCGGAGGGATAATAAGTAGTGCAGATTGGAACATGGGTAAATGGGAGCAAAGGAACAGGCAGGGTAAGTGAGTGCGTGATATGATGGAAAAGGGAGTGTGATGTTAGTAGGTATTAGGTCATCCACTTTAGATCCAAGAAAGGCACCTCGGTGGCACAGTGGTTAGCACTACTGCCTCACAGCACCTGGGACCGGGGTTCAAATTCCGGTTTGTGACACTATCTCTCTGTGGAGTTTGCACATTATCCCCGTGTCCGCATGGCTTTCCTCCGGGTGCTCTGGTTTCCTCCCACAGTCCAAAGATGTGCGGGTGAAGTTGATTGACCATGATAAATTGACCCTAGAGTCTGGGGATTAGCAGGGTAAATATGTGGGGTTACAGGAATGGGGCCTGGGTGGGATTGTGGTCAGTGCAGACGCAATGGGCCGAATGGTCTCCTTTTGTACTGTAGGGATTCTATTCTATATATACTAGTATTTTTTTAAAGGTGAGAAACTAGAACCTGGAGGAGAAAAGAGCTTTGGGAGTTCACGTGCACAAATGACTAAAAGCTAGATCATGCACAAGCCTCCAAACAACCCATCTACCCAACTCCTTAAGCACCAACTGCCCTACAGAATTCACAGATCACACACTGGACAGTTAAACCATTTTAGAACCCATTGAATTGGAGTGGAAATAAGTCATCCTCGATCCCGAAGGGCTGCCTAAGGAGTACACAGCTACAAAAAGCAATCAAAAAGGCTACTAGAATGGAGTTCTTTATCTCAAGATGGTTGGAATTCAAAGGAAAGGAAGTTATGCTTCATTTGTATAGTACCTGTCAGAACCCATATTCAGATTCACCAGGGTGAGACTGGAACTTAGGATTTTAAAGTTATGAGGGCAGTTTGCATAAACCTGTATTTCCTGGAAGATAGCAGGTTGATGGGTGAAGTGATCAAGGTGTTTAAACTGTTTTAAGGATATGGTAAGGTAGATTTGGAGAAACCTTGAGGGACAATAAAGGAGATGGAGACATTGGCCAGAATTTTACCACCCTGCCCTCCATGGGAATTGGAGCAGGCAAGGGGCGGAGCATGGGAAGGTCTGTTGACCTCAGCGGTGGGATTTTATGGTTTCAGGACGAGTGAAGCCATAAAATCCTGCCCATCGTCTTAAAATTAGAGTTAGGTCATTTAGGAGGCAAATCAGGAAGCAGTTTATGGCAGACATCGGGCAAGCACTCTCCTAAAGAGCTGTGTGTGCTGGGACAATTGGAGCTTTAAAGGCTGAAATTCTTAGATTTTGCTCAGATTTAGTAGCAAAGTATGGGACAAATGTGAGAAATAAGATTCAAGTAGATGGTCAGGTGGATGACATAGTGGTTACCACTGCTGCTGCAAAGCTCCAGGGACATGGGTTCAATTCCAGCCTTGGGTGACTGTGTGGAGTTTGCACGTTCTCTCCGTGTCTGCCTGGGTTTCCTCTGGGTGCTTCGGTTTCCTCCCACAGTCCAAAGATGTTCAGGTTAGGTGGATTGGCCATGGTAATTGTCCCTTAGTGTCCCAAGATGTGTAGATTAGATGGATTAGCCATGGGAAATATGTGGGATTACGGGGATGGGGTGGGGGGTGGGGGGGGGGGGGATTGGGGGGAGGGCCTTGATAAGATACTCTGTCAGAGAATCGGTGCAGACTCAATGGGCTGAATGGCCTCTTATGCACTGTAGGCATTCTATGATTTTAGAAATCAGCTGTGATCCAATTGATCTGACGAAACAGTTCCAAGGGCTTACTCCTGTTTTGTGTTTCTATATTCGCTAGAACAGATTAAATTAATGGAAAGGTTTCCTTAAAGCATTTAGAAGTTTTTTTTGTGATTTGGCAGAAATGAGCACAGAAAAAAAAGTAAAGTTAATTGCAAACATTAACTTTCAATTAGTCTGGATGGAGTGTGATCATGGAAGGGTATGACATGTTGGGCTCACTACCAATTTGATGAATGTTATCATCACTGTATCAAACAGAACCAAATGTCATTGTCAGTCGTATAAAAAAAACCACTATCAATATTCTTTGATGTTCCATGACCTTATGTTACACTTAACTGTAACAGTCAAAATTTAGACGATGTCTTCTATGTAATGGATTTTGGATGGAGGACCAATGAGAGCTTGTTATAATTAAGAAGCTGTATGCAGCTAATACAGCTGGCAGGCATTCAAGCATTTGAATCCATTTCAGGAATGTAAAGGCATTTTAGTTCCACCCAGTCAATTTTCTATTTGAGCAGCCAACACAAACTTGAGCCAATAATGGACTAATGGTGCGGGGTACTTAGCTAGCAGTATATGTTACAAACTAAGTGCTGATTCTGGACCAAGTCTATCTGACCAGGCTGGACAAACCTTATAAGAATGATATCTAATTACAGACCAAAGGCTCACTGTCACGACTTTGTGATCATGCTGTGTGATGGACAATATAAGTTAGATGACTAAGGTTCTGGTTTTTCATGATAAGAGTTCCAAGTACCTTTTTGAAGTGTGGAAGACTTTTAATATTGAAAATATTTTTACATTGCGAAAATTGTTTCTATAACTTCAGCAGCTTCCAAGCTTTCAGCAACTACAGTTAGATAAATGTTGGCAGCAAATCTTTGCCTGTCTCATCATGCTACTCAGTTGTTTTTGACTTCAGATGTAAGGGCTGGAATTGGATATGAGGGTAGATTTGCTACTTTTCGCCAAGTCCAAACCCAAGTGAGAAAAGAGGTGTGATCGCACTTGAGTCTGCTTTTTTTTCCTTTGCTGCTAATGAAAATTCATTAGAAGTTTTAATAATTATCACAACCAGTAACTCCACATTACTTCTGCTCTGTAAGGAAGGTTTTGGCGTCTGGTGTGCATTTCAGAAATGTCTTAACAGCCGACAGAGCAAGTAGATTATTGGACAGGTTGGCAGTTAGCAGCAGAGAAGGTGAAGAGACAGTTTAGATTTAACTTCCTTACAGAAGAGGCTGTGGAACAGACTGCTCAGGAAGATAATGGGGGCAGATTGTTTTGGTAAATTCAGGAATAAATTGGAATATTATTTGTCAGAGTAAACAGCTAAAAAGTAAAATTGCATATGGTATTTTTCTACTTGAGGTCAAGCCAAATTGAAACATAAAAACATAGACCATTCAGCCCCTTCATTCTGTTCCACTATTCAATAAATTGTGACTTCTCTTTTTATGCTCATCACTGCAAGATCACATAGACCCTTCAAATGTTTTAAGGCTCCTTTCAGATTGCAGGCAATTCCATGAATGGCCACTAAGTTCATTGCTTAATTTCTTATTAGTCGCAATTCTAGTACTATACGTTACTACATTCCTATATCAAACTACCAAATCAGCCAGGCTACACTGCCACTGTTCTTCTCATAATATCAGCTGCTTAATGCCCTAATGGAGAAAAACCCTAGAAAGTACAAACATCTTGAAAATGCTGTGAATGCTATTGTAGGATTCTTTTTCCAAAGGATTTCAATTTATCAAAGGAACGAGGAACGAAATATACAAACCAAATCAGTACTTTTCCTTTGGCTGCAAGGTGCTTTCTCAATCGCATGAAAGCGTAATGGTCCCTCATTACGGTGAAACCATTGAATGAAAACTGCAGGTTGGCCTAAACCTGTTAGATCAATTTTGCCAGTTTTAGAAACCATTTCGACTGCAAAGCGAAAAGAAAAATCAATCAAACTTTCTATGGAGCAATATCTTGGATGTCAGTCACTTCAGTGCTGGAGTAAAGCCCTGCAGAAAATTGCATCCTATGCATCAAGGCACATTTGAGCGGTACAATTGCTGGTTCACAAATTTTGACATAGCAGTGAATCTGTCATGTCAATGAATTGAAAACATCAGTTTAACCATCTGCTGAAAGATGATCCAGTCAAATTTAATTATGCTGAAGTTCTAAATTGTTATCAGTAAATATTTACCCAACACGGCTACCCTGATTTTGTGAGGACGGCTGAATTTTAACTCCCAAAAAAGGAATGGATTGGGCTCAGTTTAGGTGTTAAAAATTTGAAAGTCTCAAATCTGAAGCCAACCTATCTACTTCCAGTGTTAATAGTGGTGGAGCAAGGGGAGGGCAACTGACCTGCTCCCAGGCAAGCTGGAATGCTAAATATTTTGTTGAGGTTGGCAGCTTCTGATTTGAACCTGCTTTAAGACCATAAGACCATAAGACATAGGAGCGGAAGTAAGGCCATTCGGCCCATCGAGTCCACTCCACCATTCAATCATGGTTGATTTCAACTCCATTTACCCGCTCTCTCCCCATAGCCCTTAATTCCTCGAGAAATCAAGAATTTATCAATTTCTGTCTTGAAGACGCTCAACGTCTCGGCCTCCACAGCCCTCTGTGGCAATGAATTCCACAGACCCACCACTCTCTGGCTGAAGAAATTTCTCCTCATCTCTGTTCTAAAGTGACTCCCTTTTATTCTAAGGCTGTGCCCCCGCGTCCTAGTCTCCCCTGTTAATGGAAACAACTTCCCTACGTCCATCCTATCTAAGCCGTTCATTATCTTGTAAGTTTCTATCAGATCTCCCCTCAACCTCCTAAACTCCAATGAATATAATCCCACGATCCTCAGACGTTCATCGTATGTCAGGCCTACCATTCCTGGGATCATCCGTGTGAATCTCCGCTGGACCCGCTCCAGTGCCAGTATGTCCTTCCTGAGGTGTGGGGCCCAAAATTGCTCACAGTACTCCAAATGGGGCCTAACCAGTGCTTTATAAAGCCTCAGAAGTACATCCCTGCTTTTGTATTCCAAGCCTCTTGAGATAAATGACAACATTACATTTGCTTTCTTAATTACGGACTCAACCTGCAAGTTTACCTTTAGAGAATCCTGGACTAGGACTTTGCAGCCGATTTCCCCAGACCTTGGGAAACTCAGTAGCTGAAGGGCACACAAGGGGCACTTTGGGGAGAAGTGCCTTTTACAGCACTGCTTTTGGGTCAGGAGAAGTGGATTGCCTCCCTGACCTGCCAAAATCCAACTGTCGTCTGAGCTACCACCATCGCTGTGCAGCTAAAACTCCAAGCAAAACTCCACTTCCCTGTCAATGCAACACGCTACTGCTAATATCCAGGCCAATAACTATGCAATGGTGGGTGACCTCAGGTGGGATTTTCCAGTTTGGGACGAGCGTGGCTAGAAAATCCCACCCATAGAGTCATACAATGCAAAAAATGCCCTTCGGCCCATCGAGTCTGCACCAACAATAACTTGCACTAACGGCGTGCTGATCCCATTTTCCTGCACTTGTCCCATATCCTTGAATGTTATGATATTTCAAGTGCTTAGATGAGCACTTGAAAGGTTGTAAGGTTTCCGGCTTCCACTACCTTCCCAGGCAGTGCATTCTAGATTCCTACTACCCTCTAAATGAAAAGGTTTTCCCTAAATCCTGTCTGAATCTCCTTCTCCTCACACTAAAGCTATGCCCCCTCAAGATTGACACCATCAACCAAGCGGAACAGCTGCTCCCTATTCACCCTGTCCATACCCCTCATAATGTGGCAACACCTTCCCTTTTAACTTGAATAAGCTACTAGCAAATGAATGTATGACAAAAGAGCTTGGCCTGCAGAACACTTAGCTGAAGAGAATGAAATCTGGCATCTTCTAGGAAGGATAGAAAGGTTGGTTAATTTTCCACAATGCCACAGTGGAGAAACAGAGGCAACTTTGCTTCTTTTAATGCTGAAGAAGCATTGGTCTGCCCAGCAGGCAAACCAAAAAAGGATAGTCCTGGTTGCAATATATGGCCACCCTTCTGTGAAAACTGAGATGCTATGTGCATAGATATAGGTAGCTGATGAAGTTGAAGTAGTTACTAAGGTCCACTGCACACGGGGACAAATGAACAAGAAAGCTGCTTTTATCAGGAGGAAGATGGAGAAAAGTGCCTTCACTTTTATAAACTTTTCTCTACAGTTCTTGAATCATGGTATAAATCTAAAGAGGGAACTATCACATTAATTTATAACACCGTATACAATCATTGTCACACACTTTTGCAGGTTGCAACTGCACCCTGAGGTGGTCTTCTGACGATAAGAAATTTCTCATTAGGGTCAGCATGTATGTTTGAAGAGGATAGCTCTGTGCTTCTAAGAGCCACCAGTTATTTTCTCTTTCAAATGATGTTGCCACATTTATGGGTGCTGCATGGATAACAGCAAACATGTCCAGTGATTATCTGAATGCAAACTATGTCCATGTTCGTCATTGGGGTTGACATGAAGAGTGTTGCCACCATATCAAAGCTCTGCACCTGATCCAACTGATCCCTCCTTTCCCCAGATAAAGTGGAAATGTTCACCACTGCATTTTTCAATCAGGATTGACTGATCTGAGTGAGTGCAAATAAAGACAATCTCAATTAAAAAGGAAGGTAGGAAATAGTGGCATTGGAACATCGTACAATTTGTGTCACATGCAATTTTCACTTGGTGGGAAGGCTGGCAATAGATCACTTCTTAACCTTTTGGCTAAGATCAAGCATCAGATCAAGCTCAAGATGGGATGCAATGTCTCTTTTTATCAACTTGGATCTTGCATGTCTCTCTTGTGGGGACTATGAATTAGATTCAATTTGAATTTGGTTTTTGGAGCAAGGAGATGGATTCGGGTTTGCCTTGCCCGCTCTGGTTTTGTAACTTTAAGAATGAAGTAAAAATTTAAAAAGAAAAAAAAATGTGGCTGAAATGATAGTAATTTTGTTTCCCAGCCTCCCATCCATTGACTCTGTCTACACTTCCCACTGCCTCAGCAAAGCAGCCAGCATAATTAAGGACCCCATGCACCCCGGACATTCTCTCTTCCACTTTCTTCCTTCGGGAAAAAGATACAAAGGTCTGAGGTCACATATCAACTGACTCAAGAACAGCTTCTTCCCTGTTGCTGTCAGACTTTTGAATGGACCTACCTTGCATTAAGTTGATCTTTCTCTATACCCTAGCTATGACTGTAACACTACCTTCTGCACTCTCTCGTTTCCTTCTCTATGAACGGTATGTTTTGTCTGTATAGCGCGCAAGAGACAATACTTTTCTCTGTATGTTAATACACGTGACAATAATAAATCAAATCAAATCAAGTTCATAATGCTTCTGAGTTTCAAATCACCTGTAAATTTTGAAATTTAGCCCTGTACATCAAAATCGTCATTAAGAAATATCAGGAAAAGTGTCCGAACACTGACTCCTGGGGAACTCCATTAAAAACCTTTCTCCTGTCAATTAACATCCATTAATCATTACTCTGTTACCTGTCATTAAGCCAATTTTGTATTCATTTTGCTACAATCCCTTTTATTCTCTGAGCCGTAACTTTTCTCACAAATCTATTGTGTGACACTTATGCCTTTTGGAAGTCCTTGTATACCTCATCAATAGCATTACTCTCATCAACCCTCTCTGTTATCTCTTCAAAACACTCCAGCAAGTTAATTAAACACAACATGCCTTCAACAAAACCAAGCTGGCTTTCCTTAAGTAACCTACATTTGCCCAAGTGACTATTATTTATTTCCCAAATTATTGTTTCTGGAAGCTTCCCCACTATCAAAGTTAAAATGACTGATCTGTAGTTGCTGGATTTACCATTGGACCCTTTTTTTAAAAACAAGGGTGTGACATTTATAATACTCCAGTCCTCTAGCACTACCTTCAATCTAAGAAAGACTGGAAAATTATGGCCAGTTCCTCTGCAATTTCCACCCTCACTCCCTCAGGATGCATCTCATCCAGGTCTGGTGCTTGATCAACTTTGAAGTACAGAGAGCCCATCAAATACCTCCTTCTTATCAATTTTAAATTGATTTGTGCAGCATCATCCTCGTTGGTAAAGACAAATGCAAAGTATTCATTTAATATCTCAGCTGTGCTCCTTGTCTCCATGGGTAAATCCCCTTTCTCCTTAATCAGCATACTCCTCCTAGTCCCACCCTTTTACTATTTATATGCCAATAGAATACTTTTGAAATTTCCCTTTATGTTAGCCACGGGTCTTTTCTCATGCTCCCCCTTTGCTTCTCTTATTTGCTTTTTCACTTTCCCTCTGAACCTTCTGCATCCCTCTTGGTTTTCAGTTGTATTATCCAGCGGATGTCTGTCATTAGCATTTTTTTCTTGATTCTTTCATGGGCTGTGGGTGTCGCTGTCTGGGCCAGCATTTGTTGCCCATCCCTAATTGCCCCTTGTAATGAGTGGCTTGCTCAGCCATTTCAGAGGGCAGTTAAGAGTCAACCACATTGCTGTGGCACTGGAGTCACATGTAGGCCAGACTGGGTAAGGACGGCAGAGTTCCTTCCCCAAAGGACATTACTGAACCAGATGGGTTTTTACAACAATCGACAATGGTTTCATGGTCATCATTAGTCTTCTAATTCTAGATTATTTATTGAATTCAAATTTCACCATCTGCCATGGTGGGATTCGAACCTGGGTCCCCAGAGCATTACCCTGGGTCTCTGGATTAGAAGTCCAGTGACAATACCATTACACCAGGCGAAAGTTTACCAGGCTGATTCCGGGGATGGCGGGACTGATGTATGAGGAGAGATTGTCTAGGTTAGGATTGTTTTTGCTGGAGTTCAGACGAATGTGGGGGGATCTCATAGAGACTTATAAAATTCTAACAGGACCAGACAAGATAGTTGCAGGGGGGATGTTCCCGATGGTGGGGAGTCCAGAACCAGGGGTCACAGTCTGCAGATTCAAGGTGGGCCATTTAGGACGGAGGTGAGGAGACATTCCTTCACCCAACAAGTGGTGAGCCTGTGGAATTCATTACCACAGGAAGTGGTTGATGCCAAAACGTTGAATATAATAAAGAGGCAACTAGATATAGCACTTGGGGTGAATGGGATCAAAGGTTGTGGGGAGAAATCAGGATTAGGCTATTGAGTTGGACAATCAGTTATGATCGTAATGAATGGCGGAGCCAGCTCGAAGGGCCAAATGGCCTATTCCTGCTCCTAGCTTCTAGGTTTCTATGTTTAAAGTTTTAAAAGTTTATTTGTTAGTCACAGGTAAGGCTCACATTAACACTGCAATGGAGTTACTGTGAAATTGTGTTAGTCGCCACAGTCCTGCGGGTCAATGCACCTAACCAGCGCATCTTTCAGACTGTGGGAGGAAACTGGAGCACCCGGAGGAAACCCACACGCAGACACAGGGAGGACGTGCAGACTCCACACAGACAGTGACCCAAGCCAGGAATCAAACCCGGGTCCCTGGCACTGTGAGACAGCAGTGCTAACCACTGTGCCACTATGCTGCCCATGCCACTGCCTCCTCCCTGTCATTAGCATATATTGTCTTCTTCACCTTAATCTCTATCTGTTTCACCATCCAGGGATTTGTTTGCCCTCTCATTCCCCTTCGTGGAAATATACCTTCACTGTGTCTGAACCATCTGTTTATTAAAGGTAGCGCATGGCCTGTCAACCTTTTATTCCAAGTTATCTGGCCCAGATTTGTTCTTACCCCATTGAAGTTGGCTTTCCTCCAGTTAAGCATTCTCACCCTTGTCAGTAACACTGGTCAATATAAGTGTTAATCTCACCCTGGATTGTTCTTTGTCCTTTTCCATAGCCATCCCCAACCTTATGACACAATGATCACTGTCCCCCAAATGTTCCCCAACTCACATATGGCCCACCTAATTCTCAAGAACCAGGTCCAGCAGTGCCTCCTTTCTCAATGGACTGGAAACATACTGCTGTAGAGAATTATCCTGAATACACACAAGGAACTCTTTCCCCACTCTATCCTTTACACTACAACTGTCCCAGAGTATATTCAGATAATTAAAATCCCCATTATATCTACTCCGTAATTCTTGCACCTCTTTGTAACTTCTATGCAAATTTCTTCCTCTACAACCTTTCCACTTGTTGGTAGCCTATGGACTACACCAATAATTGCACCTTTTTGTTCCTTAACTCTAATAAAATTGACTCTGTCCTTGACATCCCTTCTCCCCAGCAGTGCAATATTCTCCTTAATCAATACTGCCACTCAACCCCCTTCATTCCTTTTCTACCTTTCCTGAACAGCCCACATCCAGGAATATTTAATACCCAGTTGTGCGCTTCTTTGAGCTGGGTCTCCATTCTATTTCCAAATGGCAACCGGTGCCTGCAACTTGCTAATCTTATTTCCCACATACATGCACAGCAACCCTAACTTACACCTTATTACATTCTCCCTTACTTCGAATCCACCTGATAAATTACTATTTCCCATTCTAGTGCTATCTTTCTCTCCCAGCATTCTGAGCACCTTGGTATTTTTCTTTGATATTACCTTCTGGTTCCCACACCCCTGCTCAGTTAGTTTAATCCCTCCCCCCCCGCCCCACCCCCCCCGCCTCCTTCCCCCCCCGCCCCACCCGCCTCCCCTCCCCGCCTCCCCCCCCGCCTCCCCGCCTCCCCCCCCGCCTCCCCCCCCGCCTCCCCCCCGCCTCCCCTCCCCGCCCCCCGCCTCCCCCCCCAACCTCCCCCCCGCCTCACCCCACCCCCCGCCTCACCCCCCGCCTCACCCCCCGCCCCCCGCCTCACCCCCCGCCCCCCACCACCACCCCCCCGCCCCCCACCACCACCCCCCGCCCCCCACCACCACCCCCCCGCCCCCCCCCCACCCCCCCGCCCCCCCACCCCCCCGCCCCCCCGCCCCCCCCCCACCACCACCCCCGCCCCCCCCCCACCACCACCCCCGCCCCCCCCACCACCTCCCCCGCCCCCCCCCACCACCTCCCCCGCCCCCCCCACCACCTCCCCCGCCCCCCCACCACCTCCCCCGCCCCCCCCCCACCGCCCCGCCCCCCCACCACCGCTCACCTCCCCCAGTAGCACTAGCAAATCACTCTGCAAGGGAATCAGTTCTGACTCTGCTTAGATGCAACCCATCCGACCTGTACAGGTCCCTCAGAGTTGGTCCCAATTCCCTGTTAATACAGTTAATAATTCTTCTTGTCAGTAACACTAATCAGTACAAGTGTTAATTAAATACTCACATCCGCCCACCCTTACAAAAATGTACATTATATTTTTCCCACAGATCAACCAAAATATCTAAATCATATCATTGCCAACTTCAGGGTTGTATATTATTGCACAGGAGGATATGGTGAAAGAACAGGGAAATGGAATTAAGACAATTCCAGTGAAATAGCTGATAACAGCACAAGTGGGCCAATGGCCTCCTTCTGTGTTGTAACTTCTATCATTCTATATATAGAACATTGCAGCAGTTCCTTTATTTGAAATCAATAGACATTGTGCTAAAACAGTGCAGAAAACATTTGGCAGTTTTCTTGGATATGTTAAAACATGAGCATGCCCAAATAGAAAGGCACTGTGCTCGCTCTTGGTTGCATAAAGAACAAACTATATTATGTAGGTGAATGCAGCACCTTACATTGCTTCATATTAGAATATATTAGAATTTCAAATAATACACAAAGCTCAAAGCTTCCACTAAGTAACTGGCTTTCTCGTGGGGAAAGAATACATTAGCACACTAAAATAATTGGTGAATATATTTTCAATATACTGATACCATCGCTGGCAGTGAGTTCTGGGAGGATGGAAATTGGAGGGGGCAGGAGCGATTAGGTGATCGAGAGGGGTGGCAATCAGTAGGGGACCAGGTAGTTGCTGCTAACGGTCTCCTGGAGCACTCTTGTTACTCCCATTTCCACATTCATTAAAAAGAACTTACCCTTTTAGTGGGGCCTTCCGCAGTCCCTTTGTGTATGCGTGGCTATCCAGATTGCAGCTGGCTGTGGGTGCATTCAGTACAGCTTAGGTTATAAGGTGCCCTGTTTGCAGGGGATATTGTGTATTCCCTTGAATTTCTACTTTTGTTTGGAATTGGAGAATATGTGATGAAATATCATACAATAGCCTTTGGTTACACAAAAAATGTAGCATACAAATAGCAAAAGCAGAAACTAAAAGTTAAAAACTGTGCAATAATTTTATTTTAAATATAATACATTTAGGATTAAATAGTATACCACATCTGTGCACTATGCTCTATGTAGTTGCTCCAGAAAGATATATATTGAATATAACTTTTAAAAAATACTGGAATTAAAACACTTACCATCACCTGACAATAAATCACAGAGAACATAGTAAGATCAATTTAATTTTCATTAAGGGCAAGTACATTCATATTTTCCATTTCACCCTTTCTTGTATAAGCAGATTGCAATGAAGCCTGGACATCAGAAACCATGGTCCTTCATCATTTAAATTATAATTTGACCTTATTGCTTAAG
Source organism: Mustelus asterias (assembly GCF_964213995.1). NCBI lineage: Eukaryota > Metazoa > Chordata > Chondrichthyes > Carcharhiniformes > Triakidae > Mustelus > Mustelus asterias. Next base: position 94,212,797 of record NC_135804.1, read on the forward strand.
CTTTCAATAAAGAGAAGTATTCACACAAGTTATGTCTTGCATCAAATAAGATATTATCTAATACTTTGCATTTGCAAGAAGCATATACTCTTTAAAATTATAATATTGAGTACTATTAAGATAATTGAGAAAAAAGCAATTCAATAATATTTCTTTATAAACAATATAGTATGCAAAAGTACTGTAGTGTATATATATGTATACATATATTTTTATATGTGTTCATTTTATATTCCTTTCTCTCCCATGCGAACATAAGGAAAACAATGCACTGGAGCAAAAACAAAATTTACAAAGTATTTTTATATTGCAACTTTTCTCATTGAAAGTAATTTTTAAAAGAAGCACAAAAACTATTGACTGCAAATTGCCTGGGAATCGAAACAAACTTCCTTTGAAAATGTCAGTAGATATTAGGCAATCCTTTCAATAATATGTTTGAAAGTATCTGAATCATGAAAATAGAATGATGATAATGCTGGCATGTGTTAAGCTTCTCTGTGGACCTCTTAAGTGACTAGTCCAGTATAGAATCAAGTAAATAAGGAATATAAACTTACATTCATGCAAACATTACAGCTTAGGCATAACAAAACAATGTAAATGCAATAAATATTTTATCATCTTACCAGCTGTCAGTATTTATGTATATGATAATTGCAGTTTTCTTCCCTCCATTTGTAAAAATATCTTACCCATACTAAATCTATGCAGGCAAGCTTAAGACTAAATGGTTTGCTTTCAAAAGAGTTTAGAATCAGAAATATGTTTATGTAAACAGACAAGTCTGCCTTCAAATATTCCTGGTGCTGAAAGATGCTTCCTGGTTTTCCAACGACTGAGCTTTAGGATCATTCAAGTGGAGTCACATAGTTTGGAATTCCCTTGGTCTTTTTCATATTCTTCCTGGGCTCGCAGTATTTTTTTGCTTTTCAGTTTCCATTTATGGAAATGAAAAGTCGCAAGAGACGTAGATAGCAAGGTGAATATTAAAGCCAGCAGGATAACCAGTGCCACAAAGGAAGAGATACTTTCCTCCAGACGCTTTGGGTCCCCATCACTAGTTGAGTTAAATTTTGAAATGTTTTCATTTTGGTTGCTTGGCAACAACATAGGCATTGAAACTTTATGAAATTTGGAATTCATTTCGAATACAGAGGTTCAAAATCCCTCACATGTGGGTTCTTCATAAAGCATGAACGTGAGTTTAGGATTAACCTCGGCAAATGGATTGGTTCAACAATGTGCCTCCATCAACAAAGTGTCAGGTTGTGTTTAATATTAATGAATTAACATAGACAAATTGGGAGATTAGAAAGTGTTCGTGCTAGATGACATAGTCAACATGAGCGGCCTTCCATTTTCACAAACCAGTTTGTCAGAAGTAAAGTTTTCTTCTGTTCTTTTCTAACCGGTCTTAAGCAGTCCTGCAGTTGAGTTCACACATAGTTTTGAGACTCTTGTTAGGCCAAGTTCTGAGTTTCAAATCTGATGCTTGAGGTGTTGGCCTAGAAAAGGAAGAAGTTCAATTTAAAATGTATGTTTGATTCTGCTTTTGGACATGTACATAAAATCAATAACATTTTTCTTAGACAAAATGTGCAGCTGAGAAGCGAAACATTTTACGGGCGGCATGGTGGCACAGTGGTTAGCTCTGTTGCCTCATAATGTCAGGGACTGGGGTTCAATTCTGGCCTTGGGTCACTGTCTGTGTGAAGTTTGTTTCTGCGTGGGTTTCCCCCGGGTGCTCCGGTTCCCTCCCACAGGCCAAAGATGTGCAGATTAGGTTGATTGGCCATGCTAAATTGCCCCTAAGTGTCAGGGGGATTAGCAGGGTAAATACCTGGGGTTACAGGGATAGGATCTGTGTAGGGTTGTTGTCAGTGCAGACTCGATGAGCCAAGTGGCCTCCTTTTGCACAGTAGGGATTATTTGATTCTATGACTTTAAAAGCTTTGCTATCTGCATTGTATATTGTAAAGTTCTACTGACACTCAAATTTGGAATCTTGTATCATGCAAGTAGGTTACAGGTGAATTTGGAAAAAAATCATTTATGATGTTCAAATATAAGTGTCTTTTCCATTTGACTGCCTAGTAATTATAGAACTATTAGAATAAAATCTTGGTAGCAAACTGAAATGTGGTAGAACAGTGTCCTTTCACCCTGGGAACTAGAATGAATTCCATTGCAGACAAGTGAGACGATGACGTCATTCCTCCAACAGCTTTTACTGATTCAATAGGAGATGAGTTTGTATACTTTCGTAGCAATTTGCAGTGTGCACAAGTGCAAGAAAAGGACATCAACTTAGAACTTCAAGCAGAACAGGCCCAAGGACACAGAATGTGGGAAATGAAAAAGACGGATACAATAATAGGGTACTCTCATTAGGCAGAATTAGTAGCCTAACTGACTTAATCAAGTTGTAGAAGACTGAGGTTGATCAGCCTAGGTGCAAATTTCTGTAAGATTCATGAATTAAATTATCAGTGTACCTCAATGCATTGGTTTTCACTGGATAACTGAAATTAAGCTTTTAAATTATTTAAACATTTATATTTATTTTCTAAAATCATAAACAATGTTGGATAATTTTTATGTAGATACTTAATTCTTTTTAACAAAATAGGATCAGTTATGCCCTGCTCACCATCTTCAGGAAACATAATCACTGAGAAACTATGCAGTAAAATACATGGCAAGTCAGGAACTTGAGGCAAATATGAAACTTGCAAATACGTACAGAATGAATCTGAAGTGGTGAGAACTGCCTGAGAAATGTGCCAGTTTACATTTGCACAGAAACTATTTATACTGCAAGATCCCTTGATCTGAATAAATGCCAACCATTATTTCAGCAGCATTTTGTTTAAAGGTGGTCACCACGCTTGAGCAAATAACATTTCTTTTGCTAATATGCTATTGTACAATTAAATCTTGGAGGGATTGAACTTGAATAGAGGGAGAAACATTTATAATATTTCCTTCTCCCTGAAATAATCTTCTACTCTTGAGTTATATCTAAGCACCAGTTTTGTACTTTGTATACATTTCAATGCAGCCAGTGGACAGTAATATGGGAGAAATTGGAGTTATTCTGCAATAATAATCGACTTAAGATGACAACTGTTCAAGATCTGTTATATACAGAGAGAGCAGAGAATTTGAAATTTTATTCATGGACTTCTTATATTGAAGTAGTGTGCATGTGCTCTAATTAGGAACAGCCAGAGGTACTGTTTTAAAAGAAATTTTGCTTCTATATTGTCTATGCACATTTGATATATGTATATAAATTGATGCATTGATAACTAAGACACACTGAAATTATAACATACCCCAAAGCAAATGGCTTAACTCTATTCTGATATCCCCCCCCCCCCCCCACCCCCATGAACCTTGATATCTGTGAATATTAATCTGCCATTTGTAACTGTAGACAGATCTCACCAGATTGCTGTTCAGTTGTTTAACCAATTGGAATCAAAAACACTTATTGAAAACTTTGAAACACAGTCTAAATAGAATTTAAAGTCAATTACTCAAATAAAAAGATTGCAGGGAAAGAAAAGCTCCTGTCCAAGGTTGGGAAGGTAATTATTTTCTCATTAAAAATCTATAAATGGTAAGTGGTGTTGTGGTAATTTTAAATTCATAGGGTTAATTCTTCAAATGGAAGAATAAAAATTTAATAGAATTTTATTTATATGAACTGATATTAAGAATCCCCGTGTGCCACTGTTTGCTTAACATATAGTTAGATACATAGTTTAGATCAGGTGCAGTTTTTTTTTACTGGCAAAGCCCAATCTCCCTGTCAACACAAGAGGACAGATTCGTAGGGTGAAGAATTGAGATGGTATTGCATTTATTTCTGTACCTTAGCGAACACCCACTGTCCAGTGTGACAAATATAAACCATTTCCCCCACACACATAATTACTTCAGTTCGCTACCTCTTAGTTACCGAATCTAAAAAAAACCTTCTGTAAATCTGAATACTGTACAAGAAAAAAATGTTAATTTATTATTGAATGAGACGCAAAATAAGCTGACTAAACCAATTTAGACTTCGAAATATGTGCAGGTATGTGTAGCAGTTTTGCATCATGTTAAATAGCCAGGGAGAAAGCATACCGATGTATGTACACCAGGGGTGATGAGTGCAACGGTAGGAAGTAAAACAATTGAACCTCACTGGGACAAAATATTAGATATATTTGAAGAAATATAAATTGATCACACGGTTCAGGCATTGAAATCTGGTATCACGGAATGTGCATTCCGGGGATACTTGCGATTGCTGTAGGTTCGGCATATTCAAACTAGAATCTATTATTTAAATGCTCTAACGCCGGATTCGCATCTTGTGAATTGCAATGGAACCAGCTTTTAAAACAGCGTTTCAGAAAATAGGAACGTTTCATTTTACCTGTTTTTTTTTACATTATAAACACCGACTTATCTGTTTGGTATGAAACCAATAACGACGCAAGATTTCATTCCGAATGATAAAATCGTTACCTGGGCTGCTGGCTTTGAAAGATCTGCAGCATATATTTAACGGGCAGAGACTGCTGAACAAGGCGATCTCGGCTGCTGCAGTATCACAGGCTTTTCACGCCGGCGTTCAAATGACCCAGCATTATTCCAGATTGATCAACATTCAGCGATGAATCCTATCGGTATCTCCCCTTGCTCTCTCTCTCTCGCTTTTCAACTTTACTTTAGTTTATTCAGGATCATATCACGTGAATGGAGTGGTACGGTCCAATACGAGATCTTGGGAAGAGATGGCATGATTCACACAACAGGGGAGGTGGAGACAGCTTCAGCGAAACAGGGATGCAGCAAGGGACGCCAGCCACAAAGCAGATTTATAGGTCCCAGACTAGAGCTCCGCACCAAATGGTACTGGTAATAAGGGAGGTTAAAAGTTTAATTGCGGATGTTGTAGAGGTAACATATATTCCTGGGATTTCTGTGTAGTTGCATTTGGATCCTGCTCAATGTTATATCTGGATACGAAGGCTCTCTCACACTACACTATGTAATCACACACACACACACATATATATATATATATATAACACTGACGAAGATAAGTGCGAGACGAGCTAAGGTTACCCGAGGATACAATGCACAATTATTTAATGTTAAGTCTCAAAACACACAAATCGTGGACATAGCGGGGCAAAGTCGAAACCTTTGCAATAAGTAAATCCATCCGCATTGTAAAACCAACGTCAGGCTAGATCATATTTGCTGCCCTCTGGAATCTGGAACATTGTTAATATTCTTCCCTGGCGCTGAATGCAACACTAGCGGTGTTCTGGCAATTCACCCAAGTAACTGTTCTTGATGTGTGAGCCAAGGCAGAGAGTGTTGGGCTATTCAGTCATGGAGAACATCATTAATGACCCCAATCCTGTCATCTCCACACATCCTTTAATGCCTATCTTTGTGGTAATGAAACATGATATGTGTAAAAGGATAATAATGAGATCTGGATAAAGTGATCAATTTCCCAGTAGCCCGGGTTGAACATGTAACCGACTGAACAGTACAGCAGAAGGTAATAATCCCATGATCCCTGATGTGTGCTGCTAGTCTCTTCCCTGCAATCTCTCATGCAGCGATGCCCTGAATATTAGTGCCATAAAAGAATGTTAGTGTCTTTTTTATGTTTCACTCCACTGGCAGTCTGAACAGAGTCCTGTTGAACGGTGATGCTTTTTGGGTTACATTCCTGAATGGGACAATACGGGCACTATCAAAATTGGTGTTGTAGAGGGTGCGCCTCTTTGGCTGGTGCCAAGGCACATTATTGAGCACAGCACAGGCAGTTTTATTCCACACTGCCTGAAATGTAAACATTCAATATTACAATTCCTCACCTCAATCAGCACTGAATTAGCAAAAAATATATATTTAAGTAGCACAGTACCCCGAGCACCAGATTGTGCTGGAGAGGCAGAATGGTCCATTGTGCAGGAAATAATAAGAGGGTATTTAATCAGCTGATTATTCATAGAATACCTATAGTGCAGAACGAGGTCATTTGGCCCATCAAGTTTGCTCCGACCACAATCCCACCCAGCCTCTATCCCCCTTAGCTCCACTTATTTACCCTGCTGGTCCACCTGACACTAAGTGGCAATTTAGCATAGCCAATCCACCTGACCTGGTTAAGATGATTGAAGTGTTAATGGCTGTTGAGTACTGTCAGAATGCCAATGTTACGGAGTTGGCCAACACTACAGCAGAGCCACAGAATGATGGAAAACGCAGAGTTAATATGAATGGGTTTTGCCAAATCTAACATTTCTGTTAACACATTGCAGTTGTAATAAAAAGAAACAGGAAATGCTCAGTAGCCCTGGCAGCATTGGAGCAAAGGGAAACCGAGTTAATGTTTCAGGTTGGTGATCTTTCATCAGAGCTGTTCTGGCAAAGAGCACTTATCTGAAACATAAGGCACCATTTTCCCAAGCTGTTGGAGGTGGTGAGAGGAATGAGAAAAGATGTTGCAGAGGGATGTTATTGCACTCTCTTGTGGCTTTTCCAGTGGCAATTTATGAGTCCAGGTGGGAAACCAATTATAGTTTAAAAGGCAATTAAGATCCTTTTTAAACTTGAAATATTTCTTTTCCAACACTATATTAACCACACATTGTGAGTGCAACTGACCAGGTTGGAGACAGCAACTGTATAGTGAGAACTCAGAGAGAAATTGATCTGATATCAACAGTATAGAGCATGAAACTGGCAAGTATCAGCCATGGTGAAAGGTTACGTCATCTCACCCTCAAGGTCATCCACCCTGAGGGTCATCTTACCCTGAGAGCCATCTCACCCTGAGCGCTATCTCACCTTCTTGCCTGTTACCTTCCCTGTTACATGGGGTCATGTATTCTGAAGTTGATTGGAGCTCTGAGGAGGAGATGTGTCTTGCTCTAGCTCAGCAGATACAGTAACAGAGGCAGCAAGTCCAGCAGCAGCAACTACCTTCTCTAAAGCCACAAACAGCTGGAGGAACCGAGGGCAATGACAGAGAGCTGCACCTTGAAGGAGGGGATGACCTCAGCATAGAGACTCCAGGTCAAGAGTCAGTTTCCTCAACCCCCCTCTTAGCAGCAATGTCTCCAAAGGCTCAGGCTCTTGAATCAGACAACCATAGACTCCAGTGGTCTCCTGGGCAAAGGCTTCTTCCAAGTGAAGCAGCCCATTACTTGTGGCTGTCAAGGTGAACCCAGTACTCAATTTATTTACATTCCAATCCTACCAGAGCTCAGTTGCTGTAAAGTCTCACAATCTGCAGCTCACAACTAATACATTATGTTAAAGCACACTCCAAATATATCAACTTCGAGACCAGTGAGACCAGTCAAACCCAGAGGACTTTTGGCTTTACTTCCGAAGTGGAATTTCCACAGATCCAGGGCCTGTAGACCATGTGGCGTCATCAGAGCAGACAAGTATTATTGTCAATCAGAACTGATTTCACTCACTGAATGTATTGCTGGTATGTGGCCATGTCATAGGAACCTCATTTTGAGCAAGCCAATTAGATTAATTTCATGCACTGGATTTGGAACTAACAACCAAATGTTGCAACAATTCTTTATTGTCACACAGCAGAGATCAACACAGTGTTCAGGTACTGATTTACAGAATCACAGTAACAAACAGAACACATTTAATCACTCATTTTGTGATTTCTACCTCTGCATCTTTCATTAGAAATTCACCCTTCTTTATGTCCCGTATTTTTACCACCTGACTTGATAATTCCAGTCTTTCTCTTGCTCTGCTGTGCCTCTCTGCATAGCACTTTTCACACTTCCCTAATCCGTGTGCACATCTTGCCTGGGCATCCTGTTTTTCTACGCCTTTTGAGTTTGTGCTTTTAACTGTCTATCGTCACTCGTCGTGATGGTTCAATTCAATGTAACAGTTCATCATAAGCAATGGCAACTGTTCATGCATTTCAGAATTTAAGTCAATCATCATCAGCACTTTGCTTTCAAAAAATCACCAATGTAGCCACAGACTATTGTCATTATTTCACTGTCACTGGGTCAAGAACCTGGTGCTTCCTCCCTAACAGCATTGTGGGTGTACCTACACTGGGTGGATAGCAGCTGTTTACATGTCACCACCACCTTCTCAAAGGCAGTTAGAGGGGACAATAAATGCTTACCTTGCCAATAACACAAACATCTCATGAATGAATGAAAAAGCGTCCACAAACCAGAGCCCTAATTAGTTTATTTATTTATTTTTGCTCATTCAAGTGGGACAGGGTGTTAAATTAGCATGCAGCTGAGTGTATGACCCACGTTATGGCCACACCAGAGGCTGCTAGTTAATTGCCATGCAAGCAGAACTGCTGTCCAATATTCCAAAAATGAAGAAATTAGCCCCAGGGATGGAACAGGTATTTTTGTGAATGATATTCATGATTTTGTATCTCTAACCACCAACGAAATCTAACACAGAGAAAACCAATTTTGTGTCTAGATTAGGAGAGAATTACTTGGAAATAATGAAGATAATATATCACTCTGCATTTGGACTGGGATTTATTCAGTAAAAGCATGGAACCCTGCAATTAAACTAAACTGAACTCCTGTTACAAAAGTGACAGCATAACTATATACTTAATAATAGTTTTGGAAAGCCATTTCCATGCATGATTCCTACATTAAAATATAAATGATGCTGTGGCAATAAGGGCATCCTATCACCCGTATGAATAATGATGTGATTTAGTGTATGAGCAGGAAACCCTGAAGCTCCTGACTCCCCAAAGCCTGTCCACCACCTACAAGGTATGAGTAAAGAGTGCGATAGAAAACTCTTTCCTGGATGAGTCCTGCTCCAACAACACTTAAGAAACCTGACACCATCCAGGAGAAAGCAGCCTTGAATATATTCAGTTACCCAGACTCCACTGCTCCCTGAATTTGACAATTCCAATGATTAATGGCCCTCTGAGAGAAAGAAAATCCTCCCCAACTCTGTTTTAAGTGGGGACCCCTTATTTTGAAACTGTACGCCCCAGTTCTAGATTCCCTGACAAGGGGAAATATCGGGTCAGATTCTTTGATCTTGCTTGCAGCTGGGATTGTCTGGCCCCACTGCAGTGAACGGAGGTTTGGCTGAGCGCTAAATTCTCTACTCTCACTGGCAACGATGGCAGGGCATGAACACCAGAGAATTCTGGCCATCCTCTCAGCATCTATCATATCAAGTCCTTTCAGAGTCACAATGTTTCAATAAAATCACCTCTCATTCTTCTAAACTGCTATGAGCATAGGCTTAACCTGCTCAAGCTTTCCTCATAAGATAATGCCTTCATTCCAGGAATAAACTTGGAACCTTCTCTGAACTGCCTGCAAGGCATGTATATCCTTCCTTAAATAAGAAAATCAAAACCGTGCCCAGTATTCTAGGTATGGTCTCACCAATATCTTGTACAGTTGTAGCATGACTTCCCTACTTTTATATTCTATGCCTCTTGCAATAAAGGCCAACATTCCACTTGCCTTCTTAATTACTTCCTATTCCTTCATGCTAATGTTTTGTGATTCATGTATGAGGACACACAGATCCCTCTGTATAACATTCTGCAATCTCACTCCATTTAAATTATATTCTGCTTTTCTTACTGCCAAAGTGGACAACCTCACATTTTCCAACATTATATTCTATTTTTCAGTGGAATTTATGCCATATGCCTCACCTATCAAAATCCTTTTGCAGATTTTTTGTATCCTCCTCAACTTGCTTGCCAAGCTGTCTTCGTACCATCAACTAATTTGACTACAATATATTTGGCTTCTTCATCAGAATCATTAATATAGCTTGCAAATAGTTGAGGCCACAGTACTGATCCATGTGGTATCCCTCTAGTTACAGATGGTCAATCTGAAAATGATTTTCAAAAATTTATCAACTGAGCTAAAAATATCATGACCAGGAATTTTTATGAACACGTTAACTGGGGTAGTCCAACTTTCAGTTTCGTGTTGGTTAATCAATCCTCTATTCATTCTAATATATGACTCCCAATACCAAGAGCTCTAACATTGTGTAGTAATCTTTTATGTGGCATCTTATCAAATGCTTTTTGGGAATCCAAATGCATTACATCTACTGGTTCCCCTTTGTCCACCCTTCTTGTTAAATTCTCAGAGAACTGTAATAAATTTGTCAGATGATTTCTTCTTCTTAAAACCATGTTGACTCTGCATGATTGTATTATGATTTTTCCAACTGTCCTTTAATTACTTTTCTAATAATAGGTTCCAGCATTTTCACAATGGCATATGTTAGACCTAATAGGCCTATAATTTGCTGTTTTCTGTCACCCCCCTTTCTTGAACAGAGGTACTAAATGTGCAGTTTTCCAATTTGCTGGGACCTTTCCAGAATCTAAGGAGTTTTGGAAGACTACAACAAATGTATCCATTATGTCTGCAGCTGTTTCTTTTAAAATCCAGGACAGGGATTCCCAAACCATAAGTCACAAGGTCGTGAGTTCAGAGACAGGAATGGTGACTCTTGAGTGGAGAACCTGGCAGGACAGTGCTGAGGTTCCATTACACGTGTGTGTACGATTCTTAGCTCCAAGGCCTCATGAGAGTCTTCAAAAAGGTTCTGGACAAAATCATGTCCCTCACCCAACAACTTTGCCCCCCCAACCACCAAAACCTGTGGCACAACAATTACACCCTCCCCCCCCCCCCCCCCCCCCCAAAAACTTAAGAACTGCCCCTCTTACTCTGGGGTTGCACTAATTTTCAAACACTAAAATGGGGTCACAGTGGGGAAACATTAGGGAAGCATTATCTTAGAATGCTGGCTATCAGTTCCAGCATTCTCTGTTCTAGGTCCATAAGACCATAAGACCATAAAACATAGGAGCAGAATTAGACCACTCGGCCCATCAAGTCTGCCCCGCCATTCAATCATGGCTAATATTTTTCTCATCCCCATTCTCCTGCCTTTTCCCCATAACCCCTGATCCCCTTATTAATCAAGAACCTATCTATTTCTGTCTTAAAGACACTCAATGACCTGGCCTCCATAGCCTTCAGCGGCAAAGAGTTCCACAGATTCACCACCCTGGCTGAAGAAATTCCTCCTAATCTCTGTTTTAAAGGATTGTCCCTTTAGCCTGAGGTTGTGCCCTTTGGTTCTAGTTTGCCCTACTAGTGGAAACATCCTCTCCACATCCACTTTATCCAGATCTCGCAGTATCTTGTAAGTTTCAATAAGGTCCCCCCTCATCCTTCTCAACTCCAACAAGTACAGACCCAGATTCCTCAATCATTCCTCATACGACAAACTCTTCATTCCAGGGATCATTCTTGTGAACCTCCTCTGGACCCTTTCCAAGGCCAGCACATCCTTCCTTAGATCTGGGGCCCAAAACTGCTCACAATACTCCATTTGGGGTCTGACCAGAGCCTTATACAGCCTCAGGAGTACATCCCTGCTCTTGTATTCTAGCCCTCTCAACATGAATACCTAACATTGCATTTGCCTTCCTAATTGCCGACTGAACCTGCACGTTAACCTTAAGAGAATCTTGAACAAGGACTCCCAAGTCCCTTTGTGTTTCTGATTTCTGAAGCATTTCCTATTAGAAAATAGTCTATGCCTCCATTCCTCCTTCCAAAGTGCATAACTGATGCGTGTTATCACACACAAGGCTTGAGATGCTCAGGAAATAAAGGCTTTTATTTGCTGTTACAATGAAGCTACTAAGTATATACACGATCCCAGACTGAGGGGTCCCAGACAGAGCAGTGACCTTTATACCTCTCCCAGGAGGCGGAGCCCGACTGGGATGTACCATAATAACTATAATACAAGGTGTAACAGCCCAACCCTAACCCCAACAGCAACAAGTAGAACAACCCATCCCTAACCCCAACAGCAACATATATATACATACTTGTAGTACTGGCCAGACCCTGGCTCAGTACTATCTAGTGGGAACCAACGATGGTTCACCACAATAACCTCACACTTTTCCACCTTGTGTTCTATCTGCCACTTCTTTGCCCACTCTCCTAAACTGTCCAAGTCCTTCTGCAGCCCCCCTGCTTCCTCAATACTACCTGTCCCTCTACATATCTTTGTATCATCTGCAAACTTAGCAACAGTGCCTTCAGTTCCTTCCTCCAAATCGTTAATGTGTATTGTAAAACGTTGTGGTCCCATCTCTGACCCTTGAGGCACACCACTAGTCACCGGCTGCCATCCTGAAAAAGACCCCTTTATCCCCATTCTCTGCCTTCTGCCAGTCAGCCAATCCTCTATCTATGCCAGGATCCTACCCTTAAAACCATGGGCACTTAACTTATTTAACAGTCTCCTATGTGGCACCTTGTCAAAGGCCTTCTGGAAATAAATCATATTTTGGCAGATAAGGCAAAGGAGAATCCAAAGAGCTTCTACAAATACATAAAGGGCAAAAGAGTAACAAGGGAGAGAGTAGGGCCTCTTAAGGATCAACAAGGTCATCTATGTGCGGATCCACAAGGGATGGGTGAGATCCTAAATGAATATTTCTCATCCGTATTTACTGTGAGAAAAGCATGGATGTTAGGAAACTTGGGGAAATAAATAATGATGTCTTGAGGAGTGTACATATTACAGAGAAAGAGGTGCTGGAAGTCTTAAAGCGCATCAAGGTAGCTAAATCCCTGGGAACTGATGAAGTGTATCCCAGGACATTGTGGGAGGCTAGGGAGGAAATTGCAGGTCCCCTTGCCGAGATATTTGAATCATCAATAGTCACAGGTGAGGTGCCTGAAGATTAGAGAGTGGCAAATGTTGTGCCTTTGTTTAAAAAGGGCTGCAGGCAAAGGTCTGGGAACTACAGGCCATGGAGCCTCACATCTGTGGTGGGTAAGTTATTGGAAGGTATTTTGAAAGACAGGATCTACAGGCATTTAGAGACGCAAGGACTGATTAGGGACAGTCAGCATGGCTTTGTGAGTGGAAAATCATATCTCACAAATTTGATTGAGTTTTTTGAAGGGGTAACCAAGAAGGTAGATGAGGGCAGTTGATGTTGTCTACATGAACATTAGCAAGGCCTTTGACAAGATACTGCATGGTAGGTTGTTGCATCAATTTAAATCTCATGGGATCCAGGGTGAGGTATCTAAATGGATACACAATTGGCTTTTTGACAGAAGCCAGAGGGTGGTTGTAGAGGGTTGTTTTTCAAACTGGAGGCCTGTGACCAGCGGTGTGCCTCAGGGATCAGTGCTGGTCCACTGTTATTTCTCCTTTATATTAATGATTTGGATGAGAATATAGGAGGCATGGTTAGTAAGTTTTGCAGATGATACCAAGATTGGTGGCACAGTGGACAGTAAAGAAAGTTATCTCCGATTACAATAGGATCTTGATCAATTGGGCCAGTGGGCTGACGAATGGCAGATGGAGTTTAATTTAGATAAATGTGAGGTGATGTATTTTGGTAGATTGAACCACGGCAGGACTTAATGAGTTAATGGTAGGGTGTTGGGGAGAGTTACAGAAGAAAGAGATCTAGGGGTACATGTTCATAGCTCCTTGAAACTGGAGTCACAGGTGGACAGAGTGGTGAAGAAGGCATTCGGCATGCTTGGTTTCATCGGTCAGAACATTGAATACAGGAGTTGGGACATCTTGTTGAAGTTGTACAAGACATTGGTAAGGCCACACTTGGAATACTGTGTACAGTTCTGGTCATCCTATTATAGAAAAGATATTATTAAACTAGAAAGAGTGCAGAAAAGATTTACTAGGATGCTACCGGAACTTGATGGTTTGAGTTATAATAAGAGGCTGGATAGACTGGGACTTTTTTCTCTGGAGCGTAGAAGGCTGAGGGGTGATCTTATAGAGGTCTATAAAATAATGAGGGGCATAGATCAGCTTGACAGTCAATATCTTTTTCCAAAGGTAGGGGAGTCTAAATCTAGAGGGCATAGGTTTAAGGTGAGATGGCAGAGATACAAAAGTGTCCAGAGGGGCAATTTTTTCACACAGAGGGTGGTGAGTGTCTGGAACAAGCTGCCAGACGTAGTAGTAGAGGCGGGTACAATTTTGTCTTTTATAAAGTATTTAGACAGTTACATGGGTAAGATGGGTGTAGAGGGATATGGGCCAAATGCGGGCAATTGGGATTAGCTTAGGGGTTTAAAAAAAAAGGTGGCATGGACAAGTTGGGCTGAAGGGCCTGATTCCATGCTGTAAACCTCTATGACTCTATGTCCATTGGTTCTCCTTTATCTAACTTCCTTGTTACCTCCTCAAAGAACATTAACAGATTTGTCAGACATGACCTCCCCTTGACGAAGCCATGCTGACTCAGTCCTTTTTTATCACGCACTTTCAAGTACTCTGCGATCTTATCTTTAATAATGGACTCTAAAATCTTGCCAATGACTGAAGTCAGGCTAATCAGCCTATCATTTCCTGTTTGCTGGCTTCCTCCCTTCTTGAACAGCGGTGTTACATTCACTATTTTCCAGTCCCCTGGTACCCTCCCTGCCTCCAGTGATTCCTGAAAGATCACCGCCAATACCTCCACAATTCCTCAGCTACCTACAAGTCCAGGGAGTTGTCAACTTTTAGTCGTGAGTGTTTTTTCTTGCACTTTTTCCTGTATTGGCAGTGATTATTTCAAGCTCCTCCCTGTATACCATGTATGAAGCATTGGCAATTGGGAGGCCAATCAGAATCCTCATTGTAGCACAGATTTGAAATTGGTAAATTAATAGTTGACTAATCCAGAATGATCCTTAACAGGAAATAAACTAGTCTGGCTAAAACCTAACCAGAACTCTTCTACAATAAAGTTCAAACTGTTCAAAATAGGAATAAAGTTCAAACTGGACAGAGTAGGATTGATTCCATCACATTAAATTTTCTGTATCCTTCAGTGTAGTAGTGATCAGTGTGTTTCTGCACAGCTTTAATGCTATTTCTGAGCTATTTAAAATCAATACTTTACCAACTGAGCTAAAAATATCACGACCAGGGATTTATATGAACATGTTAACTGGTGCACCAAAAATAGAGCACAAACCATAGTTTCAGAATGACTTGTTCACAGATGGTGGGATTCTTTTGTTCACAATCAGGTAATTTGGTAAATTGTGACACCCAGAAATAGTAACACCAAAGTGAAAGAGTGGCCATTGTGTGGTCTCTGGAGTGGGATTGCCAAATTTGGGACAGTTTTATGTTGTAAGCCATATCCATTCGGTACAGGAATAAAAATACTGCACTGAAGTTCATTTCTCATAAAGCCACTTATCACCTCGCGAGGAAGGAGATTTTCATTGGGCTCTCAGGCCCTTTAGCTGAATTGTTAGTGATTGACTCGCTTACTCATCCAGCCCATTGAGTGCTAAATATTTAATTCCAGCATGCCGTGTCTTACAAAAAATATGTACTCTGGCTTTTACCGAATTCACCGCACTGATTCCTATGCCTTGGAGCTCTGAAAAGCAACATCCCAGAATTCTGTGCAACTTTCACACCTGGGTAATGAGCAGTTTGACAAGAGTGCCAACCCGCTTTGTCACCTGTATCCACTCAAACTGTATGATATCCAATTCAATGGCTTGCCACTGACCTCAATGGAAGCTGTCCTGGGACATCCAACAATCTCCGTGGAGAGATCTTTACCTCTCTCTACAGATTGCAACGTAGTTTAATGGGAATTCCCAGTGTTGAACTGCAGTGCCAAACAGCTTATCACATTACATAACAGGCTACAAGATGAAGGGATGTAAAATCGCTGGCTTCAAAGCACCCCTCCCGAATGAGCTCAATGCATTCTATGCCCATTTTGAGCAAGAGGTCAGCAAGAGCATGCCCTCCGCCCTGGAAGCCCTGGATGAACCTGTATCTGGGGTCACCATTGCTGATGTCAGAGCTTTCTCGAAGGTCAAACCATGGAAAGCGACTGGCCCGGATTGGAGTACCCAGATGAGCACTCAGATCCTGCGTGGATCAGCTGGCGGGGGTATTCGCTGTCATCAGACTTTTGAATGGACCTACCTTGCATTAAGTTGATCTTTCTCTACACCCTAGTTATGACTGTAACACTACATTCTGCACTCTCTCACTTCCTTCTCTATGAACACTCTGCTTTGTATAGCGCGCAAGAAACAATACTTTTCACTGTATGCTAATACAGGTAACAATAATAAATCAAATCAAATCAAAAATCAAAAATTACAGAATTCTCACAGATTGTTTGCCAGGAAACAAAAAGCACAAATAGTCAAAGTACTTTTTAAAAAATTGTTCAGAGAGCAAAATGAAAATTGGAACTTATGTGTGGGCTGGATTTAATGGGCCTCATAGACAGGTAAATATGTGGCATTATGTCATTAGGGCCTGGGTGGGATTGTGGTCAGTGCAGAATTGATGGGCCGAATAGCCTCCTTCTGCACTGTAGGGATTCTATGATTCTATGAAACCCACTCCCCAATCTCAATTTTGACCCACATCCATTTTATACTGGGAACAGCATTAAATATTTTGGAGGCAGGACCTCTGCACTTCTCCTTGGAGGAAGCTCCATCTTAGAAAGCTGCCATCCAGTCGGGTAGCCTGCAGCTCTGCAATCCCAGCAGCGCCACCTCGATCAGTGGCCACTGTTCGGACTACAGGCAGTACAGAACTATGAGAAACTTGGGTAAGGCATAGGCAAGTTAAAGACAGGTTAGCAGGCCAAAGCAAGAGGGTTTTGCTGCAGGGTGGTGGGTGGTTTCAACAGGGCAGCATGGAGGGTTACAGGGGATGATGAACTTGGGAACACAATGCATCCAATGGGCCCAGGGGAGTGAGAAGGGCCCTCAATAGGCCCTAGGGTGGGTGTGCTGCCTGCTGGCTCCCTCATCTTCTGTTGTCATCCAAACAGAAGGGTCCAATTACAATATTACACAGTATTACTTTAGCCAATAACATTCCACCTATCAACAGGATTAGGAGATCATTAGCTCATTGCACCTGAGGTTCCTACCCTGTTACTTAGGAAATCTAACTCATGTACATCCAGTATATCCAAGGCCACAGCTAACATCTGTGAATTTGAATTAGCGAATGGAGTCAATCTTCGCCCGAATCTGGCCTCTCTTAGCAGCTTGAGAGATTGCACCAGCCTTGCTACCCAGGAGTGACTATACTCCCATACATTCAAGACTTCTAATTAACCTCGCTCCTGCGTATCCCAAGCTGACAAGAAAAACTGCCTTTCTGTACTCCATTGCATTAAAATAATTTGGTCTGTCTACCACTGTGTTTCCCATCATGCTGAGCAGCTAGATCATTGTTTGGCCAAACATTAATAATACAGTTTATTTTCAAAATACTTGGTTAAATTGTGGTTATACATTTTATAATACCTGCATATATTGTTCCAGGCACGTTGTGAATTCTAACTACATATAAAGCACTTTATAATTACCTTAACCTAGTCTACTTATTATAGTAAAACTGACATGAAGGGCTTCTATAATCTGATTTCAATTTAACCTTCTTCAACTTTGTTTAAAAAAATTAACAAATAATCATAAAGGAAACATATAACAACATTTCACAAATATGAAATCGTCATTTCACAGCCAAATTGGTTATACAACCATAATTATTACTTAGATTGCCATCAAATACACAGTTACACCTCAAAGAAGAAGGTCTAATTTTTATGGGGTATCTAACAGCGATGTGGGAGGGAAGGAAAGTTCTCGCAAGGTCAATCGATTTCAATGATTTCTGGATCAGGGAAAGGTGGATCCACACATAGCAGTAAGTGGCAGATTGTAATGTCAAGATTTCCATTGATTCTATGCTTGCAGTCAGTTCTCAATTCTTGCCAATTCCTGTCAAAAATATCCTGCAGATTCCAGGCTGATGTCTCCTCCAGCATTCTCAGGGAGTGTGGTAAGGATGTTAGTATCTGTCGTGTGTGGCTAGTGTGCGCTTGGTCTCTTGTTGTAGAAACACTGGATGATGATTTAACGCTGGGAAAAGCCATGACCCTAACAGCCCAAATCAAACCGACCATGTTAGATTCAAGGAGGATTCAAGAAATGCACCCTCAGACTTTTAAGGTTGCTTACGCAACCAGTTCAAGTGCAAGATGCAATGGACAAAGGGACTTCAGCATTATCAACAACACATGGTCCACTTTGCTTGTTACATCTTCAAAGAATTCTACCAAATAGTCAAACATGTTTTATCCCCTACTACACTCCTTATACACCTATGACTATTTGGCCAAATTCCCCTCCAACTCGATTTTCAAGTTTGCTGATGACACCACAGTAGTGGGTCGGATCTCAAACAATAACAAGTCAGAGTACAGGAATGAGATAGAGAATTTGGTGAACTGGTGCGGCGAAAATAATCTGTCCCTCAAACAAAACGAAGGAGATTGTCATCGACTTCAGGGGAGAAAATGCCCCTGTGTACAGCAACGGGGACGAAGTGGAAAAGGTTGAGAGCTTCAAGTTTTTAGGTGTCCAGATCACCAACAACCTGTCCTGGTCCCCCCATGCCGACACTATAGTTAAGAAAGCCCACCATACCTCTATTTTCTCAGAAGACGAAGGAAATTTAGCATATCAGCTACGACTCTCACGACTTTTACAGATGCACCATAGAAAGCATTCTTTCTGGATAATGCTGAAGTCTCTTTGTCCAGCTTGGCATGGCTCCTGCTCTGCCCTAGACCACAAGAAACTACAAAAACTTGTGAATGTAGCCCAATCCATACCCAAACCAGCCTCCCATCCATTGACTCTGTCTACACTTCCCACTGCCTTGGCAAAGCAGCCAGCATAATTAAGGACTCCACGCACCCCGGACATTCTCTCTTTCACCTTCTTCCATCAAGAAAAAGGTACAAAAGTCTGAGGTCATGTACCAACCGACTCAAGAACAGCTTCTTCCCTGTTGCCATCAGACTTGAATTACCTTGCATTAAGTTGGTCTTTCTCTGCACCCTAGCTATGACTACATTCTGCATTCTCTTGTTTCCTTCTCTATGAACCGTATAGAGCACAAGAAACAATACTTTTCACTGTATGCTAATACATGTGACAATGATAAATCAAATCAAATCAAAAATCCTTCATAAAACCATGCTGACTCTGATGGATTGTGTTTTAACTTTACTGCTTCCTTAATAATGGATTTCCAATTACAGATATTGTACTAACTGGTCTATGGTTTTCTTACCTTCTGCCCTTCTCCCTTTTTGAACAGGGGCATTACATTAGTCTTTTTCCAATGCACCGGAACCTTTCGAGAATCCAGGGAATTTTGGATTATCATAACCAATACCTCCAGTATCTCGATGTAGGATATCAGTCCCTGGGGACTTGTCTGCCTTTAATCCCAGTAGTTTGCTCAGTATTTTTTCCCTAGTGATGGTGATTGCTTTAAGTTCCTCCTTTTCAACAACCTCTGTATTACCTGTTAGAATTGGAATAGTTCTCGTGTCCTCTACCATGAAAACTGAGGCAAAATATTGATTTAGTGTCTCTGCCATTTTGGTGTTCCCCATTATTAACTCCCCAGTCTCATCCTCTAAAGGACAAACATTGATTCTAGCTAATCTCTTCCTTTTTATATAATATAGAATCTTTTGTTATCTGTTTTTATATTTTGCACTAGATTTCTTTCATAATTTACTGATCTTATGGGTCTGCCATTATCTACAGGGTTTCCCATTGAATGCACCCCTCTTTACCAGGAAACCCACGGTGGGGGTGCACCATTGGCAGGATCATATTATCTCACTGGCGTAAATGGCTGCAAGATTTTAGCATATGTCTCAGTAATTGCACCAAACCATACCTCTTTGTCTCTATTTGCTTTGCTAACTCATTAATTTTATTCTGATTGCTATGCGCATTCAGATACAAAGCTTTTACGTTTGTCCTAATAATAATTTCCCTTACTCTTGTATGACTCCTTGGTGTAATGTTGTTGTCATGCTCTGTCCCTTTCATTCATTATCTGGTAACAATTAGCCTCATCATGAACCTGGAATCCTATCTTCTCCTTACATTTTGGTTTTTTAAATTTCCATTCAACTGTATCCTCAACTTTCAGATTGTCAACAAAGCAATGATTCCAGACAGTTATCTATTCTGTATGATCTGAGAGCTGGTCTGATGTCAAATCGTAAACCTTTTACTTGCCCCGGGCTCTTGGCTACGACAGCCATTATGCTCCTTATATATCCAAACCAAGGCTTTAACACTGGTTATAGGATTCTAATACATGATTCAAGGACAACCAGGCAGATCCTATGTCAAGACTCTGAGGCATATATATTTTTAAAATTAATTTCCTGGGGAACTAATGAAAAATTCTACATGCAAAAATTGCTGTTCTAGAAGCTGTGAAAGTAGAAAACAATTTATTTAGTTCAATTGAACCAAAGGAAGGAGATTCTGGCTCAGATTTACAAGACTTTTAAAGTAATGTGCATTTCTAAAATTGCTTTCACAATGATTTTCATTTGATTTGATTTGATTTATTATTGTCACATGTATTGGTATACAGTGAAAAGTATTGTTTCCTGCGCACTATATAGACAAAGCATACCATTCATAGAGAAGGAAAGGAGAGAGTGCAGAATGTAGTATTACAGTCATAGCTAGGGTATCCAGGAAGATCAACTTAATGCGAGGTAGGCCCACTCAAAAGTCTGATGGCAACAGGGAA
The DNA here is from genome assembly GCF_964213995.1 of Mustelus asterias. Lineage (NCBI taxonomy): Eukaryota > Metazoa > Chordata > Chondrichthyes > Carcharhiniformes > Triakidae > Mustelus > Mustelus asterias. Next base: position 94,233,569 of record NC_135804.1, read on the forward strand.
GAAACTGTTCTTGAGTCGGTTGGTACATGACCTCAGACTTTTCTATCTTTTTCCTGATGGAAGAAGGTGGAATAGAGAATGTCTGGGGTGCATGGGGTCCTTAATTATGCTGGCTGCTTTACTGAGGCAGGGAGAAGTGTAGAGAGTGTCAATAGGTGGGAGGCTGGTTTGAGTGATGGACTGGGCTTCGTTTACGACCCTTTGTAGTTTCTTGCAGTCTTGGATAGAGCAGGAGCCATATCAAGCAGTGATACAACCGGAAAGAATGCTTTCTATGGTGCACCTGTAAAAGTTTTACCATAGAAACCACCCTAAGTATGAAACAACTGAAAGGAAAGCAATACATGGAACTCTTACAAACCTAGGCATGTTGAGGTTCTGATGATGTGCTGGTTTCCAAGTGAAGTGGATAAACATGTCTTATGATCATTTTTGTGCCAATTTTCTCTCTTATTGAGGAATGCAGCTCTGTTGGCACCGTGAAGCTACGCTCGAGAAACCTCACCCAAGTGGCCTTTCTTTTCATGTGAACTATGACAATGAGTATCAGATGGCCATCTGATATGGGAAATCTGGTCTTGTCCAGAGCCAGTGCCTGTAATTGTCAACAGTTAATACAAGAAAGCAAGCAGGGGCAGAAAGCCTAACTGCCCTTGAAGCCAGAACTGTTGCTTTCCTTATTATAGCTCTCCAGCAGCTGCACTGCCTAAGGAATCTATCCTGAGACACATTGGTCAGTGCTATTTACCCAGTAAACCACTGGAGAGGCATCCCGTATTGAAATATTTTCTCCCTCTTTTTTAGTCTTTTGAATCTTTTATGACTGCACAACTCTTTTTTTCCTTTTGGATTTGTTTAGATCATTCATCTGTTCCTTTGGTTTGCTTTTACTTCATGATTGTGGTTTTCCAATGTTTCCATGTGGTGAGCACTGCAAATATTCACACATTCCTGAAGAAACTCTACACATGTCGAACTACTGCTCAGAACTCCCCTGTGCATGTTAATACACTCCGAGGACCCACTGCAACGATTGACAATTTCTCAGGGACCCTTTCCAAACAACAATATTCTCCCACCAGTCCCTTTATTTTAACCTTTGAGGAACACTGTTGATTACTCAAAGGAAAACAATGCTGAATTTGTCTTTATTAGAAAACATCAGAATAATATGCTAATTAGTCAACAAGCACTGAATAATTATAGAATGCACAATTCTCAAGGCACTTTGGTCATGGTTCACAATAGACCTGGTCCCAGACAAACAGAAATCTATAGACTTTCAGGACCTTAGGTCCCCTGTACATAGCCTTTGAGTAAGAAGTTTAACAACACCAGGTTAAAGTCCTTTGAGGCCAGTGAGTCCTAGTTTAAAAACCCGTGCTTTGTTGACATTAAACCTCTCGATTCTCATTTTTTGTTGAAAATAAAGTCTATGTGCTGAAAAAAATAATTTTGCAATATAATGTGTTGCAACAGTCCAAAATATTCCGCTCCTAATTAGTTGTCAAAACATCTTTCAACCAGCCTATAAAGATTATTGCAAATCTTTATTGCGTTTTGAGAAATAATTTTCTTCTAACATCTACTTAAGCTAAGTTTATTGCCTGTAGTCCTACTGCTTCACATTATTTTGCATTAATGGGTTAGTTCTGACCCACTGCAATGAACCTACTTCCTGGTCCTGGCGGGTTTGTGCTTAGCTGAGAAGGAAGCAAAGAGACTGTGGTGAGGTGGATCAGTTATAAATGAGGCTGAGTGTGTCAGACAGGCAGGGTCTTTATGGTGTCCTCGGTGGTAGTGTTCTCCCTAGAGTATAATTCAATGTTGTGTTACACCATCTCTCCAACTGTTTATTGCAGTCAATGATAACCTCCCCCTCCACTTATTTCCAATTGAGCTGTTTATTTTGTTGATTAACCTGTTACCATTTTGATCCTACGATACATAGCCCCTGTGTCAAAAGAATTCTGCACATTCTGACAAATTTGTGCCAAGTAGACACTGGTGCAACCCTTGGAGCACCCTACGATGCAACTCTTGAAGCTTTCTCATTCAATTAAAGGTTGCCCTCCTATCATTGTCAGTTATACTGTCTACCTGGATAAAAACCAATAGTTCCCCGGCTCGACTGAACAGACTCTCTCCAGCCTTTTCACACAATGTGCAGACGCAAAAGTGGAGCATACTTTGAAACACCATTTGCAATACCGCACTCTCAACAGATGGAAAGCAAGAGCAGGAAACACTGACTGGTTTCAGGCTAATGTGGAACCTGTAATTGAAGTCAAGGGGTCATTAATTATAAGAGAAATCCAAGCGAGAACGCATTATGAGCTGAAATCCAAGAAGGATAACTGTACTAAACAAAGGTATTAATAGTTAATTGTGCGAAGCAATTAAAGAAATGGTCTGTAGTTGAACAGACAAATTCTGAATATAGCTTATTAGATGATAAGAGCTCCAGGGCTTTAAAACAAAGTGAGATGATATTATTATTTGAAAGTATGATGGGAACATGCAACCTGGCCTGAGGGGACTACAGAGTGTCTCCATGGCAGACAGGAGAAGAAGAGGATAGGATAATTATTGATCACATTGTGTAACCAGCCAGCTTGGAAAAACTTTCTGAAGAAGCCCCTTAGTGTGTTTGATTGGAGATTCAGAGCAGCTCTGATTCAGAAAATCCAAATGCTGTACCTCAGCCGAGAATCATGTAATGTGTCGGGACAAGGCAACTGTGCTTGCACTAAATATAAACCCGCAATGTGTAAAACCCCGGAAGGACTCAATTTAGGATTGAATAATTTAACTTTATGTTAGCAATAACTGTGTCTTTGCTGGTGTTTAATTCTAAGGTTATGTTCCACAGCATCACTGCTGCCCATTGCAATGGTACCATGCAGGGAGATATTCGACAGAGAAATCCAAACTGAACACTTTCACATTCCTTTCCTATAAAAGCCAGAAGAAGATAGCTGGTTGACCTTAGGATACCTCTCTCTGCGGTCAGCGTATCAGTGTCACCTGAAATTTTAGACTGGTGGACTGCAAATAAGAAATAAAACAGATCGGAAATATACACCAGATGCAGCATTTCATAATCATAGATTTGTCACAGTAGCACTGCTGCCTCACAGCACCAGGGACCCAGGTTCAATTCCCGGCTTGGGTCACTGCCTGTGCGGAGTCTGCACGTTCCCCCCATGTCTACGTGGGTTTCCTCCAGGTGCTCTGGTTTCCTTGCATTCCAACCATTATTTTGTAAATTGAGTTTGTGTCTTTATATGCCCTGTTTGTGAACAGAACTCCCACTTACTTGATGAAGGAACAGCGCTCCGAAAGCTAGTGGCTTTTACTACCAAATAAACCTGTTGGACTTTAACCTGGTGTTGTGAGACTTCTTACTGTGTTCCTCCCACAGTCCAAAGGTGTGTTGGTTGGGTGCATTGGCTATACTAAATTCTGCCTCAGTGTACCCAAACAGGCGCCGGAATGTGGCGACTAGGGGGTTTTCACAGTAACTTCATTGCAGTGTTAATGTAAGCCTACTTGTGACACTAATAAATAAACTTTAAACTTCTTATTTGCCACTGGGTTAGCCACAGGAAGTCAGATGACATGGTGCTTTATCTGTGTAGGATGCATTGGAAGACAAAAAGAATTTCCAAAATAGACATCATTCCAGCTATTTAAAAACATTCCAGTGAAGTTTTATCCAATGGTTGGTTGTAAGCAGTAACTAAGCCTGAAGAGACAACAGCTCCCCTCCCAAAAAAAAGCATTGGAGTAGAAGTCACGCTTCAGCCACACAAAACCCGATGAGACAAAACTTCACTGATCTAATTGTAAAACTTGCTTCAAGTCCCACAGTTAATGATTTCACATTTGATCCATCAGAAGGAATTCCTCAGTTGTAGGTAATAAAATAAAATAATATTTACTGCAACTTATAACTCAAAGAAAAAGGTTTAATAAAAAAACTTCATTACTCCAACACTTGAGGCCTCACCCTGGGCCATTCCAAGCTTCCACAAATCCCAGCAGCTCCTTATTTATACTGAGTCAGCTGGTCAGATGACCACCACATCATTTTGTCATTGATTACATAGTTTACTGGGTCAGCTGACCCTTACAGCATGTTACCATTGGTCACCCTACAACGGGTCCAATGTTATCATTGGTTACATTCTAACATCCCTAAAGCCTAGTACTCCTGGCACTAGCAAGGGGGTACTTGCATGATCCTATTGCCATTCATAATATCAAGTCAAGCACATCCCTCCCTGGCCAGTCAGCTCAGATAACTACACATGTTACCTATGCAACCTGCAGGCACCAGCTGACAACAGCAAATAAAGCCCAAGAGGTTCATAAAAACAATCGCCAGACAGGCACTTCAGGCACTCCAGCCTCTCAAATAGCCTTATAGATTAGAATTGACCACAGCTAGAAGATCACATACCGGCACCAAGGGAAAAGCTGGTGACAATGAATACAAAACGATGCTGCCAGTGAGGGAAGAAAATTGATGATTGGAAATTGATGAAGTTCATATTTTGGGAAGCAGTGTTTTTGAACTGTTTCTTTAAGTAGCTGGAATGATATCTGCTTTGGGAAATTTTTTTGTGTTCCACTGCATCCTCCACTGCATCCAGTCACGCACCTTGTCCTGTGACTGTCTGTGATGAGCCCATTGACAAATCCATGAGAATTATGAAATGGTGCACTTGGTGTGCATATCCGGTCTGTTTTATTTCTTATTTGCAGTCCATTTTTCTTAAAATAGATAAGTTTTGTCTCAAACTTCATAAAAATAATAAACAGTTCAGGCAGTTATTTGAGACAAACCAGAAAATTGGCCTTGGGTGAAACCGATGCAAAGTAGGTGGTATGCTTGTAACGTGTATCAAATGGTTGCAATCAAGGGTATGCTGGAAAATCAGCCCTGGTCTCATCTACAGAATTGAGTATTCGATGCAACTCAATGTCAGAGCCCTGGAAAATTACCAAGCAGGTACCGAAGGCTGAAACAGGTACCCTCCTTGGCATTTCAAGGGCCCAAATGACTGCTTTGTGGCCTTCAGCTTTATGGCCCAGTACCAAACCATCATTGTACTTTGAGGTGATTTTGGAGTTTGAGAGCATTGGGAACATTCCTGGGCTTGAGTATCTATGGAAATGGGTCCGAAATTATTGGAGTTGGTCCTATGATCTGGAATTACCGGGAGACAGCTCCTTGAAGAGGGAGGATCTTCCATTCGAACAATCTCATGGTCCAGGAAAGTATCTTAGGGCTCCGTGAAACAGAACATTGGGGTGACTTTGCAAAGGGTGTTGTGTGGTGGAAAATGCACACAGACAGAAGACTCTTGATATATTAAATTGTTATTTTTCTGAAAGCCCAAAAGTTTAAAGTTTATTTATTAGTCTCACAAGTAGGCTTACATTAACACTGAAATGTGAAACTCCTCTAGTCACCACACTCCGGCACCTGTTCGGGTACACTGAGGGAGAATTTAGCATGGCCAATGCCCCTATCCAGCACATCTTTCAGACTGTGGGCAGAAACTGGAGCACCCGGAGGAAATCCACGCAGACACAGGGAGAGAGTGCAGACCTTACTCAGACAGTGACCCAAGCGGGAATTGAACCTGGGTCCCTGGATCTGTGAGATAGCTGAACGCAAAAATAATTAGGCTAATTTTAAGATCTCTGTGGGGTTTGCTGCCGACCAGTACTACCATTGCCTTCTAATTTCAGTTACTTCCCTAACTTTGCCTATGTTTTTTAAAGGCAAAAAATAGAATCAAAATACTAATAAAAAACCACAGCAATTGTTCAGTGGAACACATGAAAATGTAAAGGGATTACAAATAATATTTTCTACTGTGACTGGGCTATAAAATTGGTTTCAAAGCTATATATAAAATGAGAGAAAAGCAGAGACAAAACCTAATTCAAATTTGTGACCACAATGAGGAACAGTGCTGCATTTAAACAGAAAAAAATGATAATGAGGAATTCTGCAACATACAGTAAGAGAAAGGAGAGCATTGAAATAACATTTGCAACAGTTAAATATTGAGACAACACAGCAGTTGAAATAATAATTGGAAACTTTCTTCCTATATCACACCTTGGTCTCACCCCAACCCTGCCCTATGTCTAGATAAGAGATGGAAATTCTGTACACGTTCTTAAGACTTTGAACAAAACAATCAGACCAGAATTACTTTAGAGTGTCTTATTGAAAAGGTTGAAACAGCTAACTAGCTGTCATCCAAAGCAGAAGCTAGATAAATGATGACTATTAATCATTTGCATCAAGTTGGTTTGTACCAGTGTAGCCATTTTATAAATTCCATTATTTTAATGAATTGAAATGCAGCCAAAGTCCTGAAGAAATGTTGAATCACTACATGTACCACTAATGTGGTAAACTGCTCTATCTTTCACATGTAAATTAATTCAAGCTTCAAAGGCACACAATGCATTATGAGGTTGCCTGTGCTCCCCACTAAGGTGGTGGAAATGGAAACAATCCAAAGGGAATTGGATGGCCACTTGGAGGAAATGAACTTGCAGGGCTAGAGGGATTGAGCAGGGGAGTGGGACATATTGGACTGCTCTGTGGGACTCAATGGATGAAATGGGGTTCTTCTGGGTCGTAAGTGGTTCTGTGACTGGGCGGAATCTTACCAAGAAAAGGCAAAGGCCGGAATGTTCTGGCTGTTCATGCCTCGCCACTGCTGCAAGCGAGGATGGAGAAGTTGGCACTTAGCCAAATCTCTCTTCGCTGCAGTGGGAACAGAGAATCCTGTTGGCGTGATGGCCAGAAAATTCCGGCCCAAGCATCAGGATCTGACTGAAAACCAGTGTGTTCCTCTCCAGAGAAACAGACAGGTTGGGGCCGGTTCCTCCAGCTCGCTGCATTGCTCTAGCAGCACAATGGGCAGGGAGACATCAGCGGAGGCTGTTTAGCGGGCTCCCTGCTGGGTGTCACGGCCTCTGCGCATCTTTGAGGCTAAGAGTTTTAGAGTAGTCAGCTCCGCGCCAATTTGAGCTGATTTCTATATTGTAATCCGCATTTCAATATCATTATCCAGGCCTGTTAGCATCTTCCCACCCCCCCTGCCAGGAATGGTTTACTCCAGCAGGGTTTACAACAACTCCCCACTAACGGTGATTTGGCCACCAACCCTACTGGAGAGAAGAGAAGCCATGGAGGTTCCCCCCAGGAGGTTGGGGTAAGAGGAGGGGGGGGGGGGGGGTGCACCTGGACATTGCCAGCCTGACTCTCTGGCACTGCCCAAGGCACAAGCTGGCAATGCCCAAGGGGCACCTTGGCACTGTCCACCAGGCAACAGGCAGTACCAAAGGGGCAGGGCCAGAGGTGGCAGGGCCAAATGGTGTGGCAGGGGCTATAGAGGTGTGAGGTCGCACACAGGGATTGGTGACAGAGGGAGAAATGGGGGTGATCGGGGCTGGCCACCTGGATGGGGGTGTTCAGGACTGCTGGGAGGGGTGGTTGGAAATGCAGGGGGTAGGGCGGGGGGGGTGCTGGGGACTGCTGAGGGGTGGGGGGTCTGGACTGCCAGGGTAGAGAGCGAAGGCCAGTGATCGAAGGCCAGTGATCGCGTGCCATGGGGCTGGCTAGTGATTGGGAGGCCAGAAATGCGGGGTCACTGCGCATGCAGCGATCTCAGTGCTGACAGATTGGCACACATGCAGTGGCCCGCTCAGCGCTATGCTGCCGGCCTCTCCAACGGGAATTGGTTCTACCTACTGATTTTCAGAGCGGATCTTGTCAGTACCCTTTGCAGTGCTCAGAGTGTTGGAGATTCATTTTGAAAATCCTGCTAAAAAATACCCAGCGGGCTTAACTCCAGTTTTTACACGAATTTGGCACTTAGTTTTTTTGGGAGAATCCCACCCAGGCCTTAATGGTATTTTATCAAAAAAAAGTGAGGGGGGGAGCGGGGTGGCGAGATTCACACTGTCATTTTGAGGGGCAGGGCCTAAAGACACCAGCAAAGTCCAGCTCCACAGAGATTGGGGCGCCCTCAATCAGAGCAACAAATATCCATCCCCCCACCCACCATCGAGGTATCAGGAGCTCCCCCACCTCCTCAAATAGTCATTGCCTGCATTTTCCTCTTTGCCCACCCCCCTGCAGTCATCGCTGGCATCTCCCTTTACATTCCCCCCGTATCATCACTACCCCCCCCCCCACAATATTGTTGCCATCTCTCTATTTCCTTCTCACCATCCCCCCCAATCATTGCAAGCATCTCCCTATCTCCCTCTCAACCCTGCGCCCCATCCCCCCACCACCGATCATCACCTGCACCTCCCCCCCCCCAACAGAATTATTGCTGGCATCTCCTTCTCACCCCCAGTACCCCGATCATTGCTGGCACCTCCAGCTGCCCCCCCAGCCCCCACCACCAACATCACTGCCATCTCTCTTGTCCCTAATCATCACCAGCATTTCCTCCCCACTTCAGTGCGTGTGCTCTCCCTGAGCTTTCTCCTCTGGGTAAATGAAACGCATAGGATGCAATCTTACCGGCCATTCACATCATGCTCCTGCTGCAGCAAAGTCGGATAGTTTGTCGCCCAGCCAAATCTCCATTCATTGCAGCAGGATGGGAAAATCCCACTGGTACCTTTCCGGCCATATTCTCTCTGCAGTGTAATCACATGAGGCAATAAGCATGCCCTCAACATGCAAGCAACTATGCTCAGTGGAACTAGATAAGATGATCATGCATTGTTCACATGCACATTTTTTGTCCAAATGGTGCCAATTTTCTTGCCCTTTCTAGTAAGCTTCTATGCTACACCTGTAATGGCAAGTTGCATGTAACCCTTGGATCGTTTTGTCATCCGAAAGAGAGGGCCAGAGACACCAATAGCCGATAAAACAGGAGCTTCCATCTGAATCTGCCAGAAAGACTTTTAGTTGCTCCACCAAGTCCACAACAGGACAGAGCAGCAGTATGAACAGAGCACCAGGACTCCTGATGAACAGCCCGCAAAGAAAAAAGTTGAAAAAACAAGCTGACCCAAAGTAGAAGCCAAATCCTGAAAAGGACAGGTAGCTTTCCCGATGGGGGCTCTTTTGCTGATTTTACGCTGCACTGCCCTGGTTACTCTAAACCTGCCCACACTTGTGGCATGTAACAGTGAAATATACATGAAATATAATTTTCTTATGATGCCACCTTTATAGAGTGGTTTGATTGACTGACAATTAGATTTACAGTTAGCTAGTTATTACTATGGGGTCATGTGGGTGAACCATTTGTTTAAAGTGGGTCGCCCGAGAAAAGTTTGAAAACCAGTGCCCTCGAGGATCCTTTCCTATCACATCATTAATTAATCCTGTCTCATTACACACTTTCAAGTCTAAAATAGCCTGTTTCTTGGTTTGCTCCACAATGTGTAATTCAAAGAAGCTGCCCTGAACACACTCTTGAACTCATCCACAAGATTACCTTTGCCAATCTATACGAATAATAAAATTGCTCACAATTATTGCAGTACCTTTCTGACAAGTTTCCATTATTTTTTAATTTATATCTTGCTTTACTGTGTAGTTGCTATTTGGGGGCTTATAAACTACTCCCACCAGTGGCTTCTTTCCCCTTCTGTTTCTTCACCCAATCTGATGCTACCTCTTGATCCTTCAAGCCGAGATAAGTTCTCATTTCTGTACTGATATCATTATTTATTAGACTATCCCATGTCATTTCTCCTTTTCCCCATCCATTTGAAATGCCAAATATCCTTGAATATTCCGTCTCCAGCCTTGGTCACCTTGCAACCATGTCTCTGTAATTGCTATCAAATCATAGTCATTTACTTTTATTTGTGTCATTAATTCATCTTCTTGTTATGTTGTTATGATTGCTATGTGAATTCAGATAAAGGGCCTTTAATTCTATATTTTTACAATTTGCCTTGCGCTGTATTTTCGGGTATGCCCTAATGCTGGAATGCTCTGATCCCCCGTCACACTTTGATGATCATTACCCTCTAGCTACCCTGTCCTATTGTATTTTTCTTTCTTTTTAACTTTTTACCTGAACTCCCTGCCCCCAATTATTTAGTTCAAAGCTCTCTTTGCAGCCCAAGTTATTGCAGCTTGCAGGCACTCGAGATTTTCATCTTGTGCTGGATTTGAACCTAAATTTCAGAGCAGAAAATAATCAGCCCAGGAGCTTGCATTTGTTCTTCAAGGTGATGATCTGGAAGGATTTCTGGTTCAACTTCAATGTTCTTCGGCACAAGTCTCTAATGACAGCTACCGGTAGAGACTCAGGTTCCTTCCTAATAGGCCATAATTGTGCTTGCTCCAGTAGTTTGTACTCTAATCCCACTCTTTTCTCTTTTGCCTCACACCATAATATTTATCAGCTACAGGTGTTTATCAAATTCCCTCTTTGTGATTTATTCAAATTCAGTCGTCAATTGTAATAAACCGTTAAATAAAACAGAAACAAAGGAAGCTATGAGAACCAACTTGTTTATGCCAAATCTTTGGCTCAGCAATTTAAAACTAAATCCACTGCTCTGATCTCCCCCCATTGCCTGGTGTCTTCTATTGATAAAACAATTCTATGTCCTAATATCCTTTTGCCTGAAAAAAAAATCCTGCTAATCTCCCCCTTTAGGTTTTCATTACTAACCCTGATCTTATAGCTACTTATCACTGGTAGAAATATTCTCTCACCATCTGCTCTCATAGGTTCTTTCATTATTTTGGAAATATGTATTATATTACCTCCCTCATTTTCTCTATTCTGGTAAATGCAGCCCTAGTGTTTTTAAATCTTTCCCCATTAACCTTGATAGGTCACTCTGTGTTGGCCCAACGTGTTTCCGATTGGCTTCCCAAACTGCCCACAGTACTCGAACTGTGGTCTCACCAGGCTCTCATATAGATTCATCATTGATTCTTCGCTTTTGCATTCCATACTCACACATAATACCTGGAATGTCATTTTCTGAAATCACACTGTTAGATATCAGTGCATCTGTAGTCATAGAATCAGAGAATCCCTACAGTGCAGAAGGAGGCTATTCAGCCCATCAAGTCTGCACCGATCATAATCCCACCAAGAATCTATTCCCGTAACTCCACATATTTACTTTGCTAATCCCCTGACACTAGGGTCTATTTAGCATGGCCAATCAACCTAACTTGCACATCTTTGGACTGTGGGAGGAAACCGGAGCACCCGGAGGACACCCATGCAGACACGGGGAGAATGTGCAAACTCCGCACAGACAGTGACCCGAGGCCGGAATTGAACCCGGGTTCCTGGCGCTGTGAGCCAGCAGTGCTAACCACTGTGCCACCGTGCCGCCCATAGGTTTCATTATTTCTGCCACTATATTGAAAGTCTTAAAGTTTAGGATTTATTTCCATCCTCCTACATTCTTCAAAGTGTGCTGCTTCACATTTACCTACATTGAAATGAATTTGCCCCTCAGATGTTTAAAAATGAACGATGCTGCCTGGATGGGATGGGTACATTTCTTAGGCCTTTGCCCCTTGTGCTACTGATTGACTCTGGGGGTGGGATTTTCTGGCCACACTCGCCTCAGGACCGGAATATCTCACCCGAGGTCAATGGACCTTTGCATAGTCGGTCTCTGCCCACTATGATTCCCGTGGTGGGTGGAAAGGGAAAATTCCACCCCGGGTGTGTGGCTGGAGAAGGTCATGGTCAATGGTTCAACTGTTCTGTGTTTGATTATGTAAGTCTGTTACTTTTGATGCTCACTGTGCTTGATTAGTTAAGCCTAAAGAGGTGACGCAGAGAAAACAAGCTGTGGAATCTACTGGAAGCTGACTAGAAACATGAAGTAGATCCTCGAGAAATTCTTAGAAATAAGTTTCTGAGACACAAACTCTGGTGTGTCAAATCTGCAGTGCTTTGTGATATAAAATACACAACAAGCTGGTGAGCACAAGAACACAACAAGAATACAATTGAACTTGGCCTGATAGGTCAAGTGGAATCAATGTATTTTCTGAGCTGGAGAATGGCCCAGATAACTTGAAGAGTGTTAAGTGTGCAGTGACTGCCTAAGGAGGATGTCCATCTTCTTGAAGGTGAGGCGAAACAATCTGTAGCAATTATTATTCCAGCCATTCTTGGAGCGCCAATATTCCCATTTCCACCTCCTCTGTGTGGCTGATGCTTCTGAAACACCATTGCCCAGGAATGGGGGAACAAGTTAACAGAATGGCAAAAAGGTGGCCTGAAATCCCAGCACACCACAATTGGCCTCTTCGAAAAGGTCTGCAGAATTGCAAGCAAGATATTTATATTTGTATTAAATGATGGAAATGCAGTGAGACCTGCCGTTCTTACATTTCACAGATTTCAATTGAAAACATGTGCGGGTTTGATTGGCAGAAGATGGGGTGGGGGAGATGTCGGTGGTGGGGTAGCGCGAGACCTTCTAGCACGGGTGTCTTCCTGATGGGTGAAGTGAATGTCAGAACACCTATCTTTAGAATTAAGATGTAAAAATAGAGCGTTCCATAACCAGCAGGTTGGTTTGGGAATTGGTGGTCAGAAGGAATAACGGTTCCAATAGAGAAAGCTGTCTCTCTTTCTATTTGTAGGAGTAACAGTTTCTTTGTTAGTTCATTAGGTGTGTTTTGTTCCGTGAGAACCTTTACCCATCTGATGCTAAAAGGTGCCTTTGCAAGTACAACGCATTCAGACAAGGAGGAAAACATTTGACCTGTGAAGTTGTGCAAGTGTAGACAAAGAAATGTTCCATATGCCTGAGATCAAAGAGAGGTGAAAGTGAAGCCAACTCAGATCATTCAAGTATAGGGTGGGTTCAATAAGGCAAAGTACAAATGGAATGGAAAACCATGCTTTTGGAAGGGAGCTCATCAACTCACCACTTCAGAAGCTAAAACCAGTGAACTAGGGAAGGAAGAAGATTGGTTTAACATGCCACGAGTGAGGAGGAGACTTAAGCTATTTAATGGATATCGCAAAACTGTTAACCGTCTTTTCTGTAAGGAATTATCCTTAAAGTATTCTCATAAGTTTATAACCTTAGACTCTGGGCATTGTTATAGTTAATGTCTAGCATTTATGAAAGTTGATTTACACACCGTTGACTAAAGTAATGAATTGTCTGTGTAACATTTGTCATCCATTTTATTAAGTAATTCTGTTTACTAATCATCTGCTGCTCAACTGCTAGATAACACTGATTGTACTACTGAACGTCTATTCAGCATTCATAGAATCCCTACAGTGCAGAAAGAGGCCATTCAGCCCACTGAGCCTGCACCGACAACTGGAGCACCTGGAAGAAACCCACACAGACATGGAGAGAATATGCAAACTCCACACAGACAGTGACCCAAGGCTGGAATTGAACTCAGGCCCCTGGCGCTGTGAGGCAGCAGTGCAAACCACTGTGCTACCCCAGTATCCAACTTTAACTAAGTTTTGCTTTGTAACCAATGAATGGTTTTTTGTGCGATTAAAAATAGAAAATGCAGGAATTATTCAACAGGGCTGGCAGCAACTGTGCCGAAGGAAACACCAGGGATCAAGTTGATGATTTTTTGCTAGAACTGAGATTTTTCTCTCCATAGATGCTGCCAGATCAGCTGAGTAATACCAGCATTTTCTGTTATTTCAGATTTGCAGCATCCACACTATTTAGCTTTGCATTGGTGTTTAGTGCAAGATTTTTCAAATCAGAGCAAAACCATGTAGACCTGGAATGAAATGTATCCCTTATTCACGACATTATTGTTTAAAGTTTATTTATTGGTGTCGCAAGTAGGCTTATATTAACACTGCAATGAAGTTACTGTGAAAATCCTCTAGTCGCCACACTCTGGCGCCTGTTCGAGTACATTGAGGGAGAATTTAGCATGGCCAATGCACCTAACCAGCATGGCTTTTGCACAATGGGAGGAAACCCATGCAGACTGAGAATGTGCAGACTCTGCAGAGACAGTGATATAAGCCAGGGATCGAACCCGGCTACCTGGCACTGTGAGGTACTTGTTCTAACTACCATGCCATCATGCCGAATTATGCAGGCAGGAGTGAATTTAAACTTTAGATCAGACTGGTGAATCACTGGTGATTTTTTGGTGCTGGGCTATTGTGGAAATCTGAAATTATATTTATTTTTATTTTCCTGAAATTATCTTTACTTTTTTTCCTTGACTTCTGTGAGGTTTTATCAGTGTCACTAAAATAAGGACTGACTGCAAAATGTTTCCTCAATGGTTATGATCAAAGTTCAGGACTGTTAGTATCCCATACCACACCTGACTGATTCCAGTCACTGAATCAACTTTAGCAGAGGAAGATTAACTTATTTCCAGAATGTAAGGTTCAAAAAAACATTTATTGTCTTCAGTTCTTTCCTGTAAATGAATAAGTGGCATTCTTTTTCACTTTCTAACTGTACTGTGTTTCAGCATTTGGGGTTAAACACAAAGACTAGCAATTGAATGTTTGAAAATGAAAATAGACCTGTCACTGTGAAAACTGCTGTAAAAACAACCATTAGCTGTCTCCTGTTATGCATCTATTTATAAAAAGCCTTGTAGAAACATCCCTACAACAGTATTGGAAAACTACACTCTCACTGAATTTTCTTTTTGGCAATTTTCTCCCCTCTTGTTCTCTTGATGACACTGCCTCTATGTGGGATGTCGTATCTTTCCATTTGTGCAAGTCATTTTCTCGCATTTCATCGCAGTGGTCATTCTTCATCTGTTCTCAGTGAGGCAATTCAATTACAGGTTCATCACTGCTAAATCAATCCCTGTTTTCATCCCATGTCCATACAAACATGTACGTTTCAGCAGGGGTCACTGGATAAGCATCAGGACGAAGAATCCATACCGATTTTTCTCTTTGCTAACTCGGACCTGCAGAAAATCAATGAAATGTAAGTGCCCCAACTACCACTCTGACTGAACTCAACGGCGGCGGGATCCTCTGGTCCCACCACTGTCAATGGGATTTCCCATTGAATCCACCCCCACCTATGGGAAACCTGTGGTGGGGAGTGCACTGCCAGCAGGACTGGAAGATCCTGCCAGCAGGAATTTTGATTTGATTTGGTTTGATTTAGTATTGTCACGCGTATTAGTATATAGCGAAAGGTATTGTTTCTTGCATGCTGTACAGCCAAAGCATGCCGTTCAGAGAGAAGGGAACGAGAGAGTGCAGAATGTACTGTTACAGTCATACCTAGGGTGTAGAGAAGTATCAACTTAATGTGAGGTAGGTCTATTCAAAAGTCTGATGGAAGAAGCTGTTTTTGAGTCGGTTGGTACGTGACCTCAGACTTTTGTATCATTTTGCTGACAGAAGAAGGTGGAAGAGAGAATGTCCGGGGTGCGTCGGGTCCTTAATTATGCTGGCTGCTTTTCTGAGCCAGCAGAAAGTGTAGACAGAGTGAATGGATGGGAGGCTTATTTGCATGATGAATTGGACTACATTCATAACCTTTTGTAGTTTCTTGCAATCTTGGAATGTTTCCTGCAGTCAATAGTGGCTGCACTTATTTCCCTGAAACACCTTAATTGGCTGTAAAATGCTTTGAGATATCCTGTGCTATATAAATGCAGAATCCAACCAAACGCCTTTCAGGTTGCAGCCTCTATATTAGCTCAGGAACTATCCAACATAGGAACCTATTTTAGAAGTCAGAAAAAATAGCCTTTGTACAGACATTATATACGACTAAAAGGTTCCTTTGTGTTGAGTTTTGTGTGCCTAAGGAGTGCGCACAATAGGTGTTAGAACAAAGATTGTTGCATAGCAGCTATTGGTCTCACATTGGTATCCCTGGAGTGGGATGTGCAGTCGTCAGATTGAGAATTATACTCCCTAAATTGCCTCACTGAGGTCAGCAACAGAGGAGCTGTGTGTGCTCATGCTTCAATACACGAGAGAACTCTGTTTCCCAGGCAATTTGTATTTTATATGGAGAGTGCAGGCTAAAGCATTCACCAATGATTTAAAAAATTCCATACAAGGATAGAAGGCTCCCGGAAAATTCAGCTGGACTTGTAAGATGCAGCTCACAACAATTTGGAGCTATACTGCAGATGTGGGTGAACAGCAAAATCAGTCTGGTTTATGAAGGTCTCCCAAATGGGGATCTATTGACTATAGTGGATTGTGTGTCAGAACGGAACCTGACTTCACATTTAAGCTGTCATTTTCACTTGAATCTGCACACAAAATCATTTCTCAACAACCCAAAATTGCAGCCATGACTTCTAGTTCAAAGTTTTGGTTCTATTACCCAGAATATATTATATATTTTGCAGCTCTTACGGCATGAGGCAAAAGATAGGCAGGCAGTAATGGTTGATTCAAAGTAATACACACATTTTAAATCGCATGCAAAAACCAGGCAATAATATTTATTCATCTTGTGATTTAGTAACTGTAGCATTTAAGTATTTAGTGACCATCTACCAATTGAAAATGGCATTTGAGACAGTACCACCGGAAGTTGTACAGCCATTCTGACACATGTGGAAGCCCTCAAAGTTAGTAAGAATGGCATTATTTTAATATGTGTATTATAAATGAAAGAATACAGCTTAAGCCTGCTCATTTTCAGTGTCACACATGATAAAGTAAGTCTGACATCAGGTTCACATTCTGCAATTAATGTGAACACTGCACTGGCGAAAATCAAAAGAGCCAGATGGGATTTTATATTTAATATGGAAGACTTCTGTAAAGTGAAGCCAATTACCATTTAAATTAGCAGTGCTTTCAATGGTCCACTGTCTTCTTCAGTAATCGAATGCTGTATCTTAAATGGGAGCATATAATCTTGCAATGTAATGAAAATTTTCTCCATATTAATCTAATTGTAGCTATGCAAACAGTGCACATATCTGCTTCAACTACTAATGTTGTACTTGTGGCAGAGACACATGGCTTTTTAAGCTCTGTTAAAATCTGCATTTTTACTAATCGTTTTCTAACCATTAACAAAACGAGAGATTTCAAAATATGTAAATTAGACAAGTGTTTTCTTGTCCAATTTTTAGGGCGGGATTCTCCTGTTTTCATTCCACATGCTCCCGCCGGCGGGAAGACAGGAAGGTTTTGTGCTGATGCTGACTGCGTCTGTCAGGTGGGATTCGATCGGGGTCAGTTGGCGGGTCAGGTCAGGTGAATCCTGATTGCCTTCGTGACCGGCGAGAGTCCCGACTTTTAGCTGATGCCCCATTCAGCAAGGCATCGGCATTCCCGCAGGCATCCTGACAGGACTGGAGAATTCCACATTACGGGGGGACAGGGGGTGGGGGGAATCTCACCGAAAAGTGGCAAGAGTGTGAATACCAGTGTGTTTCTCGCCAGAGAAACAGATCAAGATTCGCATCCGATCTTACCACACTCTGTCAAAAGAAAACAAATTAAGGGGGCACCGGCATGCGGGGGTTGGGAGAGGGGGCTCAACATGCCTCCAAAGCCCAGCTGCACTGAAATTGGAGTATCATGTTTAAAGGGCACCCCAATCAGAACAGCAATAAAACTCCCACCCAACCCCCAGTCCATCACGGAGACCTCAGGGACTCCCCTGACCGGAGTCAGCACTTCTCTCCTCCACCCTCACCCTAATCATTGGCCCCTTCAATCCACCCAGCCCGCCACCCAACCCCGCCCACCCCCGCTCACAGTCAGAGCTGGCACCCACTTCCATCCCCTTCAGAAATGGCCATTGCCAGCATGCCCTGCTCATCAGTCTGCTCCCAGTCGCCACCACGTATAAATGAATCCCACTCGGGTCTGCCCCTTGGCACAGGTTGGTGCTGCCACGTTGGTATGGCAGTGCTAACCTTTGCCAAGGGCAGTGCCAGAGGACATTGCCAGACCACTGCCTGGCCATGTCCCTCTTCCCCGAGTGCTATACTCAGCTTTATGCCCCTGGAGGGATCGCAATGGCAGGTTCACATCTAGGTGAACCTGTTGTGAACCGTGCTGGCGTGATGTTAGGTGGGTACAGTGTCAATATGTGAGGTACTGTGGGGGGGTGCTCAATATCAAGCAGGGGCTTGTTAATCATATTGAAATTTATTTAATTGCCTCTCTCCACCGCCACCCCCCCCCCCCCCCCCCCCCCCCCCGCTACCCCCACCCCGCCCCGCCCCACCCAACAAACAATGGAATAGCTGTTTCAATCCATTATCTAGATTTTGGTAACAAAAATGGTCAAATACATTACATACCAGTGGGCTTCAAGCACCCAAGGGACACTGTTCCCATATCAATCAGAGGCGGCAGCAAGGAAAATTGGATAGAAGTTTAAATGCATTTTCAAGCTGTGAAGGTAATGTTTTGTTTTTTATTGCTTGATGATAATGTGATGAAAACTTAATTGTTTGGTATCATTAAGTGATTCCATTGCAGTAGTGTGAATCTGTGTGGCTCTTGGAAGTGCCAATAGTGAAAGGAAATCAATAATTAGCCAAGTGCTGAACTGTTTTCAGTCAGCATTCAATTTTAACTTTTTAAATTGCTGGCATCTCCATATTCATGAAAGGTGAGTACACTTTTTGCAGCTACTGCCATGAAAGCTTGAGGATGAACTCTTTGTTTACTTAAGGTGGTGGAACTCTTTATTTCTTCTGAATGAGATAGAGAATCTGGTGAAATGATGCAATGACAATAATCTTTCCCTCAATGTCAGTAAAATGAAGGAGTTAGTCACCAGCTTCAGGAAATATAGTGGAGGACATGCCCCTGTCTACATCAACGGTGATTAAGTGGAGATGGTCGATGGTTTCTATGTGTCCAACCATCTGTCCTGGTCCCCCCATGCCAACGCTATAGTTAAGAAAGCCCACCAACACCTTTACTTTCTCAGGAGGCTAAGGACATTTGGCACATCCGCTACCACTCTCACCAATTTTTAGAGAGGCACCATAGAAAGCATCCTTTCTGGATTAATCACAGTTTGGTGTGGCTCCTGCTTTTGATTTGATCTGATTTGATTTATTATTGTCACATGTATTAACATACAGTGAAAAGTATTGTTTCTTGTGCGCTATACAGACAGAGCATACCGTTAATAGAGAAGAAAGCGAGAGAGTGCAGAATGTAGTGTTACAGTCATAGCTAGGGTGTAGAGAAAGATCAACTTAGTGCAAGGTAGGTCCACTCAAAAATGTCTGACGGCAGCAGGGAAGAAGCTGTTCTTGAGTCGGTTGGTACATGACCTCAGATTTTTGTATCCTTTTCCCGACGGAAGAAGTTGGAAGAGAGAATGTCCAGGGTGCATGGGGTCCTTAATTATGCTGGCTGCTTTGTCGAGGCAGTGGGAAGTGTAGATAGAGTCAAAGGATGGGAGGCTGGTTTGGGTGATGGATTAGGCTACATTCATGACCTTTTGTAGTTTCTTGCGGTCTTGGGCAGAGCAGGAGCCATACCAAGCTGTGATACAGCTAGAATTAATGCTTTCTATGATGCATTTGTAAAAGTTGGTGAGAATCGTAGCTGACATGCCAAATTTCCTTAGTCTCCTGAGAAAATAGAGGCGTTGGTGGGCTTTCTTAACTATAGCATCGGCATGGGGGGACCAGGACAGGTTGTTGGTGATCTGGACACCTAAAAACTTGAAGCTCTCGACCTTTTCCACTTCGTCCCCATTGATGTACACAGGGGCATGTTCTCCTCTACGCTTCCTGAAGTCGATGACGATCTCCTTCGTTTTGTTGACATTGAGGGAGAGATTATTGTCACCGCACCAGTTCACCAGATTCTCTATCTCATTCCTGTACTCTGTCTCGTCATTGTTTGCGATCTGACCAAGACTGCAAGAAATTACAAAGAATTGTGAACATAGCCTAGCCCATCAAACCAGCCTCCCATCTATTGACTCCATGTACACTTTCCGTTGCCTTAGGAAAGCAGCCAGCATATTCAAGGACACCATGCACCCTGGACATGATCTCTTCCAACTTCTTCCGTTGGGAAAAAGATACAAAAGTCTAAAAACACGTACCAACCGACTCAAGCACAGCTTCTTCCATGCTGCCATCAGACTTTTGATGGTCCTATCACATATTAAGTTGATCTTCCTCTTCACCCTATTGGTAACTGCAACACTATATTCTGCACCTTATCCTTTCTTTCTCCCCTATGTGCTCTGAATGGTATGTTTTGTCTGTATAGCTTGCAAGAAACAATACTTTTCATTGTATCCCAATACATGTGACAATAATCAATCAATCAATCAATCAATCAATGAAGCCATTGTGCAGACTGCTATGAGAGAATTGAAGATAAAAATCATTCATTATCGATAACAGTTCACTTTTTTCACTTGACTGCATCGAAGTGCATTACACTGAAAATCCCTCCCCCTTAATATTCCTCTTTTAATATAAAAATACTCAGGTTAGAAATTCAGTGAATTTGCTATTTTGAAAGAAATAGGTGATTTTTTTTACCTCAAGGAATGAAATGTATTCTACTTGGTGTACCTTGGTGCAAGCATTGAATATGCAATTCTCTTTGTCTCTAGTCCATAGGTTGAATGGATTTTATTTTCTCAATCCTGATCTATTTCAAAGATTTTGATACCTATTAAATGATATCAATTATCAAGCCAATTGATGTTCAGTTGATGCTGCACTAAGAGATCAACCACTGCAGTGTGACATTTACAAACAGCGCTATACTCTATCCACTGTGTCAATTCTCAGAACCTCCTTATTTTAACATTGGCCATGCTAAATATAGCTGACATTTCAATTTGACATTGTTTAATTTTGTTAATCAGGAGTTCATTCTCAGAGGCATGGTGGAGCTCAGGAGACTGAGATGCTAAGTTTTATACAGGGATTTCAGGACAAAGTGGTGGACTGATTTATCGAGCTGCAAATCAGTTTACTGATTGTTTTACTTGGGCTCTCAGTGTATTTTCTTGGTTCACTGACTTGCAATTCCGCTGAAATTTCTCATAAATTAATAACGAGAAACTGACATGATCTTTGAGCAAATAGATCAAGTATAGACCAACTTTTCCATTTATTCTTTCTTTGCTATATTGGTTCCACAGGTCGTAATCTTGCTACTTAAATCAACAGATGCAGCAAAGCCATCATCAGGTGGCTTCTGTTGCATTGAGTGAAGATTGGTATCTCTCTTGATCACAGATGCTAATTTAGTACATTCAAGATTGAGTAACTTTCCGTGGAGTTATCTTAAATCTTAAAACTATTAGAAATATATTAATCCAACGAGTTCAGTTCGGACTTAAGTGCGGGAGGTCGGAGAAGTACTAATCTATTTCGCTTTAACAGACCCTCATTAAGAGTCTTTCAGATAAACTGATAAGTGTTAGCTAATTTTCATAGCACTTCATGCATTTCTACTAGGATTACACACTCAAAGCACGAGATGCAAGACTGAATGAGGCATTTTTGTTAAGTGCATTATTTCTGACAGTGCTACGCTACAACAATGCAGTATCAGCAGCCCTTCTTCCTTTTACTTGGGATGACCTTTTGCGTAGAGGAGAACATGCCCCTGTGTACATCAATGGGGACGAAGTGGAAAAGGTCGAGAGCTTCAAGTTTTTAGGTGTCCAGATCACCAACAACCTGTCCTGGTCCCCCCATGCCGACGCTATAGTTAAGAAAGCCCACCAACGCCTCTATTTTCTCAGGAGACTAAGGAAATTTGGCATGTCAGCTACGATTCTCACCAACTTTTACAAATGCATCGTAGAAAGCATTAATTCTAGCTGTATCACAGCTTGGTATGGCTCCTGCTCTGCCCAAGACCACAAGAAACTACAAAAAGTCATTGGGACCAATTTCCATTTGGAATTCCTGAGAGTTATTTGGTTGAGCCTGGCAGCTCACTGGCCTGGAGAAGCCAAATATTTAGTCGAGTGTAATTTTAACCTATCCATTCAGCATGAGATGGGCAGGTTAGATGAACTACAAATTTTCCTGTTCCTGATTTTATTTCCCATTGCCCTGCAGTAACAGGGTCAGAGCATTTTGAAACCCGATAGTGACGCAGGTTCCATGTCTGGAAGGGAACCTGCAGGTGGTGGCATTCCCACCCTTCTGCTCCTTCTGAGCTGTAGAGGTTGAGGATTTGAAACGTGTTGTTGCAGGAGCCTTAGCGAGTTGCTGCAGCATATCTTGCAGATGGTTCATGCTATATGTTGCTTAGTCTAGCTGAGGAATGATTGCTGAGTCATTGGTATGTCTAAACAGTAACAGTTTATTAGATACAACTGAACTATGTACAGCTATATGTGACTAGGTCTTAAACTGTTAGAGCCATGAACATTCTCCCCTCAATTCCTTGTCTTGTGATCTCTTGCATCATAATAATGGAAGGTGCTATTTAGCCTCACATATTAACCCATATAAAGTGTAATACTACACCTCCTCACAAGTCCTTATTCTTTTTATACATTTGTTTTTACGTACTTTCCATCTCCCCCACTCCCTCCCCAAGTCTCTGACATCACAGATTCAATCTGTCAGATTCACAACTCTCCCAGTCTGTGTCATAGAAACGTAGAAACATAGCAAAACTACAGCACAAACAAGCCCTTCGGCCCACAAGTTGTGCCGAACACATCCCTACCTTCTAGGCCTACCTATAACCCTCCATCCTATTAAGCTCCATGTACTCATCCAGGAGTCTCTTAAAAGACCCTATTGAGTTCATCTCCACCACCACTGATGGCAGCCGATTCCACTTGCCCACCACCCTCTGCGTGAAAAACTTACCCCTAACATCTCCCCTGTACCTACCCCCCAGCACCTTAAACCTGTGTCCTCTCATAGCAGACATTTCCACCCTGGGAAAAAGCCTCTGAGAGTCCACCCGATCTATGCCTCTCAACATCTTATACACCTCTATTAGGTCTCCTCTCATCCTTCGTCTCTCCAAGGAGAAAAGACCGAGCTCCCTCAGCCTATCCTCATAAGGCATGCCACACAATCCAGGCAACATCCTTATAAATCTCCTCTGCACCCTTTCAATCTTTTCCACATCCTTCCTATAGTGAGGCGACCAGAACTGAGCACAGTACTCCAAGTGGGGTCTGACGAGGGTCTTATATAGCTGCATCATTATCCCCGGACTCCTAAACTCAATCCCTCGATTGATAAAGGCCAGCACACCATACGCCTTCTTAACCACCTCCTCCACCTGCGGGGCCGATTTTAGAGTCCTATGGACCCGGACCCCAAGGTCCTTCTGATCCTCTACCCTACTAAGAGTCTTTCCCTTTTGTATTGTACTCCTTCATCCCATTTGTCCTACCAAAATGGACCACGACGCATTTATCTGGGTTGAAGTCCATCTGCCACTTCTCCGCCCAGTCTTGCATTCTATCTATGTCCCTCTGTAACTTCTGACATCCCTCCAGACTATCCACAACCCCACCAACCTTCGTGTCATCGGCAAACTTACCAACCCATCCCTCCGCTTCCTCATCCAGGTCATTTATGAAAATGACAAACAGCAAGGGTCCCAGAACAGATCCCTGGGGCACACCACTGGTGACCGACCTCCATTTAGAAAAAGACCCATCTATACCCATCTCTGCCTCCTTTGGGCAAGTCAGTTCTGGATCCACCGGGCAGCAGCCCCTTGGATCCCATGCCCTCTCACTTTTTCTAGAAGCCTTGCATGGGGGACCTTATCGAACGCCTTGCTAAAATCCATATAAACCACATTTACCACCTTCCCTTCGTCAATGTGTTTAGTCACATTTTCGAAGAACTCCACCAGGCTCATAAGGTACGATCTGCCCTTGACAAAGCCATGCTGAGTATTCTTGAGCATACTAAACCTCTCTAAATGCTCATATATCTTGTCCCTCAGGATCTTCTCCATCAGTTTACCAACCACTGAAGTTAGACTCACCGGTCGGTAATTACCTGGGCTATCCCTATTCCCCTTCTTGAAAATAGGAATCACATCCGCAATACTCCAATCCTCCAGCACCTCTCCCGTCTCCATCGATGACGCAAAGATCATCACCAGAGGCTCTGCAATCTCTTCCCTCGCCTCCCACAGTAACCTGGGGTACATCCCATCCGGACCCGGCGACTTATCTATCTTGATGCCATTCAAAGATTCCAGCACAACCTCTTTCTTAAAGTCCACATACTCAATCCTTTCAGTCCACCGCATGCCCGCAGTACATCCACCCAGGTCCTTCTCCTCTGTGAAAACCGAAGCAAAATACTCATTGAGCACCTCTGCCATTTCTACTGGTTCCGTACAGACTTTCCCGCCTTCACCTTTTATAGGCCCTATTCCGTCACGTCTCATCCTTTTACTCTTCACATATTTATAGAACGCCTTAGGGTTCTCCTTAATCCTACCTGCCAGGGCCTTCTCGTGACCCCTTCTGGCTCTCCTAATTTCCTTCTTTAGTCCCTTCCTACAAGCCGTATACTCTTCTAAATCCCTATTTTCGCCAAGCTCTCTGAGCCTTTTGTACACTTTCCTTTTCTTCTCGACTAGGTCCCGCCCAGCTTTCGTGCACCACGGTTCCTTTAACCGACCAACACCTCCCTGTCTGCTCGGAACGTTGTCCTGTAGAACTCTAGACAGACATTCCTTGAAAAACTGCCACCTCTCTTCAGTACATTTCCCCGAGAATACCTCCTTCCAATTTACTCCTCTAATTTGCTGTCTAATGTCTTCATATTTCCCCTTACTCCATATAAACACTTTCCTAGCTTGCCTGATCCTCTCTTTTTCCAATGCAAGCCTAAAGGAGATAGAGTTATGATCGCTATCCCCAAGATGCTCTTGTCAAGTGTCCTTGTCAAACTTGGAAGACCAGTTGTCGCTCTTTGAACTCCTTTTTCTAACTTGGGCGGTTTACATTGAGAGCTGCAGTCTTTGGTTAATTATTAATTTCTGACTCAACATCTGGTTCTTCCAAAAGAATGATTGGTTGTCATCTCTGATGAATATCAATATGATTCCTCTGGATTCTATGGATAGTACTTCTGAAGTATATACTGTCATGATAATAGGGTGGCGGTGTTGTGGATCCAGTGTTAGATACGATATGGTACACTCTGACCTTCATGGGTTACCTGATTTGGGGAAGGTGGGGGGGGGGGGGTCGAAGGTCAGATAGAGATGGTTGTAACAAGGCTGCAGATGCCTTGCAGTTGTGTGTTAAAGGTACAGAGGTAGGAGTTGCATTCATGCCTATCGAGTCTGTACCGACCACAATCCCACCCAGGCCCTATCCCCTTAAACCACGTACTTACCCTGCTAGTCTCCCTGACACTATGGGACAATTTAGCATGGCCAATCAACCTAACCCGCATATCTTTGGACTGTGGGAGGAAACTGGAGCACCCGGAGGAAACCCACGCAGACACGGGGAGAATGTGCAAACTCCGCGCAGAAAGTGACCCAAGGCTTGAATTGAACCCGGGTCGCTGGCACTGTGAGGCAGCAGTGCTAACTATTGTGCCACTATGCCACCCTGTCAGAAGCCTGAACTGACATCCAAGACTGAATAGTAATTAGCATCAGCTCGCTTACATGTGATCTCTTCGACCGTGGGCAACTGATAATGCTGTCTCTTTGTACTTCCTTGTTTAATTGTCTTTGATCCAGACAGACTCGCAGATCCCCACATCTGATTTTCCTACAATTACAACTGGATGAACCCAACCTGTCGGTTCATCAATTTGTGATGATGTGAAGTTTCTCCATTCTGCCCAGCTTCACTTTCAGTTGGTCTCTCAGCATTACTGGTACTTTCCTGGGCAGGTGTATTTTGGGTGCCACAGTATTGCCAGTTTTGATGGTGTTTAGGCAACCAATCCTTTTGAACACATCAGAGGACCCTGCTGCTGGCCAATGGTGGGTTGCTTCCACCATCGCCACACACACCACCGGGGGTGGGGGACAGGGGAGGGGAACAGAAAATTCCACCTGTAGCCTCCGATCACTGGATAGGGATTTTCCTTACAGACCACCATGTGCTGTGGTGCAGTGCTGAGTGACTTTAGAGATTGATTTTCAAGTTGAAT
This sequence comes from Mustelus asterias, assembly GCF_964213995.1. Lineage (NCBI taxonomy): Eukaryota > Metazoa > Chordata > Chondrichthyes > Carcharhiniformes > Triakidae > Mustelus > Mustelus asterias. Next base: position 94,259,667 of record NC_135804.1, read on the forward strand.
TTTTAACATTCTGGGCTCCATCGCTGCTGCCACCATGTTGTCTATTGGTTAGTCTAGCTGAGGAATGCTTACTGAGACATTAGTAGTCTAAGCAGTGCATGGCTTATGAGATACAACTGAACTAAATGGAGCTACATATAACCAGGTATTGTGCTGTTGGGACATTTTCCCCATGACTCATTGTCAGATGTGTTTTCTTTCATTATCATTATCGGAAGTGCTCTTTATACACATTCACACAAGCCCTAATACTACAGTACATTCTGCTGCCTTATGCATTGGCGGTGAAAGGAGTAAACCTTGTGGTTGTAGAGGGGGTGCCGATCAAGCAGACTACTTTGTCCTGGATATATTTATCAAGCTTCTGAAGTCTTGTTGGAGCAGCATTCATCCAGCCAAGTAGAGATTATTCCATCACTCCCCTGACTTGTGCCTTGTAGATGATGGAGAGGCTTTAGGGAGTCATGATGGGAGTTACTCACCACAGAATTCCTGCCTTGACCAACTTTGTAGTGACATTATTTATATGATTTTTAAAAATCAAAGCTACGGTTCTATCAATGCAGCCAGATACATTTTTATTCAAAAATTCAAATCAGAGCAAAACTGGATAGATCTGGAAGGACCGCACCTCTTATTCATGAGATTATTAGTTCAAATGTGCAGACAGGAGTTCATTTAAATTTTTAATTAGGCTGATGAAAGAAATCTTGCTGCCAAGACATTATGGAAATCCAGTCAATGCTGAGATTACTTGCCTAACCCTTTATCTTTGTTCCTTAATTCTGTGGGATTTTATCAGCAATGACTGCAAATGTCCCTGTTTTGTAGTGTTCTACTGTGCCATATTGGTTATAATCAAAGGGCGGCATGGTGGCACAGTGGTTAGCACTGCTACCTCACAGCACCAGGGACCCGAGTTTGATTCCCAGCTTGGGCCACTGTCAGTGCGGAGTCTTCACGTTCTCCCTGCGGGTTTCCTCTGGATGCTCCAGTTTCCTCCCACAGTCTGAAAGACATGCTGGTTAGGTGCATTGGCCATGCTAAATTCTCGCTTGGTGTACCTGAACAGGCGCCAGAGTCTGGCGATTAGGGAATTTTCACAGTAATTTCATTGCAGTGTTAATGTAAAACTACTTGTGACACTAATAAATAACCTTAAAAAAAACTTTAAACTTTAAGACCGGAATCGGCAGTATCCCATATCATACTGATTTCTGTCACTCAAGCAACTTTAATGGAGGGAGATTGATTCATTCCAAAGTTTTAAAGGCATTGAACGAGCGAAATTAGATAAAACCCCAAAATGGATGCATGATCAGGATGTACATTACCTATTCAAGGTGAGACTGGAAGAATGCAACCTTTATGCTGTCTTTTTATTTCAATGATTGTGATATGCAGCCCAGCTCTGGATGTTCATGCAGGAATGGCGCCATTCAAACCTAGCCTGCATTGATTAAAGCCATGCTGTACCTTTTAAGCACGAGGCATCTTCTGGTTGTGGCAAGGTCTCAAATGGCTTGGAGAAGATTTGATGTCCTGGAGAAAGGAACAGAAATGTTGCAACAAATCAGCGAGTGTGGCCTAATCGACTAGATTAGGTCACGACACTATCCTGTGGGTGGGATTGAAGGTGGGTGCGGGGGGCTTGTAAAATGCAGTGCATGGCCTCCCTGCTACCTTTCCCTGACTTGCCTCCCATTTTATGGGGCGAGGATGGAAGTGTGAAGTGGCCCACCCGCCTTTGGGCTGTTTCGGGCCTTTAAGTAACCAATTAAGAAACTATTACCGCTTAATTACCTCATCCTGCACTGCTGCTATTTTACCCATGGTCGTGGGTAGCCCTGATGTGGAGATGCCGGCGTTGGACTGGGGTAAACACAGTAAGAAGTCTCACACCACCAGGTTAAAGTCCAACAGGTTTATTTGGTAGCAAAAGCCACAAGCTTTCGGAACAGGCTGTCCCTTCGTCAGGTGAGTGGGAGTTCTGTTCATAAACAGGGCATATAAAGACACAAACTCAATTTACAAAATAATGGTTGGAATGCGAGTCTTTACAGGTAATCAAGTCTTAAAGGTACAGACAATGTGAGTAGAGAGAGCGTTAAGCACTGGTTAAAGAGATGTGTATTGTCTCCAGACAGGACACTTAGTGAGATTTTGCAAGCCCAGGCAAGTCGTGGGGGTTACAGATAGTGTGACATGAACCCCAAGATCACGGTTGAGGCCATCCTCATGTGTGCGGAACTTGGCTATCAGTCTCTGCTCAGCGACGCTGCGTTGTCGTGAAGGCCGCCTTGGAGAACGCTTACCCGAAGATCAGAGGCCGAATGCCCGTGACCGCTGAAGTGTTCCCCAACAGGAAGAGAACACTCTTGCCTGGTGATTGTCAAGCGGTGTTTATTCATCCATTGTTGTAGCGTCTGCATGGTCTCCCCAATGTACCATGCCTTGGGACATCCTTTCCTGCAGCGTATCAGGTAGACAACGTTGGCCGAGTTGCAAGAGTTTGTGCCGTGTACCTGGTGGATGGTGTTCTCACGTGAGATGATGGCATCCATGTAGATGATCCGGCCCGTCTTGCAGAGGTTGCTGTGGCAGGGTTGTGTGGTGTCGTGGTCACTGTTCTCCTGAAGGTTGGGTAGTTTGCTGTGGACAATGGTCTGTTTGAGGTTGTGCGGTTGTTTGAAGGCAAGAAGTGAGGGTGTGGGGATGGCCTTGGTGAGATGTTCGTCTTCATCAATGACATGTTGAAGGCTCCGGAGAAGATGTCGTAACTTCTCTGCTCCGGGGAAGTACTGGACGACGAAGGGTACTCTGTCCACCATGTCTCGTGTTTGTCTTCTGAGGAGGTCGGTGCGGTTTTTCGCTGTGGCGTGACAGAACTGTTGATCAATGAGTCGAGCGCCATATCCTGTTCTTATGAGGGCATCTTTCAGCGTCTGGAGGTGTCTGTTGCGATCCTCCTCATCTGAGCAGATCCTGTGTATACGGAGGGCTTGTCCATAGGGGATGGCTTCTTTAACGTGTTTAGGGTGGAAGCGAGAGAAGTGGAGCATCGTGAGGTTATCCGTGGCCTTGCGGTATATTGAAGTGCTGAGGTGACCGTCCTTAATGGCGATGCGTGTGTCCAAGAATGCAACCGATTCCGGAGAGTAGTCCATGGTGAGTCTGATGGTGGGATGGAACTTGTTGATATCATCATATAGTTGTTTCAGTGATTGTTCACCATGAGTCCAAAGGAAGAAAATGTCATTGATGTATCTAGTGTATAGCATCGGTTGAAGGTCCTGTGCAGTGAAGAGGTCTTGTTCGAACAAGAGGTCTTGTGCATGAAGATGTTGGCATATTGAGGTGCACGTTTGGTCCCCAAATACACTATACATCGATGTATCTATACACTAAATACATCAATGATATTTTCTTCCTTTGGAAGAACCTGGTGTTGTGAGATTTCTTACAGTGGGTAGCCCAACAGCTTTGACTGTATGGGCTGCTGTCAGGCCAAGGGGTGGGCGGGGAACCTCCTTTGGGGATCCCCTGTTTCCCTTGGAGGCATCCTTCCCAAGGTCATATCCCTCTTATAACCCATCCAGCCTCTCAAATTCAGACCCCTAGCAGTCAACACCTGCTGATATACTGGATTTAACTTCAGTCTGGCCTCCTTCACCTCCTCTCCTTTGGGGATTGCTTGTAGTGACTTGGTACTGCTGGAGGTACAGAGCCACTGGCCTGTCAGATTGGTTGGCAGCCTTCTAAAGCAGAATTTACCCCCAGACAGTGGCAGAAGCCTAGCCCTGAACCCCTAACTCCCCGCTGAGCATAAAATAGTTGCTGGCTTTTTCTTGGGCAGTTTCCCAGCTGACTTTTTAAGGTGGGGCCATGGGAAACATAGTGCCCTGTAAATCCAACCTAGTGTTCTTGCATACTGAATCGGAGTCACAACAGGGCAGGATATCATTGGAAGGACAGAGACTTTCTTCCCTCAGGAGGAATGTAAGGCCCTCGAGATAGGTACTGAGAAGGCAGTTGCAGCAAGTAATGTGAAAGTTCATGCCAACAACCCAGTGTGAACATCCAGATGCATTGTCGGAAGAACAGTAAATTCTTATTTGCCATATCCTGTCAACTGTATCACTAGCCCCACACACTGCTCCATTCACCCTTTCACTCACCCAACCATTTATATCAAGCATAACTCAAAAATCTAACACCAATACGTTTCAGCTCACCCTCAGGTACTTAGTTCTGCTGCAGGCTACACTCCCATAGACACTATATCACCCAAAGACATTGTACCACACTCACACCTCCCTCTTTTCTTTGCAGGGCAAGGGGGTGTCCAATAGATGGCAGCAGCTAACAGGCTGTTGGTGCGGGGCAGTGGGCAGACACATGGTTGCATGTACTGACCACCATGGGATAGACATGCTGGGAATAATTGGAGTGGTTGTCATGGAGGCAGTGGCGTCACTGAAACCATTGACAATGGTGCGTTCCTGCCTGAAGCACCTTCTCAAATCACACTTTACCCACATCCCACAATTTTTGATGATATACAAGCTTCAGATTTCACCGGGCAGCCTTTCCACACAGCGGAGGCCCACTCACTGCCTATAAAATGCCAGCAGCAAGGGGAAAGGGCCATTAGTTGGCCACATCAGTGGCTTAATTAGAGTTTGGGAGGGTGGACCTCCACCTTTCTCATTGCTGGTAAAATACCATGGCGATGGGAAGGCAACCAGCAGTGAAACCTCCACCTTCCTTCGCTATTCTATGGCCCGTTCTGCCTCACAATCTGTCCCGGGAGGATTGGAATTACTGAACTGAATGGTGAAGTCTCCTCTCATCATTTCTTTCCTGTAAATGAATAATGTGACATTCTTTTCACTCTCTGGCTGCATTGTGATTTAACACTTGGGGTTAAGCACAAAAAGTAACAATGGGATGCTTGAAAATCAAAATAGACTTCTCACTCTGTTATGCATCTGTTTATAAAAGCTGAATAGAAACACCCCTGCAATAATATTGGAAAACTGTACTCCCACTGAATCTTTTTTTTTTGGCAGTTTGCCCCCCCTCTGGCTCTCCTGACGACACTGCCTGTATGTGGGATACCGTTCCATTTGTACGAGTCATCCTCCAGCATTTCATCACAGTGGCCATTCTCTATGTCTTTATCTGTATCTCAGCAGGCAATTCAATTAGAGGTGCATCACTGCTGAATCAATTCCTATTTTCATCTAAAGTCCACACAAGTGTGTACATTCTGGCAGGAGTCACTGGATAATTACCAGGAGCAAGAACCCATACAGATTTTTCCCTTTCACCAGCTCAGAGGTGTTGGAAGTCAAGAGTAAATGCCCCAACAACTACCTCAGCACAGAGTGCAAATTGAACCTGAGATTGTTTGACCTCCTTGACTCAGTTGCATGCTGGCTTTACCAATGGGGACATTGAGTGAATTCAATCTCTGACTCCATGTCATGTTGCAGTATTTAACTCAAAATATAAAAGGTATTTCAGGGAACTAAACCTCTATCAAATAAATGGACTGTAATTTTTAAAAATTCACTCTGTCCAAATGTTGTTAAATGTGCCATTAAATGTATTGTTTTTATCTATAAACTTTGTTTCTCTCCATATTTCTTTATATTTTAATCATTTATTTGTGAAGTTCACCGGACATGTCATTTTGAAGAAAGTTGTCCGGGATACTGACAAACAGCTAATTAAAAATTACAGATCAGTCATCTGGCACATTCCATCGTTTTATTCTCCTTGTCCTTGTTTCTCTGTTTTTAATTGTGTTTCAGTTTCTATTGGTCTCTTTCACTCTGCTTGTTTCCCTTTGTTTATATTTTCTTTTTCTCTCTCCAGGGTTTAATTTTCTGCACATTTCTGATGAATATGTGGAATATCTAGCCTATACATCTTTTTTAGTCTGTCTCATTCTTGGCTTTAATGGCCTCTGGTCACTATTTATAACTCGTCTATGTGACTGCCTAATTTCCCTCTGCACTATTTTATGGCACATAGCAATATCAGGTTAATGTCTACATTACAGTAGGGTAAAATAGGAATTTATGTGGCCATGTTAATGTTTGAGGGAATTTAAACCTTTACATACAGTTCTATTTTTTATTTGCAAGAAAGTCAGAGTGGACTTTGCCAGTTTAAGGTTTATTTGCTACCATTAGGAAATGGAGGAAATCTACTCTTCCTGCCATTTGGTGTTTCTAACTCTTTTTCTTCCACACATTCTGCCCTTTGCACTTTACTGATCATGTGCTGTGGCTCCCTCATACACCGTAAGAAGTCTAACAACACCAGGTTAAAGTCCAACAGGTTTATTTGGTAGCAAAAGCCACTAGCTTTCGGAACAGAAGGCTTTCGGGACAGCTGGTTCTGAAAACGAGTGGCTTTTGCTACCAAATAAACCTGTTCGACTTTAACCTGGTGTTGTTAGACTTCTTACTGTGTTTATCCCAGTCCAGCACCGGCATCTCCGCATCATCCCTCATACACCGCCATTCTTTCTTTATTTGCATACTTTCTTTGTGTCCTCTCTTAATCTTTCTCCTTTCCTCTCTGGCCTAGAAATTCTGCCATGCCTGTGTCTTATTCTGAATAAAGTACCTAATAAAGCTGGTAACCTTTCACCAACCTTATTGGGATGTCAACATCTGTGGGCACTCTTCACTGGAGCTTCAGAGGCTACTCATCAGTCACAGGAGGGCAGCATGTTAGGCTGGGTCAAACATCAGTTGAGACTCTCAGAAGAGTCCAAAGTGAAGATATAATCAAGAGGGGAAAGAATGATAGGCAGTAGTGACTCACCTCTCGGTTCTTCTATTAGAAATGTGAAAATTGCATTTTTGGATGATAACATCCAGTGATCCCTTTAAGGGTCATTAGTTTGGCTACTAAAAATGACTCATGCTGAGGTCAGCTGCAAACCAATTTCGAAAAGAGTGCCCCTATGTGCATATGTCTTCTCTGGATAAAAATTTCACAACCCAGTGAAGTACTTTTGAAGAACTCGCTGTTGTAGTGAAACTTGGCATCCATTTGCTATCTGTTTATTTAGAGATGTTGGTTGAGGTTACAGATTTATTTAAAGGCAAATTGTGCAAACTAATTTGATTCTGATATTTAATGTTTTTTAATACAGAGTTGATGAAGAGAACGCAGTTGGATGTGGTTGGATTTCTATTAGATAAAATTGACAAAGGCAAGGAGAGACAATATACACTCAAGGTTACAATTCTTGCTGGAACAGAAAGACTTTTGGTCCGAATTTTCCTGTTCCGTCCGCCACAGGAATTGGAGCAGGCGAGGGGCGGACCGTGGAAAGGTCCATTGACCTCAGGGGGGTTTTCCAGTTTCCGGGCGAACGTGGCCAGAAAATTCCGCCCATTGTGTTATATGATTTGAAAGGAATAGAGTATCTTGGGATTTGGGTACTAGTTAGAGTACTAAAGCAAGGAAATTATGAATATTTATTAAAAAACTGGTTTGTCCACAAATGGATCATTGTGTCCAAACAATGTGGTAGCCTCTCCAATGCCCTCTGAAATGGAGGGCAGTTAGGGATGGGCAATAAATGCTGGCCCAGTCAGTGACATCCGCATTCCCTGAGCAAACAAAAAATAATTCTTCGCACCACATTTTAGGAGGGATTATGTGAAGGTTTTCAGGAGGTTAGAAAGGATTCATGGAAATTATGCCAGGAATGAGGGACTTCAGTTATGTGGATGGATTGAAGAAGCTGGAGTTGTTTTCCTTAGAGAAGAGAAGGCTAAGAAGAGATTTAATAAGGGTGTTCAAAATCATGAGCGATCTAGACAAAACAGATAAGAAAAAATTGTTCCCACCGGCGGAAGGCTTGAGAATCTGGGGATGCACATGGCAGGTGAATGAGGAAAAGCTCTTTGTGCAATAAATGATTGAGATCTTGACTGCACTGCCTGAGTATGAGAGGGAAGCTAATTCAACCATAGTTTTCAAAATAATAAGCAGCTGAAAAGAACTATTTTCAGGACTGTAGGGAAAGCATGAGGAAGTGGGATTAGCCGAAGTACTGTTACAGAGATCCAGCAAGAGGCTGAATGATCTCCTTTTGTGCTGTAACCATTCAATGATTCTAATATTTCATCTAAAGCTCAGAGTTTCCAGCTGCATAACATTCCCTTAGTACTTCACTGAAGTGACAGCCTGGATTATGTGCTCTCGTCTATATGCAATCAACTAATGAAATGCTGACTGAGGCAAGAGTGTTTCCATTGAGTCGAGGCTGGGAACATGTTTCAGTTCAAAGCCTGTAATTTGAAATAAAGTTGGAAACAAGTTAAACAGTTATGAAAAATGTTGAGAATGCTGTTGCTGAGGGACAAATGGTGAATTCCTTTGTTCTTCCAAAAACAGTGCCACAGGATTTTTTTTTGTCCATCTGGTCCATTGGATTGGTTTGGCATTCCCATCCTAAAGACAGCACTTCTGACAGTGTCGCATTCCTTCAGTACTGAGACTGAAATGTCACCTGGATTATGTGCTCAATTTTCTATAGCTAATGGTTACACTTTCAGTTGACCCCAAGCTTATCCGTTCACAGGCTAAAATAATCCTCTCCATCATGAATTCAGAAAGTCTCTGGAAAATATCTTTTCTCCTATTCTGAAGTTGAATCAAGTAAACTTCTAGAATTCCCATGTAGATGACATCCATTGAGGGTCTGACAGCATCTGTGGACAGAGAATAGAGCCAACATTTTGAGTCTAGATGACCCTTCTTCAGAGCCCTGACGAAGCTCTGATGAAGGGTCATCTGGACTCGAAACATTGACTCTACTCTCTCTCCACAGATGCTGTCAGACCTGCTGAGTTTTTCCAGCATTTTTTGTTTTTGTTTCAGATTCTAGCATCCGCAGTGTTTTGCATTTATCTTAGATGACATCCACGTTTGTCTGTAGATTCATCCCTGTTCTGTGTGCTGTGAAGCCTGGGTGTGACTGCAAAGAGAAAGGAAAACTAAACTGAAAGAAGCAGCTGGAAGCATGAGCAGGAAGACATTTTAAAAAGCAGTATCCATTGACAAGCAACTTTGACTTTCATGCCTCCCAGTAATATGTTTTCGTCTATGCATTTGTGGCTGAATGTTATTCCTTTCTTAATTCTTACTCTGTCCACTCATGACATGAACAATTGAAGTAGGATCCACTCAGAGACGTTAGAAATATCTGCTAGAGGGGAATGAGTGATGTCAGAGGTATATGCTCATCCTGATGACGCCATCAACTTACCTCTGAGGATCTTACTTTGCTCCTGAATAGCTGCCTAGTGATGCTTTACAGAACACTTCTGTAAAAACACAGTATGCAAATCAATATGAATCCATCGCATGACTTTGCTCTCATTGGAGCGAATTTTTCCGTTCCGTCTACTATGGGAATCGTAGCAGGTGAGGGGCAGATCATGGAAAGATCTGTTGATCTAGGGCAGGATTTTCCAGTTTCGGAATGAGCATGGCCGAAAAACCCCTCCCATTCAATGAGGGTGGATAGAATGGATTGACCTTTGTGAAATGGACAATGTCAGGGACTGAAAGGCTACGAACGTGATGATTCAGTAGTAGGACCAATGAAGGGAAGAAGTTGTCATTGACTGCTTTATCATTGACTAATTGAACCACGTCTCTCCCAAACGTAGGATGTAAGTTTGGCAGGCTTCCAACAAATGCAAGGTCATGAGTGTTTGCAAATAATTATACAATGGTCTTGTTGAACCACTCTCTGTGAGGAGAACGGGAACATAACTCATGGCATTGGGTGCATATTGTCGAGTAAAAGGACATTGCATTCTGATGTTTGAAGGTATTTTGGCACTTAGTATCAAGGTGAAGCCTTTGCATTATTCATACATGAGAGCTGGCAATTGCAAATAGTGTTGTCCAGATGTAGATCCGTCTTGAGCCACTTAAGTGCTAACCATTGACGAATGTTTTTCCTGTTAGTGCCACCTTGCTCAACTGCTGTCATACTGGCATGAGTGCATCCATGTATGCAATGGCATTTCAGCCACTTGAAGGCTGCCATGCCCATTGACTTGTTGATGCTATAGTCGATCGGACTGCACTATGTGTAGTTGCTTAAGGGTGAGAACAAAGAACAAAGAACAAAGAACAATACAGCACAGGAACAGGCCCTTCGGCCCTCCAAGCCCGCGCCGCTCCCCGGTCCAGGATTGAATCCTGAATCCAGGATCCCCGCCCAATTTTCCAGCCTATCTACATCCTAATATCCTATCCACCGAGCTGTCCCTCACAGCTACGATGCTTTGTTCGGGTGGGTTTGGGTGGGTGGTAGTGGAGTGCAAATCACATTTCCACAGCAGCCATTTAGTCCTTAAACTACTGCACTTTCCAAGAGTGACCCCTTTGTTAGGGATGGAGATGACTTTTGTTTCCTCAAGGATCATTGTGAGATTGATGACCTTTCATGATATATTGAAGATGACAATAACGGTATTGTTGTGTCCCCTGCATAAAAACCTTCAATTATAAAACATTTTCTTCACCATATTCCGCTTAAAATCTTGTAGTTATGAGCCTGTCATGAGCTTGCCTGCTGCATTGTGCCCATACAATGACATCCTCATGTGGCTTGTCTGAATTTTGGCCCATTTCATATTCACCCCCTTCCAAGTTATCCTCATCCAAGGCAATGACTAGCTCACAAGTATCTCCCTCTGGCAACACATTCCCCCTTTGTAGTGCTAGTTTCTGCAGGGAAGAGTATGAAGAACACTCTGTGGTGAGTATTAGAGAGCCCCGACTGAGCAGTCCAACCATCATAAATACATCCTTAAGAGGCTAATTGTCTGCACTATTAAAGACCTAAAGACAGAATATGCATTGTATTTCACATCAGATGCATGCTAGGACCAAAAAATGGATATCATTGGCTATTTCTTCTGGAAGGACCCCTTATCATTGAAGAGTGAATGCTCTAAAGGCCGAGTTCTCTTAAATATCTTTGACACCGAGGAGTGATTCAAAATGTGTGAGTTGTGTGAGCTCCCTAGATCTGCTTTCTGTGATCACAAATGAGCACAAAATGAAATTATTTTCGACTAATGAATCATAGAAACCCTACAGCACAGAAAGAGGCCATTCGGCCCATCGAGTCTGCACTGCCAACAATCCCACCCAGGCCCTACTGCCATATCCCTACATATTTACCCACTAATCCCTCTAACCTACTCATCTCAGGACACTAAGGGCAATTTTAGCATGGCCAATCAACTTAACCCGCACATCTTTGGACTGTGGGAGGAAACCGGAGCACCCGGAGGAAACCCACGCAGACACGAGGAGAATGTGCAAACTCCACACAGACAGTGACCCAAGCCGGGAATCGAACCCAGGTCCCTGGAGCTGTGAAGCAGCAGTGCTAGCCACTGTGCTACCGTGCCGCCCATATCTCACAGGCTGCTGCCAGGGAGCTTTCAAGGCCACATGTGTGCAATCAATGGCACTTTGCACTAGTTGGAAACCTGAGATTGCTGCAAATCCAATAGCCTCGCTTGCTTCACCCATGCTTTACTGAGAAGGACAGCTGTCACCACTCTTGCACTTGTGTGCCACCAATTGTGAGATTCCACAAAGCTCTCTAATGGAGACCTGGAAGGATCCACTAGCAAAATAGTTCAGTGCAGAAATTCCTTTCAGAGCAATCGGCATTGGATGCTCTCCCGGTCCATGTGGGAGGGCACGGAGAATGTGTCAAATCTGAGCGATCACATCCCTAAACAAGTGATAGTACCTGTGGCACTGCCTTTCACTCATTTCCATGTATGAACTGTGCCTTCTATAGACGCTAGGTCACACCAAACATCTTTGAGTCGTTTCGTAGTACAGAACTTGAGTGTTGTTAAAAAAGACATGTTGTCAAAGCTTTTCATCTTGCACTCATCAGGACAATTACAAGAATACCAATATCAGGAGAAACAACAACTTTATACTGTATGAGAAGAGAGTGCTGATTAGTTATGAGTGGGTTCTGATTGGTTGAGACATTGGCCAGAATTTTACCACCTCACCCATCCCAAAATCAGGGCAGGCGAGGCTCACAGAGCCGCATTCTCCATTGGCCTTGGGCAGGATCTTACGAGCCTCAGGCGGGTGAGGTTGTAAAATACCAGCCATTGACATGGAGAATGCACCAGTTAATGGCGACTGACAGTTAACCATCAACCGTTGTTTTAAAATTTAAACCAGGCAGCTCAATACGATTGGTCAAGGAATTGCCTGAAGGAATGAAACAGCGAATGGCTATCACTTATTTTGTTTAATTGAAACAAGTACAATGTATGTTTTTAGCAAATTTATTACTATTTTTAAAATTATTTATTAGTGTCACAAGTAGGCTTACATTAAGACTGCAACACAAATGCTGTCCAATCACAGAATCAGATCTAATGTTGGACACTGTGTTTTGAATTTTGCAAATGTGTGTTGGTTGGGTGCGGTCAGTACCCTTCCCAGCATGAACAGTGGATGGGACATGCTGTTTGGGATGATCCATCAGCCTTTGAGACATACAGGCTACATGTGGAGCATCACACTGGCACTGAAATTCATATACCACATTACTCATTTGTGTGATAGGCAGAATGTCCTTTTGGTTTGAAGAGCTTCAATCTTTAGACTCTGTGGGACGAGAAGAGAAGAAATCAGAACTTTGTCAGGAATGTGTTACTCCCTCAAATCTCACAGGCAAATAACAGCAGGAGACAAATGATCTTCAATTCTAGTGCAGACCCTCACAGCCATATCATTTGCTGCTGTACTGAAGCTTGAAAAAGTACTGAAGATCTGAGGTTCTAATGAATCTGGAATGCAAAGGGGGGGAAAAAATTACAAAATTCCCACAAGCGTTTCAGAAAAGAAGAGATGGCTTCCCCATGGTGTTTTGGAAGTACTTTTAACTTTCTGTCGTGAGTGGGAAGAGAACTGCATTTCTCTCTGTGAGGCTGCTCCACTATGGGTAATGGGCAGAATTACTAAGGGTGTTGAGACACGACAGCATCATCGTCTACAATGGGAGGAATTTCAATGACAAAATGAAGATGAATAACTCAAAGACGCAATTGCTGTACAAGATGCTGCAGCTTTAGAAATACTAAGATGCTGCCGCATCTTCTGTGCTGACATTGAGCTGTAGAGGGGAGGAGATTTTCAGCTGGAACTGAATATGGGTGTCAATTCATTTTCACCCTTGGAAGCCATTAGCTCTTTGCCAGTGTGATCCTCAATGGACTCTGACATGGAATCAGTCCCAGCATTCTTTCTGGAGGACCAATAGACAATGAAAGATAAATGGGCTAATGTATCTGTTTGTTCAGAGAAATGAAAATCTGAATGCTGATCAGCCACTAGAAATCCAACTGACTCCACAAATCGAGTTGAGAGATGGCCAAACTCTAGGATCTCAGCCTCCAAAAGATCACTCAGTGCTTCCTCAATAGGCCCCTCAGGAAGGAGCCAGCTCATATCCAGCCAATCTCCATGCAGATGGTCGCTGTCTACCATAGTGCCTTCTTTGTTCACCACCTCTGGTCTATCTTCATGGAAAACTGAGGGATCCATATCCTTGCCCAGGCTCTCGAGAATGCTGTCTTTGTGATAGGGAAAAGCCTGGGAACTTCAGGTCGGTGAGTCTAACATCTGTAGTGGGCAAATTATTAGGAGGTATTCTGAGAGACAGAATCTACAGGCAATTAGAGAGGCAAGGACTGATTAGGGCTTTGTGAGTGAAAAATCATGTCTCACGAATTTAATTGAGTTTTTTTTGAAGGGGTAACCAAGAAGATAGATGAGGGCAGTGCAGTCAATATTGTCTACATGGATTTACCAAGGCCTTTGACAGGGTACCATATGGTAGGTTGTTGCATAAGGTCAAATCTCACAGAATCCAGGGTGAGTTAGCCAATTTAATACAGAATTGGCTTGATGACGGAAGACAGAGGGTGGTTGCTTGTAGAGGGTTGTTTTTCAAACTAGAGGCTTGTGACCAGCAGTGTGCTTCAGGGATTGGTGCTGGGTCCACTGTTACATGTCATTTATATTACTGATTTGGATGAGAATTTAGGAGGCATGGTTAGTAAGTTTGCAGATGACACCAAGATTGGTGGCATTGCAGACAGTGAAGAAGGTTATCTAGGATTGCAATGGGATCTTGATCAATTGGGTCAGTGGGCTGATGAATGGCAGGTGGAGTTTAATTTAGATAAATGCAAGGTGATGCATTTTGGTAGACTGAACCAGGGCAGGACTTATTCAGTTAATGGTAGGGTGTTGGGGAGAATTATAGAACAAAGAGATCTAGGGGTACAGGTTCATAACTCCTTGAAAGTGGAGTCACAGGTGGACAGAGTGGTGAAGAAGGCATTCGGCATGCTTGGTTTCATTGGTCAGAACATTGAATACAGAAGTTGGGACATCTTGTTGAAGACATTGATAAGGCCACACTTGAACTGTGTACAGTTCTGGTCACCATATTATAGAAAGGATATTATTAAACTAGAAAGAGTGCAGAAAAGATTTACTAGGATGCTACCAGGACTTGATGGTTTGAGTTATAAGGAGAGGCTGGATAGGCTTTGACTTTTTTCCCTGGAGTGTAGGGGCATTAGGGGTGATCTTATAGAGGTCTATAAAATGATGAGGGGTATAGATAAGGGAGATAGTCAACATCTTTTCCCAAAGATAGGGGAGTCTAAAGCTAGAGGAATATGTTTAAGGGGCTAGGGGAGAGATACAAAAGGGTCCAGAGGGGCAATTATTTCACACAGAGGGTGGTGAGTGTCTGAAACGAATTGCTAGAGGTAGTAGTAGAGGCAGGTAAAATTTTGTCTTTTAAAAAGCATTTAAACAGTTACATGGGTAAGATGGGTATAGAGGGATATGGGCCAAACACGGGCAATTGGGACTAGTTTAGTAGTAAAAACTGGGCGACATGGACAAGTTGGGCCAAAGGGCCTGTTTCCATGTTGTAAACCTCTATGACTCTATGATAGAAAGGAACTCACAGCTGATTGAATAATCATCCTAAGCTGCTGTAGGCTGAAGTTTCTCTGCTTCTAAATAAAAGATTGAAGATTGTTCCGTGAACAATTGTTCCTAGAAGTACGGAAACATTGTCACTCAGTAAGGATGTGCATTGATTGTAGACACCATTGAGAGAATGATCTGTCACCAAGAAATCAAAAGGAACATTTATCTTGAATTTAATTGGAAGATCTGTGCCACCTGTACCTTGTAATTTGATGTCCGATGGATGAAGGGTTATTGCCTGAAGCTATTCTAGATCATTTGCAGGTAGGTTAACGTCAGGCCCGGTCTCAAAGCCTTTAACTTGCACTATAGCTGACCAATAATTTGGACTAAGGCAGCTTCCACTATGATCTCTGTAATTTCATCTTTTTCTTTGAGAAGGCTTTGAGAACAGCCTCAAAATTTGCAATGGACTCTTCCACTCCCTGCTTCAGAAGAATGTCATCTGCTACTGGACCTACAACGTAAGGAAATGAACTGACCTGATGTTTCTACTCTTTATCATGAGGCCAGAGGCTGCTTGATATTGAAGGAAATGAAGTTTCCATTAGTCCCAAATCTGGCTTCTCTGTGAGCACCCCAGACTGTCAGGGACTGCTTACCAGATATGGTCATCATCTCCTCTCTCCAGTTTGCCTCCTCCTTCCATTGAGTAGTAAGTACGAGCTACTATCAAGTTTCTCTTCATTCTGTGGTTCTGTTTATAACACACAGTATTTTTTTACATCGATGTCTCCACTTCAGCGATGTTCCTTCTTATCTACAAACTCTAGGCATAGTTCTTGGTTACTGGACAGGCAATCATCACGCTCTGGTACTTGCGTAACACTTGTTTATTAGTACTGCATCTAAACAGGTTCTAGAGTAGGCATGTTGCTCCTGAGCTTGGTGTTCCAACGTCTCTCTCAAGAGTCTAACATATGACTGACCATGGCTATGATAAATATAAATGCGATGGTTTCCATAAACTGTCTTCAAAACTTTGGTTGTGTGGAGAGTATTTTCTTTGATATAATTGTATGTTGATCTATAATATGCATATTTTAATAATAATATACTAGATATTAAGCTACTTTACATTCCATTTCAAAGCCTCTTTGAAAGCTGCTGTGTAAAGAAGTAAAGTGGGAATGGGCAATCGCATAGCAAACATCATTTGATACATTAAAGACAAAGATAACGGGGGCGATTCTCCCAAAAAATCCTAAGCGCTGAAAACTGATATAAACTGGCAGTATTGAGAGGGGATATATCCGAGGGTTCGCCCACTGAGTCTATATGGGTAGAACTGAGAAATAAGAAGGAGGAAATCACTTTGATAGGGTTGTACTATAGGCCCCCAAATAGTCGGCAGGAAATTGAGGAGCAAATATGTAAGGAGATTACAGATAGCTCCAAGAAAAATAGGGTGGTAATAGTCGGAGATTTTAATTTTCCCAACAGTGACTGGGGCAGCCATAGTATTAGAGGGTGGGATGGAGAGAAATTTGTTGAGTGTATTCAGGAGGACTTTCTCATTCAGTATGTGGATGGCCCGATTAGAGGGGGAGCAAAACTTGACCTCCTCTTGGGAAATAAGGAAGGGCGGATGACAGAAGTGTTAGTGATGGATCAGTGACCATGTGACCATGAGCCTGATTCTCCCATCACGGCCCGCAAATTTTTTGGTGGGTCCATCTTTTTCTGGGATTTGCGCATGCGCCAGGAACGCATGCGCGTCTCCCAGAGCCGGAGAACAGTCGCAGTCGAGACTGTGCTGGAAACCAGGGGAAGGGAGGTAAGTAATTTGAATCTTTTTAAAATGTATTTTAAATATATTTTGCATGTGATTATCGGGCCCGGCA
This sequence comes from Mustelus asterias, assembly GCF_964213995.1. NCBI lineage: Eukaryota > Metazoa > Chordata > Chondrichthyes > Carcharhiniformes > Triakidae > Mustelus > Mustelus asterias. The sequence goes on from NC_135804.1 coordinate 94,276,628, forward strand.
CGGAACTTGCTGGGCCCGATAGTATCTCCCATCCCGCCAGGAGTACTTCACTCCGGTCGGGTTTAGAGTAGCCCCCCCACGTTCATGGAACTAGCGGGAGACCCCGCCAGAGTGAAGGGGGGCAATCAGGGCCCGCTCCGGGGGTTGGGCGACAGGGGATGGTGCCCCCTTCCATTGGCACTCTAGCAATGCCAGTCTGTGCCCCCTGGCATTGCCCAAGGGGCAAAGTACCCATGCCCAGGGGACACCTTGGCACTGCCCAGCAGGCATCAGGCAGTGCCAAGGAGGCAGGGCCTATTGTGGGCAGGACTTAGGGGCGATCGGTGGGGGTGGGGGGTCCCACTGCTATTCTGCATGGGGTTCAGTCTGGGCTGAAAGGAGGGCAGTGATTGGGGTGGGCGAGGTGGGGGGGATGGTCTGCAGGGGCGGCCTGCCTCCCTGGGGGGATCTGACCCCGGGAAGGGGTCAGCGGGGGGGGGGGGGGGGGGGGGGGGGGGGAGAGCGGGGTGCGGGGGGTGGAGGGATCGCCACTGCTGGGTGGGGGTGGGAGGTGGGAGGGGTGGGATGCCTGGTGGGCAGTGCCAAGGTGCCCCTTGGGCATGGGTACCTTGCCCCTTAGGCAGTGGCAGGAGGCATAGACTGGCACTGCCAGGGTGCCCATGCCCAGAGGGCATCACTTCCCTGCCGCCTAACACCCTGGGGGGCCCCGATTGCCCCCCCCCCTTCACTCCAGCAGGCTCTCTCGCTGGTCCCCCGAAAGTGGGGAGCTATTCTAAATCCTGCCGGACTGAACTTGTACTGGCGGGGTGGGGAATGCTATCCGACCTGGAGAATTCAGATCCAGGCCCAATAATGACATTTAAATTACATTAAAATACGATTAAAATAACTTAACTGCTGTTCCCGCCGGTTTCCAGCATGGTCCCGAAAGTGCCGGATATCCGTTGCTGGGAGATGCGCGTGCGTCGGGAACGCATGCGCGAATCCTGTGAATCGGCGCACGTGCGATTCTCCTGGCCGGACGTGCTGTCGGGAAGGGACCATCTCCCTCAACATCTCCACTGTCCTCGCACATTTCCACCCACGTACGGAAACATACATCATGAGAAATGTGTCACAACGTGTGATCGACTATAGTATATTGAAGGAAGATCACTTATGCACCTCGCCAATAGTTGGAAACTGAATGCAAACACTCTGCATGAGTATGAGCCTGTATCTATGCTGATAAGCATATGATGTGGAGATGCCGGCGTTGGACTGGGGTAAACACAGTAAGAAGTTTAACAACACCAGGTTAAAGTCCAACAGGTTTATTTGGTAGCAAAAGCCTTCGGAGCTGCAAGCCCCTTCTTCAGGTGAGTGGGAATTCTGTTCACAAACAGAGCATATAAAGACACAGACTCAATTTACATGAATAATGGTTGGAATGCGAATACTTACAACTAATCAAGTCTTTAAGAAACAAAACAATGTGAGTGGAGAGAGCATCAAGACAGGCTAAAAAGATGTGTATTGTCTCCAGACAAGACAGCCAGTGAAACTCTGTGGGGGTTATAGATAGTGTGACATGAACCCAATATCCCGGTTGAGGCCGTCCTCGTGTGTGCAGAACTTGGCTATCAGTTTCTGCTCAGCGACTCTGCGCCGTCGTGTGTCGCGAAGGCCGCCTTGGAGAACGCTTACCCGAATATCAGAGGCCGAATGCCCGTGACCGCTGAAGTGCTCCCCAACAGGAAGAGAACAGTCTTGCCTGGTGATTGTCGAGCGGTGTTCATTCATCCGTTGTCGCAGCGTCTGCATAGTTTCCCCAATGTACCATGCCTCGGGACATCCTTTCTTGCAGCGTATCAGGTAGACAACGTTGGCCGAGTTGCAAGAGTATGTACCGTGTACCTGGTGGATGGTGTTCTCACGTGAGATGATGGCATCTGTGTCGATGATCCGGCACGTCTTGCAGAGGTTGCTGTGGCAGGGTTGTGTGGTGTCATGGTCACTGTTCTCCTGAAGGCTGGGTAGTTTGCTGCGGACAATGGTCTGTTTGAGGTTGTGCGGTTGTTTGAAGGCAAGAAGTGGGGGTGTGGGGATGGCCTTGGCGAGATGTTGGCGAGAAATAAACCTGTTGGACTTTAACCTGGTGTTGTTAAACTTCTTACTGTGGATAAGCATATGCACATGTATCTGTATGATTAAAAGGTCACCCTCTGTATTGATCACCAGTGGTGACAATATCGTTAGCTTTGTCAGTATCTGGCCATCGATTAGTACACATCCATTGATGATCAGATTACTTTCATCAGTACAATTCTGAGGTCAGATATCCACAGGCTCACTTGTAGCAATTTCACATGCAATCACACATCCTGTTAGGTGAGAGGAGTTGAGGCTAGAATCTGACAGTGTACTGCAGAAAGTAAGCACATACCTAAAATCTGAGTGATCTCACAAGTAGAGGAGCACTTGGTTCCATATTACAGAGTATACAATGAGCTGGTATTGTTTGATGACAACTGTAACACATGTGGAACTCAAACAGTTTCCTGAAGACGCAACAGCAAATGTATTGCATCTTGCCCTTGAAGGATATCTGGATGTCGTTAATACGAAACGATAATCCGGTGAAGCAGTTTGGTAGCCAGAAGTAGATAGCCATATAAAAAATATCATTGGAAACGGCATTATTTGTACACTTAGTGGAAAATCTCTTAAACCATTTCCTGCACCCCTACAATCGATTCTACATCCAATTAAATCATGGTAAAAACTTGAAGTTGATATTTTTGAAAAGTTCCAGCAACCCCTAGTAATCAATATTTTTTCTTGTTCATGATCTCCATAACAATGGTTGGAAATCACTTCAACAAATTCCACAACCACCACTTCAGATACTTTCATTCTAGACAAATTGTTAATAAAATGGGTTTTCTGGATTCTATCAATGCTGGACTGCAGTTTGTTTCCAGTCAGTTGATGGAGTTTTGGTAAACAATGCAATTCACTGCCATTTGACATCATGAAATACCTGTGATACTAATACTAAATGGTGACTTCGAACAAATGACTCAATAGGTTGATAAAGTACATTCTGAGAGCTAGGAGGAAACATCTAAGTCATTCTTTCATATCCTACTTTGCATGTCTCACCACACACACACACCAACCAGAAAGACACCAGCTAAACATATAGAACATAGAACATTACAGCGCAGTACAGGCCCTTCGGCCCTCGATGTTGCGCCAACCAGTGGTACCAATCTAAAGCCCCTCTAATCTACACTATTCCAATATCATCCATATGTTTATCCAATAACCACTTGAACGCTCTCAACGTTGACGAGTCCACCACTGCTGCAGGCAGGGCATTCCACGCCCATACTACTCTCTGAGTAAAGAACCTACCTCTAACATCTGTCCTATATCTCTCACCCCTCAATTTAAAGCTATATCCCCTCGTGCTAGCCAACACCATCCGAGGAAAAAGGCTCTCACTATCCACCCTATCTAATCCTCTGATCATCTTGTATGCCTCTATTAAGTCACTTCTCAACCTTCTTCTCTCTAACGAAAACAACCTCAAGCCCCTCAGCCTCTCCTCATACGATTTTCCCACCATACCAGGCAACATCCTGGTAAATCTCCTCTGCACCCCTTCCAACACTTCCACGTCTTTCCTATAATACGGCGACCAGAACTGTACGCAATACTCCAAATGCGGCCGCACCAGAGTTTTGTACAGTTGCAGCATGACCTCCTGGCTCCGAAACTCAATCCCTCTACCAATAAAAGCTAACACACCATACACCTTCTTAACAACCCTCTCAACCTGGGTGCCAACTCTATGCACATGGACACCCAGATCCCTCTGTTCATCCACACTACCAAGTATTTTACCATTAGCCCAGTACTCTGTATTCCTGTTACTCCTTCCAAAGTGAATCACCTCACACTTTTCCGCATTAAACTCCATTTGCCACCTCTCAGCCCAGCTCTGCAGCCTATCTATGTCCCTCTGTATCCTGCCACTTCCCTCCGCACTGTCCACAACTCCACCGACTTTAGTGTCATCCGCAAATTTACTAATCCATCCTTCCATGCCTCATCCAAGTCATTAATAAAAATGACAAACAGCAGTGGCCCCAAAACAGATCCTTGCGGTACACCACTAGTAACTGAACTCCAGGATGAATATGACTTGCACATGTCGCTGACCTTTCTTTAGCTTTCACTGTTATCCAATGAGAATGGCAGGGTGAAAGCAGAAGAAATTACAAAGTGACAAGGTAAAGACAAAAGCATAACTTGATAAGCGAACACCCACAAGGAAACCACAATTTGAAGTTGGAAATTGGGCTTGCATCAAATGACCAAATCATGACGACAAACCCACATCATCTCTATCAGGACCAAAACAGATCAAAAGATTGTTTGGCACCAACACTTTTAAAGTTGAAAGTTTATTTATTAGTGTCACAAGTAGGTGTACATTACCAGTGCAATGAAGTTACTGTGAAAACCCCCAACACAAAATGGGAGGAAAGAGACTTGATAGTCAGCAGACCAAAATATTTCAATGGCACTGATTATGAGGATACGTAATCTTTTCTGACAAGTGACCATAATGTTGATCCTCCATCATTGACCAGTAAGCCTGCGCATGCCAGTGGGAGAGAGACTGCAGCCAGAGTGAGTTTCAGCCAGGGTGAGGGCATCGGGAATTTGGAGCTGAGTGGGAATTCGGTGTTGAGGGAAGACAGGTGCTTATATTCGGGAAAAGCGAACCTGCGAGGGAGACTCGAGGGCAAGTGAGAGCTAGAAAGAAATCTAACCATGCCGTCACAGCCAGCAGCTAAGTGATTGGTTTGTGACTGGTAAGTAATTTTTTCTTTTATTTTTACTCTTGGCATTGTAGTTGTTGTTGTTGTTGTTGTACACTACAATAGCGTTTCCGTGTAATTTCTGTGGTTTATAGTTTGTAAAGATTATATTCAGTAGTAACGAGGTGCAGGAAAGAAGGGCCCTGGAGAATTAGATATAATCTGAAACAAAACATCTTTCAAAAGTTTAATTTAAAGGGGTAAGACATGACAGGAGAGCTCCAAGCCGTGGTTTGCACCTCTTGCTCCATGTGGCAGGCTGGGGACAGTTCCAGTCCCCTGGGTCAGCATGTGTGCAGGAAGTGTCTCCAGCTACAGCTCCTGGAAGCTCGAGTTTCAGAGCTGGAGCGGCGGCTGGACATACTGTGGAGCATCCGCGGGTCAGGGAATATCGAGGATAGCACGTATAGAGAGGTGGTCACATCGCAGGCTCAGACTCCGCAGGCAGGAAGGGAATGGGTGACCACTAGACAGAGCAAGAGAGATAGGCAAGTGGTGCAAGAATCTCCTGTGGCCATTCCCCTGCCAAACAGATATACCCCTTTGGATACTGTTGAGGGGAATGACCTCTCTGGGGAAAGCAGCAACAACCAAACTCATTGCACCATGGTTGGTTCTGCTGCAGAGGAGTAAAAAGTGTGCCAGTACAGTAGTTATAGGGGATTCAATGGTAAGGGGAATAGACAGGCGTTTCTGTGGCAGCAGACGAGACTCCAGGATGGTATGTTGCCTCCCTGGTGCTAGAGTCAAGGATGTCTCAGAGCGGCTGCAGGACATTCTGAAGGGGGAGGACGAACAGCCAGTGGTCAGAACATAGAACATAGAACAGTACAGCACAGAACAGGCCCTTCGGCCCACGATGTTGTGCCGTGCTTTATCAGAAACCAAGATCAAGCTATCCCACTCCCTATCATCCTGGTGTGCTCCATGTGCCCATCCAATAACCGCTTTAATGTTCCTGAAGTGTCTGACTCCACTATCATTCCAGGCAGTCCATTTCACATCCCAACCACTCTCTGAGTAAAGAACCTACCTCGGACATCCTTCCTATATCTCCCACCATGAACCCTACAGTTATGTCCCCTTGTAATAGCTCTATCCACCTGAGGAAATAGTCTTTGAACGTTCACTCTATCTATTCCCTTCATCATTTTATAAACCTCTATTAAGCCTCCCCTCAACCTCCTCCGCTCCAGAGAGAACAGCCGTAGCTCCCTCAACCTTTCCTCATAACCTACCCTCCAAACCAGGCAGCATCCTGGTAAATCTCCTTTGCACTCTTTCCAGCGCTTCCACATCCTTCTTATAGTGAGGTGACCAGAACTGCACACAATATTCCAAATGTGGTCTCACCAAGGTCCTGTACAGTTGCAGCATAACTCCACGGCTCTTAAACTCCAACCCCCTGTTAATAAAAACTAACACACTATAGGCCTTCTTCACAGCTCTATCCACTTGAGTGGCAACCTTCAGAGATCTGTGGATATGGACCCCAAGATCTCTCTGTTCCTCCACAGTCTTCAGAACCCTACCTTTGACCCTGTAGTCCACATTTAAATTTGTCCTACCAAAATGAATCACCTCACATTTATCAGGGTTAAATTCCATCTGCCATTTTTCAGCCCAGCTTTGCATCCTATCTATGTCTCTTTGCAGTCTACAACAGCCCTCCACCTCATCCACTACTCCACCAATCTTGGTGTCATCAGCAAATTTACTGATCCACTCTTCAGCCCCCTTCTCTAAGTCATTAATAAAAATCACAAAGAGCAGAGGACCAAGCACTGATCCCTGTGGCACTCCGCTAGCAACCTGCCTCCAGTCTGAAAATTTTCCATCCACCACCACCCTCTGTCTTCGATCAGACAGCCAGTTACCTATCCAATCGGCCAACTTTCCCTCTATCCCACACCTCCTTACTTTAATCATAAGCCGACCATTATCAAACGCCTTTCTAAAATCCATGTATATGACACCAACTGCCCTACCTTCATCAACACACTTAGTTACCTCCTCAAAAAATTCTATCAAATTTGTGAGGCACGACTTGCCCTTCACGAATCTGTGCTGACTATCCCTGATTAATCCGCATCTTTCTAAATGGTCGTAAATCCCATCCTTAAGGACCTTTTCCATCAACTTACCAACCACCGAAGTAAGACTAACTGGCCTATAATTACCAGGGTCATTTCTATTCCCTTTCTTAAACAGAGGAACAACATTCGCCAATTTCCAGTCCTCTGGCACCATCCCCGTGGACAGTGAGGACCCAAAGATCAAAGCCAAAGGCTCTGCAATCTCATCCCTTGCCTCCCAAGAATCCTCGGATATATTCATCAGACCCAAGGGACTTATCGACCTTCAGTTTATTCAAAACTGCTACTACATCCTCCCTCCGAACATCTACTTCCTCCAGCCTATTAGCCTGTAACACCTTCTCTTCCTCAAAAACATGGCCCCTCTCCTTAGTGAACACTGAAGAGAAGTATTCATTCATCACCTCTCCTATCTCTACTGACTCCATTCACAAGTTCCCACCACTGTCCTTGACCGGCCCTAACCTCACCCTGGTCATTCTTCTATTCCTCACATAAGAGTAAAAAGCCTTGGGGTTTTCCTTGATCCGACCCGCCAAGGACTTCTCATGCCCCTCCTAGCTCTCCTAAGCCCCTTTTTCAGCTCATTCCTTGCTAACTTGTAACTCTCAATCAAGCCATCTGAACCTTATTTCCTCATCCCTACATAAGCTTCCCTCTTCCTTTTTACAAGACATTCCACCTCTTTTGTGAACCATGGTTCTCTCACTCGGCCATTTCCTCCCTGCCTGATAGGGACATACCTATCAAGAACACACAGTATTTGTTGCTTGAAAAAGTTCCACTTTTCATTAGTGCCTTTCCCTGACAGTTTCTGTTCCTATCTTATGCCCCCTAATTCTTGCCTCATCGCATTCACAATTACCTCTTCCCCAATTATAAACCTTGCCCTGCCGTACGGCCCTATCCCTCTCCATTGCAATGGAGTGGTCATAGTACATGTTGGTACAAACGACATAGGTAAACAAAGGGATGAGGTCCTAAAAGCAGAATACAGGGAGCTTGGAAGAAAGTTAAGAAATCAGACCTCAAAGGTAGTGATCTCAGGATTACTACCGGTGCCACATGCTAGTCAGAGTAGAAATGACAGGATATATTGGATAAATACCTGGTTGAAGAGATGGTGTCAGGGAGAGGGTTTCAGATTCCTGGGACATTGGGACCGGTTCTGGGAGATTTGGGACCTGTACAAATTGGATGGGTTACACCTGGGCACGACTGGGACTGTTGTCCTCTGGGGATTGTTTGCTAGAGCAGTTGGGGAGGGTTCAAACTAATACGCCAGGGGGATGGAAACCTGTGTAAGGAGTCAGAGAAGCAGGGAGAAAGGACAAAAACAAAAGGTAGAAAAGGGAATAAGAAAAGTGATAGGCAGAGAAACTGAGGACAAAGTTCAGACAGGACTATAGAGAAAAATATTGGGAGCGAGGCAAACAATGTTAAAAAGAGAAGCTTAAAGGCTCTGTGCCTTAATGCGCAGAGCATTTGCAATAAAGTGGATGAACTAACCGCACAGATAGATATAAACGGGTACAATATAATTGGGATTACGGAGACATGGCTGCAGGGTGACCAGGAATGGGAATTGAATGTCCCAGGGTATTCAATATTTAGGAAGCACAGGCATAAAGAAAAAGGTGTTGGAGTGGCACTGCTGGTTAAAGAAGAAATTAACACAATAGTGAGAAAGGATATAAGCTCTGACAACATGGAGTCTGCATGAGTAGAGTTGAAAAATACCAAGGGGCAAAAAACATTCGTGAGTGTCATATATAGACCCCAAACTGCAGTGGTGACGATGGGAATGGCATTAAATACGAAATTAGTGATGCAGGAAGGGAATATCGGTGATCATGGGTGATTTTAATCTACACATAGATTGGGCAAATCAAATTAGCCACAATGCCATAGAGGAGGAATTCCTGGAGTGTATATGGGATGGTTTTCTCGACCAATATGTGGAGGAACAAACTGGAGAGCAGGCCATCTTAGACTGGGTACTGTGTAATGAGAAGGGAATCATTGGCAATCTAGCTGTACAAGACCCCTTGGGGATGAGCTACCATAACATGATAGAATTGTTTATCAGGATGGAGAGTGAAATGGTTGATTTGGAGATTAGGGTGCTGAATCTTAATAAAGGAAACTATGAGGATATGAGGTGAGAATTGGCCATGATAGATTGGGGAGAGTTACTTAAAGGGATGACAGTGGATAGGCAATGGCAAAAATTCAAGGAACGCATTGGAGAACTGCAGCAACTGTTTATTCCTGTCTGGCACAAAAGCAAAATGGGTAAGAGAGCCAATCCATGGCTTATGAAGGAAAATAGAGAGAGTATCCAATCTAAGGAAGAAGCATACAGATTGGCCAAGAAAGATAATAGGTCTGAGGATTGGGAGCAGTTTAGAATTCAGCAAAGAAGGACCAAGGGATTGATTAAGAAGGGGAAAATACAGTACGAAAGTAAGCTTGCAGGGAACATAAAGACTGACGCTAAGGGTTTCTATCGATACGTGAAGAGAAAGAGGCTAGTGAAAGCAAATGTAGGGGCCCAACAGACAGAAACGGGGGAATGTATAATGGAGGACGACGAAATGGCCGAGCAACTGACTACATACTTTGGTTCTGTGTTCATAAAAGAGGACACAAATCAGATGCCAGAAATGTTGGAGAATGCAAGATTTAGTGAGAGGAAAGAACTGAGGGAGATCAATATTAGTAGAGAAATGCTGCTGGGAAAGTTGATGGGATTGAAGCTGGATAAAACCCCAGGGCCTGATAACCTACATCCCAGAGTACTTAAGGAAGTGGCTCTAGAAATAGTGGGTGCATTGGTGATCATCTTCCAGGATTCTATAGACTCTGCAACAGTCGCTGCAGATTGGAGGGTAGTGAATGTCACTCCAATATTCAAAAAGGGAGGTAGAAAGAAAACAGGGAATTGTAGACCAGTAAACTTAACATTAATAGTGGGGAAAATTCTTGAATCCATTATCAAGAACTTTATAGCAGACCAGTGACAGGATCAGAAAGAGCCAGCATGGATTTATGAAGGGCAAATCATGGTTGACAAATCTGTTGGAATTCTTTGAAGATGTAACGAGTAGAGTTGACAAGGGGAACCAGTTGATGTAGTATATTTGGACTTTCAAAAAGCGTTTGACAAAGTCCTGCACAAGAAATTATCGTGCAAGATTAAAGCTCATGAGATGGATAGAAAACCAGATTGATATTGAATACCAGAAAACTGGTTGGCAGAGAGGAAACAAAGAGTAGGAATTAATGGATTCTTTTTAAATTTAGGACAGAGGTGAGGAGACATTTCTTCATCCAAAGAGTGGTGAGCCTGTGGAATTCATTACCACAGGAAGTAGTTGATGCCAAAACATTGAATGTATTCAAGAGGTGGCTTGATATGGCACTTGGGGCAAATGGGATCAAAGATTATGGGGAGAAAGCAGGATTAGCAGGGCCAAATGGCCTCCTCCTGCTCCTATCTTCTATGTTTCTATCTCATTGAGCTGATCACACGGAACCACAATCTCAAATTTGTACATCTCAATGCCATCAACAACCTTCATATCTCAAGGACTATTTCTGAGCTTGGAGTAATCACACATTCTGAACTCTGAAAAATAACTTGATGCACATATGTTTGTTATTTAGGATAGTTTAATTCAAAATAATATATTTTAGTTTAACGGGGAGGGGGGGTAATGATGTGTTTAATTATTTGGTGTTTGATGCTGGTGTTTCTTCTCTGTTCTATGCTGCTGGTAAAGGCGGGTGTCATGATCGAGAGGAAGAGAAACTAAACTGAAAGAAGCAGCTGGAAGCATGAGAAAGCAGACATTTTAAAAAACACTTACAAGTTAAGCTACTGTTCAGACATAGAAACTGACGTGTATCATTTCTGCATATCTCCAACACATAAAACACAGCAGGAAGCACATTGTCCTCAAGAAGCAAATAATGTGACATCCTGTCCTCACTGTTGGATCCTTGGTTGCTCCCGGCATGATGGCTAAGGAGTTATAGGGTAGGTGATGAAGAAAAAAAGGAAAGGTTCACAATCAGGTTCCCCAAAGTGCAAGAAAACTGGAGTTTGTCAACAATGTTGTTGTGATGTTTAGATACCTGTGAGGAGGTCTGCCTAATGCAAGAAGAATGCAAGAAAAAGTGAATAGCACAAAATTGGTAAAAACTAAAAATTCAGCTAAAATTATTTTTACATCAAGGTGAGGTAAATCATGGAATGTGATGAGTGTACAGTTGATAATTGTATATGACGTAGAGTTGGAAGTTGACAAAGGCATAAAACAGATGCCAAAGGAACATATTGTGCAAGCAGTTATCAACATTCAGGTAATGGAAAGGAGTAGCTAGTAGCCCTTATGTTATTGCAACATATATTATATTGCATATAATTGAAAAGTGGTGTCCTCAGAGGGGTTATATGTTAGCTAGGTTCCCTCAGTCCTTGACAATGGTGTCCTGTCATTCATTTTCAAGTTGCGCAGTTACCGATACAAGATTGCCCATCCCTAGTTACCCTTGGGCTGGGGCCATATGTAAGCCAGACCAGGTAAGAGCAGCAGAATTATACTCTTGATTCCAGATTGATATTGAATTCAAATTCTACCACCAATTCTGCCGTGGTGGGGTTTGAACCCAGGTCCCCAGAGACTGGATTACGAGTCCAGTGACAATACCACTACGCCATCGCCTCCCCTGCTGCCATCAGATGGGAAACCGAGTGTATGTATGCGGATGAGTGTCTTTAAATTAAAACCATATCTTGCTCCCCACCCCCTCCCCTACTCTCACTCCATTCTCCACATGCCTGAATCCTTCCTCGAGTTAAAACTGAGACTTCTATACATGTGGATATCTCAGTCACTTGGTGTCTATTAAATACAGTAATAGATTTTTCACAGATCGGGCACACAGCTGGCCAAACGTTTAATGAAATTGTGCCACAGATTTGACTCCCGCCATACGTAATGCATTCAAAATGGTCATTGCTGCATACTGAACTGCACTAGAAAAATACTGCTGTCAGTACAAAATCATAACCAAATAAAATGAATATTATTACGAAGCCAATTTCCTCTCATTTCAGATAAACTGCATCTTCAAAAGTAATCCAAAACATTTATTCAAATATTATATTAAAAAAAAAGTTTTGGTAAGCGAAAAGGAGCTTTGGTACCATTAACTTGAGAAAAGTAAAATGATACACATAAGGTCGGCATGTTTGAAAATTTGACATCAGTGTTCCTTCCAACAATAATCAAGCACTTGAGGCCAGAACTATTACTTGCCCACTTCCGACCTCCCTCCCCACCTTTTTCGATACTTTCTGCTAGTGTAGGAGGGGATTTAAGTTGTTTTTCAAACAATTAAAGGTTTGAACATTCAGGCATCGGTAGTCATTTGTCATCTCTGAGGAATTATGAATGGTCAGGTTATAATAAGGCATGGTGTCACACTCTGATTAGCACGATATCGCAGCAGTCAGAAGGTTTAGCAGTGCGTATCCCATGAGCTTCCAGTGATGAGACTTGACAGCTGTAATGAGCTACAGAGCTGCCTGGCCAAGACTGAACATCAGTAGCATTTTCCTTTGTTCCCTCGGTGACAAATACAATTAGGAAAACAGCAGAGCTATAGAGTTGGAGGGATCATCCTTTCCTTTTGGGTGTCAAAAAATTCCATTACACCTTCCAGCACAATAGACATCTTCTGCCACGCTTGTTAAAAATGTACAATTCTCTACACTAAGGGTAGTGAAGATCATTATACATGTTGACTCAGCTGTTTTGTTTTATAGAATTACTTCAGGGTATTTTAGTTAAAGAGTAGTCTGAAACATGAATTATTCACATCTGGTGTTCTGGAGCGAGTCTCTGCTGCAGGGCTCAAATTCAAAGCTGAGTTTCAGTTGGCATTCAAGTACAACACCATTCATTGGGTGAAGCTGCCAGACACTTGCCTTCATGTTGTGACAAAGTATTTTCTGTGGGAGGAGAGTTGGGTGGGGGGGGGTTAGAGGGTGTGGTGGAGCTGCTGGGTTTTGGTTGGGGGGGTGGGTGCGCTCTGAAAGCCCCTAAGTGAAGACAGTATTGTTTAAATGCTTCAACGAATGGCTTAATTGAAAATATTGATAGGAGACCCGCAGATCGGTACCAAACGGACATTTATGGTTGCTATTGGAAACAGCTTAAGTTGCGTCACGCTGCGACCAGAGCCATTTCTCTCCCCTCCAGCAGTGCCACCTTCACCCATAAATTGATCCCCTTAACTCCAGTGGAAAATCTGAAATCAGCACTGCATTGTAAGGATATTTTTGAAAAAGATTAAAGGTGGACATGCAGTGTTCTTTTCATCTGGGTATCTTTGGTAGTAACTATGCTTTTGGTGTAATTACCACAAGTTGGAATTCACCATGCCCCCGCTCCCCACAACACGATGCAAGTGCTTCTACAACCTGCTCTAAATTTACTATTTATTGCTGATATTTTGGGATTAATTTACATTCATATTCCACACACACTCCAGCATGCACAGCAGGCTGCCTGAGGGAGGGCTTGCATGAAAATCACAGTTGCCAATAATTTAAAGTTTCCAACAGTCATTTAAGCATACTCTTGCCTGAAAGGCTTTTTAAGCTGTCAAATTCATACACAGTGAATGGTTCTAGTTCACTGATGTTACACTGGAATCCATGCTAGTCAAAGTAAGGAAAGGAGATCTGCACACTTTGGTCCTGACAGGAATTCTCCACAGAATAGACAAGTTAAAGTTTTTCTTTAAATGTATTTATTAGTCACAAATAAGGCTTACATTAACAATGCAATGAAGTTACTGTAAAATTCCCCTAGTTGCCACAGCCCAACGCCTGTTCAGGTCAATGCACCTAACCAGCACGTCTTTCAGGCACCCGGAGGAAACCCACGCGGAGAATGTGCAAACTCCACACAGACCGCGACCCAAGCCAGGAATTGAACCCGGGTCCCTGGTGCTGTGAGGCAGCAGTGCTAACTACTGTGCTACTGTGCCACCCGGCAAGTGCAACAACCCTGGCGGCCGATAGCTGACACGCTGCATTTGGCCTGAAATGCTTAAGAAAATGGGAGACCTGAGGAAAACTGTCTGGGGAGGGCTACACAACAGCATCCCAAACACCTCAAATATATATGCATCAAAACGTTTCCTCATAAGAGGCTTTTCTTTTACCGTGACCCCATTCCAAACAACCCTACAGCCTTTTGAATGATTAACATGTACCGCAGCAAGACACAAATAAAAGCCGCCCCAAGTGCACCAAGGGCGGCACGGTAGCACAGTGGTTAGCACTGCTGCTTCACAGCTCCAGGAACCTGGGTTCGATTCCCGGCTTGGGTCACTGTCTGTGTGGAGTTTGCACATTCTCCTCGTGTCTGCATGGGTTTCCTCCGGGTGCTCCGGTTTCCTCCCACAGTTCAAAGATGTGCGGGTTAGGTTGATTGGCCACGCTAAAATTGCCCCTTAGTGTCCTGAGATGCGGAGGTTAGAGGGTAAAGTAGTAGGGATCTGGGGGTAGGGCCTGGGTGGGATAGTGGTCGGTGCAGACTCGATGGGCCAAATGGCTTCTTTCTGCAATGTAGGGTTTCTATGATGATTTCTATGAAGTGTAACTGAAATAGAAGCAAAACGCTGCAGATGCTGGAAACCTGGAATAAAAACACAGGTCTGGCAGAATCTATGGAGAGAGCAATAGAGTTAAATGTTACCAGTCTATATGACTGGTATGTTCCAATGTAACCTAATTACATAGTAGGTGCTTATTTATTGTCACGCACATGCATGACGTGCATTAAATCACCGGAAATACTCAGCAAGTCTGGCAACATCCATGGAGAAAGAAAGAGAGTGAACGAATCAGGCCAATTAGCTTTCATCAGATTAACTTTGTTTCCCTCTCCACAGATACTGCCAGATCTGCTAACATTTCCAGCGTTTTTATTTCAGACTTTCAGCACCTGCAGTATTTTGCTTTTGTCCCGCTTTCACTGTTAATGTTCTTTAAACTTGCAACATCTCAAGATTAACCAACTTCTTGCAAAGCAAGATGTTTCAAACAGAAAGGAACAGAGTGAAACTGCAGGGTTCAAAGGAATATGCTGCTTCTGTGAGTGATTGAAGCACCAATATTGCTGGACCTACTGATATTCCTGCAACAGCAGCCTCTTCATCAGCATTCCTGCTTTGCTCTGACCTTCTCCATGTTTATGTTTAAAATTGTGAAGTATGTAGGGGACGAAGATGGTATTGGACACATTGACATGTCTGTGTTCTAAAATATCCTCCTACTTTTGGAGACGTCTGAAGAAACGTCAAAATACCAATGGGTGAGCATCTACAGTGATCATTGTAGCTTTGTTGGTCTTGTATGATCTCTTCCTATAGTGGTTGACCCCTGGCTAACACAAAAATTAATCTTGGTCTCGGCAAAGCAATCCTTCCAATGTTCAGCTTTAATAAACTTAACAACGATGATCTTCCCTAAATGAGAGCATCATGGTTGCTGCCTGGGAATGTGGCCGTGGTTGACATAAGTGGAAAATTGCCCAAGTCCTGTTGGTATGACAAATCTAAACCTGCCATCTATCTACTGCCCCAACAGCCTACTCACCTACAAAACAACGGTGGGTGCCATTAATAATATTACTAACATTTACTTACTAACTTACTAATAACCTGCTGACCGATGCTCAGTTTGAGTTCCATGTGGGGGAGCAGGCTCGAAGGGCCAAATGGCCTCCTCCCGCTCCTATCTTCGATGTTTACTCACCCTAGATCTCGCCTGATCCAAACCTGGATATAAGTGCTGAACTGCAAATGAATGACTGTTCTTAACAACAAAGGCTGCATTTGACCAAGTGTGGCATCAAAAAATAGTTGGATGATAGATGTGACAGAGTGGTTGCAGAAGGGCTACAATGGATGCACAAGGATGGTGCAAGACAGATAGCTGTGCACACTAAGAAGTTTCACCACAGTAAGAAGTTTCACCACACTAGGTTAAAGTCCAACAGGTTTATTTGGAATCACGAGCTTTCGGTGCATCGTGCCTTCATCAGGTGAGTGGAGAGGTGGGTTCAAAACGGCATATATAGACAGAGACACAATTGCACATCTGGTCTTGTGAGACTTCTTACTGTGCCCACCCCAGTCCAATGCCGGCATCTCCACATCACAGATAAGTGTGACACACCATGACGGCAGATCTCCTGGTTGGAGTAGCTACAAGTGACAGCAGGCATTAAGAAATTGAAGTAAATGGGAGTCAAAGGGAAAACTCACAACTGTCTGGTGTCATAGCAATCACAAAGAAGATGGTTGCGATTTTGGAGGCCAATCATCTCAGTTCTGGGACATCACTGCAGGAATTTCTCAGGAGGGTGTCCTAGGCCCAGATATCATCAACTGTTTCACCAATGATCATCCCTCCATCAGAAGGTTAGAAGTGGTGATAATTGCACAGTGTTCAGTTCCATTTTCAACTCCTCAGGTATAGAAGTAGACTGTGTCCACATGCAGCAATGCCTGAAAGACATTTAGGTGTGGGTTGATAAATGGCAACTAACACTTGTGCCAGAAAGTGACAGTCACCAAAAGAGAGAATCTGACCTCCTCTTTGACATTACCATCATCAAATTCCCATCATCAACATCCTTCAATCGCCATTAACCAGAAACTGGACCAACCACATAAACACTTTGGGCAAAATCTTACCAAAATATGGCAGTGTTTGTTCTGACATGACATGTTTTCAGGCTGAATCTTATGCCTCATTACCAATAATTTTTATGCCCATGAGTATCACACTGTGCTTGCTCACTCCACAATGACTTAATTTCCGCAAGCACTGGGGAGTTCCATATAAACGGTTCCATAGCACTCACCAGCACTTGTTCCACAACAACTGCAGGAGATGGTAGACAAGGAAACCTTTTCGGAAGGGGCCCTCACAAGGATGCTGGATGGAGTGGAGCAGAGGCACTCAACATCTGCTCCAGGAGATGGCCATCCATCAGGGTCACCACTCATGCCTGGGATGCATTAGCAGCCTGGTCAGGGCAAGCGTACTGCAGAAGAGGATGGGACATCAGTTTCAGATGAAGCCAGGGTAAGTGAACCACACCTGATCTCTCACCTCACACAGTCCTTGCACCCACAACCCTTTTTCTCACTCAACCACCTTGGCTTTTGCCAACACAAACACCAGGTCACCACCCCCGCACCCCCCCCCCCCCAACCCCTGCCCCGCCACCCACACTCACCATGTTCCCCCAGTAGCTGCTGTGCTCCTCACACTCCAGCTCCCTCTCAAACCCCATGCCTGCCACACCTCATTACCATCTTAAATACCTACATTCCTACCTGCACTCTTCCTCTCTGTGTCATTGCAGGACAAACTCAACCACAACAGGCATCAGCGGACACAACCAGCTGGAGTCCTGCCCAAGCTGAGAACCCTCATGCGTTTTCAGAAGCGATCCATCAAACTGGCTAGGAGGGGAAAGAGCGTTGCCCGCGCTGCTGGTGAGGTAAGGGCAGAGAGAAACTTAATAATCCTCAACATATATGCTATCATTCCTCAAGTCTCAAGTGAGTAATCAATATTCCCTCTGTATCTCCTGTCATGCACTGATGCTGTGTCCCTTCACTTGCAGGCGGACCAGCGGAACAGGCTGCACCATCCTCATGCCCCCTAGACCCATTGGACTCCAGTAGTTCAAAGAGGGACTTCCCCAACCCCACCACTGAAGAGGCGTCATAGCTGTCACCTGTACCTGGCACCAGCGCAGATACTCTCACCTCGGGGGTCCAATATGTAGACAGGCTTCTGGACCACTCACTGGTGAACCCCTCACAGCTGAAGATCTACAGCAGACAGAGGTACGGACATCCCAGGGAACTGGCCATTGGAAGGATGCCGGAGCCCAGGACACTTTTGAGCCCCAGGTCGATGAGGTGCCCCTGGACCCAGTCGTCCCATAACTGCTGGAGCTGCAAAGACAGAGTGACGAGTATCAGGGAAGTGATGACAGCATCCCTCCTCGGATTGCAAGGTCGATTGGAGGAGTCCCAACACCTTCTATCCAAGGAGATGGTGCCATCACTGCAGCGCACTGAGACCAACACTGCGAGGTTGGTGTTCGCAGTGAAGACCTTGGCAGGAGATGCCCACACCATGGTTCACACTGCAGTTATCCTCCCTCGAGTGCAAGGCCCTTTGGACCGCATGAAGGGAGGTGCAGCTTATTGCGGAATCCCCCACCCTGCCCTGAGAGCCCGGTCTCTCATGGGACCCCACCCGGGTAACTTGTAGTTGTCTCCAGTGCTGAGCCTTTTGTTTTCAAGACCTCCCACCCTTTGCCAGGAAGGACACACCCTCAGCTGTGATATGGACAGGAATCGAGGACGGATGACAAGAGATGTTCTGCCTGCATAGCAGCCTTCACAGCCCCTTTAAAGCAAGGGGTGTCCTGACATGAGGAGAAAGTAAGGCCTGCAAGTGACTCCCTCTGGACCCCTCTCCCCAAAATGGTGATGCTGGGGCACCCACCCCTGTCCCCAAGTTGACTTTATCTGTGTTCCCCAAGTCCTCTCCAGTTCCCCCTGAGCAGTGCACACCGCAGAGAGTGCTGGCTGCCTGAGTACTCACCTCCAAAATCCCCCTTGGAGGTGAAAGCGCCAGGTTCACGCTTCTGTAGAGCCATTGAACATGACGCCAGCATGATGTCACGCCGGCGCTCACTGAATATCCGGTGAGGGGCAAAGTCCCATTTGCTAATGACATGTTAATGTATTAAAATGAGCTTCCTGGGGTCCTGTGGAGTGTTCCCGGTCACTCCACCAGTGAGACGCCAGGAAGATTGGAACGCGGAAACTCGCTGGTGCAAATTGCCCTTTCTGGATTTTGAGCGCACGCCGGCATTCCCACAGCCGGAGAGTGCGGCCTCACAATCACCCCCTGTGGCTAAGAACATAAGAACATAAGAAATAGGAGCAGGAGTAGGCCATCTAGCCCCTCGAGCCTGCCCTGCCATTCAATAAGATCATGGCTGATCTGAAGTGGATCAGTTCCACTTACCCGCCTGATCCCCATAACCCCTAATTCCCTTACCGATCAGGAATCCATCTATCCGTGATTTAAACATATTCAACGAGGTAGCCTCCACCACTTCAGTGGGCAGAGAATTCCAGAGATTCACCACCCTCTGAGAGAAGTTCCTCCTCAACTCTGTCCTAAACTGACCCCCCTCTATTTTAAGGCTGGGTCTTCTAGTTCTAGTTTCATTTCTAAGTGGAAAGAATCTCTCCATCTCTACCATATCCAGCCCCTTCATTATCTTATAGGTCTCTATAAGATCCCCCCTCAGCCTTCTAAATTCCAACGAATACAAACCCAATCTGCTCAGTCTCTCCTCATAGTCATCACCCCTCATCTCTGGTATCAACCTGTTGAACCTTCTCTGCACTCCCTCCATGGCCAATATATCCTTCCGCAAATAAGGGGACCAATACTGCACACAGTATTCCAGCTGCGGCCTCACCAATGCCCTGTACAGACGCAGCAAGACATCTCTGCTTTTATATTCTATCCCCCTTGCGATATAGGCCAACATCCCATTTGCCTTCTTGATCACCTGTTGCATCTGCAGACTGGGTTTTTGCATCTCATGCACAAGGACCCCCAGATCCCTCTGCACAGCAGCATGTTGTAATTTCTTTCCATTTAGATAATAATCCAGTTTGCTATTATTTCTTCCAAAGTGAATAACCTCGCATTTGTTAACGTTATACTCCATCTGCCAGATACTCGCCCACTCACTCAGCCTGTCCAAATCTCTCTGCAGACCTTCTACGCCCTCCACACGATTCACTTTTCCACTTATCTTTGTGTCGTCTGCAAACTTTGTTACCCTACACTCAGTCCCCTCCTCCAGATCGTCTATATAAATGGTAAATAGTTGAGGCCTCAGTACCGATCCCTGCGGCACGCCACTTGTTACCATCTGCCAACCAGAAAAGCACCCATTTATTCCGACTCTCTGCTTCCTGTCGGATAGCCAATCCCCAATCCACGCTAACACCCTACCCCCAACTCCGTGTGACCCAATCTTCTTCAGCAACCTTTTGTGAGGCACCTTATCAAATGCCTTTTGGAAATCCAAAAACACCACATCCACCGGTTCCCCTCCGTCAACCGCACTAGTCACATCTTCATAAAAATCAAACAAGTTCGTCAAGCACGACTTTCCCCTCATGAATCCATGCTGCGTCTGCTTAATCGAACCATTCTTATCCAGATGGCCTGCTATTTCTTCTTTAATGATGGATTCCAGCATTTTCCCAATTACAGACATTAAGCTAACCGGCCTGTAGTTACCTGCCTTTTGTCTATTTCCTTTTTTAAACAGCGGCGTAACATTAGCCGTTTTCCAATCCGTCGGCACTACCCCAGAATCCAACGAATTTTGATAAATAACCACTAACGCATCCGCTATTACCACTGACATTTCTTTCAGTACCCTGGGATGCATTCCATCCGGGCCCGGGGACTTGTCCACCTTCAGTCCCGTTAGTCTACCAAGCACTGCCTCCCTGGTAACATTAATTGTATTGAGTACCTCTCCTCCTACCAACCCTCTGTCGTTAATATTCGGTAAACTATTTGTGTCTTCCACCGTGAAGACCGACACAAAAAACTTATTTAAAGTTTCAGCCATTTCCTCATTTCCCACTATTCAATCCCCCCTCTCATCCTCTAAGGGTCCAACATTCACTCTTGCCACTCTATTCCTTTTTATATATTTGTAAAAGCTTTTACTATCATTTTTTATATTAATTGCTAGCCTAGCTTCATAACCTATCTTTCCTTTCTTTGTCGCTTTCTTAGTTGTTCTTTGTTGTTTCTTAAAGTTTTCCCAATCTTCCGATTCTCCACTATTTTTGGCTACTCTGTACACATCAGTCTTTAATTTAATACTCTCCTTAATTTCCTGCGTTATCCACGGCTGGTTATCCCTTTTCTTACAACCCTTCTTTATCACCGGAATATATTGTTGCTGAGTACTGAAAAGGATCTCCTTAAAAATCCTCCACTGTTCCTCAGCTGTCCTACCTACCAGTCTGCTCTCCCAGTCCACCTTAGCCAATTCAGCCCTCATCCTATCGTACTTCCCTCTGTTCAAACAGAGGACAGTGGTATGGGACCCTACTTTCTCTTCTTCCATTTGTATCAGAAATTCGACCATATTGTGATCACTTGACCCAAGAGGGTCCTTCACAAGAACATCCTAATTCTACCTACCTCGTTACACATTACCAGATCTAAGATAACTCGTTCCCTCGTCGGTTCTGTAACATACTGTTCAAGGTAACTATCCCGACAGCATTCTAAGAACTCTTCCTCCATCCCACCCCTTCCAACTTGAGTCAGCCAATCAGGCTACCTGGGTGATTGGGTGAGTGACTCACTTCCTGACTCCCCAAAGCCTTTCCACCATCTGTAAGGCACAATCAGGAATGTGATAGAATACTCCTCATTTCCCTGGATCAGCGCTGTTCCAACAACACAAGAAGCTTGAGTCATCCATGATAAATCTGATTGACACACAGCACTGTGCACCGGTGCACTGTGTTTGCAGTGTGTACCATTTACAAGATGCACTGCAGCAACTCACCAAGGCATCTTCAACATCATCGAGCAACACACCAACTGCACCACCTAGAATTTGAAAATATGTAGTTGTTTCTTCATTTTCACTGGGTCACAATCCTGAGACTCTCACAGCATTTGAATGTGCTTGCATTACAAAACCTGCAGCCATTGAAGAAAGTTGCTCACCACCTTCTTAGGCACTCTTAGGGATACATTATAAGTGCTGTCTGTCCGGCAATCCTGTGACGAGGGAAAAAGGCAGCATTGGTGTAAATTCGACAGCTTCATAGTGTAAGGGCATCACCTTTTGCACCTGACAGGATAGCCTACGGTTTAGACATGAGAATTATGAGAAATAGTCGCTGCGATTTTGTGCCTGCATTCACCATGAGCACAATCAGTAAATCTCGCAAGACTCGGAAAACGGGAATCGTGCCTGTGACATCTCATTTCTCCGGCCCCATGCCTGTGACATAATGAGGGTCCTGCCCAGGAAGGTTGGGAACCTCATTTCAATACATTTTAACATGATAAATGGGCTCACCTGCCATATTTATCCAGATGTGGAGATGCCGGCGTTGGACTGGGGTAAACACAGTAAGAGGTTTCACAACACCAGGTTAAAGTCCAACAGGTTTATTTGGTAGCAAAAGCCACTAGCTTTCGGAACAGGCTGTCCCTTCGTCAGGTGGAGTGGAGAAATGCTCACAAACAGGGCATACAGAGACACAAACTCAATTTACAGAATAATGATTGGAATGCAGTCTTTACAGATAATCAAGTCTTAAAGGTACAAACAATGTGAATGGAGGGAGCATTAAGCACAGGTTAAAGAGATGTGTATTGTCTCCAGACAGGACAGCCGGTGAGATTCTGCAAATCCAGACAAGCTGTGGGGGTTACAGATAGTGTGACATGAACCCAAGATCCCGGTTGAGGCCGTCCTCACGTGTGCGGAACTTGGCTATCAGTTTCTGCTCAGCGACTCTGCGCTGTCGTGTGTCATGAAGGCCGCCTTGGAGAACGCTTACGCGAAGATCAGAGGCTGAATGCCTGTTGGACTTTAACCTGGTGTTGTTAAACTTCTTACTATATTTATCCAGCCCACATTTGGAATTCACCTGCTTGGGGTGCACAAGTAAATACAGTCCCTTGGAGGCAGTGCCAAGGTACAATACTGAGGGGGAGTACTGGGGTTCGGGGGGGTTCGGTGGAAGCCCTCTGGGCAACTCCATAAGGAGGGCTCCCCTTGTGCATGTGGGGGGAGGGTTCCCCTTGTCCATGGGAGGGGGTAGACCCCCATGTCTGTAGCATGGGTGTCCCCATGTCCACAGGGCTGGGTTTTTTGCCATGTTCCATATTGGAGATCGGGGAGCCCTTTAAAAACGGCATCCTGGTTTTGGGAATCCAGCATGCTGGCTTTGACCGGCCCTCATCCACCAGTGTGACATAGTGGGCCACGCCTCAGTGACCTGGGACTTCACCCCAGTTATAATAAAGACAGTAAAACAAAAAACAGCCTGTAAGACCTCATTCCTCACACTCCCTCACCCCCAAATGCACCTCATGGCACCCACTTTGTGGTTCCTCATACTAGTCATCAAAATGGCGGAGGCTAGCTACAGGGTACTCTGAAATAGATAATAGCTATGTATTCATCTTCCTACTGAATCTGAGCTTACTGAAGCAGCTTTCCCCAAATAAAATTAAAAATTTATTTATTAGTAACAAGTAAGTCTTCCATTAACACTGCAACAAAGCTACTGTGAAATTCCCCTGGTTGCCATACTCTGGCGCCTGTTCGGGTCAATGCACCTAACCATCATGTCTTTCAGATTGTGGGGGGAAACCGGAGCACCCGGAGGAAACCCATGCAGACACAGGGAGAACATGCAAACTTCACATAGACAGTGACCCAAGCCGGGAAACGAACCCGGGTCCCTGGCGCTGTCAGGCAGCAGTGCTAACCACTGTGCCACCATGCTGCTCCATGGGTATGTCTGGGCCTGTAGATAGAGTTTGTGATTTGATGGTGGTTGTAGCCTGGCCAATTTTGCAGCTATCTTCTATTCTTGGCATTCTCTTTGTTCTTCATTAGATGGAGCAACAGAGGAAACTTGAAAGTGGTCCATGTAGCTCGCAATTACGAAAGAGATGAATAGTACCTCTTTATCAGATCCTTTCCTGACATGCCTGAACCAGGTTGGCTGAATGTCCATTTGAAAAGGTGACACTCATGGTGCCGAAACATCACAGATTGCCCCATTAACAAGAATTGTGCATTAGATTTCAATGTATACTGAGTCACTCCCACACGCTGTTTCAGACTTGCAGCTTACATAAAACTAGGTCAAGAATAAAATGAAAAGCACATAGCAGACAGAAAACAAGCAAATTGACGAACTTTCAATTTTATAGAGTCTTACAGGTTTACAGCATGGGAACAGGCCCTTCGGCCCAACTTGTCCATGCCGCCCTTTTCTTTTTAAACCCCCAAGCTAATCCCAATTGCCCGCATTTGGCCCACATCCCTCTATACCCATCTTACCCATGTAAATGCCTAAATGCTTTTTAAAAGACAAAATTGTACCCACCTCGACTATGAATTCTGGCAGTTTGTTCCACACACTCACCCACCCTCTGTGTGAAACTATTGCCCCTCTGGACACTTTTGTATCTCTCCCCTCTCACTTTAAACCGATGCCCTCTAATTTTAAACTCCCCTACCTTTGGGAAAAGATATTGACTATCTAGCTGATCTATGTCCCTCATTATTTTATCGAGCTCTATAAAATCCCCCCCAAGCCTCCTACGCTCCAGAGAAAAAAGTCCCAGTCTATCCAGACTCTCCTTATAACTCAAACCATCAAGTCCCGGTAACATTCTAGTAAATCTTTTCTGCACGCTTTCTACTTTAATAATATCCTTTCTTTAATAGGGTGACCAGAACTGTACACAGTATTCCAAGTGTGGCCTTACCAATGTCTTGTACAGCTTCAACAAGACGTCCCTACTCCTGTATTCAATGTTCTGACCAATGAAACTAAGCATGCTGAATGCCTTCTTCACCATTCTATCCATCTGTGACTCCACTTTCAAGGAGCTATGAACATGTGTCTCTAGATCTCTTTGTTTCTGTAACTCTCCCCAATGCCCTACCATTAACTGAGTAAGTCCTGCCCTGGTTCAATCTACCAAAATGCATCACCTCGCATTTATCTAAATTAAACTCCATCTGCCATTTGCTAGCCCACTGGCCCAATTGATCAAGATCTTGTTGCAATGCGAGATAACCTTCTTCACTGTCTACTATGCCACCAATCTTGGTGTCATCTGCAAACTTACTAACCATGCCTCCTATATTCTCATCCAAATCATTAATATAAATAACAAATAACAGTGGACCAAGCACTGATCCCTGAGGCACATCGCTGGTCACAGGCTTCCAGTTTGAAAAACAACCCTCTACAACCACTTTCAGGCTTCTGTCATCAAGCCAATTTTGTATCCATTTAGATACCTCACCCTGCATCCTGTGAGATTTAACCTTATGCAACAACCTACCGTGCGGTACCTTGTCAAAGGCTTTGCTAAAGTCCATGTAGACAACATCAACTGCCCTCATCTACCTTCTTGGTTACACCTTCAAAAAACCCAATCAAATTTGTGATACATGATTTTCCACTGTCCCTAATCAGTCCTTGCGTCAGTAAATGCCTGTAGATCCTGTCTCTCAAAATACCTTCCAACAACTTACCCACCACAGATGTGAGGCTCACTGGCCTGTAGTTCCCAGGGTTTTCCCTGCAGCCCTTTTTAAACAAAGGTACAACATTTGCCGCCTTCCAATCTTCAGGCATCTCACCTGTGACTATCAATGATTCAAATATCTCTGCTAGGGGACACGCAATTTCTTCCCTAGCCTCCCACAATGTCCTGGGATACACTTCATCAGGTCCCAGGGATTTATCTATCTTGATGCGCTTTAAAACCTCTTTCTCTGTAATATGTACACTCCTCAAGACAGAAATAATTTAACAGATCTACAGCAGGACTCCTATCTGACCAAGCAGCTGGTCACCACATCTTAACTCTTCAAAATATTAAAGTCTCTGATCGTGCCTGCCAAGCCACGCGAAGCACAGAAAGCTTACTGTGCTGTATCTTCATTTGTTTCTAGGGTTTTTGTGTTGCTGTCTCCAACCATGAACTCTGTCCTTTGGGCTTTGACACTTCAGACTTTGGAAATCACGTGAACTAATATTCATATCTGTGGTTCTTTTATTTTGTTATCCAAAGTTGTAAAATCTCCCTTTTCTATGTGTGTGTCTGAACAATCACCACCCCTTCCCTTTGTCACCCCTGGATTTGAATATGAAATAAATTAACCTTCTGAGTTCATAGAATCCCCACAGTACAGAAGGAAGCCATTTGGCCCATCGAGTCTGTACCAACCAGGCCCTATTCCCACAACACCACACATTTACCCTGCTAATCCCCCTGACATTAGGGTCAATTTAGCATGGCCAATGAACCTAAACCACACATCTTTGGACTGTGGGAAGAAACCGGAACACCCAGAGAAAACCCATGTAGTCATGGGGAGGACGTACAAACTCCACACAGTCAGTGACCTAAGCCAGGAATCGAACTTGGGTCCCTGGCGCTGTGAGGCAGCAGTGCTAACCACTGTGCCACTGTGCCCCCCGATTAATCATAAAGAGAGTTTGCTGCATGTTACCTATAAAATTGACCACACAGATTGAGGGTTTGAGGAAACACGCCACAGCCCAGTTAAAAAAGAATTCGCAAACACCTCTGCTTATGGACAGAGGGGTAGAGGATAAAGAAGTTCAGTCTGCCTATCTTCTGTCCATACCAATATCCTGGGGAAAGCTCTTACTGAGGCTGCTGAGGGTTTTGTGCAGTGCTTGGAGGTGGTGGTCAACTCCATGGTAGCACTTACAAACCCAGCCATGATGCAGCATCTGCTGCCCAATGTCTCAGCACCTGTTGCAGCATAGGCAGCATTCAGTGGAAGCTCAGACACACTGCAAGTCTAGCTTGGTGCCATACAGGCTCAGGCTACTGTCATCATGGTTACAGATACCAGTGCTCAAAGGAGCTTGCAGAATCTCGAAGACGTCCAGTAAGTTGTGCTCCAGCAAATAACTACGATTGCTGAGGCACTTCTCCAGGACTGTGGCAGTGCCTCCATGGTGCACAAATCTGCTGTCCTCTCTCAGGATAACAGTACTCGTGCTCTCTTTACTGCAACTCAGTGAGTGTCCCTTACCGTAGCCTGTCAGGCAGCCAGGTCAGATTGCTGCCACCCATGCGGAGGTTGTGCAGTCCAAAGTCAGACCCTCAAGGCACAGAGTAGCAAGGCCATCTCCAGCACTGAAATTCAGCCACCTTCCATCAGCCATTGTGCAGTCACTAGGATAGCACTGTGTAAGAGGACCAGGTTAGGCAAAAGCACTTGGGTTGAGTAGGGCCCTTGGGTAGAGTCTTTGCCCTTCTCCTCCTTCCTCTGGGCACTGCTTTCCCTCTCTTGTGGCTCCATTCTATATCAAATTCATATTGCAGTCCAAGAGGGACTGTAACTCTAACCCTATAACAGAAGCAGACGCTCTCCCTTTAGCTCTCCCAGCTCTTAGATCTTCTTGTCAAGATCCAGTGCCACTCCCTTGAAAATCCAAAAGGTTAGCAATACTTCTCTAAAAATGCACCAGCAAAAAGCAAGGCAAAAACATTTAACCTGGACTTTGGATGATTAGCCTGTTTTAGAGGCCTCTATGATTTCTCATGAATCTGCATACTTCCAGCACATACACAGCACACACACATTAATGTCAGTCAGAGCATGCTGTGCAGGCCACACTGGATGGTGTATACCCTCTCCTATTGTTCTCTGGTCAGTAAGAGAACAATGACGTTTTCCTCCTTCCATATAGGGCCATCTCTTTTGAACTCATGGCACCCATAATACCAGCGACGCTATGTAGTCAAATTCTGTGGTCCAAATCTTTTCTCTTGCTCTTCTTATATGTGGTGTGACTGTGGTTTCAGCAAACATGGAGGCAGACTGCTCAGATCCCTCCTTGTACTCATTGGAATTTAGAAGGCTGAGGGGGGATCTTACAGAGACCTATAAGATAATGAAGGGGCTGGATAGGGTAGAGGTGGAAAGATTCTTTCCACTTAGAAAGGAAGCTAGAACTAGAGGGCACAGCCTCAAAATAAAGGGGGGTCAGTTTAGGACAGAGTTGAGGAGGAACTTCTTCTCTCAGAGGGTGGTGAATCTCTGGAATTCTCTGCCCACTGAAGTGCTGGAGGCTACCTCGTTGAATATGTTTAAATCACGGATAGATGGATTCCTGATCGGTAAGGGAATTAGGGGTTATAGGGATCAAGCGGGTAAGTGGAACTGATCCACTTCAGATCAGCCATGATCTTATTGAATGGCGGGGCAGGCTCGAGGGGCTAGATGGCCTAGTCCTGCTCCTATTTCTTATGTTCTTATGTTCTCCTCTGACTATCCACTGACTGCTGATATGCTCTTGGCTGGTGGTCTTTGTGTTTTGAAGCCTGTGAAGGCACAACCAAAGACTGTGCCACTTGCAGGGGCCTGATCATTGGAGATAAGTGGCAGCATGTGTGATACTGACTGAGGAGGATGGGGAACCGGTGAGAACTTTGAGCAATTTAAGCACAAGTTCATCATTTTCCCATCTGGTGACCCATCCCCACTTCCCTGCTTGCAATGGGCTGGAGAGCATGTTGCTTCACATCGGTGAGGTGGTAAATAGCCAAGGAAAGGTTTTCCTCCATCTGATTCAAGGTGGGATTGAGAGTGCGTAAGCCATTGTTGAGGAGCTGTGTGCCTTTGTCAGATTGTGGAAAGAGGGATCACCTGCACGGAACAACAAAGATGCTAGAGATGAAAACATCACTGCAAAGGCTTTCTTGAGATGGCCTCCTCCAATCTCTCTCCAAGTAGGCACAGTGAAGCTGGAAAGCCTGCCGGCATCTCAGACATTCGTTACTGCTGTTCCAGAACTATCCTGTTCATCGACAGCTCCAGAGGCTCAGCATCTACAAAGAACAAAGAACAATACAGCACAGGAACAGGCCCTTCGGCCCTCCAAGCCCGTGCCGCTCCCTGGTCCAAACTAGACCATTCTTTTGTATCCCTCCATTCCCACTCCGTTCATGTGGCTATCTAGATAAGTCTTAAACGTTCCCAGTGTGTTCGCCTCCACTACCTTGCCTGGCAGCGCATTCCAGGCCCCCACCACCCTCTGTGTAAAATATGTCCTTCTGATATCTGTGTTAAACCTCCCCCCCTTCACCTTGAACCTATGACCCCTCGTGAACGTCACCACCGACCTAGGGAAAAGCTTCCCACTGTTCACCCTATCTGTGCCTTTCATAATTTTATACACCTCGATTAAGTCTCCCCTCATCCTCCGTCTTTCCAGGGAGAACAACCCCAGTTTACCCAATCTCTCCTCATAACTAAGCCCTTCCATACCAGGCAACATCCTGGTAAACCTCCTCTGTACTCTCTCCAAAGCCTCCACATCCTTCTGGTAGTGTGGCGACCAGAACTGGACGCAGTATTCCAAATGCGGCCGAACCAACGTTCTATACATCTGCAACATCAGACCCCGACTTTTATACTCTATGCCCCGTCCTATAAAGGCAAGCATGCCATATGCCTTCTTCACCACCTTCTCCACCTGTGACGTCACCTTCAAGGATCTGTGGACTTGCACACCCAGGTCCCTCTGCGTATCTACACCCTTTATGGTTCTGCCATTTATCGTATAGCTCCTCCCTACATTATTTCTTCCAAAATGCATCACATCGCATTTATCAGGATTGAACTCCATCTGCCAATTCTTTGCCCAAATTTCCAGCCTATCTATATCCTTCCGTAGCCTCTGACAATGCTCCTCACTATCTGCAAGTCCTGCCAATTTTGTGTCGTCCGCAAACTTACTGATCACCCCAGTTACACCTTCTTCCAGATCGTTTATATAAATCACAAACAGCAGAGGTCCCAATACAGAGCCCTGCGGAACACCACTAGTCAAAGGCATCCAGCCGGAAAAAGACCCTTCCACTACCACCCTCTGTCTTCTGTGACCAAGCCAGTTCTCCAACCATCTAGCCACCTCCCCCTTTATCCCATGAGATCCAACCTTTTGCACCAGCCAACCATGAGGGACTTTGTCAAACGCTTTACTAAAGTCCATATAGACGTCAAGCTGAAGAGAGTTTTGAGAGTCATGCATCCCTCAACATAGAATCTTCACTGCTGTCCCTGCCTCTACAGTCTGCTCTTGCTCACTTTGATGAATGAGATGTCAGCTGATAACCCCAATGCTGCCAGACCCGCTCAGTATTTCCAGCGTATTTTGTTTCTATTTTGGAAAATTCTATGTTTGCTTTCCAATCTGTGTTGAGTCGTCTGTTGACTGAACCCAGTCGACAGTTATAGAATTCTATCCCAGAAAGAAGCCAGAAACGCCATAAGAGGGGAGAATGTTAAATATAAAGGGGACAATTCTCTCTACCTGCTGCACTGCTTTGTAGCGCAGAGGGCTGAGAGACTCAAGAAGAAGCCGGGTCACAGGCTTCCCACTGGGCACAATTTGCATCCCATTAGCGGGCCTGGGACTGAAATCTCTGGGCCCGCTAGCCTCTCCCTGCACGCGCACCGCCACCCCCCCCGTACCCCCTCCCCACCAAGAATGTTTCACTCCAGCGGGATTTACAAGAGCTCCCCACTTGTAGGGAGCTAGTGGCCCGATCCCGCTGGCATGAAGGGAGGCCATTGAGGCCACCAGAGGGTTGGGGTAAGGGGGTTGCCCCGGGCATTGCCACCTTGGCAATGCCAGCCTGGCCCACTGGCACTGCCAAAGAGGGCACCTTGGCACAGTCCACCAGGCATCAGGCAGTGCCAATGGGCACGGGCTAATGGTGGCTGGAATTAATCGAGGGTGGGACCTCTTGGGGGAGATCGGTGAGGATGGGGTGGTTCCACTGCTACTCTGCAGAGGGGTCACGAGCAGAGGGAGGGAGGCCAGTGATCGGGACTGGGCATCGGGGTTGGGAGGGAGAGGTCGGGACTGCGGGTGGAGGGTGTTTGGGGCTGGGGGTCGGGACTGGGGAGTGGGGGTTCAGGGCTGCTGGTTAAGGGGGGTTGGGAGATCAGGATTGTGGGGGAAGTGGGGTGGAGATCGAGGAATGCCGGGGGGTCGGGGGGGAAGGGTTGAGGCTGGCCTGGACATGTTCGCGGAGCCAGTGATCGGGACTTGGGGGGTCGTTCGGCCAGCAATGTGGGGATTACTGTGCTGGCCAGCGATTGAGCTGGCCAGCAATCAGGCCATGGGGGAGTCACAGGGCCAGCAAGGAGGGGACACGGGGCTGGCCAGCGATCAGGAGGCCGGCAGTGCAGGGCTACTGCGCATGCACCGATCTCGGAGCTGACAGATTGACACATGCGCAGTGGCCCACTGAGCACAATGCTGCCGGCCTCTCCAATGGGAATAGGCCCCGCCCAGTGACCTTTTGCATGATTCACACTAGTGACCTCTGCACAGAGTGTGAGAGAATCATTTTGAAACTCCCGCTGCAAAAAACAGTTTTTATGCAAATTCAACACTTAGAATTTCTTTGGGAGAATCGCGCCCCCAAATGTTAAACCACAAATGCCCAGACCACCTTGCCTTTGGATGGTCACAGACTGGAGTTACCCTGCAGCACCCATCAGATGTCCCAGTGTAAGGGAAGCTTAAATTTCAGATTGCCGATTATACCCTGCTTGGATTTGTCATGATTCGCCAGAACCATGCAGACTCAGGCTGTTTGCCAATGCATATCCTGCTTTTTGCATGGGTTTACCTATAGTTTTTCATCACAGGTATAAAACCAGCAAAACTCTAAGTCAATTAGCTGGAGTATCAATGCACTCCAGAATCCACAGAAATATTCACCCCCCAACACCTCTCCCCACCGCAACGGATCATAAAATTCCAACTTTATTTCCTAGAATACGACAGCTAGTGCCTTTAAAAAGTGCTCCGAGGACTTCTTGGTTTTCTATGATGGAGGATTCAGGGAGCAGCCAGCGTCACGTTAGGTGATTAACCTTGCTAAATCGCCCCTCAGTGTCAAGGTGTTAGGGGGAGTAACAGGGTAAATGCGTGGAGTTACGGGGATAGAGCTGGGGGCTGGGCCTGGGTAAGATGCTCTGTTGGAGAATCTGTGCAGACTGAATGGGCCAAATGGCCTCCTTTCTGTCTTGTAGGTATATCAGAAGTCTGGCCTTAAAAAGTGCTGGCAGCTAACTATTTTTTTTCTGTGATTAGTGTTGGTCAAAAATGTTTGTACGCTAATCAGAAAAATTGGGCTGAAATGTCCCACTACTTTGCTCTTCCAGATGTTGAGCACTGTGCATTTTTTGGCATTTATTGTCAACATTATTCATGAAATTAAGTTGGCAGTCCCAGTAAACGCAGTATTTGACCATGAAAGTAAATTTCCCATGACCGACAAGGTACATTGCCTGGTGATGTGATGATGATTGACAGGTACTGGTACGAAATCATACCTGAACTCTCCTTGTAGGCTTTCCTGATTTGAGCTCCTGGACTGTATCTCTGATATTGAGACAAATTCTTGGAGCATTGCTGTCAGACGTCAAACACAAGATAGATCACCTTGGTTGATGTAGCTCAGTATCAAACAATCCAATTTAGCAGGAAATGAAAACCCACAAAGTGCTCATATTCTCCAAGACAAAAAAAAATTCCCGAATGAAATGACCAACCTTGGTAGAGTTGGCAGATCAGACACCTATTGCATACTAGACTGAATTTCCTTTCAGTTGAAGTCATTGCAAAGATATGTCAAGCAGGATGCATGATGGGCAATTGATCTGCTGGCGTCCATCTTGTGCCTCTGCTGAGGTCAAATGGCAGTCTCTGCGTCTGTCACCCAGCTGCCTCAATCTTTCCCTTGGCTGTCTTAATGATATTCCCCTCTCATCCCCCTGGACACTCCTATTTAGGCATTCCACTGTACTTCACATTCCTCAGGGTTGCTAATTTTAGCCCCCAGAAATTGGTGGGTTTGGGTCAGGCTTGAAGATAAAATATTAAAAATTGCAAATTTGAACCCAGTCACTTCTGGTTTCCATGGGAACAGGATGTGAGTGCAGGCTACCAATCCACTATCAGGAATCAGATCAGTCATTGAAACTTTTTAAGGAAGTTTATTGCCTCCATGTTAACAAGGTTTTAAATTTTCTGTTTTGGTAGCTAGGTTTCCCAGAAAACCCAACAGGTTAGAGGAGGTGAGAAGGTCTGAATCTGTAGTTATGTTACTTCACTGCACTACTGGTGGGCCAGGAGGGTCAGGGGTGTCTCCTTGCAGTTGAATAAAAGCTGCGCAAACCCCTCCCTATCCTTTTCTCACTCCTCTGAGTCCACAACAAAGTGCACGGGTGCAGTCACAATCTCATCCTTGTGTTCCATGTCACATTGCCTCCCCAGACCTGAAGCATAACCTTACCTCTGGTATATCTACTTCCTGCTCAAGTCTCCAACCCATTTGCCCTCATCTGCATGCTCCTATCCACATCTGCTCTGATTCCGGCTCAGAACTAAGCTATTCAGTTCAATAAAATAGAACATAGGATATAGAGGCACTGGAAAAAGTCCAAAAAAGATCCACGAGAAGATACCAGAACTGACAGGTTTGCGAGGAAAGATTGAACAGGTTTGAACTCTTTAGAAAATGGAAGACTGCAGGGTTTCCTGATCAAGTTCTTTCAAGTTATGATGGGTTTTGAAAGTTTAAACAATTACCCTCAATGACATCTTCTAGCCTGGGGACTGTTTCTGGTCGGTGTCACCTGGCAGTGAAAGCAGCATTGCTCTTCCATTCATGGTTAAAACAGTATATTAGGTTCCAATTACTTCTTAAAGTTTTTTAAAAAGCTTATTTATTCATCACAAGTAAGGCTTACATTAACACTGCAATGAAGTTACTGTGAAATTCCACTAGTCACCACAGTCCGGTGCCTGTTCGGGTCAATGCACCTAACCAGCACGTCTTTCAGAATGTGGGAGGAAACCGGAGCACCCGGAGGAAACCCACACAGACATGGGGAGAACGTGCAAACTCCACACAGACAGTGACCCAAGCCAGGAATCAAACCTGGGTCCCTGGTGCTGTAAGGCAGCAATGCCACTGTGCCACCGTACCGCCCCAATCAGAGCTTAATCAGATCTTGAGCTGCATGTTTAAAGAGCTGGTTTGAGTCAGTCTTCTATCTTTAAAGCATGCAAGTTAAGATTGTCGTTGGCCAGATTGGAAGAGGGAAGGGTGAAGTAAGTCCATTTTTATTGGTTTCTGCCAGCCTGGGTAGGAGGGGCTGATAATGAGCCTGGGAATTATACTGTTCTATTAAAATTGTTGAAGTCAAAAATCAGCTAGATTTCAAGCAGAGAGAAATTTCTATTACTCGATGCAACGTTACGCATTTGTTTCTAATTTAGCAAAACTACAAACTTAAGAGTATTAAGATAAAGGCAAAATACTGCAGATGCTGGAATCTGAAGCAAAAACAGAAAATGTAGGAAAATCTCAGCAGGTCTGACAGAGCATCTGTGGAGAGGCAATAGAGCCAACGTTTCGAGTCTGAATGACCCTTCGTCAGAGCTCCGATGAAGGGTCATCCAGACTCGGAACATTGGCTCTATTGGCCAGGATTTTACGACCCCGCTCGGGCAAGGCTCGTAAAATCCAGTCTGAGGCCAACGGAGAAAATCTCAGCAGGTCTGACAGCAGCTGTGGAGAGGCATTGAGCCGACATTTCGAGTCTGGATGACCCTTCATCATCTCCACAGATGCTGTCAGACCTGCTGAGATTTTCCAGCATTTTCTGTTTTTGTAACTTACGAGTATTTCTTGCCTTGTTAGTGGAGAAACTGGAACTGGAGGCTGAAAATTGGGAACAAACTGACAGCAGTTGCAGAATTTCCCCAAGACCAGCTGGATAAATGTTTTTAATTGTATTATCACCAAATGAGACTCTATGGAAGTGAAAAATAGTCACTTTACTTTATAGTCCAGATTGCAAGACTGCTGCATGGGAACATGGACAACAGCTTAACTCTTTTGGGGAAGTGCTTTGAGCTTCCTCAGAATTAGTAATGTTTTCTCTGGCCAATTACACCCACCGCTATGATACTTGAGAAGGAGATTTATTTGAATGTGATATATACCTCAGCAAGAGCATTCTAATATGACAGAAATAAGCAAAGGGATAACTTACCCCATTATACCTCCAACATTAATAAATTAAAGTACATTTGTTCTATAAAATCGTGCAGGAGGTTGTATGTTTAGTGTAGAACAGTGAGTATTTCCCATCCCTTGTCCTTAATATGCTGATTCTTGCCAGGATACAGATCCTTAGGCACTAGTCAACTTCCCAATGGGTCACCTCTATGTATGAGCTGACAACAGGCCACTTGATCATATAGAATATTTCAACCAAACCTGATCCTCATCTTATACGGATATAAATTGTCCCATTGGTAAGATGCAGCATGTGTTCATGAAAGGAAGGTCATGTTTGACTAATTTGGTGGAATGCTTTGAGAACATTACATGTGCAGTGGACAATGGAGAACCTGTGGATATGGTGTATCTGGATTTCCAGAAGGCATTTGACAAGGTGCCGCACCAAAACTGCTACATAAGATAAAGGTGCACGATGTTACGGGTAATGTATTAGCATGGATAGAGGATTGGTTAACTAACAGAAAGCAAAGAGTAGGGGTGAATGGGTGTTTTTCTGGTTGGCGATCAGTGACTAGTGGTGTGCCTCAGGGATCAGTGTTGGGACCGCAATTGTTTACGATTTACATAGATGATTTGGAGTTGGTCACCAAGTGTAGTGTGTCAAAATTCGCAGATGACACTAAGATGAGTGGCAGAGCAAAGTGTGCAGTGGACGCTGAAAGTCTGCAAAGGGATATAGATAGTCTAAGTGAGTGGGCGAGGGTCTGGCAGATGGAGTACAATGTTGGTAAATGTGTGGTCATCCATTTTGATAGGAATAACAGCAAAATGGATTATTATTTAAATGGTAAAAAATTGCAGCATGCTGCTGTGCAGAGGGACGTGGGTGTCCTTGTGCAGGAATCTCAAGGAGTTGATTTGCAGGTGCAGCAGGTAATTAAGAAGGCAAATGGACTATTATTTAAATGGTAAAAAATTGCAGCATGCTGCTGTGCAGAGGGACCTGGGTGTTCTTGTGCAGGAATCTCAAGGAGTTGGTGCAGCAGGTAATTAAGAAGGCAAACGGAATTTTGTCCTTCATTGCTAGAGGGATGGAGTTTAAAAACAGTAAGGTTATGTTGTAGCTGTATAGGGTGCTGGTGAGGCCACACTTAGAGTACTGTGTACAGTTTTGGTCTCCTTACTTGAGAAAGGATATACTGGCACTGGAGGGGGTACAGAGGAGATTCACTAGGTTGATTCCGGAGTTGAGAGGGTTGGCTTATGAGGAGAAACTGAGTAGACTGGGGCTATAATCATTGGAATTCAGAAGAATGAGGGGAGATCTTATAGAAACATATAAGGTTATGAAGGGAATAGATAAGATAGAAGCAGGGAAGTTGTTTCCACTGGCGGGTGAAACTAGAACTAGGAGGCATAGCCTCAAAATAAGGGGAAGCAGATTTAGGACTGAGCTGAGGAGGAACTTCTTCATAAAAAAGGGGTGAATCTGTGGAATTCCCTGCCCAGTGAAGCAGTTGAGGCTACCTCATTGAATGTCTTTAAGGCAAGGATAGATAAATTTTTGAACAGTAAAGGAATTAAGGGTTATGGTGAGCGGGCGGTTAAGTGGAGCTGAATCCATGAAAAGATCAGCCATGATCTTATTGAATGGTGGAGCAGGCTCGAGGGGCTAGATGACCTACTCCTGCTCCCAGTTCTTATGTTCTTATATCCATGGGGCCCCCGTTTCCCAGCAGTATTCATTGACCATCAGAGAAGGAAACCTGGCTGAATTATGTTTATGCAGTCCAGAGATTCTGAGGTCATTTTAACCAAGCTGTAATTGGCTGACTCGGCATGGGCCAGGAATTCAAGCTGGCACCTTCTGGCATCGACTTTTCATTTAAAAAAAAGAAAGACTTGCATTTGTATAGAGCCTTTCATGACCTCCAGATGTTCCAAGCTCTTTAAAGGCAAAGAAGTACAGTATATGAAACCATTTGGGGACTTTCGCTGTGTGATTTTGCAGTGTGATCAATGCAATTATACAAATGACCTTCTATGGAAAGTATCCATTTAGATGTTTAGTTTTTAATATTCAGCACAAAGGAGGCTAATTGTATCGTCCTCAGGTGGTCGCGCATCACTCAATAAAGAGTGATTGAGGCAAAACAGAACATTTTTCCCATTAGCAATCTTGCTGAGCAAAGTTAAATACATTGTGATTTTTTTTTGATACATGGAAGGCCCCTGCTTAGATTAACAAAAAATGTTAATTACTTGAAAATGCTGAAAGTTGCAACTACACTCAGGTTGCAGATGATTAGAAAGACATTTTGGATCATTGCTCATGAAACATGGCTTGCAGAGCCATAATGAAAAAGACCTTTTAATTTTGATGCAAAGATAAAGCTGAATTCTTCTTATGAGAGATAGGTTCATGCAAGTTTCCAAACAGTATAGGACTCAGGAAAATCAACAAAAAACAAACACACATGGATTATTTCCTAAATTCAGGATAAACAACTCAGCGGAATTGAATAGCATCCCTGAGGCGGGCTTGGTGGGAAGGGGGCAATTAATTAATAACGTGGGAGGGCAACAGCTGGGGCCTCTGCCTGATTAATTCTAGAGCAGGAATTCTCCTCCTGCCCACTATCAACTGAGGCCCTTGGGTGTACAATTAATGCCCATTTAAAGGCCTCATCTCACTACCACTAGTATTCACCCAATGACAGGTCGTGAAATCATAGAGGTTTAACAGCATGGAAATAGGCCCTTCAGCCCAACTTGCCCATGCCGCCCTTTTCAAGGAGCTTTGAACCTGTACCCCTAGATCTCTTTTTTCTATAACTCTCCCCAACACTCTACCATTAACTGAATAAGTCCTGCCCTGGTTTGATCTACCAAAATGCATCACCTCGCATTTATCTAAACTAAACTCCATGTGCCATTCATCAGCCCACTGGCCCAATTGATCGAGATAAGGTGGGGACTTGCCATTCCAGAAGAGTGAAAACCAAAACTTGTCTAAGGTACTTGTAAGCTTCTGATGGGGTCCCACATTCAAAGGCACTCAGTGCCTCATTGAGGATCTAGGCATCAAGAAGGGGGGGGGGAGCAGGGACACTTCCACTTCCATGTTTCCAAGGAAAGCCACAATCCTGCCCTTGTAACTAATCCCTCTCCCCTGACTGTCATCCTGAGAACCCCATCCTGCCATCACTCACCTTTGGCCTAGGTCCCCTTGATGATCCTGGACCTCGACTGTGTGCATTGCTGGTAGCAGCCACTGTTCCTGGTGCTGTTGCCAATAATGGAGAGTTGTCTCCATTAATGGAAAATTCTCGAATCCATTATCAAGTACTTTATAGTGGAGCATTTAGAAAACAGTGGCAGGATCAGACAGAGTCAGCATGGATTTATGAAGGGGAAATCATGCTTGACAAATCTGTTGGAATTCTTTGAAAATGTAACTAGTAAAGTTGGCAAGGGGGCGTCAGTTGATGTGGTATATTTGGACTTTCAGAAAGCGTTTGACAAAGTCCCACATAAGAGATTATCGTGCAAGATTAAAGCAGATGGGATTAGGGGAAGTGTATTGAGATGAATAGGAAACTGGTTGGCAGACAGGAAACAAAGAGTAGGAATTAATGGGTCCTTTTCAAATTGGCAGGCAGTCACTAGTGGGGTGTCACAAAATTCACTGCTGGGGCCCCAGCTATTCACAATATACATTAATGATTTGGATGATGGAACAAAATGTAATGTCTCAAAGTTTGCAGATGATACCAAGTTGGGTGGGAGGGTGAACTGTGACAAGGATGCAGAGATCCTTCAGCATGATCTGGACAGTTTGGGAAAATCAATGGCAGATGCAGTATAATTTGGATAAATGTGAGGTTATTCACTTTGGAAGCAAAAACAAGAATGCAAATTACTACCTGAATGGCTGTAAATTGGGAGAGGGGAGTGTGCAGCGGGACCTGGGTGTCCTTGTGCACCAGTCACTGAAGGTGAGCATGCTGGTGCAGCAGGTGGTAAAGAAGGCAAATGGTATGTTGGCCTTCATTGCGAGAGGTTTTGAGTACAGGAGCAAGGATGTGTTGTCACAATTATACAGGGCCTTGGTGAGGCCATATCTAGAGTATTGTGTGCAGTTTTGGCCTCCTTTTCTGAGGAAGGATGTTCTTGCTCTCGAGGGAGTGCAGTGAAGGTTTACTAGTCTGATTCTGGGGGTGGCGGGACTGATGTATGGGGAGAGATTGACTAGCTTAGGATTGTTTTTGCTGGTGTTCAGATGAATGAGAGGGTATCTCATTGAGACTTATAAAATTCTAACAGGACTAGAGGGTAGATGCAGGAAAGATGTTCCCGATGGTGGGGGAATCCAGAACCAGGGGTCATAGTCTGAGGATTCAGGGTAGGCCATTTAGGACGGAGGTGAGGAGACATTACTTCACCCAAAGAGTGGTGAGCCTGTGGAATTATTACCACAGGAAGTAGTTGATGCCAAAATATTGAATGTATTCAAGAGGCGGCTGGATGTAGCACTTGAGGTGAATGGGTTCAAAGGTTATGGGGAGAAAGCAGGATTAGGCTATTGAGTTAGACAATCGGCCATGATTGTGATGAATGGCGGAGCAGGCTCAAAGGGTCGAATGGCCTTCACCAGCTGCTCTCTTCTATGTTTCTATGCCAGCCTTTGATTCCACTCTCGCTGTCCCTAATTCTGGTGTTGGTCCGCTGCCCATTTAAGTGGTATGGGTTGACCCTTCGTTTGGCTTGTTGCTCTTTACCTGTATGGTTTTCTGGCTTGATGGAAGTTTCTTTAGCTCCAGGACTGACTTGGAGATAGCCAGTATTTAGTTTGTCTTGCAACTGTTTATTTAGAACTATTGACACTCATGACCTCATGGTTGTGCATTGTTCTTTGGACACAGGATGTTGTGTGTCTTGCTCCCTTTATATCTCTTGGTCATCTGACATTTGTCATTACATCATTATCTAATTAACATAACCATAAACTCTTTCCTTCACATTAAGCGCCTGATTGGCATTTAATTCAGCAGGCCTTATTGACAGGATGTGACGCAGGCCTCTCGTCAACTCTCCAGCCACTGGCAGTACCCCTTCTCCCCCAAAATGCCTCCCTTCATATTTAGTTGCAAAAACTGAGGAGCATCATGTTTGAAATTTTGCTACCTATTACTTTAGTAAAAAGGCTGCTGATCTCAACAGGAAAGAATAATGTTGAAAACACACAGCAAGTCTCTCTCAGCAGCTGAAACAAATGATGGATGAATGTTTTGAATGGATACTCTTTATCAATTTTTCATTGTAATGTTTGTTCATTTATTCCAATCCCTTCCTTCCTTCAGTGGATTTTGCTGGAATAATCTTCCACAGGTGCCAGCACTGTTGTAGGTTTTCATCCAGATGCTTTTTCATCATATATGAACCCACAATATTGACAGATTATTCTTTATTGGGGGAAACTATCGTCTAACTCAATTGTTTGGATTTTGCAGTAGGGGTGCGATCGCACTGTCAGCCTCAATTCCAGGTTGGAAATCCACAACTGGCCTTAATGGACTGGATTTATTTTTTTATTCATTCACAGGCTGTGGGTGTCACTGGCTGGTCCAGCATTTACTGCCCATCTCTGAGGGCATTTAAGAGTCAAAGAACAAAGAACAGTACAGCACAGAAACAGGCCCTTCGGCCCTCCAAGCTTGCACCAATCACGTTTACCTATCTAACCAATCACTTATATCCCTCTATTCCCCATTTGTTCATATGCCTACCAAGATAAGTCTTAAATGTGGCTGATGCAACTGCCTCAACCATCTCACTTGGCAGTGCATTCCAGGCCCCCACCACCCTCTGTGTTAAAAACTTCTCCCGCACATCTCCACTGAACCTTTCCCCCCTTATTTTGAACTTGTGACCCCTTGTAATTTTCATTTCTGGAGTGACATGTAGGCCAGGCTGAGTAAGGATGTCAGATTTCCTTCCCTAAAGGACATCAATGAACCAGATGGGTTTTTACAACAATTGACAATGGTTTCATGTCATGTCATTAGACTTTTCATTCCAGATTTTTATTGAATTCAAATTTCACCATCTGCTATGATGGGATTTGAACCCAGGTCCCCAGAGCATTACCCTGGATCTCTGGATTACTAGTCCAGTGACAATACCACTACGCCACCACCTTCCCCTGTTCATGATCTTTCTTGGGACAGCCAGTTAAGAGACCTTCAGGAAACCTGTCCAATTAAAGATGGTGGGTAGGCCAACAAGATGGGAGGTCCAACGGGAGGGTCTTGGATAGGCAGTCTCACCAGGTGAGGTGAGCCAGTCAGAAGACTGCGAGAGCATTACAAAATGGAGGTGTTCTCTACAGTATTGTAAAGTGGTAA
Source organism: Mustelus asterias (assembly GCF_964213995.1). NCBI lineage: Eukaryota > Metazoa > Chordata > Chondrichthyes > Carcharhiniformes > Triakidae > Mustelus > Mustelus asterias. Next base: position 94,318,053 of record NC_135804.1, read on the forward strand.
AATTCCTCATAGCCACAGCTTTCAATGCATGGGTGCGGAGGAGGAACCCCTGCTGAGGATAGTTCACAGCTGTGGCTGTTGCATCCCACTAGGTCCATCTATGCTGGGGTGATGGAGAGGAGACATCAATGGGCCCATGGCAAGTTAAATGATGGGCTCCAGCTCAGCAGGGTGCCCAGCTTCTCTCAGGAAAATCTTGGCAGTGGCGGCGTCTCTGCCCCCAGCAAACCCAATGGAGGGTCTATTTGGCCACCTATTGCTGCCATGATTGCTTGGAGGTTGGAATGTGTCAAGTAGCTGAACAGATGGACTCTCTTCCACTTTCACTCCCAGCCCTGCCTCCCAATCCACCTCTGTGGGACCAGGAACATTCAATCACTGTTCCCCTCACTTAGTATCAACTTCCAAATTAAAAACAAAACATCTTTATTACATATGATTTGAAAAATAAGTGAAGTTGACCTACAGAGTAAAAATAAAGAATGTGTCAACAGAACCATAGAGTTCAGATGAAGAACAATTGGCTAACCATACCCTTGAGTCATAGAGTCATAGAGGTTTACAGCATGGAAACAGGCCCTTCGGCCCAACTTGTCCATGCCGCCCTTTTTTAAACCCCTAAACTAATCCCAATTGCCTGCATTTGGCCCATATCCCTCTATACACATCTGACCCATGTAACAATCTAAATGCTTTTTAAAAGACAAAATTGTACCCACCTCTACTACTACCTCTGACAGCTCATTCCAGACACTCACCACCCTCTGTGTGAAGAAATTTGCCCCTCTGGACACTTTTGTATCTCTCCCCTCTCACCTTAAACCTATGCCCTCTAGTTTAGACTCCTCTACCTTTGGGAAAAGATATTGACTATCTAGCTGATCTGTGCCCCTCATTATTTTATAGACCTCTATAAGATCACCCTTCAGCCTCCTACGCTCCAGAGAAAAAAGTCTCAGTCTATCCAGCCTCTCCTTAGAACTCAAACCATCAAGTCCTGGTAGCATCCTAGTAAATCTTTTCTGCACTCTTTCTCGTTTAATAATCTCCTTTCTATAATAGGGTGACCAGAACTGCACACAGTATTCCAAGTGTGGCCTTACCAATATCTTGTACAACTTCAACAAGATGTCCCAACTCCTGTATTCAATGTTCTGACCGATGAAACCAAACATGCCGAATGCCTTCTTCACCACTCTGTCTACTTGTGACTCCAAGGAGTCATGAACATGTAACCCTAGATCTCTTTGTTCTGTAACACTCTCCAACGCCCTACGATTAACTGAGTAAGTCCTGCCCTGGTTCAATCTACCAAAATGCATCACCTCGCATTTGTCTAAATTAAACTCCATCTGCCATTCGTCAGCCCACTGGCCCAATTGATCAAGATCCCGTTGCAATCGGAGATACCTTTCTTCACTGTCCACTATGCCACCAATCTTAGTGTCATCTGCAAACTTACTAACCATGCCTCCTATATTCTCATCCAAATCATTAATATAAATGACAAATAACAGTGGACCCAGCACTGAACCCTCAGGCACACCGCTGGTCACAGGCCTTCAATTTGAAAAACAACCCTCTACAACCACCCTCTGGCTTCTGTCAAGAAGCCAATTTTGTATCCATTTAGATACCTCACCCTGGATCCCGTGAGATTTAACCTTATGTAACAACCTACCATGCGGTACGTTGTCAAAGGCCTTACTAAAGTCCATGTAGACAACATCAACTGCACTGCCCTCATCTACCTTCTTGGTTACCCCTTCAAAAAACTCAATCAAATTTGTGAGACATGATTTTCCACTCAAAGCCATGCTGAATGTCCCTAATCAGTCCTTGCGTCTCTAAATGCCTGTAGATTCTATCTCTCAAAATACCTTCCAACAACTTACCCACCACAGATGTGAGGCTCACTGGCCTGTAGTTCCCAGGCTTTTCCCTGCAGCCCTTTTTAAACAAAGGCACAACATTTGCCACTCTCCAATCTTCAGGCACCTCACCCATGACAACCGACGATTCAAATATCTCGGCTAGGGGACCGCAATTTCCTCCCTAGCCTCCCAAATGTCCTGGGATACACTTCATCAGGTCCCGAGGATTTATCTACCTTGATGCGCTTTAAGACTTCCAACACCTCCTTCTCTGTAATATGTACACTCCTCAATACATCTCTATTTATTTCCCCAAGTTCCCTAACATCCATGGTTTTCGCAGTAGTAAATACTGATGAGAAATATTCATTTAGGATCTCACCCATCTCTTGTGGATCTGCACATAGATGACCTTGTTGATCCTTAAGAGGCCCTACTCTCTCCCTTGTAACTCTTTTGCCCTTTATGTATTTGTAGAAGCTCTTTGGATTCTCCTTTGCCTTATCTGCCAAAACAATCCTGTGTCCCCTTTTTGCCCTCCTGATTTCTCTCTTAACTCTACTCCTACATCCCCTATACTCTTCAAGGGATTCACTTGATCCCAGCTGCCTATGCATGTCATGTGCCTCTTTCTTCTTCTTGACCAGGGTCTCAATATCCCGAGTCATCCAGGGTTCCCTACTTCTGCCAGCCTTGCCCTTCACTCAAAGAGGAATTTGTTTACCCTGAACCCTGGTTAACACACGTTTGAAAGCCTGCCACTTACCAGACGTCCCTTTGCCTTCCCACAAACTCCCCCAATTAACTTTTGAAAGTTCCTGCCTGATACCATCAAAATTGGCTTTGCCCCAATTTCGAATTTTGACTTTTGGGCCAAACCTATCATTCTCCATAGCTATCTTAAAACTAATAGAATTATGGTCACTGGTCCCAAAGTGATCCCTCACTAACACTTCCGTCTTGAGGTGAGGGGTGGGGGGCAACTCTCCAAATGAACCACCAATTAGAGCGGGAATTTCTGATCCAGCCTCCCGCAGGAATTGTTGTGGGGTGGGATGGAAAATTTGACTGCTTAGGCAAAGGTCTGTTGAATTCAGGCAGAAATTTCTGGTCCCACGGCGAGCGGCGCTGAAATATTCCCCACTTTATTCCACTCCGCTGCTCTCTAACAATGTTTCCATTTTTAGTATATATCCAATTTCCTTTTAAAACCACTATTAAATCAGCTACCATCATCTTTGCTGGAAATGCATTATAGATCATAACACTTTGCTGAGGAAAACATTTCTCCTCATTTTCCCCTGGGATTTTTTTGCCAATTATAAATTTGTGTCCTTTGGTTCTGATCCTTTTGCCTGAATAAACAGTTTCTCCCCATCTACTCTATCAAGACCCCGCATAATTTTGAAAAACTCATAGCAATTTAAAGGAAATCTTTGTAAGGCTATATTTTAAGACTGTAGGGACAAGTGTCGGCCATTCAACTCCTCTGAATGTCTCTTAGCATTCCATTTTCAATTTTCAATTCCAGGATAGAAATGTCAATAACTAGTTTAAGGTAAAAAGGGGAAAATTTAAAGGAGATGAGAGAGGCAGGATTTTTACACAGAGGGTGATAAGTGCCTAGTATGCGTTGCCAGAGGAGGTGGTAGAAGCAGATACAATAGCAACATTTAAGAGGCACCTTGAGAGATACATGAATAGGCAGGGAATAGAAAGATATGGACCATGGAGTGGGTGTTTAGTTTAGGAAGGCTTCATGTGTCGATGCAGGCTTAGTGAGCTGAAGGGCCTGTTCCTGCACTATTCTTTTTTCTGTGTTCCCCCTCCTGAAGTTGCTGACTCACACAATATATACTTCCACATATTCTGGATCTCATGTGGTTCTTCACACAAGTGGACGTTCTTCACATGAGAAGTTAGACAGTGTTGGTAAACTATCAAATTACAGAGGGGATTATGATCAAATCAGATCTTATCCTCATGCAATGTTTAGACATTCAGATTTTCTAGCAGAGGCTCTAGGTAATGACCTGGTTCGTGAACCCGGGTTGATTTTTCCCAGCATATTGCTACTGAGGCCAATTATAGGGCTCCTTTGCTCCTTGGCATCTTAATAAGTTAGATAACAAAAAAAGGTATTGGGGGCAATTCTCCCAAAAATTTCTGCACGTCAAATTCGGGTAAAAACTGGAATGAATCCCAGTGTTTTTTTCAGCGGGAGTTTCAAAAAGAATCTCCCACTGCAGAGTGCACTAACGTGAATCTTATGAAATATCAGTAGGCGGGGACAATTCCTGCTGGAGAGGCCGGCAGCATAGTGCTGAGCAGGCCACTGCGCATGCACGGATCTGTCAATGTCAAGATCGACAGTAGCCCCGCACTGCCGGCCTCCTGATTGCAGGCCCCTTGAACATGTCCGGGCCAGCCTTGACCACCCCACCCCCCCCCACCCCCAAAACTCTCCTCGGCCCTGGCCCGCCTCAGAGATTAAAGTTCTGGGCCTGTTAATCATATGTTAAATATATTTAAATTAGGATTTGAATAATTTATACAGCTCCGCACCAATTTCTGGCGCTGGAAATCCGACTGCCAGAGACTCGCGGAGGCCATGGCGCCCAGTGGGAAGCTCACAAAACGTCCACCGCATGTGTCTCCCAGCCCGGTGGCTTTTGCAGCGCTGGGAGAATTGCCCCTACTGAGTGTTAAGGGAGTTAAAGTCCCTTAACTTTAAGGGACAAACTAGGTAGAAGAAGGCCAGCCTTTATGAAGCAGAATTGTAAGGCTTCAGGGAAAATTTTCAAGAACAGCAATTCATTCAAGCGTGTACAAGTTAAAGGAGCTGCCAGTGCACTATTATTTTTTTTCTGCTTCCTTTCCTCAATTTAATTGATTGATGAAAATAAGTATCAGTGTGGAGGTATTCCTGGAATCCCTTTATTGCATAGCACACTTCAAGGGTACTCAACTGGAAGAGAACCTCAGTGAGGCTCTATAGCTTTCATAGATGACATATTTAACAATGTTGGATTTAGTAATATTATTCATATCCAGTCAATGTGAGACTGTTGCCAACAGCTCTAATGAAATTACTGCCCACATCTCAAGAGCATTGGAGCCCATTAAAACTGGTGCTATGTAGAAAAATGGCCTTCATGTTTGCTCTCTTTTCCCTTTTTTGTTGTTTTTTGTTTGCTGTGTTAGGCAAACATTTAGGCCTGTAACTAACAGAGGGAAACATGCCTGCAATTTACTGTATCTCTGTAATGTAAAGAGAACTGCAACAGAGTGAATCATTTTAACCGGATGTTGTTCACCGGTAAAGCTACATTCAGAATATTGTGCAGTGTTAGACATACTATGGGCTGAATTGTCGAATTCGAGTGAAAACTGGAGTAATTCACGTTGGTTTTTTCAGTGGGTGTTCAGAGAAGAATCTCCCAGACTCTGTGCACTGCAGAGGCCACCAGCGTGAATATCATTGAAAACTAGGGGGCAGGGTCTATCCCCATTGGAGAGGCTGAAATCAGTGCGCTGAGCAGGTCACTGTGCATGTACCGATCTGTCAGCGCCGAGATCGGCATGTGCGCAGTGTCCCCGCAATGATGGCCTCCTGATTGCTGGCTAGCTCTATCGCCGGCCAGCTTCGCAACCTCCACAACACCTGCTTTCTGCCCCCCCCATGGCCCGATTGCTGGTCCCCCAACCAATCCCGGGCCAGCCCGAACCGCACCCCCCCCTCCTTCCCCCCCCCTCCCCACTTCTCCTGGCCTGTGCTCATCTAGGGAAGATCTAAGCAATGGAAACTACACTTAACAAATGTAATTTTGTATATTTTGAGGGGGACTATACATCAGCAATTCTTCAGACCAATAGGAACTTTGGGACTTTTTATTCATTTACGTACTTGGTTTATGTCCCAAAATAGATATATGCCCATTCTGTTTTCTTCCTCCTGTAGTTCTTGAATTCTGCATTGTGTTATCAGTCATTATTTGGAAGGCTCTTCCTCGTATCCCAAGGTCCATTCATCAAGGGCAGAATTGTCTTGAAACAATAGTGGCACAGTAAAGGAGCATAGAATAATTGCATCATATTGCCTTTCAGGGCTTTAGGCACCCACCAGTGCAACATAATTCTGGTCATATCCAAGCTGCAATTCATTGGAACAGAATCCTTTCCTGGTGGTGAAAGGAGCTTGCATGACTCTGTAAGTTCCATGAAAACACTGCACTTTTGGGAAAAATGTCATCTTGCAATATTGAAGAACCAATTGTTTGATGATATGCATCGTCTTTCAGAAAACCTGTGAAGACTTTCGTTCTAGCAAACATTGCACCATTCACTTGATATATTCCTACTATCAACAGCTGAAGGCAGTGGGTTCCTTAGACATTCAAGCTGCATGCTTTTATTTTAACAAGATTTCAATTTTTAAGCACATCAGCTGGGTTTCCTGGGAAACTTAGCAGGTAGAAGATCAGAAGAATGGATCCATGAGATAAATGCATTTATAGCACAGCTTGTGGGCCAGGAGAAGCAGGGCTGTTACCTGCTTCCTCAGCAACCCACTTGTGAGCACCCCACTCAGCATCACAATCTCCACCTCAGGCACCATCCCACCATCACTGAACCCCTCCAAGATCATCATCAACTCCCCATGATCACTGGCCAGTCATTGACCTCCTCCCCATCTCTGGTTCCCTCCAATCTCTCCACAACCGAATCAAACTTTGATCCAGCTAACTTCTCTCTCCGCTACCCCCTATTCTCTGAACTCCCAAACTGTTGCCCCTGTATCCAATCTCTGATTCCTCCCTCTCACCCAATCCTCCCCAAAACTTTCATCTTTGTTCCCATCTCTGGACCACATTATGGCCTCAACCCATCCCCATCTGAGTCCCCCAATTTTCAATTCCTCACCAATCTCTCACCGAATCATGTTTTCCGGTCCCCTGTGCCTTATATATTGGTGTATTTGAGTGGATTTTTTCATTATGTGTAATTGAAGGCTGTTGATAAAAAACTCCTATGTAATATCTTGAAAGGAACATGTTAAGTGAGCAAAGTGGTCTTTTTGTGATATGCTTTTCCTATAGTCAGTGCATGCTATCAATTTCCTTCTCTCGCACATCCATATTTATCAGCTTGGTAGCTGCCAAAGGGCGGCATGGTGGAACAGTGGTTAGCACTGCTGCCTCACAGCACCAGGGACCTGGGTTCAATTCCAGCCTCGGATTACTGTCCATGTGGAGTTTGCACGTTCTCCCTGTGTCTGCGTGGGTTTCCTCCGGTTGCTCCGGTTTCCTCCCACAGCCCAAAGATCTGTGGGTTAGGTTGATCGGTCATGGTAAATTGCCCCTTAGTGTCAGGGGAATTCGCAGGGTAAATGTGTGTTGTTACGGGAATAAGGACTGGGTAGGATTGTGGTCGATGCAGACTCAATGGGCTGAATGGCCTCCTTCTGCACTGTCGGGATTCTACGATTCTAATCTTTACTTTGCCTACATAACTTTGGCATATTTTCTATCTCTGTCCCGATCTCTGACCCTCTTTGATCCTCTTCCCAGCTCTTTCATCCTCTCATGGTCAACCCTAATCCTCCCAAATACCAGGTGATTTCTAACCTCAGCTTGCACGAACTGTACTTGCTATTGAGCTGTGGTCTTTTCTGGTTTATTCCTGACAGCAAGCTTGTCAATCAGTTGATCTCCACATGAGGAACCAGTTCAAATAAAAAACATGCATGCCATGGATTTAAAACTCACAGCTTTGGGATATTTTCCGACCGCCTTATTATATGAACTGTACATTCTCTTATCACCTTTCCATGGTGTTTGTGAAAACCCAGACTTCTGGCTAAACATCGGGGAGGATTTTACAGGCCCACTCGTCCAGAAACCGTAAAATCCCACCCGAGGTCAATGGGCCTTCCCATTGTCCACCCCTCGTCTGCTCTGATTCCAGTGGCGGGCGGGGTGGTAAAATTCCGGCAATCATGTTCAGAAAAAATAAGCAGCTAAATTAAATTCAATGCAAAACAAAACTTAAAATAATGTAACCCAACAAATCCAAAAAGAGCCATCAAACATGTACACAGATCTACAAACAAAGTCAGAAATCAAACAGCACAATCTTATGGGGATTTTCACAGTAACTTCATTGCAGTGTTAATGTAAGCCTACTTGTGACACTGATAAATAACCTTTAAAACTTTAAACTTATGGGCAGGCTAAATGGATTTTACTGACCCTACACCTGCTAATGGATACCATAGAGCTGTTAGTACAGAGACAGCGATTTCCTCAGATAAGCAGCATTTGCGGATTATGGAAAGGCATATCCTTAACAAGGTTAAATCAAGACCTGCAGTTAAAGCACAAGCATCCTGTTCCTGGTCATTCTGAAAAGCTTGAACTGTGTATTGAGAGCATCAGTTTTACTATGGTTTCTGCACCCAGTTTTCCAGTCCCCTGTGCCTTAGATATTGGTATATTTGAATGGCATTTTATGCGATATATCATTGGAGGCTGTTGATTAAAAAAAAATCCCATGTAACCTCTTGAAAGGAACATGCTAAATGAACAAAATGGTCTTTTTGTGATGTGTTAGTTCTAAAGTCAGTGCATGGCATCAAGTTCCTTCTCTTGCACATCCATATTTATCAGTTTGGTAGCTGCCAAAGGGATAAACTTTACTTTGCCTACGCAGCTTTGGCATATTTTCTGTCTATCTCATTATATGCTCCTAGAATTGCACATTCTCTTATCTTCCTTTCACACGAGGTGTAACATAGGCTGTTCATTGAGAAGCGCATCCCCAAGACTGCACATAACCATGAACAGTGACTCTGTGCTGGTGGAAGATTACCCAACCTGCAACATTTCAACCGTTAGGAGGAGTAGGCTTTCCAAATATTTTGGCTTGGAAGCCATTGAGAGAATGGGTCCGTTCCAGCTTTGTGTTCTTGCTAGCATCCAGCACTCGAATAGACAGCTTTTTCTTTGTGATGTTGTTATATTGCTGATGGTTCTGTTCAGGCACCAAAGTAGTTTTCTTATTGGTCTGCACAGTCACTGGCTACATATTCTTTGCTAACACGTATTCCCTTTTATTTTGTGTAGATGCCTTCCAAGATAAGCAAACTAATACCAGGGAGGGCATGACACAACTCCATCATATCAGCATGCATTGTCTTTTCCAGAGTCTGCAAACACTAATTCATATATACCCATAGGTCACAACCAACAGTCAGAATGCAAGTGGCAATAAAATGGCAAACTGACTTTAAATGATGGAATGCTTCAATGAATAACCCAAAGGCTTTCCAATAGCATTTTACACAGGCATAAAGTGAATCAAAAGCTGCACTGCTAAATTACATGAGTAATTCATTGTGGAACCAATTTATATTCACTAACATAGCTTTGCAATATGCAGTGCGACCAGCGCATGCAAATAACATAACCTCAAAATACTTGAACTCCTCTTCTACAGAATCAGGAGTTTAGCACTAAGTTTCACAGGCTGCAGGTTGGTGCTGGGCCATTTAGAGCAATGTAGAATCATCCTTGTCACATCCTTTATTAATTTCCCTTAATTCTCTCCTCTACATAAGGTATTAGACAGTAGTGCTCATTTTGTATAATCTGGGACAGATCAACTGGAAATTGTGGTGGAGATCCATGTGGTTGGCTCCTCATGCCATTAACACTCTACACAAATAGCAATGGTCAGTTCACATGTGGATCCATACCAATAAGGTACCTGGCGGTATTGTGCAGGCAGTTTCTCAGTGGAACATCATGTACCTGGTCATATAACATGGCCATTCAGGTTTGCTTGGCAATGTGCTGTTAACGTAAGTCATTGCAAAAATAGATTGTTATGAATATTTAGTAGATTTCCTTTGCTTTTTTGGCCCCCTCTCTTTTGCTCTTTGATTATCTGGAGCCTATTGAACAATTATTTATGCATTGGCATTTTTCAGCTACAACCCCGATGATACACTGGATTGTGTCATGAGAATTATCCTCGACATGTATGTTTGGGGAGGATCGATTGATGGATGCCAATTCAGGTGACGCTATGCTGGTTCTGCTAACAGCCATCAATTTCCCATTGTATTTTTCTATGCTCTTACTCAGTCTCCATATTTTAGTCTCCATATCTGATATTACTTGCAGGTCTGAGAGCCATCAGCTTTATATCTTTGAGCATATCTTCATTAGTTTTGGCATCTGTGTCAGATTTTGGCAAAATGTGCAGAATTAAGGTATACGCTCGGAATTTCCTCTGGAAATTTTCCAGTCGAGTGCTATAACTTAAGTGGTTAGAATTGTGAAAAACCCCAGATAAATTGCATGAGTGAGGGTTTTCACCAACGTTGTTGTGACTAAGGATAGGCTCAATGATACTTTCCAACCAAAACAAGGGAAAAGTACTTTATCTTTGTTAGAACTCCAAGGTAGAGATACAGATGCTTAGATACAAAGGCATAAGGTTTCATGTACTATACTATACTGCAGAGGTCTAGTTAAAAATGGAATTTATATTTTTAGCAATGTCATGTGTTTCTGTAAAGATCCCTCCCATTAGTGACACATTATACGTACTCTTTAACCTCATCATGTGCTGGTCTTTTTTCTGCAATGTCCACTTGTGAGTTAATCTTACCCCTGATTGGAAAATTTAGCTTTCCGTCCTGTGCTGTCCATCCATCCCATTCTAAGAGGGGCTAACCAGTAAATCAAAGGTTCAGAATCCCATCTGAGAATCCATGAAGCAAGTTTCAATTTTGTTCTGGGCACAGATTTAAAGTGATATGCAAAAAAAGCAAATGTGATGTGAGAAAAAGCTTTTACACAGAAGCGGATTGGGTCTGGAATATGTTGCCTGGAAGGGTGATGCAGGCAGATTCAATGGAGGCATTCTAGAAAGCATTAGATGATTATATGAATAGAAGCAATGTGTAGGGGTACGGGAAAAAGGCAGGAGAATGGCACTATTGTTTGTTTGGAGAACCGGTGCAGACACAATGGGCCAATCCTTCTGCACTGTAGCATTTCTGTGATTCTGTGTTTCTATATTGGGGCAGCACAGTGGCACAGTGGTTAGTACTGCTGCTTCACAGCGCCAGGGATCCGGGTTCGATTCCCGACTTGGGTCATTGTCTGTGCGGAGTCTGCACGTTCGCCTTGTGTCTGCATTTCCTGCCGGTGCTCCGGTTTCCTCCCACAGTCTGAAAGATATGCTGGTTAGGTGCATTGGCTATGCTAAATTCTCCCTCAGTGTCCCCGAACAGGCACCAGAGTGTGGCGACTAGAGGATTTTCACAGTAACTTCATTGCAGTGCTAATGTAAGCCTACTTGTGGCACTAATAAATAATCAAATTGATATAGAAAGGCATTGAATGATTATTTCAATAGAAGCAATATGTACGAGCATGGGGAAAAGGCAGGGGAATGACACAAAGTCATATGTTCATTTGGAGAGTCGGCGCAGACATGATGGGCCAAATGGCCTACTTCTGCACAGTAATGGTTCTGTGATTCTATACTGTGTAAGAAACTGGTCTGAATAAATTGTATGAACTCATCCTCAAGGCTATCTTTGCCATTTTGGTTTGTCCAATCTATATGAAAATTAAAGTCTTAAATAAAGTATGCACAAACATTTTTCCCTTTCAACACAGGAGTGTTTATTCAAACTATTATTCCAGCTGAGATCAAGCTGATGTTTGATTCCTAGAACTGCTGGGCTCTATGCCTTTGCACCATTACTTATTAGTGCTTTTACCAGATAGCTCATTAAGAGAGCTCTAAATGAGGAATACTTTAATGGGTAAATATTCTAAATGAAGAAATATTTTGTGATTCTGTTCAATACTAAAAACAAACATGTTTATATTGTCTCTCATGTCCTCAAGATATCCCATAGCACTTCTTTTAAATTCACTCATGGGACATGGGTGTCACTGGCTGGGCAGCATTTATTGCTCATCCCTTGAACTGAGTAGCTTACTTGGCCGTTTCACATGATAGCTGAGAGTCAACCACATTGTTGTGGCTCTGGAGTCACATGTAGGCCAGACCAGGTAAGGACGACAGATTTCTTTCCTAAAGGACATTAGTGAGCCAGATGGCTTTTTTCTGACCATCGTCAATGGTTTCATTGTCATCGGTAGACTCGTAATTCCAGATATTTTTATTGAATTCAAATTCCACCATCTGTTGTGACAGGATTCGAACCCGGGTCCCCAGAACATTAGTTGCGTTTCTGGATTAATAGTCTAGCGATAATACCACTAGGCCACTAGCTCTAACAGTGTATGGCTCAAGATACCCAGTTCCAGCAAGAATCCTTGGCTCAGAATTTGTTGCAACAGTAAACTGGTGACAAAAACCTATGGGCGGAATTTTCCGGCCTCACTTGTCCCCAAACCTGCCGGACGGCAATGGACCTTTTCCATTGTCCGCCCCACACCCACTCCGATTCCTCTGGCGGGTGAGGGGGTAAAATTCCAGCCCACAAGTTTCTTGTGCAGAAAATACACTCAAATTTTCTGAAGAACTGATACGAATATGCCTCACTGGGCACAACAGCAAATCAGAAATGGTTCAACCAATGACCAATACATACCTAAGGTGTGGCCTGAACACAGGATGTAATGCAATAGGTTATTTGATGTTTCCTTAATAGTGACAATCCATTATCTTTAATTATTTTTAATTTCATATATTTATTAAATCTTTGAGTTGGATGGTCAGTAAAATATGCAGTTTGACAGCCAGACATTCTCCCTGACCGAATACTGTACATTAATATTTATTGAGCATGAGGACTAAGAATGGATTGTAACCGTAATGGAAAATGCAGGAATCAGAGAAAGCTTTAAAGACAATAATAATTAAACAGGAATTGATTTATATATCAATAAAATGTAGCCTTGTGCTTGTTTTTCCTTGTTAATGAATAAGCAGTTTCATCTGATAATGCTTTGGCAGCCAGCCACTTGGCTCCCACTGAGCCTTAAGGACTTAAGAAATAAGAGCAGGAGAAGACCTTACAGTGTATCAAACCTACTCCACCATTCAATCTCATCATGGCTGATTTTGAGCTTCAACTCAACTTTCCTATCTGCTCCCCATAACCTTGATCTCCTGAGAGGCCAAATATCTATCTCAGCTTTAAATATACTCAATGACAGACACCCACATCCTGGTGCAGCAGAGATTTCCAAAGATTCACAACCCTTTGAGTGAATACATTTCTCCTCATCTAAGTCCTAAATGATTGGCCTCTTATCCCGAAATTATGCCCCCTCGTTCAAGATTTTCCACTCAGGAGAAACAACCTCTCAGTAAGTTCCCTGTCAAGGCCCTTCATAATTGTTAGTCTTCTAAATTCCAGAGATTATCGACACAATTTACTTAATCTCTCAGCCCAGGGATCAATCTAGTGAAGCTTCACTGTACTGCCTCAATTCCTTCCTTCAGTATGGAGATCAAAATTGCACTTGGTATTCTGGCTGTGGTCTCATCAAAGTCCCATACAATTGCAACAAGACTTCTTTGTTCCTGTATTCCCATCCCCTTACAATAAAGGCCAACATGCCATTTGCTTTCTTAATTCTTGTTGTTGCTGGATGCTAACTTTATGTGTTCCTTTTAGGAGTACATGTAAGTCTTTCTGATTCCCATATTATAAACCAAAAGGGAAAATGCTGGAAAATCTAAGCAGGTCTGGCAGCATCTGTAAGGAGAGAAAAGGGCTGATGTTTTGAGCCCTAAGAACTTTGACAAAGGATTATCTGGACCTGAAACATCAGCTCTTTTCTCTCCTTACAGATGCTGCCGGACCTGCTGAGATTTTCCAGCATTTTCTGTTTTGGTTGCAGATTTTTTCGGAATCGCTGGTATTTGCAGTTCTGAAAGACATGCTGGTTAGATGCATTGACACGAACAGGTGCCAGACTGTGGCGATTAGGGGAATTTCAAAGTAACTTCATTGCAGTGTTAATGTAAGCCTTATTTGTGACTAATAAATAAACTTTAACTTTAACGTTAAGATTCCAACCTCCGCAGTAATTTGCTTTTATTCCCATATTATATCCCATCTCCCACCTTGTTGCCCACTTACTTAACTTGTATACATTTGAATATTACTGAAAAGAGAGACATGTTGTTGAAGCTTTGTCTTGCACTCGGAAGAAGGCCAAATTGCAAATGATTACAGCAATGTATACTACAGGAGAACAGAGTGTTGATTGGCTGGCAGTGCAGACTTTTAAATTAAGTCTTACTATTTATAGACATACACAAAGAATTACCATTTGGCCAAAGCAAGACTAAGACAGCTGCCAACCATGAAAAAATGCCCCAGTGTTTCTTAAGAGAAATTAAGAAAATCATCGGAGAAACCCCAAATCTGTTAACATTAATAAAATTGTACATGAGTCACCACAACAAATACTATAAAAGATATAACCTGAGGTTTCAGAAGCTAGGTGGAATTTTCCCAAAAACCTGTCATGTTCTGACTGAAATTCAGTATGTTTCTCAGCCAGGTTTTCTCTCGAGATCTTCGGACACTTTGGGCCCTATTTTACCATTTTGGTTCTTAGTGCTGGGTGGACTTGAAACTGGGAGTGTTTCAGGTCTGACTTTTAGACCCGTTCTCAGGCGCCCCCATACACACTCTGCCTGCAAAAATATCAGCAATTCCGAATCGCGCTGCACAAGCCTGTGGGCGGGGCTAAAAGCACCCGAAACCCCTGCAGCTCCGATCGGCGCCTCCAACTGCGCATGCGCAGAAAAAAAATTACACACTGCCGCTCCCCTGCCACATCCCTCCAGGGTCAGATAATGGTCCTCCCTGGCCCTGACAGACATTGCCCCATCCCCACAACATTACTGACCCCCTTATACCCCACCCCCCTGCTACTAGAGTGATTAGGGCCCCTCACCCACTTCACCCACCGATCTCAAGCAGAGTGGCAGTGGACCCCCTTTCCCACTCACTGATCTCAGGCACAGTGGCAGCGGACTCCCCTCCTCCACCGCCCGCCCTCCACCCTCCCCCCCCTCCCTCCCCCCCTCCCCCCCTCCCCCCCCCCTCTCCCCCCCTCCCCCCCCTCCCCCCCCCCCCCTCCCCCCCCCTCCTCTCCCCCTCCTCCCCCTCCCCCCTCCCCCCCTCCCCCCCCTCTCCCCCCTCCCCCCTCCCCCTCCCCCCCTCCCCCCCCTCTCCCCCCCCTCTCCCCCCCTCCCCCTTTCCCCCCCTCCCCACCCCCCCCTCCCCCCCTCCCCCCCTCCCCCTCCCCCCTCCCCCTCCCCCCCCTCCCCCTCCCCCCCTCCCCCCGTCCCCCTCCCCCCCTCCCCCCGTCCCCCTCCCCCCCTCCCCCTCCCCCTCCCCCCTCCCCCTCCCCCCTCCCCCCCTCCCCACCGCCCCTCCCCCTCCCCCCCTCCCCCTCCCCCCCTCCTCCTCCCCCTCCCCTCCCCCCCCTCCCCCTCCCCCCCCTCCCCCTCCCCCTCCCCCCCCTCCCCCTCCCCCCCTCCCCCTCCCCCCCTCCCCCCTCCCCCCCCCCCCCCTCCCCCCCTCCCCCTCCTCCACCTCCACCCCCCTCCCCCCCCTCCCCCCCTCCCCCCCTCCCCCCCTCCCCCCCTCCCCCCCTCCCCCCCCTCCCCCCCCTCCCCCCCTCCCCCCCTCCCCCCCTCCCCCCCTCCCCCCTCCCCCCCTCCCCCCTCCCCCCCTCCCCCTCCCCCTCCCCCCCCCTCCCCCCCCTCCCCCCTCCCCCTCCCCCCCCTCCCCCCTCCCCCTCCCCCTCCCCCCCCCCCCCTGCAAGTGCTCACTTGCTTTCCCCTCAATGCTAACGAGCAAACTGCATGTAACTTGCTGGAATGTTCTGCCAAACTGCCTGCAGCTGATCTGCCCTAACGAGGGGCAGCTCCATAAAACCTCAAGGATGGACAGGCAGGCAGGCATTCCTGCACAAAATCAGCACACAACCAGCCTCCAATCTTCTGAGGGCAACCTGGGGAGGCTGCTGGATGCAGCAGAGATGAGGTGGGACACCCTCTTTCCCCCAGGAGGACGCAAACCCAGAGGGGCTGATAGCGATGCAGCCTGGGAGGAAGTCGTCGCCTTGGTCAGTGCCAGGGCACTGGCCCCCCGAACCGGGAAGCAGTGCCGCAAAAAGATCAATGACCTCATCCGTGCAGCAAGGGTGAGTGCTCAACCCCATCTAGCATCTAGATGAACTTGGGGCGTGGATTGGTACTTGGGACTACGATGTTGTGGCCATTACGGAGACGTGGGTAGAACAAGGACAGGAATGGTTGTTGGACGTTCCGGGGTATAGATGTTTCACTAAGTGTAGGGAAGCTGGTAAAAGAGGTGGAGGAGTGGCATTGTTAATCAAGGATAGTTTAACGGCTGCGGAAAGGCACTTCGTGGGGGATCTGCACACTGAGGTAATATGGGCTGAAGTTAGAAATAGGAAAGGAGCGGTCACGTTGCTAGGAGTTTACTATAGGCCCCCAAATAGTAATAGAGATGTGGAGGAAGAAATTGCTAAGCAGATTATGGATATGTGTGGGGGTCACAGGGTAGTTGTCATGGGGGACTTTAACTTTCCAAATATTGATTGGAACCTTTGTAGGTCAAATAGTTTGGATGGGGCAGTTTTTGTGCAGTGTGTGCGGGAGGGTTTCCTGACACAATATGTGGATGGGCCGACTAGAGGTGAGGCCACATGGGATTTGGTACTGGGAAATGAACCGGGCCAAGTGTTAGATTTGGTTGTGGGAGAGCAATTTGGAGATAGTGACCACAATTCGGTGTCTTTTGTTATTGCAATGGAGAGGGATAGGGCCGTACGGCAGGGCAAGGTTTACAATTGGGGGAGGGGTAATTATGATGCGATTAGGCAAGAATTAGGGGGCATAAGTTGGGAACAGAAACTGTCAGAGAAAGGAACTAATGAAAAGTGGAATTTTTTCAAGGAACAAATACTGGATGTCCTTGATAGGTATGTTCCTGTCAGGCAGGGAGGAAATGGCCGAGTGAGGGAACCATGGTTCACAAAAGAGGTGGAATGTCTTGTGAAAAGGAAGAGGGAAGCTTATGTAGGGATGAGGAAACAAGGTTCAGATGGCTCGATTGAGGGTTACAAGTTAGCAAGGAATGAGCTGAAAAAGGGGCTTAGGAGAGCTAGGAGGGGACATGAGAAGTCCTTGGCGGGTCGGATCAAGGAAAACCCCAAGGCTTTTTACTCTTATGTGAGGAATAAAAGAATGACCAGGGTGAGGTTAGGGCCGGTCAAGGACAGTAGTGGGAACTTGTGTATGGAGTCAGTAGAGATAGGCGAGGTGATGAATGAATACTTTTCTTCAGTGTTCACCAAGGAGAGGGGCCATGTTTTTGAGGAAGAGAAGGTGTTACAGGCTAATAGGCTGGAGGAAATAGATGTTCGGAGGGAGGATGTATTGGCAGTTTTGAATAAACTGAAGGTCGATAAGTCCCCTGGGCCTGATGAAATGTATCCTAGGATTCTTTGGGAGGCAAGGGATGAGATTGCAGAGCCTTTGGCGTTGATCTTTGGGTCCTCGCTGTCCACGGGGATGGTGCCAGAGGACTGGAGAATGGCGAATGTTGTTCCTCTGTTTAAGAAAGGGAATAGAAATGACCCTGGTAATTATAGACCGGTTAGTCTTACTTCGGTGGTTGGTAAATTGATGGAAAGGGTCCTTAGGGATGGGATTTACGACCATTTCGAAAGATGCGGATTAATCCGAGATAGTCAGCACGGATTCGTGAAGGGCAAGTCGTGCCTCACAAATTTGATAGAATTTTTTGAGGAGGTAACTAAGTGTGTTGATGAAGGTAGGGCAGTTGATGTCATATACATGGATTTTAGTAAGGCGTTTGATAAGGTCCCCCATGGTCGGCTTATGATGAAAGTGAGGAGGTGTGGGATAGAGGGAAAGTTGGCCGATTGGATAGGTAACTGGCTGTCTGACCGAAGACAGAGGGTGGTGGTCGATGGAAAATTTTCGGATTGGAGGCAGGTTGCTAGCGGTGTGCCGCAGGGATCAGTGCTTGGTCCTCTGCTCTTTGTGATTTTTATTAATGACTTAGAGGAGGGGGCTGAAGGGTGGATCAGTAAATTTGCTGATGACACCAAGATTGGTGGAGTAGTGGATGAGGTGGAGGGCTGTTGTAGGCTGCAAAGAGACATAGATAGGATGCAAAGCTGGGCTGAAAAATGGCAAATGGAGTTTAACCCTGATAAATGTGAGGTGATTCATTTTGGTAGGACTAATTTAAATGTGGATTACAGGGTCAAAGGTAGGGTTCTGAAGACTGTGGAGGAACAGAGAGATCTTGGGGTCCATATCCACAGATCTCTAAAGGTTGCCACTGAAGTGGATAGAGCTGTGAAGAAGGCCTATAGTGTGTTAGCTTTTATTAACAGGGGGTTGGAGTTTAAGAGCCGTGGGGTTATGCTGCAACTGTACAGGACCTTGGTGAGACCACATTTGGAATATTGTGTGCAGTTCTGGTCACCTCACTATAGGAAGGATGTGGAAGCGCTGGAAGGAGTGCAGAGGAGATTTACCAGGATGCTGCCTGGTTTGGAGGGTAGGTCATATGAGGAAAGGTTGAGGGAGCTAGGGCTGTTCTCTCTGGAGCGGAGGAGGCTGAGGGGAGACTTAATAGAGGTGTATAAAATGATGAAGGGGATAGATAGAGTGAACGTTCAAAGACTATTTCCTCGGGTGGATGGAGCTATTACAAGGGGGCATAACTATAGGGTTCGTGGTGGGAGATACAGGACGGATATCAGAGGTAGGTTCTTTACGCAGAGAGTGGTTGGGGTGTGGAATGGACTGCCTGCAGTGATAGTGGAGTCAGACACTTTAGAAACATTTAAGCGGTTATTGGATAGGCACATGGAGCACACCAGGATGATAGGGAGTGGGATAGCTTGATCTTGGTTTCAGATAAAGCTCGGCACAACATCGTGGGCCGAAGGGCCTGTTCTGTGCTGTACTGTTCTATGTTCTATGTTCTTCCCCCAAATCTTCCCCAGATCCTCCCATCCTCAGCACCCTGCATGCTTCCAGCTCCTGACCCACAAGCACCTCCTTCCTATTCCCCCCCCCAAGAGCTTGCCCTCTAAGGGCCACCACGTGATACTCTGCAGGAGTCATGCCATCATTTCTTTCATGGCTCCTTCTGTCTCCACAGGAGAAGACTGACGATAACACCAGAGAGAGGGTGAAGACAGGGGGTGGTGAGCCAGACCTCTGGATCTTCACCCCCTTTGAGGAGTGGGTGCTGGAGCTGTCAAGGGAAGAGGAGATGCAGGTTGTCAGCGACAGCATGATCAGGCTGGAATCAAGAACTGAACACCTGTTATTCCTCCACTCATTTTGAGGCAACTTCTCGGGGCATGAGTTTTGGGTGCGAAGGGCAAGGTTGAAAGGAGATGTATGAGGCATGTTTATTTGCAAAGAGAGGGTAGTGGATGCCTGGAACACGCTGCCGGGGGAGGTCGCGGACGCAGATACGATGGTGACTTTTAAGGGGCATCTTTACAGCTATGTGAATGGGATGGGAATAGAGGCATATGGTCCCCCGAAGGGTAGGGGTTAAAATTCAGATGGGCAGCCTGGTCGCTACAGGCTTGGAGGGCCGAAGGACCTGTTGCTGTGATGTAATTTTCTTGGTGCTTTATTCTATGTTCAATGGAGAAATGTGAATCACATGTTTTGCATCCCGGATTGCATCCCGGATTCCTCTCCCTCTTTTGCACTTAACCTTGTGTCCTGTGTTGCAGGGACAGAACCGGAGGCACTGGAGCCATCTGGACTTGAAGCCCCTACTGCAGCTCCTGCCCATCCTGGTCCAGACAGCTCGGATGAGTCCTCGGAGGATATGGGTGAAGGGAACTGTGAGGAGGCACCGTTTTGGCATCAGCTTCCACCTCACAACTCACCATCCCAGATACTGACACGTCGGTGAGTCCAGTTAGTGGTGAGGCTTCTGGATCACTCTCTGGTGAGCACGATGCATCTGATAATGTACATTGGAGGAGGGAATGTCCGAGGCCTCTGGCACACAGGGACCTGCCGGAGGCGAGGATTCAGCTGACCCCAGGCTACATGCTGGGCCTCTGAGATCACTTCTCCCTCAGCTGCTGGAGATGCAGCAACAGAGCCAGGGAATGGAGGAGGGGCTGATGGCCACACTGGACTGACTGCGAGGCTGTTGGGAAGAGTCCCAAAGCTTTCAGGTGGACCAGCTATTGCCTGTCCTGCTTGCTTCCCAGGCCAACACTGCAAGGGTGGCGTCCGCGGTGGAAAGCCTGGGGCAGGGGATCCTCACCATGAGTGGCAGGCTCCAAGCGATGGCCGAGTCACAGCAAGCCACAGCAGAGTCCCAGAGGGCCGTGGCTGAGTCCCAGCGGGTCACAGCTGAGGGGCTGAACAGGATGCTCGAGATTCTGTGGCCCATGGCTGAGAGGCTTGAGAGCTTGCAGGAGACCCGGCGGGACAGAATGTGGCCCAGTCTCAGAGGGCATTTGCTGTGGCCATTGACAGGTAGCCCCTGACTCAGGTGGCCATCGCAGAGGGCTTGACCACTATGGATAGGACGCAGGTGGTCCTCCAGGACTGGCAGGGCCAGGTGACGCTGGAGCTTTAGGAGCTCACTGCAGAAGAACCACCGTCCCATGGAGTGAACCAGGGGACCATAGGAACCCCAAAGGAGAAGGGAGGGCTCGAGCCCATGCCGGGGCCTTCCAGCCAGGAGACTGTGGCTGTGGCTACACGTTCTGACTCCGCCCTTCCTGACACTGGTACATCTCCAGGGCAGTGGAATAAAGAGAGAAACGTCCCATACACCTGGAAGCCAGCCAGGGCCCTCAAGGTCCAGGGCCTCCAGAGGATGCCCACCACGCACATCACAGGCAACAGGTCATGGTAGGCAGCTGGCCCCTTCCCCCTCTGATGTACATTCTGGGGAGACACTGAGACGTAGTGGTAGGCCAGGTAAAGCTAGGAAGTTGTAGTTGCACTGAGATGGCACAGGTGAAGGACTAGTTAAATAGATCTTTAAGCACCTTAACATTTTCCGTTCACAAGTTTTTAAGTCAGAACTTATTATTTAAACAACTTTATTGCAATCATTAAATGATTTTTCACCACCCACCTGTGGCTAATTTGTCTCGAATAGGAATCCTCTTCCATTGATGATCGCCGGAGGGATGCTTCATGTTGATGTCAGCTGGGGAGGCCCCTCAATGCTGTGTCACTGAGAAAAGGAAGCCATTGTTCCCCAAACCCCACAAGCAATTCCCTCTCCTACCCTACCCGCCCCTGGGCCCTGTATGGAGGTTTCAGATCCCTTACCCAATACACAGACGTGAGCCCAGGTGCCAGCGTGCATGTGGAGCTCAGGTAGGAGTCAGACTAGTTTGCACCAGGGAATCATCATAATGGTGCTTAGTGAGTCGTCATCACCCTCCTGCCTGTCAAAAATCTCACTAACACAGAGTACCCAGGCTCACCACTCTGGTGTGACAATGTTGCAGGAGATAGAAGGACTTGGGGGAATGGGGGGTGCTGGCGATGGAACCCACAGACACAAGCCCCTAGCGAGTGAACTGCCTGGTGATCAGGGCCTCCCTTGCCGCCCTCGCATGCCTCATTTGAGCTGCCAGCCCTCCAGCGCCTGGGTAGTGTTCCTCGGCATGCTCTTCTCTTCTCTTCCTCCTCCTCCTGCTGGTCAGCCTCCCCAGCGATGCTCGGCTGGTCAGCCTCCACGTCCTCCTCCTCCTCCTCTAATAGGTCACCTCTCTGCTGTGTCAGGTTGTGCAAGGCACAGCACACCACTACACCACAGGAAGAGATCACTGGGCTGTATTGGAGGGACCCGCCAGATCAGTCCAGGCACTGGAATCGCATTTTGAGGAGCCCAATGCACCTCTCCACTATCACGCGGGTGGCTACATGGGCCTCATTATAGCAGGTCTCCGACTCAGTCACAGGCCTCCGTACATGCATCATCAGCCATGTCCGAAGTGGGTAACCCATATCACCCACGAGTCACCCCCACAGCCTGGGCTCCTCCTCAAATGCCCCTGGGATGTCAGAGCTCCTGACGATGATGCTGTCGTGCACGCTGCCTGGGTGTCCCGCGCAGACATCCATAATGTACATATCATGGTCACACACCAGTTGCACATTCAGGAACTGGAACCCCTTTCTGTTGATGGATCTTCATGGATTCTATCAGGGATCCTTGAGGGTGACGTGTGTGCAGTCGATGGCCCCCTGTACGTTAGGCATCCCCGCAATGGCTGTGAACCCTGCAGCCCGGGCTTCCTGATGTGCCTGGTCCAGGTTAAATTTGATGTACTGCCCAGCCCGGGCGTACAGGGCTTCTGTGACCTGCTTGACACAGGTGTGCACAGCTGACTGGGAGATGCCACAGACATCTCCGCTCGGGGTCTAGAAGGAGCCAGAAACATAAAAGTTCAGAGCGGCTGTCAATTTGACAGTCACCGAGAGTGGGTGCCCTCCCCCCCCGCACCACCCTCCCGCCCCGAGGTGCCAGATCCTGCAACTGGTTGCACAGGTGTTGCACTGTCTTCTTTCGGAGGCGGAGATGTCGGCGGCAGACGGTGTCCGACATCTGTTCAAATGACACTTGTGCGGGGAACTGCCGGGGTCTCTGCTCCCTCTTTCTTCTGCGCTCCTCCCTTTGGGCAAATGGTGGCCACCTCCTGCCTCTGATGGTCATCTCCCTCGACTCCTGCAAGTGGTAAGGCCTGGGACTCCTGTGGCCGCAATTCGTCCTCCAGCCCCTCCTCCTCCACTCCAGCAGCAACCAAAAGAACAGCAAGATCAATTGGTTGCATCGCAAAAGCCGTCTCATCACTCTGAAGGTGGGGGGGGGGGTTTGGACATGGAGAAGAATGCCTGTAGAGGTTAAGGAACGCTGCTTGCCCCTAGCACATCAACAGTCACTGTCCATACTGCCCATTCCCCCAGGCACATGCTCCCCACAATCACAGCCCACCAATTCCTCCAGTCATGTGCTCCCCAAAACCACAGCTCCTTAAAAAGTTCAGAGGCTGCAGCAGTGCAATTTGTAAGGGCTTTATGCACATCCTTCAGCTGGCAGAGTGCTGAGTGCACTAGGACCCAGCAGCATCCTCAAGACCTGAGGTCAGTGCTGAGACCACTGTCCGTGCTGCAAATCGGACATCAGACACCCTGCTGAACAACAGCCCCCCACCCCCTCACAAACTCGCAGAGCCTCCACCAATCTGAGAAAGAAAATGGCCGCAATGAAAGGACACCCTTAAGCAGCAGAGAGCCATCAGACGCTCCGCACTTACCTCCTCACTTACCCTCACTGATGGAGGGCCCGAATCGGACTTCTATGGAGCATGTCCGTTTCATGCCAATTCTGAATTGGTGAACGTGGTGATAAAGGGGGAAATGCTGGTAAAGTTGGGCGGGCAGCCCATTAATTCAATTTAAATACATGCAAATGCATTTAAATGGCCGTTGCGCCCGTTTTGGGCCTTGGTAAAGGAACCGACACGGAGAAGGGCGTGGGTCGCACAACTCCAAGTTTTCGTGCCTGAAAACGGGTGCAACATGATGGTACAATCAGGCCCTTTGTCAAAGAAATGCAGGGGAACACAAATGTGTCATCATTCTTGAGGGGCAGGGCCCAAAAGGGCTGGAAAGTCCGGCTCCACAGACAGCAGGCCATCATTTTTAAAAGGCAACCCAATCTCAAAGTTAAGAGAAAGCTTTCCCCTCCCTCCACGGACAATTGGGACAATTTCCGCACACCTCCATCCATCATCACTGGCAATCTATCCACTCCCCCCCCCCCCCCCCCCCCCATCCATTATTGCCGTCAATCTCCACCCCACTCCTATCATTGCCATGCCCCCTAGCCCCACCCCTGACTCCACCCTCTGGCAGTAGCAACCTGCCAGTGTCAACCAGGTTGGCAGTGCCAGGGTGCCAGGGGCATTGTCCGCCATGTCTCTGACCACCCAGGGACTGCACTAGCCTCTACACCCTTACCCCTCCTCCCTACTCCTCCACCTACTCCTCTAGCCCTGTGATATAAAGTCAGCATTACTTAAAGGGATTGCTGTCGGAACAACCTGAAACCAAAGGGATGTAGCAGTTACGTGACTTCCGCTTTACTGTAAAGGCTGTTTCTGCTTCCACCTTCAATGAATGCTCACCTTACTGCTCCTGCCTACCAGCCCAGCCCTGCTCTTCAACCTTAAAGCTAAGGTTTAAGGTTAAAGCCCTAAAATACTGCAGATGCTGGAATCTGAAACAAAAACAGAAAATGCAGGAAAATCTCAGCAGGTCTGACAGCATCTGTGGGGAGAGAACAGAAACAACGTTTCGAGTGTAAATGATCCTTCGTCAGAGCTGAGATCAAGGAGCATCAGCAGAGATTTATACTATTGGGGTTGGTGGGAAAGGGGAGACTGGAATTGGACAAAGGAAATGTAAATGAGGAGCTCCTCTTTAACCTGTTGCTTCAGGACTTTGCTCTGTGACTGTCCCAACAAATTTCCTGCTCTCCCAATTACAAATGAACTGCCCATCAGCACTGGAAACATGTGGGCACCATGTCAAGAGAATGCAAATAAGACCAATCATCAAAATGTTTCGGGCCTCATGTTGGCAACATCAGGCACTCAGATCGTTTAATGTGCCTGGGTGAGCAATGAAAGTAACGTACATTTTTCAAATTCTAATTTACGTTTCTGCTGAATATAATCTGGTACCGATTTTCCAAATCTCTTTAACGTTTCCAGTGGAATGTCCTGTTGGACTGGACATTAGCGAGTCTCTTGAAGGATTTGCCTTGATCTTTACCCTGAATACTTAAAAGCTGGAGCTATTCTTAGCATCTTTCAACTACTCAATATTCTAATGGCAATTCATGTATTACGAAAACGCTGAGAGGGATGGAAAGCAAAGATTCCAGCAAAGATCGAAGCTGAAATGGTAGCCCCAAGATGTTCTTAGCCGCATCTTCAATTCATGTGTCAATCGACTAGAAACTTCAATAATAAATGCAGATGAAAATGAAACCCAAGACAAAAAATGTCCACAAGCATAAATGATGTTGACCAGCTGTCACCCTGCATTTTAAGAGGTCATGTCAAGAATTCTATATTTCAAACACACTGGACCTGAGCGATAATTAATTTTCTCCGCCGTGTTATATGTGTCTCAGAGGAGTGTAATTATCCATCCAGTTGCTGGTGATGAGGTTGTACTCACTCGGTAGCAGGTGGTTATATTTATCCAGGTATTAATAGTAGCTGACAGGCAGGTTGAGCAGCAGCTCATTTCAGAGAACTGGTGGTCAGTGACTGACTCATTGGTCTGATAAGCGAACCCTGGTGATTAAACATTTAAAGCTAAAATCTCACTACAGAACTTTGCAAAATCCACTGCTGTCTGAGATTACTCTTTAAAAGTTTAATCTGTGTCTGAATCAGATATGTAGTCTGGTGCTGGTATGGCTCTTGCTCTGACCAAGACTGCAAGAAACTATAATTAGTTGAGAATGTAGCCCAGTCCATCACGCAAACCAGCCCCCCAGCCATTGACTATGTCTATACTTCCCGCTGCCTCGACAAAGCAGCCAGCAAAATTAAGGACCCCACATGCCTCAGATATACTCTTTTCCACCTTCTTCCGTCTGAAAAACATACAAAAGTATGCGGTCATGAACCAGTTGACTCAAGAACAGTTTCTTCCCTGCTGCCATCAGACTTTTGAATGGACCTTATATTAAGTTGATCTTTCTACGACGGTAACAGTATATTTTCCACCCTCTTCTTTCCTTCTCTCCTATGTACAAAGCATACCGTTCATATGTACTCTATGAACGGTATGCTTTGTCGGTATATCGTACAAGAAACAATACTTTTCACTGTATACCAATACATGTTACAATAATAAATTTAATCAAAGATACACACCTCACAAGCCTAAACACACTATTCATGGTTACAACTTAATTCAGAGTCTTGCCAAATAAGATCATTTTTACCTAGGGAAACAGCTATACCTTGCAAGAGGGAGACGAATTCCCTCCCTCCCCCACCTGTTCCACCTACAAGTTCATCTGAAAGCTGACCTCCTTGAAATTCAACTATGAGAAATCTCACAGCATGCTGTGAATCCTCTGCTTTTACCCAACGTCCACTCAGGCTACAGTATCAATTCAGCTAAGAAACTACAAGCCTGCTATGAAAAAGATTGAAATCATTTCAACTTTTAGTTGCATTGTTTTTTTCCCTCATCTGTATCTATTGTTTGTGTTTGTGATCACATGTGTGAGTCATCGTGTTAAAATCTCCAGGACCAGAGTGTGATAATGAGTCATTTTAATCACAAAACCTTAAACTGGGACAAACCACGCAGAGGGTAAGAAAATATACACACCTCCACATAAAAAACTTTGATCACAGACAATAAGAAAACACATAAACAGGAAATGCTGAAGAAACTCAGCAGATTTGGCAGCATCTGTGGAGCGAGGAAAAACAGCTTGCATGCAATCTTACTGGCTGCTCATGCCACGCTCCCATTGCAGCGAGGTCAAAGAATTTGGCGCCCAGGCAAATCTCTGCTCACTGCAGCAGGGTGGGAAAATCCCACTGGCTTGAACGGCCGTAGCATTCTGGTCTTAATGTTTCGAGTCCCTACGGCATCTAGCCATGCTGAGTTTGTCAAATCTGAATCAAATACATGCTCTTTTTGATAAAGATTTCCATCATCCTCAGTATTTTCCTTTCAAGAAAATGTATAAGCCCTGTCCTTGACATAATGTTGAAACACAGAATAAAAAAAGACAGAAATAAAATAAAAGCACTGAGAACAGTGTAATGTCTTTTATCTAACCTTTTATAGACAAACATACACTGTAGATTGTGAAAGTTAGATCTTTTACTTCAAGACTTCTCTGTTGCTACTGTTTAGACTATGCTTGTTAGCTGTGCTGCAGATTACTGATGTTGTAGCAGAATATAACATTTGCAGAACACACAAAAAAATGTCAAAGTCATATGTTGGACATTACAACCAAAATGTCAGTGAGAGACTGAAGAACAAATAGAGAACAAAACTAAAAAGAGAGCAAAATAAGTGACAAGTCAAATGTATACAAAGAGAAGCACAGTCGCAGAAGGAACAAATTGATGAGAAAGAAAAACAAGTCAAACTATTCAATATAACACGCATACAAGAAACTCCATTAAGCTCATGTTTTTCCACTAATATTATTGAATGAAAAAATAACTTTCATTTCTATCAACCATTTTTTTAGCTCTATTCACCAAATAGTTTTCTGGTATATAAATATCAAAATTGTAAGAGTTCAATTATTCCTTACTAACTTTTTATTTTTCAGACACCAATTAAACAAAATACAAAAATATGTAGTCAAAGAAAAATTATATAAAATGCGAATTTCGCTAGGTGGCAATTATTCGTAAATGGGTTGTGGGTGGAATATTTCTTCGGGCTGCAGCATTTTCAATATTTGTCACATTAAATGTGGAAAAATTAATTGATTCTTCACAAAGCTGAAACATTTTGTCCTGATTAAACAAGAAGAGGAGGTGACAAAAATAAGTTATTTACTAGCACCAGAATGTTTTAAATGCTCCATGTAAAATGGGTTACTTTGAAATGCAGTGACTATTGTTTAGGAAAACGCAGCAGCCATTTTGAACACAGCAAGGTTTCACAAGTAGCAATGTAATGGGCATTAGATATATTTTTCGTCTAATTTATTGTTGGAGTAATAGGTCAATGTGCCATGTGATCTTGAGCAACCATCTGAAAAACTAAAACAGACAATAGGACAATGGTTTATCAGAAGTACTTCACACCCTACAGAGCTGCACTCTACTGGTCTTACATTGAATTGTGAACCTAATCTCCTGTAAGGGGTTCAAATTTGCAAATTTCTGACTCAGTGATAAATTCTATCCAACAAGTCAAGACAATGTGCAATGAGAATTTGCATTAATTGTGAGGCTTAAACAATCAGAAGTCAGATGCGTATCTAAGAGAATAATAGCACAGCAAATGAAAGCTGGTATGACTTTCCGAAGCCGTTCTTGCCATGTTTAATCTATAGTAACATAGGGATATTGAAGAAGGCTTGTCGTGCCTAATCCATCATTCGATTGATCATGAATAACCATTGCCCTCAACGCCACTTTCCGGATATCCCTTGATGTCATTGGAATGAGGAATCTATTAATTTCTGTTTTGTATATGCTCAAGGATTGAGCTTCTTTATCCCTCTGGGATTCCAAAAATTCATCGAGCTCTCAATGAAAACATTCCTCCTTATCTCAGTCTTAATTGCTTGTCCATTATTCTATGACTGCATCTTCTTGTTCGAGACACAGCCAAGAAAACATCCTATCTATACCTTGTCACTTCCTGTAAAAATTCGAGAGGATTCAACAAGATCACCTCTCATTCTCTGAAACTCTAGAGGCTACAGATCCAGTTTTCTCAATCTTCCTGAGAAGACAATCCCACCATTCCAGGAATTAGTTTGGTGACCCTCTGTTGCACTGCTTCTATGGCAAGAATATTTTTCCTTAGATAAAGGAGACCAAAATTATGCATAATACTCCAGGTGTGGTTTCATCAAAGCTCCATGTAATTGCAGCAAGACATCTTTCCTCCTGTAATGGGAGGAAAGACATCTTTCCTCCTGTAATGGGCGGCACGGTAGCACAGTGGTTAGCACTGCTGCTTCACAGCTCCAGGGACCTGGGTTCGATTCCTGGCTTGGGTCACTGTCTGTGTGGAGTTTGCACATTCTCCTCGTGTCTGCGTGGGTTTCCTCCGGGTGCTCCGGTTTACTCCCACCGTCCAAAGATGTGCAGGTTAGGTTGATTGGCCATGCTAAAATTGCCCCTTCGAGTCCTGAGATGTCTAGGTTAGAGGGATTAGTGGGTGGGATATGGGGATAGGGCCTGGGTGGGATTGTGGTCGGTGCAGACTCGATGGGCCGAAGGGCCTCTTTCTGCACTGTAGGGTATCTATCTATCTATCATAAAATCACCTTGCGATGAAGGACAACAAACCATTTGTCTTCTTAAAGGCTTGCTGCACCTGTCTCCTAGCTTTTAGTAACTCATGGACAAGGACAGCAGGTACCTTTTGACTTCAACATTTCCCAACATCTCACCATTTAAGAAACAATCTTGCTGCGATTCTCCTGAATTGGGACTAAATGCCCACACTAGTGGGAAAGCGGGAGGGTTTCCTGCTGGATTTAGCAGCGTCTGTCAGGAACATGGCCTGAATAGGGGCCTGGGTGGGGGTCTGAGGGGGGAGGGAGGCTGCGCAGGGAGGAGGGTCTGAGTGGGGACCTGAGGGAGGTCATTTAAGATTGACATGAGAAGTCCTCTCGATTCTTTCTAAACATGCCAGAGATTGTTGCCTCTTCCTATATCTTGAAAACATACAAAACATATCTTTTAATTATGGGCCACTCCCCCCTCCCCTTGAAATGACTCTATCTCCTCTTCTAGTCCCTGCAATGTGTTCTGAGACAGTATTTTGATACAAGGAGAGCTACTTCACTTTCGATTGTTGATTTAGTTCTCAATTGCTTTACTGAGATTACATTCTGCTTCACCAAGAATGTTGAAGCACATGTGGAGAAGCAGCCAAGAATGAATGATCTTAATGGGTTTATATACTGTGTTAAAACAGGCACAATCCATGTCTCACATTTTAAATAATCTCCAACATTAATTCCGTTCTTTTTTCATGCTCCTGTAGTGTTGAATTTACGTAAACCACCTTTGCAGATATCAGTTACACAGGTTTCTATTTGCAAAGCACAACAACTTTCACTTCTGAACAAATTCCATGGATTTATTGTGATCGTTGTTCTCTTGGGCCAATTATTAACACATGCATAATTAGGGTTACAATTCTAACTCTCAGCAAATTTTATAATTGCCTGGGACAGGCACTCGTGTGGTTCCACTATGAAACTGTGTGACACTGCTACAGAAGGAAACACTTGAATTGAATTAATGGAGTAAGAAATAAAGACAGAAGTTGGCCATGCAGCTCTTCCAGCCTGCTCCGCATTTTAATAAGATGATGGCTAATCTGATCCTGGCCTCAGCTCCACTTTCCTACTGTTCCCCATCACCCTTTAGTCCCTTGCTGATCAAATTTCTGCTGATCTCAACCTTGACTATACTCAATGACTCAGTCTTCAGAGCTCTCTGGAGTAAAAAATTCTGAAGATTCATGACCCCCCCGAGAGAAGGACTTCCTCCTCAACTCCATCTTGAATTAATATTGCTGAGTTTCTTTCAGAAAACAGATCTTTCTGCTCCTTTTTATTTTATCCCAAATGTGGTTGCCAGCTCACATACTGAGCTATTAATGGATCTGCAGATGTTAGATGTATTCTCTTGTCTAATTTGTCTGTACGTGTGCGTGCGTGTGTGTGTGTGTGTGTTTTCTGACAGAAGCAAACAGTGCAATTTGGGAACAGACTGAAGGTTGCTGATTTTGTCTTATGTAGGCTGCAATTCACTGAGTTATAAACACCAGTGAAAACCAATGTCAGTCAGGCTTGCACTTAAACAGAGAAAAACCTAATTTTATTGTTCATCATGCAGAACATAGTTAAGAGCATTCTAATTGTTTGAATATCCTAAATATCCATGTTCATGAGTTGTGAGGTTGTGTCTATCGCAAATAGAATGGGCTCACTAAAACCTACAGAACAATTCCTACACACAACAAGCTCCCATTGCTTGGAAAACAAGACCTGGAACTTAGCCCAGCAATGGGAAAGATTAGTAGAAATTAAGGCGACATGTAAAAATGGTGGAGTCTGCATTCGCTTAACCAGGGACCAAAATCCAGCGAAATATCTCAGCTTCTGCAAAAAGATGCATAAATAATAGGGGTGAAATTGGCATTGGGTGGTTATTCAGAATATTAAATTGGCTAATCCCTCCCCACAATTTTCCATTCCCCTTTTATATGAAAAAGACAGAATGGATTGTTAATGTTATGTTAATTATAGTATCAAGGTTAAGGATGCAAAGGCATTTATTAAGTACCTTGAGTACATATAAAGAAAGGCCTCCCCACCAGGGGCTATCAAGCTTTCACTTTAGTTTAATTTATTGATGATTTGTTTACTTTAAAAGAGAATATAAAGAAAGATCTTTCCATGACCAGCAGGCACCAGCCAAGGATTGGGAAAGTAAAGTAAAGTTCATTTATTAGTCACAAGGAGGATTACATTAACACAGCAATGAAGTTACTGTGAAAATCCCCTAGTCACCACAATCCTGCGCCTGTTCAGGTACACTGAGGGAGAATTTCAGATGGCCGGTGCACCTAACCTGCACATCTTTGGACTGTAGGAGGAAACCAGAGCACCCAGAGGAAACCCATGCAGACACGGGAAGAATGTGCAGACTCCACACAAACAGTCACCTGAGGCAGGAATTGAACCTGAGTCCCTGGCATTGTGAGGCAGCAGTGCTAAGCACTATGCCACCGTGGAAGTGAGGTGAGGCATATATCATTAGCTGCCAACATTGTATTTGACATATAAATTTGCTTTGACAATTTTGTTTCTGTTAAAGTAACATGAACGAGTTGATCATCTTTATTTTATTCCATTGGTTTATTGATTTATCAAAAGAGTATAAGGAGAAACTTCTGGGGCATTGGGCTTTGGTAGTAGGAGGCAAACATATGTAATCCTGCATTTTGTAAATAAAGCAACTATCAAGAAAAGGATTTACATCTAATTTCACATTTTACCATCTGGCTTGGAATCCAATTAACATGGAGATTGTCAAAGTAACATGAATTTTGGTTTGGACTCCATTAATATAACTGTTAGAAGCAAATTAAATGCAGTTGTTTACTGTGGGTTGTTGGCTTTGGAGAAATACTAAAGATGTCACCTGTGAGGCAGCTCCATATTGAACGCATATTTTCTATACCTATCCTTGTCCATTTCTGTCCTTTTTTGCCCAAGGTGCATTTTTATTAGACTCTTGTTGCTGGGCTGGCTCTTGGTTTCTTCTGCTTTGGCATAAGCATCAAACTGCAATGTTATTTGTAGCACGAATTATCGCTCAGTCTTCTGCTCCAGTGTACATACACAAACATGGCTGCCATGTATTATGATTGTTTGCTAAACCTCTAAGTTGGTAAGATTGGTTTGGGACCAAGAGTGTTTGGTTTAAAGTAAACAAGGTTTGTGATTGAAGACACTTGTTCAGTGAAGAAAGACATAAGGTTTCACAGATTTTGAACAGTCAAAAATAAACTTCAGTAAGTTTAAGTATTGGTGTCATAAGTAGGCTTACACTAACACTGCAATGAAGTTACTGTGAAAATCCCCTAGTCGCCACACTCCAGCGCCTGCTCAGGGACACTGAGGGAGAATTTAGCGCGGCCAATGCACCTAACCAACACGTCTTTCTTACTGTTGGAGGAAACTCATGCAGACAGAGGAAAACATGCAGATTCTGCACAGACAATGGCCCATGCCGGGAATTGAACCCAAGTGTTGTCCAAGGCGTATACATGGTCAGAAATCTAAGACAATTCTTAGATTCAAATCTATGTCCATCTTATACTCTAACATACAAGGTTGATATTAGATACATGTGATTAACAGGCAAACTGTGGTTAAGCACACCACACTGCACGATAAATGATGGTTGCAACCAAAGTGGATTCCAGAGGTTTTGCACCAATCCACCCTGATGTCAATAACACTGTGAGTCGACCAATCTCACTTAAACTCGATCTCTTTCATGAGGGTTTCCAAGCTTCACCTTCAAAGGTCTCAATTCTCTCCCAAAAGTTACTCCAACTTGGATGGCTCCAACAACAGACCACCTCGCAGGGTATGGAGATTTTGATTCTCTGGAATCTCAAGTCTGTACATAAGTACTAATTCACAAGCACAATTTCAGCCATTGGGTGTGCCAAGCAGAACACTACTGCTCTAAAGGAGAATCTTTGCCCCAGAGGCCTGCAGCGCAGAGTCACCAACCTTCTGCTGCCTTCTTGGATCTTCGGGACTTCTCCTGAGCCCTCTTCCAATACCAGGCTCGGGCAACACCAACAAAGGCCCATCCCCTGGTCTTCAATCTCATCACCAATTATGTACTCAAACACCAAATTACAGGCACAGCTTTAGATCTTTGGATGTGCCAAGTGGAACCGTACTGCTCCAAAGGGGTACCTTTGCCCCAAGGACCTGCTTTGCTTAAATTCCGCTTCCTGCAGCCCTTTCTTTTCAAGCCAGCTTCTCTGCTCCTCTCTTTTTCCTTAACTTAACTGTGTCCTCTTGCTGTCCCCTGTCTTTGTCCATTACCTGGGACTTCCTTTTGGGACCTGACCTTGTCTCATCTCCCCTGTTTTGGCCCTCTCCCTGTCTCCTCTCCTTGTCCCCTGTCTGGGACACTAGTCTTCCATGGCGTTCCACTCCCTAATTCTGGGAACCACATTTTAAGGAAGGGTGTGAAGGCTTTGGAGAGGGCACAGAAAAGATTGACTCGAGTGGTTTCAGGGGTGTGGAATTAGAGTTATGTGAATGGACTGGAGGAGCTGGATTCGTTTTCCTTAGATCAATGAAAGCTAAGAGGTGTTATGATCCCAGCAATGTTGCCACTGGTCAGTCAGGTCCCACAGTGGAATGCCAGCTCAATAGATAATCACTTTCATTTTCTATGTAGAGACATGGATAAAGAGAGCAGCTGGACAGCCGATTAACATTTAACCAAAGACTAAAACATTTATTAAACAAGAAAATTTGAACTAGAATACACCATTCCTTCTCCCCAGCTATACCATTACAGATATATACATATTTATAAGACTAACAAAAGTTACAGATTATATCTTATACTCTCATGTAATCTATGCTTGTGTTGTTGGATATTAGAAATAGGGGGTAAAAATTTCCTTAAAAAATGACAAAGTGTCAGGTTCTGAATGAATACGTCCAACCCTCGAACACAGAGGGGCAACCTCCCTGCCACCACCACTTAATGGTCAGGCCATTCCACATCCCTCCGCCCCCATGCTCCCCCGCCCCCCCCCCCGCCAACTCCCCCCCCCCCCCCGCCCCCCCCCCCACCAACACACACACACACACACACACATCAGGTCGGCATCAAAGTGACCCCACCACATCTTCGCCAGCATCAGATGGCATATCCCGACCTTCACTGGCATCGGGAGGCACCTCCCCATCTTTCCCAGCATCGGGAGATATTCCCCCCATTCTCAATGTCCAGCCCCCTGCCCCACCCCACCCCCTCCCTCACAATGGAGTACCTTAGAAGTCCTGCCCCTGACTGTGCCACCAAGTGAGGGCTATACTTATCCCCATGCCCTTGGCATGGTCTTTATGGCTGATTTTCAATTTTGATCTTCATCGCGATGTTTCTTTTCTATTTGCTTTTAAAGCTTTCTGCTAATAGGATGGTTTATATCGATGGGAATAGAGCGTCACTGATGGCATTTACATGTAATCCATAGTCTATAGACCTAATTTGTCTTGGGTCTTATGTCATCAGGTCTCCATTTAGACTAAACATGTTTTTATATTTGATGCTTTTGTAGCTCTTGTGGTAGGAGTGTGACATCTGTACCTTGCTTCCTATATTTACGTTGTAAAATCTACTACCGTATCCCAGCAATGGAATCATGGCTCACAAAATTCTAACACCAGCAATCAGCTGACAGGATGAGGGAGACAATTTTAGCAATGTTGACCGAGGGAACAAATGTGCAGATTTAAAGGTCTAATGATCAAGTGCCCAATTACCAAACAATTCAATTTCCTTCCTTATAGGAATAGTAATCAGCTTTTATTTAAATAAAAGTGGGAAAATAATTAAACAGTGAGAGAGGTGCAAGGAAATCAAGATCCTTAAGCACTACATTCTGCATTTATAGCATAGGGAAACTATAGGATTAAGCATAGTCTCATATGAGCTGTTAGAGGTTAAATCAGCCACGAAAGAATTTTATAAACTACCTCAATTTAGAT
This sequence comes from Mustelus asterias, assembly GCF_964213995.1. NCBI lineage: Eukaryota > Metazoa > Chordata > Chondrichthyes > Carcharhiniformes > Triakidae > Mustelus > Mustelus asterias. The sequence goes on from NC_135804.1 coordinate 94,353,096, forward strand.
TGGTTTATGTTTGAAGAAGAAAAACAATGAATTTTATATCAAGTTAATTTTTAAGATTTATGGGAGGGTTGGCATTTTTGTCAACTGCCTTATTAACTTATCCTACCATCTTCAAAACTTAAAGTTAGTTGGACTAATTTAAGCATGACCCAGGCTCAAATTGTGCATGTCTCTTTGCCAGGGAATTCATCAGCTTATCTGTGACATATCCAAATTGTCCAGTTTCATATCCAAAAAATTTGGCAGCCCTGCATCCAGTTTCTGGAGTCCAAATCTTTTATGCAAATCAGAAACAGCAGTGTTCCCACTTCTGATCTCGGGGACATCACACTCCTTCTGTCCCAGCACCAAGCAGGAAGTACGCTGTGCATTTTAGTCCCTGTTAGTTTGGTGTGAAGAAGCGCTTTCTGCAAACAATTCTATATCTTCCCCCCATTACTTTGAACCTGCCACTCTTTAACCTGCTGTCACAGTTTAAGTTGAATATTGAGGTTATTCCTAATTATGTCCATCAGTTGACATTAATCTACTTAAAACAAGTCTCCCAGTCTAACTTTAAAATTGATCTGTTAAAGCTAATTAAAGAAAGATGTCCCTTTGAAACGAGTATAGTTGAGCATAATCTTTTTGTATGCAATCGTAACCTTCAGTACTTTTGCCTAACTGAGCAATTCCTTTGTCATCAAAATTGATGATCCTGTTATTAGCTGATTCCCCACCAACAACATCCTGGTGTTGAAGTTACCAGTGATTAGAAACTGAACTGGGCTATTCATTTAAATACTGTGGCTACAAGAACAAGCCAAAGGCTAGGAATTTTACAGCAATTAATTCACCTCCTGACCTCCCAAATCCTGTCCACAATCTACAAGGCAAAAGTCAGAAGTGTAATGGAATACTCTCCACTTGCCTGGATGAGTGCACTTCCAATAACACTTAAGAAACTTGACACTATCTCGGACAAAGTAGCCCTTCCACAAACATTCATTTCCCCCACCACTGATGAACAGTGGCAGCTGTGTGTACCATCCAGAAGATGCACTGCAGGAACTCACCAAGATTCCTTAGGCAGCACCTTCCAAACCCACGACACTACCATCTAGAAGGACAAGAGCAGCAGGTACCTGGGAACACCATGACCTGGAGGTTTCCCTCCAAGTCCTCACCATCCTGACTTGGAAATATATTGCTGTCTATTTCTTCAGTGTCACTGGGTCAAATCCTGGAATTCCCTCCTTAATAGGGGTGGCACAGTGGTTAGCACTGCTGCCTCACAGCACCAGGAACCTGGGTTCGATTCCTGGCTTGGGTCACTTTCTGTGTGGAGTCTGCACATTCTCCCCGTGTCTGCTCTGGTTTTCCCCCCACAGTCTGAAAGACGTGATGGTTAGGTGCATCGGCTGTGCTAAATTCTCCCTCAGTGCACCCGAACAGCCGTCGGAGTGTGGCGGCCAAGGGATTTTCACAGTAACTTCATTGCAATATTAATGTAAGCCAAGTTGAGACACTAATAAATAATAAAAATAAATAAATAATAATAATAGGACACTGGGTGTACCTACACCTCAGGGACTGCAACAGTTCAAGAAGGCAGTTCACCACCTTCTGAATGGAAACTAGGGATGGGAAATAAATACTGGCCTAATCAATGACACCCACATCCCAAAATTAATGTTTTAACAAGTTCTCTATTCAGACTTGAGTTAGAAAAAAAGAGGAAATGCTGAAAATACTCAACAGGTCAGGCAGCACCTGTGGAGAGAGAAATAGTTAGTGATTGAGATCGATGACCAGTTTTGTTCAGGTGAATGCCAGGTAAGAATTTGTCGCAGCTGAAACTGAATACAATTATGACCCAATTTCGATTTTGGCATTAGGTGTATATAAGAAGGAATGTATTCTCTAGCTTCTGTCAGATATGAGTTTCACATTAAATGTAGCACCTTTTACTGCATACGAGACAGATATGCATGTTTATATTTATACATTATATATATATATATATGTATATATATGTCTCCTACACACAAATATAATAAGGATGTCATTCCGACTGCAAATGGTAAGAAGTCACCACTGGAGCTTGCAGATGCAAGTGGGTCAATCAACAGGGGAACTGTTGTCAGAATGATTAATTGTTCCCTTTCTGTTATGCTCTATGTTAATGCTAAAAGAACAAGCCTATCTTGATGACCAAAATCTCTCAGGAACACAGGACTGTGGTTTGATTATTAATGGCATACAGCACCAGTTTTGCATAACCTAAAAAATTTGTAAGATTTTTGGATTTTTTGGATGAATTGTTGTTTGCAGCTGCATATGACCTTTCTATCAGCAATTAACAATGGTCACTGCTAGCTCCTTTCCCTGATCGAGACACTAGTTCATATTACAGTAAATCACGAAGCCCAGAAGACCTGGGATTAAGAGTGGAATTTCCTGCGAGGCTTAATCAAGGTTACATCTGTAAATATGCTCATTTTGCCAAAGTCTATGTACACCCAAATTTCCTGTCAATCTCATTAGCAAGCACCAGAACTGAAGCACGGGCAAAAACAAACAGAAACTGATGTAAACAATCAGGACCAGTTGATGACATAATTACCTCCAGCAAGTTTACGAACATGTAATCATGGAAGCTTTGCATTTTTACATGATTCATTCTGATACAATAACACTAATGGAAAGAACAAAACATGTATTGCCCATCTCAGTGAGGATTCATTATTTTTAATTTGCACAAACAAATATCAATAAAACACCAGAATTCCCTCCCCCCTAAAATTCTGCACCGAATATTACGCACAGTTTGGCCCATTGTAATTGCAGAAAATCTGTATATGGCTCTTTAGTCTGGGGCAAAACAACTATAATGAATCATACTCAGGAGGCTATATCATGATTAGCTACGGACTAGGGACAATCAATATAAAAATAAATATAGATATAAATATAAATATAGATATAAATATAAAAGACCTGTCCTGCTCCCTCCACACTGACACTATAGTTAAGAAAGCCCACCAACTCTCCTCTACTTTCTGAGGAGACTAAGGAAATTCGGCTTACCCACTACGACTCTCACCAATTTTTACAGATGCACCACAGAAAGCACCCTTGCCGGATGTATCACAGCTTGGTATGGCTCTTGCTCTGACCAGGACTGCAAGAAACGACAAAAGTTTGCGAACATAGCCCAGTCCATCACACAAACCAGCCTCCCATCCATTGACTCCGTCTATACTTCCCACTGTTACGGAAAAGCAGCCAGTATAATCAAGGACCCCACGCAACCTGGTAATACTCTCTTCCACCTTCTTCTGTCGGGAAGGCTGGATCCAGACATCAGTTAAGCATTGTGGAGGAAGGAGATCACATGATTTGAGTGACCATTTGGAAATCTCTCTATTCGGATGAAAACTCAGAAAAAAGCAGTCTGCTGATTTACCTCCAACCTGGAAGAACAACCTCAGGAATCCAGGTTGACCAAGAAACCTGCAACAAGGCTCAGTTCCTAAAACGCTATTTATTTGGAAGCTCCTGATCATTACCTGCCAAGCAGACCAGGTCTATGTACAGCAATCTCTGCCAAGCAGATCAGGTCTATGTACAACAATCTCAGCTCTGAATTGCTCCCCACTAGAAAGGGATTCTGCTCTGTTGTTTTCTGCGAGGAATCCACTGGAACTGGCACTTCTCTGTTAAAGACCTTCCAGGGCATTGACTTTCTGGACTAAAAAGTCTATTTATTAGTGTCATAAGTAGGCTTCTATTCACACTGCATTGACGTTACTGTGAAAATCCCCTAATCACCACACTCCGGCACCTGTTCGGGTGCACTGAGGGAGAATTTAGCATGGCCAATTCACCTAACCAGCACATCTTTGGACTGTGGGAGGAAACCAGAGCACCCGGAGGAAACCCACACAGACACGGGGAGAATGTGCAAACTCCACACGGACAGTGACCCAAGCCGGGAATCACACCCGGATCCCTGGTGCTATGAGGCAGCAGTGCTAACCACTGTGCCACCCGTATGGAAGTCATGTGAACTGATATCCATTTCTGTGGTCATTTTATTGTTAAGTTATTCTGAGCTATAATATATCCTCCTTAGTGTGTGTGTGTGTGTGTGTGTGTGTGTGTGAGAAAATGGAACTTTACAAACTGAGGGTTTGGGGAAACATAAATCACCTCTGGTTCTGGTTAGATGGCGAGAAGATAATGGAGTTCAGTTTTGCTTCTCTCTCTCATCTGTAACACTTGTGTATTCAAACGTTGCCTCATTGTCTAACAGAGACAAAAGAGTACATCCCAGATGAAAAATATATCAACTACACATCTCCTGAAACCATCAGAAGACAATCGTGACTTGAATGGGTCTCTTTTGAAACAAAGAAAGTGATTGTCTTAAGCTCTTCAGGATGAATGCCTTAAAACAAAAAAAAACAGTATGCAGCTAATCAACCTAAAACCACTACTATATTTGGAAAAGGACCAATAAGGACACACATGGAAGGGCAGTTATGTATTTTTCTTTTAAATCTTTAAATGCTGTCTACAGAACAGGAGACGAGGCAGAAAGGGCACCATCTATGCCTGAAGAACTGAAGACTGTAACATCATAGGGTCTCCAAAACTATCCCTTTTTGGGTCCATCAATGCAGTAAATTGACACCCTGGCACCGAGACTACAAGAGATTAGTTTTGTTACCTGTAGAAACCATCTCTTCAGGAATCCAGAAAAAGACGATGGCATAAGACTTGAGCTGTTGAATTCACCCAAATTACATGTCTGGAGTGGAGATGCCCTGCAATGCACATTTTCCAGAACAAGATAATCACATGAACTGTGAACTGTTTCTTTTATTTACAACTTGTAAAAGTGCCATATTCTCCTCAGCTGCACTCTCCTTGTGGGTGTTTGTGTGAGCGGATGAGGTAAATGCTTAAATAAATAATCACTTTGCTTTGTTTAAACCCCCAAAAAGCTGGTTATTCAAATTGCTAAGGAGTTTAAAAAACACTCTCAACAATTCAATTATTATAGACAGCAGGGAATGGGGACAAGGATTTCAGCAGTTTCCTCTCAACAGGGTTGACACATGAATAAATAGTAACCAGAGGGGCAAGATACCTGATGACTACCCATGCAATTGCTGACAGCATCAGCAAATGTGTTGGAGACATGCGGAAAAAAATTAACAAGAGATGAAAGAAGGCTGACAGTGTGATCGGTTTGTATTCACACATTCTAATTTATTCATACAGTCATGGTTTCTATGACACTGAGGATTATTACTTCTAAAGGTGAAAGTTGTACAAAGCTGATGTCATTGTCTTGCATTGTCTTGTGACTTTAAGACCTGCTCAATTTCAATTAGTGCAATTACTAATGTTAGCCGTTTTGCAAGAATATTATAAACTAATGCAATGCAATGTACATTGATTATTTGCTGCAATAGAGTACCTCAGTGGATAGTGGAGATTCACAGATAATTGAGCAATCCCAAATTACATGACTGGCTGGTCTTTGAATACTTTGACTCTGCATGCTGCTGTCCTCTCCAGTCACACTCAGCTCTGTTCATCCCTTTGGCAAGATTAGCTGGTGCGAGACTCACTAAACTCATTCGCAGCATTTTTAAGTGGCAGCCAGGTCTGTCTGCAGTGCCTCAAAGCTTTCTGCATTGTTGTGCCAGCCACTGTGAGGACCCAGCTTCTAGCTCAGTCCAAAGGTCTTCTTCTCCAAGACAGAGACCCCTCAAGCTCCAATACATAGATCCATCATCACCCAGGCCAAAACTCTTCATCTCCTGTCTCCGCAGCACTCAGTCCACGGAGCAGAAGAGGAAGCTGTCACCAATGGAATGCTGCAGGGAAGACAAATGATTCGGTGATGCCTCCCTGCAGGTTTTTCTCAGGCTGCACGGGAATAGAAGTCACCATCTCACCTGACCAGGGAAGCCTGGGCAGAGGTTAGTAACCATGGGGCCCAGCAGTGCAACTGGGTTCAATGTCAGAAGCAGTTCAATGACTTTACTGCATCTGAATATGAGTGAAAAAAGAGTGCGCTGTGGCTGTCAAGTGTGTAAAATGTGATAAGACTCAAAATGGGGAGGGATTGGTTGGCAAACAAAGGTACGTAGCAGCAGCTGCCTCATGTGGAATGGCTGCATTTGCATTATAGGCATCTGCAACTCAGTAGCAGCATCCTCCAAGTCCTATGAAAGTGAATATGTGAATAAGGCATTCACCTGCCAAACATTGGCCTGCATCTCTTGTTGCTGCTGCTGCACTGGTAATGTGGCTCTGATGCACCTCTCCTCCACGCCTCTGATCCACCACACATGGGTCTGAGATCTGGATGGATGAGTGCCATATCTCGCCAATTCCACCATTTTTGTCTGCTCCCGTTGGAAGGCAGGTCTTACATCTGTCCCTCAGCTTTGCCGCTTGGCCCTTCTGACCCTCTGATCTTCCTCTCAGCTTTGTGATCAAGAAAGCCTTCTCTCCCTTTTCAGCAGAAGTCTCCTCTTCAGTGGTAGGTAACTCTACGATGGCTAACCTTTCTCTCAGATTTGAGGCCTTACATGGATACCGTATATGGTTGGGGAACATTTAAATCTTTAAAGTTTTAAATCTACTGCCTCACAACCTTTACCTGTGACCTCATGTTCTAGATTGCCACATAAGAGGACATATTTGGTCTACATTTACTCTATCAATCCTTTTAGAATCTTATGTACCTCGATCAGAGCTCCTCTCATTCTTCTAAACATCAGCGAGTGTAAGCCCAAACTATTTAATTTCTCCTCATACGTCGACCCTTTCATCCCCGGAATCAATCTGGTGAACCTCCTCTGAACTGCCTCCAATGCCACCACATCCTTCCCCAAATATGGAGACCAAAACTGGACACAGTATTCCAGATGTGGTCTCACCAACACCCTATACAATTGCAACAACACTTCTCTACTTTTATACTCCAGTCCTTTGCAATAAATGCCAACATTCCATTTGCCTCATGGTGATCCCCATGTACCGCACATTTAATTTGGAAGGTAACATTTCACTCCAGGAATAGATACACAAATACATAATGACCGTTTCAATTGGCTCAATTGCCTTCCCGCTGCGTCCATGCAGTATGGCTGCCTTGTTGCCTTCCTGCCATCTGCAATCATTGGGCAGCATCAAATCTCACCCCAACCCACAATTCCACAATCAGACCATTCACACAGACATGCCCATGCCAGTTACGTTTCCAACTACATAAATGAGCAATAAAGATTGCATTATCTCATTATTCAGCCAATACAGGGATATTTAAGCAGACACTCTCTACTTAACATAAAAAATCAGCAGTGCGACTGAGATCAGTGCTTTAGAAACAGCTAATGGTATGACTGGAGCTGTTGCTTTTAATATTGATCTTTTTGTGGACAGCCCAAGAGTAGTGTCATGATGACAATAAAAATTATTAAAAATCTGTATGCCCACTTTAAAAAAGACACTGTGGATCTTTAAGATGGCTGCCACACATCATCTGACAATTGGAACTGCAAGCTGGTCAAGCTTCTGGAAGCTGCTAAATGTGGATTATAATGGACATGTCTGGACAACATCCTTGTGAAATCTTGCACCTGCTTTTGTCAGGACTTGCCCCAAAACAACAATGACTACAATCCCTCAGACTTTCTGACTCCAGATCTTCCAGGTAACAAAGGAAAACTTACACAAACGATTATGAACAAGAAAATGCTAAGGATCCCTATCTGCCTCCGTTATGTATTGATGATTTTGACCACGGGAGGTGGAAACTCCTTCATTAACATGAATAGACTATTGATTGTTTTCCATCCTGTATCAAGGGCTACTCATTACTTCACTAAATCTCTGATTTTTGAAAGGCTTTAATTATAAGTCCTGCTTGTTTTTTTGCAGCAGATAGACTGGAAAAAGGAAACAATCCTCTGACAACAAATATTATCAAGGCTGTCTACTCAACTTGCTACGCATCTCTTATTTCAAAGAATCTCCACAAGACCCCACCTTCAGCTCTCTGGAATCATCTGAACTTCGACTCCAAAGTGGAAAAGCCTTTCACTGGATTGCTTACAAACACGTGAGCTGTTAACTAGTCTCTTTAGTTTTAACATTCATCAGTGTTAAAACTCCTTTCTTTTACTGTATCTTTCTTATACGTGTGTGTTGTGTGTAAAATAGCGCTAAACATTTTTGGGAAAAGTATATGTGAATAAACAAAAGTAGTTTATTTATTAGTCACAAGTAGACTTACATTCACACTGCAATGAAGTTACTGTGAAAATCCGCTAGTTGCCACACTCCAGCGCTTGTTCGGGTACACTGAGGGAGGATTTAGCATGGCCAATTCACCTAAACTGCACGTCTTGGGATTGTGAGAGGAAACCAGAGCACCCGGAGGAAAACAGCACTCCTGGTTTAAAAATGCAGGAAAGTCTGCTGCTAATGACTTTGTACAAACTGGCCACTCACAAACGGAGGTGGGACGGGGTTTGGGAAAACATCTCAGCCTTTTTTAAGTTAAACTACACTGGTTATGGACAGAGGGGTTGGAGAATTAGGGAGTTTCAGAATGTCTCTCTCCTCCACCCTTAACAGTTGTGTTCTTGGTGAGCTGTTCCAGGACTGCAATGGGGCCAGTAGTTGGAGATGTTGGTGAAAGTGAACAGCAGATAAGCTGACAGCCTTAAAATACCCCTATACTGCTGCCCTTTAGGACTGTGCTGATCTCCCTCTTGCACTTGGTCAAGGAGGTGAATAATCAGAGCACAGGTATTTGATACTCCCGCACATCACTCACATAAGGACATAAGAACTAGGAGCAGGAGTAGGCCATCCAGCATCTCGGGCCTGCTCCACCATTCAATAAGATCATGGCTGATCTTTTTGTGGACTGAACTCCACTTACCTGCCACCCACCATAACCCTTCAATTCCTTTACTGTTCAAAAATTTATCTCTCCTTGTCTCACAGTCCAGCATCTTTGATTAAAAAAAACATATGGAAAGATCTAATTTAGTCATGTCTGCTGACAATGCCAAATGCAGCATCATCCCACCAACAAAGAAAAAGATGAAGAAAGAAGCTGGCAAACTAGAATATGAGATTGTCTTAGATAAAGCAAGTAACATGTCACTGTTGATCTTTGTAAAGAAATAGCTACTCTTACTTTGTTCACCTGTAGAATTTCAACTTTGTTTTCATACTGAATAAACATCATTCATCATACTTACGGAAGGTGGCTTCATTGTTCAAGCCATTCTTCAAAGTTTAGAGTGGAGAAAACCCATTATTTGGAATACAAATAATAAAGAACACAACTCTCCCGGCAGCTGGTTTAATACATTTACAAATAGTATTGAATTCACAGCTGACAGGATGGACAACCTAATGGAATGAAAATGTCTACAAAAGCAAAACACACTGAATGCTGGATATCTGAAATAAGAACAGAAAATACTGGAAATGCTCAGCAGGTCTGGTGGCATCTGTGGAGAGAAAAATAGTGATAATATTTCAGATCAATGGCCTTTCACCAGAACTGCAGGAAGCAAAAAGCAGTGAACAAGGTGAAGAGGCAAATGAGAATCTTATCAGAGAGAAGGGTAGAACCTCTTCTTTATGGGTGTTTCTGCGGAGAAGTGTCATTGAATTACACACTGAAACAAAAGTGAAATGTGTTTGGATTGACTCAATTCAGTTACTCTCGGACAGATCCACTGAACAAATCATTTTCTTCAACATTAATTTGACAATTTTATTCAAGAAGCACACAAGATAGCAGGAAAATGGCAATTTGGCATGTTGTTGCAGTGGGGATTTGGAGAGTGCTCTTTTGGATTGTGGCTGAGATACATTATTGGGGAAGAACAGAGGGAGGTCTACTTCACATCTGTCCAAACCATAATATTTGACAGTGCTTGATACTGATAGCAGTGAGCAGACTGAATGCGATTCTGATCAGGACGCCTCAATTTTAAAATTCTCAACCTTATTTTCTAATCCTTCCAGGCCTTTGCATCTCCCAATCTCTGTAACCTCCACCAGCCGCATAAACCTCTGGGATATCTGCTCTCGTATAATTCCAGATTCTTTCTGATTTTAACTTTTCCACCATTGGTGACCATGCCTTCACCTGCAAGATCCCTAATCTCAGGGCTTCCCTCCCATTGCATTTCTACATCTCTTTCTTCCATTAAGAAATGCTAATCACCTATGCCTTTAACTAAGCTTTTGATGTTAAATTTTATTTTCTAACACTCCCGTGAAATAACTTGGGACCTTAAACAATGTTTTTTACCTGGACCATTTCAGAAGTGCCCCCGAGTACTCACCAAAGTGTGTCTCCACATTTTTCTGCTGTGTCGCCTATAACCCGACTTTTGAAAGGGAACAGCCTTTGCCATCAAGCATTTGGTGAGGACATTGTCAGAAGGTAGAAGCAGGGAATCACAGAATCCCTTACAGTGCAGAAAGAGACCATTCAGCCCATCAAGCCTGCACCAACAATAATCCCACCCAGGCGCTATCCTCATATATTTACCCTGCCAATCTCCCTGACACTAAGGGGCAATTTAGCATGGCCAATCCACCTAACCCACACATCTTTAGAATGTGGGAGGAAACTGGAGCACTCAGAGAAAACCCACACAGACATGGGGAGAATGTGCAAACTCCGCACAGTGACCCAAGCCGGGAATCGAACCCAGGTCCCTGGCACTGTGAGGCAGCAGTGCTAACCACTGTGCTACCGTGCTGAGAGGAGAAGAGGCAGAAGAGGAGGAAGATTGAGAAAGGAAGCATTCTGACCCCCTCCCTCCACAATGCCTATGAGTGGATAATTAGTCTCCATTTCTACTCAATCTCACCCCCTGCTTCACAATTCCACACATTTCCACACATTTCCATCCCTTTGCCATAAACCATCACAGCTTCTTCTTAGCTAAAATCCTATTTTAAATGTCACCACAAAAAAATCTGTAACAACTGGATCCAACAACACTCCCAATAAAAGATCCAAAACGGAACTACTCACCCTTGTGCATTTCCTCACTGCCTATCTTGAGGGTTACTTTGTCTGTCCTAATGTTGCTACCCCTATGATGAAGGTTTGCTGACTTTCAGTGGGGGAGACTGCAGATGGCCTTGCAAGACATCCTCAAGCAACTCTGCCAGTTTTGGACTGCACCACCTTGGCATGGATGGCATTATTCTGGGTGGTCAGAAGATAGGCAACAATAAATGAACTGGTAGAGTGGCAGTTGTGGAAGCAACAATGTTGGCATCTTGAGAGAGGACCATTGTACTCCCCCAGAGCGACACCTTAGCAATTCTCATAATTTGCTGGAACTCCATGATTTTATGGGCTGGATTTTGCCTTGGCATGGACCCCTCCTGCCACTGGTAAAATACTCAAGCATGGGAAGGCCACCTGCTACCTCTCACCACCACTGATAACATATCAATGAAAGGGGCAGGTGACAGGCGCAACGCTGGCACCGGTGCACCAGATTTTAGTACCCTCCCACCTCCAACTCCACACCCCCCTCCCCAACCCCTACTGCCTGATGGCTGGTTCCCAGTGAGATCTTAAAATTCCATCCTAACATTATATAGCACCTTTTACAACTATTGGACATCTCAGAGCTCTTTGCAAAGTGCTACCTACTGAACCACACTGATCTATAATAACAGAAAAACAGTTGCAGTGACCCGACAACATGAGTAGAGAAACTATCAATTGCTTTATATAATCTGATACAGTGACCTGAGTGAGGCCTCCAAAAACACTTACAGGAGTTTGAGAGATACCAGAAAATAGAACACGAGAGTAATTCAAAATAGCACGAGCTAATTAACACTTAAAAATAGTCACTTGATAGTTCAGAACTTAAGTATTGCTGAAAAAAGAAACATGCTGTTGAAGCTTTTCACCCTGCACTCATTATGACAGAGCCACAAGAATACCAAATCTCAAAGGAACAACAATTTACACTGCACAAGAAGAGGGTGCTAATTGGTTGGCAAGTGGTAGAGGCCTTGGTAGAGGCATTGTCATGGAGAATGCACCAAAGAACAGCTAATGGTGAAGTTTTTATTTAAATTCAAACGAGGCAAGTTGACTCTAATTGACCAAAGCATTGCCATGGGGAATAAACCAGTGAATGGCTGTTCCCCAAGCTTTTGTTTAGTTGAAAAAGCTACAATGCATGGACATGTTCTTTCTGATTGCAAAGGACAGAGTCCTGTGTGTGAAAATATCTAGCTTCTAGCAAGCATAAGTGAGACACAATGTGAGCCCAACTGATAAACTTAAACTGGTTGTTAGTGTAACTCAATTAGAATTGTTTAGTAACTGTTGTCCAATCACAGAATCATATGTAATGTTGGACACTATGGGCCTGATTTTACCATCAAGTTGCATCCGTTCATGGGCGCAAAAACTTCGTGAAGTTGGGCTTGAGGTGAGTAGCATGATCCGCCACTGCCTCTGCGCCGGTTCCCCCTTTACCAAGGACCAAAAATAACCGCGATTGCAACCACGTCTGAAACAGGCGCGACGGCCATTTAAATACATTTGCATGCATTTAAATTGACTTAAAGGGCACTCCCCCCACCTTTACCTCCGCGTTCGCCAATCCGGAATTGGCACGAAACAGAAATGTTCCCTATAAGTCCAATTCGGGCGCTCCATCAGTGAAGATTAATGAGGAGGTAAGTGCCTCATGTCCGACGGCTCTCTGTTGCTTACAGGGGTCCTTTTGTTGTGGTCATTTTCTTTCTCGAGTTGGTGGCGGCTCTGTGAGTGTGTGGGGGGTGTGGGAGGTGGGGGAGCTGTTGCTCAGCAAGGTCTCTGATGTCTGATTTGCAGCCCAGAGCGGGGTCTCAGCAATGACCTCGGGTCTTGTGGATGCTGCTGGGTCCTGGTGCACTCAGCACTCTGCCAGCTGAAGGATGTGAACAAAGCCCTTGCAAATTGCACTGCTGCAGCCTTTCAACTTTTCAAGGAGCTGTGATTCTGGGGAGCATATGGGACGGGGAATGGGGTGTCAGTGATTTTGGAGAGCATGGGGGCAGGGGAATGGGAGGTCTGTGATTTTGGGGAGCATGTGGCTGGGGGAATGGGCAGTACGGACAGTGACAGTTGCTGGGCTAGGGGCAAGAAGTGTTCCTTAACCTCTACATGTGTTCCTCTCCATCTCCAATCACACCCCCCTTCCTTCAGAGTGATGAGATGGCTTTTGCGATGCAACTGATTAATCTAGTTGTTCTTTTGGTTTCTGCTGGAGCTGAGGAGGAGGAGCAGGAGTTCTAACATAAAAACTTGTGAACGGAAAATGCTAAGTTCCTTAAATATCTACCTAAATAGTGCAGCCCTTCACCTGTGCCATCTCAGTGCAACTACAACATCCTAACCTTACATAGCCAACCGCTACATCTCAGTGTCTCCCCAGAATGTACATCGGAAGTGGAGGGGGCCAGCTGCCTACCTCACCCCATTGCCTGTGATGCACGTGGCAAGCATTGTCTAGAGGCCCTGGACTTTGAGGGCCCTAGCCAGCTTCCAGGTGTCTGGGACGTCTCCATGACACCCTCTTTATCCCACTGCCCCGGAGATGCCCCGGTGTCAGGAAGGGGGGAGTCAGAGGATGTAGCTACAGCCACAGTTTCCTGGTTGGAAGGCCCCGGAATGGGCTTGAACCCTTCCTCCTCCCTTGGGGTTCCTGTGGGCCCCTGGGTCACTCCACGGGATGGCGGTGCTTCTGCAGTGAGTTCCAGAAGCTTCGGTGTCACCTGGCACTGCCAGTCCTGGGTGACCACCTGCGTCCGACCCATGGTGGTCAAGCCCTCTGCGATGGCCACCTGAGTCGGGGGTCCCCGTCAATGGCCACAGCAAGTGCCCTCTGAGACTGAGTCACATTCTGCAGCCCCTCAGCCATGACTGTGCCTCATTCTCAAGGGCTGCTGCCACAGCCCGCTGTGTCTCAGGGCTGTCCCGCTGGGTCTCCTGCAAGCTCTCGAGCCTCTCAGCCATGGGCCACAGAATCTTGAGAATCCTGTTCAGTCCCTCAGTTGTGGCCCACTGTGACTCGGCCGCAGTCCTCTGGGACTCTGCTGTGGCCTGCTGTGACTCAGCCATCGCTTGGAGCCCGCCACTCATGGTGAGGATCCCCTGCCCCAGGCTTTCCACTGCAGATTCCACTCTTGCAGTGTTGGTCTGGGAAGCACGCAAGACGGGCAATAGCTGGTGCGCCTGAAAGCTTTGAGACATCTCCCAACAGACAGGCAGTTGGTTCAGTGTGGCCCATCAGCCTCTCCTACATTCCCTGGCTCTGTTGCTGCATCTCCAGCAGCTGAGGGAGAAGTGACCTCAGAGGCCCAGCATGTAGCCTGGGGCCAGCTGAATCCTTGCCTCCAGCAGGCCCCCGCATGCTAGAGGCCTCGGATGTTCCCTCCTCCACCCGATGTACATTATCAGATGTGTCGTGCTCACCAGAGAGTGACCCAGAAGCCTCACCATTAACTGGACCCACTGATGTGTCAGAATCTGGGATGCTGAACTACAAGGTGGAAACTGACACCAAAACGGTGCCACCCTCGGAGGTTTCTTCACCCATATCCTGAGAACTCGTCCGAGCTGTCTGGGCCAGGATGGGCGGGAGCTGCAGCCGGGGCCTCGAGTCCAGATGGCTCTGGGGCGTCCGGATCTGATTCTGCAACACAGGACACAAGGTTAAATGCAAGGGAGGGAGAGGAATCCGGGATGCCAAACTCATGATTCACATTTCTCCATTGAAGGTAGAAAAAAGCACAAGAACAGGCCTTCGGCCCTCCAAGCCTGCAGTGACCAGGCTGCCCGTCCGATTTGTAACCCTCTACCCTTCCGAAGCCATATGCCTCTATTCCCATCCCATTCACATAGTTGTAACGATACCCCTTAAAGGTCACTATCGTATCTGCATCCGCGACCTACCCCAGCAGCGAGTTCCAGGCACCCACTACCCTCTCTGTGCAAATAAACATCTCGGTGCAAATAAACATGCCTCGTACAACTCCTTTAAACCTTGCCCCTCACACCCAAAGCCCATGCCCCCAAGAAGTTGCCTCAAATTGAGAGGAGGATTGACAGGTGTTCACGTCTTGGCGGCAGCCCGACCATGCTGTCACTGACAACTCGCATCTCCCCTTTCCCTGGACAGCTCCAGCGCCCGCTCCTCAAAGGGGATGAGGACCCGGAGGTCTGGCTCACCACCCCCTGTCTTTGCCCTCTCATGGGTGTTATGGTTGGTCTTCTCCTATGGAGACAGAAGGAGCCATGAAAAAATGGTGGCGTGACTCCTGCAGAGTATCAGGTGGTGGCCCTTAGATGGTAAACGCAGTGGGGCTCTTAAGGGGGATAGGAAGGAGGTGCTTGGGGGTCAGGAGCTGGAAGCATGCAGGGTGCTGAGGATGGGAGGATCTGGGGGAGATTTGGGGGAAGATGCTAGATGGGGTTAAGCATTCACCCTTGCTGCCCGGATGAGGTCATTGACCTTCTTGCGGCACTGCTTCCCGGTGGCACTGACAGAGGTAGCGACTGCCTCCCAGGCCGCATTGCCATCAGCCCCCTGGATCTACATCGTCCTGGGGGGAAGAGGGTGTCCCACCTCACCTCTGCCACGTCGAGCAGGTCACCCTCAGAAAATCGGGGAAGGTAGTCGTGTAGTCATTTTTTCCTGTACTGCCTCTATTGGGGTTTTTATGGAGCTGCCCCTCGCTAGGGTCGATGAGCTGCAGGCAATTTGGCAGAGTATTCCAGCAAGTTACATGCAGTTTGCTCGTTAGCATTGAGGGGAAGGAAAGTGAGCACTTGCAGGTGTGCTGATTGGGAAGGGGGCGGTTGGTGGATCAGTGCCTCAATGATTGGGGACAGGGGAGAGAGAGGGAGGTATCATACAGTCATCGGAGTCCAGAGGAGATGGGGGCCTTGTGCAGAAGGGTCCGGGGTGGGGGTGAGGGGTGTGGAGGGTGAGATCTGCCTGAGATCGGTGGGGGGAAGGGGGAGGGTGGAGCTCTCTGCCTGAGATCAGTGCAGGAAGAGGAGGGGGTCCGCTGCCACTCTGCCTGAGATCAGTAGGGGGGGGGAAGGGGGGTCCGCTGCCATTCTGCCTGTGATCGGTGGGTGGGAAGGGGGAGGGGCCCACGATTGGTCTGGGCAGCGGAAGGGTGGTGGGATAAGGGGATCAATAATGTTGTGGGGGGGGGGGGGGGGGGGGGGTGGTGCCAGAGGGAGGCATTATCTGGACCGGGAGGGATGTGATAGGGGAGCGGCATTCTATCATTTTTTTTCTGCGCATGCACAGTTGGAGGCACCAATCGGAGTTGCAGGATTTTGAGCGCGTTAGGCCCCACCCACAGGCTTCTGCAGCACGATTCAGAATCGCTGATATTTTTGCAGGCAGAGTGTGTATGGGAGCACCTGAGAACGGGTTTAAAAGTCGGATCTGAAACACTCCCAGTTTCAAGTCCGCCCAGCACTTAGAATCAAAATGGTAAAATAGGGCCCAATACTCTGAATTTTGCAAGCACAGGCGGGTTGAGCATGGTTAGTACTTTGACAGTTGTAAACAGCCGAAGGGGTATGCTGTTTGATATGATCTACCAGTCATTGGGATGTACAGCCTATATACCTGGCATCACACTGTCACTGAAATTCATACACCACATTACTCATTTGTGTGGTAAGCAACATGTCCCTTTTGCTTGACGACAATCTTCTGTTAGTGGCGAATACCACTCGTTGCTGCTGCATAGCAGCAGTGTGAAACAGCTAGCTTCACCTGTTGCTCAAATTTTTGAGACGCCTTATCCTTCCAGGGTAATCTGAGGTAGGCTGAGCACTTTTCAACACTGAAAGTAACAGCCATTTGGTCCATTCATAAGGTTGCACGGCATACAGCGAACAATGGTCTGATCAGGGTAGCCTTTATCCACAGGATAGCTTTAATGCAGCTTATATCCCTTCTCAATCTTGCCCCTCGTCTGAGGTGTGGTATTCCTCAGGTTAAAATCGCCACCAGTCAGCCCTCCCTCTCAAAGGGGAGAACAGCAGACTATAGCGACTTGTCTCTACAGAGACGATGAAGAACCATCTGAACAGCACAAAAGCCACATCCCTCTCCCCCGCCTCCTAAATATCCCTACTCTGAGTCTGAGAAGCCCAGAGGTGAGGAAGATACCCTTTGCGGTCTGGATGGTTAGGTAATCTGCCCTCCCCACCAACCCCCACAGATCTCACCAACCCAGAGACCCAGCCCCCATTAGGCCCTGCCCCATTAGGCCCCGCCCCTCCTTGGAACTGCCCGATGCCTGATGGGCAGTGCCAATGTGCCCCCTGGGCTTTGCCATTTTGCCCCTTGGGCAGTGCCAGGGGGCCAGGCTTGCACCGCCAAGCTGACATTCCCCTCCCACCTTATTCCTGACCCTCTGGGGAGTCTCCCTGGTCCCCTTCACTCCAGCAGGGATGGGCCGCGAGCTCCTCACAAGTGGGGAGCTATTGTAAACCCCACTGGGGTGAAACACTCCTGGCAGAGGGAAGGAGAGGTGAGCAGGCCTGGAGACTTCAGTCTCGGGCCCTCTAATTACATTTAAAACATATGCTCATGAACATTTAAATAATTTATGCAGCTGCATGCCGATTTCTGGCTTGAAGCTGACGACGCCAAAAATCCGGCTGACAGAGACTCACAGAGGCCATGGTGCCCAGCGGGAAGCCTGCGAAACGGCCTCCACTTAATACTCCCAGCCCACTGCACTGCTGGGAGAATCACCCCTCAAACTTTGCTCGGGCAATCTTCAACTGTTTTAGGAATGCATTGATGCTCATGTCTTCCTTTTCTTATTGAAAGCGTGTTGTCATTCAGGATGTTTATTATCGTATCTTCATGCTACTTCAAGTTGACTCACCTCATTGCCTGTCCTCTCATTAGTGAAATGCTAAAAGAATATTTTACTGATACCATTTGCATCCACAGCAACGCATTGATTTGTAGCTCTCACTTTTCACCTCTGGTCATACCTTCAGCATGTTTCTTTATGTCTTGCATTCATCCCTGTGAACCCTATCACCCTATATCCTGTGAGTTTTGTAGATGTCATTTTTCCTTTTTAACTAATCTTTCGATTTTTCTTTGATTAATCTATAAGGGTTACATCTCCTTGTCAAAGCCTGCTAGTTCCAACTGTAAATTTAACCTCTAACATGTTCAGCAATATTTGTTAAAAGGTTTTCTGCTTGTTCGCTACTGAAACATCGATAAATTGCTTCTCCCATTCAATTGACTTTGGTTGTTACCCCATTTCATTCAAATTATCCTCTTTAAATTTATATACTCGTCTTCTGGGATTTCAGAATTCCAGATCATGTTGAACATAATCATTCTGTAATCAAGGTCTTCCTGATAGACATGATTTCTATTCTACTTACCTTGTCTGAGTCCATTACAAACATTAGATTCTTATATTCAAGGTCCCTGCAAAGATGTATTCGGTCGAAGGTCTGTTTTCAAGTAATTTCTAGGCAAAGGTCAGCCTTGACATCTTTGACAATCAAAATCTCTGGAGCTAATGATTGCTTGTTTAACCAAAGATTTCTAGCAGGGATGGTGATATAAACATCAAAGGAAAATATTTCCTACTCAATTGCTTTTTCTCGTCTTGCCTCTTCAATCCACAAAAGCTTTAGCCCTGAAGTTAGGTACATATTCACGTATAAACAATTAACATCTAATGTCAGCTATGACTCAGTTTACCCTACTCTTGATTCTGAAGTCTCACAACACCAGGTCAAAGTCCAACAGGTTTATTTGATATCACGAGCTTTTGGGGTGCTGCTCCTTCATCAGGCTTCATAATCATAGTTTGCTGCGTTCTGCACATCACCCAGCAGCAGGGAGACCAGCTGGAGCAGGAGGAGGAGGAGGAAGAGGAGGAGTGGTGAGGGGGTGAGGTGAACATCCCGCCATATGAGGAGCCAGAGAAAAGAGGGCAGGCAGCATTGGCGGGTGTCCGGCAGGGAAGGGCAGCGAGGGACGCCTTGATTGCAGCCCGCTTCGCCCAGCTGGTGCTGTGCAGTGAGGGGGCTGCAACCACCACACATCCACCACACCCCAGGGACAAGTGTTGCCGCTATTCCCCCTCCAAACTGATCTGGGCCCTCAAACCACCACATCATCCTTCCCCAGCCTCTGTCATCCCACCACCCTTAGCCCCAGAAACATCCAAACCTGTTAATGTGCCTGGGCTGGCAATGGTTGCGAGTCTTGGTTGAAGGCTGGAGGATGATGATGACTCACTGTTGGGCACACTGGGATCCTGCCCCTGGTGCAACACAAGTCTGACTCCTACCTGTACTCCGAATGCCCGCTGCCACCCTGGCCCATGTAGTTATAAGGGTTGGGAACACATGTTTTTTGGCCAATCGGGAGGGGGGGGGGCCACTTGCACCAAGGGTCTGGTGGATGTTGGGGAAGGTAGGGCAGCCATTCTATCATGTGGCTGAATCTCCAAGGCTCAACAGACAGCACCTCTATGCGTGGGAATGGGGACCACTCAGCTCTTTGGGGGGGGCCGGGGCGGTGGGGGGGGGGGGGGGGGGGGGGGGAGGAGGCGGGGGGCGGCGGAATCAGAGACATATTAGTCACAGCTGTGAGATGCAAGTAAAAGTTTATTGTGTTCTTAACATTAATGGTGAATAAACGCTGACAACCATGGCGTCTTAATGAACTACAACTCTCTCAATTCTCTAACGTTTGTGTGGTCTACTGCTTCTTCTAGGTGCTACCCCAGGACGCACATCGTAGGTGGAGGTGTCCAGCTGGGATGCACGCCCTGTTACCTGTGATGTCCTTGGCTGACGGCCCCTGGGTGGCCAGGACATGGAGAGCCCCGACTGACTTGTGGATGGCACTGTTTCGATGCCACCCTGTTCATCAAGCTGGCCCTGAGATGCCCCGGTGTGAGGAAGGGGGGAATCAGAAGGTCTCGGGACATCCGGGATCTCCTGGCTATAAGGCCCTAGCATGGGCTCGAGCCCTCCTTCTTCCCTTGGGGTGCCTAGCGGCCCTGGGGACAATCCATGGGACACCACGGTATCTGGACTGGGCTCCAGAAGCTCCAGCATCATCTGGCTCTGCCAGTCCTGGAGGCCTATATGCACCTGCCCCTTGATCTGTGATCCCTCGGCCCAAGCCCTCTGAGACTGGACCAAGCTCTGGAGCCCCTACGCTACAGCATTCTGTGAGTGAGCCAGGCTCTGGAGCCCCTCAGCAGTAGCCATCTGAGACTGGGCTAAGTTGTCGAGGCTCACAGCCACTGCCTGCTGTGTCTTCAGAATGCCAGCGAGAGTCCCAGCCATGGGGGGCGAGGGGGGGGTGGGGGCTGGGGGAAGGGGGGTGGGAGGGGTAGGGGGGAAGTGGGGGAAGGGGGGGAGGGGTGGGTAGGGGGGAGGGGGGGGACTATATTCAAGGCTCCCATTCAAGAGAGGGAATGCTTGCAAGCTGGGGTTGTGCATGTCAGCACAATGCAAATTCTCTGCAGGGCAGAAGTGAGGTCAGTATGTTCAAAGGATGGAGGAATGGAGTGTCTGTGTTATCTGAATCCATGGGGGCATGGGATGAGCGGGCAGCCATGTCTATGTGTTGGGTGGGGAGAGAGGCAATGATGTCTGTATGGGGGGGTGCTCAGGACGTCTGTATGTGCGGGGGGGGGGGCGGCAATGACTGTATGGGGGGGGTTGTGGGGGCCAGTGATAAGGCCAGTGATGTCTGTGGGGGTTGTATGGCGGTGATCTGGATGCTGGGAGGTCTTTTCTGCGATCTCCCAGAGATGCGCGCATGCGCAGGTTCCTGCTCATCCTGCCGATTTCAGGCTCTTTGGCGTGAATAGGCCCCCCCCGCCCCTCCAAGCTTTTAATGAGATTCACGATTGTGACCTCCGCATTGTGCAGAGTGGGGAGATTCGGGTCTGAAGTTGCACCGAAAAAACAGTCGTGATCTCGACCAGTTTACCAGTTTCTGTGATTTACCAATTTATTTCTAGTGCATGCTTAAGCTCTGGTTCAAATGTGACTTATTAGTGTGGCAATTTGCCAAATAATTTCAAAAGAAAAAAGTGTACAGAATGTGAAAAGTGTCTGGTAAAAACATTAAATAATGCATTCAAAGGCACAAAGCTGGTCGTGTGTGATTGTGCTGGTGTGTGAATGCACTTGTGGTAACTGGTGTAAATATACTTGCAGCACAATATTACTGATTGACTACAATTATTGGCATAAAGTCAGCGTTCACTCATTCATGGGGTGGCACGGTGACACAGTGGTTAGGGGGTGGCACAGTGGTTAGCACTGCTGCCTCACAGCACCAGGGACCTGGATTCGATTCCCGGCTTGGGTCACTGTCTGTGCGGAGTCTGCACGTTCTCCCTGTGTCTGCATGGGTTTCCTACAGGTGCTCCAGTTTTCCTCCCACAGTCCAAAGATGTGCAGGTTAGGTGAACTGGCCATGATAAATTCTCCCTCAGTGTACCCGAACAGGTGCCTGAGTGTGGCAACTAGGGAATTTTCACAGTAACTTCATTGCATTGTGAATGTAAGCCTACTTGTGACTAATAAATAAACCTTTACTTTAACTTCATCACCAGAGAAAATAGGAAGGTCAGAATTTTGAGACTAGCAATGCATGAGGAACTTCACTAGCTGTAAGTTTTTTTTTCATTCATTTTATGGAACATGCCCGTCGCTGGCTGGACAGCATTTATTGCCCATCCCTGGTTGCCTGAGGACATTTGAGAGTCGACCACATTGTTGTGGCTCTGGATTCACATGTAGGCCGGACCGGGTAAAGAGAGCAGATTTCCTTCTCTAAAGGACATTAGTGAACCAGATGGGTTTTTCTGACAATCGACAATGGTTTCAGAGTCATCAGTGGACTCTTAATTCCAGATTTTTAAAAAATTAAATTCAAATTCCACCATCTGCCATGGTGGGATTTGAACCCGTGTCCTGAGAATATTAGCTGAGTTTCTAGATTAATAGTCTAGCAATAATACCACTAGGTCATTGCCTCCCCTAGTGTTAGAGAACTGACACCATCTCGAACTCAAACTCGCAGCGAAGGAGGTTCTGTGCCAGTGGTGGAATATTGGGATTTAAGCTCTCCTACACTCTTATATGTTATAGGAGTGAAAGAATATTACCTTGGAATCACTCTGCCATCACTTCTTGGTTTACCTTTGAGGCTTCCGGCACTACAACAATTAATTTTTCACTCTTCACCGAGGTACAGGGGTATCACCAACAGTCATAAATAAAAATGGTCATCTCATTTGATTCACATTAGAAATCTATTGACTTCAAATTACTTTGCAATAATGAGAATAGTTCACAAGAGGCGTGCAAGGCTTCCAGTTACCTAGCAACATGATTGGGTAGTTATATCACGCAGAAGAATTATAAAATAGGCATGTATTGTTTTCTTCAGGTAAGTTAGTGACATTTGGAAAGGGGGACTATCATCACTGTGCACACTATGCTTGCCTTTTGGAAAGCCATGAAAAAAAAGACTGCTGTTTCTTTGTTCAGCTCCACATCCCTCAACATTGCATTAATACTGAATGAATAACATTAATCACACTGACTCCAGTCACTCCTGCAACACAATCTATTCTTCATAATTTAACAAAAAGAAACCCATTATTTCAAAGGTTCAGATCTTCTAACATTTGGTGTAATAAATATAAAAGGAATACCAAGGACATCATGGAAACATCATTGTATATATTTTTTCTGCTTTACAAGATGTCTTTACGTGTTTGTTTTAATCACATAATCTTTTCAGTTACATTATTGAAGGCAAATCTCTTTTTCTCTCTCTCCATTTTATAGGTATTGCTACTTGCGTGAATTTAATTACTGTCTTGATATAAATTTTTGGCCAGAATTTTACAGCCATGCTCACCCCAGAATCAGGGCGGGCGAGGCTCGCAGAACGGAATTCCTCGTTGGCCTCGGGTGGACCCTATCCCGAGCAAGGTGATAAAATCCCGGCCACAAGGTGAGCTGATGGGTGAGCTGATATTCGTCCTCAGAATGGAATATTTTCTGATCTAATCTGGGTCCTATTGTCAGCATCAAGAATTTCCACTCAGGTTTAACAGGGTTATGTGCAAACAAAGGTTCTTTACTCCCCAACAATAAACCTGAAATTTAAAACAGTGCCCGAGTGCACTAGTGTGACATCAGTCCAATTGCCACACCAAACATTCTATAGCTACATAGTTTGGGATTGCCATTTTGTGACAAATTAAAGATAAAAGGAATTTGTATTTATGGAGAGTCTTTCATGGCCTCAGGGCAGTTTAAAGCACTCAACAGCCAATTAAATATTTACCTCTTTCATGAAAAACATTCAATTCCACTTGTCTCCCTTTTAAATTCCTCATTGGGCTCCACACCTACACCTCTCCCCCACCACCAGCCTCACCCTGTGTTGAACCCTGAGATACCCCCTTTCTTTACAATCCAGTATCTACACTGATTGCCTTTTCATTTTCACTGACTTCAATCTCCATCTTAACTCATCTTCTGCTCTCTCCTCTTTTTTGATTGCGCTCCCTCCATATAAAATTTCCTACTGATATTCAGCCTCAATCTTATGTCTTTCGTGGCCTCTCGTCTAATGTCTTCCTCAAACTCATCATGAACCTAAGACCTATCTCTTGCTTTTTGACCCCCATTCATATTTAACATCTCTCTTTCAATTACAACATGATCAGTGGAACAATGGGTGGTGTTTAGAAGACGGATGCTCATGTACAGTCCCGGTACATTTCCAAAAGGAGGGTAAAGGTAGACAACAAAAGCTGGACTTTTCTGGACGATGGAGGAGTTACAGTGTGGATGAAGCAGAAAAAGAAAGTGTTTGATAAATGTCAGGTTGATAATTAATGCACTGGAAGATCAGACTGAATACAAAAAGTACAGAGGCCAAATGATAAATGAGAGGGGCAAAGAGACAGTAAGAGAATAGATTGATGGCTAAGAATAAAGGGAATCTGAAATAACTCCTCACAAGCCGGTGTCTCTTCACCAGATTCCCTTTATTTACAAACTCAATTCCACTCATAAGAGTGCTTCAGGTACAAAGTCAGAATCTGAAGTGTCAGTAGTCCTGACGCTCCTCAATATATCGACAGGTGGGACTCCCTGATTGGGCAAGCAATCATTACCTCAATCAGGGAGCTCATACTCCAAGAGGCCAACTTCATGCAGTTCGTTGAGGTCATTTCAGAATCCAACGATCTTCTATAAACATATTAACAGTAAAAGGAAAGTACTATGGATGCTGGAGATCTGAAATAAAAACAGAAAATGCTGGAAGAACTCAGCAGGTCTGGCAGCATTAGTTGTTCTATTGTTCCATTGAAGAATCATGTTGGACTTGAAATGTTAACTCTGTTTCTCCCTACACTGATGCTGCCAGACTTGGTGGGTTTTTCCAGCATCTTCTGTTTTCATTAACAGAATAGGGTTGTCAGAAGAACAGTGGAGTCATTTAGGAACCAAAATGGAAACCTATTGGTAAAGGCGGCAGGCATGGCTGATGTATTAAATGAGTACTTTGCATTATATTTGCTTAGGGAGTGGACTTTTCCAAAGCTATGGTAAACAAAGCGTTTGCTGGGACCTGATGAGAATTCTCCAATATTGCATGCCCTGCTGCTGCTGCCAGCGAGAATGGAGAATTTGGCACTCAGCCAAACCTTCATTCACTGCAGCGGGACTGGAAAACCTAAGCTGCAGGCAAGGTCTGGGAGTTCCAGCCGAGATTAAAATAGATAAGGAGGAAGTGCCAGGAGGGTTGATAGTGTTCAAAGTTGATGAGTCAATCAATCCGGAAGGGGCGCATCCTAGGTTACTGACGGAAGTAAGGTTAGGAATTGCAGAAGTACTGACCATCATTTCCCAAAAGGGCTGGAGAATTGTAAATGTTACAGGGGAAACTCAGCCAATGTCCCGGGAACCCGGGTACAAATTCCACATTGGCAGGTAGTTGAATTTGAATTCAATAAAAAATATCTGAAATTAAGAATCTACTGATGACCATGAAACCATTGTCGATTGTCGGAAAGACCCATCTGATTCACTAATGTCTTTTAGTGAAGAAAATCTGCCGTCCTTACTTGGTTGGGCCTATGCGTGACTCCAGAGCCACAGCAATGTGGTTGACTCTCAACTGCCCTCTGAACAAGGGCAACTAGGGATGGGCAATAAATGCTGGCCAGCCAGATACACCGATGCCCCACGAATGAATAAAGAAAAAGAAATAGGTTCAAAAATGGGGAGACGGATAAGCCTAAAAAACACAGGCCAGCCAGTTTAACATCAATGATGGGAAAACATTTGAAAAACAAAAACCCAGGAAAGAAAATTGACAGCCATTTTTCATGACTAATATCCCGACTCCCAGTGGTGTCCCTTGGTGACATCATTCACAGACAGCTGCCACATGTACACTGATGACAGACAATTCTCTTGAGCCCTCCACTGGCTCCGAATTTTCAGTCTGCTTGTTCAACATTCATTCTTGGACTGTTGTAAGTTCCTGCATTAAAAACCACATCATCCTCTTTGACCAGCTTTAGACACCATCACCCCTCCCCCCACACCTCACAATACCTCCTTATTGGCTCAGCATCTTCAGTTTTTTGATTGCCACTCTGTGAAATGCCTTGGAATTATTTTTCAACATTGAAAGAGCTATATAAACCTGTCACTGCTTTTGAAATAATGGCTGACTGTAAAATGATTGAGTTAACATACTGAGTGATCACCGCCCTGCTGTTGTAGTCACAGTACAGCCAATGTGCCGTGTTCTATTGCATTGCTACAATAAATTCCAGTCTCAACATCCTATATCCAACCTGCCATACCAACATTCGTAACATAATTAAAGCAGTCTGATTAATCTGAGGACTGCCCCACCTGTTGCTTCATTCATGGAGAACAGAAGAGAAAAGGGAGAGGTACAAACATTATTAACTAACAGAGGAAAGTTTATTTATTAGTGTTACAAGTAAGCTTACCTTAACACTTCAATGAAGTTACTGTGAAAATCCCACACTCCGGCACCTGTTCGGGTACACTGAGGGAGAATTTAGCATGGCCAATGCACCAAACCAACACGTCTTTCAGAGCGTGGGACGAAACGGCAGCACCAAGAGGAAACCCACACAGACACGGGGAGAACCTTCAGACTCTGCACAGGCAGTGACCCAAGCCAGGAATCGAACCCGGATCCCTGGCGCTGTGAGGCAGCAGGCTAATCACTGTGCCACCATGCAGCCCAATAGAAACACTTAGATATAAGCAGTTTTTTCTCAATAAGGCAACATGGAATGAAAACGGAAACAAATTTCAAAACAAATTTGTTCAGGTTAGTTTATCAAATACATGAAAATGTTTCTGAAGCAACACTTTGGGTTTTCCTGTTTCTGTCACTTTTTTAAAAAATGGCGGTATGTGTGCATAGGACATGCAAAATGACTTTTCATCTATTTTCACTGTGCCATGATTTCCACTATTCATCATTATATGTAGGTTAGAAACAAACAGTTTCATCAATATCTATCCATTCGCAATTATTATATAAAAATGGCGTGTCTAGTACAAATTTCTCATTCATCACACTCCCGCACTTCATCATACTCAAGTTTAAGTCTCACAACAAAAGACCTAGGCAGTCATTTCACACATGAATGGGAACTCAGATTTTTCACTATTTGTGTAGTTTAAACCAGAGTATTAAGTGACAGGTTTAAACAGCCCAAAATATAAGTTTGCTTTGCTTGCCCACTTTTTCATGTTTAGTTCTTTAGCGTAGTGTTAGGTGCAGATTTGGAAAGGTTCAGGGAATGTACGGGCTGTGAAAATTATATGGGTGTGTTCTCTGCCCACCAACAATTTTTTTCACTGTACAAGGTGTAGTATCAGGATAGATATGATAACTTTTGTGCTCATTTTACATTAGGAGCCACCTGCAGCTCTCATTTCAGGTGGATGACGAACCACTCCCATGTACATACCCGTGGAACTTCTTTACTTCACACACGACAGTCAATCCTTTTTCGACCTGAGAAGAGCCTGATTTGGCTTCTAAGAGGGTTCTGGAGACTTATCCTATAAGTTTTTCAGACTCATCATCTATTATGTGAGACAAAACTGCACCAACGCCATAAGGAGAGACGTCACAAGTTAACACCAATTATCTGGCTGGGTTGAAATGTACCAATATAATACAAATGTAATAGCTGCTTTACCTTGTTAAAACCTTCTCGCTGAGACATCCCCCAGAACCAACACTTGTGCTTCTTCAGCAACACATGCATGGGGGCCAACAATGTCGACAAATTTGGCACAAAACATCCACAATAATTCACCATTCCTAAGAAGGATTTAAGCTCAGATGTATTTCTGGAGGCAGGTGTCTCCTTTATTGCTCTAACCTTACCTTCCATAGGGTGCAACCCTTGCATGTTTACTCATAACCCAGATAAGCCACTTCAATGGCCTGAAAAGTACAATTCTCCTCTTGAGACGAATTCCAGGCTCTTGAAATCTTCTTAGCACCTCTTCCAAATTAGCTAGGTGCTTGGCTTCTGTCGAACCCGTTATCAATACATCGTCCAAATATACTATTACACATGGCAATCCTTGCAACAAACCTTCCATCAGTCTCTGAAATATAGCACAAGCTGATGACACGCCGAAAGGCAGGACAGTTTATTAAAATAATCCCTTGTGTGTGTTAAGTGTAACATACAGGGGAGGCGATGGTCTAGTGGTATTATTGCTAGACTATTAATCCAGAAACTGAACTAATGCTCTGGGGACCCAGGTTTGAATCCCCCCATGGCAGGTAGCGGAATTTGAATTCAATAGACAATGTCTGGAACTAAAAGTTGAATGAAAGTCATGAAACCATTGTCGATTGTCAGAAAAACCCATCTAGTTCACTAATGTCCTTTAGGGAAGGGAATCTGCTGTCCTTATCTGGTTGGGCCTATATGCCAGTGTGGTTGACTCTCAACTGCTGTCGGGCAACTAGGGATGGGCAATAAATGCTATTGCCCAGGTCCCACAAATGAAAAAAAACAAAACTTTGGGAAGCATCATCCAGCTCAAGCTGCTGATAAGCATGGCTCATATCTAATTTCATGTAAGATTAGACTCCAGCCAGCTTTGCGTACAAATTTTCTATCCTTGGAATGAGGTACTTGTCCAGCTTGGCAGCCTGATTCACTGTCAATTTGTAGTCCCCACAGATACAGATGGTCTAGTCTGACTTTATCACAGGGACAATGGGGGCTGCCCATTCTGCAAACTGGACTGGTTGGATGATTTCCAGCTCTTCTAACCTTTTCAATTCTGTCTCTACCTTTCCCAACAAGGCATAGGTTATAGGTCTGGCCCTGAAAAACCATGGGGCTGCTTCTTGATCTTTATGGATCTTTGCCTGCAGGCCTTTAATTTTCCTGAGCTCATCGCAAAATACATCTTCATATTTCTTTACTAATTCTAGCAGGCCACCTTATTTTATTTGAAAAAATTCTGTCCAATTTTGTTTCTTCGAGCCAGTCACAGCCCAGTAGACTTGGTCCTTGGCCATGGTGGGAGTTGGACAGATTGCTGCCAGTATGGTGATTGGATCCATGATCTGGATAGCCTCTCCCATATAGGTCATCAATTTTGCTGGCGTATTCCTTAAACCCAAAGACTGAACCTTTTCCCACAAGTACATGTACATGTGCTCCCCTATTACGGTAGCATGTGCTCCAGTGTCTACTTCCATTTCTATAGGTTTTTCCATTAACCAAAAGCATCTCTGTGATGGGGGTTATCTTGCTCGCTTTCACGTTATTCAGTGAATGAACACTCAAATCATTTGTAGGGAAATCTTCTACACTGTGTACATGTGATGTACTACTGCCTTTAGCACTGAGCAGGCTTAGCCTGCTCTTACACCAGTGCCTCAAGTGGCCCTTCCTGGGGCATGAATAACATTCTACTTATGGGGAATGATTAACCGCACACCGGGAACACTCTGATTTGATCCTGTATCCAGTCTTCTGAATCTTCTGACTCTGCTTGCTGCTGCATTTGTTTCCCATCTAAAACTAGTTTCTTCACTTTTGGCACCACTGCTGACTGCAGCTTCCCGCACTAATTGATGAACTGCGCCATTTTGCCCACTCTGAATCTCCTGTGCACCCTTCTCAGTGTTCTCCATTACTAATGCTGTCTCCAGCACCTTTTTAAAATTTATATCTGTCTCCACTAACAGCTTTCTCTGGATGGCCCCCCCTCATTGACCCACAAACTAGGTGGTCTTTCAGCATATCATTCAGGGTGGCCCTAAAGTCGCAGTGCTCTGCAATTTGCCTTACTTCATAATGTATGTTGCAATGGTCTCTCCTGGGGCTCTCCTTGTGGAATTAAATGTATAACACTGCAGGATGACTGAGGGCTTTGGATGATAGTGTGCCTTTACCAAATCCACTGCTTCCATGAATGAACTTGAATTTGGCACATTTGGGGATATAAGGCTGTGGATTACACTATAGGACTGGGTCCCACACGCACTTAAAAGGATTACCTTCTTCTTCCCTTCCTCCTCTATTCCATTGGCCATAAAATAATAACCTAGACCTTCTATACACTGTGTCCAATCGTCAATGAAGAGACGAAAGGAATCTAATCGACTGAATAGAGGCATTTTTCCAGCAGCACATTTCTGTTTAGCAACCTGACTTCAACCTCAACAGATTCTGTACTCACAGTCTAGGGACCACACATCTTCTGTTTCATCCTTTTCACCAATGTAATAACTTTGACTCATCAGTGAGGTATGAAACATCTAATGTTTATTTACAACTTTCTATCTTGCAGCTTTGTGGCTGCCTGTCAGCATCTGATATCAATCTGAGGCAAAAGCTCGTGCTTGCTATATGGTGAACCCTACACTCTGGTCCCCTGATTGGTTTTCCCAGGTCATGTGACCCTATCAGCCAATCACCCCTGAAAGTTGACAGACACCATAGTTATCAAACATGATTTCCTTTTCATAAATCCATGTTGACTTTATCTAATCCCGTTGATATTTTCTAAGTGTTCTATTTTAACATCTTTTATAATAGACTACACCATTTTCCCTACTACTGATGTTAGGCTAACTGGTCTGTAATTCTCTGTTTTCTCCTTCTCTCCTTTTTTACATAGCTGGGTTACATTTGCCACCCTCCAATCCAAAGGGACTATTCCAGAATCAACAGAATTTTGGAAGATGACAGCCAAAGCATCCACTATTTCCATGGCTACCACTTTTAATGCCCTGAGCTGTAGATTGTCAGGCCCTAGGAATTTACTGGCTTTTATTGGACTTCTTATAGTCCTCATGGCTACAGTGCTGGCTTTGACAGTGACAGCTAATTGCTCCCACTACATTCGCAGTGTCTGGCTGGAGGGCCTCCATGTTCCCTGTGGTCAAATGACCTCTCTCCTTCCCTCCACTTCATGCACAAAGGCTGCAACAAAGAGCCCGGAGCACATTTTCTGCCACATTGTGCCAATTTTTGATATTTCCCCAGTGGAAAATCACTTCAGAATGACTTCCACCATCTGCTGCAGTCAAAATACACCTCCCCTTTAAGTGGGGCCTTAGCAGACTATCTTTAAGCAGCAGGGACTAGCCTGAAATTGTGCTATCCCTCTTGGGATTTGCACCTCATGATCAAGTGTGCAGCCACTCAGCAGTGCACTTAATACTGACTGAATCAGTTCAATGAACAGACAGCAGAAAGTTTGAGTGCGGCCTGTTTTGGAGGCAATGAGTGTGAGTTAACCGTGCAGCGGAAGCCCTGCACCCAGTTTCAGGCCTCATCAAATTTCACAGCTTGGTCTTTAATCTATCCCATGCTTGGTTGACCCTGTAATGATATGTATACTGTGCTCACTGTTGATGTAATATAGAGACACTGTTCAGCCATAAGAAAAAAGATTGCATCACATCAAGGTACTGTTCCAAATTGAAGCTGCAGCATTTAAGTTGCTATACTTGCAATGCCCTATTTAAACATTGTTTATAGGGATGAATCATCTGATGAATATGGATTCAGAAGATTGAAGATTCATGGAGGAGAGTCCAACTGTAGGATTGATTTTTAAATCAGAAGCACATTTGTATTTCTTTGCCAAATTTTTCTAATCCTCTCCCGAAGGCGTTGATCCAAGCTGGAATCCTTTCACAGTGCAGCTTCTTCATGTGTGACTCCAGGCAATGAATGTTAGCAGGTCTGAGCCTGGTCTGACTCACTGTGGAGCCTCCCAGCAGAGATCGCCAAACTGCTGGGCATTCTGATTGATTTGCTGCCCACTAGCACAGCTGAGCAATTGTACCATTCACCTGTCTACTCGAAAACGTGTCTGACTGCAAACTCAGTGCATTTCCAAACCAATAGGAACTTTGCCCATTTCTCTGATACCACCCATGCAGTTTATGCTACAACCACAAGCACATGGAATACCTGGGGTTCACTACCCAGGCTCATATATGAAGAATTAACCAACTGCACAGCATCTTGACAAGTGTCAGTTTTGGTTCAGTCGGAGCTCTTTTAGTGGGCGGGATTTTACGGCCTCGCTTGAGCGAGACCGGAAATTCCCGCCCACAGTCAACGGATATTTGTATTTATATGCCCCTCACCTGTTCCGATTCCGTGGCAGTCTGTGCAGTAGAATTCTGGTGCTTGTCTCCGAGTTAGAAGTTCCAGGGCTCAGATCTCTTTCCTAAGACTTGATTACACACAGCTGTCAGCTGTGACGCAGTGATTGATGTCTGGCCTCTCAGTCAAAAGACTGTAGATTTATTGTCCTACCCCAGAGATTTGAACACAAGCATTAAGCCCACTCTTCGCTGCAGTACTGAGGGTGTTCCGCTGTGTCAGCGGTCTGCTCTTTCAGGTGGACCTTAAAGATTCCATTGCACTATTTGAAGAAGATCAGGAAAATTCTCCAATATTCTTCTACCAACAGATTAGCTGGTCATTGCTGCTTGTATGGCATTGCTGTATGCTGATTGGCTGCTGTGCTTCCTGTATTACAACAGTGACTACACTTCAAAAGTATTTAATTGGCTGTAAAGTGCTTTGAGGTGCCCTGAGGTTATGAAAGATACCATATTAATGCAAGTCCTTCAGTGCAATACTGAGGGAATGTCTTATATCAGTTACTGTCTTCCAGGATGAGATGGTAAATCAAGATGTCTACTCACCCAGTGGATGCAAAGTATCCCACTCAGGGGAGTTCTTCCAGTTACCTGGTCAAGATTTATTCTTCAACCAACACTGCGAGAGTATGTTTTTTGGTCATCTAGTTTCAAAATACTGTGCACATTTTGCTGCATTTGACTACAAATGAATTGTGATTACACTTGTTATGAAATACCTTAAGACCTGAGGACATGAATGCTACCAAAAAATGTAAGTTCTTTGGAACTGTATCTCAGCATGATTCAGGAGGAGAAAACTGATAAGGAAAAGGGGGTAAAAATGTTCTGTCTTTTAGGTAAGTTACAAAATACTCTAGCTTTGTTGCTATGATTTATGGCATCCTAGAAACATTGTAGTTGGATGGCATTATTTCCAGGTATCCATTATTTTCTCTGAATTTGATGTGTAGCCTAAATTTTCTGCTAGATAGGAATTTTGAACGAAAAAATGGTGGAAAGCCATGTCTGCTGTAATTGAAATGAGCTAACCTTATTGCTTTGTCTACTGCAGCTTAATCTCAATACTCGAGGTGGACTCTGAGCAGTAGTTCCACTTCAATTGTGAATTCCCTATTTGCAATGTGAGTAAATCTCATGCTTCATCAAAAGTTCAACAAATAGAGGCTTTCTGGGTGGATGGATGCTGGTGAAAGTGGATTGTCTCGAAATGAAGGCATCATGGCAGCTGTCAGGAAAGCAAGTATTCACTTCAACTTTATAATGTTGATGGACACAAGTAAGACTGACATTGAAAAAATGAACCGTCTTTCATGTTGACATATGTTATGGCATGGAATATGGGGGGCCCGAGTGGGTTTGATCTACAACTGGGTGAATTGTGTCAGTCAGTCTGTCAAACTGTAGTGCCCTGCCCTGTTGCTGCCACTTTTCCAATGGAACACTAGTTTAGTGTAGTGACCTATGGTTCTGGACTCATGCACATTGCTATTGGCTATTATTAGTGGCAGACTGGGATGACCCATTCAGAGCAATTATGACCTTTAGAGGTGTGGTATCTATGGACCATGTCTAACATCCAAGCCTATCCTCTCTTTGTCATCAATATTCTATACTTTAAGTTTATGATTGTTCAATGATCATTTCAAATGATACTTCTGTTGTACAAAGCATGTTAAGGAAATAGAGTACTGCGCAATCACTTTGTTTCTTTGGTGGAATTTAATCCAGCCAATGGGAACTGGTAGTGAGGTGGGCAGGGCGATGGAATCAAGAGAATAGGTGGTGTTTGAAATGTCCTTTCCTTCCCGATTCTGCAACCCAGTCAAGAGCAGGGAAGGTCAAGGTTTGTCAACTAAGGCTGTTAAATGGGCAATTAAGGGTCACTTGAGGGCCTCTTCCCACTAGCAATGGCATTCTAGTAAAAGCTACTGGCCTCCCTGCATGCTCAGGGTGAGCCCTGCTGATCAGAGACCTTGTGCCCCATGGAGGGTCACATGGTATTAATGGCAAACGCTGCTGAAATCTCCTGCTGTCCTCCCCCAGCAATGGCTGTGCTCCTCCCACTTCACTGGGGCCAGCTAAACTGCCCAAACCTGCACACTGGTGTTCCAGGCCTGCTCCATGTTGCTGGTCCTGGCTGGGTGCAGTTCCAAGAGTGGCCATAGCTCCCAATGGAGCTGCTGGAACTGAAGAACTGCCTGCCTCTGCTCTGATTGGGAGTTAATTGCCTAAAGTTTACAAAACCTTATTGGACCTCCTGGAAATGCCATTATAGGACCACAGCCTGCTTTCCAGCCTACCATCTGGAACATTACTAGCAGTATTAAATTCAAGAAACTTGTCTGCAAACATCAGCAGCAACTTCCTGACATTGTTAATATTCACAAATGAAGCTAGTGACATCTAAAAAAAACCAAGCAAACCTAACCAGAGAGGTTGCTGTGGAGAATTAAAATCCTTGTACAGAATTAACTTTTAAAGTCAGAATAATTGGTGGTGATTTCAAACCTCACAAAGTGGGTAGGTCTAACTCAAATAGGCGATAGAAATGCTTATACCAGTCCACAATCTAATTTCATCACATTAGTTCAGTTTTTAAAGGAGATGGAATCAGGAGGACAGACTAACCCACTCCCAGGAGATCGGTCATTTCAATATTATAATGGCACTGCTTGCCTCACATTCAATCTCCTGGATTCAGGCATTTCCAAATACCGGTTGTGTGCAGCTAAGCAGCTTTCCACACCCACAATCGAATGCACCCATAGTGCACAATTTCTTCTCCAAAGGATCCTTCCAAACTCCCTCAGCCAAGCCACTGGCTGACATCTCCGATTCCCCCCTGCACTCTGCCCTGCTCCACTGTGTCTCTAAACCTCCAATGTATCTCCAATCCAAAGACTCTGATCTTCTGTTGCCTCTGAAGCCCTGATATATGTACTGGATTACATTGAAATAAACTTTGAGACTCGGGCCCATATTGTTACCATGATGGACAGAGTCTCATCAGGTGAGTGTCCTAAGCCCAACCAACTTTAGCTGCTTCATCAATGACTTTCCCTCCATCGTAAGGTCAGAAGTGTGGATGTTGGTTGATGATTGCACCATGTTCACCATTCACAACTGCTCAGATAATGAAGCAGTCCATGCCCATATGCAGCAAGACCTGGACAACATTCAGGCTTGGGCTGATAAATGGCAAGTAAGATTTGCACCACACAAGTACTGGGCAATGACCATCCCCAACAAGAGAGAATCCAACCATCTCCTCTTAACATTCAATGGCATTGCCATCACTGAATTCCCCACGATGAACATCTTGAGGGTTACCATTGAACAGAAACTCAACTGCACCAACCATTTAAATACTGTGGCTGCAAGAGCAGGTCAGAGACTAGGGATTCTGCAGTGAGTAACTCATTTCCTGACCTCCCCTGAGTCTGTACACCATCTACAAGTAACAAGTCAGAGGTGTAATGGAATTCTCTCAAATTGTTTAGATGAGTGAAGCTCCAACAACAATCAGGAAGCTTGACACCATCAAGGACAAAGGCCGCTTGAGTGGCAGCCCATGCATCAACGTCAACATTCACTCCCTCCACTACAATTGCACAGTGGCAGCAATGTGTACCATCTACAAGATGCACTGCAGTGATTCACCAAGATTCATTCCAAACCAATGATCTCTACCGCCGAGAAGGGCAGGGACAACAGATACATGGGATAACCACCACTTGGAAGCTCCCCTTCCAAGCCACATACCATCCTGACTTGATCTATATTGGCGTTCTTTCACTATCACTGGGTCAAAATCCTGAAACTCCCTCCCGAACAGTGCTGTGGGTCTGCAACAGTTCAAGAAGGTGGCTCACCATCACTTCTTACCACAGGTCACAAATGGCATCCAATGTGACAAAGGCAAATTATGCCTTCTCACTTTTCGAACCTATCTTCAGCCTTTGACACACACTTGACTACACTATCCTCCTCCAATGCCTCTCCACTCATACCCCACTGAGTGGAGCTGTTTTCATCTGGTTCCATTCTTATCTATCCAAATCCAGGTTAGAGTACCAGTTGCAATGTCTCCTCCTCGCTTCTGCACTATTACATCCCCTAGGATCTATCCTTGGTCCATCCTACTTCTCACCTACATGCTCCCTCTTAGCGACATCATCTGAAAGGACAACAATAGTTTTCACACGTACATTATCAGTACTGATGCACCATCAATCAAGCAAAAGACTAGTTGTATGCAAGACAAATAGGCTTTTATTCACAAGAACTTGGAGCCATCCCTGTCGGAGATCTGGTCTGTACTAAAGGCTAGAGGGAGGAGCCATCGCCTTTATACCCGGACCAGGGTGAGGAGTCTTGGGCGGAGCCGACAGGGATGTGCCTCAAATACAGCTAATAAAAGATACTAACTAACAGTGGTTAACCACAACAGATAACAGATAACAGTGGTTTACCACATTCACCCCCTGTTTAAAAAACAGTCCGTCGGGGGTGAGGCAGAATGAACAATATATAGAATATAGAACAGTACAGCACAGAACAGGCCCTTCGGCCCACGATGTTGTGCCGAGCTTTATCTGAAACCAAGATCAAGCTATCCCACTCCCTATCATCCTGGTGTGCTCCATGTGCCTATCCAATAACCGCTTAAATGTTCCTAAAGTGTCTGACTCCACTATCACTGCAGGCAGTCCATTCCACACCCCAACCACTCTCTGTGTAAAGAACCTACCTCTGATATCCTTCCTGTATCTCCCACCACGAACCCTATAGTTATGCCCCCTTGTAATTGTGGTGAACCATCGTTGGTTCCCACTGGATAGTACTGAGCCAGGGGCTGGCCAGTACTACAAGGATGTACATATGTTACTGTTGGATTGTACTATTGTTGCTGTTGGGTTAGGGTAGGGTTGTTACACCTGTGTTTGTTACTGTTGTGGCACATCCCAGTCGGGCTCCGCCTCCTGGGAGAGGTATAAGAGTCCCTGCTCTGGCCGGGACCCCTTCAGTCTGTGATAGTGTACAGAAGTTCTGATAGCTTCATTAATAGTAAATAAAAGCCTTCACTTACTGAAGCCTCGAGCCTCGTGTCTAAATTGATGTGCATCAGTAATAGCTCCATCCACCCGAGGAAATAGTCTTTGAACGTTCACTCTATCTATCCCCTTCATCATTTTATAAACCTCTATTAAGTCTCCCCTCAACCTCCTCCGCTCCAGAGAGAACAGCCCTAGCTCCCTCAACCTTTCCTCATAAGACCTACCCTCCAAACCAGGCAGCATCCTGGTAAATCTCCTCTGCACTCTTTCCAGCACTTCCACATCCTTCTTATAGTGAGGTGACCAGAACTGCACACAATATTCCAAATGTGGTCTCACCAAGGTCCTGTACAGTTGCAGCATAACCCCATGGCTCTTAAACTCCAACCCCCTGTTAATAAAAGCTAACACACTATAGGCCTTCTTCACAGCTCTATCCACTTGAGTGGCAACCTTTAGAGATCTGTGGATATGGACCCCAAGATCTCTCTGTTCCTCCACAGTCTTCAGAACCCTACCTTTGACCCTGTAATCCACATTTAAATTAGACCTACCAAAATGAATCACCTCACATTTATCAGGGTTAAACTCCATTTGCCATTTTTCAGCCCAGCTTTGCATCCTATCTATGTCTCTTTGCAGCCTACAACAGCCCTCCACCTCATCCACTACTCCACCAATCTTGGTGTCATCAGCAAATTTACTGATCCACCCTTCAGCCCCCTCCTCTAAGTCATTATTAAAAATCACAAAGAGCAGAGGACCAAGCACTGATCCCTGTGGCACTCCGCTGTACAATATTTACAGGTTCAGTCTATCTGGAGGCTTGCTCTGCCGCTGTGACCGCCGTAGTGCCGGTTCCAATGTAGGTTCAGGTCGCGGTGTCGTTTCAAGCGCCAGGATGTTGTTGTCATCTGTAGTTTCGTCCGATCGTCGAGTGCGTGGTGACGACTCCTGGGGCTCAGGCGAGCTGTATACGGGGGTGAGAGGAGTGAATAGTGGTTCTGATGTGGTAGGGACAAAGTTGGGGGTGAGGGGTTGGGGGCCATAGTGGTCCCTGAGTCATCTGCAGACGCTAGGTCACGGATAGATACCGTGTCCTCCCGCCCCTCAGAGTACGCCACATAGGCGTACTGGGGGTTGACGTGGAGGAGTTGAACCCTTTCGACCAGGGGGTCAGACTTACGGGTCCTGGCATGCTTCTGAAGCAGGACAGGGCCCGGGTATGCCAGCCACGACAGTAGTGAAGCCCCTGAGGAAGACTTCCTGGGGAACACGAACATCCGTTCGTGGGGGGTGGCATGGGTTGCCGTGCACAGGAGGGACCTAATGGAGTGTAGTGCCTCCGGCAGGACCTCTTGCCAGCGGGTGACTGGAAGGCCTTTAGACCGTAGCACTAGTAAAACGGTCTTCCAGACTGTTGCGTTCTCTCTCTCCACCTGTCCGTTTCCCCAGGAGTTGTAGCTAGTAGTCCTACTCGAGCTATACCTTTGGAGAGCAGGTACCGTCGCAGTTCATCACTCATGAAGGAGGATCCCCGGTCACTATGGATATAGCTGGGGAAACCAAACAGAGTGAAGAGGCTGCGCAGGGCCCTGATGACCGTGGCCGGGGACATATCTGGGCAGGGAATCGCGAAGGGGAAACGTGAATACTCGTCAATGACATTGAGGAAATATATGTTGCGATCAGATGAGGGGAGGGGGCCTTTGAAGTCAATGCTTAGGCGTTCAAAGGGGCGGGTGGCTTTTATGAGCTGTGCCCTGTCTGGTCGGTAGAAGTGCGGCTTGCATTCCGCGCAGACCTGGCAGTTTCGAGTTATGGACCTGACATCCTCAATGGAGTAGGGCAGGTTACGGGCTCTAATGAAGTGAAAAAACCTGGTGACCCCCGGGTGGCAGAGGTCGTTGTGGAGAGCCTGTAACCGGTCCACCTGCGCACTGGCACATGTTCCACGGGACAGGGCATCAGGTGGTTCATTGAGCTTCCCGGGCCAATACAAAATATCGTAATTGTAGGTGGAGAGTTCGATTCTCCACCGTAATATCTTGTTGTTCTTGATCTTGCCCCATTGTGTATTGTTGAAAATGAAGGCAACGGATCGTTGGTCAACGAGTAGGGTGAACCGTTTACCAGCTAAATAGTGGCACCAGTGCCATGCAGCTTCCACTATGGCTTGGGCCTCCTTTTCGACAGAGGAGTGTCGAGTTTCGGGGCCTTGGAAGGTTCGTGAAAAGAAGGCCACGGGTCTGCCCGCCTGTTAAGGGTGGCGGCTAGGGCGCATCGCTCTCCACTTGGAACGGGATGGATTCGTCTATAGCGTGCATCGTGGCCTTCGCAATGTCAGCTTTGAAGCGGTCGAAGGCCAGACGGGCTTCTGCCGTCAGGGGAAAAGAGGTGGATTTTATGAGCGGACGGGCTTTATCCGCATAGTTGGGGACCCACTGTGCATAGTACGAGAAGAAACCCAGGCATCTTCTCAGTGCTTTGAGGCTTTGGGGAGGGGAAGTTCCAGGAGGGGACGCATACGGTCGGGATCGGGGCCGATGACCCCATTCTCCACTACGTACCCGAGATTGGCGAGGCGGTGTGTATGGAACATGCACTTCTCCTTATTGTAGGTCAGGTTAAGGAGGCTAGCCGTGTGCAGGAATCTGTGGAGGTTGGCATCGTGGTCCTGCTGGTCAGAGCCGCAGATGGTGACCTTCTGGCTACTCGAAGACAGCGGCCGGGAGAATCGAGTGCACAGTTTCTCCGTGAACTATGGGTACTCGGCAGGGCCTGTAATTGCAAGGCTGTATCCGCCGCGCAGAACACGGAGGACTTAATCCGCAATGCCTCTGTTACGGGCATCGCGTCCAACTACATTCAGCAGCGACTGCTGGAGTAAGGTGGGCTCGCTGAATCCCTAGAAGTGGCCTCCTGT
The DNA here is from genome assembly GCF_964213995.1 of Mustelus asterias. Taxonomy (NCBI): domain Eukaryota; kingdom Metazoa; phylum Chordata; class Chondrichthyes; order Carcharhiniformes; family Triakidae; genus Mustelus; species Mustelus asterias. Next base: position 94,392,947 of record NC_135804.1, read on the forward strand.
AACCTCGAGGCTTACACACCCGACCACGTGGTTGCATCGTGGGCACCACGGCCGCTGCCACCCCAGTATCTAGGAGGGCCACAGACTTACGCCACACCGCGCCCCACCAACGACTCGACTGCTGCGGCTGTTGCAGGTCCGAAGTGTTATTTTTGCAGCCTGGGGAAACACCCCCAACAACACTACCCGGCAAGGGAGGTGTTCTGCTCTGGGTGGGAGAAGAAGGGCCACTATGCTAAAGTCTGCAGGGCAAAGTCGTCCTCGAAGCCAAACAGTGCCGCCTGCGACCCGAGGGAGCCGCCATTTCAGACACCATCGGCCACGTGTGAGACAAGGGAGCCGCCATTTTGGACGCCGGTCGACCATCCTCCAGGATCCACAGTGGCAGCTGTCCAGCTAGATCAATCCCGTCCACATCAACTCACCAGGTCCATGATGGACATCCAGGTAAATGGCCACGTGGGAAATTGTTTGTTTGATTGCGAGAGTACGGAGAGTTTCATCCACCCCAATACAGTGCGCCGCTATGCCCTTTCTGTGCGGCCAGTCAAACAAACCAGTTCCTTGGCCTCAAAGTCCCACTCGGTGGATGTCCTCGGGTACTGTGTGGTGACCCTTACGGTTCGGGGGACCGAGTACGAAAATTTCAAGCTCCTGGTACTGCCACACCTCTGCGCTCCTGTGCTCCTGGGGCTCGATTTCCTGACCCATCTCAGGAGTGTCACGTTGCAGTACAACGGGCCTCTTCCCCGGCTCTCCGTCTGCAACCCACAGTTCTTAGACCGCGCACCACTTGCAGCCTTTCGACCCTTCAAGTCACCCCTCCCTCACTATTCGAACACCTCACCCCCGAATGTAAGCCTATTGCCACCAAGAGCAGGCGGTACAGTGCGGGGGACAGGACCTTCATTAGGTCCGAGGTCCAGCGGCTCCTGAAGGAAGGGATCATTGAGGCTAGTACTAGCCTCTGGAGAGCACAAGTGGTAGTGGTCAAAACTGGGGAGAAACACCGTATGGTCATCGATTACAGTCAGACCATCAACCAGTACACGCAGCTGGACGCGTATCCCCTTCCGCGCATATCTGACATGGTCAATCGGATTGCGCAATACCGGGTGTTCTCCACGATTGACCTCAAATCGGCCTAACACCAGCTCCCCATCCGTCCGGAGGACCGCAAATATACTGTTTTCGAGGCGGATGGCCGCCTCTATCACTTCCTTAGGGTCCCCTTCAGCGTCACCAATGGGGTCTCGGTTTTCCAGCGTGAGATGGACCGAATGGTGGACCAGAACGGGCTGCGGGCCACCTTCCCGTACCTGGATAACGTCACCATCTGCGGCCATGATCAGCAGGACCACAACGCAAACCTCAATAAATTCCTTCACACGGCCGCTCTCCTAAATCTGACCTATAATAAGGAGAAGTGTGTCTTCCGCACTCACCGCCTCGCCATCCTGGGTTATGTAGTGGAAAACGGGGTCATCGGCCCCGATCCTGACAGCATGCGCCCCCTCCTGGAACTTCCCCTTCCCACCAATCTTAAAGCACTGAGGAGATACCTGGGCTTCTTTTCATACTACGCCCAGTGGGTCCCTAATTATGCGGATAAGGCCCGTCCGCTTATCAAATCCACCCTTTTTCCCCCGCTTGGCCTTCGACCGCATCAAAGCGGACATCACGAAGGCCACGATGCACGCTGTGGATGAGTCAATCCCCTTCCAGGTGGAGAGTGATGCGTCTGACTTCGCCCTGGCCGCCACCCTTAACCAGGCAGGCAGACCCGTAGCCTTCTTCTCACGAACCCTCCAAGGTTCGGGAATTCGACATTCCTCTGTCGAGAAGGAGGCTCAGGCCATCGTCGAAGCGGTGCGACACTGGCGCCACTACCTAGCTGGCCGACGGTTCACCTTGTTCACAGACCAACGTTCGGTGGCTTTTATGTTCAACAACGCGCAGAGGGGCAAGATTAAGAATGATAAGATACTGAGGTGGAGGATTGAGCTCTCCACCTACAATTATGATATCTTATACCGACCTGGGAAGCTCAATGAGCCTCCGGACGCTCTGTCTCGCGGAACATGTGCTAGCGCACAAGTGAACCAGCTACAGACTCTCCACAATGACCTCTGTCACCCGGGAGTCACCATGCTCTACCATTTTATTAAGGCCCGTAACCTGCCCTATTCTGTTGAGGACGTCCGGTCTATAACCAGACACTGCCCGGTCTGCACGGAGTGTAAGCCGCATTTCTATCGGTCGGACAGGGCACACCTCATAAAAGCCACCCGCCCCTTTGAACGCCTCAGCATTGATTTCAAAGGGCCCCTTCCTTCTTCTGACCGCATCATCTATTTTCTCAACGTTATAGATGAGTACTCCCGATTCCCTTTCGCCACTCCCTGCTCGGATATGACTTCAGCCACGGTCGTCAGGGCCCTGCACGGCCTCTTCACCCTGTTCAGTTTCCTAGCTACATCCATAGCGACCGGGGATCCTTCTTCCTGAATGATGAGCTGCGTCAGTACCTGCTCTCTAAAGGCATAGCCTCAAGTAGGACTACCAGCTATAAACCCCGGGGGAAACGGACAGGTAGAGAGGGAGAATGCGACAGTCTGGAAGGCCGTTTTACTAGCGCTACGGTCTAAAGGTCTTCCAGTCACCCGCTGGCAAGAAGTCCTCCCTGATGCACTGCAGTCAATTAGGTCACTCCTGTGTACGGCTACCAATGCCACCCCCCATGAGCGGATGTTTGCTTTCCCTAGGAAGTCCTCCTCGGGAATCTCACTACCGTCGTGGCTGACGTACCCAGGCCCCGTTGTGCTCCGGAGGCATGTGCGGCCCCATAAGTCGGACCCCCGGTCAAAAAAGTCCAGCTCCTCCACGCCAACCCCCAATATGCCTATGTGGCGTATCCCGATGGGCGGGAGGACACGGTCTCTACCCGGGACCTGGCGCCTGCAGGTGCCCCGGAGTCTACTATGACCTCCCATCCCACATCCCTAGACCCCTCTGTTGTTCAGGTAGCACCAGATCCACTTACTTCTTTGTCCCCTGTATGCAGCTCGCCTGAGCCCCCGGAGTCACCACGCAGGACCCGACCAGAAGGGACGACGGCGGACTCGAGCGGTTTCACCCTGCCATCTGGAACAACACCTCAACCGGTACTACGGCGGTCACAGCGATAGATCAAACCGCCCGACAGGCTGAACCTGTGAGGGGTCGACGTCATACTTCAGCCGTGACTCGTGTATATATCTTCGTGCCTCTGTATATATTGTTCCACCCATCTCACCCCCGCCGGACTCTTTTTTTAAACAGGGGGTGAATGTGGTGACCCACTGTAATTACATATTATATCCCTGGACACACCCCTGCTGCACCTGACCCGAGACTCCTCCCTTTCCACCTGAACGAGGTATAAAGGTAACGGTTCCTCCCCCCTGCCTCAGTCTGGGCCAGGCTGACTACAAGGGTGTGTTCCAGTTCTTTGCGATTAAAAGCCTGTTATTTTCACTCACTCGCTGGAGTCCTCGTAAATTGATGGTGCATCAGTGGCATTGATTATATCATACATTCTCAAGGTTACCGCCAACATACTTTTTTTGATATTTTCTAAGAACATACGTAGAGACCTGCCACTCATGTGTTCCCTTCACAGGAAACAGTCTTACACTATATAGCTAAGCCCCTTTGCAAAGTCCCCCTTTGTATTGGTCAAGTTGAGAGCTTACAGGGTGGCTTTCCTGGAAGAAGGTCCTTTGTCCCAGTTGATCACATCCTTTTGAAAATATGAATGGCCACGGAAAATGTGAAGTTGTTTCTCTGATGCAGTTAAGCAGCTCCTACGGAGTCCTGCATTTACAGCATTCAGAGGCCTCCATATTAGAAATTATATTGTCAATAACTGCCTTGAAGCACCTTTTCAAATCTCAGTTTCTTCCACTACATTTAACTTCATTTCAGAGGCCTGCACTTTACGCTCACAATAAAGCAGTTCACTATAGTAACTGAATGCTTAATGGTGCCACAAACAATGCGATTTGTCCTCCCACAGTTGAATAATTTTTAAAAAGTGCATCATGTATCTTGAAGATTATTTTGTTACTCCTCATTCTATTAAAGCTCTTTCAGTGAGTGGAATGCCAGCTTGGCTCAGTTTCCAGGTTTGATTTCTCAGTTAATTAATTAGGAGTTTTGAATTTAAACTCAATTCCACAAAGTGGGGTAGATTTTGAAATTGTGTGATAGTGTTAAAGGTTAATAGCAAATCAGAATCTCATTTACTATCGCTCCTGATTTTTATTCCCAATGACTGCAGTTTTATAAGCTTTGCTGCAGCTATGACCACAGCAGTGAAGATACTGATAATGGGCGGGCTTTTCCAGGCTCGCTCACTCCGAAACCGGAAAATCTCACCCAAGGTCAACAGAGCTTTCCACGGTCCTCCCTTCCCTGCTCCGATACCTGTGGCAGGAGGGATGGTAAAATTCACCCGAGTGATTCAATGGCAACCTTCAAAGGCCAGATTAAAGTTAATCCAAAACCATATGAACGCAACCTAACTAATAAAAGGTAGACACAAATGCAAATTACAGAGGAACCTGGAAATCTGAAATGATAAATGGAAACTGCTGGAAATACCCAACAGGTGGGGCAACGTGAGGGTGGCATGGTGGTACAGTGGTTAACACTGCTGCCTCACAGCGCCAGGGACCCGGGTTCAATTCCAGCCTTGGGTCACTGTGTGGAGTTTGCAAATTCTCCCCGCGCCTGCGTGGGTTTCCTCTGGTTTCCTCCCACACTCCAAACATATGCGGGTTAGGTTGCCCCTACTGTTAAAGGGACTGGAGTAAATATGTGGGGTTATGGGGATAGGGCCTGGGTGGGATTAATGTCAGTGCAGCCTCAATGGGCTGAATGACCTCCTTCTGCACTGTAGGGATTCTATGATGCTATGACTGTCTATGATCTGTGAAGAGAAAAGTGGAATCAATGGCATTTCATCAGAGCTCTGCATGCATGATATCCATTATTATTATAAATAATAAAAACAGGAATACTTTATCTCAAAACAGCAGGTACAAACTCGCAAATAAATATCCTCTTGTATATCATAGAAAAATTAGCAATAAAATATTGGTAACAACTGTGAGCCACTTCAATAAACATGTATGTTTCAATGGTCAATGCTTTAGTATGATGATCTATACAGACCAACAGTGTTTGAATTGGCTGGACCTTGAATCAATAACAGCAAGCTCCTTCCTCACCTATGCAACTGTGGGGCATGTTTCTCACTCATTTCCTTTGCTGGGAGTGCAGTCCTTAATCTGTGATAATCCCCAGCCTGGTCTACTCCAGCAACTGGCATACCCTAACTCTGCTTGCTGCAGCAGTGGTCCCAGGCTACAATCTTCTCCACACTGAGGAAACCCTTTCCTAAAGTGATGCAATGTAGATAGAGTGACAGGAATTAAATGTTGTGTACATATCCTGTCGTGATGTGATGAGCTTCGCTTCTATAGGAAGATTGATTCTAGATGCTATTGTACAATAGATGGTATTGATTCCATAGCAGCCTTGGCTTGAGCAGCAAAGGTAATCAAGATAGGATTCCTCTAGCATGTTCAGTTGTATGTCCTGGGATAACAAAGTGCAGCCAGAACACCTCAGTGGTATTGTACTTGCATTTGTTGGTCCTTCACAAACTGTTTCTCCTCAGTTCTGGAATGACCCCGTGTCATAAATATTAAGGTCCACGATGTCCTTGACAGCAACATTCAGTTCTATCTATTCTTTGCTTCCATGCTCAAATGGTTGTTGCACAGATGGCATAGCTCAATGACCAAGAAGGCCAACACTGGGCGGGATTCTCCAGTCCCTCTGCAGTGAACTAAGATTTGATTGAGCGCCAAATTCTCCATCCTTTCTGGCCGCGGCGGTGGAGCATGAACATCCAGAGAATTCCAGCCATTACTCCCCAGTGAAGTTAAGCTAGGAGAAGTGCTTCCTGTAGACCTGCTGTGGGCATGGCCTCTTGCACGGTGCCCTTTTACTTTGACTTTTCCCAGCTGCTCCTGAGCTGTCCTATCTTCTTCACTTCTTTTCCTTAGCCTCCAACCCCAAAAGACAGAACCGAACCACCTGTGACTGGAATAAAACTCTTTTGAAAGAAAACAAAAGCAGACTTCAGTCAGCACAAATCATAATTCAGTTGTAGAAGGCAGAAAATCTGCAGAGTTAGCCAGCAGCCCAAAAGGACAAGTGAACCACTTTGTTTGTACTGATTTAAGTAGGGCTGCCGAAGGGTTCTTCCTGCTTGTTAGTGCCACAGGTTTCGCAGTGAGTTTCGCACGTGTTTCTGCACTCAGCCAAATCTCCATTCACTGCAGCGGGATCGGAGAATCCCCGCCGTGGGCGAGGTTGGAGGAGTCCAGCCAAGGTGTTACTCAGTGTAAGCCATAAGCATTTATCCCCTCAACTCTTAGTACCTTACCTTATCATGTAGGTGGCATCATTTCTCCAGTCCCACACATGAGCCCTTTCAGCCCTGAACACCTTAATACCACATCTCCCCCCAGGTCTTTGTCCAAATATATTTTACATTTATATTTACATACTACCCCTAAAGTCTCTGACTTCATAGATTCAATCAGTCTTGAGGTTTCACGACACTCCCTGAGTTCTTCTCAGCCTAGGAAGATCAATAGTCTCCCTTTGGAATTATTTTCTTTGACTTGGTTGTTCTTTGGTAAGAATTGCCATATCTGGTGCACTGTTGGTTTGGGACTCAAAATCTGGTTCTTCCAAATGTATGTTGGATGGTTCTCTTATCTGGGTTTAGGTTTGATCCTCTTCTTTCTCTCCTTGCTGTCATAGCTCTGATTTCATTGTATCTGCCTCATGATTAGATTTTGTGGGTTCCCTTTGCGTTTTGTATGTACCCTATCCTTGTCCCCTTTTGAAAGTTTTGTCCATCTTTCTTTACTTCTGGAGTAATGGCTCCTTATAACCTCTTGTTTATGAAGTCTGGTGCAATTCTGGACTGCTGCCTCTGGAAATAATTGTTTAGACAGGACAGGAAGTTATGAGGAAGTCATTGAATCAACATTGCGCTTTCCCTCAATTCCCTCAGAAACCCTGGTGTGGCAGTAAGCTCAGTATCTTCCAATATGGAAGAGATGGACATTGCCTGGCTTGGTTCTGTCTCTAGTTCTGGGCATGTTTGACTGTTTGCATCCTTGCCTACCACTTTTGGTAGATGGATAAGTGTAGAAGCACTGACAAACGAGTCATCACCCTTGGATGAACGTGGCATTGAACCGGTGAATTGCATCACTTGAGTTGCGTCTTCCACCTTCTCAGCAGACGTACAAAGTGATGAAGGGTTGTGGTCATAATGAAGTATTTGTTGGTCTAATTCATTCAGCATTTCTTTAGTGAGAACACATTTACTGTCTTCCTCCTGGACAGTTTTCTGGTACAGGGCTGGATTATTGGCCTCTGTGAAGAGTGTCAAAAAAATCAGTGCTGAAGTCCCAATCCAGATCTTCAGTGCAGTTGGAGGGGGTCAGATTTGGTATCATCATTGAATGTCTGCTGATTGATGGCCTCTGCTGTCTTGATGAAGTTGAGGTCTACATAATTATCTGGCTCCCCAGCGTCGGATCTGGGGAACTCCCCAAAGATGCACTGGGGAATCCCTCTCGGATTCCTATGTGAGGTTTTACACGGCAATTGTCCAGAGGCGCTAACTTCCCCTGGACAATTGCACTGTGCTGGAAACTATCTGACAAAGTGATTTAAATTGCTAATTTTGGATAGTTCTGCCAGGCTGGTTACTCTGAAAGAGTTAGAAGAAATAAAGCCACTTTTAACTTCAGTGTAAGTATTTTTAGCACCCAGAGCAAGCCCCCCACCATACCAAGCCCCGGAGCAAACCTGGGCTCTTCCCCATCCACACCACCAGCACGAGTGCCAATCTAACTCGACCCTACCTGACCCATTGTCAGGTAGAATCCATCGTTAAGGATGAGATTTCTAAATTCTTGGAAGTGCAAGGTCGGATTAAGACAAGTCAGCATGGATTAGGTAAGGGGAGGTCGTGCCTGACAAACCTGTTAGAGTTCTTTGAAGAGATAACAAATAGGTTAGACCAAGGAGAGCCAATGGATGTTATCTATCTTGACTTCCAAAAGGCCTTTGACAAGGTGCCTCACGGGAGACTGCTGAGTAAAATAAGGGCCCATGGTATTCGAGGCAAGGTACTAACATGGATTGACGATTGGCTGTCAGACAGAAGGCAGAGAGTTGGGATAAAAGGTTCTTTCTCAGAATGGCAACCGGTGACAAGTGGTGTCCCGCAGGGTTCAGTGTTGGGGCCACAGCTGTTCTCTTTATATATTAACGATCTAGATGACGGGACTGGGAGCATTCTGGCCAAGTTTGCCGATGATACAAAGATAGGTGGAGGGGCAGGTAGTATTGAGGAGGTGGGGAGGCTGCAGAAAGATTTAGACAGTTTAGGAGAGTGGTCCAAGAAGTGGCTGATGAAATTCAACGTGGGCAAGTGCGAGGTCGTACACTTTGGAAAAAAGAATAGAGGCATGGACTATTTTCTAAACGGTGACAAAATTCATAATGCTAAAGTGCAAAGGGACTTGGGAGTCCTAGTCCAGGATTCTCTAAAGGTAAACTTGCAGGTTGAGTCCGTAATTAAGAAAGCAAATGTAATGTTGTCATTTATCTCAAGAGGCTTGGAATACAAAAGCAGGGATGTACTTCTGAGGCTTTATAAAGCACTGGTTAGGCCCCATTTGGAGTACTGTGAGCAATTTTGGGCCCCACACCTCAGGAAGGACATACTGGCACTGGAGCGGGTCCAGCGGAGATTCACACGGATGATCCCAGGAATGGTAGGCCTGACATACGATGAACGTCTGAGGATCGTGGGATTATATTCATTGGAGTTTAGGAGGTTGAGGGGAGATCTGATAGAAACTTACAAGATAATGAACGGCTTAGATAGGATGGACGTAGGGAAGTTGTTTCCATTAACAGGGGAGACTAGGACGCGGGGGCACAGCCTTAGAATAAAAGGGAGTCACTTTAGAACAGAGATGAGGAGAAATTTCTTCAGCCAGAGAGTGGTGGGTCTGTGGAATTCATTGCCACAGAGGGCTGTGGAGGCCGAGACGTTGAGCGTCTTCAAGACAGAAATTGATAAATTCTTGATTTCTCGAGGAATTAAGGGCTATGGGGAGAGAGCGGGTAAATAGAGTTGAAATCAACCATGATTGAATGGTGGAGTGGACTCGATGGGCCGAATGGCCTTACTTCCGCTCCTATGTCTTATGGTCTTATGGTCTTATGGAGTATTGCCTACAATGTGCCTATGATTTGTAGCATGATTATTCCTGAGTCTGATAACTGGGTTTCAGTTGTCCTCAGCCATTGTGTTACTAGCCATGGTTCATTTTTGAACACGACTGTTACACTTGCTGCTGTATTGCATTTGAAATGAGTGATATACCTATTGACACAAACATCTGCATTCCAGCATGTGTATCTGAGATCTTTGATCTCACCCAGGAAATGTTTTTGTTCCTCAATTGCATTAATGGCCTTGTGTGTGAAGATTCACTCATTATCCTCTGTGTATCTAGATGCTTTAGTTCTGCACATCTTTCAAAAGTGTCCAAATCTTTCATAGTGAAAGTATTGCATGGTGCTTGTGGGTCAATATTCACACCTGTGGGGATTTTTGGTAGCCATGATGTGGAGATGCAGGCGTTGGACTGGGGTAAGCACAGTAAGAAGTCTCACAACACCAGGTTAAAGTCCAACAGGTTTATTTGGCAGCACTAGCTTTCAGAGCCTCAAGCTCCTTCTTCAGGTGAGTGATGTCAAATGGATGACATCCATCTACCAAAAGTGGGAAGATGTCAAATAGGTGAATGGATGTCACCTGAAGAAGGAGCTTGAGGCTCCGAAAGCTAGTGCTGCCAAATAAACCTGTTGGACTTTAACCTGGTGTTGTGAAACATCTTATTGGGCTTTTTGGTGCTGTACTGCTGGCACGGTTTAATGGCATCCTGAGCTTTTGTACCATAAGGTGTCTTTTTCCCTTTGACATTCTTTTGTTTAATAAAGCTGTACTGTCAAATGAGGGTTCGCTGAGCCTTGGTTTTCCTTCTCCTCTGAGTATGGCTCTATTTTATTTACAGACCTCCGGTTTTTTCACCACGTGTATTATCTTCTCCAAAGTTAATTTACTTTGGATTGTGGTAAGTCAGATCATCAGACTATGATGCAGACTCACATTATCATCATAATAAGATCACCATATCCGCAAGCTTCAGCCAATCAATTTACAATTCATTAATAAGGGCATCAGCTGGTTCACCTGATTTATGGACTCTGGTGAATTTGGCCCTTTTGAATTATCAAAACCTATTAAGACTTATTTGAATTTGCTTGATGTTTCATTAATGAGTTGTCTTGTTATCACGTCATCCACAATTGCATCGGTTGGGCCAAAGAGCCTGTTTCCATGCTCTATTGCTCTATGACTCTATGGCCGGGATTTTATGACCTCGCTCGGGAGGGGCTTGTAAAACCCCGCCCGAGGCCAACAGAGAATTCCATTCTGCGTGCTGGTAAAATTCCAGCCGACGGCTCTATTAGGTCAGGCACCCAGTTTTCAGAATGACTGATATGGCATTGGCTTGACCTGGTAAAAGTGATCATAGCATGTAATTAGAAGGTATTTAACATCAGAAAACAAATGCAATGGAAGCTGTAGAATTAATTCTGAAGATTAAAATAAGAAAGCCTCCAGGTTTCAGTTGAGATAATTAAAGTTTTGTTTCTGTCAGCTACCATACAGTAGCAGATGATTTCCTGGCAGCCAGAGACACGCAGGGAATTCGTAATAAAAAAAAAGATGCTTTGCTTTAGGAAGTTCCCTGGTGAATATTGATATTGTCAGCCTGAGGACAGCTTATGAAAGACAGTTCAGGTGCCAGTAACAATCAGCTCCAGCCAATTAGCTGCAAGCAGACGTGGGGCATTCCTAATTTTTGTCTTCGTTCCTGGGTGCCCCTAGGAAGACAAAACAAACAGCAGAAGCAGACCATGTAAACGTTATGCCCTCCACAGATGAACAGACACATTTAGCTTTCTCCTTCAATCCAAGTTGTCAAGTGTGAACGCACTGAGATTTTAGCTATAACCTTGCATTTCTCCTCTAGGTCTGTCAGTTTGCAAATCAGGTTACTAATCCAAACTGTCAGAACAGTGCTGCAGATTTTAACAACTTCGAGAACCAGACGTGCAGTTGGATCATTTAAAATTTAACGTTAATTTATTAGTCACAAGTAAGGCTTACATTAACACTGCAATGAAGTTACTGTGAAAATCCCCTAGTCGTTACACTCCGGCGCCTGTTTGGGTACACTGAGGGAGAATTTAGCATGGTCAATGCACCTAACCAGCACATCTTTCAGACTGTGAGAGGAAAGCAGAGCACCTGTGATATGGCAAATTGTAAAATTAAGAAAGGATAAAAGATGTGAATTTCTTTACTGTTTCAAACGTGCTTACTGCCACAGGAATGGTGTAGAAAACTGATTTCAGAGATGAGAATTCAGGCTGTACTGTCTATTTTGAAGACCGCGCAGAGGTTTCCAGCAGGAAAGATGCATACACCAATTTAACAATGGCTTGTCCCATGAGCTGCTCAGGATTCTATAAACTGGCTCCTGACGACTCCACACCTGCCCGAGGACTCACAGTTCAAGTTACTGCTAAGTTATGGCCTCTCCAGCTCTCTCCGCCATCTTGGCCCCTGTGTTCAGGGCTGATGCCTGCTCAGGAGGCCGAGAATGAGTGCATGCTTTGAAAACAAAGGGGCAGCCACTCATCTTCACATGGCTCGCTGGTCCTCCAGCAGAGACTGATTCTGTCCTGAATTTGCTACCAGTAGGCTTATCACTGACTCTTTCAGCAGCAAAAGTGGCAGAGAAACGGCCTGTGGTTGCAAGAGAGCTCCTTGTAGAACTTTCAAACTACTAGTAAGTTGAAAAAAATCTAATGGTGACCATGACGCCATTGTCATAAAAAAAACCCATCTGGTTCAATAATGTCCTTTAAGGAAGGAAATCTGCTGTCCTTACCTTACCTGGTCTGGCCAATATGTGACTCCAGATCCACAGCAATGTGGTTAACTTTCAAATGCCCTCTGAAATGCAGGGTATTTGGGAATGGGCAATAGACATTGGCCCACCCAACAACATTCAGGGCCCATAAATACATTTTTAAAAATACACATTGACTTATTCACACAAACTCACACACATCCACTCACACCCAGACCTGCTCACACAAACAGACTTGCTCACACACACTGACTTGTTCACACACAGAGGCCTTGTTCACACAAACACAGACACACACACGCACTCACACACACACACACACACACACACAAGGAAATGCAAAAGTGTGTGCTGAATGAGGGAAGATCAGGTAGACCCATGGAGCAGAAAACAGTGACAAGGTGCGTGGAGTGGGTAGAAGTGGGGTAGATATGCGGAGCGGGAATTAGCAACACGGTCCACAAAGTGGGTGGAGGTTAGATAGGCACACCAGGTGGGAAGAGGGCCTGCCCACTACCTCCTGATCAATTCCTCCTGACATAAATTGTCCAATCTTTGTGGGCTTGGGTGGGAGTGAGCCTTGTGTGTGAAAGAGGCTGTGTTTGAGAATGGCTCGGGGTGTGTGTGAATGATTCCACGTGTGTGTGTGTGAGAGAGTTTGCATTTATGAGAATGTGCACAGTAAGAAGCCTCACGTTAAAGTCCAACAGGTTTATTTGGTAGCATGAGCTTTCGGAGCACTGCTCCTTCATCAGGTGAGTGGGGGATATCGAATGTGTGTGAGCAAGATTATGGGCGGGATTTTATGGCTTCGCTCAAATGAGACCAGAAATTCCCACCCCGAGGTCAACGGAGATTTCCGTTGTCAGACCCTTGCCCGTTCCGATTCCACAGCAGCGAGGTGGTAGAGTTCTGGCCTATATGTGAGAGTGAGTCTGTGTATGAGAGAGTAAGTGAGCGAGATTGTATGTGTGTGTGAGAGTGGGTCTGTGTATGTGTGAACAGGCCTCTGTGTGTGAACAAGTCAGTGTGTGTCAGCAAGCTTGTTTGTGTGAGCGGGTCTGTGTGTGAGTGGATTTGTGTGAGTTTGTGTGAATAAGTCGATTGTATTTTTAAAAATGTATTTATGGGACTTGAGTATCATTGGGTGGGCCAGTGTTTATTATCCACCCTGCTTGTGTGTGACTGTGAGCAGGTCTGTGTGTGAGAGAGTGTGTGTATGAGAGCAGGTCTGTGTGTGTGTGTGTGTGACTGGGTGTGTGTGTGAACAGATCTGTGTGTGTGTGTGTGTGTGTGTGTGACTGGGTGTGTGTGTGTGTGTGTGTGAACAGATGCGTGTGTGAGGGTCTGTGTATGTGACTGAGTCTGTGTGTGTGAGCAGGCCTGTATGTCTGCCAAAACTGGGTGACAGTCTTTCCTTGTTTCTGTGCTATCAAGTGTAACCAGTGCATGCTGCAAGAGATGCTTCATGAGACAGGCTGTCACAGAGCTGTAGCATCTCCTGTACATTGACCTGCACATAATCTTCCAACTCCCATTAATACAGCCTCCAAAAGGCAAGGAAACCAACCATAACATCATAAAAAGGTTGCTGGAATAAAAATTACTCAGCTATCGAGAAAATCATCTTATCCCTGCATAAGGAATGTATTTTTGGTTTTGCCTTCAAATGCAGGACAAGCAAGCTCATAAAAAGCAGCATTTTTGTAAATAATAAGATAAAATGCCTCACTCTGTACGTTCACCATGGGCCGTAATGTCCAATGGAAGGGCAGTCAAATCAGATTGTCACTCCTTTCAAATGCTTTGACTGAAAGTCTAGGCATCCTATCTTGTCCAGCTGTCTGACTCAGGCCGGCTGTGACCTGGGCACTGCAGCCCATCCCTGAGAACTAGCTTTGGGAGTGGGGGTGGAAGGTAAGTGAACCATGTCCCCTTTGAAACAACGCAAGCCTTTGTAAGCTGTTTCAAATGGGGGATGGGGCAAGGTGGATTGGCTTGGGGTTGGAGGGGTCAGGTCAGGCCTTGGGAGGTTGAGGGTTGGTCAGGTTGGTATAGACATTGGGGGTGGGTGGGGCGGTTGGGTGTTGGGTTTGGCTTTGGAGATGGGGGGCGGTTGGGATTTTGAAAGTGGGTTCAGATTGGGCTGGGCAGCACTGGGGGGTGGTGGGGAGAGATCGGGTTGGACTGGGGATGGATATGGGTTGGGTCGGGCTGGGCTTTGAAGGGGAGGCAGGTAGGTCAGGTTGGGGGGTAGTCAGGTTTGGAATGAGTTTTGTGGTGGAGGAAGTCCTATGGAGGTGGATGCGGGAGTCTCTTGGAGGGTTTGGGGGTGTGAGACAAATGGTAGTGGGGACAAGGGGAGCAGGGGTGGGGAGGTGTGATTAGTGTGGGTCTGCGCAATAGTTAGCCGGAAACTAGAAGCGGTTATATTCTTCTAATGTTTTCTGGGTAACTATTGATGTAGCACAATTGGAACAATCCAAAGTTTGCAATTTAAACCACAAATTTCAGATGGTTCCCAATGTTTGCACTCCCCGACCAATAACTGCGCAAACTTTACCAGATTCACTGGAATCGGTTGCATTCTTGGACACATGCATCTCCATCAAGGACGGTCACTTCAGCACTTCACTGTACCACAAGCCCACGGATAACCTCACGATGCTCCACTTCTCCAGCTTCCATTCTAAACATATAAAAGAAGCCATCCGCTACGGACAAGCCCTCCGTATACACAGGATCTGCTCAGATGAGGAGGATCGCAACAGACACCTCCAGATGCTGAAAGATGCCCTCATAAGAACATGATATGGTGCTCGACTCATCGATCGACAGTTCCGACGCGCCATAGCGAAAAACCGCACCAACCTCCTCAGAAGACAAACACGGGATACGGTGGACAGAGTACCCTTCGTCGTCCAGTACTTCCCCGGAACGGAGAAGCTACGACATCTTCTCCAGAGCCTTCAACATGTCATCGGTGAAGACGAACATCTCGCCAAGGCCATCCCCACAGCTCCACTTCTTGCCTTCAAACAACCGCACAACCTCAAACAGACCATTGTCCGCAGCAAACTACCCACCCTTCAGAACAGTGACCACGATACCACACAACACTGCCACAGCAACCTCTGCAAGATGTGCCGGATCATCGACATGGATGCCATCATCTCACTTGAGAACACCATCCACCAGGTATACGGTACATACTCTTACAACTCGGCCAACGTTGTCTACCTGATACGCTGCAGGAAAGGATGTCCCAAGGCATGGTACATTGGGGAGACCATGCAGATGCTACGACAACGGATGAATGAACACCGCTCGACAATCACCAGGCAAGACTGTTCTCTTCCTGTTGGGGAACACTTCAGCAGTCACGGGCATTTGGCCTCTGATCTTCGGGTAAGCGTTCTCCAAGTGGCCTTCATGACGCACGACAACGTAGAATCGCTGAGCAGAAACTGATAGCCAACTTCCGCACACATGAGGACGGCCTCAACCGGGATGTTGGGTTCATGTCACACTATCTGTAACCCCCATGACTTGCAAAATCTCACTAACTGTCCTGGCTGGAGACAATACACATCTCTTTAACCTGTGCTTAACCCTCTCTCCACTCACATTGTCTGTACCTTTAAGACTTTATTACCTGTAAAGACTCGCATTCCAACCATTATTTTGTAAATTGAGTTTGTGTCTATATGCCCTGTTTGTGAACAGAACTCCCACTCACCTAATGAAGGAGCAGTGTCCGACAGCTAGTGGCTTGTGCTACCAAATAAACCTGTTGGACTTTAACCTGATGTTGTGAGACTTCTTACTGTGCTTACCCCAGTCCAACGCCGGCATCTCCACGTCAAACTTTACTCATCAGATATGATGTCCTGGAACTCGAAACAAGGACACAGTGTTCCCAAGGACCAAGAGCTGTGAGGGTAGAGGTTGTAAGACACTTTATATTCACAGTCCAATGTTTGGGCACTTACAGAAAGATGCTAAAAATGAAAGTCTGAGATGCCGGGAAGAAACAATAGATGAAATTGAATGTTGGCCCAGGGAGTGGCGAGCTAGGCGGGCAGCACGTCGAACCACACGGGAAGCACCACGATCAATCCCCGAAAGGGATAGATTCTCCCAGTAATGGGGAGGAAGCAAGATAGCAAAACTAATGGCGTGTGGCTGGAAAGTCATTTTTAATGCCTTGGGGGGTAATGAATACTCATTAAACCGCAGCGATTAGTGAGTCACTGCTACCTTTGTGATTAAGTTGGAAGTGCATGGGAATCAGTTTCCCCACCTGTTAAAATTGGCAGTGAGCAGGCAAGAGAATCTTCAAGGTGAGCCAGTCGGAGCTATCTGCTCGTGCACAGAGATTTTGTTGGAAGAGGGGAGAAGAGGTTGAGAAGCATAGCAGGTAAAATCGAGGGTTACTGAGGGATGGATGAGGGTAAGCCTGGACAAGGCCAAGGGAGAGCTCAGGGTCCAGGAGCTTGGCAACTGTGGAAGAGGCCATTAATCTACAGACACAAGGCTTTTGGGGAAGGCCAGCTCACCATTGGAAGACACACCCTTTCCCATGGTTCTGATTTCCGTTGAATGTCTGGAAGCAAAGTGTGTCTGCTCCACCCAGTGTTTCTGGAGCCTCAGGCAGAGGAGGAACAGTGGGGAGGAAGGATGGAACTGGTTCCAGCCGAAGAGTGGCCAGATGGCCTTGACTGGACGCAGCCTGTGGCAGAACCAGATGCTGAAGGCAGACAGAAGGAGCCAACTAGGTGTCAGTCCAATGCAGGGAAATACTACAATGCCGAGTCTACCACTCCCATCTCAACTGCCTTTTGATGGCAGGGGGGCAATGCCAATGATGAGTGAGGATGTGACCTGTCAGTGACCTGTGCGTCCTGCTGCAGGGTGACCTGCTACCTCTTGGACTCAGAGGGAACCCAGTGCCAGTGGCTTTAAAAGTCACTGTGGTATTAAACTTCTTGTGGTGAACCATTGTTGGTTACCACCAGGAGTGCTGAGCCATGGTTTGGCCAGCACTATGAGTCTGTAGATATGTTACTGTTGGGGTTAGGGTTGGGCTCTTCTACCTGTTAATATAGTCCTATGGTACACCCCAGTTGGCTCCGCCTTCCGGGAGAGGTATAAAGGTTACTGCTCTGCCTGGTGACCCTTTAGTCTGGGATTGTATATTGTATATAGTAGCTCTGTTATTGTTGGCAATAAAAGCCTTTATTTCCCAGGTACATCCAGCCTCCCGTGTGATTAATCGCGCATCACTTCTCCATCCGCAGCTCCTATCAGGGCTCCAACAGGGAATGGTCATGGCATTTCACAGGCAGCCACACAGCACTGTGACAGAGAGGTCATGAATTCCCTCTTTAAAAGGGTCAGAAAGTTTTTGCAGTTCAGAATGGAATCACTGAGCCAGTCAAACATCAGTGAACTTCGGGCATCACGGGTTTCCCACAGCCCAAGGGGCTGACTGCATGTATGTGGTGATCAGAGTTCCCCGACCAGCCTGCATCATTTATCAGCAGAAAAGAGTTCCTCTCCATTCATGTTCAATTGGTATGTGACCACGGGAGATGTATCGACCAGGTGTTTATTCGCTTCCCAGGAAGCTCTCATGATACTTACTTTCTTCACCATTCCCATGTGCCACACTTCTTTGAGTACCTCGCATGCCAGCAGAGATGGATTCTGGGTGAAGGGTTGTCCCCTTAGGAGCTGGCTGATGACACCAATGAAGCAGACTTGACCTCCAGCCAAGGAGTTCTCCAATGAATCCCATGGATCCACAAGAGTGACTATAGAGAAGACAATCAGATTGTTAAAGGTGAGGTTCTGCTGTCTGGATTGCTCGGACACCTCAGAGCATCTCCAGGATCATAGGTGTCTGCTGTGCATTACACAACCTCATGCATGCAGCAAAGGCGGGGTAGGGGCTGACCATTGATCTAGAGGAGCCACATTCCTCCTGTGGAGGAGGGATCAGAGCAGGTAGGCCTGACCTTCTGCACCAGATATGAGGGTAATGGAGGGAGGCCCATAAGTTTCTCATTCTCAACAGGTTTCTGAAGGCACAATGCCTTTGAGAAGCCATCAGCTCTGGGTCTTATATCCATGTAACCTCTGCATCTCCACCCAAAACAGCTCAGCACCATCTGCCAACAAGCCACTCCAATCACAGAGATCTCCATATTTTATGTTACCCAGTCAGGCTTGCTACTTATTCTACAAGCGATTACACTGCTCACCGGGTCACTACAATAAGAACATCCACCACACATAAAGTGAACAAGACTATTTACTCATACACTGACAAAAAAATGCAAAATAACATTTGAACATCCGTGTCACTCTTGTGCACCTATATGCTCTTTCTTTTATGTTTACAGTTGCTAAAGTATGGTGCAACTTCAACATCTGCAGTTCAAGTGGAGGCAGGCTGCTGAGTATGACACCCTGTTGCCTGGAGTAACCTTGGTAGCCATAATGTGATTGCCTGAGGCCTGGATGTTTGCATCATGTTGAGGGGCTCCTGGGTGCACCTTCTTTGATCTTGGCTGCTGCAGGCACTGGGGATCACTGGCAGAATGGCTTGGAGTGCCCTGAATTGAGCACCAAGAAGAGTCTGCTTGACTCTCTTGGTGTGCAATGGCAACCCTCTAACTAGCAGAGGAGAAAGGCCAACTGGATGGACGTGCAGATATCTCAATCCTCCTCTTGGCTGGCCACCACCGCATGTAGCCCTTGAATTGAATTGAATTAATTTATTATTGTCACATGTATTAGCATACAGTGAAAAATATTGTTACTTGCGCGCTATACTGACAAAGAATACCATTCGTAGAGAAAGAAACGAGAAAGTGCAGAATGTAGTGTAGTTTTAGAAGCATAGAATGAGAATAAAAGATAGAATTAGAAGGTATGCTGGGCACAGCTGGCAAGAAGTCGCCTCGCTTTGGAGCCATCTTGAAAAAGAAATGAGCAGGGAAATGGCATGCTGGTCCATTTTGTGGCGCCAGTGTACCTTTAAGAAATGTTTTCTTTAAATCATGTTCCCTGCAGTTGTAAGCAGACCTTTTCAGTTTTTTTCTCATTGTTGCCAGACCATCTGCTGGAAGTCCTTTTATTGTTACTTCAATGGCTTAAGTGGGGTTTTGTTTATTTTTCCTCTGGGATCTTTTATAACCTTGCATTGTGAGGGAGAAGATTGATTGACAAGTCAAAGTTAGCTGGTTCCTCCTGAGGAAAAAAATCTAAGGGATTCATTTTTAGTTTTAGTTTTGAAGGAATGGGCATCAAGCTGGAAAGCAGTGTTTTTCTCTCTCTCTCTGGTATTATAGAATCTGTTGTTAACTGGAAGTAAGGTTCCTGGTCTTCCTGGGGTAGAAAATCTGCTGTTGGTGTTGGCTTGACTGAAGTCTCTGATGTTTTGGGAAGCTGTTCTAACTTCAAGCTTGTTTGTGAATGCATCAAGAGAACTGCAACATCCAAAGGACAAAATTCTTTGCTGTGTTAAACCTGAGGTTTGGTTAATGGGATTTGTTTCATTGGAACAATGTTTAACTGTTAAGGTTTATACAATATCATGATTGTTATTTTTCTGGTTTGTAATTGGTAAAAGTTATTGCTGATTTTCTTTCTATACATATAAACTGTATTCTTAAATAAACTTTGTTTGATAAAAGCTCCTTAGTGTGCCATTTGAATCATACCTGAAGTGAAACATCTCATGCTTACCCTAGTCAAATTCAAAGTGCAAAACTTATGATCCAGGCGGATATCATAAAACATTTTGGAGTTTCTGACCTGAATTATAACAGTGCGCATATCCAGCATCCTGTGACTGGTCTACTGAGCCTGGCTCTCCATGACTGTCAGCAGGCTCTTCATGGAGGAAAGAAATGCTTCCTGAGACACGATGGAACTCATGACCTGAATGGTCTCGGCCACCTCATGTGCATGACTGCACAATGCTTTTGGCAGCTTCACAGATGCTCCCCCGCCTATGACTGCTCCTCCAGAATGTTTTGTATGGCCATCATCAGATACCCATTATCATCTTGGGCCTCAATATGGAACTGGTCTCCAACAGTCCTCCAGATGTCAGTTCCATCAATTGCCTCAGCTTCCATCAGATGCTCTGGCTTGTCTGTGATATGTTCACCGTGCAAATTGTGATCCTAGTTAGAATCATGTTCGCATATCCACCATAGTGACTGTCTCTGCACTCGAGTAGGCAAAAGGAAAAGATGTGATGATACACCTTCTGAGACTTCGACCTCTTCCTCAGAGAGTCATCGGCAGGGTTATGGATGATGGAGCAAGCCATCCCTCTGGAATATGAGTACACAAAAAATGAAGTTCCCGTTAGTCACAATCCCTCTTACCATCTCTCCCCAATGTACATCTCCTTTCTGCCCAGACCAAGTTGAGGCCTCCTCATTCTCTTCTTTCTGCACTCCTACTTTGTCGACAATGACTGGGGTGGCACGATGGCACAGTGGTTAGCACTGCTGCCTCA
The DNA here is from genome assembly GCF_964213995.1 of Mustelus asterias. NCBI lineage: Eukaryota > Metazoa > Chordata > Chondrichthyes > Carcharhiniformes > Triakidae > Mustelus > Mustelus asterias. The sequence continues at coordinate 94,413,647 of NC_135804.1, forward strand.
TAGCACCAAGGACCTGGTTTCAATTCCGGCCTGAGGTGACTGTGTGGAGTTTACACGTTCTCCCCATATCTGCGTGGGTTTGCTCCGGTTTCCTCCAACAGTTCAAAGATGTGTAGGTTAGGCTAATTGGCCATGCTAAATTGCCCCTTAGTGTCAGGGGGATTAGCAACGGTAGATGGGGATTATGGGGTTAGGGCTTGGGCGGGTTTGTGGTCAGTGCAGGCTCGATGGGCCGAATGGCCTCCTTCTGTACTGTAGAGATTCTAGGATTCTATGATTGCCCGGCCACTCTCGAGTCAATTGTACTTTTCCTTCCTCCGCAAGTTAGAATGTCTTTGTGTTGAGCACTCCTGCACCTGTCTTTGCATGTTCTTTGTCATTAGGTACCATTTTCTCCTGCAGACGGAAGGGGAGCAACTCTCAGATCAATGGACAACTCACATGCTAATCAGCATGCAATTGTTTGATAGATAATGGGGCCTCTGGGCTAACCTGCCACACTCCCACTCAATCTCACAGCACTTGCAGGAAGATGGAAACATGAGCATGCAAATTCTGGCCCACATGCATCCAAGCCTCATGATGCATCTGTTGCTGCATCTTACACTTCATTCACCTGCCTACCCAGCCCCTTTCCTCATGGAGACAAATTCCTTGTTCCCTCATGAGGAGCACATTGATCAGTAAGATCAGTAACCTCCTGCCCGCCCTTGTTGCATTACTGGCTGCACCCCCCCCCCCCCACCCCACGCCCCCCCCCCCCCCCCGCCCCAATGTTTCTAGCATGTTAATTGGCCGACTGCCATGTAGAGATGGTTGGCCAGCCTTTCCCACTTTGAGCGGTATGCCATGCACTTCTGCTACCCACACCAGGACAACTAAATTCTACCCACTGCGACTGTGAGTGAATTTTTCCCATCTCGAGTCCTGGCAGAATGTTAATTCATGTTTAAATTCTTTCTGAACATTGATAGAGCATTTTCTGCTTTTATTTGACGTATCCACCATTTGGCATTTCTTTTCATCTCTGAAAGTTCCCACTCCTCAGAGGCACAGGGAGAAATTATCAGCCTGATCCAGAACAGCAGGAAGATTGTTAATGTAGATGGCAGTGGGAGTGTGGAGGTGGTGTATATTATAGAAAGGAGAACATCATGACCTGGGATTATTACAAATCTATGTTTCTTCAATTGACATTTCGACTTGAGGACACTGAGGGATGTGTTTTTCATTTATTCTATCTCAGTGAGTTGCAAAGTATAACAGATCAGCATGGAGGTGCAGAAAATTAGCAAGCAAACAAATCCGAGATGTGGAATATTTTGTGTGCGTTTGATGTGTATCAGCCTGTAAAATGTAAAAATAGGCCTGCGATTGGAACCAAAGATTTTTAACAGTTGCAATTCTGTCATATTTTACAAACATATAAAAAATTGGCAAGAAAATACATTTGCAATTTACAAATATTCTGTGCTCCAAGATTTTGTGAAGTTATCCCAATCAACTAATCTTGCAAGATGTGTAAATTGTCCCAAGACGTTTAAATTAGGGGGATTAGCAGGGTAAATACATGGGGTTACGGGGATAGGAACTGGGTGGGATTGTAGTTGGTGCAGGCTTGATAGGCTGAATGACCTCCTTCTGAGCCGCACGGTGGCACAGTGGTTAGCACTGCGGCCTCACGCTGCCAGGGACCCAGGTTCGATTCCCGGCACATTCTCCCTGTGTCTGTGTAGGTTTCCTCTGGGTGCTCCGGTTTCCTCCCACTGTCCACACATGTGCAGGTTAGGTTGATTGGCTATGCTAAATTGCCCCTGAGTATTAGGGGGATTAGCAGGGTTAATACATGTGGTTACATGGATATAGCCTGGGTAGGATTGTTGTTGGTGCGGACTCGATGGGCCGATTGGCCTCCTTCTGCGCTGTAGGGATTCTATAAATCTAAAATTGGGGGGGGAAACAGCTCAGACATAAATGTTTCCTTATTAGATTGATTGATCTTCTCCCACGAAAGAGTGATATCCACGATAAAATATTTGTAATTACACTTCATCTTTCCAATCCTAAATATACTAATGTTTGGTTCCATTTTGGAATGACCACCCTCAATGATGAAGGAACTCCCAGCACATCAGTACAATAAACAAGATTGAGGCATTTGTAACCATCTTCAGCCAGAAATGCTGAGTGGATGATCCATCTCGGCCTCTTCCTGAGGTCTCCAGATTCACAGATGCCAGTCTTCAGCCATTGCAATTCACTCCAAGTGCTATCAAGAAATGGCTGAAGGCACTGGATAAAGTAAAGGGTATGGACCCTGATGACGTCCCAATAGTAATTCCAAGGACTTGTGCACCAGAATTAGCTGTACCCCATTCTACACTGTTCCAGCACAGCCACACAAGGGAATTACCACCTCCAACAAGAGAGCATTTAACCATCCCTCCTTGATATTCGATGGTATTACCATTACTGAATCTCCTACCATCCACATCCTGGGATTACCAGTGGCCAGAAACTGAACTGGACCAGTCATATGAATACTGTTGCTATAAGAGCAGGTATAAAGGGCAGCACAGTGTCACAGTGTCTCACAGCGTCAGTGACCCAGGTTCAATTCTGGCCTCAGGTAACTGTCTGTGTGGAGTTTCCATGTTCTTCCCGTGTGTGTTTGGATTTTCCCCCACACTTCAAAGATGTGTGGGTTAGGTTGATTTGCCATACTAAATTTCCCCTTCGTGTCAGGGGGATTAGCAAGGTAAATACATGGGATTACTGCGATAGGGCATGGGTGGGATTGTTGTGGGTGCAGGCTCAATGGGCCAAATGGCCTCCTTCTGCACTGTAGGGATTCTATGATTCTAAGAGGCTAGGAATTCTGTGGAGAGTAACTCACTTCCTGACTCCCAAAAGCCTGTCCATTCTCTACAAGTCACATGCCAGGAGTATGATGAAATATTATCCGTTTGCCTGAACAAACAACACCAATAAGACTCAAGCAACTCAAACCCATTTAGGAAAAAGGAACTTGCTTGATCAGTACCTCATCAACCAGCCTAAATATTCACTCCCTCCACCAATGCATAGTGGCAGCACTGTGTACCATCTATAAAATGCACGGCAGCAACTTGTCAACACACCTTTGACAGCATTTTTCAAACACATGAGCCCTGCCACCTAGATAGACAAGGGCAGCAGACACAAAGGAGGACCATTGCCTGCACGTTTCCCTCCATTCCAACACTGTTATGTTCTTCTCTTCAATGTAAACGTACTACTCATACACAAGGATCAATGAAACAGAAATGTGGGCTCTTTATTTGAAAATGAGACCAGGTACAAATAGATTTAACTTGGATGCTATAGATATTACATTGAATGTGTACCACTGCTGCTTGCAGATTGAATTCTAATCATGGGACTAATCTCGTCAAGATGTGTAATGAGTGACAATAGTTTAAGACTGTAATAGCATCCCCCACACCATTTGGCAATTTGTGTATGTATATAAAAGTAAAAGTAAAGTAAGGTATTTTTATTAGTCACAAGTAGGCTTACATTAACTCTGCAATGAAGTTACTGTGAAATTCCCCGAGTCACCACACTGTGGCGCCTGTTCGGGTCAATGCACCTAACCAGCACATGGGAGGAAACAGGAGCACCCAGAGGGAACACAGGGAGAACGTGCAAACTCCACACAGTGACCCAAGCCGGGAATCAAACCCAGGTCCCTGGTGCTGTGAGACAGCAGTGCTCACCACTGTGTCACCGATAAGCAAATCAGTTTCCGTTAAGTATTTGAACTCCATGTGCATGCACCAGGCTTTCTCTGTCCTGCAAGATATTGGAGTATTGCAATGAGATATGATTGTGGATCTTCCCTAGTTGAACGCATTTGGGTTGGAGAAGCTTCCAGCAAAACAGCAGAGGAATTGTGAGGGTTTTTTTTGCTGAGAAATATGCTTAAAAATTTAGCCTTAGAGAAAAGGCTGTTTGTACACATGGGTGGAGGGAGCTTCAGATATGCATCTGGGAGAGTACAACCATGACCAAGTGTATGTGGAGCGACTTGAGATGTTCTCCACTGTTAATAGTATCTTCAAAGATTTTGATAATCCAGTTGTTAATCAGGCAGTGGGGGAATAGAAAAGGGTGACCTTTTTGATGGAAGCAGGCCCAAAAGAGCATGAAACACTCAAGAATTTGCCAAAAGACACGTTGCTGACGGACATTTTGTATAAACTTGGGAAACACTACAATCCCAAGCATTGGAGATTGCTTTGGAACAAAGATTCAGTTATCCAGTGAGGCATTGGAGAGTTTATCATTGTCTTGAAAAACAGTCCATGTAATTTTGGAGAATTTCAAGAGAGCATTGAGGGACTGATTTATGTTTGGTTTAAAAAAGTGAACAAATTTGCAGTAAGTTACTTGTAAGTTAAATTTTGAAATAACTTGTCAAACAGCATTGCACATGGACATGGCGGAATGTGACTCTGAGAAGTCTGAGTTAACAATCATTAAATCATCTGCTGGAGTAAATAAGCTGCAGCTGAGTAAGCAGAATGTCCCAATAGTGATAGTTAGTAGTAGCAGAGGTATGACAAAGTTCTCTTATTGATGCTTTGGCCAACATTGGGCATAGAATTGCCAATTTTGAAGGCAGAGTTCTACTGCTGCAAGAAGAAGAGTCATCTTGCCAAGGCATGTCAGAAGAATGTAAATGGAGAAAACATTGGCATACAGTTGTTGAACAGTACCCGGTCGATGAAAGGTCGGCCGAGACTCATACGATCCAAAGCACAAGGATGTTCAGTGGAAATTTGCAGTCCAAGTAGCATTGGATTCAAGTAAACATGAAGGTCAGCGTGGGTATATCTGTTAGTCCATCAGAGGTTGAGTAAGCATCAGTTAGAGAAATCACGAACACAATTACAAAGGTATGGAGAGAAAATCCCCATAATGGAAAGAGTGTCGATTGCTGTCACATACACGGAGCAAGGTGCAAAATTGTCCATCATTGTAATGAAGGGTGAAAACCCAACCTTGTTAGGAAGACACTGGTTAACAATACTTAAATTAAACTGCAATAAGGCTTGTTTTACAGAGAATTCACAATGCAAGACATTGTGATCCTCAAACATCCTCATGTGTTTAGTGAAATCAGCAAATCAATTTGAGGATTAAAGGTTAACATTCAGGTCCAAACCAATGCAAGGCCAGTATAGACCAACCTCATACAGTGCTCAATACTCCAAGGGAGAAAGTAGAGCATGAACTGAAAAGACTTGCAGCTGAGGCTGAGAACTGTGTCCCAGATCTTGAGAAACCGGATATACCCCTAAAGATATCCTATGGGACCCCTTGGAAGTTCCAACACAACAAATCTGTGAGAATTGCCAAGGAAATTTGAGCTCCTGTTGGGCAATTCTCCCCCCCCCCCCCCCCCCCCACCCATCCTCCCCAAGACCTGCTGCAAGGTCTTGATGGTAACTAGTGGGGTTGGGGTTGTTCTCCTTGGACTGGGGTTGTTCTCCTTGGAAAGACGGAGGATGAGGGGAGACTTAATAGAGGTGTATAAAATTATGAAAGGCATAGATAGGGTGAACGGTGGGAAGCTTTTCCCCGGGTCGGTGGTGACGTTCACGAGGGGTCATAGGTTCAAGGTGAAGGGGGGGGAGGTTTAACACAGATATCAGAAGGACATATTTCACACAGAGGGTCGTGGGGGCCTGGAATGTGTTGCCGGGCAAGGTGGTGGAGGCGGACACACTGGGAACGTTTAAGACTTATCTAGACAGCTATATGAACGGAGTGGGAATGGAGGGATACAAAAGAGTGGTCTAGTTTGGACCAGGGAGCGGCGCGGGCTAATTGTTCCTTGTTTCTCGTTTCAAGGCTTCATTCTATGATCATCTTGCTGGTGCCAGTACAGAGCGAGACTGCGGATAGTTGGGAACCTGTCTCGGGGGCAGGGAATTCATATGGTGTTCGTGGAAGTGGAAATGACTAGGGTTGGGAAGCATTTTCCGATCAGGGCCATTGTGATCTCCTGGACTCGTTTCGATCGCCTCAGGGGGTCGGAGAGGAATTTCCCAGATTTTCTTTTCCCCATATTGGCCCTGGGGTTTTTCACTCTGGGTTTTCGCCTCTCCCTGGAGATCACATGGTCTGGAATGGGGGGGTGGGGGTGAGTTAATAGGTTGTGATGAACAAAGCATCGTAGCTGTGAGGGACAGCTCGGTGGATAGGATATTGGTATGTAGATAGGCTGGAAAATTGGGCGGGGATCCTGGATTCAGGATTCAATCCTGGACCGGGGAGCGGCGCGGGCTTGGAGGGCCGAAGGGCCTGTTCCTGTGCTGTATTGTTCTTTGTTCTTTGTTAGTGGTGTGCCGCAGGGATCGGTACTGGGGCCTCAACTATTTACCATTTATATAGACGATCTGGAGGAGGGGACTGAGTGTAGGGTAACAAAGTTTGCAGACGACACAAAGATAAGTGGAAAAGTGAATCGTGTGGAGGGCATAGAAGGTCTGCAGAGAGATTTGGACAGGCTGAGTGAGTGGGCGAGGATCTGGCAGATGGAGTATAATGTTGACAAATGTGAGGTAATTCACTTTGGAGTAGGTAATAGCAAATTGGATTATTATCTAAATGGAAAAGAATTACAACATGCTGCTGTGCAAAGGGACCTGGGGGTCCTTGTGCATGAGACGCAAAAACCCAGTCTGCAGGTGCAACAGGTAATCAAGAAGGCAAATGGGATGTTGGCCTATATCGCAAGGGGGATAGAATATAAAAGCAGAGATGTCTTGCTGCATCTGTACAGGGCATTGGTGAGGCCGCAGCTGGAATACCGTGTGCAGTATTGGTCCCCTTATTTGCGGAAGGATATATTGGCCTTGGAGGGAGTGCAGAGAAGGTTCACCAGGTTGATACCAGAGATGAGGGGTGTTGATTATGAGGAGAGACTGAGCAGATTGGGTTTGTACTCGTTGGAATTTAGAAGGCTGAGGGGGGATCTTATAGAGACCTATAAGATAATGAAGGGGCTGGATATGGTAGAGGTGGAGGGATTCTTTCCACTTAAAACTAGAGGGCACAGCCTCAAAATAAAGGGGGGTCAGTTTAGGACAGAGTTGAGGAGGAACTTCTTCTCTCAGAGGGTGGTGAATCTCTGGAATTCTCTGCCCACTGAAGTGGTGGAGGCTACCTCGTTGAATATGTTTAAATCATGGATAGATGGATTCCTGATCGGTAAGGGAATTAGGGGTTATGGGGATCAGGCGGGTAAGTGGAACTGATCCACTTCAGATCAGCCATCATCTTATTGAATGGCGGGGCAGGCTCGAGGGGCTAGATGGCCTACTCCTGCTCCTATTTCTTATGTTTCTTTCTTATGTACCTCCGACAAAGCCTCCAAAATCTGATTTAGAGACTTTGGAGGGTTCTGACTTATTTACCTGGAATTGAAAGCTGTCCCAGTAATGGTGAGCATGAAACTATCATCAATTGTGGTAATGTTACTAATGACCTTTTGGGACGGAAATCTGCCATTCTTATCCAGCCTGACTTACTTGTGACCCCAGACCCACAACAATGTAGTTGAATTTTAACTGCCTTCAGAAATGGCCTGGCAAATTATTCAGTTCAGGGGAAACTAGGGACGGACAAAATGTTGTCAGCAATGCCCAAGTCCCATGAAAGAATTTTTAAAAAATCACAGTTGTTATGTGGTTTTCAGAATCAACACTGATGGATGATCTTGACAAAGGGTCTTACGGAAGCTATCTTTCATAGCCAGGATTAGAAAATGACATAGAAAACACTGTAAAACAGTGTAGAGCCATGGTCTCCAAACAGTTGATCATGATTGACAGGTCAATAACAAGACTCTTGAGCAGTCAGTTTGAGAGCGGGACAAGACAAGATTCTGTATGATGGTTTTATTTGGAAAACTTGGAATAGCTGGCTTTTCATGTTCTAATTTTTTAAAGATAAAATGAGCAGGACCATAAGACCATAAGGTATAGGAGCAGAATTAGGCCATTTGGCCCATCAAGTCTGCTCCGCCATTCAATCATGGCTGATATGATTCTCATCCCCATTCTCCGGCCTTCTCTCCGTAAGCCTTGATCCCCTTATTGATCAAGAATCTATCTTTCTCTGTCTTGAAGACACTCAATGACCTGGCCTCCACAGCCCTCTGTGGCAATGAGTTCCACAGATTCAACACCCTCTGGCTGAAGAAATTCCTCCTCATCTCAGTTTTAAAGGAGCGTCCCTTCACTCTGAGGTTGTACCCTTGAGTTCTAGTCACTCCCACTAGTGGAAACATCCTCTCCATATCCACTCTATCTAGGCCTCTCAGTATTCTGTAAGTTTCAATTCAATCCCCCTTCATCGTTTTTCTGACCGGCAGGAGGTGACCTGCTGTTGGCCAGCAGTGGAATCTTCTGGGATTTCCCATTGAATCCATCTCACGTCACCAGGGAACATGTGGCAGGGGTGCACCATCGGTGGGACCAGAAGATCCTGCTGGCATGAGGAGTCAGAAGATTGCGCCCAATGCATGCAAAATTTCAAGAAAAGTTCCCTTTAAACAGCGTGATTCAGAGAAGAAAGTTGGGGAGTTAAAGGGAATTTTGAACAGTCAATAGTAACTCATTTCAAAACTTGTGGCTAAAGGCAAGGCTAGCGAGGAGGCATCTTTACACATTAGCCATCTGCTGGCAAAACATAAGAACCCATTCATTGATGGGGAAGTTATCGAGGAGGTGACGACAGTTGCTGCCAACACCTTGTTCAAAACCTTTATAAACAAAGATGAAATTATGACAGCCTTCAAGAGAAAGCTGCTTGGTGCTTTAACAGTAGCCAGAAAGGTGGAATTGTTGTCCGAGGGCGTTTGTCAGAAAATACACCTAGACTTATGAGTCTGTGAATGTTTCAAAGACTCAACAACAAAGAAGGACTTTCTCACCCTTTTGTCACTCAAAGAGAGGACAAAAAGCATGGATGTCTACAACAAATTCAAAAGCTATGTGACTGAGAAAAACATTCTGATCAAGAAACTGGTTTCAATCACAACTGATGCTGCATTGTCAATGCAGGCTTGGTTGCGCTTTGCAGAAGTGACCCTGAATTCCTGTGGCACGGTGGCACAGTGGTTAGCATTGTTGTCTCACAGCGTCAGGGACACGGGCTCGATTCCCAGCTCAGGTCACTGTCCGTGTGGAGTTTGCACTTTCTCCCCATGTCTGCGGGAGTTTCCTCCGGGTGCTCCGATTTCCTCCCACAGATTGAAAGATGTGCTGGTTAGATGCATTGACCTAAACAGGCACCGGCGTGTGGCGACTAGGGGAATTTCACAATAACTTCATTGCAGTGTTAATGTAAGCCTTACTTGTGATGAATAAATAACTTTTACTTGTCAATTACCATTGTGTTAACCACCAACAAGTGCTAGCGAGCAAGATTATTGACATTTCTTATGTAATGACAGTTGTTGTCAAGATTATCAACTCAATTCATGCCAGAGCTCCAGGGTGGCACGGTGGCACAGTGGTTAGCACTGCTGCCTCACAACGCCAGGGACCTGGGTTCAATTCCCAGCTTGGGTCATTGTTTGTGTGGAGTTTGCACATTCTCCCTGTGGCTGCATGGGGTTTCTCTGGGTGCTCCTGTTTCCTCCCACAGTCCAAAGATGTGCAAGTTGGGTGCATTGACCATGTTAAATTCTTCCTCAGTGTACCCGAACAGGTGCCAAAATATGGTGACTAGCGGATTTTCACAGTAACTAGTTTTCAGTGTGAATGTAAGGCTGCTTATGACTAATAAATAAACTTCGCTTTTTACTTCAACATCGCTTGTTACTCGATGAGCTTGATGCCACCTATGATGAGCTAATCCCGCATGCAGATGTGAGGTGGTTAAATCGTGGAAAAGTTCTCCAGAGATTTTTAAATCTGCTCCCTGAAATTGTTATCTTTCTTAAATCAAGAAAAGAGGTGTACAGCGATAATGCGTGGTTGCTGGACTTGGCATCTCTTACAGACATAAGTGAAAATTGAATGAGATGAACTGAGAACTGTAGGGAAGGGACAGAGACTTGACACACATGATCAGTGCAGTGAATGTGTTCAAGTTGAAACTGGGCCTGTGGTCCTCCCAGTTAAAGAACAAAATTACTGAGCACTTCCCAAATCTGGAGAAAATCTAACAGGCCAAAAAGAAGGGTTCCATCCAATTAAATTCTGTGATCACCTGAACAAATTGGAAAAGGAATTCAACAGATGATTTCAGGAGATGGACAAAATGGAACAAATCATTATGTTTGTCTCAAAGCCTTTACTTCAAGTGGTCATTGGAGAACTGACAGCAAAGTTTCAGCAGGTGTTTGAACAAAGCGGTGGGCTTGACATGGAAATAAGCACCATGCAAAATGACATAGAGCTGAAAGTTGGTCAAAGGACAAAGGCTTTTGGTGGCTTATAAACAGAGAGAATTACCCTCTTCTGACACCACATGCATTCAAGGTGAAGGTCTATTTTGATTCCACATACCTCAGTGAGATGGCTTTTTGCCAGATGAAAATCAAATCCAAATATCGCACTTGTCTCACAGATACCTATCTGATTGACTGTATGAGGCAGGTCATCTCAAACTACGACCCAGACTTTACAGCGCTCACAGATAGTGTGCAAGCACAGAGGTGCCACACTAATAACAGGTAAATGTGATGCAGAGCATACATTTTTGGCGATTTAAGTAAAGTCAAATTTTTAAGAATAGATCTTGTGCTGCATTTAGATTTTTGTGATCTTGTGACTTAATGATCTTGTTTTTAAAAAGGTTGGAGACCACTGGTGTAAAGTATGCCAAGCAGTAGAAAAGAAGGCATAATTGGTACCTTTGCAACCGTGGAAATGACCAGCAAGAGTGTTATAGAAGCTGCACACAGGTTTTGCAGAATTTGCAGGGCAGCACCCATAGCCTACAAAAGATAACCATTTGAATTGGATTGAGGGGTCTCCAATGTGAACATTTCTAGATATTTGGCACTGTTGGTCTGTTTCTTATGTTTCCCAGAAAAAATTATTTGCAACAAATTGCCGCAGTTTTGTTCAGAAGAGTTAATCAAATTTATGAACATGAATAGGGTGAAGCATATTAGAGTTCCAATGTATTATCTTGCTTTTTGGAAGAAACATCAGTTGTCATTGAATGACAAACTGGCAATTCTTTCGTTTATTTATAGTATTACACCTCACACTACTACCAGCCAAATGCCAACTGAATTGTTTATGAGTAGACAGCCTAGAACAAAGGTTTCATTGATGAAGCCACATTTAGCACATCAGTAGGAGAGAAACAATCCAGCCAGAAAGAGAGTTGTGATGGAGATAGAGTCAGAGGAAGAAGTCTTAGGTTGAACCAAAAAATTAAGGTGAAAGATTATCATTGTAAGTGGTTGAAGTGATTACCAGGACAAGTCATGAGAATATGTAGTCCTCATACATATTTGGTCAAAATGTGTGATAGTGGAAAGTTTCATTTTGTGCATATAGATCATGTTTTACCTTTAGTAGTTCACGAATAATAAGAAAATTGGGAAAATCAAGTGAGTCTAAGAATTGGAAAGTTGAGATACAGGTAGAGTACCAATAGTTACAAGTTGTATCTGAAACTAGTTCAGATCTGAGTCACAGACAGATGAGGTAGGAAGTTCAATTGAAGGTCAAGGTCAAAATCAACATTTGTTGGAGACAAACTCTCCTCAGATTCAGGGCCAAATGAGTCAATGTCCTTCCCAAGTTCTAAATGCTTGAGCCAAGAAAGGAGTTATATTCGTAGGAATAGGAAACCAGTGGTTAAGTTGGATTTATGAATAAATGAAACAAAAAGTACATATATGGGCTGTATGGAATTTCAACTTTAGTGTAACTCTTTCATTAAGAAGGGAGGAGTTTAACAACACTCTCTTTTGGCCATTTGTGTATGCATGTTTATAAACAAACAAGAATAATCCAGTTGGTTGGGTACGAGAACTCCATGTACGTGCATCACTCTCTCTCTCTATCCTGCATGATGTCACAAAGACATGCCTCCTTATAGGTGCATGTCATCATATCACGACACACCATGGGGGTGATCTTATTTGCTCATCATGCCAGTCGATCGGCATGGCGAGCTGGTAAGATCGGGCAAGTGGTGAAAAATGGGATTGGTGCCTGGTTTCATGGCTCTCGCTATGTTACTGGCCCCATTCTGCCGGCATAATGAGCCTTGCGCCCAGGAACGGACTCAGAGCCAGCGATGGGGAAAGGTGGGGCAATGTCCAGGGGGGGTGATCGGTGAGGGTTGGTGACAGATCTCCTCGTACACAGTACACTGGAAGATTGGGCGCCTAGGCAATGGCACCCCTAAAATTCAACAGTGTGAATAGGCTCCACCCACACCCTCTATTGGCAAGAATCACACTTTGCCTCATTTTCTTTTCTACATGCCGTACGATTGCGTCTGGGAGCTCACCAATAAAATGAGCGCGATTCTCTCCTGTTTTCACACTCGTTCGGCATTTAGAATTTTGGTAAGATCTCCACCCCCCCCTCTCCCCCCCCATTCCCCCCACACATCCTGACATGGAACCTTATTGGCATTCGTTCACTGCAAATGGAACAAAAACTTGGATCACCCTTACTAAGAGCATTGTGGATGCATCTACACAGGTGTACTGCAGTGGTTCAAGAGGGCAGTTCAGCACCAACTTCTCAAGGGCACATAGGAGCGGCCAACCAATGCTGGCCTTGCCAGAGTCATTCACATCCTCATTCACATCCCATGAAATTTTTAAAAACTTTATAATATAGTCATTTGGTAGTACAGAACATATGTATTGCTGAAAAAAGCGACATGGCGTTGAAGCTTTTCATCTTACATTCATCAGGACAGATTCCCAAAAATACCAATTATAACAGAAACAACAACTTATACTGCATTTGCAGAGAGTGCTGATTGGTTGGCGTGTGGATTCTGATTGGTAGATGTGTTGCCATGGAGAATGCACAGGGAACAGTCATTGCAAAGCTGTTTTTTTAAATTCAACCAGGTACGGTCGACCCTGGTCAAGGCACTGCCGTGGGGAATGTAGCAGGGAATGGCTGTCCCCCAAGCTTTGTTGAGTTGAGAAAGGCAAATGCGTGGACTCTTCTGTCTACAAAGGACAGGGCTATGTGTGTGAATAGGTGTTGCTTCCAGCATGCATGAGTATGTGACAGTGCGAGCCAGGATGATTGTCTTAAATTGGTTTTCAGTGTAATTCTTAGCAGAGTCAGGATTGCTTAGCAAGTGTTGTCCAATCACAGAATTATATCTAATGTTGGGCACTGTGTTTTGAGCTTTGCAAGCACGGACTGATTAGTTATGACCAGTACTTTCCCTGTCAATCGAAGGGATGTGCTGTTTGATATGGTTCATCGTTCACTGGGGTGTTCTACCTACATTCCTGCCATCACACTGGCAGAAAAGTTCATATATGTTAATTTAGTTATTTGTGTGGCAGACAAAATGCCCTTTTGGCTTGATGACCACATCCTGTTAGTGGAGGAAACCACTTGCGATGCTATTAAATAGTAGCAGGCTGAAATGGATAGCTTCATAATTTTGAGACATCTTACACTTCCAGGGTAATCTGAGGTAGACTGGGCACTTGCAAGAAATCAAAATGGTGGCATTTGGCCCATTGTGCAACTGCGCAAGCAATGGTCTAATTACCATTATCCCACAGAAGGGCTTTGATGTGTCTTATTTCTACATCAAGCTTGCAGGGTGAGCAAATGGCTTTAGCCCCATTTACGAGTTTGCCAATATGGCCAATCTTACAGTGCATGGAACTATAGGAACCCATCGCACATATTGACCAGTGAAGGTAGGCCTGCGGTACTCATTAGGTGAGTGCATATTGGCAGATTTCTCAACTAGCACATTGAGGAAAGGAAGATGATTTGACTGCTCCATTTCAAAGGGGAAGTTAAGTACAGGATGGAGCCCCTTATTCCTTATGCGTGCAAGGAAATTCTTACATTCAGCTGTGGATTCTAATAGAATAAATGTGTCATTCCAACTAAAGCGCATTTCTTGTGGAAATTGACATAGATGTATGAGGGAGTTGGGCCTAAAAGGAATCCCATGGCAACAGCACCTGTTTGGATATACACAGGGCCCAATTTTACCATCAAGTTGCACCCTTTTTCGGGAGTGAAAACTTGATAAAGTCGGACGTGAGGCGAGTAGCGCGATCCGCACCCACCTCGACACTGGTTCCCCCTTTACCAAGGTCCAAAAATGGAAGCGATTGGGACTGCACCCGAAATAGGTGCATTTGCATGCATTTAAAATAACCTAATAGGCTGCATGCCCAACTTTACCAGCACTTCTCCCTTTACCACCATGTTCGCCCAACCTGAATCGGTGCGAAACAAACATGCTCCATAGAAGTCCGATTCGGGCGCTCCATCAGTGAGGGTAAGTGAGGAGGTAAGTGCATAGTGTCTGCTGCTAATGGATGTCCTTCGTTGCAGCCATTTTCTTTCTCATGTCGGTAGCGGCTCTGCGAGTGTGATGGGGGGCTGTTGCTCAGCAGGGTCTCTGATGTCCGACTTGCAGCACGGACCCGGGTCTCGGCACTGACCTCGGATCTTGCGGTGCTGCTGGGTCCTAGTGCACTCAGCTCACTTCCAGCTGAAGGATGTGCACAAAGCTCTTGCAAATTGCACTGCTCCAGTCTCTCAACTTTTCAAGGAGCTGTGATTGTGGGGAGCATGTGGTTGGGAGAATTGGGGGGGCTATGATTGTGGGGAGCAACTTTAGGAACTTTCAAGCGATTATTGGATAGGCACATGGAGCTTCTGCAGTGAGCTCCAGGAGCTCCGGCGTCACTTGGCCCTGCCAGTCCTGGAGGACCACTTGCGTCCTACCCATGGGTGGTTGAGCCCTCTGCGATGGCCACCTGAGTCGGGGGCCACCTGTCAATGGCCGCTGCAAGTGCTCTCTGAGACTGGGCCATGCTCTGCAGCCCCTCACCCATGACCCTCTGCGACTGGGCCACATTCTCATAGGCTACAGCCATAGCCTTTTGTGTCTCAGCACTGGGTCTCGTGCAAGCTCTCAAGCCTCTCAGCCATGGGCCGCAGAATCTCGAGAAGCCTGTTGAGTCCCTCTGCTGTGGCCCACTGTGACTTGACCGTGGCCCTCTGGGACTCTGCTGTGGCCTGTTATGACTCAACCATTGCTTGGAGCCTGCCACTCATGGTGAGAATCCCCTGCCCCAGGCTTTCCACCGCGGACACCACCCTTGCAGTGTTGGCCTGGGAAGCACGCAAGACAGGCAATAGCTGGTCCACCTGAAAGCTTTGAATTCCTCCCAACAGCCTCGCTGTTGGTCCAGTGTGGCCTTCAGCCCCTCCTGCATTCCCTGGCTCTGTTGCTGCATCTCCAGCAGCTGAGGGAGAAGTGATTTCAGAGGCCCAGCATGTAGCCTGGGGCCAGCTGAGTCCTCGCCTCCGGCAGGCCCCCACATGCCAGAGGCCTCGGACGTTCCCTCCTCCACCTGATGTACATCAGCAGATGTGTTGTGCTCACCAGAGAGTGACCCAGAAGCCTCACCACTAACTGGACCCACCAACGTGTCAATATCTGGGATGGTGAGTTGTGAGGTGGAAGCTGATGCCAAAACGATGTTATCCTCGGAGGTCCCTTCAGTCATATCCTCCAAGGACTCCTCTGAGCTGTCCTAAACAGGATGGACGAGAGCTGCAATACGGGCCTGTAGTTGAGAAGGCCCCAGGGCATCTGGTTCTGTCCCTGCAATTCAGGATACAAGGTTAAGTGCAAGGGAGGGAGAGGAATCCAGGATGCAAAACACTTGATTCACATTTCTCCATTGAACATAGAACAAAGCACCAAGCAATTTACATCACAGGAACAAGCCCTTCGGCCCTCCAAGCCTGCAGCGACCAGGCTGCCCATCTGATTTGTAACCTCCTACCCTTCCGGGGACCATATGCTTCTATTCCCATCCCATTCACACAGCTGTAACGACGCCCCTTAAAGGTCACTATCATATCTGCCTCCGCAACCTCCCCCGGCAAATAAACATGCCTCGTACATCTCCTTTAAACCTTGCCCCTCACACCCGAAACTCCTGCCCCCACGAAGTTTTCTCAAGGTGAGTGGAGAAATAATGCTCATATCTTGACGGCAGCCCGACCATACTGTTGCTGACAGCCCACATCTCCCCTTCCCTTGAGAGTTCCAGTGTCCGCTCCTCCAAGGGCGTGAGGAAATGGAGGTCTGGCTCACCACCCCCTGTCTTCGCCCTCTCACGGGTGTTATGGTCGGTCTTCTCCTGTGGAAACAGAAGGAGCCATGAAAGAAATGATGGCGTGAGTACAGCAGAGTATCAGGTGGTGGCCCTTAGAGGGCAAGCGCAGTGCTACTCTTGGGGGGGAATAGGAAGGAGGTGCTTGGGGGTCAGGAGCTGGAAGCATGCAGGGTGCTGGGGATGGGAGGATCTGGGGGAGATTTGGGAGAAGATGCAAGATGGGGTTAAACACTCACCCTTGCTGCACGGATGAGGTCATTGACTTTTTTCCAGTGCTGCTTCCCGGTTCGGGGGGCCACTGCCCTGGCACTGACCGAGGCGGCAACTGCCTCCCAGGCCGCATTGCCATCAGAACCCCTGGGTCTACATCCTCCTGGGAGAAGAGGGTGTCCCGCCTCGCCTCTGCTGTATCCAGCAACCTCCCCAGGTCGCCCTCAGAAAAATGGACGGCTGGTCGTGCACACATTTTGTGCAGGAATGCCTGCCGGCCTGCCTGTCCATTCTTGAGTTTTTAATGGAGCTGCCCCTTGTTAGGGTAGATCAGCTGCAGGCAGCTTGGCAGAACATTCCAGCAAGTTACATACAGTTTGCTTGTTAGCATTGAGGGGAAGGCAAGTGAGCACTTGCAGGTGTGCTGATGGGGAGTGGGGGCTGGTGGATGAGTGCCTCAATGATTGGGAACAGGGGAGAGAGAGGGAGGTGTCACACAGCCATCGGAGTCCGGAGGAGATGGGGGCCTTTTGCAGGAGGGTCCGGGGTGGGGGTGAGGGGGATCACTTTGCCTGATATCTGTAGGGGGAGGTGGGGGGAGGGTGGATCTTTCTGCCTGAGATCGGTGGGGGAGAAGGGGGGTCCGCGGCCACTCTGCCTGAGATTGGTGGGGGGAGGGGGAAGGGGGGAGGGGCCCACGATCGGTCTGGGTGGCGGGAGGGGCCGGTGGGGGGATAAGGGGGTCAATAGTGTCTATGGGGGTCAGGGGGAGGCATTATCCGGCCCGGGAGGGATGTGGCGGGGAAGCGTTATTTAATCTTTTTTTTCTGCGCATGCACAGTTGGAGGCACCAATCGGAGTTGCAGGGTTTTGGGTGCGTTAGGCCCCACCCACAGGCTTCTGCAGCACGATTCAGAATCGCTGATATTTTTGAAGGCAGAGTGTGTATGGGGGCGCCTGAGAATGGGTCTAAAAGTCGGATCTGAAACACTCCCAGTTTCAAGTCCGCCCAGCACTTCGAATCAAAATGGTAAAATAGGGCCCATGGAGTCATTAAAACTGAACTCAACAGCTTGAGTTGCTGAGTTCATAAGTTCATAATGTTGATGAATACAGATTCAGGCAATGGCAGTGCATCTTAATCACCATAATATTGTGACACAATGCAAATGCCTATGGCTTCCTTGAGCAGTACTTTGGTAAATAGGTTAGCAATACCAATCGAGCACACGGACAAGGTCTTGCTATCAATAAGCAAATCCTGTATGGCCTTCACCACATACGTTGAAAACTTGCTGAGAGCGGGTTGTAGTTACTCACCCAGCCATTTGGCAAATTCATGGTGTTCAGAAGCAGCCATAGATAAGATAGGGCATAAAGGTATTTCATTTTTATATATCTTGGGCAGTCGATACATACTCGGGTACAGTGTGTGGTGAGGATGAATCCTATTATATATACCACCCAGCAGCTTGTTACTTTTACACAAGTTCAACCAGCAATCTTGTAACTTGATTTTGAGCAGGGCTACCTGGCCATGCTTTATGACAGGTCCAATGGATTCAAATCTGGAATCATCATTAAGAATGGCATGCAATTTGCTGATTTAGCCACATTGTTAAGGACAACTGCTCCAGGCGGTCCCTTTGTCAGGTTTACAGATATCTATGTCTGGGTTGGCTTCAGGACCCTGGAATGCTCCCAGACACCCGCATTGCATGCAAAGATCAACCAAGTCATTCGGAATCCCACAATGGTCACGTGCTAGATTAGCTCAGCGTGCTATCATGGACTCAGCATCTTCAGTGGATGCCGGTTTCAACTGCCATTTCCAGTCTTAAAAAGTGCCTGTCAACCTCAAATTGCCCTGGAAAGGTAAGGAGTCTCAATAACTTGAGTAGCGGGTAAAGCTAGCCGTTTCATGCTGCTATTATGTAGTAACATAAAGAGGTTGGTATTCTCCACGAACAAGGTGCTCCCATCAAGCCAAAGGGTCATTTTGCCTATCACACAAATGAGTAATATGGTGTATGTATTTCAATACTGCTGTGATACCAGGTACGTAGCCGTATATTCCAATGATTGGCAGGTTGTATCAAACAGCATGGGCGAGATTCTCCAGCCTCCCAGCTGCATGTTTCCCGCCAGCAGGAGGTGGCGTGTTATTTGCAAGCAGCGGGATTCTCTGGTCCCGCTGTTGTCAATGGGAATTCCCATTAACGTCACCCCACGCCGGCGGGAAACCTGTGATCAGTTGGGGGGAGACCTGCTGCTAGTCTGAAAAAGGTTTGGTGGAGAAGGGAGCGAGTGAGGGCTATCGGGTCTGGCCATCAGGGTAGGGTGGAGATCAGGGGTGGCTATCAGGGTGGGATGGGGGTCGAGGCTGGCTATCAGGGTGGGATGGGGGTCGGGGCTGGCTTTCAGGGTGGGATGGTGGTCCGGCTGGCAATCTGGGTGGGATGGGGGTCAGGGTTAGCTATCAGGGTGGGATGGGAGTCGGGGTTGACTATCGGGGTAGGATGAGGGTTGGGGCTGGCTATCGGGTGGGGTGGAGTCGGGGCTTGGCTATCGGGGTGGGGTGGGGTCGGGGCTGGCCATTGGGATGGGGTGGGAGTTGGAGCTGACTATTGGGGTAGATTGGGGGTTTGGGGCTGGCCATCAGGATAGGGTGGGTGTCGGGGCTGGTTATCGGGGTGGGATGGGGTTCGGGGCTGGCTATCAGGGTGGGATGGGGGTCAGGATTGGCTATCGGGGTTCTATGGGGGTCGGGGTTGGCTATCGGGGCAGGGTGGGGTTTGGGGCTGGGTATCGGGGTGGGATGGGGGTCAGGGCTGGCCAACGGAGTTGGGGGGTCAGGGCTGGTCATTGGGGGGGCAGAGGGGTCAGGTCTGTCGGGGGGATCGGGGCTGGCCAGGGGAGAGAGATTGGGGCTGGCCGAGTGTGGGGGTGGGGGCGACGGGACATAGGGGCTTGCCCATGGAAATGCGGGAAGCCAGTAATAAGGGGGTTGGGGGGTTGGAAGGCCAGCGATCAGGAGCGTCGCGGGACTGGCCAGCGATCTGGAGGCCGGCAATAGGGGTAGACTGCACATGCGCCAATCTCCATGCTGACTGATCAGCGCACGCGCAATGGCCCACTCAGCACTTTGCTGCCTGCCTCCCCAGTGGGAATAGGCTCTACCTCCTGGTTTCCAGAGTGAATCATGCTGAGACACTCTGCAATGCGCAGAGTGTCGGAGATTTGCTCTGATAATTATGCTAAACAAATGGCGAGGACTATTCCTGTTTTCCCATACATTGGGAACTGAGATTTTTTTGGGGAGAATCCCGGCCAATATTATCTGACAATTCATTCTTCTGTTTACCCCACCAGAGCCCAGAAATAAATTGAAAGGCATGGTGAGTGTTCATTCCAAACTTCACATAAGTTTACAACATTAGAAATGACAAAACTGGCCTAATTAGTGATGGTGCCATTGAAATAGTAATGGAAGAAAACAAGGAAGTACATCCACCTGATATCTTGGGTCCTATTTTACCATTTTGATTCTAAGTGCTGGGCAAACTTGAAACTGGGAGTGTTTCAGATCCAACTTTTAGACCTGTTCTCAGGTGCCCCCATACGCACTCTGCCTGCAAAAATATCAGTGATTCTGAATCGCGCTGCACAAGCCTGTGGGCGGCGCTTAACGCACCCGAAACCCTGCAGCTCTGATCGGCACCTCCAACTGTGCATGCGCAGAAAAGAAATGATAGAATGCGGCTCCCCTACCACATCGCTCTGGGGCCGGATAATGCCTCCCCCTGGCCCCCACAGACATTGCCCCACCCCCACAACATTACTGACCCCCTTATCCCCCCACCCACTCACCACCCAGACTGATTGCGGCCCCCTGCTCCCCTTCCCCCCACTGATCACAGACAGAGTGGCAGCGGACCCCCCCTTTCCCCTCACTGATCACAGGCAGAGTGGCAGCGGACCCCCCCTTTCCCCTCACTGATCACAGGCAGAGTGGCAGCGGACCCCCCCTTTCCCCTCACTGATCACAGGCAGAGTGGCAGCAGACCTACCATCCCCCACCCATCTCAAGTCGAGAACCGTCGAACTTACCTCTTCACTAGCTGAAAAGCCAGAGCGCCCGAATCGGACTTTTGTAGAGATGTCTGTTTCTGGATGGGCAAACGCTATGGTAAAGGGGGAAGTGCCGGTAAAGTTGGGCATGTAGCCCATTAAGTCAATTTAAATGCATGCAAATGCATTTAAATATTTGTTGTACCCGTTTCAGGCATTGTCCCAATCGCGGCCATTTTGGGGCCTTGATAACGGGGGAACCGGTGCGGAGGCGGGCGCAGATTACACTACTCGCCTCACGCCCGATTTTACCAAGTTTTCGCACCCAGAAACGGGCGCAACGTGATAGTAAAATCGAGCCCCATGTGTTAGTTCTAGCTCTAGACCTTTCTGGATTTCCCTGCATTCATACAAATTTTCCATGTTGACTAGTGCAGGAAGTAGCAACCATTAGTTTCAGAAAGGTTACGCTCTTGTTATTTTTAAATTAGATACATTTCTGGGATGGTCTCAGAATCTGAACTATGTCCCAGTTAGCATCAGGAATGAATTGACGAGGTTAGAACACAGAGAATGGTAGCTATAACATTTGAGTGAAAAGCTTATCTTTTACATCGTTTATTTTCAATAGGCTAGTGGTTTGTTTACATGTGATACTTAACAGATGAGTCATGGTTGGAAGTTCAACATGAAAAGGGTTGCAAAAATCATCAGTTGCAATTGAGCACAATTGGTAATCCAGTTTTAGAGTTACCAACACAAATACAGCAGGGAACTCTGGAGTTTTTACATTTTTTTCATCCACAATCAGATTACGTGCAGGCCAAGCCATTATTATCACTCCAATCAATCCATAAATAGACGTTTCTACAGCTTTCAGGACCTTTTATTTTGAATTTGGTCAGCAACTCATGCTACACTTGAGAATAGAGTAGAATCCATACATTGCAGGAGGTCATTTGGCCCATCAAGCCTGCACCGACAACAATCCGACCCCAGGCCCTATTCCTGTAACCCCACGTATGTACCCTGCATCCCCCTGACACTGAGCGATAATTTAGCATGGCCAACCCACCTAAGCTGCGGATCTTTGGACTGTGGGAGGAAACCAGAGTCCCCGGAGAAAACCCACGGGAGAATGTGCAAACTCGACACAGACAGTGATCCAAGTCCAGAATTGAATCCGGGTCCCTGGTGCTGTGAGGCTGCAGTGCTAACC
The DNA here is from genome assembly GCF_964213995.1 of Mustelus asterias. Lineage (NCBI taxonomy): Eukaryota > Metazoa > Chordata > Chondrichthyes > Carcharhiniformes > Triakidae > Mustelus > Mustelus asterias. The sequence goes on from NC_135804.1 coordinate 94,435,534, forward strand.
ACTGTGCCACTGTGCTGCCCTTACTTACATGGTAAATGAAGAAGCTCATGGGATTTCTTACAGGATACAGCATCAGGTCAAGCACTTATTCCATGTTTGGTTCAATCTAATTTAAAGGCATGTTGTTTCAAACTGCCAAAATGGCCATTTTATTTTTGAATCGGTAAAATGGGGTTTCTCGATCAATTTAAAAACACAGCAAATGGCTGTGATAGGCCCACAGATGCACTTGAACACACCCATTAGTGAAGTAACAACTGTCCCTTCAATTAAGCGGGAAGCCCAGGTTATAGATTGGAGCAGTTTTAACATAGCCTGCTTGTTTGGAAATTAACAAAATCAGATGCAGCCTTGGCTTCACATCCTGTCCAATTTTACTAATCATTGATATCAGTGGCGAGTAACCACAGGATAGGCACAGAACCTAAGTTCCACTCCAGTTTGTGGATGTCCCAAAAATTAAATTGGATTAAAGTTATATCCTTAGTCTGTGTTAAATTAGCACTGCTCAGCTGCCTGTCAGTTTAGATATAACAATTAGTCTCAGGATTTTGTTGGGGGGAATCGTTCGGGTTCCCATTAATTATCATTAATCTTAAGGGCTGTTTTTAACCCTCAAACATGGATTGTGTGGACAATGGCTGAAACATAACGAAAACCATCCGGCTAGCTGCATCCAAAAGCTAGGGAGGTTTTAGTTCTTGAGCATCTTTTTTAAAGTTGTATCAAACCCAACATGAAATAACAATGCTACTTTGTTACCCATAAACTGAGTCTGTCTGAACTAGAAAATTGAAATCGAGCTAATCTGGTGCAGAAAATCCATGCCCATTTAATGATACAATTCTATAAGCTCCTGGAATTGAATTGATCTATGATTTTGACTAGCCATTCAATAGAGATAGCATATTTTTAGCTCACCATGACTGCCTCAGCCTACTCAGTGAATATCAGCAAATGTTTTGACCACAGAGGCAATCATAATTGAACCCCATCCTGTTCTCTCCCAACGTTCACACAAACACACCTTCTACTTAAGTTATTTAGGAGAGGGAATTTGCAAGGGTCTCATGCAAAATTCCTTACAAAATGCAGGATAAATGTAGGATATTCCTCAACTCAAATGTTTATATTCTTCTTATAGAGTCATAGGGCCCGATTTTACTGTCGCGTTACGCCCATTTTCGGGTGTGAAAACTTGGTAAAGTCGGGCATGAAGCGAGTAGCACGATTTGCATGTATTTAAATTGACTTACTGGGCTGCACGCCCTTACTGGCACTTCCCCCTTTACCACCACGTTCGCCCATCCAGAATCGGCACGAAATAGACATGCTCTATAAAAATCCGATTCGGGCTCTCCAGTTAGTGAGGAGGTAAGTGCCGAGCGTCTGAAGGCTCTCTGCCTGTGATCAGTGAGGGGAAAGGGGGGTCTGCTGCCACTCTGCCTGAGATCAGTGGGGGGTAGGAGGGCCCACGATCGGCTGGTGGCGTAGGGGGGGGGGGGGGGATAAGGGGGTCAGTAATGTTGTGGGGGTGGGGCAATATTTGTGGGGGCCTGGGGGAGGCATTATCCAATCCGGGAGCAATGTGGCAGGGGAGCCGCATTCTATCATTTTTTTTTCTGCGATGCGCAGTTGGAGGTACCGATCAGAACTGCAGGATTTCATGCGCGTTAAGCCCCACCCACAGGCTTCTGCAGCGCAATTCGAAATTGCTGATTTTGTTTCAGGCAGAGTGAGCTTGAGGACAGATCTAAAAGTCGGATCTGAAACAATCCCAGTTTCAAGTCCACCCAGCACTTAGAATCAAAATGGTAAATTAAGTCCCATAGAGTCGTAGAGGTTTACAGCATGAAAACAGGCCCTTCAGTCCAACTTGTCCATGCCGCCCAGTTTTTATCACTAACCTACTCCCAATGCCAGATTTGGCCCATATCCCTCTATACCTATCTTACCCATGTAAGTGTCTAAATGCTTTTTAAAAGACAAAATTGTACCAGCCTCCACTACTGCCTCTGGCAGCTCATTCCAGACACTTACCACCCTCTGAGTGAAAACAATTGTCCCTCAGGACCCTTCTGTATCTCTCCCCTCTCACCTTAAACTAATACCCTCTAGTTTTAGATTCCCCTACCTTTGTGCAAGGATGTTGACTATCTAGCTGATCTATGCCCCTCATTATTTTATAGACCTCTATAAGATCACCTCTAAGCCTCCTACAGTCCAGGGAAAAAGGTCCCAGTCTATCCAAATATTATGCACTACAAATATTTTATTTTCAACGATGGGTTTAGTTTTGTAACTATTAGTTAAATTTTACATTTATTTATGTAAATAATTTAACTTTGAAAAAAAGTGCTGAGACATTAAACAAAAATAATGTGCATCACCTAGTGGTATCACTCTTATTTTCCAGCACAAAATTCACAATACATACTTCTTCATTTTTGCACTGGAAGTAACAGTTGCTGAAGCCAGATTGTTCTCAGTGTATAAATTAGCATGACCTGCTGCATACCCCTGAGATAATCACATCTAGAGGCAGCTTGAGGACAATTTCAGATCTCAGAGCTGACAGTGACAAGAGAGCTGGACAGCATGTGGATGGATTGCAACAGGAGACTGCATGGGTTTGCTACAGCTTACCCCAACAATGGGATTTCAGTTTCTCCTCTGTCATAAAACCCTTAGAGAATTCATTCATGACTTTATTATTAACATGTCCTACTATCACCCCGAATATTCTCATCTACAACTTTGTCAGCTGAACTGACAGAAATATTGACTTGTGCGTGCATTTAAATTCATAGCAGACACAAGAAATGTTGATAAATTAGCCTCTATTTGCTTTTATCTAAGATGTCACCATCTATTGATTGAAATCACACTGTAACTGTAATAACAAACACAATAATGTTTTTGTATGAAAGTCACTTGCTTACTATCATACTGAGGTCGTTAATCAGTATTACAAATCAACACTTTTAAAATAGCAGACAGGAATATTTTTTGTTAATGCATTTGTTACTAATATCACTCAGTAGAATTTCAATCCACTGGGTAACTAATGATGTGGGGAAATGTTCCTTGTCCGGAAATTTGGGTCCTTTAATCTGAATCTGTTGCTAATAATTTTAGATTTGTGCTTAAGGTAAAACCTTCTACACCAGAAGTAGTTCAGCTAATTAATCAAATTACCGATAAGCATCTAAATCCATGTACTGTAAAAACATTTGTATATATTTCAAATAGCTTTACATGGTGAGAAGATATATCAGATAAGCCAAATAAATTACATTATCACAGATCCATCCTCTGGATGGCAAGATGGCACAGTGGTTAGCACTACTGCCTCACAGCACCAGGAACTCGGGTTCGATTCCCGGCTTTGATCACTGTCTGTGTGGAGTTTACACATGCTTCCTCTGTCTGTGTGGGTTCTCTCCAGGTGCTCCGGTTTCCTCCCACAGTCCGAAAGACGTGCTGGTTAGGTTGATTGGCAGTGCAAAATTGCTCCTCAGCGTACCCGAATAGGTGGCAGAGTGAGGCGACTAGTGGATCACATTAACTTCATAGTGGTGTTAATGTAAGCATACTTATGACACTAATATATAAACTATAAGGGGATTGTGTTCTTTGCTGTGCAAGAATTATATACATATGTAATTTAGCATATTGGCTGTGTGTATTTAGTACAATCAGTTCCATTAAATGAATTGATGTGGCATTACCTGCCAATGGGCAATGTCTCTTTAAAACCTGGTGCCTATTTCTAACGGTAATGATTGGAAACCATATGAAGCTCTATGCTACCTCTGTCTAATGTGTCACAGCTTATCCTGTATCTCATTATTCTCTGTCAGAGCCTGGCGATCTATCAGTATTGGCTCAGTGAAATTAGTTCCCTAGAGATGCTTTGTATTTCTCAAGGCATTCTGCTTAGATTATACCTCACAGCATTTAAGTGTTCTTGTTAGCACCAAGAAAGATTTTGAGCAAAAAAAGGAAACCATACTTCTGTGCTAAAGATAAAACCTAAGCAATGGAAATGTACCAACAGAAAAACAATCTATTATTTTTAGATTTGGCATTTTTCTGTTCAGTATTCAAGTAATATGTTATAAAAATAAGCAAACTAAATGAAGGAAGCACATTTTCTATATTTTTTAATTTAAAGAATGATGGTTAAAAGGTACTAAATGAATCAGCATCCTCCATCATTGCACTTGCTTTCTGATCCATTATAAAGAAATCGAACAATGACTTTCTCATAGCAATGAATAATGTTTATTTTCAAAAGCAAAATTACTTCTGGCAATTTCTGTTTACCCTGAAAATGACAATCGTAAATTGTTGATAGCACACAAAAGAACTTCAAATATGACATCCGCTTTCTTATGTTGAAACAGGCTGAAGCTGGTAGAATACATACCGGTTACAATAGTTGAACAGTTTTATTGAGTTACCCATAGCAAAAATAACATTTTTAAAATGCTCAAAAACATATATTTTTCACTTTAAAATAGGACTTAATTTATCTACATGCCCATTATCCACCAAACACAACTACCTACCAGAACGGAGAGCGCCTTAGCTAAGACATCACCTCATTGCACAGCTCCCTTTATTATGCATTTTCATTTTTTGAATAAGCCATATCATAGGTCCAATAATGCAAGGCAAAATCTCATTTACAGTGCTTATGCAAGCAACCCTTATAAATCAGCAACTAAAGCCTGAGCCTAGGGCCCTGGAGAGGTGGGAGAACAAGGTGCAAAACACAGGGGCCCTGGGACTAGGGGAATCCAGACTCTGTCATAAATTGAGTTCCTGACATTGTTCAGATTAAGCAGCCACAGCTTCCGACCTGAAAGACAGGCTTTAAAAAAATCAGAACTGTCGGTGCTGACAGTTGCTGCAACTAGGAATTTCATTTGGGTTTTATTTTACTTTGACCATTTCTTTTGCAGGTTTCTTGAGTGCTCACTCCAAGCTCTTAGTCAATATATGTCAGTGCTGGTAAAATCGGCACATGCATAATAATTTGTTCACTTTTTGAAACTAATTTATGGGATGTTGTCATCGCTGTCTGGGCCACCATTTTTTGTCCATCCTTAGTTGCCCTTCAGAAAGTGATGGTGAGCTATATTCCTGACCGCTGTAGTCCCTGAGGTGTAGGTACACTCACAGTGCTATTATGGAGAGCATTCCAGGATTCTCACCCAGCAACAGTGAAGGAATGGTGATACATTTTCAAGTCAGGATGGTGAATGATTTGGACGGGATCCTCCAAGCGGTTGTGTTCCCAAGTGTCTGCTGCTTTGTCCTTCTAGATGGTAGTGGTCGTGGGTTTGGAAGGTGCCTAAGGAACCTTGGTGATTTTTGGTAATGCATATTGTAGACAGTACACACGGCTGCCACTGTTCATCGGTAGTGGATGGATTGAACGTTCGTGGAAGGGGTAGCAATCAAACAGGCTGCTCTGTCCTGGATGATGTCGATTTTCTTAAGTGTTGTCAGAGCTGCACTCATCCAGGCAAGTGGACAGTATTCCATCACATTCCTGACATGTGCCTTGCAGATTGTTGACAGGATTCCCAGTCTTTGACCTGCTCTTGTAGCAGCAGTATTTAGATGGCTAGTCCAGTTCAGTTTCAGGTCAACGGTAATCCCCGGGATTTTGTTTGTAGGGTCCTCAGCGATGATAATGCCATTGAATGTCAAGGGCTTGATGCAGGGGAAAAGTATTTTATTGAAATTTTCTGGACCTAGCAATACCTTCACACTCACGATCCACCTCAGGACATTATGGGAGGCTAGGGAGGAAATTGCGGGTCCCCAAGCAGAGATATTTGAATCATCGACCGCTACAGCTGAGGTGCCTGAAGATTGGAGGGTGGCAAAAGTCGTGCCTTTGTTTAAGAAGGGCTACAGGGAAAAGCCAGTGAGTCTCACATCTGTAGAGGGTAAGTTGTTGGAAGGTATTTTGAGAGATAGGATCTACAGGCCTTTAGAGACGCATTTAGGGACAGTCAGCATGGTTTTGTGAGTAGAAAATCATGTCTCACAAACTTCATTGAGTTTTTTGAAGGGTAAACTAAGAAGGTAAATGAGGACAGTGCAGTTGATGTTGTCTACATGGACTTTAGCAAGGCCTTTAACAAGATACCACATGGTAGGTTGTTGCATAAGGTTAAATCTCATGGAGTCCAGGGTGATGTAGCCAAATGGGTACAAAATTGGCTTGATAACAGAATAAGAAGTCTCACAACACCAGGTTAAAGTCCAACAGGTTTATTTGGTAGCAAATTTGATAGGGTGACCAGAGCTGTACACAGTATTCCAAGGGTGGCCTTACCAATGTCTTGTAAAACTTCAGCAAGGTATCCCAATTCCTCTATTCAATGTTCTGATCTGATGTTTTGCTACCAAATAAACCTGTTGGACTTTAACCTGGTGTTGTGAGACTTCTTACTGTGCTTACCCCAGTCCAACGCCGGCATCTCCACATCTTGATAACAGAAGACAGAGGGTGGTTGTAGAGGGTTGTTATTCAAACTCGAGGCCTGTGACAAGCGATGTGCCTCAGAGATCGGTGCTGGGTCCACTGTTGTTGGTCATTTATATTAATGATTTGAATGAGAATTTAGGAGGCATGGTTAGTAAGTTTGCAGATGACACCAAGATTGGTGGCATAGTGGACAGTGAAGAAGGTTGTCTAAGATTGCATCCGGATCTTGGTCAATTGGGCCAGTGGACTGACGAATGGCAGATGGAGTTTAATTTAGATAAATGCGAGGTGATGCATTTTGGGACATTGAACCACGGCAGGACTTACTCAGTTAATGGTAGGGCGTTGGGGAGAGTTATAGAACAAAGAAATTTATGGGTACAGGTTCATAGCTCCTTGAAAATGGAGTCACAGGTGGACAAAGTGGTGAAGAAAGCATTTGGCATGCTTGGTTTCATTGATCAGAACATTGAATACAGGAATTGGGATACCTTGTTGAAGGTTTACAAGACATTGGTAAGGCCACCCTTGGAATACTGTGTACAGTTCTGGTCACCCTATTATAGAAAAGATATTATTAAACTAGAAAGAGTGCAGAAAAGATTTACTAGGATGCTACCGGACTTGATGGTTTGAGTTATAAGGAGAGGCTGGATAAACTGGGACATTTTTCTCTAGAGCGTAGGAAGCTTCGGGGTGATCTTATAGAGGTCTATTAAATAATGAGGGGCACAGATCAGCTAGATAGTCAATATATTTTCACAAATGTAGGGGAGTCTAAAACTAGAGGGCATAGGTTTAAAGTGAGAGGGCAGAGATACAAAAGGGTCCAGGGGAGCAATATTTTTTACAGAGGGTGGTGAGTGTCTGGAACAAGCTGTCAGAGGTAATAGTAGAGGTGGGTACAATTTTGTCTTTTAAAAAGCGTTTAGACAGTTACATGGGTAAGATGGGTAGAGAGGGATATGGGCCAAACGCAGGCAATTGGGACTAGTTTAGGGGTTAAAAAGTGGGCAGTTGGGCTGAAGGGCCTGTTTCCATGCTGTAAACCTCTATGACTCTATCTTGATTCTTTAGATACATTTTTTTAAATTCCACTGTTTGTGTCTATTGCTTTAACTTTGCAGACTGTCAGGCAGCTTGTGGTTTCCCAGCTTTAAAAAAAAATCAGAACTGTCAGTGACTGACATTTGCTGTGAGTAAGAAAGCGAATGCACCTGCACAGTATTCTATTCACACTGTATCTTTAAGAAGGTGCAAAATGAAATTTAAATTCAGGGTGTAACATTCTTAGTAATGGGACATTCTTCTTTTCCCTATCCATTCTGTCAGCCTTCAGCAGCCACTTCCGGCAAGAGGACTTGAGTTTTAGCCATAATAAAAAACTCTTTCGAATGTTGTCACTCAATAGGCAGCAAGCAGGCTGACACCTGACATTCAAAATTATACGTAATCTCAGCATATCACTGACCCCACATTGGTAACAAAACTAAATACATTGGGCTGGATTTTCTAACCTTGCCTGCAGCTGGGATTCTCCGGTGCCACTGCTGTGAATGGAGATTTGGCTGAGCACCAAATTCTCGGTACTCGCTGGCAGCAGTGGCTTGGCTTGAATGGCTGGAGATTTCCAGCCATTATCTACAATGGATGTTTGTAGAATGTATACCAAGAACGGCTGCCGCTCCAGATTGATTACCTGGATCACGTGACCCTCTTGGCAGACCTCCCGATCAAGGGGACAAAGACCGCATCCCTCCCCCTCTGAGTTCCTTTATACCTTGATAATAATGAAGTTACCCAGTCCCAAATAATTAGAACATTAAACACATGCATTCAGTCCATCATAAATTGAGGTGTAATTTTACTGTTCCGCCCGCCAGAGGAATTATAGCGGGTGAGACATGGACCATGCAAAGGTCAGTTGAACTCGGATGGCGGCAGGGGTGGGGGGTTTTCCGCTCTTTGGATAAGCGGGGCCGGAAATTCCCACCCTCAGTCTTTCAGGTGAATAGGATATAGAATAGAATAAATAGAACAGAATCCCTACAGTGCAGATGGAGGCCATTCGGCTCATCAAGTCTGCACCGACAACAATCCCACCCAGGCTCTATCCCTGTTACCCCACATATTTAGCCCACTAACCCCTCTAACCTACACATCCCGGGACACTAAGGGACAATTTTTGCATGGCCAATCAACCCATCCCATACATCTTTGGATCATGGGGAGAAACCGGAGCACCCGGAGGAAACCCACACAGACACGGAGAGAATGTGCAAACTCCACACAGACAGTGACCCAAGCCGGGAATCGAACCCGGGTCCCCGAAGCTGTGAGGCAGCAGTGCTAACCACTGTGCCACCATGCCGCCTTGGTGGTGCGGCATAATTTCTCTTTTGGGGGTGCTTCCATTGGGGTATTTTCTGCAGCACCTACCATATCAGTCATTTCCTCAGATACTGATAACTCAGATTCATCCATTTCCACGGGGACAACAGACTCACTTGTCACAGGCTGACTCAGTACTTCACTGCTTGGATAGTCAAACATTTCCCAATGGCAACATGGGTTCAGGTGGCAGTACTGGCTGCTGGGACAATTCCTGTCCTTGTAAATAGTCGGCATGCTTCCGGACGAGGCTTCCTTGTACATCCACTTGGGCAGGTTCATGGTTCCGATTTTTTCAAAGCTAGAAAACCATGAAGCTGCCTAAGGTCTGCAAATGGTCGGCCCAAACAGGGGATGTTTTGTCATTTATATTTTAACAGAATCAAGAGGCAGATCATAAAATTGAAGGTACTGCTAACTGGACCCCAAGCACCACAAAATTTCAATAAAATATCTTTCGCCTGCAGCAAGCAAATAAATTATAGTGGATGTGCTGGCAGCAAATCAGCATGGAGATTTTTTGACTAAGATCTTGGAGTGAACACTCAAGAAACCTGCCAAAGAAAGGGTCAATGTGAGATAAAACCAAATGGTCCTACTGGCAAGTAACCTGTCAGTAACTGACAGTTCTGTTTTTTTTTCAAAGCAGTCATCCACAAAGCTGCCCAGAGATACTTTCTGTTCTCAGCAACCATTAGTTTTCTTGTAAGGAACTGAACTGTCATTTAAACCTGTAATAATTCCTGTACACCAGTTAGTTAAATAAAAATGGCAACATTTATTTACATATTGACACAGGACGGTATTCTCCAATCTTTCATGCCCCTCTACCATGGCCAACAAGAATGGAGAATTTGGCGCTCAGTCAAATCTCCATTCACTGCAGTGAGACTGGAGAATCCCAGCTGTGGGCGAGGTCGGAGAATTCCAGCCGTAATACAGAGGCTTCTTGCTGCCAGTTAGCTTCCAGGATCGAACTGATGCAGAAGCCTATAGTTGCTAAGGCAACTTGGTCTCTGGTTAGTTATCTGAGCTACGTGGCCCTATCGGCAGATCACCCCATAAAGGGGACAAGCACGGGGGTGAGGGGGGGTGTGCAAGATTATCTGGCCTCCCAGCCACGTGTTTCCCAGTTAGTGGCGGGATTCTCTGATCCCACCGCTATCAATGGGATTTCCCATTGATGTCACTCCACGCCATCATGAAACCCATGGACGTGGGTGCGCTTCTGGTGAGACTGGAGAACCCACTGATGTGAATGGCTGGGGAATTCTGGCCCATATCCCTCCCCCTACAAGTATTATTATACGTTGATAATAATTAAGTTAACCGTCCCCAATAATTAGAATGTGGTCTGGCCTACATGTGACTCCAGAGCCACAACAATGTGATTGACTTTCAACTGCCCTCCGAAATTGCCGAGCAAACCATTTAGTTCAAGGGCAGTTCACATCCCATGAACGAGTAAAAAAAAACATGCATTCAATCCATCAAGTGAATGGGATTGTTCCCTCTCCTCTTCTCCCTCCCTCTTTCTCTCCTACAATTCCCCAGCAATGAAATAATGCAAACTGCAACATGGAGACTTACAGACACAACAATTACGAGTAGGCCATTTGGTCCCTCATGCCTGCTCTGAGACCATCTTTCTTTCCCTATGCAGAACAGGTAGTCAAAATATATAAAGCAAAACCTGTAAGGTTTCTTGCGTTCTGGGTTGAAGGTATTGAATCTTTCCTCCAGATATGAATTTGCTTTACATATGGCGCAATGTGCAGAACTTCTTAATGAGGCAGTCACCCAAATCAGTGTTCTCACCTGCAGAGTGTTATAAATAACCCTGGATATTTTTCTGTCAAATTAACAATATTGCAGAATACTGTTAAAATAAGATTCGTACCCTCTCGTTTCTTTAATAGTCACAGTGGTATCTCCCATAGGGAGCACACAGACTAACATTGCAATATATCATTGCTGAATATTAATGACCAAAGCTGCCTATATAACGCACAATATTTGTAACCAGATGTAAACAATGGATGTCATCATTTTACTCGGACCTCTTTGTGATTGGTGAATTGATAGTGAATCTTGAAGGGGGAAAAGAAACCATGATTAATGGGGAGGGTTAAAGGCGAGGGTGGGATGGGATGGTGGGATAAAGGGCTCAGGAACATTGGGGCTCATGATTTCTTTCTCTGGCCTGAGACATATGTGCACATTTTTCATAGCATGAAATAAAGCAATGGGGAAGAACCTGAAGCATTGAAGAACTGCCCACCAGACATGCTAAGCTGACAAAGTGTTCTTGTCCCATAGTGAAGTCTCAGTGCTGGAGCCGAGCACCCATTCATTATGATAACAGGAATAGTTGGTTCTTTCAGCTTGTTCCTATTCCTTACAAGGGTGTCTGCTTCATAGTTATATCAAGTATCTGCACTTTCAACTCTTGTTTATTTCATACTGTCCTTGAATTTCAGGATTGCAGTTACAAAAATGGTTACTTCACTTCACAATGGCAAATAGCACTGCTGCCTCACAGCACCAGGGACCCGGGTTCGATTTCTGGCTTAGGTCACTGCCTGTGTGGAGTTTGCACATTCCCCTTGTGTCAGCTTGGGTTTCCTCCAGGTGCTCCGGTTTCCTCCCACATTCTGAAAGATGTGCTGGTTAGGTGCATTGACCCGAACAGGCGCCGGACTGTGGTGACTAGGGGAATTTCAAGTAACTTCATTGCAGTGTTAATGTAAGCCTTACTTGTGACTAGTAAATAAACTTTAAGCTTTAATAATTCGTTGTAACAGTTTGCAGTGTTTTCGTCTCAGTCACGCTGTGCATTTGAAGAAAGAAAGCCATATGACTGGATTTTTGTTTAATATATCAAATAACAAACTCTAGTTTACATTGGAAGTAAGGGTAGGATTCCCAGGTTGGGGAGTGCTCGGCACTTGCCATCCTGAGAGTTGGGACACAACCTGCTGTCAGAGAAAGTGGTTGAGGCAGGTTCAATAGCAACATTTAAAAAGCATTTGGATAAGTACATAGATGGGAAAGGATTAGAGGGATATGGGCCAAATGCGGGCAATTTGGATTAGCTGAGAGGACACCATGGTTGGCATGGACCGGTTGGGCTGACAGGCCTGTTTCCATGCTGTTGTGCTCTTTGACTTTATGACTTTAGGACTCCATGACTCTATACATTTTCAAAAGCTAGGGAAAAGAAACATTAATCAGTAAAACTTTCAATAAGGTATAAGAATTTTGTGAACTGCCAGAATTAGTTTACAGTGCAGAGTAATGTAGGGAATATCACATCCCATTAAGGTGTGATGGCAAGCTCTTTTAAAAATTCATTTGTTGGAATGTGGGCATCGTGGCTAGACCAGCATTTATTGCCCATCCCTACCTTCCCTTGATGAGCTGCTTCTTGAACCCTGAGGTGTAGGTGCACCCATAGTGCTGTTCAGGAGGGTATTCCAGGATTTTGATCCAGCGACAGTGAAGGAACGGTAATATATTTCCAATTCGGTATGGTGTGAGACTTGGAGGGGAAGCTCCAGGTGGTGGTGTTCCCAGGTACCTGCTGCTCTTGTCCTTTTAGATAGGTCATGGGTTTGGAATGCCACATCACCCTCATCAACAGCCGATGACTGTTGGACTGACCTCTGACTAATCCATTCCACCATCTCCATCACCCTGGCCCCAAATCAGCAGAGGCACAAAAAATCTGCCGCAGGTGACTCAATGTTGCTTGTCTCAAAGACCCTGATAAGAAAGAGCAACTCAGTCAGCACCTCACAGTTAGCCTGGCAAATGCAAACGACACCAGGTTAAAGTCCAACAGGTATATTTGGCAGCACTAGCTTTCGGAGCCTCAAGCTCCTTCATTGAAGGAGCTTGAGGCTCCGAAAGCTAGTGCTGCCAAATAAACCTGTTGGACTTTAATCTGGTGTTGTGAGACTTCTTACTGTGTCCATCCCAGTCCAACGCCGGCATCTCCACATCAAATGCAAACAAGCCAGAGCCACAGAGTGCCCACAATGCCTGGTCCACCTGAAAAACCACAATAGTCAGCACCTACGAGGAGACACTTGGGCTCTTGACCAGGAGCAAGAATGATCAGGAAATCTAGGATCTCTCTGACTGCAATGCAAGGCATTCCTAAACTGGCAGCTCCACCAAAACTCGAGTGAGAGGAAACAAGCCTACAGGCAGCTGAAGGCCAAGGTGTAACAAAGAACCCATGACCTAAAGAGTAGATGGTGGATGGAAAGAGCACAGGAGACTCAGCAACTCACTTATAACTACAATGTGCATGGCTTCTTCAGCGCAATTAAAACCATCTATGGCTTGAGTACCCAGGGACCCACCCCGCTGAGAGCCAAAATGGGAGAGGCGCTCATTACAGATGGAGAGGCAATCAATGTCTGCTGGAGGGAGCATTTTGAAGGCCCCACCCAACCAAAATGCAGTCTTCGATGCAACTGCCCTCAACACCATCCCGCAACATGCTACTCACCACCATCTCAGTGCAGCCTCAGCTCACCATGAGGTCGAAAAAGCCATCTAGTGGCTGAAAAACAACAAAGCCTCCAGTGCAGATGGGCACCCCATTGAAGTATATAAGAATCCACAATCTCATCACCCTTGTCTGGAAGGAAGAGAGCATGCCAGGAGATCTCAGAGATGCCTTAATTGTGACCATCTTCAAGACAGGAGACAGGTCCGACTGCCGAAATTACAGAGGGATTTTCCTTCTCTCCACTACGGGAAAGGTCATTACAAGAATCTTCCTCAACCACCTCCTCCCCGTGGCTGAAGAGCTCCTCTCTGAGACTCAGTGCGGCTTCCACCCATCAAGAGGCACAATAGACATGATCTTCAGCGCACAACAAATCCAGGAAAAATGCAGGGAATATCCACCTCTGTACTTGGCTTCCTTCGATCTCACAAAAACCTTCAACTTTGTTAATCATGAGGGATTGTGGAACATCCTCCTCTAATTTGGCTGCCAGCAGAATTTATTCACCATTCTCTATCCGCTCCATGATGACATGCAAGCCGTGAACCTACCAACGGAACCACCACAGATCCAATACAAGTGAAAACTGGGGTCAAACAGGGCCGCATCATTGCACCAATGCTCTTCTCCATTTTTCTCGTGGCAACCCTCCACCTCATCACCTTGAAGCTCCGAGCTGGAGTGGAGCTAACCTACCGACCAAGCGGGAAATTGTTCAAACTCCAATGTCTCCAGGCAGAACCAAGACCACCCCAACTTCTGTCATCGAGCTGCAGTATGCAGACAATGCCTGTGTGTGTGCACACATAAAGGCTGAGCTACAAACCATCATCGATGTATTCACACATGAGAGAATTGGCCTGAGACTAAACATCCGTGAAACAAAGGCTCTCTGCCAGCCTGCGCCTGCCACACAAAACTGTCCATCAAGATCCATAGTGAGCCCCTAGACAATGTAGATCATTTCCCAGATCTCAGGAGCCTCCTCTCGGCATGGGCAGGCATTGAGAATGAAATCCAACATCGACTCCAATGCGCCAGTGCAGTCTTCGGACACCTGAGGAACAGAGTTTTCGAAGACCAAGATCTCAAATCCAGCACCAAACTCTTGGTCTACAGAGCAGCTGTGGTCCCCGCCCTCCTGTATGGACAATGTACACTAAACATCGCAAATCCCTGGAGAGATATCACCAATGTTGCCTCCACAAAATCCTGCAAATCCACTTGCAGGATAGGCGTACCAATGTGAGATTCCTCTCCCAGACCAATATCTACAGCATCAAGGCACTAGTCACGCTCGACCAACTGTGATGGGTGGGCCATATTGTCTGCATGCTCAACACAAGACTCCTGGAACAAGTGCTCTACTCCGAGCTCCACAATGGCAAGCTATCATTTGGGGGGCAGAGGAAACATTATAAGGACACTTTGAAAGCCTCCCTAAATAAATACAACATCCCCATCAACATGAGGGAATTGCTTGCCTTAGAACGCACAAACTGGAGTAGAAGCATCTGCGAAGGTGCCAATCACCTCGAACATCACTGGTTTGTTCACATGGAAGCTAAGCGTAAACAGTGGAAAGAGAGCACAGAATCCAGAACATCCCACCCACCCACCTCATCAAATACTACCTACCAAACATGTGGCACAGTCTGCCACTCTAGCATTGGACTATTCAGCCACCACAGAACCCACCTACCCTGAGTGGCAGCAAGTCATCCTCAAGCCTGATGGACTGCCAAAGAAGAAGTAGGAAAATGCTGCCTTGGGAAACTTCTTTTAGATGGTACACAGGGCTGCCACTGTTTGTTGGTGGTGAAGGGAATGAAGGCTTGTGGAAGGGGCAGCAAGCAAGTGGGTTGCTTTGTTCTTGATGTTGCTTGTGTGTTGTTGGAGCTGCACTCATCCAGGCAAGTGGAGAGTATTCCATTACATTCCTGACCTGAACCTTGCAGATGGTGGACAAGCTTTGGTCAGTCAGGAGGTGAATTACTCACCACAGGATTCCTAGCCTTTGACCTGCTTTGGTACCCACAGTATTTATATGGCTAGTCCAGTTCAATTTTTGGTCAATGATAATTCTCCAGAATGTTGATAGTAGTGGATTCACCAGTGATAATGCCATTAAATGTCATGGGGAGATGGTTGAATTCTCTCTTGTTGGAGATGATCATTGCCTGGCACTTGTGTGGCACGAATTCTATTTTCCACTTGCCAGCCCAAGCCTGGATATTGTCCAGGCCTTGCTGTATTTGGACATGGACTGCTTTGCGAATGATACTGAACATTGAATACTGAAGATGTTGGAAACAACAGCACATCAATCATTTTGGACTAAGTCGAAAAATTATATTGAGAAAAAATGAACCAGAGTAGCAAGAAACAATCTTATGAGAAATTTGAAATGTGATTGACCGAAGCTAAAGGAAGAAATGAATAGGGAATGTTGAGTGGATAGAAAGTGACATAGGTTATACCTGAAACTTGGCAAGTCCTTCATTTGGAAAAACCAAAAACCTGCTACAGAAAAAAATGTCAGATGAGGAATTTTATGTGGATGCAGCTGCTGCAAATCAAGTGAAGGCAAGATAAATTATCCTACCATTAAAAATCAATCAAATAGTCATAGAATTTAAACACTGCGGGGAAAATGAATGTCATATCTGAGCAATATTAAATCATAAACCTCAGTTGAAACAGGCTAAGATAAAAGTGACAGGACACCCAGGAGCTGACATGTCAGTGAAACTATTTTTCAGCATCACATAATTCTCATCACCATGTATCAATGTGGCAAAATATATTGAGCCAACGTTTGACCTGAATGCTTTCAAGAAAGCTGATCTTATGAAAAGAGTACACAGAGTGACGGTTCAAAGCGATGCAGAGTCTTGAATCTATATGGGAATACAAGGATTATTTCAAGGATTACAAGGATTGTTAAAGTTGGCAAATAAAGTACCCCTGTAGCAGTCTTACAAAAAATACCATTTATACTTAGCAAACATTTAAAAAATACATTTTGATAGAATAGAGGACTCAGTGGACCTAAAGGAAGTAGATGAATAATCACATACTGATTGTTAGTACAAATAATGGTGGGTTGAAAAAATGTAAAAAGCATTTGCGCTATTACTTCTGGGTACAAAATGTTCTCTCGTCTGAGTTAATAGATGGACTCAAGCATTCCTTTTATGTTCATTCTTCATTTGAAAACCCAACTATGTATACACAAGACAAGGGAAAAGATTAATTTGGAAACTTCAAAGAACTGGCTTCTTTTATTCACTTTTTCCTGTACATTATTTATCTGTACAATAACTTCGGTCAGAACCATCAGTTAATCCAATATTAAAGATATATATATGGATAGATAGAAATATAGATAATATATAAATATTTAAATATTATTCAGCTAGGATCAGTGCTAGCACTCTGACTTCTGTGTCAGAAGGTTGAGGATTCAAGTCATATTTCAGAAATTTTGGCAAATAGCCTGAGCTGACACAGTGAAAAAGTGAAGAATGTGCCATTATTCACAAAAGATGTTAAAGCAAGGCTTTGTTCACCCTTTCAAATGAACATAAAACATCCCATGGTATTGTTCAAGCAGAAGTGTTATTTCTGGCATCCTTGCCAATAATTATCCTTCAACCAAGTTCAATAAAACGGATTATTTTGTCATTACCTAATTGTTGTTCATGGGATCTTTCTTTGCAGAATTTGAATTTGTTACAATCCCCATAGAGACCAATAACTTTTAAAAAACAGATATGAATTTCCCAGTGACTGATGGAAATCATCACCTGAACAGATTTCACATTTAAAGACTTTTACTGTAACAAACAAACTAAACTCAATATCAACTAAACATTACTTAGTAGGCAACTACAGGAAAAGTACTTTCCCCATTAAATAATTAACACAGCTGAAAATCTTACACCGTATTTATATATTACTCCACATACTCGGCAGATATGTAGCCTTGTAGATAAATTCTAAATCCCTGCTAGTGTTTCAAAAGTGTCCTTTATCCCTATCACATTAGGGCTCATTGTTCAGCGTCACTTCGCTGGGATTTTCCAACCCTTCCCGCCAAGGCGATCCCCTATGGTAGGTTCCCGGTGGGTAGGACGGGTGAGTCATGCAAACCACCGTTTAGTGAGACTGGAAGATCCCACCGGCAGCCAATGGCGAGCAACCTACATTGCAGGAAAACATGTCACGGGAGGCGGGCGGGGGGGAGTGGAGGGGGGGTGGGGTGGTGGGGGGGGGTGGGGTGGTGGCGGGGAGAGAATCTCGCCCTCAGTCTTCCAGCACTTTCAGCAGAAAGGTACATTTTGGTGACTCCTTGGTTTCCAAATCTCCACAAATTCTGTCTCTTCAAGTAGAGAAATATTTTTGCTTGAGCTAACAAAACAGCCTTTTTCCTTTCCCTTCTCCCAGCAACATCTGTCTCTCTATCCACAAGGTCTCCGAGTCTGAGGGCAGAATTCACCCACCCTGCCCACAGTGGGTTTGGTGGCAGGAGGAAGTGGAAAATCCTGCCAGAGCCAAAAAGACGGAAGCCCGCCAGTATAACAACAGTTGGAATATTCCAGTGGTGAGTTAATAATGGGTTGGTTCCCCCACTGCCTGGTGGCGTGAATGCTATTTACATTAATTTGCATCCTTCAAATGCTCATTTAAACAACTGTTTACTGGAATTTCATCAGACTTTCCAATCTCACATCACACCAGGGGGAAATCATGTCAGCCTCAAACCAGTTTGAAAAAGAATGGTGTACACAAGGCGGACTTCAGCTTTCTCGAGACTTAAAGGCAACATGCATAACATACCTGCCACTGCGCTGCACTGCTCCTGTTGCACTGAATGCCACAGTTCCATACCAAGCTGGTCTTTGTAGACAGCACTGTCCTGCATGACTCATGGACCCTCCACTCCAATGGACTAAAGTTCGATCGGGGGATGTGGTGCAAGATGAGGGTGGCACTGATAAAGACAAGATGGGCAATGTGGAAGGATGGCAATGCAAGGGTGAGGTGGGAGAGAGAGTGCAAGGGGGCATGATGGCAGGCAGAGGAGAAAGGATGTGCGTGAGGATGGTGAGCAATGGAAGGTAGTGGAAAGATTGAAGAGAGGGAATCAGGACCCCAACAAGGCTGAGTGAAATGCTCACAAACAAGTTGGTCATGGGGATACCACATGGTTTACTGGGAGGGGATGCATGCAGACTCCAATTGGGTTGGGTAGAGATCCATGTGGGGCATGGATGCCACACAGGTGATGGGCTCAGAACATTCACCACAATAATGACTGGATCCAGAATGTCTGCTGGATGATTGCTGGAGTATAAGGGCTACCCACATAAACACTGGCTCCAGTGCCTCCCCCTCAGACCCGTGCCAAGGAAAGTTACAATGTTGCTCACTACTCCACACACTCTCTCTTAAAGCAGAGCACAGGGTTTCTAAACATGCGATCAAGATGTCTGGACTGCCCAGTAGCTCTCTGCAGTACACACCAGAGAAAGTTTCCTGCACAATCACAGGTTTGCAGTGCCCTTCACAATCTGGCTATTCAAAGGAGTGAGCCTTCCCCAGAAGAACCAGAGGATGGAGTATGAGTAACCTAACAGATGGGATGGCGCTGATGTGAAAGTGTCTGTGAGAGAATGAGTATTGAGATGTGTCCCCTGCAAATGTTTGAGTGCGACCCATGAAGAGAATTGCCATTTGAGTACATGATGCAATGATGAGAGCTTCACAGTGGAAGGAGCTGAGAGCAGATGAGATCATCGAATGAAGTTCCTTTCCTGATACCACAGGGGAGGTCCACAGGATATCAGTGAGATCCAGGCCATGGCAGCCAAGTTCACAGTCTCAGAGTTGGAAATGTAGATGTTAATATTGCTTTGGTAGCCACCAAGCATTTAAATGCTCCCATTTCAAGTCAAAGTGCTGCCCCCATTAGAAAGTTGGTCATATCAAAATGGCATGTAGGAATAGGGAAGCAGTTATGTTCCAGCTTGCAGCCATGAACCAGGCCAAGGTTTTGGTAGTTCTAAAGTTAGTTCAGGGGTCTAGAGATCCTCGAATATGAATATGATAGATGTGGAAACAGAATTGATATATTCAAGTAGGATGAGAAATGATCCAACCAATGTTCGCTTAATTGCAATGTCGAAAACAAGGGGCAAAATCTTACCAAAAAATGGCAGTGGATCGCGAGCCCCATTGGCATTCACATGGACAGTGGACATGGGCTCAAGATTGTCCCCACAAAAACCATGGGAATGAATGGAAGGGAAAGAGTACCTTGGCTTGTTTGAAAGCTATGGCAAGTGGTTGAATGTTGAATCTATGCCAGATACCACAAGTGGCAAAACTATTGCAGTTTTGAGAATTTGTTTTGAAATTTATGGGTTTTCAGAGGTGTTGGTGTCAGATAATGGGCCATAGTTTATGTCAAAAGAGTTGGAAATATTTCGGAGTAGGAATGGAGTCAGATATACTCTAATATCACCATATCACCCAGCATCAAATGGTGCTGCAGAAAGAAGCTACAGATTGTAAAGAAGTCTTTGCAGCAGTAGTTTCTGAGTGTCAAGCTAGGTCATAATTCCATGTTTCTCTGTTACACAGGCAGGACACATTTCTGTTTTCTCACAGAATAAGTGCACAGAATACAATAGGTTGCTCACCTATGAGTTAGTGTTAAACATGATTCTCGGATGAGGTTTAATTTGGTTAAGAAGAGAACAGCAAGACACAGTGAAGATGAGTAATGATACATGAGGCATGAGACTTAACGACATCAGTGCTGGTCTGAAGATCATGATGAAATAGCACCAAGGTGATGAGATGTATGTGATTGGAGTTGTTGCGAAAAGATTAAGTGCATTCACATATCTAGTGAAGGTTGGAGAGAGACTCCATCAATATCATGTAGGTCATTTGCTTGAAAGAGAAAATCTGGTACAAATAAATCTCCTATAATCTAAATTCCTCCTACAGCCCAAAGTGAAAGTCAATAAGCAGGCGTTTTGCCAATAGTACAGAAATCAGCAGTAGATCAAAATGAGTCAGGTCTTTAATGAAGGCACATCAATCGATGTCACATCCCGAACCATTTAGTGAAGTTGGTACTTAAGTCAAAATTCAGGAATGACACGGTTAGAGATTTTGAAAGAGCAGGGTTAAGCAAATGGAGATGGAAGGAGATACCCCGACATAAAGAAAAAGAAGGTTAATGAAACTATGTAGGAAGGAAAAGGATTTATCAAAGATTGATATTTGTGTTAAACACAGACTGGAATTAAGGCAAAATATTTCCTTTATGAAACAGGTATGCAACACAACCTGTTCAATTTTCAGGTATTGTTGATGTTGGTTCTGGCATAATTGGCGCAATTTTACCATTGCATTGTCCCTATTTTTGCGCATGAAAACTTGGTAAAATAGGGCATGAGGCGAGTAGTGCAATCCACATCCGCCTCCGCACTGGTTCCCCCTTTACCAATGCCCGAAAATGGCAGCGATTGGGAGCGTGCCCGAAACAGGCGTGATAGCCATTTAAATGCATTTGCATGCATTTAAATTGACTTAATGGGCTCCATGTCCAACTTTACCAGCACTTCTCCCTTTACCACTGCATTCACCCATCCAGAATCGGCGCAAAACAGACATGCTCCATATAAGTCCAATTCGGGCACTCCAGATAGTGAGGAGGTAAGTGCCGGTAGGGGGAAAGGGTGCTCCGCTGCCACTCTGCCTGTGATCAGTGGAGGGGAAAGGGGGCTGATGCCACTCTGCCTGAGATTGGTGGGGGGAAGGGGGGAGGAGCCGCGATCGGTCTGGGTGGCGAGGGTGTGGGGGGATTAGGGGGTCCATAATATTGGGGAGGTGGGGCAATGTCTGTGGGGGCCAGGGGGAGGCATTATCTGGCCCAGAGGGATGTGGCAGGGGAGCAGCATTCTATCATTTATTTTCTGTGCATGCGCAATTGGAGGCGCTGATCGGAGCTTCAGGGTTTCGGGCGCTTTAAGCCCCGCCCACAAGCTTCTGTAGCGCGATTCGGAATTGCTGATATTTTTGCAGGCAGAGTCCGTATGGGGGCGCCTGAGAACGGGTCTAAAAGTCGGATTTGAAACACTCCCAGTTTCAAGTTCGCCCAGCACTTAGAACCAAAATGGTAAAATAGGGGGCAATGGGCTGGATTTTCACAGAGTCGGGGAATTTGTACAGAGACGTGAAAATGGCAGATAGGACCCAATTCCTGGATTTTCAGCCACATTCCTGGTGCCCCCAGTGTTCGCCAGCAATGGATGGGGGTGTGGATTGGTGCAAGTGGTGAACCTTCACCGTGGACTCCTGACGTGGCTGACTCCATTGCAGGAATGGGCATCGGGGCGACTTGAAACTGGGAGTGTTTCACATCTGACTTTTAGACCCATTTTCAGGCGCCCCATATGCATTCTGCCTGAAAAAATATCAGCGATTCTGAATCATGCTGCAGAAGCCTGTGGGCGGGGCTTAACGCACCCAAAATCCTGCAGCTCCAATCGGCGCCTCCAACTGCGCATGCGCAGAAAAATAAATAGAATGCAGCGCTGCTGCCACGTCCCTCCTGGACCGTATATATGCCTCCCGCTGGCCCCCACAACATTACTGACCCCTTATCTCCCCACCGCCACCATCCAGACCGATCACAGACCCTTCCCCCCCGAACTGATCTCAGGCAGAATGACAGCGGACCCCCCCCCCCCCCCCCCTTTCCCCTCACTCATCTCAGGCGGAGTGGCAGCGGACCCCCCTTCCCCCACCCAACGATTTCAAGCAGAGAGCCGTCGGATGCTAGCACCTACCTCGTCACTAACTGGAGCGCCCAAATCAAACTTTTGTGGAGCACATCTATTTCGCGCCGATTCTGGATCGGCGAACGCGATGGTAAAGGGGGAAGTTCTGCTAAAAGAACAAAAGAACAAAGAACAGTACAGCACAGGAAACAGGCCCTTCGGCCCTCCAAACCTGTGCCGCTCCTTGGTCCAACTAGACCAATCATTTGTATCCCTCCATTCCCAGACTGCTCATGTGAATATCCAGGTAATCTTAAACGATGTCAGCGTGTCTGCCTCCACCACCCTACTTGGCAGCGCATTCCAGGCCCCCACCACCCTCTGTGTAAAAAACATCCCTCTAATATCTGAGTTATACTTCGCCCCTCTCACCTTGAGCCCGTGACCCCTTGTGATCGTCACTTCCGATCTGGGAAAAAGCTTCCCACCGTTCACCCTATCTATCCCCTTCATTATCTTGTACACCTCTATTAGATCTCCCCGCATTCTCCGTCTTTCCAGGGAGAACAACCCCAGTTTACCCAATCTCTCCTCATAGCTAAGACCCTCCATACCAGGCAACATCCTGGTAAACCTTCTCTGCACTCTCTCTAATGCCTCCACGTCCTTCTGGTAGTGCGGCGACCAGAACTGGATGCAGTACTCCAAATGTGGCCTAACCAGTGTTCTATACAGCTACATCATCAGACTCCAGCTTTTATACACTATACCCCGTCCTATAAAGGCAAGCATACCATATGCCTTCTTCACCACCTTCTCCACCTGTGCTGCCACCTTCAAGGATTTGTGGATCTGTGTTTCTATACTCTTGATGACTCTGCCATTTATTGTATAACTCCTGCCTACATTATTTCTTCCAAAATGCATCACTTTGCATTTATCCGGATTAAATTCCATCTGCCACTTTTCCGCCCAATTTTCCAGCCTATCTATATCCTGCTGTATTGCCTGACAATGCTCATTGCTATCCGCAAGTCCAGCCATCTTCGTGTCATCCGCAAGCGTGCTGATAACACCAGTTACACCTTCTTCCAAATCATTTATATATATCACAAAGTTGGGCGTGTAGCTAATTAAGTCAATTTAAATGCATGCAAATGCATTGAAATGGCCCAATTGCTGCCATTTTCAGGCCTTGGTAAAGGAGGAATTGGCGTGGAGGCAGGCGTGGATCACGCTACTCGCCTTACGCCCGACTTTACCAAGTTTTTGTGCCCGAAAACGGTCGCAACGCAAAGGTAAAATCAGGCTCATCATCTCCCACACTCTTCATGGAGTCGGGCTAGCTTTTCAAAGACTCATGGTTCAAGGACCTTCCAAGACCTCATAGTCTGGCTGAAGGATCTTTTCGAAAAGTAAGTTGAAAAGGTGTTCCCATGCTCCCATGCCAGCCTGTGACCCTCCACCCATCCCAATGGCCCCCATATCCACCATGCAAGCCTATGGCACCTCCATACCCATTCAGCCAGCATACACACAGTAAAGAACCAATTAACCATATAGTAACAATTGCATGCAGAGAACAGCTTTACAAACTGTCACTCATTCATAACTTACTTCAAAACATATTGCTTTTACAACATCCAGAACTTCAAAGTATCAATAAGAGGAACTATAAGCACTTGACACCACTTTATCACATGGAAGTAAACATCATGCAATTAAGAAAACAGATCTCCGAGAAAGAGCTGTCAATCAATCAACGTTTTCCCTTGTTTGCAGCTGTTACAACAAACTAATGGATGTCCAGACTCGCTCCAGAAATGCATAATGGAGCTTGGTTGAAACCCCAGATATCCTTTAGTCTGTTGAATGTGTCTACACTTCAAAACGACTTCATTGACTGTGAAGTACTTAAGGATGTCCTGACGTCATGGAGGCTGCTTTCAGATAAAACTTGTTTCTTTCTTTCTTTTTGGTGACCTAGTAAGGAATGATATCATCACTCCTAACCTACATCAACTTAGTTATTAGGTCCCTAGGGGTGTGAACTTTGGTGGATTAGCAACAGAAACCTGTGCTTTTTTAGAAGTCCCACCAAGCCATTAGTGTGTCAGAAGAGAATCCAGCTATTCTCAATGGTTATAGCATAGATTTGTCTTACTTACACTGTGCATCACTGCAGTAATGTAAGCAAAAGCTATGAATGTCTGACTATATTGTATTATTGGATGCTTCATGGGACCAATCACACTTTCAGTGCCATGCTTTCATTGGCACTGCAGAGATGATTTGCCAGGATAATTAAGCCCACTATTGTCTGCTTGGCTACATCTTCCAGAATGTTACCAACCATTTCTGCAGGTCCTGTCACACCTATTAGACAATGAGGGTAAGGGCCTGTCCATGGATATTTGCAAGAATACCTGCATAACAGCATAAAGCTAGCACATACATAGGAAGTAGTGATCTGCTGTGGTCTCAAACTTGACTGCATTTACTTATTCTAATCTTGACCTATAAGGATAGAATTGTGGGATGGCTTCCTTGCAATTAACTTGACTTCAGTATCCATCAAACAGGACACAAATGCTTGGTTGTACCATCAGTTGCTTGCAAACTAATGTCTTTCTCTTTATTGTCACCCATCATCTAGTTCCCTTCCCCACCAGTCTTGGCGATGATTGATAATGGGCTGAGTCCCTCTGTAGAAACATTCCTCTTTATTTGTGTTCATCCCTTTAGAATTTTTTCATGCATTTTTACATTTTCACCACTACTCTGCTCTTTAGATCAGTTATGCTTATGAACCGACTACGGAAAATTGTATTTTAATTTGTCTAAAACCCACCAAACGCCATCCCTTGAATAATGGAAAAAAAAGAAAAATCTGGGCTCATATTAGTTCTGGTAATCTTTGAAATGAATAACCTTCTAGTGGCGGCATGGTGGAACAGTGTGGTGGCATGGTAGCAGAGTGATTAGCACTGCTGCCTCACAGCGCCTGGGACCCAGGTGCGATTCCTGACTTGGGTCACTGTCTATGTGGAGTCTGCACATTCTCCCCGTGTCTGCATAGGTTTCCTCCGGGTGCTCCGGTGTCCTCTCACATTCCGAAAGATGTGCTGGTTAGGTGCATTGGCCAAATTGGCTAAATTCTCTCTCAGTGTACCCAAACAGGCGCCAGAGTGTGGCGACTAGGGGATTTTCACAGTAACTTCATTGCAGTGTTAATGTAAGCCTACATGTGACACTAATAAATAAACTTAAACTTAATATATCTGGACATGATAGTGATTTCCAGATGCATTCTTTTGGTCTTACCCAATACAGTGTGCATTAAAAAGAAAATTGATATAAACGATATAGGCAGAATGTTTTGCTGAAACCAGATTTTCTAAATCATTAGATTGCACACTTAATTCATAGAGATGGTGTTTGCTGTTTTCCCATAGTGTGCTCAAAGTAAAACTGAATTTAGTGAAAGAGTGAGTGGATTGGACATTGACTTTTAACCTCTTCGAAATGGGCATAAATCCAGTTTCAATCGATTGGATGTGAGACTCTTGACTGAGTTTGAAACTTTCAGTCCAGACCCTAATGTGTCATCACCACAAATTGGCAACTTCAATTCACAAACAGGACGGGGTTGGAAAGGGAAGATTGTCACACTGATGCAAATGTTGATGGGGCATAAATAAACTGTTGAGACACAAGTAATGGAGATTTACTACACATATAGACTGGAAATGCTAGAAATGTACAACAGCTCTAACAGTGTGTGGTAAAAGCAAAAATGGGATTGCATTTCGATGCAAATTCTTTCAAATCTTATTTTGCCAATTTTTTAATGTACACTTCAGACTTCCAGCACTAACAGTTTTATCTGTATCTGAATGAGACGTCTTGATCTTAACATAAAACAAGTTCCATTTCTCAGCATTATGACCCCTTATCTTGAGTAACACATCATGGCTCAGATTTTCTGGTGTCCAGATTGTGAGAGATGGGATGTATGTTGGGTGATGCGCTTCAGAACCCCATGGAAATCCTGATGCAAACACATGCACTGAGATTACCCGGGAGGCTTAAACTTCCACTGGTTGGTGGGCTGCTCGAGGATCTCCACAAATGTCTCTGACGTTGACCTCAGTGTGGAGACTTGGACCAGATAAATTGGGCTTAACCAAATACCTACCCCGGAACTATTCCACTGGTTAATATCTGATCGAAATCAGTGATCAGCCAGTGTAACTGAATTGAACAACACAACGATCACTCTCCCCAACCCCTGAATCAGCCTCCCCCCCCAACACCATGCACAATGAACAGTCGGTCCCTAGGGAGTATTGAGGAGAGGGTGCAAAGGAGATTCATCAGGGTGTTGTTTGGGATGGAAAGTTTCAGCTATGAGGAGAGATTGGTTAGGCTAGGGTTTGTTTTCCCTGGAGCAGAGGAGGCGGAGGGGCGACCTCATTGAGGTATTCAAGATTATGAGAGGTACAGATAAACTAGATCATAAGAATCTTTTCCGCATGAAGTGTCTAAGAGCAGAGCGCATAGGTTTAAGGTGAGGAATAAGTAGTTTAGAGGGGATCTGAGAAAGAAAATCACCCAGAGGGAGGTGAAAATATGGAATGCGCTGCCTTAGAGGGTGGTGGAGGCAGTCATTCTTGCAGCATTTAAGAAGCATCTGGATGAGCACTTAAATCGGCAAAACATAGGTATGGTCCAAGTTCTGGTAAATGGCAGTGGTATAGATTGGTATTGATGTTCAGCGTAGACAGCGTGAGCATGTTGTATGACTTTATGACTGCCTCCATTCACTACCTGCCCACCTCACCCACTTACTAACTCACTCACTAAATACTTGGACCTTTGAAACTTACCTGAATACAACAGCTACTGTCATGTAAAGGGGGTCATGTCTTCCCTTCTTCCACCTCTTCTTGTACCCAATTATCTTTTTTTTAATTCATTCATGGCACGTGGGCGTCGCTGGCTGGCCAGCATTTATTGTCTAACCCGAGTTGCCCAAGGGCAGTTGAGAGTCAACCACATTGCTGTGGCTCTGGAGTTCCACACAGGCCAGACAAGGTAAGGATGGCAGATTTCCTTCCCGAAAGGAAAGTGATGCGTAAACTAACCCTTCGATGTTTTAGCCAGGATTAGAGGTTCCATCTGAAGAATTGTAAAAGGATCGGGTTGCAGAAATCACAAACAGCATCAATGCTCCAATACTGACCGATAGACCTGGGCCCATGTAATTTTGCATGCAATGAAAAAAGATATGTAATATATTAGCACAGGAAAAACATGCTATGTAGTTTTGAAATGGAGACATCAAGATAATCAAATAGAATCAAAAGTACATTTAATGAATTGCAGAAAACTGAGTGATGTCTCATTGCCATTTTATAAATATGAAGTTTTAATTTGCAATTTTACAAAACAATGATTTTGTTTGTCAGCAATATTCAAAATTATACGTATGAAGATAAACATACTTCTATCAATGTGCTAATTGTCTGATATGGTTAGTAATAAAATTGTCTGTAAAATCTAACATGGTTTACAATAATGAACTTCCCATCTCCACCCCAAGCCCCCAGAGTCATTACATAAGC
Source organism: Mustelus asterias (assembly GCF_964213995.1). Taxonomy (NCBI): domain Eukaryota; kingdom Metazoa; phylum Chordata; class Chondrichthyes; order Carcharhiniformes; family Triakidae; genus Mustelus; species Mustelus asterias. The sequence continues at coordinate 94,463,386 of NC_135804.1, forward strand.
CTATTTTCCAGATTCAGATCAGTATTTGAACAAAGCAATCCCCATTTCTAATGTTGGCAACTATTCCCATTAAGCTGTGTTTCAGAACTTAGAAAGCTATTGCCTAAGGCATTTTTAAGTTACACATTTGTGGAACAGCAGCACATCCTGACAGGCTTTACTAAAGGTCTATCTAGCCTCTTGTGGCCTTAAGTACAATGCAGTTCACTGTGAAAGTGCTCCAGACTGACAGTATACGTGCCAGATGACACTGGTGTATTGAGCTCAATAGATACCCATGGCTACAAACTGATTTAAGTAATTTCTGTTTCTCAGCCAGTGCCAAATCCACTTTTTTCCCAAAGAAAGTTGGTTGGTCCAAGAAAATGAAATAATTTCACAACTCTAAAGCTCCATTATCACACTAACATTTGTTCAGATTGTTTACATATTTCCTTTCCCCAATTTTCTTCCTAACTTTCCTAAAGCTAATTGTTGTTGTAGCTCAGTTCCACGGCGCTGGCATTTACTTCATTTTACTATCTCACCCAAGTGTCAACACAGTAGGTCTTAGCCTTCATACTAAGAACTGCATTCTCCACTGAAATTGGGCAGTGAAACAATGGTATTTCCCTCCCCTTGATTTGATTTGATTTGATTTATTATTGTCACATGTATTGGAATACAGTGAAAAATATTATTTCTTGCACGCCATACAGACAAAACATACTGTTCATAGAGTACATAGGGGAAAAGGAAAGGAGAGGGTGCAGAATATAGTGTTACAATCATAGCTAGGGTGAAGAGAAAAATCAACTTAATATAAGGTAGGTATATTATTAGAGTGTCCAAGAGAGTTAGAGTTCAGTTTTAAAAGCATTGAATAAGAGTGAAAGATAGAATTAGAGAGTATGCTGGGGACAGCTTGCAAGAAGTCACCACACTCCGGCGCCATCTTTTGAGTTCTCTTGTTCCAGGCTGGAGAGTTGCTGGCCATTCCCTCATCAACAGCCAGTTGTAAGTACTAGTAGGAGTTTGGGACCCAAGCTTTCCGTCATTTACTTCTTGGCAGCCAGCCCTGGACTTCCCATTCCCCCATATTCTTTGTAGCAGCAGTGCAGGAAGGAAAAAGACTTCACAGGGCTCTCCACTCCCCCAACCAATGACAGATTATCTGGCCACCATCTCATTGTTATTTGTGGGATCTTGCTATGCACAAATCACAACATTGACTGGCCCTCAAAAACAATTCATTGGTAGTAAAGCATTTAGAATGTCCTGAACTCATGAAAGGTATTACATAGGTGCAAATATTTTTTAAGGTCATTTGATGCAGCGACACAATTCTGCCTCAGCTCATTTTTCAATGTAATTATGCTTCCATTTTTACAGAATTATTCAGTAAGTAGAGCATGGGCTGACATTATATTAAGTCATTTAGGTCTTCAGAAGAAAACAGCCAAGTTAGCCAATTGTACCTGTATACAAGCTATATTTCTCCTAGCTGTTAGTTCAGTGTTAAGAAACCCAAGTCAGTATTTTGGATTAAATATCTATCTATCACAATGTAAGAGCAGTTTTTCTGCATTCATTTCCTACTGCATGAAGGTAAAACTTCAGGCAACAGACTCCTGTGTCACACTTGCCATGTCTGCTAATTAAGAAGCTAGTCTCAGAAATGGTGACCATGAAGCTACCATCAATTGCCATAAAAACACATCTGGTTCACTAATATCCTTTTGGGGAGGAAATCTGCTGTTCCTACCTGTGATTCCAGACCCCACAATAATGTGGCTGACTTTTAAATGTCCTCTGAAATGATCCAGCAAGCCACTCAGTTCAAGGGCAATTAGTGATGCGCAACAAATGCTGGCCTTGCCAAAGGCACCCACACCCATGAAAGAATAAAGAAAAAAATGAGCAATTTCTCACATTTGATTGCCTCACATTTAAATCTACCTCAACAATATTATTTGTTCTATAAATTTGAGCCATAAAAGACAGTTCCAAGCCAAGTGTATACATACAGGAAGATTTATACTGATTATTACAATTAGATGATTTATGGGTTTTGTCTTGTGGACTGTATTCTCTTTCTTACAGATATGAAACAATATCAAATGGGCATCAGTGTGCTTCCTCCGTCCAAGAACAGGGATGCACAAGACACAATCGACTGATCTTCCTTTTGGGGTGAGATTGTAACAGGAGGAGGGTTAAGGCAGAACTTCCACCTGCTGCCTTTGTGACTATGACCCATTTTCACAGGTTGTGGATCAATCCTTATGCAGGGCAGACTCCAGTGGGAATTCCTGCTGCTGCCCAGGAAAATAGGATGATATAGAACACCTACTACGGTGCTATAGAAGGAGGAACCCTATTTAAAAGAAGCAGAAGCACCCCAAAGTACTTTTAAATTAATGTACTGGACAGGGCTGAATCTTTCAAGTTATGAATATTTGGGCCACATTGTGACAGATATGACACCTGCTGGCTTTCCTCTCCTCAAGCACTGAAACAGCAAGTCCACTGACACTGGTACACAACCACATTTCTCTGTGGGATTCTTTGGATCTGATGCGCGATATAACTCACGAGGCTCGAGATGCTCGAGGAAATAAAGGCTTTTATTAACTACTACAATAGAGCTACCATATATAATACATGATCCCAGACTGAGGGGTCCCAGACAGAGCAGTGACCTTTATACCTCTCCCAGGAGGCGGAGCCCGACTGGGATGTACCATAATAACTATAATACAGGTAGAACAGCCCAACCCTAACCCCAACAGCAACATATATACAGACTCATAGTACTGGCCAGACCCTGGCTCAGCACTACCTGGTGGGAACCAACGATGGTTCACCACAGGATCAATAGCAACAGAGGCAAGGAATCAGGCAGACTCTGAAACCCCTCCTCAACATTGCTATTTACTTATGGTGGGATGGTCAAAATGCAGTTGCCCACCCTCCTTATATTAAGTTGATCTCTCTCTGCACGCTAGCTATGACTGTAACACTACATTCTGCATTTTCTCCTTTCCTTCTCTATGAACAGTATGTCTGTATAACACACACGAAACAATACTTTTCACTGTATCCCAATACATGTGACAGTAATAAATCAAATCAATTCAAATCAAAATCCTGTTGGAGCAAGGATTCCAAAATTTAAGGCCGCGCTGATGGGATCAGGATTGCAGTGGGAACCCTCCTGATTTGATTTCCCCTGATTTTTTTGCCACTATATCACATAATATTGGATGGAAAACCCAGCCTCATATTTGCAATTTCATAATTGACCTGTGAAAGTAGAGTTGCAGGCTGATTTTAACTGGAACTGACATTCATATCAAAAACCCAATACAACTCTGGCCTTGGACAAACACACAACCGCATGGTAATTTGTAATTATAAAAAGACTTATCATGAGAAGCACAACTGGAGATTCCCCTGTAATAAATTGTAAAATTCCCAGACGTGACTTGGAGAATCGGTGCAGACTCAATGGCCGTTATGACCTCCTTCCGCACTGTAGGAATTCTATGCTTCCATGACACTTGAGAAATTACACTCCATATATCCTGCCACATCCAGTCCTGAATGGTGGGGGACAATTAAACAACTAACCAAAGAAGGATGCACCGATCCTCAATGATGGGGGACCCCAGCACATCAGTGCTATGGACAAGGCTGAACTATTTGCCAACTTCAGCCAGAAGTGCTGAGTAGATGATCCATCTTGGCCTCCTCCTGAAGTTCCCAGCATCACAGGTGCCAGTCTTCAGTCAAGTCAATTCACTCCATGTGATATCAAAAAATAACTGAAGGCACTGAATACAGCAAAGGCTATGGGCCCTGACAACACTCCAACTGTAGTCCTGAAGGTTTGTGCTCCAGAACAGCTATGCCCCTAACCAAACAATACTGATACAACTACAACGCTGGCACCTCCCAAGCAATGTGGAAAATTGACTAGGTATGTCTGTCTTGAAAAAAACAGACCAAATCCAATCTGTCCAATTACTGTCCCATCAGTTTCCTCTCAATCATCAGCAAAATGATGGAAGATGTCTCTGACAGTGCTATCATGTGGCATTCACTCAATAATAACTTGCTCACCTTGCTTAGTTTGGGTGCAACTCAGTTCCCAACCTCTTTACAGCTTTGATCGAAGCAAGGACAAAAGAGCTTAATTCCAGAAGTGAGGTGAGAGTGGCTGCCCACAACATCAAGGCAGCAATCGACCAAGTGTGATATCAAAGAGCCCCAACAAAATCAAAGCCAATGGGACGCGAGGGAAATTCTTCATTAGTTTGAGTCATACCTAGCAAAATGGAAGATGGTTGTGGTTATTCGGAGGCCAATCATCTCAGCTGCAGGAGATTGCTTCCTTAAATAAGGAGACCTATACTGTACACAATATTTCAGATGTGGGCCAGAATTCTTTGATCTCATATGTCCCTCTGCTAGCGAGAACAGAGAATTTGGTGCTGAGCCAGAACTCCATTCACTGCAGTGAGGATCCCTGCCGCGGGCAAGGTCGGAGAATTCCCAGCCAAAATCAATAAGCAACCTTTGCCACCTAGCAGGACAAGTGCAGCAGGCACATGGGCACATTGCCACCTGCAAAGTTCCCTCAAAATCACACGCCATCCTCATCATATCAGCATTCCTTCACCATCTCTAGGTCAAAATCCTTGAAGTCCCATCTTAACAGTGCTTTGAGTGTACCCAGACCAAATGGATTGTGTTAGTTCAAGAAGGTGGCTCATTGCCATCTTCTCTAGAGCAATTAGGAAACGGCAATAAATGTTTACCTAAGCAGTGAGGTTCACCTGCATGAAATAATTTTTTTAAAGCTGTTACGGCAATCCTAAGAAGTAGTTCTCAATGCACTACATGAGAGGGATATCTTCCAGGGACCTTCCCCTGCTGCCATTTGCATGCAGTTAGAAGGAATGGAGTGACAGCAGGGGAGGAGGCTGCAGCTGTAAGCCTCACCACATAAATTTTATGCCAATCCAGTTGCACATATCATAAATTGTCTGAAAAGCCAGCAACAAAAATGCTATGGATCTTTCATGGTATTCTCAGACCCAAATGATAATGTGTGTTAATCAGTTAACTATTTCTTTAATACTGTGTGATATCCAGTTTGTGCTCTGGGTTGGAGCAATGATACAGCAATTATATTGTCACTGAATTAATTGGAATGATGGGAGAGCCAATTGTTTTCCCTAATATTGTCTGTCACATTGTTCATACATTTTCTGTCAAAGACCTTCAGAGAGCCACAATTATGTTTTTAGGCATGAGTGATTCAGATATCATAAGAGCTCTTAAATTACTGTTATATACTATGCTACCTAATTGCTCTTGACAGTGAAATCATGCAATTTTGAATGGTTTCTCTATTTAACCGACCATCCAATTATCTGCTCAAGACTGTATTAATGTTATCTGTATGAACCATTTATTAGAGAAACAATAAATACAGTATCGCTGTCTAAACTGAAGCTTTACTTGCCAACACATCAAATTAAAATCTCCTTTCCCTCGCTAAGGATCATGTTGGACCGTAATGTAAATGTTCAGATGGAGATGAGCGGACATTTCTTCACCCAAAGAGTGGTGAGCCTGTGGAATTCCTTACCACAGGAAGTAGTTGATGCCAAAACATTGAATGTATTCAAGAGGCAGTTAGATATAGCACTTGGAGTGAATGGGTCAAAGGTTATGGGGAGAAAGCAGGATTAGGCTATTGAGTTGGACAATCAGCCATGATTGTGATGAATGGCGGAAGAGACTCAAAGGGCTAAATGGCCTTCTCCTGCTCCTATCTTCTATCTTTCTATGTTTCTATACCCTGTTGATTGGTATTTAGTAAGTAAGTTTCACATTGTTCCTCCATGTATCCTTGAAGAAGGTTTTGCTGAAATTTGGTTTGATAAATCTATGGAGATAATTCTCCACTTCAGTCAACAAAAGGAAGTGACTTATTTAAAAGTATTCTTCTATTTGAAAAATGTATTGTTTGTGTGTTTGTCAAAATGATAGGTGGTGTGAAGCAATTTTCAAAAAGTTTCAGTCGGTATCAGGCGTATCCAGGTCAGGTAAATATTAGCCGCAGGCTAAATTCCTTTTGTGCTTTTTATAATCAATATAATCCGCTCACTTTTCAGAAATGCGTCCACTCTTGGTGCAATATTTCCTTTTTCCAGTCACGATTATAAAGTTCCTCTGTGAGGTTGCCACGTTAACATCAATTGTATTTGTTTGTGCTGTGAATTTATGTCCCCAGTAATTCTGTCGTTAATCAGTTTCCTTACACCCCTGATAGAGCAGCACTCTCTCAGTACTGAACTGAAGAGTCAGCCTGGATTATGTACACAAGCCTGTGGGATGATGTTTGAAGCAAAAACCTTCTGACTCAGAAGTTAAAGTGCCAGGATTGAGCCATGGCTGCCACATTCCACAATTTCAACAATTCAAAAAGCCTTTGAAAACTCTCAGAAGGCATTTCAACCCACTTGTAGCCTTTGCCAAGGTCGATAGGGCAGGACACTAAAAAGAAGCAGACTGAAATGAGGAAAGGCAAGCATAAAGTGCAGGCATTAGTCTGCAAACGAGTGATGAAACAACACAAGCCTCAGTTCTCCCAGACCTCAAACCACTATTTGATGGCTAAGTAAGAGGGTGCTTCATGAGATAGATGCAAGACAGTTCACTCTAAAATACCAGCCCCATAAGTCGACATTGCAGATTGCCTCCGTGGAGATACGGCCAGATTTCAAAGCTCTGCAGGTCATTACTTTCACTGCATTTGCTAGTTTTTAGTAAACATTACTGCTGTTAATGCATTAGACATCACAGCTTTTCCTCAGAAAAAAGTTTCCAATAATTCTTGCCAAGTCTGCCAGTGCCAACTGAAGTTTTTGGTCCCATCACAGTGGGACTGACCAACAATGTTACACTGACCTTTGACCACCGCAATATGACAACTTACACCTAGAGTGTCCGGTTTCTGGAAAACTGTGATGGTGATGTTTCTGATGAGGCATCTAACATTAGTGAGGCATTCCCACGTCTTGGTAATACCATCAGCTCTGCGATTCCAGGTTCCATTGGAAAAAGGGGCTAATAGCCAACTATAGTATCTAATAGGTCCCTTCTACCAGCAGCTCCTCACACAGCATCGCACGTCAAGCTTAATCTACCTCTGTTGCTCATCCTAATCTTTGAGGCATGCCAGATAAGAGACATCATATAAAATTTCAACAAATTTTCTATCATTATAACATTACTCAGAAATTACACAGCATAGTGAAGAAAATCTAAAGCGTGACGAATGTTTAACAGGCAGGGAAGTAGAAGCACAATATTAAGATTGTTCAAAGTACAGTTGAATGATAATATAACATAGTTAAGGGATAAGACAAAGAGTTTTGATGTACAGAATGAGCTCAATTACACCTTGACTTTTCTCATCTTCAAATCATGGAATCATAGAATCCCTACACTGCAGAAAGAGGCCATTTGACCCATTGAGTCTGTACCGACAACAATCCCATCCAGGTTCTATCCCCGTAACTCCACATATTTACCTTGTTAATCTCTCTAATACTAAGGGGCAATTGAGCATGGCTAATCAACCTAACCCGCACATCTTTGGACTGAGGGAGGAAACCGGAGAATGCGGAGGAAACCGACGCAGACGCGGGGAGAACATGCAAACTCCACGCAGTCACCCAAGGCCGGAATTGAACCCAGGTCCTTGGCACTGTGAGGCAATAGTGCCTTGGTGCTGTGCCACCGTACCTCCCTAATTTTGTGTTAGCTCAAAAAAAATTGATTGCTCTGCTACATGGATTCTGTAGGAAGTCTCACAACACCAGGTTAAAGTCCACAGGTTTATTTGAAATCACTAGCTTTCGGGGTGCTGCTCCTTCCTCACCTGATGAAGGAGCAGCGCTCCGAAAGCTTGTGATTCCAAATAAACCTGTTGGACTTTAACCTGGTGTTGTGAGACTTCTTACTGTGACCACCCCAGTCCAACGCCGGCATCTCCACGACATGGATTCTGGAATAATCTACAATTACCTTTACAAGTTAGCAGGTGAAACATGCGGATGGCAAAAATCAAGAAAAAGTACAATTGGCTTTATAAAAAATTTAGTTACTCTGCTGGACCAGCAGCTGCTGGAAAAGCAACAATACAGCAAAACTTTACGCGCATGGTCCCTTCACTCTCCCAGGCTGAACTTTTAACAATGCAAATGTTATGCTATATCTCTCATTATATCAATGTAAAATCATTCATTCAATTTTCTGAATTGTACTATGCCATGTCTTTGTAGTTCATACTAGCTGATAAGGTGGATATTCCTATATAGTGAGAGGGTATGATGGGCTTGCACAAGCCAAATTCTGAGAGGGGTGTACATTCAATGCCAAACCAAAATTCATAACTCCAGTCTCTAGTCACTGGGTCTGTCTAGGAAGAGGTTTAAATTCTGCATCTTCTGATCCAAAAGTGTGAATTCTACCATTAAACCAAAGGTGTGCTCCAAGTTGGATTTGAAAAACACAATTTGGACACAGTAAGGAGTATGAAGCCATTTAAATAGTTCGTTTAAAATGGTGCACTGCAGTTAATTCAGAGCAAATTTTGAATCTGCAATTATTTGATATTTAATCCAACAAAAATTATGTTGCACTCAGGAATATTATCGATATTTGATAAAGCAACCAGAACACCACTTCCCTAAAAGTTAACCAAGCATCTTTACTTCACAGGGCCATTCGGCGAGATTTTATAACCTTGCTCGGGCGAGGCTTGTAAAATCCCATCCGAGGCCAATAGCGAATTCTGTTCTGCGAGCCTCGCCCACCCCAATTCCGGGGCAGGTGAGGCGGTAAAATTCCGGCCGTTGTCTCCCCCAATCACTTCACTCTGCTTCAGTGTACCTCTCCTCCTCCTCCTTCTCTTACAACCACCCCCCCTCCCCTAATTCCTGGATGAACTCCCTCCTGCCAAATCGTGCCCATTTGCATCACTGCAGAGAAAACACATATAATTTAGAATTCAGTTTCTAACTACTCAAACTGAAAGAACAGACTTTTTTGTATTTCAAAGTAAATAATCCATCTATCAAAGAATTCCAGAGGCAGGTGCCTGTTTTTTGAATTGCCCGCTCTTGCAATGGAAACATAGAACATAGAACATAGAACATAGAACAGTACAGCACAGAACAGGCCCTTCGACCCACGATGTTGTGCCGAGCTTTATCTGAAACCAAGATCAAGCTATCCCACTCCCTATCATCCTGGTGTGCTCCATGTGCCTATCCAATAACCGCTTAAATGTTTCTAAAGTGTCTGACTCCACTATCACTGCAGGCAGTCCATTCCACACCCCAACCACTCTCTGCGTAAAGAACCTACCTCTGATATCCGTCCTGTATCTCCCACCACGAACCCTATAGTTATGCCCCCTTGTAATAGCTCCATCAACCCGAGGAAATAGTCTTTGAACGTTCACTCTATCTATCCCCTTCATCATTTTATAAACCTCTATTAAGTCTCCCCTCAGCCTCCTCCGCTCCAGAGAGAACAGCCCTAGCTCCCTCAACCTTTCCTCATATGACCTACCCTCCAAACCAGGCAGCATCCTGGTAAATCTCCTCTGCACTCTTTCCAGCGCTTCCACATCCTTCTTATAGTGAGGTGACCAGAACTGCACACAATATTCCAAATGTGGTCTCACCAAGGTCCTGTACAGTTGCAGCATAACCCCATGGCTCTTAAACTCCAACCCCCTGTTAATAAAAGCTAACACACTATAGGCCTTCTTCACAGCTCTATCCACTTGACTGGCAACCTTTAGAGATCTGTGGATATGGACCCCAAGATCTCTCTGTTCCTCCACAGTCTTCAGAACCCTACCTTTGACCCTGTAATCCACATTTAAATTTGTCCTACCAAAATGAATCACCTCACATTTATCAGGGTTAAACTCCATTTGCCATTTTTCAGCCCAGCTTTGCATCCTATCTATGTCTCTTTGCAGCCTACAACAGCCCTCCACCTCATCCACTACTCCACCAATCTTGGTGTCATCAGCAAATTTACTGATCCACCCTTCAGCCCCCTCCTCTAAGTCATTAATAAAAATCACAAAGAGCAGAGGACCAAGCACTGATCCCTGCGGCACACTGCTAGCAACCTGCCTCCAATCCGAAAATTTTCCATCGACCACCACCCTCTGTCTTCGGTCAGACAGCCAGTTACCTATCCAATCGGCCAACTTTCCCTCTATCCCACACCTCCTCACTTTCATCATAAGCCGACCATGGGGGACCTTATCAAACGCCTTACTAAAATCCATGTATATGACATCAACTGCCCTACCTTCATCAACACACTTAGTTACCTCCTCAAAAAATTCTATCAAATTTGTGAGGCACGACTTGCCCTTCACGAATCCGTGCTGACTATCTCGGATTAATCCGCATCTTTCTAAATGGTCGTAAATCCCATCCCTAAGGACCCTTTCCATCAATTTACCAACCACCGAAGTAAGACTAACCGGTCTATAATTACCAGGGTCATTTCTATTCCCTTTCTTAAACAGAGGAACAACATTCGCCATTCTCCAGTCCTCTGGCACCATCCCCGTGGACAGTGAGGACCCAAAGATCAACGCCAAAGGCTCTGCAATCTCATCCCTTGCCTCCCACAGAATCCTAGGATACATTTCATCAGGCCCAGGGGACTTATCGACCTTCAGTTTATTCAAAACTGGCAAGACATCCTCCCTCCGAACATCTATTTCCTCCAGCCTATTAGCCTGTAACACCTTCTCTTCCTCAAAAACATGGCCCCTCTCCTTGGTGAACACTGAAGAAAAGTATTCATTCATCACCTCGCCTATCTCTACTGACTCCATACACAAGTTCCCACTACTGTCCTTGACCGGCCCTAACCTCACCCTGGTCATTCTTTTATTCCTCACATAAGAGTAAAACGCCTTGGGGTTTTCCTTGATCCGACCCGCCAAGGACTTCTCATGTCCCCTCCTAGCTCTCCTAAGCCCCTTTTTCAGCTCATTCCTTGCTAACTTGTAACCCTCAATCGAGCCATCTGAACCTTGTTTCCTCATCCCTACATAAGCTTCCCTCTTCCTTTTCACAAGACATTCCACCTCTTTTGTGAACCATGGTTCCCTCACTCGGCCATTTCCTCCCTGCCTGACAGGAACATACCTATCAAGGACATCCAGTATTTGTTCCTTGAAAAAGTTCCACTTTTCATTAGTTCCTTTTTCTGACAGTTTCTGTTCCCAACTTATGCCCCCTAATTCTTGCCTAATCGCATCATAATTACCCCTCCCCCAATTGTAAACCTTGCCCTGCCGTACGGCCCGATCCCTCTCCATTGCAATAACAAAAGACACCGAATTGTGGTCACTATCTCCAAATTGCTCTCCCACAACCAAATCTAACACTTGGCCCGGTTCATTTCCCAGTACCAAATCCCATGTGGCCTCACCTCTAGTCGGCCCATCCACATATTGTGTCAGGAAACCCTCCCGCACACACTGCACAAAAACTGCCCCATCCAAACTATTTGACCTACAAAGGTTCCAATCAATATTTGGAAAGTTAAAGTCCCCCATGACAACTACCCTGTGACCCCCACACATATCCATAATCTGCTTAGCAATTTCTTCCTCCACATCTCTATTACTATTTGGGGGCCTATAGTAAACTCCTAGCAACGTGACCGCTCCTTTCCTATTTCTAACTTCAGCCCATATTACCTCAGTGTGCAGATCCCCCATGAAGTGCCTTTCCGCAGCCGTTAAACTATCCTTGATTAACAATGCCACTCCTCCACCTCTTTTACCAGCTTCCCTACACTTACTGAAACATCTATACCCCGGAACGTCCAACAACCATTCCTGTCCTTGTTCTACCCACGTCTCCGTAATGGCCACAACATCGTAGTCCCAAGTACCAATCCACGCCCCAAGTTCATCTACCTTGTTCCGGATGCTCCTTGCATTGAAGTAGACACACTTCAATCCACCTTCCTGTCTACCAGTACCCACCCTTGACCCTGATACCTTCCCCAATACCTCACCACCCTCACTGACTTCTGGACTACAACTCCCTTTCCCACTCCCCTGACAAATTAGTTTAAACCCCCCTGAAGAGCCGTAACAAATTTCCCTCCGAGGATATTGGTGCCCCTCTGGTTCAGGTGCACCCCGTCCTGTTTGTACAGGTCCCACCTTCCCCAGAACGTGTTCCAATTATCCACGTATCTGAAACCCTCCCTCCTACACCATCCCTGCAACCACATATTTAACTGCACTCTCTCCCTGTTCCTCAACTCGCTATCACGTGGTACCGGCAACGTACCAGAGATGACCACATGTTTCGTCTTGGCTCTCAGCTTCCAGCCCAGCTCCAGAAATTCCTGCTTTAAATCCCCGTCCCTTCTCTTACCTATGTCATTGGTACCAATGTGCACCACGACTTGTGACTGTTTCCCCTCCCCCTTCAGAATTTGGAAAACACGGTCTGAGACATCACGGACCTTGGCATCCGGTAGGCAACATACCATCCGTGAGTCTCTTTTGCTGCCACAGAACCTCCTATCTATCCCTCTAACTAACGAGTCCCCAATAACTATCGCCCTCCCGCTCTCCCCCTTTCCCTCCCGAGCCACAGAGACGGACACAGTGCTGGAGATCCTCTCACTGCGGCTCCCCACTGGTATGTCATCCCCCTCAACCGTATCCAAAGCGGAATACTTGTTGCTAAGGGGAACGACCACCGGGGATCCCTGCACGGACTGCTTCCTCCCAGCCCCTCTCACCGTCACCCATCTGTTTTCAATCCTCGGAGTAACTGTATTCCTAAAGCTTGTGTCTATGGCCATCTCTGCGTCCCTGATGATCCTAAGTTCATCCAACTCCAGCTCCAGTTCCCTAACACGGTTTTGGAGGAGCTGCAGATGGGTGCACTTCCCACAGGTGTAATCAGTAGGGACACTGTCGTCGTCCCTCACCTCAAACATAGTGCAAGAGGAACATTGCACTGCCTGCACACCCATCCCCTCTAGATACCTTGCCAGTACCAGGTAGAAAGTGCAAAAATGAATTCAACTCACCCCTACTCGCCCTTTCAGCCTAAGCCCTGTGAGCTAAAGTCTTATAGCTCACACTCTGCTTCCCACACACTCCACTGCCCGCTCCCGACGCTGCCCGCTGTATACTGCAGCCTACCTTTTATACTTCACACGCTTAAAAAACCCTTCCCAGACTCCTTTGCTGCCCACTTCTAGTTTTCACTTTAAACTTGAAAAACTGCTGTTAAAGTAAAGGCCAAAAAAATACACACACTAGCTGACTAATTAAATAAATAAACAATCCAATTAATCTCTCACCAGCACTGCTGCCTTCAATCACCCCTCTCAGCTTGCTCCAGTGGATCAATGAGGGGGAACCTCCCAGGTAACTGACTTTTAAAGTTAAAATAAAAACCCTTCCCAGACTCCTTTGCTGCCCACTTCTAGTTTTCACTTTAAACTTGAAAAACTGCTGTTAAAGTAAAGGCCAAAAAAATACACACACTAGCTGACTAATTAAATAAATAAACAATTCAATTAATCCAATTAATCTCTCACCAGCACTGCTGCCTTCAATCACCCCTCTCAGCTTGCTCCAGTGGATCAATGAGGGGGAACCTCCCAGGTAACTGACTTTTAAAGTTAAAATAAAAACCCTTCCCAGACTCCTTTGCTGCCCACTTCTAGTTTTCACTTTAAACTTGAAAAACTGCTGTTAAAGTAAAGGCCAAAAAAATACACACACTAGCTGACTAATTAAATAAATAAACAATTCAATTAATCCAATTAATCTCTCACCAGCACTGCTGCCTTCAATCACCCCTCTCAGCTTGCTCCAGTGGATCGGCAAGGGTGTGAGTGCACACTATTACTGTGCTGGTGAAAATTGTGAGAAAATGGCAGTGAGGAATCCTGGAATCACGACCTGTCCGCTATTTTTAAAAGGCTCCTGGGTCAGCCTGATTCGGCAAAAGTCTGGGCCAATGTTTCATATTAAATACTTTCATGGGAAATGGAAGATGTTGAAGTGAGGAGTCTGGGAAATTGGGCCTGGGAATTGGTTGCATGAGAATTAAGGTGGAGTAACAGTGGCAATGCCTCTGGCACTCCATGCTCATTGACAGTAACAAGAGGCTGTCTGGCAAGTCTGTCAATGTACCCAGCATCTTGGTGTGTATCCTTATCAGCCTTCTCCTGTATGCCATGCCCATTGATGTCCTCACATGAATCCCATGTGATAGAATGCATCTGCAATCTCATCCTCCAGTGAGCTAGCACACAAGCTACCCTTTAGCCCAGACTTGACTGCAGCTCACTCTTGCCTGGTGACTCAAAACATGAGGATCCTGGGGCAAATTTTCCTGTTCCGTCCGCCATGGGAATCAGAGTGGGTGAGGAGCAGACCATGGAAAGGTCTGTTGACTTTGGGTGAGATTTTCTGGTTTCGGGGTGAACACGGCCAGAAAATCCCACCCCCTGACTCTGAATTACCCTGTAAGTTCATGTATTGGTAGTTAGTATCCGAGCTTGTGGTCGTGAGTGTCAGATCAAGGGACAGAATCTCTCTATCACAGAGTCATAGAGGTTAGAGTTATAGAAGTTTACAGCATGGAAACAGACCCTTCAGCCCAACTTGTCCATGCCGCCTAGTTTTTACCACTAAGCTAGTCCCAATTCCCCACGTTTGGCCCATATCCCTCTATATCCATCTTACCCATATAACTGTCTAAATGCTTTTTAAAAGGCAAAACTGCACCCGCCTCTACTACTGCCTCTGGCAGCTCATTCCAGACACTCACCACCCACCCTCTGTGTGAAAATTTTGCCCCTCTGGACCCTTTTGTATTTCTCTCCTCTCACCTTAAACCTATGCCCTCTAGTTTTAGGCTCCCCTACATTTGGGTAAAGATGTTGATTATCATCCGCATCTGTGCCCCTCATTATTTTGTAGACCTCTATAAGATCATCCCTAAGCCTCCTACAGTCCGGGGAAAAAGTCCCAGTCTATCCAGTCTCTCCTTGTAACTCAAACCGTCAAGTCCCGGTAGCATCCTAGTAAATCTTTTCTGCACTCTTTCTAGTTTAATAATATCCTTTCTATAATAGGGTGACCAGAACTGTACACAGTATTCCAAGTGTGGGCTCACCAATGTCTTGTATAACTTCAACAAGATGTCCTAACCCCTGTATTCCAGCTTTAACAAAGGGTCATCCGGACTCGAAACATCAGCCCTTTTCTCTCCTTACAGATTCTGCCAGACCTGCTGAGATTTTCCAGCATTTTCTTTTTTGGTTCCAGATTCCAGCATCCACAGTAATTTGTTTTTATCCTATATTCAATGTTCTAATCAATGAAACCAAGCATGCCAAATGCCTTCTTCACCACTCTGTCCACCTGTGACTCCACTTTCAAGGAGCTATGAACCTGTACCTCTAGATCTCTTTGCTCTATAGCTCTCCCCAACGCCCTACCATTAACTGAGAAAGTCCTGCCCTGATTCGATCAACCAAAATGCATCACCTCGCATTTGTTTAAATTAAACTCCATCTGCCATTCATCAGCCCACTGGCCCAATTGATCAAGATCTTGTTTCAATCCTAGATAGCCTTCTTCACTGTCCGCTACACCACCAATCTTAGTGACATCCGCAAACTTACTAACCATGCCTCCTAAATTTTCATCCAAATCATTATTATAAATGACAAATAACAGTGGACCCAGCACCGATCCCTGAGGCACACCGCTGGTCACAGGCTTCGAGCATTGTGCTATTGTCCTTGCTTTTCTTTCTTGGGCTTCTGTGGCTGGGCATGGGTTTTGAAAGCCGAAAATCAGAAAGGGAAAGTTGGAGCGAGGGAAGGATATAAAGCAAGAGGTCCATGGTCACAGAATCGGCAACTTGCTCATCATGCTGGATAGCAAGATAAGTGTGAGCTGGGAGTTGAGAATAGGACATAAAGCAGGAACATACAAGCATCCTCAATGCTCTCAATGGCATCAGATGGCATAGGCTCTGTTGCAACTGGTCCCTTGATGCAGGACACCATCTCCTCCAGAGGGCTTAGGATATGAGGGAGTACTTGTTTCCCATTGATTTTGTTCAACTTTCGATGGTTATAAGCCACTTTATCCTGCAGGAGAGAGGGAAGTATGTCATTGATTGTGTTGATTGTGTTTGAGTGGTACGGCTGCCATGCTGAAATAGCTGGAGTTGTGTGGTAGTAGTGGGCGCTTAGCGTGAGACTGGTATCATTGGAATGAGTGTGAGGACGAGGTAGAGTATTGGATGTTAAGCCTGAATTCTGAGTGCCAGGGAATGCTGGTGGTTGAGTGATGAGCACTAAGCACCATTAACCATAACCCTAACCCACCCCACCTGCAATCTCAGTCCCCCAGTCACACACTCCCATTCCCTTCAGAGGATTTGCTTTGAGGGTCTCCTGGTACTTATGGAAACATTACCTTTCTTTTACTGACAACTTCCATTCCCAACACTGCATCGGTAAAGCAAGGAGCCCTGTTTCTTCTCCAGTGCTTTGTTTGTGCAGCCCATTTCAGCGAATGTCAGCCTGCCCCTTTAAGAGGGGCAGAGTGCTTTAATCAGGAGCATGCTGGCTGCACCATGTGCTATCAGGGCACATTGTTTATTCCCCTGCTGAGCAATCAGGCAACCAGCATCACTGGTCCTGCTTAGACCAAGGCTACAATCAGGTAAGTGAGGAGGCAGCATTTAATTTGCATGTTGTGTGCCTTAACAAGAATGGGCATGGCCACATTGTGAATAGCAATCATCGTGAGCAAAAGCCAATGCAAACAAATTTTTCAGCCCATAACCTTTATAAGTGAATCATCTCACTCCTTTAAATTGTAATCATTGTTGGAATTTTTAAAAAGAAATTAAAAACTGAAAGTCCAAAGATGTACAAGTTAGGTTAATTGGCCATTCTAAATTGCCCCCTAGTGTCAGGGGGGTAAGCAGGATAAATACGTGGTTTATGGGGATAGGGCCTGGATGGGATTGTTGTTGGTGCAGGCTTGATGGCCTGAATGGCCTCCTTCTGCACTGTGGGATTCTATGATTCTATGAAATACTTGTTTTTTACTCCTTCTGACTATTTTATCGATCTCCTTCCCCCCCATCATTTCTGCTTACAGTGGTAAGCACTGCTGCCTCACAACACCAGGGACCCAGGCTCGATTCCCGGCTTGGGTCACTGTCTGTGTGGAGTCTGCACGTTCTCCCTGTGTCTGCGTGGGTTTCCTCCGGGTGCTCCAGTTTCCTCCCACAGTCCAAAAGATGTGCTGGTTAGATGCATTGGCCATGCCAAAATCTCCCTCACTGTGCCCGAGCAGGCACCGGAGTGTGGCAACTAGGGGATTTTCACAGTAACTTCATTGCAGTGTTAATGTAAGCCTACTTGTGACTAATAAATAAACTTTAAACTTCAACTTTCATTTACTGTTATTAATCTGGCATTGAATCCTCAGCTACTCTTCTTCATTCAGATTGCCTGGTTTAACAATCTGACTGGTTAAGGAGCTCCCTCATACCTGGCCCTGTTCACACAGGTCTCAGCTAAACTGCAGAGGGCACCATGCTGAAATAGGTTTTAACTACCACAAGTTCCAGTGTGAAAGCTCACAGAAAATGTAAGCGTAGTGAATGGTTTGCATCATTTGTCTACTACTGATGACAAAATGCAGGCCAACATAATTTTACTATCCACTATGTAAAGCAGGCAAATTGTGTCAGCAGAAACACAGTGGAGATTAATTGTACTCAACTGCAGCGCACCATCCTGTATCACCAGGGTTTCAGCAGCTTCTCCATTCATTATACCTAAATGTATCGACACAATGCTGTACAGGGATCAATAGCCGGAATCTCATTGCTGCACTCATTCACTTTCCACTTAACCTCAGTCCTGTTTCCCTCAATCACATTCCCTGCGTTATTCAGCTTAAAATACTGGAGTGAACACAAGGATTGAATTTTATTCTAATTCCCAATAAGCTACCAAGTCTACTGTATTCCAAAGGTGTTACCATAGTCACAATATTTGGAAGAAATAGAGGTGGAAATTAACTTTGGAGAAATAAATATATTTACATTTCGAATCAGAAGAAAACTGATTGAGGATAACCAACAAAAAGTGAATTTGGCTTGCTGAGGTCAAATTACATTCTAGATTTTAAGGCTCCCACTTATCAGTCATATACCAGTATCCAACATTTAAAATTACCCATACAGAGTTGGTCAAAGACCTGGGTCAGGATATCCTGGCCTGGCCATGACAGAGCTCACCGCAGCAGATGCAGCAAGCCAGCCTAAAGCCCATTGCCTTTGGCAGCACTGGTAAACCCTGCCAGTTGGCGGGACTGAAGGATCCCACTGCTGCCCACATTATGTGTTTCCCTTCAAAATCAAGCAGTAACAACAATCTTATTTTGGAACTATTCTATTCATTCATGGGACATGGGTATTGCTAGCTGGCCAGCATTTCTTGCCCATCCCTAGATGCCTGAGGGCAGTTGAGAGTCAACCACATTGCTATGACTCTGGAGTCACATGTAGGCCAGACTGGGTAGGATGGCAGATTTTCTTCCCGAAGGGACATTAGTGAGCCAGGTGGGTTTTTCTGACAATCGACAATGGTTTCATGGTCATCAATAGATTCTTAATTCCAGGTATATTTTATTGAATTTATATTCTACCATCTGCCCTGGCAGAATTCGAACCTTGGCCCAGAACATTAGCTGAGTTTCTGGATTGATAGTCTAGCAGTAATACCACTAGGCAATCGCCTCCCCAAATTATTTTAAGTGTCATAAATGTGTAGTTACGATATTGTAGATTTTGTAAAAGAGCTAACCCTTTTTATTTAAATGGACACGAGGAGCCTGAAAAATAGCTGCCACATGTCACCTGATCTTTTACAGCTGCATAGAATCATAGAATCTACAGTGCAGAAGGAGGCCATTTGGCCCTTCGTGCCTGCACTGACAACAATCCCACCCAGGTCCCATACCCAAAGCCCCCATATATTTACCCTCCTAATCCCCCGACACTAAGGGGCAATTTAGCATGGTCAATCAAGCTAATCCGCATATCTTTTGGTGTGGGACAAAACCAGAACACCCACAGGAAACCCATGCAGACATGGGGAGAACATGCAAACTTCACACAGTCAGCGATCCAAGGCCAGATTTGAACCAGGATCCCTGGTGCTGTGAAGCAGCAGTGCTAACCACTGTGCCACTGTGCTACCCTGCCACTGCAATGTTTGTCGAGCTCCAGATGGATTGCAAATAGACACACCATTGTGTCTGTGAAAAGATTTGAAATTCAATGAGCATTTCCACAATGGTAAACAAAAGCTCACTGACGATGGCTTCCCTGGAGGTGTGAACAGCTCTTTCCCTTCTGACCAAATTTGGAAGAATAGGAGCCATTCAAGTTAATGGCTGTAACATTAGAGATTAATTACCTTGACTAAAAGGCAATGAATGGGACTATCTCCCAGAGCTGGGCTGAGATATCATCCAAGAGAGCAAAGGGGAAGGCATTCAGAAATCACGTACTGTCAGATCAGATAAATCTCATGCCTGCGTGGTGTGGGGGGTGGCAGGGGGGGGGGGGGGGGGGGCGTGGGGGTGGGTGGGGGGGGAGGAGGGGATGCTTCTCATTGCTGAGGGGGTGGTGATGCTTCCTCATCCCTCGGGGTACAACATGCCGGGTCCAGGCTTACAAGGACCTGTACTAAAGCCTGTTTGGTGCAGATCCTGCTGGGGAGACAAATGAATAGTGGGGGGGCAATTGAATCTGGTTTCAAGACCATTAATCAAGACCAATTTGGATATTTATCAGATTCCCGCTTGCTGTGGATGGGAACCCGATCGGGGCCAGCAGGGCGGGCCAGGAGTGTCAGAACATATTTGGCGACCGGCACAAAACGTGTTTTTTGCCCAATGCCCGATTCTCCAGGCCATCGCAATTCTCGCCAGGAGATAGCAGGCCCGGAGAATTGGTACAGGTCCTCACAAGCCTGGCGTGTTGGATCCCAAGGGCTGGGGAAGTATCACCAACCCTTCAGCAATGTGAGGCATCCTCCTCCCCACACCACACAAGCATGAGGTTCACCCAATTTAACCCAACTCTCCACTCAGGCCCTTCTTTATTTCAAAGCTCTATTGTCCCATCATCCACATTGTTGCCTGTCACATACTAAGTACCCTTTGACCTTGAGGAAAATGGTATGACAAGGATAGAAGATACACAATGGATGTCAGTGAGTGGGATAGATTGTTGCCCTTGGCTCTGCTTTCTGCTGTGAGTTTGTGGGGGCACAGTGACTTTAGAATCGGTGTACCAGATGGCGCACTGTCTTAGATAAGGGTGGCATGGTGACACAATGGTTAGCACTGCTGTCTCACAGGGACCTGGGTTCAATTCTGGCCTCGGTCACTCTGTGTGGAGTTTGCCCATTCTCCTCGTGTCCGCGTGAGTTTCCTCCGGGTGCTCCAGTTTCCTCCCACACTCCAAAGATGTGTGAGTTAGATGGATTGGCCATGCTAAATTGCCCCTTAGTGTCCCAAGATGTGTAGGTTAAGAGTTAATGGGG
Organism: Mustelus asterias; assembly: GCF_964213995.1. NCBI lineage: Eukaryota > Metazoa > Chordata > Chondrichthyes > Carcharhiniformes > Triakidae > Mustelus > Mustelus asterias. The sequence continues at coordinate 94,484,131 of NC_135804.1, forward strand.
TAAATGCATCAGGTTATGGGGATAGATCTTGGGTGGGATTGTTGTCAGTGCAGGCTTGATGGGGCGAATGGCCTTCTGTACTATAGGTATTCTATGATTCTATGATAAGCTGAAGCTTGCCTGAATGAATCCGCCCCAGGCATGCCAGCCAGCACAGTGAGCAGTTTGTACCCTCGCCACATCCAGTCCCTCTTCCTCATCCTCCTGTTGCTCATCATCTTCCTCCTCTGAGGAAGAACCCTAGTAGCCCTCATCTTCCTCCTTCTGCAGATCCAGTCCTCTCTGCTACACCATATGGTGCTATGATAATTCTGGAGATTCTGTCTGTTACATAATGTATGACACCCCAATATCTCTCCAGGCACATGAATCACATCTTCCACATCCCAAAGGCCTGTTCACTGACCAATCCTGTACTCACAGGGCTCCAGTTGTACCTTTCCCTTTGTGTCAGAAGTAGGGTCCTTCTCAAGTGTCAACAATTGTGTCCGTAGAAGATAGCCCTTGTTTCTAAGAGTGCAGATGCCTTTGACAGATTTGATGGTCTGGATTGCATTGCGTGGGAGGGTGGTGGAGGCGGGATGCCTCACATCCTTTAAAAAGTACCTGGATGAGTGCTTGGCACACCATAACATTCAAGACTATGGGCCAAGAGCTGGCAATTGGGATTAGGTGGGCAGGTCAGGGCCTTTCATGCGTCAGTGCAGACTCAATGGGCTGAAGGACCTTTTCTGCACTGTAGTATTCTGTGATTCTGTGACTAGTGCAGAATGAAACTACCATGGGAACTTCCTGCGTATCTTTCACAGGCGCATGATAATTTTTCAGTGGTTGCATAACAGACAAACGATAATGACATGAAGTCCCTCTCAATTAAAATGGCTCTCCTGAGGGTGTTTTGCTTGCACCCTATGACTCCTTATACCTGTGGGAATCCAGCTACAGCGGCAAATTCTGCCTGGTCTCAACAGTAGCGAAGTGGATGTAGGCGGCAGCTCTGAAAAACAAGGCACCAACATCTAGGAGATACATTGGTGTGTAGCAGGTTGTGAGACTCTACAGATGAAACCTGCAGATCACTGAAAGGAGCAAGAAGCAATGAAATTTGGGGCTGTGGTGACCTTGACTGCCACTGGTAACAGGTGCCCACCTAGTCCACTTGGCAGGACTTGACCGCAAATGTTAATTACATGACGTGGAACTCTTGACTTTCCTGAGGCATTGGTCCAGAAAGCTAATCCTCTACCTAAATACCCTATGATGGGTGAAGTATCACATCCAGTGAGCTGCAGTTCTGTGTTCATCCTCTCTCTGTCCTGTGGAGAGGCAGGTGGTTGAATTTAAATCTTTTTGTACCTCATCAGAGTCTAAGGTAGAGCTGATTAAGCTCCTACTTGAGAAGGCTGACAGCTGGCAACTGAGAATCAAAGACAAAAATATCCTTTAAAAAATAAGTTGCAGAAATGAACCCCAAAGTCTTGGAAATCCAAAGCAGTCTCAGAACAAGTGCTGTGAGTTAAAACCTTTCATCTAGGCAAAGCAGCAGATGTCTTATTACAGTATTTAAAGGTTCTGCAACTTGCCAAGTGCTTAGCCCCATCAATCATCTGCTGTCCTCTCACCTTCTTGAACCTGGACGCTGATAAATAAAAAACTGAATCTAGGGTTAGAATGCACTTATTTTGTCTTTTAGTTTATCTTCACAGCGGATCTACCTGTGGTTTCTTGTATGATCAAATATATGCAATTTAAATGCAGTTTCCTGACATGCCAGTGTTTGTAGATTTTTACTGGCAGCATTCATTTGTCCACTCTGGCAGGTTAAGGTTCCCCAAGGAGTGTGGATTTGACGACTGATGCTGCAGTGAAGGAGGAGGATGCTGGATTGGCAGTGACGTTTCTCTTTTTATCAGGATGGCCCGACAGAATAGCACAGCTGGACAAAACAGTGTTTTTTATTTTGTGGTCGGGAGATAGGGGTTTGTTACTTAACGAGCAGAAAAACGACTTCACCAGTTGTCAAGAGGTCCTGTGCCTGATTCCTCACACCTGCCTCAAGACAAATCATATCACAAGAAGACAGGTAGTCATTTTGTAGTACGGAACGTCAGCATTACTGAAACTGTAGGTGGCTCTCAGTCACCATCATCTGGTGCAGTATCCATGGCAACAGCTCTACTAATCAGAGTCCACATGCCAATCAATCAGCACTCTCTTCTCATACATTTGTTGATTTCCCCTCACATTGTATTCTTGCAAATGTCCTGATGAGTGCAAGACAAAAAACTTCGACAAAAAATTTATTTTTTTCAGCAAAAGGCAGGTGCAGTACAAATTGCTGCCTCATCATTTATGCATAAAATTTTAGCAGCATTCCAACCAGCATAGAAGTAACAAAATTGTTATTGTTCAATCGATCAAAATGTATTATGGGTGGGATTTTCTGGCCGCGCTCACCCCAAAACCGGAAAATCCTGCCCAAGGTCAACGGACCTTTTCATGGTCACCCACCTCCCCCACCACCCCCCTAATATGATTCCCGTGGCGGGCGAGACGGAAAAAATCCCTCCCCACCCCATGAGTAAAGAATGCTGTTTTGAAATGTGCGCATACATTTTCCACCATTTTGGAGCTGCATGTTACCACCCAGAGTCTTAAACAGATGATGCACAATGTGATTTTTAGGCCCAAGTTTATCAACTGCCCCATTGGTTTAGTAACTTTACCCACTGAGCAAATGACCCAAATGGACCAGGGGCTTTTCAGTGCACTTTATTGGACGACAAGGTTAATGAACACAGCTTCTAGTATAAAGCAACATATCTGTTTGTAAAGTCCTGGTCACCGCTCCATAGGAATGATGTTAAGGAAATAGAAAGACTACAGCATAGATTCATTGGAATGCTGTCTGCTTTGAGAAAACACATATAGAATAAAAAGACAAATCTGAATTCAGGATTCTTTAAAAACAGATGAGAAATAGCAGAACAGGACAAAGTGTTTAATACATTCAAGCTAACTGGTTACTTCTTACTGCTTGAATTTTCATGGTAATGTGTAAATTAAATATTGGAAAACCGAAGTTATTTGCTTCAGTCCCTGCCACTGATTCTGTTCTATGGCCACCAACTCCAACGCTCACTCTGGCAACTTTTTGAGGCAGAATCAGACTTTCAAATACACACCCATTCCATCACTAAAACCTCCCACTTCCATTTCTGTAACATTACCTGACACTACCCATGTCTCAGATCATGTGCTGTCAAAACCCTCAGCCATGCCTTTGTCATATCCAGATTTGACTTGTCTAATGTACTCCTGATCAACCTGCCACATTCTCCCACTGTAGACATGAGTCCATCCAAAACCCTTCTACCTGTGTTCCAACTTGCACTAAATCCTGCTCACTAACCACCTCTTTGCTCACTGACCTACACTGGTTCCTGGGTAAACAATGACTCAGATTTGAAATTCTCATCATTGTTTTCAAATTCCTCCATGGCCTCAATCCTCCCTATCTCTACAATCTTTCCCAGCCCCAGACATCTACGGACATCTGCACTCTTCTCATTCATTACATCATTGGTGGCCATGTCTTCCCCTGCCTGAGCCATAGATCTCCCTTTCTAACCTTCCCCAGCTCCCTAACTCCTTCCACTCCTCTGTCCAAATATGTGGCTTTGTGTCAAATATTGCTTCAGGTAGACTTTCTTTTCAAACAAACAGGAATTGGTCCACTGACAAATTTAATAAAAACGTAAATTAAATATATATACACTGATAAGCACTTTGTTTTAAATTGAGGAACTAATATGCAGAGTGAAGACCCATAATGTAGGACACTATCAAAATTGGGGATAGCAATAGATAGGATGGGGGAAACAGGAATGGACATGATGGCACAGTGGCTAACACTGTTGCCTTACAGTGCCAGGGACCTGGGTTCGATTCCCAGCTTGGGCCACTGTTGATGTGGAGTTTGCACCTTCTCCCTGTGTCTGTGTGAGTTTCCTCCGGGTGCTCCAGTTTCCTCCCACACTCCAAAGATGTGCAGGTTTGGTTGATTGGCCATACTAAATTGCCCCTTATTATCAGAGATCTTAGCAGGATAAACACATGGGGATTGGGCCTGGATGGGATTGTTGTTGGTGCAGGGTCGATGGGCCAAATGGCCTCCTTTTGCACTGTATGGATTCTATGATTCTACGGCAGGTCGAGTATCCATTATCTGTAAATCCAAAAACCAAACACATCAGAAATCGCCCTTTTTTTTTACTTCATTGACTGCAATGTTTACCTTGAGATTTTTTATGGTGAACATGTCAAAAAGAAATTTACTATAGGTACTCTGTATTTATTATTCAGTGAGACATCTTGCTTTTCTAGCTATTTTATTTACTTTAGATTATCACTAGCTTAGGCTTAGGCTTCTGTAATGTAAATGTATATACAGTATCCAAAAACCGATGTTATCCAAAATCCAAAATGTAATTGGCCCCGAGAGTTTCGGACAAAGAATACTTGACCTGTAATTTTAAAAATCTAAGATCACGTATTAAACATTTTAAAATCATAGGAGAAAGACCAAGTGAATTAAGCAGTGCTGCGGGTTTCAGTACTGAGATGGAATAAGCACAGTAAGTAGTCTCACAACACCAGGTTAAAGTCCAACAGGTTTATTTGGTAGCACGCGTTTTCAGAGCGTTGCCCCTTCTTCAGGTGAGTTGGAATAAGTAACAAATCATGCCATATCTGATGTGTTGCATATCCACGGGGTTCTCTATCTGCTTTAAGGTCTGTGGGAACCTCGAAGAAACTTAAACCTTCACCAGTGTTTCCACAGATGTTCTGCTAAAGTTAAATTAGGCTATCAGAAGATCCCTCACAGAAATGTAACTTTAAATTTCAGCTCAGTCAGGACTTAGAGAAGACGACTATTGTGTTTAAAGAGCACATTGACACCTTAAAAGGGAAAATGGGGCAGTATATTCGAGTGTCACTGACCACAACAGACATAAATAGTAATAGGCACGTGTCTGCAGACTCGGGTTCTATCCGCTAGAGTTTAGAAGAGTAAGAGGTGACTTGATTGAAACATAAGAAATCCTGAGGGAGATCCTCTTGTGGGAGAATCTAGAACCGGAAGGCGGGGAGGGGGGAAATCGCTGTCCATTTAAAATAGAATCGAGGATCTTGTTTACTCTCAGAGGGTTGTGAGTCTTTGGAATTCTCTTCCTCAAAAGGAAGAGAATTCCAAAGGCAGAGTCTGAATACTTTTAAGACAGAGGTAAATAGATTCTTGATAAGCAAGGAGGTGAACAGTCGTTGGAGGTAGGCAAGAATGTGGAATTGAGATTAAAATCTGGAGTTTGTCAAACCGATTTCGATGGTGTGTTAATTGCCCCATCTCCCTGATATTTGATTAGTTTTCCAGTAGAGTTGAGATTAAAATCTCACTCACCTGATGAAGGAGCAGCACTCCAAAAGCTTGTGCTACCAAATAAACCTTTTGGACTTTAACCTGGTATTGTGAGACTTCTTATTGTGCCCACCCCAGTCCAACGCCGGCATCGCCACATCATAAAATCTGATCAGCCACACTCTTGTCAAATGGCCATTCAATAAAGAAAGAAAAAAAACAGTTCAGACCAGTATTCCTATTTCCCTTCTGTGTTCCAGGGTAGCACAGTGGTTAGCACCGCTGCCTCACAGTCGCAGGGACCTTGGTTCGATTCCCAGCTTGGGTCACAGTCTTTGTAGAGTTTGCACATTCTCCCCGTGTCTGTGTCGGTTTCTGCCGGGTGCTCCAGTTTCCTCCCACAGTCCAAAGATGCGTGGGTTAGGTTGATTGGTCATGCTAAATTACCCCTTAGTGTCCTGGGATGTGTAGGTTAGAGGGATTAGTGGGGTAAATGTGAGGATAGGGTTGTGAGGATAGGGCCTGGGATAGGATTGTTCTCGGTGCAGATTTGATGGGCCAATTGGCCTCCTTCTGCACTGTTTCTATCATTCTGGGTAGGCAAAGAGGTTTACTCCTGCCCTTAATTTGTACATTCATAGCTGATGAAAGAAAGCAAAGCGTTCACCCAAGCAGTGGAGCTAAATTTTAAAATAATATAGTGTTCCAACCTAGTTGATTATACACCTTATTTTTTGGAACAGTGTGTTTAAGCAGAGTGGCAGAAAGAAAGGGAGATATTGATGAAAGAACTAATGTTACTTCCTTTGAAGGATCTGAAGCAACAGCTGTGGATTTATGGCAAGTTTTGTGAGATATCATTAAGTACCAAATCTCTCCAGATGCCTTAGTTGCTTTCACATAATTGTTGTTTTTAAGTTGGGTCTGATTGTTTATTGCAGCATCACTCGGGCTATGGTTATTAAAAAATGAGTTATATTTAGAAGCTGCCTCTTCCACAGATACAGTCGAACAGCACGCTCAGCAGTATGCATTAACATGGGTCCGCTACAGACACTATCACTAATGAACTGCAGTTGCTACGCTGTTCGAACCTCAGATATGTATTAGTATTTGATAAATGCAATTCTTCTGACTGCCTTAATCAAAATAATCCCTCCTCACTGACACCCATTTATATTGTTCAGTTTTTCCAAGACGCTTCGCAGCGTTTAGGAACACGCTTCCTTTAAACTGGTGGATCAGCAGTCTTTCAGACTTGGCATGGTTTTAACAAATAACCATCTGTAAACTGTGCAAATGAAAACATTTGAAATGGAAACTAAATCACAACTTGTTGTGAAAACTGCACTGCATATGGAAGTAGCTGCAGACTTGGAGAATTCAAATGTATTCCTCTTCTGCATCATGATTGCGGCGATAAAAAGAGCAACTGGATGACAGCACTTAGAAGATTTCCATGATGGTACACAGCAAGTACTTAACCAGACCAAAAAATACTGGATTCCACTCCCACCCTAGACAGAGTAACTGATTTCAGTCCGGGCAGCAGGAGGAGCACTATATTTGGCTGCAAGGGTTCTGAGCTAGTGCGGCAGGGTCCCTTTCAGGATGAGATGTTAAAATAAAGCCTTGTCTTCCTTCTCTAAGCTCAAAACACAAAACATCTCATAGCTCTATTTTGAAGGAGACCAAGGGAGCCCTCCTTAATGGCCTTGCCAATAGTCATCCCTCCAACAAAATCCCTGAAAAAAAAGAGATAATCAGGTCATCACCATATTGGTACAAGCTAATTGGGTTCTCTGATATCCAATAACAGTGATGCTGTAGGCTAAGGAACCAATCACAATGAAGACTTCTCACAAACAGCAATCCAGGAGTAACAAGCAGGTCTTGTATGACATTCTCCGTCCTCCCAGCCGCATGTTTCCTGCCAGCGGGAGGTGTCGCATTGTTTGTTGCAATGGGATTCTCTGCTCCCGCCGCTGTCAATGGCAATTCCCATTGATGTCAGCCCACGCTCCACGTTGGCGGAAAACCCCTGGGCAGGGACATGTCGCCGACCGGACTGGGGACTCCCACCGGTATGAATGACCAGAGAATTCTGGACTTACCTTGCACCTTTTTATAATTTTACAGAAAATTAAGTGAAGATTGGTACAAACTCATGAGATGAAATATCGAAAAAAAATCCTTTTAAAAGGAAATAATGGGCATGATTCACCCAACTGCACTCTAAGTGCCCCCGCTAGTGGGAAAACGTGTTAGCAGAAACTGTCAGGTGAAATTGTACCATCTTTAGCACTTTAAAATATTCATAGCGCAAAACATACCAGCCAGCCCAGCTTTACAAAGATCGGGACGTCCTTTAAAAAGGACATGGCGAGCCCCGCTGACAAGGGAAACATCCCTGTAGGAGGGCAAAGCCAGGGAATGTGGGCTGCAAAAGGAGAGGAATGAACGGAAAGGGCTAAACAGCTTGGCTGTAGTATCCACACTCACTGTAGGCAGACACATGACAAATTGCAAATAACTATATCTCAGACAGCACTAAACAGTCACACCCCAGGTGAGATCTCTTACAGCAACAATAAGAAAACCAATACCATTTATCAAGACTTCACAATGTCTAGAGGAGCCATTGTGCCCCTGGAAAACTGATCAAGTATCAGGGAGATGGGACAATTAACACATCATCAAAATCGGTTTGACAAACACAACGCTTTGATATTGTATGCAGGTAGATAGGACATGTCCAAAAAAATGATTAAAGTTAAAGCACACAGGACAATGGATTCACATAATGTGATAAAGACAGAATTGTAACCAATTAAAAGTAACAATATGATGACCTAATGTAAATGTAATGCTTTGTAACATTAAAAAAAGGGTATAAGAATGTGCAAGAACCGATGATTAGCAGAGTAACCCAGAAGCAAGCTGGAATTACAGATCCGAGTTCTGCTCTGCCCCATCCATGTCGAATAAAGCCATTTTTGTTGAAGTTCTACACGGTCTCGGAAGACTCAGTTCATTCATTCCTTCCAACAATCCCCAATCCCTCAGCACAATGGGATATCCTCACCCATACCAATGAGAGAATCATCCCCACCGCCATGCAGGCATGATGGTTACCCTTCCCCCCAGCCAAAGACCTCCCCCTCCCCCCATAAGAAAGACACTCCGATTAGCGTCCCCTCAGGCTCTGCCCCCTTCAGCACCGCCACCCCTCACCCCCCCCCCCCCCCGCGCCTCAGGTGAGCCCTTCAGGCCCTGCCACTTGGCAGTGCCAACTTTACACTGCCCCTGGCAACCTGGCAGTGACACTCTGACCTGGTGCCTTGGACTCTGAGGGGGTTCAAGGAGCTAATTGCTGTGCCCATGTGCCCCCCTGCTTCTGCCAGGCTGCAGAGGGAGGGTCCTCCAAGGGACCTGGAAGTTGGATGGGCTCGGGCTCAGGGGAAGGATTGACTTCTGAACTTTCCCCCAGGATGGTGGTCTAGTGGCTGTACTTGTCCTTGTTGCCCTGGGAAAAGCGGCGTTCGATGTCAGGATGGTGAATTCAGACACCATTTTGAAACATCTGGAATGCCGCCTTTAAATGCACAGGTGCAGAATGATGTGGAGATGCCGGTGTTGGACTTGGGTAAGCACAGTAAGAAGTCTCACAACACCAGGTTAAAGTCCAACAGATTTATTTGATAGCATAAGCTTTCGGAGCACTGCTCCTTCATCAGGTGAATGCAAGTTGTGTTCACAAATGGAGCATATATAGACACAAACTCAATTTACAAGGTAATAGTTGGAATGTGAGCCTTTACAGGTAATCAAGTCTTAAAGGGATAGACAATGTAAGTGGAGAGAGGGTTAAGCACAGGTTAAAGAGATGTGTATTTTCTCCAGCCAGGACAGTTAGTGAGATTTTGCAAGCTCAGGCAAGTCGTGGGGGTTACAGATAGTGTGACATGAATCCAAGATCCCGGTTGAGGCCGTCCTCATGTGTACGGAACTTGGCCTGGCTGGAGACAATACACACCTCTTTAACCTGTGTTTGGCCCTCTCTCCACTCACATTGTCTGTACCTTTAAGACTTGATTACCTGTAAAGATTTGCATTCCAGCCATTATCTTGTAAATTGAGTTTGTGTCTATATGTGACCCGTTTGTGAACACAACTCCCACTCACCTGATGAAGTGGCAGTGCTCCGAAAGCCTGTGCTTTCAAATAAACTTGTTGGACTTTAACCTGGTGTTGTGAGACTTCTTACAGGTGCAGAATGCCAGAGGTTTCTGACAGTTTCACAGGGCAATGACAATGAACACTAAAAGTTTCACTGTCTTTACAACCTCAAAGTACAGGCCAGTGTTTGCATGCGGTCACTCATCCTTAGCACTCAACTCACGAGACAAGACAAGATAATAGGGATAAGTCAAGATTCAACTTTACAGGTGCTTTTACATTGCAGGGGTGTAGCTAACTGCAGTTACGTGGTTCACTCAATTTTGGCTTCTACAGCTTTAGGAGAAAGCAACGCAAGTAGGTCACTTTCCCAGACTGGAGCAAAAACAAAACTGATGCCTATTAAAGTGATCTATTTATGCACACAACAGCACATTGATTTCACTGCTTCAGTGAACATGGTTTTGTAGTAAGCTGGATGAAGGCATTTACTGTTTACAATTAGAAGCAATGGCATCAATAAATAGAGGATCATGGCAACAAAATAATACCCCCATCCATGCCAATGTTATCAATCTCTCTACTCTGAGCACCTCCACCTGACTATTTTCCTGTCCTTTGCTGAATGAGTTGCCACTCACTGGACTTTAGATTCTCACGAGTACCGGCAGCTCTCTGGTATCTTCTCAGCTGAGATCCATCTCTTCTGCCCCACGCCCACAGATCTTCACTTTTCAGAGAGATCACATCGAAGTTTACTTATTAGCCACAAGTAGGCTTACATTAACACTGCAATGAAGTTACTGTGAAAATCCCCGAGTCTCCACACCCCAGCACCTGTTCGGGTACACTGAGGGAGAATTTAGCATGGCCAATGTACCTAACCAATACGTCTTTCGGACAGTGGGAGGAAACCGGAGCACCCGGAGGAAACCTACGCAGACACGGGGAGAATGTGCAGAATCCACATAGACAGTGATCCAAGCCGGGAATCGAAACTGGGTCCTTGGCGCTGTGAGGCAGCAGTGCTAACCACTGAGCCACCATACCACCCATCAACCGAAGCAAAAACTATTAATTGTTTTTCTTCAGCTGAGAGATATTGATTATGATGTGCAACAGCTGCTCTTGGCTACAATTACAAATTAGAATTAGCCATCCAGTTTGTGTGGCCTGCTATTGCACTCATGAGTACCTATACCCACTTAGATATCAGAAAGGCTTTTTTCCTATTTAGAAAATATATGGAACTACAAACCCTTGGATGGGAGTGAATTTCAGTGTGAATGTCAAATGCACCAATTTGCTTGGATGGGTGCAGCTCCAACAACACTCAAAAAGCTTGACACCATCCAGGACAAAGCAGCCTGCTTGATTGGCACCACATCTACAAAGATTCAATCCTTCCACCACTGACGCTCAGTAACAGCAGTCTGTACTATCTACAAGATGCACTGCAGCAATTCACAAAAGATCCTTAGACAGCACTTTCCAAACCCACGATCACTTCCATCTAGAAGGACAAGGGCAGCAGATAAATGGGAACACCACCACCTGCAAGTTCCCCTCCAAGCCACTCACTATCCTGACTTGGAAATATATCGCTGTTCCTTCACAGTCGCTGGGTCAAAATCCTGGAATTCCCTCCCTAATGGCATTGTGGGTCAACCCACAGATCATGGACTGCAGCGATTCAAGAAGGCAGCTCACTAGCACCTTCTCAAGGGCAGCTAGGGATGAGCAATAAATGCTGGCCAACCAGCGACGCCCATATCCCACAAATGAATAAAAAACATATATATTAATGCATTCCCAATCCTTTAGGGCTGCATTCCTACCTTGGTAGGGAGACTGAGAAATCCAGCACAGCTTGCTATTATTGATGGGTGCCTGCCCCCCTTCCTCCCCTCCCATCCTGGAAAGAATAGTGTCTTCAGTGGGTCTATTGTAATAATTATTAAAATCCATGTGGTCTAGGCCCAACCGTACCGCCAAATAGGTTTTGGCTGTTTGGTCCATCTCATTTAACCAGAGATACCATTGCAGATATATAGCTGGGAGTCCTGAAAGGACTGGAATTACACTGAAAGGATCTTGAGCCTGCGTTCCCCGTCTTTGCGAATGCTGGCAGGAGCTCAATATCCAGTGAAAGCTGCAAGCCACGAATCTTGCCGGTGAGATCGTGAATTCCGATTTTCTCCACCCTTCGCCGGCAACATCATCAGGTTCACACCCACAATGGGCATGAATCTGATTTAAATACATGACACTACATTTACATATTATTAGTCACCCTCTCCCCGTACCCCCCCCCCCTCCCCCCAACAAATATTGAGCCCTCGCAATATTTTGGCACATTTTACAACAGGGTCACCCAGACATGAACCTGTAAAGATGAGTATAGCCCCGGGGGGAAAGGGACATGGCCAGGCAGCCTGGCAATGCCCCCTGGCATTGCCATCTGACCAGGGGCCTGTACCAGGAGCAGACCCTAGTGGGAGCTTCATGGTGGAGGGGGGATTCATTTATATGTGGTGGTGGGCCTGAGTGGACCTGGGAGCTGGGGTGCGGTCATGGCTGTTTGGGGAGGGGCACGTGGAAGTTGCCGGAGATGGCTGTGTGGATGGGGGGGTTGGCAGAAAGGGGTCTGATGTTCAGGGGAAAGTGGGGGAATGCCGGTTCCAATCAGGGGAGAGAGTGTAAATGCTGGCTCCGAGGGGGGGTGAGGTGACTTCTGACTCTGATCGGGTGGGGCGGTGCGAGGGGGTGGTGATGGTGAATGGCGGCTCTGATCACGGGGTGGGGGTAAGTGGGGGAAGGTGAGCCCCTGAGACCTCCATGGTGGGGTGGGATGGAGGTTACTTTTTGGTTTGATCAGAACGCCCTTTAAACATGGTGCCCTGCTTTCAGTGCAGCCGGGCTTTGCTGGCGTGTTGAGGCCCCGCCCCCTTCATGACAACGTGAAACATGTCTAACTGCTTTCTTTTGTGACACAGTGTGGTAATATCTAAAGAAAAAACCAACCATTTTTCTTGCCAGAACCAATACTCTAACATTTTTTGATAAGATTCCTGCACTGTTTTAACAGAGCTGTCTACCTATTGATTTTATATTGAGTAATGCCTTGTTTCGTGAAGATGGTGACATAGTGATAATGTCCCTAGACTAGTAATCTAGAGACCCAAGTTAAGGACATGGGCTCAAATCACACAATGGCAGCTGGTGGAGTTTAAATTCAATTAATAAAATCTGGAAATGAAAGCTAACCTCACTAATGGTGACCATGGGACAATCATCAATTCATGTGAAAAAACCCATCTGATTCACTAATATCCTATAGGGAAGGAAATCAGCCAACTTTCCTGCTCTGTCCTACATGTGACTCCGGATCCACAGCAATGTGCCAGATTCATAACTGCCTCTGAAGTAACCAAGCAAGACACTCAGTTCAACGGCACGTAGGGATGGGTAACAAATGCTGGCCTTGTCAGGAATGTCCACATTCCATCAAAGAGAAAAGGTAAAATAGTAGAGAGAGGAATTTGGTAAGTGCCTTAGGTGTTTATGCAAGAACGTGACTCACTGTAAATTAGCAGCTATTTTCTTTTGTAAGTTGATGAAATGCAGAATTTTCTAGTTATTTTCAGTAATCAACATACATTAAATATATACGCGAACAAGTGCACAACATGTTGCGATTATTTTAGCCAAAGTGTGAAAGCAGCTGTTAAATGAGTACAGTGTTGATAAAATTAATCTGCCGAAAGTCCAGTTTTGATACACAATTTTGTTCCTAATTGCCGATTAGCACCTCCAGGCTGGTTCAAATTATGGCAAACAGATGTGTCGGACTAGAAATGTGTTTCCGGCGGTGGCATTAAATGGGCAGTGAAATTCAATAGCTGACGGCCAATCTGATACCACCCGAGATGGATTCCTACCTGCCCACCCCAAGCAGCCGCTGAATGGACACAGTTTTAGTGGAGAGGTATCTGTGGGTTCCTCATACCCCAAACCCATTAAAGGCATGGAACTCTCTACCTGGCACAAGGTGGCATGTTACAGCATATCTCCGAGACCGAGGGAGGTAGCACATAGGTTCTCATTTGTGACACACCTGGGAGGCCCTGGTGGTCCAGAGGAGAAGAGGATGAATGCCCTAAAGCCACAGAGGAGAAGAACACCACCTCCCACTCCTGCCCTTCTTGCCCTCTGTCTTGCAACCGGTGCTGCTGCTCTGCCAGGCCTCATGTGGTCCTCTCATTCCATATCCAGACTGAGAGGGAGCCCCATCAAGATGTCCATCATCAAGCATTCCCTTTCTCTCAGTGACTCTTATAAGTTTCCCAATAAGGTGAAATAGCACAGCACTCGCTGTTTTTAGCTGAAGTGCACAGGAATAAATATTTCTCAAGCATTGAAGTCGTGGCCGAGAAAGCCCCCAGCTATTTTTCAGAGCTCCTCTTCACGGCTCTGGTAGCGATGAACATGAAATGATGAGTATCTCTTTAAGTGGTGGGTATCCCTTTAAGTCATGCTCGAAATTGAAAGTGAAATTATGCCATCTTTAATTGCAAAGAGCAGGTCATTGTTAGGACACAGCATTAGTTGAAGCGCTATCCACCAGAATGCCAGAATGCCTTTCTAATGAGCAGTAGCAGGCATTTTATGTGGCAATCAGCTGCTTAATAAGCCTCTAGGTGGCCAGTTTTATTGCTGGCTTCAACTGCCTGACCAGGAAGATGTCTTGTGCTAAACACAAGCTAAAAGGGCAATGCAGCTAAAGACCCCATCTCTATATCTCTTTAGCACTTAAAGCATTCCTGAAAACTGCCAGCAGTATTTTTATTGCTTACCTTGGGGCAAGTTGTATACAGAATATAAGAGCTCTGCATCTAACATGAAATTTGATATTAGTCCAAATTATCATATGATTCTACTCCAAATAATTGTATTAAATCAAATTTGAAACTAAGCACTGATTAATAGCCATCAAAGGACCATGTAATTTCTAGTTGCAATTTTAAAAGAATTATTTGTACCTAAATAGCATATTATCCTACGCAAAGATGTTGTTTGGTGGAAAGCTGCAGTATCTCAAAATGCTCCACAGTCAATGCAGTGATGCTTGTTATGGCAGCTTACACGGTGATGAGTTGGTAAACAGGGAGGTCGCACAAACATTAATGAGATGAATGACCGGTTGGTGTCTCTTTAGTTGCATTTGTTTAGGGAGGAAAGTTTGAGCAGACGCAAGGAAAGCTTCCCCCTCTCCTCCATAAAGTGCCACAGAATCCTCACATACATTTGAAGCTATGGTACACATTTTAGTTTAACATCTTATATGAAGGAGTGTATTTTCAACATGCAACATTCCCTCAGCAGGGCACTGCTGTGTCACAAAGTGCTTGGCTCAGATCTTCCCATCAGCAATGAGACTGTGAAACTCGCCACTGATCAATGCACCCATTCCATTTGAGTCTGATAAACCTTCTCTGAACTTCTTCCAGTGCATTCACATCCTTCTTTGAATAAGGTGATCAATACTGTACACAGTACTCCAAATGTGGGGGGCAATTCTCCCAGCCCGCTGAGCTGCTTTCATAGCGCAGCGGACCAGGAGACTCTACGTTTTTCGGGCTTCTCGCTGGGCACCACGGCCTCCACACATCTCCGGCAGCCGCATTTCCGTTGCCATCAGCTCCCCACCAGAAATCGGCGCGGAGCTGCAGAATGTATGCACATGACAATTTAAATGTACTTTACACCTCATTAGCGGGTCCGGGACTGAAGTATTCGGGCCTCCTAGCATCTGCCCCCACCGGCCAGAAGTGGCTCACTCCAGCAGAGTTCACTATAGTTCTCCGCTTGCGAGGAGTTGGCGACTGGACACCACTGGAGTGAAGGGGGACGTTTGCGGCCCCCCCAGAGGGTCAGGCGCCAACGGGGTGCCCCCGGGCATTGTCATCTTGGCAGTGTCAGCCTGGGCCCCCAGGCAATGCCCAGGTGGTGGGTTCTAATGGGGGATGGGGCCTAATGGGGGGCAGAGCCTTTGGAGGCAGGGGGGGGGCGGCGAATCATTGGGGATGGCTGCCACTCTGCAGAGGGATCAGTGACGGGGGAGGGAGGCCAGCGATCAGGACTGGGCATCAGGGTGGGGGGGGTGTCAACCTGCCTGGGGAGAGGGGGGAGTCAGGCCTGCATGACGAGGGAGTGGATGTCTTGACTGGGGGTGGGGATGAAGGGAATTGAGAATTCCAGGCTGCGGGGACAGGAGGGTACATTAAGGAGGAAGGTGGGGGGCGGCGGGGGGGCGTCGAGACTGATCCGGACATGTCCAGGAGGCCAGCGATTGGGGTGTGGTTGGGGGAGGGGGGGGGGGTCACACGGCCAGAGATGCGGGGTCGTGGGGCTGGCCAGCAATCGGGAGGATGACAGTGCTCCTCTATGACAGATCGGCACAGGCGCAGTGGCCCATTCAGCACTATTCTGCCAGCCTCTCCAGCGGGAATAGGTCCCATCCCCTGATTCTTGGAGTGGTTCACGTTCGTACACTGCAGAGCACAGAATGTGAGAGATTCATTTTGAAACTCCCGCTGCAAAAAGCAGCATGATTTACTCCAGTTTTTATGCAAATTCGACACTGTGGACCCTATTTTACCATTTTGATTCTAAGTACTGGGCGACTTGAAACTGGGAGAGTTTCATATCCAACTTTTAGACCCGTTCTCAGGTGCCCCCATGCACACTCTGCCTGCAAAAATATCAGCGATTCCGAATCACGCTGTAGAAGTCTGTGGGTGGGGCTTAACGTGCCCAATACCCCGCAACTCCGATTCCCGACTTTACCCAGTTTTTGTGTCTGGAAACGGGCACAACACGATGGTAAAATCGGGCCCTTAGAATTTTTTGGGAGAATTGCCCCCATGGTCTCACCAGTGCCCTGTATAATACCTCCCTATGCTTGTATTTAATTCCCCTCACAATAAATGATAATATTTTATTAGCTTTCCTAATTATCTGCTCTACCTGTGTACCAGTGTTTTGTGATTCATGCACTAGGATACCTAGATCCCTCTGCACCTTGGAGCTCTTCAATCTCTCACCATTCTTCCTGCTAAAATGATTAATTTCACGTTTTTCCATATTATACGCCATCTGCTGAATCTTTGCCCACTCACTTAACCTACCTATATCTTTTTGTAAACTCCTTATATCCTCTTCACAACTTACTATCCTACCTTTACTATCCTACCTTTACTATCCTACCTTTATTTGTGTCATCAGCAAATTTGCCCACCATCCCTTCAATCCCTTCATCCAAGTTACTTTTGTGAATTGTACACATTTGAGCCCTCAGCACTGCCCACACAATCATGTCCCATCTCCAGTCCCGCCCCATGAAAATAGCAAGTGCCGTGTTCAGAGACAGGACTGAGAATTTCCACTATTTCTGCTAATTCTGCCATGACTAAGTGGGTCTTTGTTGTGGTTCTATCCACAATCTGATCCGATGATACCATGCCATCTATTGACTGAATTCTACCACCCCGCCCACCAGGGAATCGGAACAGGCGAGGGAACAGACAATGGAAATGTCCGTTGACCTGGGGCAGGATTTTCCGGTCTCGGGTCGTTCAGCTTTATTGGTATTAACCATAGTCTGAAAAAGAAACCTCTTAACGCCTACTTAAAAGCACAAACTAAAAAATGAGAGCACTTCTGTCATCCATACTTCCTTTATTTCCATTTTCTCTCTCTCCCTCTGCTGTTGTTAGTGACATTTTTATCTATCATTTAAAATCTATTCTAATATTATTTTGCTTTCTTTCTTGTTTCTACCTTGTATTTAGCTTCTGTGGCACTACAACAACTGAACTACTAGCTAATGTGAGATAATGCATTTGGAAGGTCCAATGCATGTTGGAATTATACGGTAAATGGTAGAATCCTTAGGAGTGTTGATAGGCAGAGAGACCTGGGTGTACATGTCCACCGATCACTGAAATTGACAACGCAGGTGGATAAGGTAGTCAAGAAAGCATTCAGCATGCTTGCCTTCATCGGGCGGGGCATTGAGTATAAAAATTGGCAGGTCATGCTACAGCTGTTCAGAACCTTAGTTAGGCCTCATTTAGAATATTGTGTACAATTCTGGTCGCCACACTACCAGAAGGATGTGGATGCTCTGGAGAGGGTACAGAGGAGGTTTACCAGGATGCTGTCTGGTCTGAAGGGTATTAGCTATGAAGAGAGGTTGGATAAACTCGGTTTGTTCTCACTGGAACAACGGAGGTTGAAGGGTGACCCGATAGAGGTGTACAAGATTATGAGTGGCATGGAGAGAGTGGATAGTCAGATGCTCTTTCCTAGGGTAGAAAAGTCAAGTACTAGGGGACATAGGTTTAAAATGCATGGGAAAAGTTTAGAGAAGATGTGCAAGACAAGTTTTTTACACAGAGGCTGGTGGATGTCTGGAACACGCTGCCTGGGGAGGTGGTGGGAGCAGGTACGATAGCGGCATTTAAGGGGCAACTAGACGAATTACATGAATAGGATGGGAATGGAAGGATACGGACTCCGTAAGTACATACGGCTTTAGTTTAGGCAGGCATGATTGGCGCAGTCTTGGAGGGCTGAAGGGCCTATTCCTGTGCTGTACTTCTCTTTGTTCTTTGTTCTAATGTTGTATTATGGAATTAGAACATCTACCAGAATTTTTATACCTGATTGCAGTCCAAAACTCCACTGGAAGTTTGTGGATGATGGATAGAGACAGACTCAGATACTGCTGTGATGAATCCTGTAATACAGCTGCCTCCTACCAATATTAACGTTCAGACATAAATAATGGCCAAATAAAAGCCAAATACTGCGGATGCTGGAAATCTGAGATACAAACAGAAAATGCTGGATAAACTCAACAGGTCTGGCAGCATCAGTGGAGAGAGACAGAACTGAAGAGGGGTCAAGATAAGTACTGGTCATTTTGGTATGTCAACTGTGAATGGCACGACAACATGACACAGCACCTTCAGGGGAGAGATGAAAGCTAAGAAAGGAAATGTGCCAATGTTGTGGGAAAATCACCACTCGGAGTCAGATTTAAAGGTTCAACATGCAGTTTATTGGACAAAGCTTTGGGAGAAGCGCTGGGCACTCCGCAGTGCACGCAGTCACCTTCTCAACTTTAAAGTGGCAGTTGAGCATCTTTTATTCATTTTCAAATAATGGACAAGTATGGACATTAGCCGTTGGCACATAATTATACATAAAGTAGACGAGTACGGACATTGGCAGTTATCACATCGTTATACATAAAGTAGATACATTTATGCATTTATGCCCCCCTTCAATGACTGATCTCGTTACAAAAACTCATTGTTTTGGTTCTGCTTTATCTCACGCTAAGGTGCCTCAAAGTCTGATTTATTTCCTGCAGTAATTTAGACACTAACAGGATTTAACTCATTGTGCAATGTCTGTGCCCAAGTCAGCACATCTTAATGTCTTTTCCCAGAGTCCATTTTGTGCCAGGTAACCATCTTGTATCCTTTAATTTTGAGTTTACTCCAACAACTCCCCCTTTTGGTCAGGATTATGATCTAATAATCCGATGGGCCAACAATAGCAGCATTGTGGGTCTGGCAATTGATATGCTTGACCCGTAACCAACAGGTCACGCGTTCACAGGTAGACTTCCACCTTCTCATCCTTTCCTTCATCATCGGCGTCCTCGGTGTTTTCGGGTGTTCCCATCAGGTGTTCTTCTTTGGTGACCACACTGGCCCCTGGCACAATCCGAGTCATCATGACTTTACAGCAGACATTAAGACATCCGATAACCAGGCAACAGACAATTATTATTACAATGAAAATAATCAATCCATGCATTAAATAAGACCCCCAGGATCCTCCCAATAACCATTCGAGCCAGCTATTCCCCTTCTTGGGGCCTTGTCTAATGACATCGAGCTGCTTTCTTATGTCATTAATGACTTGGGTGATGTTGTAGGATTCATCTGTAACATGCGTTATACATTTGTCTCCTATTATTGTGCATACTCCCCCTTTCACTCCCTGGAGCCCCCTGCACACAGGATCTGTGGAGTTTATTAGTTCCACACATCTTCCCTGTATACCCCTTTTATATTTGCCTGTATGTCCTTTACAGGGCGCGTCCGAGGTATCTGCCGTATATAAGTCATGGGGGGTCCACCCAGAGGTGGCCACAAATAGGGCCTCTACAGATTGGGTGAGCGGGTAACACACGGTTCGATTACCGTGTAAATGTACATGAGCCTTGTAGAATAAGTTATCCTCTAGCCCTGTCAATCTTACAATCGCGACAACATAGAGTGATGCAATTATATACACGATCTTAGACATGTTCGCAACAGGCAAGTATCAATCTTATTACTCTATGTTAACAACTTCCCAAAGGCTGTATTGCCAACCCGAACGCATCAGTTGATCTTGCTTGTAGTCGTCACCCATTTTGGGGAAAGCACTCTGGTCACTTTATGACTTACTTGTCAATATTACTCATTCGTTTCTTTGTATAATTTCAGCTGGGTCCAATGTTTCCATACACCTTTCCCCCTTATGTCCAGACAGGCACAGGTATCTCCACTAATTGTGACCTCATTCCATTTTGGTGCAAACCCTGGTTTTTCAGGTAATGTTTTTACCATGACGCGACTTCCCACTGTTGGGGTGTCAGGGAGCATTGAAAGCTCTCTCTGTGTGTCTCTTTCTTCCTGATTATCTTTTACTAATTTACGCATCCCTTTTAGTTGGGCGCTTAGTTCCAAAACATGTCGTTTAATTTTGTCTTTTAGTGGGCCTACATTGGCCCCACCTGTCATGATGTTTTCTGGTAATTGCAGCACCCTTCCTGTCATTAGTTCATAAGGGGTTAATCCGGTTGTCCGGTTTGTCGTGGCTCTGATTAGACCAGAATATGAAGCCTCTTCTCTCTGCCTATTCCTCCTCTATCAAAGTACAAAGCCAGGACAGTAAAACTTGAAAAGTTACAGAAACCAAAGAAAATCCCAAATCGAAAGAAAAAAAAAAGTTTTTCTTTAAACAAAGATGGGTATATATATTCAGACATAAGAAACAGCAAGTCACATTAACCCTTAGAATATTGAACACTGAAGTAAAACTTAATTATAAAATCTTGCTCTTCGCATAATAATTTAAAGAAATATTCTCTAGCTCTGTACAATTCTTGATTAAACTCCCAGTATTTAAATTTGAAGCGGATCACTTTTACCAGCATCAGGGAGAGGAACAGTATGTATTCAGTACTCGGAAGGCTATTTTGGTGGAATGAAAGTCAGTCAGTAACATGAAGATAGAGGCTGCGTTGTGGAAAATCACAGAACTTCGCATCATTACTACACCCACAAAAAAGTCTTTCCTAAATCATCGCAATTTCTCCCCACATTCTCTGCTACTGCACAAACCCCACATATTAGTGAGCCATTTTGAGTGAGAATGGGGAAGAAGAGTATTGATTCATCTGCTTAATGCACAATCCATGCAAACTGCAGGCAGATTCATCCCCTTGAGCGGTGGCTTTTTGTGTAAACTCAAGGTGCCTCACATACACATAAACCGTGTGTGTGTTGGGTGGGGTATGCCACACACAGCAGTCATTTCCCCCTCCCCACTGAATGAACGATTAAGAGAGAAGTGACAGTGCAACAACAGCATTGGTCGTTTTCCCTTCTCGCAGGCAGAGCTTGCCGTTCAAGATCCTGCTACTTTTGATGGATGCATCCTACGAGTGGACAGGCTGCAGAGGTGGATGGGGACTGCAAAGCCAAGAGCAAAACACTTGCACCCCCTCCATTAACTGTGGGGGCATGTGCAGCTGTCAGGTTTATGTACTGTATGAAACAGTTAAGCCACTGGGATATGGCTACACAGCAGCTTCATTAGTGAGTTCAGTGCACTAAGATTAAAAAGGCCAGCTCACCACACGCATCTTGACATACACAAACCAACAGACTGTTTTAACATAAACACAATAGGCTGTCAGTCCTTAACAACTGACTGTCTCATATTTATAAAAAAAAACCTTAGCGGCTGTCTCTAAACTTTCACCCTGACTTTGAACATATATTATCATTTACCCCCTCCAATTAAAAAGTGGTTTTGAACCTACCAGTTCATGAATGCCTACCAGTTCATCAATTCACTGAAACGTCAGTAGTGCAAAATATTTAATTACATATCCCCCCTCCATAGAAAGCCAAATTTTGACCTTAATATGAAAATGCCAATTTAAATTTGAGATAACATTTGCAGAAACAATGCAACAGGCCAATTGTGGGATTACAAAAACAAACAGTTTAAGCTCCAGACTTCTAATATTTCTTAAACGATTTCCTCTGGAAGCAATTTTAAGGCATTGAAGCAATTCAGGGCAATGAATAATACAGACAAGATAGAATTCAAAGAAAATGTATTTCTAAAGTCCCAATGGTACAATTGTTCCAAAGCAATATGTGTTTTACCAACATAACCTTGCGTAAAGTCAATCTAGAATCAAGGTATGTATGAACACAAAATTGGAGCAAGAATTCTTCAAGCACTCTCACCCACTTCAATCTGATGACAACTCAGGCCCAGGGACTGGATTCAGATTATTGCTCCAGTAATTATTGTCTTAGTGTGAATCAAATAACACTTTGCACTGGCTTTTTGGCTGCAGCTGGACATCCATTCATTTGTATATAATCCTATCAAAAGACATCACTTTCCCCATTAAAATCACATGCCAAACAGCTCCAATCTTTATATGATGTACTCTTACATTATATCTAATTTGATCATTTGTTTGTGTGCAAGCGCCGCATTACAGTACTTCACAAAATGCCACTACCCTACCTACAAAGAAGTGCATTCAAATGCACCAACATTTAGCAGCGATGTGCAAGTTATTACAAACTATGGGAAAGAATAGTTAGATGCTTGGAATAAATAGCCTTTTCATGGAGGAAAACAGGAAGCTCCTACAGAATTATGTTTTTATCAATACACAATATACAATATATAAATATATTATATAAAATTGGTTAAGGCTTTACAGGATTTGATTTTATTCTCGGGTCTATATGGCAGTGCTATACTGTATAATAAAAATAATCAAGCGGCAGTTGTATCATACCACTTTACACATCATAACCGTGATATCCAAACCCTTTTAATTTAAGTTGGTTCTATTTTTAAACTGAGTTCCAGATTAAAACCCCTGCATTTTAGAAAAATAACAGGTGCCAAATCAAAATCAAATTTAGGTACAATACACACTGGTTAATTGATTAGAAAAGTTTTGGTTTGATTTTAACTGGCTAGATTTTAAGCTTTGCAGTGTTTTTATATTTGGCAAACCTTGAACAATAGATGGCACCTGAAATTCCAATGGCAGTGCATAATTTTAACCAGTTACAGAATACTAAACTATCAGATGTTCGTAAATCACTATATTCTGTGGACCTTAATACTGCATTCTAACTGGGCAATTTGCATTGGTGTTGGTCTCCAGAAGTTAGTACCGTAGTCAGGTTTTCCTTTGGATGGGCTAATCAGAACTATCATCAATGTTAGATTATGTAATTTGTTGCATGTTAACGAAACAACATAATACAATCCTTGAATTTCATATTGGTCTAAATGTTATTTAGAACTAGTAAAAAGCCAGTTAATGACAAAACAAGTTCCAACAATTCATGGTGTTACAAAGTTTAGCAATGTTTGGCAACAAATGCAGATTAAAAATACTCGATGAAATGCTTTCTTAAAAAGTAATCTAGATTTCACCATCTTTTGGTCAGTCAATACAATTGCATATTAACATACAGAAGACAGAATAATCGGGAACAAAAGAATGAACAAAATGTTCTTGAACACAATGCTGAATCTGTACATTAGGTACCTACTCATTTCAGACTAAAATGCCATTTTAAAAAAGTGTTCATAATACATATTTAGTAATTGAATGAATATCTTGCATGCAGCCTCCCTCATGACGGCAGTCATTTCTCTTCTAACCTGTTCCCTTTGGCAGGCAGCATAACCAGGAAATAAAATGGTTCACCTGCAGGCTCCTTTTTATTAACAAAGGAACACTTAAAAAAAGTAATTTCAGATGTTTTCAAAAATTGCTAAGTAAAATACAGTTTAAAATGTTTTACGTCCAGCAGTAATGTTAGTCTGCTGTGTTCATTAAAGTTTGTTTAAATGGCCAGTAACTTTCAGCTCCTTTAATCACCTACCCACCCACAAAATATACTGCAAACAGATTTTGCGTGCTAGTGGCAAATCTTAGTTGAGATTCACTCACCTGAATACACTCTCAACAAGTCTCAGTATAATCCACATTCTTTCAAGTTATTTTTAATGATGCAGTTGGTGTCCTACCCAGACTGTGCCTAGTTCTGCCCAGAATTTCTTATTTGTGCTTCTGGGTTATAGTTTACCCAGGGAGGCCATTATCTGTTGTCTTTCGCCCGGGGTGAATAGTTTGTAATTTGCTGTTGGCTGCGCATCCATTCCCCCTCGGGTTACTGGCGCCAGGTTGTGTTCTAGCGCTTCCCCTTCCTCTGGAGGAACGGTTGGTCCCTGTTGTGTGGACTCATAAGGGGACAGAGGAACAGTTTCCCCTCCCCATTGATTCTCCTCTAATACTCGATTCCTTTTCTCCAATTCCCTTACTCTGGATTCTAATTTTTTAATCTTATCCTTATCTTCGTTCCACTTTTTAGTGGAAGCGACTACTTGTTCAATTAGTCCAGCTAATTGATGTACTAATAATACCCCTGCCTGTTTTGTTTTGTCTTTCTTTTCCCCATCTACCCACTTTCTCTGTTGTTCTAAGGTCTGAGAAACATCCCAGCCATCCCTTTGCATCTTCTTAATCAACGCGTGTCTGTCTGTCATATATTTATCAATAAGAGAACCTGCAGGTCCCCACTTAGTTTCTCTACCTGCCATCCTGCAGATTTCTACACCCCCGGCCACGATTATCTCCTTAGCAACGTGTTTTGTCCACCATTGGGGTTTCTATTTATACTCACTGCCCCGGCCATGATTACTTCCTTGGCAATGTGTTTTCTCCACCGTTGGAGTTTCTATTTTAACTCATGGCCACGATTACCTCCTCGGCAACGTGTTTCCTCCACCGAAGTCCGGCTCTAGGTCAGATGGATCAGCTCCTTACCACACCGCTTTACAACATGACAGACAAGTACACAAACTACACAAACTTTTATGCAAACAGGTGGCAAACTCTGCGTTTGTTCGCCACTACAGAGTTTGATGCTAAATGACCTTTATCACTTGTGCTTCATGATCCTAAGTGCCTTGGTGCCTCTACACCCATTTCAGGGTCCTGACCTTCACATGGGGGATTTCCCCTCTTAACAACTGGTCTAAGGCTGCGCGTTTGAGACAGGCACTTCCTTGTCCTTAGTCGACCAGCACAAGCAATCAATTCCTGTTTCTATCCGATAGTACCCCTAAATTCCCCTAATTTCCACCCGTTTTGTAACTGCATTGTTGGCTCAGTCTGACTCCCACAGGTTCAATAATCTCTACTCCAGTTCGCCGATCGAGGCCAACCAATCAACTCACCAGCAGTGAGATCCTGCCGACTACGCCAATTTGTTGTGGGAAAATCACCACTCGGAGTCAGGTTTAAAGATTCAACATGCAGTTTATTGGACAAAGCTTTGGGAGAAGCACTGGGCACTCTGCAGCGCATGCAGTCACCTTCTCAACTTTAAAATGGCAGTTGAGCATCCTTTATACATTTTCAAATAATGGACAAGTATGGACATTGGCAGTTATCACATCGTTATACATAGAGTAGATACATTTATGCATTTATGCCCCCCCTTCAACGACTGATCTCGTTACAAAAACTCATTGTTTTGGTTCTGCTTTATCTCAAGCTAAGGTGCCGCAAGGTCTGATTTATTTCCTGCAATAATTTAGACACTAACAGGATTTAACTCGTTGTGCAATGTCTGTGCCCAAATCAGCACATCTTAATGTCTTTTCCCAGAGTCCATTTTGTGCCAGGTAACCATCTTGTATCGCTTAATTCTGAGTTTACTCCAACAGCCAATACCTGAATTTTAAGCAAAGTAAACAGAAGTGAAGCACCATCCCGGTACCAAAGAAAAGTCAGGCAGCGTGCCTTAATGACTATCGTCTGGTGGCTCTGACATTCATTATTATGAAATGCTTCGAAAGGTTAGTCATGGCACAAATTAATTCCTGCCTCCCAGACTGCCTGGATCCACTACAGTTTGTCTATCGGTCCATAGCAGATGCCATATCCGTGTCATAAGAACATAAGAAATAGGAGCAGGAGTAGGCCATCTAGCCCCTCGAGCCTGCCCCGCCATTCAATAAGATCATGGCTGATCTGAAGTGGATCAGTTCCACTTACCCGCCTGATCCCCATAACCCCTAATTCCCTTACCGATCAGGAATCCATCTATCCATGATTTAAACATATTCAACGAGGTAGCCTCCACCACTTCAGTGGGCAGAGAATTCCAGAGATTCACCACCCTCTGAGAGAAGAAGTTCCTCCTCAACTCTGTCCTAAACTGAGCCCCCTACACTCAACCATGGAACACCTAGATAACAAAGACACTGAGGTCAGACTTCATGGCCTAGGGCTCGTCTCCTTCCTCTGCACCTGGATCCTAGACTTCCTAACCCACAGACGGGCAATCAGTAAGGATAGGCAACAAAACCTCCTCCACGATCATCATCAACACCAGTGCTCTGCAAGACTGTGTCCTCAGCCCCTTACTATACTTCTTGTGCACCTCTGACTATATGGCCAAATTCCCCTCCAGCTCGATTTTCAAGTTTGCTGATGACCATAGTGGGTCAGATCACAAACAATGACGAAACACTGTACAGGAAAGACATAGAGATTCTGGTGAACTGGTGCAACGACAATAATCTCTCCCTCAATGTCAACAAAACAAAGGAGATAGTCATCGGCTTCAGGAAACGTAGAGGACATGCCCCTGTCTACATCAATGGGGACAAAGTGCAAATGGCCAAGAGCTTCAAGTTTTTCGGTGTCCAGATCACCAACAACCTAGCATGGTCCCTCCATGCAGACACTATAGTTAAGAAAGCCCACCGACCCCTCAATTTCTCAGAAGACTAAGGAAATTACGACTCTCACCAATTTCTACAGATGCACCATAAAAAGCATTCTTTCCAGTTGTATTACAGCTTGACATGGCTCCTGCTCTGTCCAAGACCACAAGAAACTACAAAGGGTCGTGAACCAGCCTCCCATCCATTGACACTGTCTACAATTCCCGCTGCCTCAGAAAAGTAGCCTACAGAATCAAGGACCCATGCACCCTGTACATACTCTCTTCCACCTTCTTCCATCAAGAAAATGATATAAAAGTCTGAGGTCACATACCAACTAACTCAAAAACAGCTTCTTCCCTGCTGTCATCAGATTTTTGAATGGACCTACCTTGCATTAAGTTGATCTTTTTCTACACCCTGTCTATGACTATAACGTTACATTCTACACTCTCTTCTTTCCTTCTCTATGTACGGTATGTTTTGTCTGTATAGCACGCAAGAAACAATACTTTTCACTGTATACCCATACATGTGACAATAATAAATCAAATCAAATCAAATCAAAGAAAGCTACATTTAATTAAAAGTTAAAAACCTTCTTTCCAGACTCTACCTTTGTGTGAAATATTTATTCAAGATTTCCTAGGGTAAATATGAGGGACTTTAGGTCTGCAAAGTTGTTTACTATCTGTCTTTATTTCTCAAGAGGAAAAACACAATTTGCTGTTACCATAGCAATGATCGCGAAAGGTTTTGATTTCTCCTGGAACGTCAACAGAGATTATCTAAAATTAAAAGATTTTTTTTGTCAAAAATGAACTTGGCTAAATCCAATTAACTCCTTCCTAATAGATAGAACTCCATCATGCATTGTAAAGGAGGGCACTTTCAACATTCCCCCCCCCCCCCCCCCCCACAGCCTATATCAATCAATATTTGAACTTGGTGGCTTGAATCACGAAACATAGGGCAGAATCTTCCGGTCCCACTGACGTCAATGGACTTTTGAACAGTTAGCTGCATTTTCCGGCCCTACTGCAGCCACAACAGGATTGTAAAATTCCACCTACAGAACCATACAGCTCAGAGGGAGGCCATTTTGTCCATTGTGGCTGTGTAAGCCCTTTGAAAGAGCTAACCAATTAATTCCAGATCCCAGTTCTTTACCCATAACCCTGCAGTCTTTTCTCTACAATTTCCTTTTGACGGTTTTATGGAATCTTCTTCCACTACCCTCTAAGGCAATGCATTCCAGATGAAAAAGACTTGCGGCCCAATTTTTTTCCTCATATCACCTCTGGTTCTTTTGTCAATGACCTAAAATCGGCGTCACCTTGCTACTGACCCATCTGCCACTGGAAACAGTTTCTCCTTATTTAATCGATCAAAACCCTTCATTTTGAACATGTCAATCAAATCTCCCTTAACCAGGAGTAGTTCACTCCAGCGGGGTTTACTACTGCTCCCCACTAACGAGGAACAGGTGGCCCAACCTCGCTGCAAGGAAGAGAAGTCATTGAGGCCACCCCAGGAGGTCAGAGGTAAAGGGAGTGCCCCTTGGGTGGTGCCAGCCTGGCAGTGTCAGCATGGTACCCTGGCACTGCCCAAGGGGCAAACTGGCACTGCCCAAGGGGCACCTTGGCACTGCCCACTGGGCATCATGTAGTGCCAAGGGGGTGGGGCCCATTGGAGGGCCGGGTCTATTGGGGGAAGATCGGTGGGGGTGGGGGGACCCACTGCCACTCTGCAATCAGGATCGCAGGCAGAGGGAGGGAAGAGGAGATCAGGTCTGGCTGCTGGGGGGGTCGGGGCTGCCGGGGGGATCGGGACTGCTGGGGTGGTTTGGGCTGCTGGGAGGGAATTGGGGTCGGGCAGATCAGAACTGCCCGGGGAGAGAATGGATCGGGAGATTGGTGTTGGCTGGGTGGAGGGTCAGGTAGATCAGGGCTGGCCGGGGTGGGGGAGACATAGGGGCTGGCCTGTGGAGGTCCGAGAGGCCAGCAATCGGGGGGTGGGGGGTCGGTATACCAGTGATGGGGAGGTTGCAGGGCTGGCCAGCGATTGGACTGGCCAGGGATCTGGAGGCCAGCAATGTGGGTCCACTGTGCATGCGTCTTCACAGAGAAACCCTACAGTGCAGAAGGAGGCCATTCAGCCCATCGAGTCTGCACAATCCCACCCAGGCCCTACCTCCACATATTTTTACCCGCTAATCCCTCTAACTATGCATCTCAGGGACAATTTTTTTTTTAACCTGGCCAATCAACCTAACCCGCACATCTTTGGACTGTGGGAGGAAACCGGAGCACCCGGAGGAAACCCACGCAGACACGAGGAGAATGTGCAAACTCCACACAGACAGTGACCCGAGCCGGGAATCGAACCCGGGATCCTGGAGCTGTGAAGCAGCAGTGCTAACCACTGTGCTACCGTGCCGCCCCAGAGCGTCGATCTCCGCTCTGACAGATCGACACATGCGCATGAGCCCGCTCAGCACTACACTGCCAGCCTCAAGGCTGATAGGCCCCACATCCTGATTTCCAGAGTGAATCCCGCTAGGGCACTTTGAAGTGCACAGAGTGTGGAAGATTCATTCTGGAAATCACAGTAAAAAAAACTAGTGGGCTTTACTCCCATTTTCCCACAAATTGGGGACTTAGAAATGTTTGGGGAGAGTCCCGGCCAATACCTCAGGACATTTCAAAAAAATAAGGTTTTAAAAGAACTTTGATGTGATTAGGTTCTGAACTGATAATCCAACATCAAAGACAGGTTACTTTCACTTGAAACTAATATCTATCTCCTTACAAAATTTGTATATTACCTTTCTAGATCCTCACAAAGCAAGCTGTAAAAATGCAGCTAATATTATGTTAAATTAGCAATATAATGGTCATTGTAAAACCTCTATGAAAGGGGTATAATATGAAAATGTTATGACTTGGAGTCAAAAGACACAAGCCTTTGAGATGCAAAGGACTAAATGGGTAATCATCTGGCATGCAGGCTACCTGCCAACACCAAGCAAGAGCTGAACAATTTCCAGGCCTAAACTTACCGCCTGTGGCCTGAATAAGCACTCCTGCTGTGCCATTGCTCAAAGGGAGGGGAAGAAAATTGTCCCTGTATTGACTTCTCCTTCCTCTCTACCAAAACACCATGACTTCCCTCTCACACTGTTGCATTAAGATTACAGTTCAATCCTAACATGTATATGTAGAAAACAATTCTGGCAGCTTTGGGCTGGAGTCCTTACCACCAACTCAGTAGAAGAGGTTCTATGGAAGGACAGTTAGCTCCTGGCAGCTTCAGGACAGGTAAGTAACCCAGGCAGTTTTAACTGTTCACCCACCTAGAAGTTAACGGATGGTATGGGGTTAAACATAACCAGAGTTACTTTACCATATCAGTGTTTGTCTTAGGGCAGAATGACTGCTGTGTTTGCTTCCATAACAAAAATAAAAACAAATTAATGATGTGAAGCACTTTCAGACACATTTATGAAATGATAGAGCATAAAATAAATGCTCGTATCTATTTTTAAATTCTTCATGCTTGGTTGGTGTGGTTAATTTAAAATTATACTGGTTCTATTTTCAGTAATAAAAAATTGCCGAAAGAAGGTTGACTTTATTCAATCACTCTCAGGATGTGGGTGGTATTGGCAAGTTTGATATTAATTGTCTCTTCCTAGTTGCCATGGTGATGATGCACTAAGTGATCTGACACAATTGAATGGCTTGAGAGACCATTTCAGAGGGAAAATATGTAGCTAGAACAGTTATGTCCAGATGTGGTCACATATGGTGACAAGGACAGGTAATAACGGTAGGTTTCCTGCCCTATGGGACACTGAGAACCAGTTCAATTCTTTATAACAATCCAACAGTTTTTGCTGTTATCTGCTTTAGAACTTAATTCAAATTGCCATGGTAGGATTTGAGCTCATATATTAGCCTAGGCTTCTGGATTACTAGTCCAGTAATGTAACTACTACATTACTGAACCCTAAAGGTGGTAACTTTATAGCTTTAGTTAAGCTCTACCAGCGCTGTTGTTGCATATATAAGGGTTTGCCAAACAGCTTCTGTCTCATTCCAAGCCTCAGTAATAAATGTTACCTGTCTTGGATACGCAATTGGCTTGCCTGGGAACCCTGTTTGAGCTCAATATTTTGTGATTGTGTCAGCAAAGATTTTCTATTTACAAAGTGGATGTTTAATATTTATACTCCGTTAATGACTTTTTTTGTAAAATAGGAATTTATAAGATACTACAACTATACATTCATGTAGAAGCTTTAGCGTTGAGAAATGAGCAAATAAGAATCGTACAAAGAATCACCAATAGTTTGGTTACAGAGTGAATTTGAACAGAATATGACCAGTAAAGAAGAACATGCATCTGGATTTAGAAAGGGAATTGCAAGAGCACTGGTTTAGAAGGCTGATTTCACAGCCAGCAATGATGGAGCAGATGGAGGGGGTGCACTCAAGGCCAGACTCAAAATCAGTAGAGAACGCTGGAGATTTGAAGGGTTGGAGAAGGTGAAAGCTGATGCCTTTATATGGAAATGTGAAATATAAATATAATGAGTACCCTGGGATAGTTAGCACATGATTCAAAGCAAAGCTTGCAACATGCCTAGACGAGGGGATGTTAAAATTGTTTGGATGTGTTAGGGGTAAAATAGATATGCGGGCAGTGCGAGCCTGGCAGTGCCCAGTTGGCACCTTGGCAGATGTTAGTTGGGCACCGTAAGTGTGGTGGCCAAGGGGGTGGGGTCAGAGTGGGGGTGGGGCTATGATGGGGAGGCTATAGAAAATGTAGGAAGCTTATGTGAGGGGAAGCTCTGTGGGGGGGGTGGCGGGGGGGGGGGGGGTGGTGGAGGGAGGTCATGCAGCGGTGGGGTGAAGGCATGCAGGGCTGGGCCATCGATGGGGTCGTGATGGGGGGGCATGTCTGGGGTTCGGCAGGGGACTCAGCGGGAGGGTCCTGATGCCCCGATACCAGTGACCCATGTTGGTGTCGGGGGGATAACAATGCTGCTGATGATTGATGATGAGGACACGTGGGGGCGGCCCAAGGTCTGTGGTGGGATGGGGGAGGGCATGGTGGGTGGGCGCAGCGAGGTGGTCTCCAAGTTCAGTAGGAGCTCAGGGCGTCCTGCACAATAGTGCCCAAGCCTGGCCGTACTCAGGCTCAGTCTTCCCCGCCCCCCCGCCCCACGATATTTGATTTGACCCACTCCGCATATTCAGCTTACTTGGTGGTTTGGTCACCTGTTTTGCCAACCTGTTCTTGACAGTGGTAATTGGCATCAGATCTCATAATATCCACCTATGCCAAATGTGTCAGCATGAGGGAAATGTCAGAAGCAAGATTTAGGATCGGAAATTGGGATAGGTCCAAAACTTGCTTAAAGAAATTGGAGCTGTGCTGTGCGCATTATGAGTGAGATCGCTTTAAATAGTTGACCTTTTATAAACTTGATTGAGCATGTGTTGCTTCAAGTGAGTGAAAGTTGTTATATTTGTGGGCGGCATGGTGGCACAGTGGTTAGCACTGCTACCTTACAGCGCCAAGGATTCAGGTTCGATTCCCGGCTTGTGTCACTGTCTGTGCAGACACTGTACATTCTCCCTGTGTCGGCATGGGTTTCCTCCGGGTGCTCCGGTTTCCTCCCACAGTCCGAAAGATGTGTTGGTTAGGTGCATTGGCCATGCTGAATTCTCCCTCAGTGTACCCGAACAGGCACCAGAGAATGGTGACTCGGAGATTTCACAGTAATTTCATTGCATTGTTAATGCAAGCCTACTTGTGACACTAGTTTAAAAAACTTTGAAATATTTGGCCACTGCTGTTTTGGGCCAAAAGGCTCGGGGCAATGGTTGTGTGAGGCCCGAAGGTGAAGTCAAGGCTGCACTTCTCAGTGAAGCTCTCTGCAGCTGAATAGCTTGCTGACACTCTATCTAAGAAAATTTGGTGAGCTACTGGAGGACACCCACATTGGCGGAATTTTATATGAAGAGAAGTCACTGAAGGAGAACAGGAGGAGTGAAAATGAAGAGAAAACTGTCTAAAGAATTTTTAAATATATTAAAATAAGTTATAAAAGAATTAACAGTGGCTCATATATATATATATATATATCTACACATAGCTATATCATTAGAAAAGTAAATACTGCCATTGGCAAGGAGGAAAGCTAATGTAATTCCTACAGAAAGAAAGTGCGATCAAACAACTCCAGGAGGCTATAGACCAATTAGTTTCATGCCAGTGATTGGAAAGATAATAGAATTCTCACTCAAAGATGTAATATTAAAAAATCTCAAAACTGAAATACAACAAAGAGCAGTTAGCACAGTTGCCAAAAGGGGAGGTCATGTTTGATCAACCTTATTGAATGCTTCGAAGAGGTAAGAGAAAGGGTAAATAAGGATGATGCCATTGGCCCAGATTTTCCAGCCATAGGCAGAGTGGATGTACAATTGACTGTGATTTTAAACTGCCCACTTATTATTTAATGCTGGAGCCTTTGTACTTTTCAACCCCCGGTCCAATTTGAATCCAGTGATGAACACAGTTGGGAGGCCAGTGGCAAGTGTAATTTCACCCCTGATGTACGCTCTTTCATCATGAACTGATGACACGCATCTTCAATTCATTGAAATGAGTTGTTAAATGGAACTGACACACTGCACAGCCTCACCCTCAACACTGTTCAGAACCCTCTTCCCGACAATGTTCAATCCCTCCCTCATTTCCAACAATGTTCATCCTCTCCCTCACTTCTGACAATGCTCATCCACCGCTCTCATCCCCTGACATGTAGTTAACACCCAACACCTCAACATTGCTCACCCTCGCCCCAACAGTAAACATTCCCCCACTCCTCCAACAGTGTTCACCCCCTCCTTCACCTTCCAATATGGTTCAGCCCCCCCCACCCCCCCCCCCTCCCCGGCAATGGTCACTCCCCTGTCCCCACCGCCCTGATACTCCCAACACTGCTCACCACCTCTCTCACCCCCACCCCCAATATAATGGGTGGTGAGCATTGCCTGGGGGAGTGAATATTTTTGGAAGGGGAGTGAGCAGTGTCGGAGGGGGGAAGGGTGAGCATTGCCAGGAGGGAGATGGGACATTGTAGAGGCTGCTGTGCTGCTGGATTGTTTTGATATTCCATTTGGTTTACTTTGAGCTATGTTCTTCAGCAGCATGGTAGCACAGTGGTTAGCACTGCTGCCTCACAGCGCCAAGGACCTGGGGTCAATTCTGGCCTTGGGTGACTGTCAGTGTGGAGTCTGCACATTCTCCGCGTGTCTGCATGGACTTCTTCCAGGTGCTCCGGTTTCCTCCCACAGCCTGAAAGACGTGTTGGTTAGATGCATTGGCCACACTAAATTCCCCCTCAGTGTACTCAAACAGATGTCAGAGTGCAGCGATTAGAGGATTTTCACAGTAACTTCATTGCAGTGTTAATGTAAGCCTACTTGTGACACTAAAAAATAAACTTAAATTTTACACACGTCAAAAAAAGCTCTAAGCAAATCTGTGTAAAAACCAGGGGAAGTGTACAAAACAGCCTATGTTTTTACGGTTCTGGCTGTCTGATCTCACTGACATTTTGAAAACAGGCAGGGTAAAACCAGCAATAAGAAATTCAAACTTCCCACTTAAGTACCATGCATATGTGCACATTGGGATTTCCTCAGGGTGCCAAGGCGCACCAATGTCTTACTTTGGATCATTCACTTTTACACATATTAGAAGATCCAGGCTAATATATTTGGATTTTTAAAAACTTTTGATGAGGCACTAACTCATTGTATAAACTAGAGAGCTGTTGGTGATGCATGATATTGCAGACAGACCATGAATGAAGTGGGGAATAGACATTTTCACTTTGGTAGGAACTAATTATTTGTTCTCTGTATCCTACTGTTCTGACAACTCGGAGTTAGACTGGCTGACATCAACAATGATGAGAGAAATAGTAGAATGCTTGAAAGCATACATCAGTCAGTACAGAATTCCAAACCTCATGATGAGTGAAAATGGCCCCCAATTTACAAGTGAAGAGTTCAGCCAATTCACAAAGGATTGGTGAATTCAGCATTACACGTCATCTCTGCACTACACCGAATTTAAAGGAAAGGCTGAAGCAGCAGTGAAAACCACCAATGGACTCAATAAGAAATCGAGCAATTCGAGCACAGATATACAAAAGACAGCACTGACAAAGGTTCCTCCAGGCTCGAAACACTTGCTCTATTCTCTCTCCACAGATGCTGAGATTTTTCAGCATTTTCTGTTTTTGTTTTGGAAGGCAATCCTTAAGAGGAGAAACGCACCAACTGAAGGCATGGAAAATAGTTCCGTCCAAAGAGTGATGTCACGGTGCACGCAAACTTCTCTTCCAATTGCAAAAAAACTACTGAAACAAGAAATAGTAACAGGTGTGAGGAAAAGGATCAATGTGAAATAACAGGAAGGCAAATTTCAGTTTGACAAGACTGCCAAAACATTACCAAAGCTGAACATTGGGGAGCCAGTCGGGGTGCAAACCTTCAATGCTCTCGACAGGAGTCAGTCCACATGGAAACTTGAAACAAGTGTAGAGAAATTGTCATCTCAATCACACGGGTAGTGCAGAGATGATGTGTAATGCTGAATTCCCCAATCCTTTATGAATCGGCTGAACTCTTCACTTGTGAATTGGGAGCCATTTTCACTCATCATGAGGTTTGAAATTCTGTACTGACTGATGTAGGCAAATAGACTGGCACAAGTGCAGGCACATCCAAACAATGAGTGAAGCTGTTTCTTCACAGTAGTCGGCTGGTCAGAGAGATGGGACCTCACCATGAATCCTCGACAACAATAATGGAATGACAACAGGGGACAAAGAAAAACACCCAGAAGAACAATCAGTGCACATGCATTCCATTAAGACACCTGCATGGTTTAAAGACTTGTGTGCAATGCATGTGCAGATGCTGGCTAGTAGACAAAAGGTTAATGCCTGAGAACAGTGGGTGGATAGTGGGTAACATGGGCAACTTATAGTCACACAGGATCGCGCACGCAAACATATCTTTTGTTCGTTGGGACAAAGGAAATGTTTGTTATTTTTTTCAATATGAAAAAGGGGATGGCTGCATCTTTTTTAATGAAAAGGGGATGTTTGGGTTTTGAAAATGCAAATCTGTATGCTCTAATCGACTTGCCATAGTCATGTGACTCTGCTGTGAGGCACCCTGCCTCTGGAGGCAGACATCTTAAGCTCAGTTCAATAAGGACCTCTTACTGAGCACATGCTGAACAAGACTGCTGTCATTGTGACACATAATTTAAACTAGAACAAATGGAGCCGGGGTCAAGAGGCAGGACAGATGGATAGCAAACCAAAAAAAAAGGGAGCTGGGGTTAAAGGTAGTTACTAACATTGGCAAATTGTGGAAAGCAGCGTACCATTAGGTTCAGCGCTGAGACCAAGTCGTTCATGAAGGATTTAACTTGGGGATCGGAAGTACAATTTCAACATTTGCAGATTACACCAAATTAGACTGTGGAGTTAATATTGTTGAGGAAAGTAATAGAATACAGAAAGACATTAAATTTACAGAATGCACGTATAATTGACAAATCAACTTCAAGTTAGATAAGTCATATATTTTGGTAGGAAGAATAAAGATGTCACGTACTTGTTTGAAAATGAAAGGGCAGATGTCTGTGCAGGTTTCAGACTAAAAGAGCAGGAATTGCCAGTGTGTCAGGAAGCTGGCAGGAAATCACGCTTCCACAATTAATTCAAGTGCATTCATTTGCACATGGAACACACCTGTGGGATTTGGGATGACCACAGTAAGAGGTTTAACAACACCAGGTTAAAGTCCAACAGGTTAATTTGGTAGCAAAAGCCACAAGCTTTCGGAGCCTTAAGCCCCTTCTTCAGGTGAGTGGGAATTCTGTTCACAAACAGGGCATATCAAGACACAAACTCAATTTACAGAATAATGGTTGGAATGCGAATACTTACAACTAATCAAGTCTTTAAGGAACAAACAATGTGAGTGGAGAGAGCATTAAGACAGGTTAAAGAGATGTGTATTGTCTCCAGACAGGACAGCCAGTGAAACTCTGCAGGTCCAAGCAAGCTGTGGGGATTACAGATAGCGTGACATGAACCCAATATCCCAGTTGAGGCCGTCCCCATGTGTGCAGAACTTGGCTATCAGTTTCTGCTCAGCGACTCTGCGCCGTCGTGTGTCGTGAAGGCCGCCTTGGAGAACGCTTACCCGAATATCAGAGGCCGAATAGCCAAGCTCCGCACACATGAGGACGGCCTCAACCGGGATATTGGGTTCATGTCACACTATCTGTAATCCCCACAGCTTGCCTGGACCTGCAGAGTCTCACTGGCTGTCCTGTCTGGAGAAAATACACATCTCTTTAACCTGTCTTAATGCTCTCTCCACTCACATTGTTTGTACCTTAAAGACTTGATTAGTTGTAAGTATTCGCATTCCAACCATTATTCTGTAAATTGAGTTTGTGTCTTTATATGTCCTGTTTGTGAACAGAATTCCCACTCACCTGAAGAAGGGGCTTAAGGCTCCGAAAGCTTGTGGCTTTTGCTACCAAATAAATCTGTTGGACTTTAACCTGGTGTTGTTAAACTTCTTACCGTGTTTACCCCAGTCCAACGCCGGCATCTCCACATCAGGATTTGGGATGGACAGGTCTAGTATTTGAATATGTTAGAAGACAATTAAGTGGAGTATTAAACTTTTTACTGTCAGCACATGGGTTTCACAGGCTTCCTTGAACTCACCAGGTTAAACAAGGTGAGAGGACAGCCAGGATTGAAGAGACAAAAAAGGGTTTGAATAGTGAGATGTGACATCTGCTTCCTTGCCTAAGTGAAATGATTTTGCTCAAAGGGCTTTTTTTGAGTGTGGGCTTTCACAGTTTCGGATGGGTTTTACCAATATCTTAGAGGTTATTTCTGCCATCTTGGAGCCTTTACCTTTGATCTATATTTCTCAGCTATCAGCAATCACCTCAGTATAGGAGCTGTTTATGGAGCTCCAACTGCACCTCTGACGAATAACAAGAGGAGCAACACCCACAGCAGCAGGAGCAGTACTAACAGGAGTAACAATAGCAAGAGTAATAGTTGCCTTCTCCTCAACCACCTGTTGAAGGGTTAAACACAATTCCTACTCACAGTTCTCAGGTATCATTGTGCAGATCATCATATCTCAGTGGCTGTAGAATGGGAAATGGAAAAGTTACCAAAATGGTATGGGGGTGGGAGTTACTCAACTGTTGTAAAGTGAAAGGTGGATAAATGTACTCTGGCTAACAATGACCCTTTATAATTCAGGTGCATTACACAGTGAGATAGAGAGATAGACAAAGGGGACAACAGTTGAATAACTCCCACCCCCATGCCATTTTGATAACTTTTCCATTCCCCATTCTGTCACCACAGTGTCTGGAATTGCATCCATCCCTCACAAAGAGCCTCCATAAACATTCGCACTCATCCTCTCCACACATCCCTTTTTTCGGATGCATAGGTTTCTATGACTCTTCCTTCAGGAGAAGACGGCACTAAACACCAGGGAGATGGAAGAGTTAAGGTGGCACTCCATTCATAATGATGTTAACAATTATAGAGAGGCAGCATGGGAGGAAAGCTGGGTCTCGAAGTTCCAACACAGCTTTATTGAACACTTTATTAAGGAAAAACAATATTTATCAGACTCCACTGTTGTATTTCAATTAAACTCGATCAAACTATCAATCTTATCACAGGACTCTTCAGTAAACAATCTTAAATCTCTCAGTAAACAGATCTACACTAGCTATCTAATTCTGATACACACTTCTGAGATTTGCTAGCCCCTATCCACACCCTATTTGAACTGTTTGTCTGAAAAGACTGGTTATACCCATTTAATAAGGTTGGGATAGGTTGTTCCTCAGTCTTTGAGGGCTGGCTGATGTTTCAGGATCTGCAGCCGTCGATTTGGGTTTTCCCTCTCATCCAGGGCTGGTTCTGGTCTTCGGGTCATCTCAGTCTGGTCAGTCTGATGATGCTCACCACAAGGTACAAGGAGCTGGAGATGCTGTACTACTCAGCTGCCAGTCGAAGGTGCTCTCTGGAGACACCATTGAAGAAGTTGCAAAAACAGAGAGAGCTGAGGCTCCAGGTTGCCCCTTTTATCCCCTATTCGCACCCTTCACAAAGATTCTGTGGCCTATGGCTAATACTAGCATCGGATGAGGGCAGGAAGTTTCAATAAGGTGACTACTTCCCATATTTGGAGGTCACAGAACATGGTTTTGAACCTTCAATGGTCAGGCGGTATCCTTGCCATACTATGTCTCTGGCCTCCTGCTGAGCTGGGTGCCACCAATTGTGCATAGCATTCTTCTACCAAAGCAGGAGGTACAAACAACAGTTCGTTCTGAAACAATGTGGCCGTTAGCACCTGGCCAGGTCGTCCCAGATTCTGTTTCAATGGGAGGTTGATTGTCCAAGGCTTGGCTGCACGAATACTATCTGTTCCTGCACTGCAGTTTGCAAATTGCAGAATCCGGCTAGGTTTAAAATTGGCTTCCACATTTCGAGTTTTTACCCATGCTCATAAAAAATATCAATATTTCTCTAACAACACTTGATGTCGTGGTTCGCATGACCACATTACGTCTTCCTACTGCCAGGCAATTTTGCCAGAAGTTGGAAATGTGCAACTTACAGATCTACTTACAGAGCCCAATTGATCTACTTAAGTGGCCAACTAAGGACATCTTCCTGCCTCTGCTAGCATCTTGCAGACGCCACAATTGAGGTGGGACCCTTCTTTAGGGCATTCCATGAACCACAGTGGAGCTCCCACAAAGGCAATGGATAACCTAACCGGGATGTCACCACCCCCCCCCCCCCCCCCACCTCCCCCCACCCCAAATCCCCCCACCGCCTTACATGGGCCTGCCTGCTTGGTCCTGGCACCCCCAAAGCCCACTTAACATTTTTCAAAGACGCATGGTCATTAATGCACCCACATCCTTCAGGTGCAGCCAGGTGGACCCCATTCACAGTAATGCTGCCAAGACTGTTGAACTGCTAGACCAATCAGATGGAATGGATTCCACCTTAATAGGACAGTAGCCCGATAGCAGCTACTTAATTGGCCCTAAATCACCCACCCCCATACCTCCCCAGCACCCAACCCTCGCCTCTCCCATTTTCTGCCCCAGCAACAGCAGGACCCTGTCACTCCATCAAATTCTGTCCATGCAGACACTGGAGAAGGTGTAGGAAGAATTACTGGAAAGATACCAGATTGAGAGGTTATACCTTAACGGAAACGATCAAATATGCTGGACTTTTTTCTCTAACAATTCATGGGATGACGTGATGGAGGCCTTTAAAACAATGGAGTTTTTTGGGGTAGATATAGAGAAGATGTTTGCACTTGTAAATGGGACCAGAAGTAAGGACTATAAATGCAAGGTAGTCACTAATAAATCACGGAGGTTTTGTAGCGCAGCTTGTAGCGTCCCTGCCTCTGAGCCAGAAGCTCTAGGTTTGAGTCCCATCCCAGGCCTTGATAGCCAAGGAAAGTGCTTTCATAGCATAGTCAGCATTTGAGTACCAACCTGCAAATCCTTCCAAGGTGTCAATGATGATAAGAGTGGAATAGATCCGTGTTCAGCCATGATTCATGTGGCGTAGTGCCCCACAAGCTATATGCATCCGGCAACCGGCTAGTGACCTATTCCAGGGGAAAAAAAACCTCAGTATGGAAACAGGTGAATGTCTGCCCTCTGCACCACCAGGTGGAGGAAGAGAAACAACATCTCATAAATCTAATAGGGAATTCAGGAGAAACATCTTCAGCCAGAGTGTGGTTAGCACCAAGAACTTGGAGTACTTGAGCCGAATAGCATGGATACATTGAAGGGAAAGCTAGATAGGCATATGAAAGAGATAAGAGTGGAAGGGTATGTTGATTGGGTTCATGAAGAAAGACGAAAAGGAAGA
Source organism: Mustelus asterias (assembly GCF_964213995.1). NCBI lineage: Eukaryota > Metazoa > Chordata > Chondrichthyes > Carcharhiniformes > Triakidae > Mustelus > Mustelus asterias. The sequence continues at coordinate 94,524,942 of NC_135804.1, forward strand.
GACTCCCATTTCAAGGTGAGGGGCAGGAGACTTGGGGGGATGTGAGGAAAAACGTTTTTACCCAGAGGATGGTGATGGTCTGGAATGCACTGCCTGGGAGAGTGGTAGAGGCGGGTTGCCTCACATCCTTTAAAAAGTACCTGGATGAGCACTTGGCACATCATAACGTTCAGTGCTATGGGCCAAGTGCTGGTAAATGGAATTAGGTGGGAGCCAGGTGTTTCTCGTGTGTCGGTGCAGACTCGAAGGGCCAAAGGGCCTCTTCTGCGCTGTATGATTCTGTGATACTATGGGACCCATGTGGAGCACAGTCCTTTGCTGAGTAGTCTGTTTCTGTGCTGTAAATTCGTTGTAAATAATAATTTGTCTGCTTAGAAATGTTCCATTTGCACAGATGGCAGTGGATTAAACAGCTCAACCATGTGTATTCATTTCAATCTCCAAGCCACCTACAATTTAGCATGACACCATTTTATAACATAATTCCATTCACCACTTAAAAACTCAAAGGACAAAAATTAGTCAGGATTAACTCAATTGAACTGGTTTGATTTAATACATGTAATCAGCATTGATATCATTGTGATACTAAATGCCTCATTCTGGAAGTGCAATGTTTCCTGCATCACATCAGTGACTCTGGAGGTGATTCTTTGGCGCATCAGGATGGGCTAATCGCGTGTCGGCCATTTCGTGGGATTTGCGCATGAGTTCCCCATGCATGCGCATCTCCCACAGCCAGAGAACAGGCGCAGTCGGGACCGCGCGTGAAGAGAGGTAAGTGATTTAAATCTTTTTAAAATGTATTTTAAATGTATTTTAAATGTGATTATTGGGCCCGGCATGGAATTCGCTGGGTCCGATAGCAACTCTCACCCCGCCAGGAGTATTTCACTCCAGCAGGGCTTAGAGTCGCTCCCCACGTTCGAGGAACGTGCCTCACAAATTTGGTTGAGTTTTTTGAGGAGGTGACAAAAACGATTGACGAGGGAAGGGCCGTGGATGTCGTCCATATGGATTTCAGTAAAGCGTTTGACAAGGTCCCTCATGGCAGGCTGGTGCAAAAGGTTAAATCTCACGGGATAAAAGGTGAGCTAGCTAGATGGGTGGAGAACTGGCTTAGCCATAGAAGACAGAGGGTAGCAGTGGAGGGGTCTTTTTCCAGTTGGAGGTCTGTGACAAGTGGTGTTCCGCAGGGCTCTGTACTGGGACCTTTGCTGTTTGTGATATATATAAATGATTTGGAGGAAGATGTAACTGGTGTGATCAGTAAGTTTGCGGACGTGATGCACTATCAATCAAGCAAAGACTAGTTTGTATACAAGAACAAATAGGCTTTTATTCACAAAAGACTTAGAGCACACCCATGCTGATGAACTGGTCCAGAGACTGAGGCAGGGGGGTGGGGAGCAGTCACCTTTATACCTGGACCAGGGGGGGAGGAGTCTCAGGCAGGGCCGGCAGGGGCATGCCCAGGTATGTCACACACATGCACAGGCAATAAGCTTAATAGTGGTTTACCACATTCACCCCCTGCTTTTAAAAAAGAGTCCGGTGGGGGTGAGGTGGGTGGAACGATATTCACAGAATTACAAATTTACAAATTCAGTCTCTCTGGGGGCTTGATCTGCCGCTGCAACCGCCGTAGTGCCGGTTGTGGTGTCGGTTCCGGTGGCCGCGGTGTTGGTTTAGGCACCAGGCCGTAGTCGCTCGAGTCATCTGTCGTCCCTTCCGATTGTCGGGTGCGTGGTGGCGGCTCCTGGGGCTCAGACGTGCTGTATACGGGGGTTGGGGGTGTGGGGTTGTGGGTCGTCATGGTCCCTGGGGCACCTGCGGGTGCCAGGTCTCGAATGGAGACTGTGTCCTCCCGCCCGTCGGGGTACGCCACATAGGTGTATTGGGGGTTGGCGTGGAGGAGCTGGACCCTTTTGACCAGGGGGTCCGACTTATGGGTCCTCGCGTGCTTCCGGAGCAGGACAGGGCCTGGAGACGTCAGCCACGACGGTAGTGAGGTCCCCGAGGAGGACTTCCTGGGGAAAACAAACATTTTTTCGTGAGGGGTAGCATTGGTAGTTGTGCAAAGGAGTGATCTAATCGAGTGTAGTACATCAGGGAGGACCTCTTGCCAGCGGGTGACTGGAAGACCTTTAGACCTCAGAGCTAGTAAAACGGCCTTCCAGACTGTCGCTTTCTCCCTCTCTACCTGTCCGTTCCCCCCTACTTGAGGCTATGCCTTTGGAGAGCAGGTACTGTCGCAGCTCATCACTCATAAAGGAGGATCCCCGGTCACTATGGGTATAGCTAGGGAAACCGAACAGGGTGAAGAGGCTGTGCAGGGCCCTGACAACTGTGGCCGAGGTCATATTCGGGCAGGGAATAGCGAAGGGGAAACGTGAATATTCGTCAATGACGTTGAGGAAGTATATGTTGCGGTCAGAAGAGGGGAGGGGGCCTTTGAAGTCGACTCTTAGGCGTTCGAAAGGGCGGATGGCCTTTATGAGGTGTGCTCTGTCTGGCCGATAGAAGTGCGGCTTGCACTCTGCGCAGACCTGGCAGTGTCTGGTTAAAGACCTGACTTCCTCAATGGAGTAGGGCAGGTTACGGGCTTTAATGAAGTGAAAAAACCTGATGACCCCCGGGTGGCAGAGGTCATTGTGGAGAGTCTGCAATTGGTCTATTTGTGCGCTGGCACATATTCCCCGGGACAGGGCGTCTGGGGGCTCATTGAGCTTCCCGGGCCGGTATAAGATGTCGTAATTGTAGGTGGAAAGCTCGATTCTCCACCTCAATATTTTATCATTTTTGATCTTGCCCCGCTGCGTGTTGTTAAACATGAATGCAACTGACCATTGGTCCGTGAGTAGGGTGAATCGTTTACCAGCTAAGTAGTGGCGCCAGTGCCGTACAGCTTCCACTATGGCTTGGGCCTCCTTCTCGACAGAGGAGTGTCGAATTTCAGGGCCTTGGAGGGTTCGTGAGAAGAAGGCCAAGGGTCTGCCCGCCTGGTTAAGGGTGGCGGCTAGGGCGAAGTCAGACGCATCGCTCTCCACCTGGAACGGGATGGATTCGTCTACAGCGTGCATCGTGGCCTTCGCGATGTCTGCTTTGATGCGGTCGAAGGCCAGGCGGGCCTCTGCCATCAGGGGAAAAGAGGTGGATTTGATGAGCGGACGGGCTTTATCCGCATAATTGGGGACCCACTGGGCGTTATACGAGAAGAAGCCCAGGCATCTCCTCAGTGCTTTGAGGCTGGTGGGGAGGGGAAGTTCCAGGAGGGGACGCATGTGATCGGGATTGGGACCGATGACCCCGTTTTCCACAACACAACCAAGGATGGCGAGGCGGCGTGTGCGGAATACGCACTTCTCCTTATTATAGGTCAGATTTAGGTGTGTGGCGGTGTGGAGGAATTTGTGGAGGTTAGCGTCATGGTCCTGCTGATCATGGCCGCAGATGGTGACGTTATCCAGGTACGGGAAGGTGGCCCGCAGCCCGTTCTGGTCTACCATGCGGTTTATCTCACGCTGGAAAACCGAGACACCGTTGGTGATGCTGAAGGGGACCCTAAGGAAGTGATAGAGGCGGCCATCTGCCTCGAAGGCAGTATATTGGCGGTCTTCCGGGCGGATAGGGAGCTGGTGGTATGCAGATTTTAAGTCGATGGTGGAGAACACCCAATATTGCGCAATCTGATTAACCATGTCAGATATGCGGGGAAGGGGGTACGTGTCCAGCTGCGTGTAGCGGTTGATGGTCTGACTGTAGTCAATGGCCATGCGATGTTTCTCCCCAGTCTTAGCAACTACTACTTGGGCTCTCCATGGGCTGGTACTGGCCTCGATGATCCCCTCCCCTAGGAGCCGCTGTACTTCAGACCTGATAAAAGCCCTGTCTCCAGCACTGTACCGTCTGCTCTTGGTGGCGATGGGCTTGCAGCCGGGAGTGAGATTTTCAAACAGTGAGGGAGGGGCGACTTTAAGGGTCGAGAGGCTGCAGGTGGTGCGCGGTGGGCGATCTAAGAACTGGTGATTGCAAACAGAGAGCGGGGGAAAAGGCCCATTCTACTCCATGGTGACACTCTTAAGGTGACACAGGAAATCTAGCCCCAGGAGTACGGCAGCGCAGAGTTGTGACAGCACGAGGAGCCTCAAGTTTTTGTACACTGTGCCTCGTACAGTCAGGGCCACCACGCAGTACCCGAGGACATCCACCGAGTGGGACTTTGAAGCCTTGAGGATCGTTTGCTTCACTGGCAGTACTGAAAGGGCATAGCGACTCACTGTGTTCGGGTGAATAAAGCTCTCCGTACTCCCACAGTCAAATAAACAGTTTGTAGTGCAACCATTTACCTCGATGTCCATCATGGACCTGGCGAGTTGGTGAGGCCTGGATTGGTCCAGCATAACCGAAGCCACCGTTGGATTTTGTGACGTGGCTGACGGCATCAAGATGGCAGCCCGCACGGCTCACACGCAACTGAAGGCATCCAAGATGGCGGCCCGCACGGCTCACACGCGGCTGAAGGCATCCAAGATGGCGGCCCCCGTGGGTCGCACGCGGCGCTACTGGGTTTGGAGGTCGACTTCGTCCTGCATACCTTCGCGTAATGGCCCTTCTTTCCACACCCGGAGCAGATCGCATCCTTCGCCGGGCAGCGTTGTAGCACTTCGGGCCTCCAGAGACTGCCGCAGCAGTCGGGTCATTGGTGGGACGTGGCGTGGCGTAGGCCTGCGGCCCTCCCGAGTACAGAGGTGGCGGTGACTGTGGCGTCCACGATGCGCCCCCATGGTCAGGGGTGTAGGCCTCGAGATTACGGAAGGCCACCTCTAATGAGTCGGCAAGCGCTACAGTCTTTTGTAGATCCAGCCCACCCTGTTCCAGTAGTCATTGTTGGATATAGTTTGACCTGATACCCGTGACCTAGGCATCTCTGATTAAGTCCTCAGTGTTTTGGGCGGCTGTTACGGCCTTGCAGTTGCAGGCCCTGCCAAGTGCTCGCAACGCACGCAGGAATTGGTCACCCGATTCTCCTGGCTGTTGTCTACGAGTAGCCAGAAGATGTCTGGCGTAGATTTCATTAGACTGTTTGTTGTACTGGCCTTTTAAATGTTCGATCGCATCCTCGTAAGTTTCAGCGTCTCTAATCATCGAGAATACTTGATCGCTTACCCGGGCGTGGAGCATGTGTAGCTTGTCGGTTTCGGTCCGGACGGCGGAGGCAGAGGCGGTGAGGAAAGTTTCAAAACATCGCAGCCAATGATCGAAGTTGTTAGAGGCTCCTACGGCTTGTGGATCCAATTCTAATCTATCGGGTTTTAGTGTCGGCTCCATCCCAAAACTTATTGCGAATAAAATTGATGCACTATCAATCAAGCAAAGACTAGTTTGTATGCAAGAACAAATAGTGGTTTAGAACTTAACAGTGGTTTACCACAGGACGACACGAAGATTGCTGGAGTTGCGGATAATGATGAACATTGTCAGAGAATACAGCAGGATATAGATAGGCTGGAACATTGGGCGGAGAAATGGCAGATGGAATTTAATCCAGATAAATGCGAAGTGATGCATTTCGCTAGATCTAATGTAAGGGGGAGCTATACAATAAATGGCAGAACCATCAGGAGTATAGACACACAGAGGGACCTGGGTGTACAAGTCCACAGATCCTTAAAGGTGGCAGCACAGATGGAGAGCGTGGTGAAGAAGGCATATGGCATGCTTGCCTTTATTGGACGGGGCATAGAATATAAAAGTTGGCATATGATGTTGCAGCTGTATAGAACGATGGTTAGGCCACATTTGGAATACTGCATCCAGTTCTGGTCGCCACACTACCAGAAGGACGTGGAGGCTTTGGAGAGAGTACAGAGAAGGTTTACCAGGATGTTGCCTGGTATGGAGGGTCTTAGCTATGAGGAGAGATTGGGTAAACTGGGGTTGTTCTCCCTGGAAAGACGGAGGATAAGAGGCGACCTAATAGAGTTGTATAAAATTATGAAGGGCATAGGACTCTAAAATCGGTCCTGCAGGTGGAGGAGGTGGTTAAGAAGGTGTATGGTGTGCTGGCCTTTATCAATTGAGGGATCAGTTTAGGAGTCCGGGGATAATGATGCAGCTATATAAGACCCTCGTCAGACCCCACTTGGAATACTGTGCTCAGTTCTGGTCGCCTCATTACAGGAAGGATGTGGAAATGATTGAAAGGGTGCAGAGGAGATTTACAAGGATGTTGCCTGGATTCAGTGGCATGCCTTATGAGGATAGGCTGAGGGAGCTCGGTCTTTTCTCCTTGGAGAGACGTAGGATGAGAGGAGACCTAATAGAGGTATATAAGATGTTGAGAGGCATAGATCGGGTGGACTCTCAGAGGCTTTTTCCCCGGGTGGAAATGGCTGCTATGAGAGGATAGTCATGATGTGGAGATGCCGGCGTTGGACTGGGGTAAACACAGTAAGAAGTTTAACAACACCAGGTTAAAGTCCAACAGGTTTATTTGGTAGCAAAAGCCACACAAGCTTTCGGAGCTCTAAGCCCCTTCTTCAGACCTGAAGAAGGGGCTTAGAGCTCCGAAAGCTTGTGTGGTTTTTGCTACCAAATAAACCTGTTGGACTTTAACCTGGTGTTGTTAAACTTCTTGCTATGAGAGGACACAGGTTTAAGGTGCTGGGGGGTAGGTACAGGGGAAATGTTAGGGGGAAGTTTTTCACACAGAGGGTGGTGGGCGAGTGGAATCGGCTGCCGTCAGTGGTGGTGGAGGCAAACTCAATCGGGACTTTTAAGAGACTCCTGGATGAGTACATGGGACTTAATAGGATGGAGGGTTATAGGTAGGCCTAGAAGGTAGGGATATGTTCGGCACAACTTGTGGGACTGAAGGGCCTGTTTGTGCTGTAGTTTTTCTATGTTTCTATGTTTCTATAGATAGAGTGAACAGTAGGAAGCTTTTCCCCGGTTGGAGGTGACGAACACAAGCGTTCACGGGTTCAAGGTGAGGGGGGCAAGGTTCAACACAGATGTCAGGGGGACGTATTTTACACAGAGGGTGGTGGGGGTCTGGAATGCACTGCCAAGCAAGGTGATTGAGGCAGACACGCTGGGATCGTTTTAAGACTTATGGGGCAATGGGGACCCTCCAGGAGGTCAGATAGCGGGAGGGTGCCCACTAGACATGGGCATCCTGGCAGTGCCAGCCTGTGCCCCTGGCACTGCCCAAGGGGCAAAGTTCCCACGCCCAGGGAGCACCTTGGCACTGCCCACTGGGGTTATTTTGGGCAGCGCCTCGGGGGCGATCAGTGGGGGTGGGATGTCCCGCTGCCACTCTGCATAAAGATAGGTCTGGGCTGGAGGGAGGCCAGCAATTGGAGCGGGCTGGGGGGACGTCTGTCATGGGGGGGGGTCTGCCTCCCAGGGAGGGGGTGGTCAGCGGGGGGGGGGGGGTGTCTGCCTCACAGGGAATCGCCACTGCTGGGTGGGAATGGCCTTGACATCGGGGCGCTCCTGGACAGAGGGTGGTCGAGGCTGGCCCGGGAATGTTTGCGGGGGCCGCGATCAGGCTGTGGGGAAGGGAGGGATTGGAGGGGCAGCTCTGTGAGTGTCCCGAACTGGCCAGCGATCGAGCTGGCCAGCGAACGGGAGGCTGACAGGCCGGAGCCACTGCGCATGCGCAGAGGTCCAGAGCTGTCAGCCTCTGGCGCGAATAGGCCCCACCCCCTGGCTATTAATGAGAATCACGATTGTGACCTCTGCATTGCACAGAGTGGAGAGATTCAGGTCTGAAGTTGCACTGAAAAAACAATCAGGATTTAGATCAGTTATCTCGCCAATTCAGCACTTGGTAGAATCGCCCCTTCTATTTCAAATGCATTTCACTGACTGTGAAGTAATTTGTGAAATGCTGAGGTCATGAAAGTCTTTTTAGAGATTCTTCATTGCCTTTCCCTTATGTACCATCCCCATATTCCACATTCCTGCATGACAATTAAATATTGACATTGATATCGGCACACTGAAACTCATTTCTTCCTCATAATGGAGTGAGCAATAAGAGGTAAATGTGGTGGGTAGTTGGACATTTTTTAATTAAGTAGTTGTTGAAGCTGTTAAGCTGTCTCTTGAACATAGGAGGCATGTCCTATGGTGCCACATCAACAAAACACTGATCTGTGTGCCAATATAATAGTGTGGTTCTGGTACAACACAGATCTAGGCTGTGATTCACCTGTTTTGAGTCTAAGGGCTCCAGCTGGCGGGAAAATAGGAGTGAATCGCGCTGCCACTGGCAGCCATCCCACCTATTCCAATGGGCTAGGCCAGCCCCCATTGGACCCTCTGATTCCAGTAGCAGCTGAGTTGCTGGAGTGAGGAATTATCTTTAGAATGAACAAGTAGGAGCAGGTTTAAAGGGCTCACTGCACACCCCATAGTCATATTAGGAGGGAAGATGGCAGGAAGAAAACCAGCCCACACTTTCTTGATATGGATGTGGACCACATGCTGGGTGCCACTGAGGAGAGGAAGGCTACTCTGTTCACTAGATTACTTGTCAATGTAGTGACAGAAGCCAGGGAGGTGGTGGCTGACGCTGCCAGCAGCAACAGTCTGACCAGAAGGACTGCTGTTCAATGCAGAAAAAATATTAACAACATCCTCAGAGCTACAAAAGTGAGTACTTGTCCTCCCTGGCATCATCCCTGACCGTCAGCACAGCCATCTAACAGTCAACACTTCCAGCCATCAACCACCCGGCTTGCCAGCATATTCCTCAGAACCTCAGAATTCCCCATCACCCCCCTCACCCACCCACTGATCCCCACTCTTCTTCCCCCCGCATTGATCCTGACACCCATCATGATCCCTCACAGCCTTGCCCCAGACCCCACACATGCCACTGATGTGAAGCCACCAAACCCACTGGCCGCCCCCTCAAAGTCTGTTTTTAGTTTCCCCAAAGGATAAGATCGCACACGACAGGAGAGAGAGCGAGGGAAAACGGGGGGCGGGGGGGGCATACCCCCTTTGAAGAAAGGGCCCTGGAAATTACAGGGAGTGGAGATTTGCCCACTCCGAGATTGGGATTGCCTTGAGGAAGTGAGATTCCATAGCACCTTTATCCAGATAATATATCTCAAGTGACTCTAATATTCTCCACACCATTGCATTCCCAAAACTAACCCATGTCCTTTCTCTTCCAGGATCACCACCTGATGAGACCGGGCCATCCGAGGTCGAACTCCCTCGTCCTCCCCCTCAGACCACGCCGGACCACAGCTCTGGTGCAGACATTGAATTCTCGGCACCATCTACACCATCTACCAGTGCAGATACACTCACCTCTGTGGCAAATGTTGGCAGTCAAGCTTCTGGGGCACTTTCTGGTGAGCACCACAAAGCTGCTGCTGCACATTGGGTGGAAATAGGAACCTCCAGGCGAGGAGGACTGCTGGCTCCCAGGAAAAAGCTGACCCCAAGGCAGGTGTCAATCCTTTGGACAAGCTCATCCCATCACTGCTACAGATGCAGAAGCAAGGCCATGCTTTTCAGGAGAAGGTGTCTGGAACCTTCCTGCAACGGCAAGGCCATCTGGATAAGTCCAGAAGCCTTCTTTCACAGGAGATGATGCCGACAATGTTTGCAACCCAGGCCAACACTGAAAGGCTGGTGGCCGCAGTGGAAAGCGCAGGGCAAGATGCCCGAGCAATGACAATGGAAGCAGTCAGATAAGGCTCCCACTTTCTGGGGGGGAGCACATGAGGTAACTAACCACCCTTCGCTCCAACCAAACCTAGTTGCCCCCATTGAGTTGGACATGTCCCCCAAGCAAGATAAAAAAATTTAAAAATGAACACAACCTCCTATCTCCCCCATGGATGCCTTGCCACCAGGTGCCTTTCAAGAGTAACACCAAATTACACCCACGTGACCCCCAGCAAAGAAGGTGGGTGAATGCCACCTGGCTGCTGCATCTGGTTTCAATCCTGCTAATGGGATTAAAATTAAGGTATTTTATAATTTTCGAGTTCCCACCCACTCTGGGCAGGAATCCGATTGGGGCCATGGGGTGATTCGGGTGAATCCCAATTGCATTGCCCATTGGGAATCCCGATTTTTTCATTCAGACATCTGGCGAGGTTGGTGAGTCCAACACCCCCCCCCCCCCCAACCCGCCCTCCCACCACCCCCCGCCCCCCCTGCCCCGCCCAAACAAGTTATGGTTTCTATTGACCTAAATCCTACAAATATCACATAATAGAGAAGCTTAGCTCAGGCTGTGCTTCCTGAACATTCCTACAGGACTCTATCATAACGTCCAGCTGTTTCTTAAATGATTCAAGAGCTTTAGCCCTACTGCACTTCCCAAAAGTTTAAGGGTTAATCAAACTTTATGCCAAGAAGCTCTTCCTGAAATTGGTGCTACATTTATTTTTCACCAATTTTTCAATACAGTTTATACCTGTATATTTAATTTATCTCCATAAGTATGCGACCCCCTCTTTTCAATGCTGAACTTACCAGCTACTCGAAACCCCACTGGAATGAAATATTCCTGGCAGAGTGGGGGATGGTATCGGGCCTGGCAAGTTCTGTGCTAGGCCCGATAATCACATTTAAAATACATTTAAAATATATTTAACCAAGTTACATCGAAATATAGAAAACAGGAGCAGGAATCGGCCATTTTGCCCTTCAAGTCTGCTCTGCCATTCATTATGATCATGGCTGATCATCCAACGTGGAAACCTGTTCCAACTTCCCCCCATATCCTTTGATCCCTTTAGCCCCAAGAACTACATCTAACTCCTTGAAAACATACAATATTTTGACCTCAACTACTTTCTGTGGTAGAGAATTCCACAGGTTCACCACCCTCTCATGTATACTTCCTGGCTCTGCCCTGTCTAGTCCTGTTGGACGTTATAGCTTACTATGAGATCCCTCCCTCATTCTTCTAAACTCCAATGAATATAATTCTAACCGACTCAATCTCTCCACATACGTCAGTCCCACTATCCTAGGAATCAGTCTGGTAAATGTTTGCTGCACTCCCTCTGTAGCAAGAACATCCTTTCTCAGATAAGGAGACCAAAACTGCACACAATGGGGGTGATTCTCCCATCCTGACAGGCATGGTTTTTGTCGGGTTGGGAGAATCACGTGTTGGCCATTTCACGGGATTCGTGTATGCGTTCCCGACGCATGCGTATCTCCCACAGCCAAAGAACAGTCGCAGATGGGACCGCACTGGAAACCGGCGGGAAGACAGGTAAGTGATTTAAATCATTATTAAATATATTTTAAATGTATTTTAAATGTGATTGTTGGGCCCGGCACAGAACTTGCCAGGCCGAATACCATCCCCCACTCCGCCAGGAATATTTCACTCCGACAGGGTTTAGAGTAGCTCTCCACATTCGGGGAACTAGTGGGAGACCACACAGGAGTGAAGGGGGGGGGGCAATCAGAGCCCCCCAGGGGGTCGGGCGGTGGGAGTGTGATGCTCCCTGGACATGGTCGCCCTGGCAGTGCCAGCCTGTGCCCCCGGTACTGCCCAAGGGGCAAAGTGCCCATGCCCAGGGGGCACCTTGGCGCTGCCCACCGAGCATCAGGCAGTGCCAAGGGGGTGGGGCCTATTTTGGGCGGGGTCTAGGAGGCGATTGGTCGGGGTGGGGGCCCTGCCGCCACCCTGCAGACAAGTTCGGTCAGGGCTCGAGGGAGGCCAGTGATCGGGATGGGCTGGGGGGGGTGGGGGGGGGGGGGGGGGGGTGGTCTGCCTCCCGTGGGAGGGGGATCAGCTGGGGGGTGTGCTGCCTGGATGATGGAGATGGGGGGATCATCACTGCTGGGTGCGGGGGACATTGAGGTGCTCTGGGACGGGGGGCGTCGGGGCCGGCCCAAGAATGCTTATGGGGGCCATGATAGGGCTGTGGGGGGGCTGGAGGGGCAGCACTGTAGGGGTCCCGGGCTGGCCAATGATCGAACTGGCCAGCAAACAGGGAGACTGACAGATCGGGGCCACTGCGCATGCACAGAGTTCCGGAGCTGTCAGACTCCTGCGTGAATAGGCCCCACCCCCTCTCCCCCTGGGTTTTTAATGAGATTCCCGATTGTGACCTCTGCATTGCACAGAGTGTGGGAGATTCGGGTCTGTAGTTGCACTGAAAAAACAGTCGTGATCTTGATCAGTTTTCTCGCCAATTCAGAACTTTTGGGAGAATGGCCCCAATATTCCAGGTATAGTGTCACCAAGGCCCTGTATAACTGCAACAAAACATCCCTGCTCCTGCATTCTAATTCTCTCGCAATGAAGGCCAACATACTATTTGCTTTTATCACCGCCTGCTACACCTGTATGCTTACCTTCAGCAACTGGTGTACAAGGACACGCAGATTGTCTCTCAATCTATAGCCATTCAGATAATAATCTGCCTTCCTGTTTTTGCTGCCAAAGTGGATAATTCCAGCATGGTTTAACTTAATATTATTGACTGTGTAAGAGCCAAAGAATCAAGCTATAAATTAATAATCAATGATGAATCAACTTGATTTAGTAACTCTTGGGTAAATTTTTCGGTTCTGCCCGCTGCAGTAAATGTTGCAGACGGGACAGAAGATCTGACAAATAATTTAAAGGTCCATTGACCTCGGGTAGAAATTTTCCAGTCTCAGGACGGACATGACCGGAAAATCCCACTGCCTGTTCCTCTCTCCACAAATGCTGTCTGACATGCTGTGTATTTTTCATATTTTGTTTTTGCTTTGATGTTTCTGACAACTTTGCAGTGCACAAAACAGGTATTAAGCCCCTTCCATATATTAATAAGGGTGCTAATTCCATTTTTTGGATGTCCCTATTGTATTGGACAATGCTGGGTGGAGTATGAGAGCAAAGCTCAAAGAAAGTACAGCACAGGAACAGGCCCTTTGACCCGCCAAGCCTGGAACGATCATGATACTCTAGCTAAACTAAAAAAAACTTCTGCCCTTACTTGGTCTGCATCCCTCTATTCCTTCCTTATTCCTGCACCCATCCAGCCACCTCTTAAGATGGCTTTCTCTACCCACAATTCTTCAGCAATCTCTGCAGTTCACCGACAGCCCTCAACAACAATGGACATGAACCTTTTTTGAATTTTGATATGAAGCCAGGAAAGGGGTTACCAATTTGCAGCTCATGAGCCATGAGCTCATTTGAAGCTCCCAACATTTTCCAATTGGACTGCATTGACATGAAATAAGCCTGTAAAAATAATGAAGTCAAGTAAAGCCAGAGCCATGTTTTTTTTTAACTGTATGGATTGTGATGCATTTGCAGTTCCAAATGAATATTTTAACATAAAAACACCATTGTTTATAGCTTATTTGTTAGTGTCACGAGTCAGCTTACATTAAAACGGCAATAAAGTTACTGTGAAAATCCCCAAGTCGCCACACTCCAGCACCTGTTCAGGTACACTGAGGGAGAATTTAGCATGGCCAATGCACCTAACCAGCACAGCTTTCAGACTGTGGGAGGAAACCAGAGCACCCGGAGGAAACCCGCGCAGACACAGAGGGAACATGCAGACTCCACACAGACAGTTGACCCAAGCAGGGAATCGAACCTAGGTCCCTAGCACTGTGAGGCAGCAGTGCTAACCACTGCGCCACCGTGCCATCCCATTGTACCCTAAGTAAACATGTTCAAGTGGTTTAGATAATACTTTTGGTTCGAGGGTCCAGTTTGATGGTGGCAGCCATTTTTGTTCATTGAACTTTATTATGTAACTGAGATGATAAATTAATCTGAGCGCGCTATTAAAAGTTATTTTATCGTCAGAATCAATAGCTGAAAAATTGTCTATGTTCTACTCATCTTAAATTGAAGTTTGTTTTAATGATGACTTTGCTGACAAAATTCTCATAAGAAATTCAATTTATCACGCAAGACCTATGAAAAATACAAAGTCAAAAGGCATTTTTGCAGTTTTAAATAAAAATTTCTTATTTATTTTGTTGTAAGTGGAAACTGCCATGATTCCATTAAACTAATATGGTTCACCATCTTTACATTTTCTTTCTGAACTTGCTTATAAATAATTAATGCAAAATTGACACATAAGATTTGAACACCTGGTGATACAAAGTAACAAAAAGTAAAAATGCAAAAATTGTCAAAAACACAAAAATCAGAGTTAGGACTATTTTAACTTTGATTTATTTTAATTGAATTCAATATTTTTATTTACATCATTACATATGCAAGTTATGCATTTTACTGGAGATATTTGTTAATCTACCAAGTTTTTGGTGCAGAAATGCCTCATTTTCATTTTGTAGCTTTTTTTAAGCATTATTTTTTGAAAGGCTCTTCAGGTTAACAAAAAGTTTTCTTACCCCTTAGACCTTATCCTCCTCCCAGCTCCACAGCACCACTGAGGGTTGTTGCTGGTTTGTGATTGCTCCCACCCCATGAACCCGTTCCTCACTCCTTCAACCGTTGTCTTCCCATTGCCATTTAGGATTTTCCTGAGGGACAGAAAGGCACACAGCCCCGAATTTGATCACCTGGATGTGGGTGAGCTATCTCAGGAGGAGGAGTAAGAATCTGCAGCTTGTCCAAACTACTGAAATGGGGCCCAAAGTCCAATTTAAGGCAGGCTTCTGGCTTTCCAGTTTAGGTAAACACCATTTGTGTGCGCAAGAACAAATTGTAGCCACTTGTTAACCTGTTACCAATGCTCCCTTTCCCCAGTGTTTAATGCTATGTCAGCCTGGGAGAGGAGGTTGGTGCTAATCACCAAATCCCACACCTAGGTGGCCTGGGTTCATTGGGCACGTAGCTTGTAAATCAGGATGTTCAACCTTCAAAGCAGCCAATCCAGTGGGTGAGGGGGAAATCATGCTTGATGAATCTATTGGAATTTTTTGAAGATGTAACGAATAGAGTTGACAAGGGGGTGCCGGTCGAAATGGTATATTTGGACTTTCAGCAAGCCTTTGACAGAGTCCCGTATAAAAGGTTATCATGCAAGATTAAAATGCATGGGATTGGGGGAAGTGTATTGAGATGGATAGAAAACTGGTTGGCAGAGAGGATGTGGAAATGCCGGGGTTGGACTGGGGTAAACACAGTAAGGACTAGCTTTCGGAGCGCTGCTCCTTCGTCAGATGGAGTGGAAATCTGCTCTCAAACAGGGCACAGAGACACAAAATCAAGTTACAGAATACTGATTAGAATGCAAATCTCTACAGCCAACTAGTGGCGTTTGCTACCAAATAAACCTGTTGGACTTTAACCTGGTGTTGTTAGACTCCTTACTGGCAGAGAGGAAACAGAGAGTAGGAATTAATGGGTGTTTTTCAAATTGGCAGGCAGTAACTAGTGGGGTGCCACAGGGATCGGTGCTGAGACCCCAGGTATTCACAACATATATTAATGATTTGGATGAGAGAACAAAATTAAATATCTTAAAGTTTGCAGATGATACCAAGTTGGGTGGGAGGATGAACTGTGACGAGGATGCAGAGATCCTTCAGCTTGATCTAGACAGGTTGGGTGAGTGGGCAAACCAATGGCAGATGCAGTATAACTTGGATAAATGTGAGGTTATTCACTTTGGAAGCAAAAGCAAGAAGATAGATTACTACCTGAATGGCTGTAAATTGGGAGAGGGGAGTGTGCAGCGGAACCTAGATGTCCTTGTGCACCAGTCGCTGAAGGCAAGCATGGTGCAGCGGGTGATGAAGAAGGCAAATGGTATGTTGGCCTTCATAGCGTGAGGTTTCGAGTACGGTAGCAGGGATATGTTGTTGCAATTATATGGAGCCTTGGTGAGGCCACACCTAGGGTATTGTGTGCAGTTTTGGTTTTCTTTTTTGAGGAAGGATGTTCTTGCTCACGAGAGAGTGCAGCGAAGGTTTACCAGGCTGATTCTGGGGATGGCAGGACTGATGCATGGGGAGAGATTGACTAGGTCAGGATTTTTTCATTAGAGTTCAGACAAATGAGGGGGGGATCTCATAGAGACATATAAAATTCTAACAGGACTAGACAGGGGGGATGTTCCCGATGGTGGGGGAGTGCAGAACCAGGGGTGACAGTCTGAAGATTTGGGGTAGACCATTTAGGATGGAGATGAAGAGACATTTCTTCACCCAAAGAGTAGTGAGCCTGTGGAATTCATTACCGCAGAAAGTAGTTGATGCCTAAACATTGAATATATTCAAAAAGCGGCTATATACAGCACTTGGGGCAAATGGGATCAAAGGTTATGGGGAGAAAGCAGGATTAAGCTACTGAGTTGGACGATCAGCCATGATCGAGTATTCGAAGGGCCAAATGGCCTCCACCTGCTCCTATCTTCTATGTTAGGCATCTCTATTGACAGTAATGTCAGTCATCATTAGCTGAGTAGGATGCACCAGTTTTCCCTTTCTTTCCTCGTGCTTGATCTCATGTGAGGACTGTTCTTATGGAGCATCACTTCAGACCACAAGATAATGTAAGCAAAGCACCTACTGCCGTAACTCTATCCCTAGATATCTCTTCCCAACCTCCTCCAGTGTGATGGTGTGTGGCCCTGGGTAGGCCCTACCCATTGTCTGCATGCCTCTGACAGTGTGCATCCTCTCCACATATCCAAATTCTCCAATCCTGGACCCCATTCATTGAATCCCTGGGTGATCCTTGGATTACACATATTTTCCTGTGAAATTTATTTGATCAGCAACTGGCCCCAGAGCATCCTGGTAAAGAAGCCTCTGACAAACACTAAATAGATCAACACAGATGATCGGAGCTGAAGCACGTGGATGCCCCAGAGCACACTCCGTGGCCCCAGGTGTTGGGAGTGAATTTCTGCTGTGTGTCCCCGGATTCAATTTAGAGAATGTGTGCATTACTTCAGATAGGCAGTAATGCAGCCACGCTAATTGGAAAACCTCCAACTTTTCTCTCAGGAAACCAGAAAGGCAATGATTGTGGAGGCAATCATCATTGCTGAGATGGATGGCCATTTTTAATATGACATTTCATTCCTCTCCTCCCCTGTTATTCCAAATCCACATCCCAATAAACAGGTCAAGAGGCAATCAGTCTGATGCTAAATTCAGAAAACAATTTAATGTTATCAAGGTGACAAGGAAACATTGGACAGGTATTTTGCTCTCCTGTTATATACTCTATGCTGGACATTTGTAGCTGTGGTTAGTTTCAACTTAAAATGAGAAAATATCCATCACTCATTGCAAAGTGGAATTTTTCTGATAACATAGTCCATTTAGCTTTGTTGGAATTGCTGCCTCACAGCGCCAGGGACCCAGGTTCAATTCCAGCCTCGGGTCACTGTCGGTGTGGAGTTTACAAATTCTCCTCGTGTCTACGTGGGTTTCCTCCGGGTGCTCTGGTTTCCTCCCACAGTCCAAAGATGGGCAGGTTAGGTTGATTGACTATGCTGAATTGCCCCTTAGTGTCAGGTGGACGTGCAGGGAAAATACGTAGGATTATGGGGATAGGCTGAGATTGTTGTCAGTGCAGGCACGATGGGCCGAAGGGCCTCCTTCTGCACCTTGGAGATTCTATGATTTGTGTAAAAATAGTACATTATTGCAGGTGAACTATTGGTGCGAATTTAGAACAAAAGAACAAAGGACAGTACAGCACAGGAAACAGGCCCTTCGGCCCTCCAAGCCTGTGCCGCTCATTGGTCCAACTTGACCATTCATTTGTATCCCTCCATTCCCAGACTGCTCATGTGACTGTCCAGGTAAGTCTGAAACGATGCCAGCGTGCCTGCCTCCACCACCCTACTTGGCAGCGCATTCCAGGCCCCCATCACTCTCTGTGTAAAAAACGTCCCTCTGATATCTGAGTTAAACCTCGCCCCTCTCACCTTGAGCCCGTGACCCCTCGTGATCGTCACCTCCAACCTGGGAAAAAGCTTCCCACTGTTCACCCTATCTATACCCTTCATAATTTTATACACCTCTATTAGGTCTCCCCTCATTCTCCGTCTTTCCAGGGAGAACAACCCCAGTTTACCCAATCTCTCCTCATAGCTAAGACCCTCCATACCAGGCAACATCCTGGTAAACCTTCTCTACACTCTCTCCAAAGCCTCCACGTCCTTCTGGTAGTGCGGCGACCAGAACTGGACACAGTATTCCAAATGTGGCCTAACCAGCGTTCTATGCAGCTGCAACATCAGACTCCAGCTTTTATACTCTATACCCCGTCCTATAAAGGCAAGCATACCATATGCCTTCTTCACCACCTTCTCCACCTGTGCTGCCACCTTCAAGGATTTGTGGACTTGCACACCTAGGTCCCTCTGTGTTTCTATACTCTTGATGGCACTGCCATTTATTGTATAACTCCCCCCTACATTAGTTCTTCCAAAATGCATCACTTCGCATTTATCTGGATTAAATTCCATCTGCCATTTCTCCGCCCAATTTTCCAGCCTATCTAAATCTTGCTGTATTGTCCGACAATATTCATCGCTATCCGCAAGTCCAGCCATCTTCGTGTCATCCGCAAACTTGCTGATAACACCAGTTACACCTTCTTCCAAATCATTTATATATATCACAAATAGCAGAGGTCCCAGTACAGAGCCCTCCGGAACACCACTGGTCACAGACCTCCAGCCGGAAAAAGACCCTTCGACTGCTACCCTCTGTCTGCTGTGGCCAAGCCAGTTTTCTACCCATCTAGCCACCTCTCCTTGTATCCCATGAGCCTTAACCTTCTTAACCAACCTGCCATGAGGGACTTTGTCAAATGCCTTACTGAAATCCATATAGACGACATCCACGGCCCTTCCTTTGTCAACCGTTTTTGTCACTTCCTCAAAAAACTCCACCAAATTTGTAAGGCACGACCTCCCTCTTACAAAACCATGCTGTCTGTCACTAATGAGATTGTTCCGTTCTAAATGCACATACATCCTGTCTCTAAGAATCCTCTTCAACAACTTCCCTACCACGGACGTCAAGCTCACTGGCCTATAATTACCCGGGTTATCCGTGCTACCCTTCTTAAATAACGGTACCACATTCACTATCCTCCAATCCTCAGGGACCTCACCTGTATCCAAAGAAGAGACAAAGATTTCCGTCAGAGGCCCAGCAATTACATCTCTTGTCTCCCTGAGCAGCCTAGGATAGATGCCATCAGGCCCTGGGGATTTGTCAGTTTTAATGTTACCTAAAAAACCTAACACTTCCTCCCTTGTAATGGAGATTCTCCCTAATGGGTCAACACCTCCCTCTGAGACACTCCCAGTCAACAAGTCCCTCTCCTTTGTGAATACTGATGCAAACTATTCATTTAGGATCTCCCCTATTCCCTTGGGTTCTAAGCATAATTCCCCTCCTTTGTCCCTGAGAGGTCCAACATTTTCCCTGACAACTCTTTTGTTCCTAACATATGAATAAAATGCCTTAGGATTCTCCTTAATCCTGAATGCCAAGAACATTTTGTGACCTCTTTTTGCCCTTCTAACTCTCCGTTTGAGTTCTTTCCTACTCTCTCTGTATTCCTCCAGAGCTCCATCAGAGACTGAATCCAGAGCTTCAGTTGCCTGGACCTAACGTACGCCTCTCTTTTCTTTTTGATCAGATCCTCAATTTCCCTGGTTATCCACGGCTCTTGAATCCTACCTTTCCTATCCTTCCTTTTTATAGGCACAAGCCTGTCCTGCAACCTTATCAACTGTTCCTTAAAAGACTCCCACATGCCAGACGTGGACTTACCCCCGAACAGCCTCTCCCAATCAACGGCCACCAATTCCTGCCTAATCCGGCTATAGTTAGCCTTCCCCCAATTTAGCACCCTACCCTGAGGACAACACTCGTCCTTGTCCATTACTATCCTAAAGTTAACAGAGATGTGATCACTATTTGCCACATGTTCCCCTACCGAAACTTTGACGACCTGACCGGGCTCATTTCCCAGAACTAGATCCAGTATAGCCCCCTCTCTAGTTGGGCTATCTACATACTGTTCCAAAGAACCTTCCAGTACGAATTTTACAAATTCCTCCCCGTCCAGACCCCCAGCCCTAAGCACTTTCCAGTCTATACCAGGGAAATTGAAGTCTCCCACTACAACAACCCTATTTTTTCTGCACATATCCTGGAAGGTTTTGCCATTTTTAAACTTGGAGCAGTGAAATCAAGAGTCATACGCCAATCGAATATGCTGGTTATGTCACTGTTAGTCCAAGATATTCTCATCAGTACATAGGATTGTTGTTTGTGGAGCGTGTGAGGGTGAAGTCTTTTGGATATTGCTATCTAAACGTTGTGTAGGGCCAGGTTCAAAGAAGAGGAGCTGGTTGCATTAAATGAATAAACACGTTGTGTGTAATGGTCTGACAAAGACATGGTTATGAAATGCATCATGCTGAAATCTGAGCTTTCAGAGGGTTTTATAAATAGAGACAGAGAGTACAAAAGCCAAGAGATTTTGCTAAGTCTATATAAATCAGTTCCACTCTACTGTGGCAGTGATTCTCAGTTCTGGGCACCTGAACAATGTGAGGGGGAGGGTTAAATGGCGCAGAAGGTGGAGGAGCGTGAGGGGCCGAGAAACAAATGAAACACCATAGCCCATGATTTCTCTCCCTCCCTGATGCTCCAAGAGATCAGCTTGTGTGATACAAAAATGCCTCAGGTGCAACCTCAGTAAAATTTAACAATATTTTGGTTCTTCTCTATATTGCTTTTCACAAATGACATTTTGAAGACACCCTTTACCCACATTTTACTGTATCCTTTACTTATCATCTGGATTTATTGGCAATGTGTGGGAAAGAATTTTGCAATCTAGGTTAATTAAGGAACAAACCTATAATTAGCATATTTGAACGGAACTTTATCTTGTTTCGTTTGACTGAAAGTAGGCCAAGTCTCAGGGTAGCTGGAAATCTTCCAGTTTCCAAGTGGGCATAAATATCTGCAGCAAGATTGGCCAATTGTATCCATGGATATTATGTAAAACAGCTGAATTCCCATCTGCCATAGGAGGGTTATTACAAAGCGCTGACTACCGTTGTTTTAATTCCGAAAACATAAATACTGGGGTTCTTCTAATTCTGCGGCTCTTCAATCAATATTTATGGGCGTTTAAATTTGGTTAGATAAAACACACAATTGATTTTAATTGTGTCACATCAGCCTCAAAGTGACTCTGTGTGATGCTGGGGTGTGAATGCTTAATGTGCATTGACATCTTTGCTATGTACCAAAGTCCCACAAGCACATTAACTGTTCGTACATTGTTATTGCACACAGTCATTTGTAGATTAGGCTTTTCGCCAGGAAACTCGCTTTGCTTAAAAACAAAAGCAAAATATTGCCATTGCTGGAAATCTAAATGAAAAGAGAAACTGCTGGGAATACTCAGCAACATCTGTGGGAAGAGTTTCAGGTCAATGAGCTTTCTTTAAAAATGGCAAGATGTTACGGATCTAACAGATTTTAAGCAAGTGCAGAGGCAGGGAAAATGAGGGAAGGGAGGAAAGAGCACAAGGGCCAGTCTGTGATAACATAGAGTCATAGAGGTTTACAGCATGGAAACAGGCCCTTTGGCCCAACTTGTCCATGCCACCCTTTTTTTTTTAAACCCCTAAGCTAATCCCAATTGCCCGCATTTGGCCTATATCCCTCTATACCCATCGTACCCATGTAACTGTCTATAGTTAACATGGAGGACAGGAGTAACTAAGTGGCAGAAGTGATATTGGTATAAGGCCAAAGTGGGTGGTAATGGGACGAGTAAAGAAATAAAAAATGGATCCAGGGGAGATGTAAATGGCAATGGCAGGACCATTACCACCTCCTGCTGTCTGAAAGAAATCACAGCAGTTGTTAAGCAATTGTGAGGCATTGGTGATGATTTCTGCACTAAGAATGGCGCTTTAGCCAGTAAGACCAGAAACAATCAGATAACAAATTATTTATATATCTAAGGCTACACCAAATTTAAAGTGTTGGGGGAAATCACACATTCCATGCAGTTCAGGGTTTAAGGATTTAATAACCTTGTGATAAGTCAAGTATTTTTCACCAAGAACACACAGAAGATTTTATTTAAAACGAGTGCTAGATCCTAGCATCGGAATTCTACCGCCCCGTCTGCCACGGAATTGGAGCGGGCAAGGGGTAGACAACAAAAATATCCGTTGACTTCAGGTGGGAATTTCCTGTGTCACTTGAGGGAGGCCGTACAATCCCACCCAAGATGTTGTAATCTAAAAGAGGATGGTCATTTTAGTTATGGAACCTTATTTTGTTTCAGTATCCATTGCTAACAATGTTTTTGATGCTGTTTTATTATACTCGCTGCTGGTCCCACTGCCCTTCATGTTGTAAGATTATGAAACTTGCAGCGAATAATTCTGACACTTGCTCTGGGCTGTGCTGAAGGATTTCTTCCAAGTTGTCTAGGCAGCAGAACTCTTGTTTCAAAACATCAATCATTTACTTAATCTCAACCCTTCTTTGCTGCATGAATTTTATTACATCAACGCTCCACATCTGTGCCCAAGTTCCTGAAAGGAACTATCAGTCAGTTGATTAGGGTATAGTCCATGCACCCCAGCAGCCAGCCTGCCGCCCTATGATCTATGTGGAATGGAATAGATTTTGAGGGCTGGTGCAGTTATGCAATTATAAAATGGTTATAGCACAGAAGGAGACTATTCGACCCATTGTGTCTGTGCTGGCTCTCTGGCAGAGCAATTCACACTGTTCCACTCCCCATAGCCCAGCAAATGTTTTCACTTCAGATAATTATATAATTCTCCTTTGAAAGCCACAATTGAATCTGCCTCCACAACACTCTTACCTAAATCCTTCCAGATTCTAAGTACGCATTGGGTAGAGAGGCTTTTCCCCATGTCATTGTTACTTCTTTTGCCAATCATTTCAAATCAATGTCCTCTGGTTCCCGACACTTGCACCAACGGCAACAAATTCTCTCAATCTAATCGGTCCATGTGATTTTGAAAACCCTGAATAAATCTTGTCTTCATCTTCTCTTCTTCTGGTGATGCGATTTGGAAGGTCTACTGCAGAAGGAAAGTATACAGTAAATGGTAGAGCCCTTAGAAATATTAGCATTGATGCGCGATTAAATCACTCGGGAGGCTGGATCGTACCCAGGAAATAAAGGCTTTTATTAGTAACAAGAATGGAGCATACTGCATAACGATACAATGATGTGGAGATGCCGGCGTTGGACTGGGGTAAACACAGTAAGAAGTTTAACAACACCAGGTTAAAGTCCAACAGGTTTATTTGGTAGCAAAAGCCACACAAGCTTTCGAGGCTCTAAGCCCCTTCTTCAGGTGAGTGGGAATTCTGTTCACAAACAGAACTTATAAAGACACAGACTCAATTTACATGAATAATGGTTGGAATGCGAATACTTACAACTAATCCAGTCTTTAAGAAACAAAACAATGGGAGTGGAGAGAGCATCAAGACAGGCTAAAAAGATGTGTATTGTCTCCAGACAAGACAGCCAGTGAAACTCTGCAGGTCCACGCAACTGTGGGAGTTACAAATAGTGTGACATGAACCCAATATCCCGGTTGAGGCCGTCCTTGTGTGTGCGGAACTTGGCTATCAGTTTCTGCTCAGCGACTCTGCGCTGTCGTGTGTCGCGAAGGCCGCCTTGGAGAACGCTTACCCGAATATCAGAGGCCGAATGCCCGTGACCGCTGAAGTGCTCCCCAACAGGAAGAGAACAGTCTTGCCTGGTGATTGTCGAGCGGTGTTCATTCATCCGGTGTCGCAGCGTCTGCATAGTTTCCCCAATGTACCGTGCCTCGGGACATCCTTTCTTGCAGCGTATCAGGTAGACAACGTTGGCCGAGTTGCAAGAGTATGTACCGTGTACCTGGTGGATGGTGTTCTCACGTGAGATGATGGCATCTGTGTCGATGATCCGGCACGTCTTGCAGAGGTTGCTGTGGCAGGGTTGTGTGGTGTCTTGGTCACTGTTCTCCTGAAGGCTGGGTAGTTTGCTGCGGACAATGGTCTGTTTGAGGTTGTGCGGTTGTTTGAAGGCAAGAAGTGGGGGTGTGGGGATGGCCTTGGCGAGATGTTCGTCTTCATCAATGACATGTTGAAGGCTCCGGAGGAGATGCCGTAGCTTCTCCGCTCCGGGGAAGTACTGGACAACGAAGGGTACTCTGTCCACTGTGTCCCGTGTTTGTCTTCTGAGGAGGTCGGTGCGGTTTTTCGCTGTGGCGCGTTGGAACTGTTGATCAATGAGTCTAGCGCCATATCCTGTTCTTATGAGGGCATCTTTCAGCGTCTGGAGGTGTCTGTTGCGATCCTCCTCATCCGAGCAGTCCAACGCCGGCATCTCCACATCATGACTACCATCGACACCGCAAACTGCCGGCTCCAAGTGGAGAGGATCGCCAAGAAGATCGCGCATATCGACACAGACATCAAGTTTCTACAAAGATGCAAGAAAGCAGACAAGATACCGAAAGGACTACAGATCACGAACCCACTCAGGTCAACCTATAACACAGACTACGCTGAGAGACTTTGCCATCGCACCTCTCTCACCCTCCTCAACCACCTCATACACCAACTCTACAGCAAACGCCGCAGCCTGGAAACCAAGATCGAATCCATATTCTCAACTTGCGCTCAGGACGCAGACCAGCTGCGAACCTCTGCCAAGCAGACGAGACAAAGGAACTACACCATCTACATGCACACCAAGAACAGGAAACTTGAGAAACTCGGCATCACCACCAGCAGCAACCAAGCCTCCCCCGGTACCACAGTAGAAAACAGTACCACTGCAGGGAAGTCCATTGTCAACTTGTCCGACTACACACTTCAACCAGATGAAATCGAAGTTCTCAGCCGAGGGCTTAATTTTTGCCCCACCACCAAAATAGACCCCATCAGTCTCGCAGCAAACACAGAGGAATTCATCAGGCGAATGAGGCTGAGGGAGTTCTTCCACAAACCCCAAGAGGCCAACAACGAACACAATGAGACAGCCAATGAACCAGAACAGCCGACAGAGAGATCCGCAGTGCATCCGAAGAGGAAAGAGTCGAATTGGACTCCTCCGGAAGGCCGCTGCCCTCGACTTGACATGTATGCCCAAGCCGTCAGGAGGTGCGTCAACACCAAATTCATCAGCCGCACTCACAAGACAGCCCCGAACATCACCCAAGCACAACGTAACGCCATCCACGCTCTCAAGACCAACCGCAACATTGTCATCAAACCAGCAGACAAAGGAGGGGCCATCGTCATACTGAACAGAACGGATTACTGCAAAGAAGTGTACCGACAACTAAACAATGAGGAACACTACAGTCAGTTACCCACAGATCCGACCAAAGAACACACCCGTCAACTCAACACTCTGATCAAGGCCTTTGATCCGGACCTTCAGAACACCCTCCGTGCTCTCATCCCACGTACTCCCCGCGTTGGAGATCTCTACTGCCTCCCGAAGATACACAAGGCAAACACACTCGGCCGTCCCATCGTATCGGGCAATGGGACCCTGTGCGAGAACCTCTCCGGCTATGTCGAGGGCATCCTGAAACCCATTGTACAAAGAACCCCCAGCTTTTGTCGCGACACGACGGACTTCCTACAGAAACTCGGCACACATGGAGCAGTTGAACCAGGAGCGCTCCTCGTCACAATGGATGTCTCAGCACTCTACACCAGCATCCCCCATGACGATGGCATTGCTGCAACGGCCTCAGTGCTCAGCGCCAACAACTGCCAGTTTCCAGATGCAATTTTACATCTCATCCGCTTCATCCTGGACCACAATATCTTCACCTTCAACAACCAGTTCTTCATCCAGACACACGGAACAGCCATGGGGACCAAATTCGCACCTCAATATGCCAACATCTTCATGCACAGGTTCGAACAAGACTTCTTCACCGCACGGGACCTTCAACCGATGCTATACACTAGATACATCGATGACATTTTCTTCCTTTGGACTCATGGTGAACAATCACTGAAACAACTCTATGATGACATCAACAAGTTCCATCCCACTATCAGACTCACCATAGACTACTCTCCGGAATCGGTTGCATTCTTGGACACACGCATCTCCATCAAGGACGGTCACCTCAGCACCTCACTGTACCGCAAGCCCACGGATAACCTCACGATGCTCCACTTCTCCAGCTTCCACCCTAAACACGTTAAAGAAGCCATCCCCTACGGACAAGCCCTCCGTATACACAGGATCTGCTCGGATGAGGAGGATCGCAACAGACACCTCCAGACGCTGAAAGATGCCCTCATAAGAACAGGATATGGCGCTAGACTCATTGATCAACAGTTCCAACGCGCCACAGCGAAAATCCGCACCGACCTCCTCAGAAGACAAACACGGGACACAGTGGACAGAGTACCCTTCGTTGTCCAGTACTTCCCCGGAGCAGAGAAGCTACGGCATCTCCTCCGGAGCCTTCAACATGTCATTGATGAAGACGAACATCTCGCCAAGGCCATCCCCACACCCCCACTTCTTGCCTTCAAACAACCGCACAACCTCAAACAGACCATTGTCCGCAGCAAACTACCCAGCCTTCAGGAGAACAGTGACCAAGACACCACACAACCCTGCCACAGCAACCTCTGCAAGACGTGCCGGATCATCGACACAGATGCCATCATCTCACGTGAGAACACCATCCACCAGGTACACGGTACATACTCTTGCAACTCGGCCAACGTTGTCTACCTGATACGCTGCAAGAAAGGATGTCCCGAGGCATGGTACATTGGGGAAACTATGCAGACGCTGCGACAACGGATGAATGAACACCGCTCGACAATCACCAGGCAAGACTGTTCTCTTCCTGTTGGGGAGCACTTCAGCGGTCACGGGCATTCGGCCTCTGATATTCGGGTAAGCATTCTCCAAGGCGGCCTTCGCGACACACGACAGCGCAGAGTCGCTGAGCAGAAACTGATAGCCAAGTTCCGCACACACAAGGACGGCCTCAACCGGGATATTGGGTTCATGTCACACTATTTGTAACTCCCACAGTTGCGTGGACCTGCAGAGTTTCACTGGCTGTCTTGTCTGGAGACAATACACATCTTTTTAGCCTGTCTTGATGCTCTCTCCACTCCCATTGTTTTGTTTCTTAAAGACTGGATTAGTTGTAAGTATTCGCATTCCAACCATTATTCATGTAAATTGAGTCTGTGTCTTTATAAGTTCTGTTTGTGAACAGAATTCCCACTCACCTGAAGAAGGGGCTTAGAGCCTCGAAAGCTTGTGTGGCTTTTGCTACCAAATAAACCTGTTGGACTTTAACCTGGTGTTGTTAAACTTCTTACAACGATACAATCCCAGACTAAAGGGTCACCAGGCAGTGCAGTGATCTTTATACTCCTACAGGTAGGCGGAGCCAACCAGAGTGTACCACAGAACAATACCAACAGGTAGAACACCCCAACCCTAACCCCAACAGTGACAACAGTAACATATGTACAAGTACCCATAGTGGTAACCATCTATGGTTCAGTACCCATAGTGGTAACCATCTATGGTTCACCACAAGCATACAGAGGGATCTAGGTATGCAGATCCACAGTTCCCTGATGGCAACTCAGATGGTGGTCAAGGAGGCGTATGCATGCTGGCCTTCATCATTTGGGGTGTTGAATTTAGGAAATGGAAAATCATGCTGCAGCTGTATAAGACTTTGGTTAGGCCGCATTTGGAGTATTGTGTACAATTCTGGTTGCCACAGTACCAGAAGGATGTTGATGCATTGGAAAAGTGCAGAAGAGATTTACCAGGATGGTGCCTGGTTTGGAGAATATGGACTATGAAGAAAGGTTGAACAAACTTGGATTATTTTCATTGAAGTGTCAGAGGATAAGGGGAGATCTGATAGAGGTTTACAAGATTACGACAGACTTGGATAGAGTGGAAGAGTCTTTTCCCAGGGTCGAAGGGTCAGTTACTCGGGGGCATAGGGTGAGAATGAGAGGGCGAAAGTTTAAAAGAGATGTAAGGGGCAAGTTTTTCACACAAAGGGTGGTGAGTGCCTGGAATGCACTGCTAGAAGAAGCAGATTCTATAACAACATTCAAGAGGCAGCTGGATAGATACATGAATAGGTAGGGAAGAAAGGGATATGGACAATGTAGAGGCAAGAAAATATTGGATTAGAGAGGCATCTGTGTCAGCACAGACTTGGTGGGCTGAAGGGCCTGGTCCTGTGTCATAGAGTCATAGAGGTTTACGGCATGGAAACCTCGGCCCAACTTGTCCATGCTGCCCTTTTTTTAAAAACCCCTAAGCTAATCCCAATTGCCCGCATTTGGCCCATATCCCTCTATAACCATCGTATCC
The DNA here is from genome assembly GCF_964213995.1 of Mustelus asterias. Classification (NCBI taxonomy): domain Eukaryota; kingdom Metazoa; phylum Chordata; class Chondrichthyes; order Carcharhiniformes; family Triakidae; genus Mustelus; species Mustelus asterias. Next base: position 94,553,317 of record NC_135804.1, read on the forward strand.
AAGTAACTATCTAAATGCTTTTTAAAAGATAAAATTGAACCCGCCTCTACTACTACCTCTGGCAGCTTGGTCCAGACACTCACCACCTTCTGTGTGAAAAGATTGCCCCTCTGGACACTTTTGTATCTCTCCCCTCTCACCTTATACCTATGCCCTCTAGTTTTAGACTCCCCTACCTTTGGGAAAAGATATTGACTATCTACCTTGTCTATGCCCCTCATTATTTTATAGACCTCTATAAGGTCACCCCTCAGCCTCTTACGCTCCAGAGAAAAAAGTCCCAGTCTATTCAGCCTCTCCTTATAACTCAATCCATCAAGTCCCGGTAGCATCCTAGTAAATCTTTCCTGCACTCTTTCTAGTTTAATAATATCCTTTCTATAGCAGGGTGACCAGAATTGCACACAGTATTCCAAGTGTGGCCTTACCAATGTCTTGTACAACTTTAACAAGATGTCCCAACTCCTGTAAACAATGTTCTGACCGATGAAACCAAGCATGTCGAATGCCTTCTTCACCACTCTGTCCACCTGTGACTCCACTTTCAAGGAGCTATGAACATGTACCCCTAGATCTCTTTGTTCTGTAACTCTCCCCAACGCCCTACTATTAACTGAGTAAGTCCTGCCCTGGTTCAATCTACCAAAATGCATCACCTCGCATTTGTCTAAATTAAACTCCATCTGCCATTCATCAGCCCACTGGCCCAATTGATCAAGATCCCGTTGCAATTGGAGATAACTTTCTTCACTGTCCACTATGCCACCAATCTTGGTGTCACCTGCAAACTTACTAACCATGCCCCCTATATTGTCATCCAAATCATTAATATAATGACAAATAACAGTAGGCCCAGCACTGATCCCTGAGGCACACCGCTGGTCACAGGCCTCCAGTTTGAAAAACAACTCTCTGCAACCACCCTCTGGCTTCTGTCAGGAATGATGTGGAGATGCCGGCGTTGGACTGGGGTAAACACAGTAAGAAGTTTAACAACACCAGGTTAAAGTCCAACAGGTTTATTTGGTAGCAAAAGCCACACAAGCTTTCGGAGCTCCAAGCCCCTTCTTCAGGTGAGTGGGAATTCTGTTCACAAACAGGGCATATAAAGACACAGACTCAATTTACATGAATAATGGTTGGAATGTGAATACTTACAGCTAATCAAGTCTTTAAGATACAAACAACGTGAGTGGAGAGAGCATCAAGACAGGCTAAAAAGATGTGTATTGTCTCCATACAAGATAGCCAGTGAAACTCTGCAGGTCTAGGCAAGCTGTGGGGGTTGCAAATAGTGTGACATGAACCCAATATCCCGGTTGAGGCTGTCCTCGTGTGTGCGGAACTTGGCTATCAGTTTCTGCTCAGCGACTCTGCGCCGTCGTGTGTCATGAAGGCCGCCTTGGAGAACGCTTACCCGAATATCAGAGGCCAAATGCCCTTTGTGAGAAGTTGTTTCTCCTCAACTCTGTTTCAAATTTGCTGTGCCTTATCCTAAGACTTTGACCTCTCGTCCTAGAACGCCCCACAAGAGGAAGCATCTGCTGCACATCTACTTTATCCATACCTTTTATCATCTTGTATACCTCAATTTGATCTCCCCTCATTCTTCTAAATTCCAGAGCGCATAGGCCTAAACTGTTCAATCTCTCTTCATACAACAAACCCCTCACTTCTGAAATCAATCTAGTGAACCTCCTCTGAACTGCCTCTAATGCCACTACATCTTTCCTCAAGTTACGGGACCAAAACTGTGCACAATACTCCAGGTGCAGTCTCACCAATGCCTTGTATAGTTGCAAAAATACTTCCTTATCTTTATATTGTATTCCTTTAGCTATAAATGCCAACATTCCATTCGCTTTCTTTATTATCTGCTGTACCTGAATGCTAGTTTTCTGTGACTCATGAATGAGGACACCCAGATCCTCTGCACTGGAGCACCCTGAAATCTCTCCCCATTTAGATAATAAGTCAACTTCCCATTTTTCTGAACCAGGAGGCACTCCTCGTCACAATGGATGTCTCGGCACTCTACACCAGCATCCCCCATGACGATGGCATTGCTGCAACGGCCTCAGTGCTCAGCGCCGACAACTGCCAGTTTCCAGATGCAATTTTACATCTCATCCGCTTCATCCTGGACCACAATATCTTCACCTTCAACAACCAGTTCTTCATCCAGACACACGGAACAGCCATGGGGACCAAAGTTGCACCTCAATATGCCAACGTCTTCATGCACAAGTTCGAACAAGACTTCTTCACCGCACGGGACCTTCAACCGATGCTATACACTAGATACATCGATGACATTTTCTTCCTTTGGACTCATGGTGAACAATCACTGAAACAACTATATGATGACATCAACAAGTTCCATCCCACCATCAGACTCACCATGGACTACTCTCCGGAATGGGTTGCATTCTTGGACATACGCATCTCCATTAAGGACGGTCACCTCAGCACCTCACTGTACCACAAGCCCACGGATAACCTCACGATGCTCCACTTCTCCAGCTTCCACCCTAAACACGTTAAAGAAGCCATCCCCTACGGACAAGCCCTCCGTAAACACAGGATCTGCTCGGATGAGGAGGATCGCAACAGACACCTCCAGACGCTGAAAAATGCCCTCATAAGAACAGGATATAGCGCTCGACTCATTGATCAACAGTTCCAACGCGCCACAGCGAAAAACCGCACCGACCTCCTCAGAAGACAAACACGGGACACAGTGGACAGAGTACCCTTCGTCGTCTAGTATTTCCCCGGAGTGGAGAAGCTACGGCATCTCCTCCGGAGCCTTCAACATGTCATTGATGAAGACGAACATCTCACCAAGGCCATCCCCACACCCCCACTTCTTGCCTTCAAACAACCGCACAACCTCAAACAGACCATTGTCCGCAGCAAACTACCCAGCCTTCAGGAGAACAGTGACCACGACACCACACAACCCTGCCACAGCAACCTCTGCAGGACGTGCCGGATCATCGACACAGATGCCATCATCTCACATGAGAACACCATCCACCAGGCACACGGTACGTACTCTTGCAACTCGGCCAACGTTGTCTACCTGATACGCTGCAGGAAAAGATGTCCCGAGGCATGGTACATTGGGGAAACTATGCAGACGCTGCGACAACGGATGAATGAACTCCGCTCGACAATCACCAGGCAAGACTGTTCTCTTCCTGTTGGGGAGCACTTCAGCGGTCACGGGCATTTGGCCTCTGATCTTCGGGTAAGCGTTCTCCAAGGCGGCCTTCATGACACACGACGGCGCAGAGTCGCTGAGCAGAAACTGATAGCCAACTTCCGCACACACGAGGACAGCCTCAATCGGGATATTGGGTTCATGTCACACTGTTTGTAACCCCCACAGCTTGCCTGGACCTGCAGAGTTTCACTGGCTGTCTTGTCTGGCGACAATTGTCTGGCGGCACGGTAGCACAGTCGTTAGCACTGCTGCTTCACAGCTCCAGGGTCCTGGGTTCGATGCTCGGGTCACTGTCTGTGTGGAGTTTGCACATTCTCCTCGTGCTCCAGTTTCCTCCCACAGTCCAAAGATGTGCGGGTTAGGTTGATTGGCCAGGTTTAAAAAATTGCCCCTTAGAGTCCTGGGATGCGGAGGTTAGAGGGATTAGTGGGTAAAGTATGTGGGGGTAGAGCCTGGGTGGGATTGTGGTTGGTGCAGACTCGATGGGCCGAATGGCTTCCTTCTGCACTGTAGGGTTTCTATGATTTCTACAATACATATCTTTTTAGCCTGTCTTGATGCTCTCTCCACTCACGTTGTTTGTATCTTAAAGACTTGATTAGCTGTAAGTATTCGCATTCCAACCATTATTCATGTAAATTGAGTCTGTGTCTTTATATGCCCTGTTTGTGAACAGAATTCCCACTCACCTGAAGAAGGGGCTTGGAGCTCCGAAAGCTTGTGTGGCTTTTGCTACCAGACAAACCTGTTGGACTTTAACCTGGTGTTGTTAAACTTCTTATTCTGTCAGGAAGCCAATTTTGTATCCGTTTAGATACCTCACCCTGGATCCCGTGAGATTTAACTTTATGCAACAACCTACCATGCGGTACCTTGTCAAAGGCTGTACTGTACTGTTCTTTGTTCTTTGTTCTCCACAGAGACTAGCCACTGCCCCTCCAATCTCTCTACATAGCTGAGGTTCTTCATAAGTTCATAAGATATAGGAGCAGAATTAGGTCATTCGGCTCATCGAGTCTGCTCCGCCATTCGATCATGGCTGATATGCTCCTCATCCCCATGTTGCTGCCTTCTCCCCATAACCCTTCAACCCATTACCAATTAAAAATATGCCGAGCTCCTTCTTAAATTGACTCACTGTCCCAGCATCCACTGCACTTTGGGGTAGCGAATTGCATAAATTCACAACCCTTTGTGAGAAGTTGTTTCTCCTCAACTCTGTTTCAAATTTGCTGTGCCTTATCCTAAGACTTTGACCTCTCGTCCTAGAACGCCCCACAAGAGGAAGCATCTGCTGCACATCTACTTTATCCATACCTTTTATCATCTTGTATACCTCAATTTGATCTCCCCTCATTCTTCTAAATTCCAGAGCGCATAGGCCTAAACTGTTCAATCTCTCTTCATACAACAAACCCCTCACTTCTGAAATCAATCTAGTGAACCTCCTCTGAACTGCCTCTAATGCCACTACATCTTTCCTCAAGTTACGGGACCAAAACTGTGTACAATACTCCAGGTGCAGTCTCACCAATGCCTTGTATAGTTGCAAAAATAGTTCCTTATCTTTATATTGTATTCCTTTAGCTATAAATGCCAACATTCCATTCACTTTCTTTATTATCTGCTGTACCTGAATGCTAGTTTTCTGTGACTCATGAACGAGGACACCCAGATCCTCTGCACTGGAGCACCCTGAAATCTCTCCCCATTTAGATAATAAGTCACCTTCCCATTTTTCTGTCTGTGTGGGTTTCCACCAGATGCTCCGGTTTCCTCCCACAGTCCAAAACAAATGCTGGTTATGTGCATTGGCCAAGCTAAATTCTCCCTCCGTGTACTTGAACAGGTTCCGGAGTGTGGCGTGCAGGGGATTTACACAGTAGCTTCATTGCAGTGTTAACACAAGCCTATTTGTGACACTAATGAATAAACTTTAAAAACGAAAGCTGAGTCCAAATTAGGATTTTATACAGATTTATCAAAACTTCCTTGTTTTTATTCTCTATGTCCAATTTATAACATCCGAGATGCTCTGTGCTTTATTAACCACCTTCTCAATCAGTGCTGCCACCTTTGATGTTTCATGGATATATACCCACTAGGCCCTGCTGTTCTTGCATCCTTCTAGAATGATACCTTTAGTTTTATATTGTCTCTCCTCATTCTTCTCACAAATATGAATCAGTTCACCCTTTTCGGCATTAAACCTCATCTGCCCCTTGTCTGCTCACGCCAACAGATTATGTTCTCTTGGAGTTTATTACTATCCTCCTCTAAGTGTGACAATTCTTCCAAGTTTTGTATAATCTGCAAATTTTGAAATTGTGCCCTGTACACCAAATCAAGGGAGGGGCAATCTTACCAAAAAAAGATCACGAGAGACGAGAAACTGGGCGCGACCCCGGTTTTTCACCTCTCTCGCAATCTTAACAGCTCACCACGCCAATCAACCGGCATGACGAGCCTGCAAGATCGCCCCCTAGGTTATTAATTTTGATCAAGAAAAGCAGTGGTCCGAAAATGGACACCTGGGAACACCCTTACAGCTTCCTCCAGTCTGGAAAACAAATTTCACTGCTCTCTGTTTACTGTCTCTCTCTGCACAGTATGTACCCACTGTCCATTTTATTTTATGAGTTTCAGCTTTGTGCAGGTGTGGAGTGTTATCTCGTGCTTTATTAAGTGCCTTTTTGAAGTCCATGAATATGCCAACAGAAGACTTCTGGATCCCTTTTATGATAGCTCTTCTCATACCCTCTCTAAGCTCATTTTATTTTATTCACTCCCCCTCTGAAACTTTTACATTCCACCTGGTTCTCAGTTACATTATGCAATCTGCCGTATGCACTCCTTTTCTGCTTTATCTTACTCTCTATCAGTGTTGTCCATCCAGGGAGCTTTGAATTTGTTTTTCCTACGTATCCCTTATTGGCAGCTGTAATGAGCAGTGTGGCCACAGGAAACAGTGCTGGACATCAACTGTTTAAAATTTATATAAATAATTTGGATGAAGGGACAGAAGGTATGGTTGATCAATTTGCTAATGACATAAAGATAGGTGGTTAGCACTGCTGCCTCACAGCACCAAGGACCCGGGTTCGATTCTGGCTTGGGTCACTGTCTGTGTGGAGTTTGCATGTTCTGCCCATGTCTGCGTGGGTTTCCTCCGGGTGCTCCCGTTTCCTCCCACAGTCTGAAAGATGTGCTGGTTAGGTGCATTGATCCGAACAGGTGCCGGAGTGTGGCGACTAGGGGAATTTCACAGTAACTTCATTGCAGTGTTAATGTAAGCCTTACTTGTGACTAATAAATAAAACTTTAAAAAACTTTACTTTTAAGTTGTGAATAGGATCTAAAGAGGCTACAAAGGCACATTGGTAGGATAAGTGAGTGGGCAAAGATCTGGCAAATGACATATTTTGTGAGAAAATGTAAAATTGTTGCATTCTTGCCCCCCAATGCCAGAAAATTGGACACTAACCTGCTGGACTTACCACCTGTGATCTGATTTGATTATTGACACAAGTATTAACACACAATGAAAAGTATTGTTTCTTGCGCGCTATACAGACAAAACATACCATTCATAGAGAAGGAAACGAGAGAGTGCAGAATGTAGTGTTACAGTCATAGCTAGGGTGTAGAGAAAGATCATCTTAATGCAAGGTAGGTCTATTCAAAAATCTGACAGCAGCAGGGAAGAAGCTGTTCTTGAGTCGGTTGGTACGTGACCTCAGACTTTTGTATCTTTTTCCCGACGGAAGAAGGTGGAAGAGAGAATGTCCGGGGTGCGTGAGGTCCTTAATTATGCTCACTGCTGTGCTGAGGCAGCGGGAAGTGTAGACAGAGTCAATTGGTGGAGGCTGGTTTGCATAATGGATTGGGCTACATTCACAACATTTTGTCGTTTCCTATGGACTTGGGCAGAGCAGGAGCCATACCAGCTGTGATACAACCAGAAAGAATGCTTTCTATGGTTCATCTGTAAAAGTTGGTGAGAGTCATAGTTGACATGTCAAATTTCCTTAATCTTATGAGAAAGCAGAGGCGTTGGTGGGCATTCTTAACTATAGTGTCAGCGTGGGGGGACCAGGACAGGTTGTTGGTGATATAGACACCTAAAAACTTGAAGGTCTCGACCCTTTCCATTTCGTCCCCATTGATGTGGACAGGGGCATGTTTTCCATTACACTCCCTGAAGTCACAACAGGTTGATCCCCGCACACGCCCTGTGAAAAAACAGCGCTCGTTTGTGATTGGAAGCAGGGGTACAAAAGTGCAGTCTATAATGCCCTGCATCCACAGGAATCCAGCTATTTCTGCTGGTCAGTTTTCACTGTGAAGGGAATGAATGGTTGACTGCTTGCAAAGGATGAACCTGTGACCAGTTGGATCTCCGTGTGCACTCATTGATAACACCAGAAACAATTTAAAAGATTCATTGAAGTCAAAACCACCATGATTTTCACTGCCATAATTATACCACTTGACCACTTGACTGGCATTAGTGGGTCAACCATCATTTTTCCTTATAGAGGGTCATCTACACTCAAAACATTGGCTCTATTCTCTCCCCACAGATGCTGTCAGACCTGCTGAGATTTTCCAGCATTTTCTGTTTTTGTCTCAGATTTCAGCATCCGCAGTATTTTGCTTTCATTTTTTCCTTTAGGTTGTGCTGGAGAATAGGTGGACCCATAGTATGTGTCAGAGGAAAATTGGGCAAGATGTCAGTGAGAGGTTTGTGCGCTTGTGTAAAGTTGGTGACAGTGACTGGGCAGACCATTTTACATCTTCCCCCAGTGACCTCAATGGAAATAACAGTCAGGAAAGGTGAATTATGTACCGATTTGCTATCAACCATTTTGTATTGCAGTGTTGCAAGAAGTGAAAATTACACCCAGAATGTAGGAGTGCTCTAAACAGTTGGAGTATCTCCAACTGGAGTTCAAGGTCTTTGTGGGCAATGAATATACACATTATAAGTGCTGACAAAATCAAGTTATGAATGGGGAAACAATCAGCAAAGAGTTCAAATAGTTCATAGCTACATGCTGTTTTCACAGCACACTGCAATTCACACTGCATCACTTGAAAAGAGAAAATATCTATATTCCCGGTCTCAATTGCAGCTGGCATTTCATTGAAGTTTTAAATGCTGGAGTAGAAACTCGCTAAGCAATGCAACCTTTACTATTCTGAATAAAATTTGTCGAGAATCCTTAACTTGGAATTAAAGTGAAGTCCTTTGCAGTTGTGATACTAATCATTTGAGATGTGTCTTCTCATCCTAATATATGGCTATTTATTAGGATAGCAGTAATTAACCAAAATATACTTACAAGCTTACAGAAAAATGCAGCAAACAATTAACAAATTGTTTATTATCAGTAAGAGAAATGTTGTGATGACGAAAAACATTCTATTTAACAAGTCAAATTACTGTACATAATTATGCACCATAGTTTCTATTTTTTGTTTCATAGAAATGTAATGATGTGATTACATCTATTCTTATTTTTGTGCCTGGTGTTTCTATGATTTCACATAAATTACTAATGACCGTGCGGTTCTTTTGAAGTGTCTGAGGGCAGGAGGTCTCTCTATTATGGAGGAAATTTAAACAGACAAAAGATTTAATGAAATCAGCATCCAGTCTCTAGGCAAAACCTTCAACACAGCTCAGTGATTTATGATTTTTATTGCTACCATAACCGAGGTGCGGGTCAAACTGCAGCAATGGTTGACATTCAAACATGCTAAACGAGAGACCAGAATGTCCTGCTTTTAATTATCAGTCACTGAATAGAATGCTGCAATTGGACCTCACCCAAGTGACTGATCTTCATGTGTGAGCCTAGCCAGTGAGCATCAGTGTGCTGTTCGAGCACAAAAGGCACCACATCTGACCCCAATCTTTTTCTCACTTGATTTTCACACTCACGCAATTTGCAGCATGAGGCACTGTATATTAAAATTGATACCATCTGTTCGGTTTCCTCTACGAGTTCCCTCCCTTCCCCTCTCCAACCTGGCCAATCTTTCTCCAAGGATCGTGCCCAGCCTGAGCCCTACATTAACGTATTTCTCTCCTACTTCCTCTCATCATGCCCCCTCTGAACTCATCTTTTCCATAAAACCCACCTCCAGTTCTCTCAGTGCTATTCCCACAAAACTGCTGATCATCCAATTTCCCTTAATAGTCTCTGCATTGTTAAGACCCAGGCCAGAAATTCCAAGTTGTGAAGTTAGCCTAGACCCTAGGTTTTATATTTGAATTTGGCATGGGTGAGCATGAGATGTTTCACTCCAGGTATGATTCAAGTGACCCACTAGGAAACTTTTAACAAAGTTTATTTAAGAACAGTTAAAATATAACAAAAGAATTAGCATAACTTTTACCAATTACAAGACTCAAACATGACACAGTATAATCCTAACAGCTAGCTATCTCTGTTGTTCCAAGTTAAACACCATCCCACAGACACACACCCATCTTCAAACTTGGCACAGAAACAAGTATGCTCATGTGATGCTGGATCTTCAGCTTTTTAGCACCTGCTATAGGTCCATTGAATGTTTAATCCACGCTCTGAGGCTCCCCAATCTTAGAACGTTCAGAAAACCTCCCAAGAGAGCCATACATAGAGACGCTGCCTTCTTCCACCAGCTTCTGGCAGCAACTAAAATGAAACTATAAAGTAGAATGCTGTGTGGAAAAAACTGTCCTCAGTCACATGACATAAACTGTCCTCATCATTCTCAATCAAGCTCCACTCAGCAATCCCAGGGAACACATTAATATCAGAGAACACTGCATTAGTTCAGATTAAAAATAAACATGATGTCAATTATACTGCTTCAGTAACAATAAAAGACACCAGCAGCAGAAAACACAGTGCTGACAAATTCCAGGGCCTGCTAGAAACATCCTGCAGAGAATATGATTAAAATACATTTCTGAAAAGCACAGTATCGTCTCAGCAGTAACTGATGCTGTTAATGATTCTCTCTTCACAGATATTCACAGGGGCGGCACGGTAGCACAGTGGTTAGCACTGCTGCTTCACAGCTCCAGGGATCTGGGTTCGATTCCCGGCTTGGGTCACTGTCTGTGTGGAGTTTGCACATTCTCCTCGTGTCTGCGTGGGTTTCCTCCGGGTGCTCCAGTTTCCTCCCACAGTCCAAAGATGTGCGGATTAAGTTGATTGGCCATGCTAAAATTGCCCCTTAGTGTCCTGAGATGCATAGGTTAGAGGGATTAGCAGGTAAATGTGTAGGGATATGGGAGTAGGGCCTGGGTGGGATTGTGGTTGGTGCAGACTTGATGGGCCGAATGGCCTGTTTCTGCACTGTAGGGTTTCTATGATTGTCACCCACCCTTCAAATCATACAAAAACACAGAAGAACATGCAAGAAATAGAAGCAGAAGTGGGCCACCAGGCCATTCAAGCCAGTCCCACCATTCAACACGACCATGGCTGATCAATGCCAGCCTCAACTCCTTTTCTGTACCATTTCCCCATAGCCCTCTATTCCTCAATCTATCAAATATATATCCACCTCCACTTTAAATACTTCTAATGATCCAGCGTCCATTACCCTTTGGGGCAGAGAATTCCAGAGATTCACCACCCTCTGCCAGAAGAAATTTATACCAACTGTTTTAAATAGCTAGCACTTTATTTTGTAGCTATGTTCCCTTGTTCGAGATTCTGCCAGAAGTGAAATCTGCTGGATTCACCTGTCTGCTCATAAAACCAATGCTTGACAACTCTGCCCCTGCTGTCTGATCTACCACCTCATTTCCTACCTCCTTTTCTCCCCAACATGCTGTTGGCTCCCAAAACTCCATGTTTGAATCCCTCCAATCAGGTTTCCACACCAATCACAGTACCAAAATGGCTCTCAACAAAGTAACAAATGTTATCCAATGGTGGCTGTGACTGTAAAATATCACTCCTCATACCTCCCAGCCTGTCGGGAGAATTTGATATAGTTGATCACACTGTCATCCTCCCTTCTCCGATGTCCACCCTCCATTGTCCAGTGGGGGGAACTGCACTCATTTAATTCCATTCTTATCCATGTCAGTGTGGCCTGGAAATCACTGCAGTAGCTTGTCTTCCTGATCGCACATTGTTACATCTGATGCCCCCACTCCCTCTCAAGGACCTAGACTTAACCCCTTTCCATTTCTCATCTTCATGCTGCCCCTCGTGACTTCATCCGAAAGTAGTCAATCTCTGCATGTGCACTGACAAAATCAAGCTTTACATCCACGCAACCTCTTTTGATCACATTTGATGTTTCCAAATTGTCAGACTGCTTGTCTGACATCTAGTACAGGATGAACGGAAACATGTGCAATTAAATATTGGGAAGATTGATGCCATTATCTTCAGGCTGGCTTCCCATTTTCTACCCACCATAAACTTGAACTCATCCAAACGCTCTGTTTCCTAACACATAACTCTGTTAATCTATCATCCCTGTTCACATGACTTATTTTGGCTACTCATTAATCAACATTTTGGCCGCGATTCTTCCTTCCCGCTGCGCAACTTTTTGGCGGGTCGGACCAGGAGAATCGCATGTGCGCCAATTCACAAGATTTGCGCATGTGTTCCCGACGTGCGTGCATCTCCCAGCGACGGACATCTGGCGTCGTCGGGACAACACTGGAAACGAGCAAGTGATTTTAATCAATTTTTCATGAAATTTAAATGTCACTATTGGGTTTAGAGTAGCTCCCCACTTTCGGGGAACTAGCAGGAGACCCCGCTGGAGTGAAAGGGGGCAATCGGAGCCCCCCAGGGGTTTGGGCGGTGGGGGTGCCCCCTGGGCATGGACACCCTGGCAGTGCCAGCCTGTGCCCCGGCACTGCCCAAGGGGCAAAGTGCCCATGTCCAGGGGGCACCTTGGCACTGCCCACTGAGCATCGGGCAGTGCCAAGGGGACGGGGCCTAGGAGTGGGGCCAGCTGGGGGTGGGGCTAGGGGGCGATCGGTGGGGGTGAAGGGTCATGCTGCCACTCTGCATTGGGATGAGTTGGGGCTGGAGGGAGGCCAGCAATCGGGGCGGGCTGGGTGAGGGGTTTCCAGGGGGGGTCTGCCTCCCATGGTGGGGGGGGGACCTGCCGGGGTGAGGTAGATCTGCCTCCTGGAGTTTGCCACCCGTGGGGGGTGTCTGCTGGAGTGTGTGGGTTTGCCTCCAGGAGTGAGGGGAATCTGTCTTTCGTGGCGGGGGTCTGGGGAGGGGGATCATCACTGCTGAGGGTGGTCTGGATTGGGGGGCTCTGGGATGGGAGGGACTCGGGGCTGGCCCACAAATGGACGGGGGGGCCGTGATCGGGCCATGGGAGTGTCGGGAGGGGCAGAACTGCAAGGATCCCGGGCTGGCCAGCAATCGCGCTGGCCTTCAAATGCAGGCTGACAGTTCAGGGCCACTGCGCATGCCCAGAGCCTGGAATTGTCAGCCTCCAGTGTGAATAGGCCCCACCCCCCGAGCTTTTAATGATATTCCCAATTGGGAGCTCTGCATTGCACAGAGTGTGGGAGATTCGAGTCTGAACTCCCAGTGGGAGTTCAGAATCAAATCTCCCACTGAAAAAAACCATCGTGATTTACATCAGTTATCCTGCAAATTCAGCACTTAGAACGTCTTGTGCTCTTCCAATCCTGGACTCTTGTGTATTCCTTTTAAAATGCTCACCATGTCTTTAGCTGCCAAGGTCCTGGGCTCTTGAATTCCCTCCCTAAACTTCTTTTTCACCCTTTAAGATGTTCATTCTACCTATCTTTTACCAAGCTTTTCATCATTTGTCCTAATATTTACTTGCATGGTTAAGTGTAAATATTTGTTTGAAAACAGTCCTGTAATACTCCTTGGGCATTTTGCTAAGGTTAAGGTGTTACATACATGCTCTTGCATGGAATTATAAAGATGTATTGATAGCTGAATTCAACACTTGCAAGTCTGCAGTCATCCATTTTTAAATAAAAAGAGATAGATAGATCCAAGTATTTTTCGATTGTTGAAAGCTAGGAACAGTGGGGGTCCAACTTGATTATGGGGGTTGGTGTGCACATATCTTTCTATCTTTGTGCCATGGATACTCTAGCCAATTATAGCATCCCAATTGCTCCCTCACCATTAAGGTCTCTGGATACATTTTAGGCTTCAGTGGATTTTTGGATCCAATTGTTGTTTGTTGTGGCTGAGTTTGGGAAGTTTTCATACGAGGACATTTGACTTTTATCTGAAGCTGCACTGTTTTACTTCATTGACTGCTGATGGGGTTCTTGAGAGGATTGCTACTGAGGCAACCACACCTCAACCTTAGCACCAAGCATGGCAGTACAAATCCGAAAAGGTTCCAGCAGTAGGCGACCTTGAAAAGAGCACAAAAACTTCACAGGATGCAGGTTTCCTGCAATAGTGTACCATATCTGAATATGTCAGGAGCAGTTCGACCCAGAGGCCCTGCTTCAGCAGGAAGGCATTTGGAATTGTGCTGGTAATTAGAGGCAAGAGTGCAACGTTTTGAATCTCTTGCAACGCAGTCTCAGGAGAAGATATTTAACTATCAGGAGGTGAGCAGTCATTGAGACAGACAGAAATGTAATGGGATTTTGTGACTTATTCTGGCCACTGATGCCTGGGTGAGTTGCTGAGAAATCCGTGGGGTCTGTCTTGGTATCATTTGCCATTTGATGTGCAGTGGGGTGTGATTGACCACAGTTTGCCTGTTAATTCATATTTTGTTAAAGCTTTGACAAAGGGTCATCTGGACTCAAAATGTCAGCTCTTTTCTCTCCTTACAGATGCTGCCAGACCTGCTGAGATTTTCCAGCATTTTCTCTTTTGGTTTCAGATTCCAGCATCCGCAATAATTTGCTTATAAGAAGTGAAGATCTTGTTTATAGGGAGATGTGGTATTCAGGGCTGGATGACCTCAGACAATGTAAAATAAGAGGTAGAATTCTTAAAGGATGTAGAAGCAGAGGGACCTGGGTGTATATGTGCATTGTTCATTGAAGGTGGTAGAACAGATGGAGAAAATAGTTAATGAAGCATACAATATTCTGGGATTTGTTAACAGGGGAGTTTTAGTGCTGAATTTATACAAGACACTACTTAGACCTCACCTAGAGTATTGTGTACAGTTCTGGACACCACACTATAGGAAGGATGCGAATGCATTGGAGAGAGTGCACAGGAGGTTTGCAAGAATGGCCCCAGGGATGTGAAACTTCCGTTATGAGGATAGATTGAAGAGATTGGGTCTGTTCTCCTTGGAGAGAAGGGGATAAGTGGAGATTTGATAGAGATGTTCAAAATTATGAGGGGCGGTGATGCGCGATATAACTCACGAGGCTAGAGGTACTCGGGGAAATAAAGGCTTTTATTGACTACAACAATAGAGCTACCATATATAATACACAATCCCAGACTAAAGGGTCCCAGACAGAGTAGTGACCTTTATACCTCTCCCAGGAGGCGGAGCCCGACTGGGATGTACCATAAGAACTATATTACAGGTAGAACAGCCCAACCCTAACCCCAACAGTAACATGTAGAACAGCCCAACCCTAACCCCAACAGTAACATATATACAGACTCATAGTACTGGCCAGACCCTGGCTCAGCACTACCTGGTGGGAACCAACAATGGTTCACCACATTCACCCCTCCTTTGAAAACAAAGGCCGACGGGGTACAAAACACAGAACAATTGTTCATCAGTCTATAAGTTCAGACGGTCTGGGGGACCGCACCGTCGTTGTGACCTCCTCAACACCGGCGATGACACCGGTGTAGGCACTCACGGTGGCGTTCTCCCCAAGGCGGTGTCTAACGGCTCCTCCAATGTCTCACGGGCCGGTAGACCCCGAGGTGGTGACAATCCGCTGAACTCGGGCACACCTTGAAGTGGCAACCATCTCCTGGACTCAGGCAAGCTGTACACGGGAGTAAAAGGGTTAAGTGATGTTCCCGATGCTGCCCGCGCCGTGTCAGGAGGGGAAACAATAGTTGGGGGGTCTCTAACAGGAGGTATGGGAGCGACAGGGTTTCCAAGCCCCCTGCTGGCGCCAGGTCTCGAATCGAGACCGTGTCCTCTCGCCCGTCAGGGTATGCCACATCGGCATACTGAGAGTTGGCGTGGAGGAGATGGACCTGTTCAACCAAAGGGTCGGACTTGCGGGTCCTAACATGTCGCCGCAGGAGGACAGGTCCTGAGTACGTCAACCAAGACGGTAATGAGGTCCCAGAGGAAGACTTCCGAGGGAATGAAAACAGTCTCTCATGGGGAGTAGCGTTGGTTGCCGTACACAGGAGTGAGCGTATGGAGTGGAGTGCATCAGGGAGTACCTCTTGCCAACGGGAGACTGGAAGACCTTTAGACCTCAACGCCAGTAAGACAGCCTTCCAGACTGTAGCATTCTCTCGTTCGACCTGTCCGTTACCCCTTGGGTTGTAGCTCGTGGTTCTACTAGAGGCAATCCCATATGAGAGCAGGTATTGCCACAAGTCATCGCTCATGAACGACGAGCCCCTATCGCTGTGGATGTAACAGGGGTAACCGAACAGGGTGAAAAGATCACGAAATGCCTTGACAACCGTGGCAGCGGTCATATCAGAACAGGGAATGACAAAAGGGAATCGTGAGTACTCATCAACCACATTGAGGAAGTACACGTTCCGATCTGTCGAGGGAAGGGGGCCCTTAAAATCCACACTCAAAGAACAAAGAACAAAGAACAAAGAACAGTACAGCACAGGAAACAGGCCCTTCGGCCCTCCAAGCCTGTGCCGCTCCTTGGTCCAACTAGACCAATCGTTTGTATCCCTCCATTCCCAGGCTGCTCATGTGACTATCCAGGTAAGTCTTAAACGATGTCAGCGTGCCTGCCTCCACCACCCTACTTGGCAGCGCATTCCAGGCCCCCACCACCCTCTGTGTAAAAAACGTCCCTCTGATGTCTGAGTTATACTTCGCCCCTCTCAGCTTGAGCCCGTGACCCCTCGTGATCGTCACCTCCGACCTGGGAAAAAGCTTCCCACTGTTCACCCTATCTATACCCTTCATAATCTTGTATACCTCTATTAGATCTCCCCTCATTCTCCGTCTTTCCAAGGAGAACAACCCCAGTCTACCCAATCTCTCCTCATAGCTAAGACCCTCCATACCAGGCAACATCCTGGTAAACCTTCTCTGCACTCTCTCCAATGCCTCCACGTCCTTCTGGTAGTGCGGCGACCAGAACTGGACGCAGTACTCCAAATGTGGCCTAACCAGCGTTCTATACAGCTGCATCATCAGACTCCAGCTTTTATACTCTATACCCCGTCCTATAAAGGCAAGCATACCATATGCCTTCTTCACCACCTTCTCCACCTGTGTTGTCACCTTCAAGGATTTGTGGACTTGCACACCTAGGTCCCTCTGTGTTTCTATACTCCTGATGACTCTGCCATTTATTGTATAACTCCTCCCTACATTATTTCTTCCAAAATGCATCACTTCGCATTTATCCGGATTAAATTCCATCTGCCACCTCTCCGCCCAATTTTCCAGCCTATCTATATCCTGCTGTATTGCCCGACAATGCTCTTCGCTATCCGCAATTCCAGCCATCTTCGTGTCATCCGCAAACTTGCTGATTACACCAGTTACACCTTCTTCCAAATCATTTATATATATCACAAATAGCAGAGGTCCCAGTACAGAGCCCTGCGGAACACCACTGGTCACAGACCTCCAGCCGGAAAAAGACCCTTCAACCACTACCCTCTGTCTCCTATGGCCAAGCCAGTTCTCCACCCATCGAGCCACTTCTCCTTGTATCCCATGAACCTTAACCTTCTTAACCAACCTGCCATGTGGGACTTTGTCAAATGCCTTACTGAAATCCATATAGACGACATCCACGGCCCTTCCTTCATCAACCGTTTTTGTCACTTCCTCAAAAAACTCCACCAAATTTGTAAGGCACGACCTCCCTCTTACAAAACCATGCTGTCTGTCACTAATGAGATTGTTCCGTTCTAAATGCACATACATCCTGTCTCTAAGAATCCTCTCCAACAACTTCCCTGCCACGGACGTCAAGCTCACCGGCCTATAATTTCCTGGGTTATCCCTGCTACCCTTCTTAAACAACGGGACCACATTCGCTATCCTCCAATCCTCAGGGACCTCACCCGTGTCCAAAGAAGTGACAAAGATTTCCGTCAGAGGCCCAGCAATTTCACCTCTCGTCTCCCTGAGCAGTCGAGGATAGATGCCATCAGGCCCTGGGGCTTTGTCAGTTTTAATGTTCCCTAAAAAACCTAACACTTCCTCTCTTGTAATGGAGATTTTCTCTAACGGGTCAACACCTCCCTCCGAGACACTCCCGGTTAACACGCCCCTCTCCTTCATGAATACCGATGCAAAGTATTCATTTAGGATCTCCCCTATTCCCTTGGGTTCTAAGCATAATTCCCCTCCTTTGTCCCTGAGAGGTCCGATTTTCTCCCTGACAACTCTTTTGTTCCTAACGTATGAATAGAATGCCTTAGGATTCTCCTTAATCCTGCCTGCCAAGAACATCTCGTGACCTCTTTTTGCCCTTCTAACTCCCCGTTTGAGATCTTTCCTACTCTCTCTGTATTCCTCCAGAGCTCCATCTGTTTTTAGTTGCCTGGACTTAACGTACGCCTCCCTTTTCATTTTAATCAGATCCTCAATTTCCCTGGTTATCCACGGCTCTCGAATCCTACCTTTCCTATCTTTCCTTTTTACAGGCACATGCCTATCCTGCAGCCTTATCAATAGTTCCTTAAAAGACTCCCACATGCCAGACGCGGACTTACCCTCGAACATCCTCTCCCAATCAACATCCACCAATTCCTGCCTAATCCGGCTATAGTCAGCCTTCCCCCAATTTAGCACCCTGCCCTTAGGACAGCACTCATCCTTGTCCATTACTATCCTAAAGTTAACAGAGTTGTGGTCACTATTTGCCACATGTTCCCCTACCGAAACTTTGACGACCTGGCCGGGCTCATTTCCCAGAACTAGGTCCAGTATAGCCCCCTCTCTAGTCGGGCTATCTACATACTGTTCCAAAGAACCTTCCAGTACGCATTTTACAAATTCCTCCCCGTCCGGCCCCCCAGCTCTAAGCACTTTCCAGTCTTTCGAAGGGACGAGTGGCCTTAACGAGTTGTGCCCTGTCAGGTCGGTAAAAGTGCGGTTTGCATTCCGCGCATACCCGGCAGCTTCTGGTTATGGACCTGACATCCTCCACCGAGTAGGATAGGTTCCGGGCTTTTATGCAGTGGTAGAGCCGAGTGACCCCCGGATGGCAGAGGTCATTGTGGAGAGCCTGCAATCGATTCTCCTGCATACTAGCGCATGTTCCACGCGACAGGGCATCCGAGGGCTCGTTGAGTTTCCCTGGACGATACATGATGTCGTAATTATAGGTGGAGAGTTCGATTCTCCACCTCAAGATCTTATCGTTCTTGATCTTGCCCCGTAACGTGTTATTGAACATGAACGCCACGGACCGCTGGTCCGTGAGCAGGGTGAACCGTTTTCCCGCCAAGTAATGGCGCCAATGCCGGACGGCATCCACAATGGCCTGGGCCTCCTTTTCCACCGCCGAATGCCGAATTTCGGGGCCTTGGAGGGTGCGAGAGAAAAAGGCGACGGGCCTGCCCGCCTGGTTAAGTGTGGCGGCCAGGGCGAAATCAGATGCCTCGCTCTCCACCTGGAAGGGGATGGACTCATCAATAGCGTGCATCGTGGCTTTCGCGATGTCGGCTTTTAGTTTTTCAAAGGCCAAACGAGCCTCTGGTGCTAGGGGAAAAGAGGTAGACTTGATGAGCGGACGGGCGTTGTCCGTGTAATTGGGAACCCACTGTGCATAGTAAGAGAAGAAGCCTAAGCATCTTCTCAGTGCTTTTACGCTAGTGGGCAGGGGAAGTTCGAGGAGGGGACGCATACGGTCTGCATCAGGGCCAATGACCCCGTTTTCCACCACGTATCCGAGGATAGCTAGGCGGCGCGTGCGAAATACACACTTCTCCCTGTTGTAGGTCAGATTCAGGCGAGATGCAGTGCGTAGGAATCTAAGAAGGTTGGCATCGTGGTCCTGCTGGTCATGGCCGCAGATGGTGACGTTATCCAGGTACGGGAAGGTAGCCCGCAGTCCGTTATGGTCCACCATTCGGTCCATAGCACGCTGGAAGACCGAGACCCCATTCGTGACACCAAAAGGAACCCTTAGAAAATGGTACAAGCGACCATCCGCCTCAAAAGCCGTATATTGTCGGTCCTCTGGGCGAATGGGGAGCTGGTGGTAAGCAGACTTTAGGTCGATGGTGGAGAACACCCGGTACTGCGCAATCTGGTTGACCATGTCAGATATGTGCGGGAGGGGATACGCATCCAGCTGCGTGTATCTGTTAATGGTCTGACTATAGTCTATGACCATCCGGGGTTTGTTCCCACTCTTGACCACCACGACCTGCGCTCTCCAAGGACTAGCGCTAGGTTGTATGATCCCTTCCTTGAGGAGCCGCTGAACCTCAGATCGAATGAAGATCCGATCCTCAGCGCTGTAACGCCTGCTCTTAGTCGCGATGGGCTTGCAGCCTGGCACGAGATTCTGGAATAAAGAGGGTGTGGTAATCTTAAGCGTCGAGAGGCTACAGATGGAGCGCGTTGGGCAATTTAGAGGCTGCGAGTCTCCCACTGAAAGCGGAGGGAGTGGCCCACCGTACTGTAGGGTTACACTCTTCAAGTGGACCATGAAATTTAGTCCTAGGAGTATTGGCGCGCAAAGGTGCGGTAAGACCAGGAGCTTGAAGCTCTCGTAAACCGTGCCCTGCACCGTCAGATATACCACGCAACATCCCTAGCACGGTGACAGACCGGGACCTTGACGCCATCGAAATTGTCTGCTTGACAGGCTGAATCCGGAGGCCACACCGCTTCACGGCGTCTGGGTGAATGAAGCTCTCCGTGCTCCCGCTGTCAAACAGACAATAAATCGTGCGTTTGTTTACCTGTATGTCCATCATGGACTTGTCGAGTCTGTGAGGCTTTGCCTGGTCCAGGATGATCGACGCCACCGTTGGTTCGTGGGCGCCACTGCAGGCAGCTGAGATGGATGATGACGAACCCTGCTGGTCATTCGCGGTCGGTGCCGACCAAAATAGCTGCCCCCATAGGTCGCACGTGGGCGATGGCGCCAAAATCAGCGGCCCCTGGTGGTCGCGCGTCTCTTGCGACTCCGTCGTGGCGACGTCCTGGCCTCGCACGTGGAAGAAGCCCTTGACGATGCCGACGACGAGGAAACCGGCTCCGGGGAGTCACACGCCGCACTGCTGTTCCTGGATGGAAGTTTGGATCGGCATACCTTCGAATAATGCCCATTCTTGCCGCAGGCGGAGCACAACACCGCTTTAGCGGGACATCGCTGCCGAGGGTGCTTCACTCCCCCACAGAAGTAACACCGCGGGCCGCCTGGAGCTGCTGCCATCGTCAGGCCCGAGGGTAGGAACGCAATTACGCAGTTTTTCGGTCCTGCTGAATGAAGTGGGGTACATCACCAGACTTTTGGAGGCCGTTTCTAGCGCATCCGCTAGCTCTATGGACTTAGTGAGATCGAGATTACCTTGCTCCAACAGCCGAAGGCGGATGTAAGACGAGCCGATTCCCGCCACAAACGCATCTCGAGCGAGGTCGTTCATGTTCTGGTCTGCCGACACTGCTTTGCAGTTACAGCCCCTGGCTAGCTGTAGGAGCTCGCATGCGTACTGTTCCGTCGTTTCGCCGGGCTGCCGCCATCAAGTGGCTAAGAGATATCGAGCATGCATCTCGTTCGGCGGTTTAATGTAGCGCTTCTTAAGAAGCTCGAGGGCCCCTTTGTAGTCGGTGGCCCCACGGATCGCTAAATATACAGCGTCGCTTACCCTCACGTGGAGGACCCAGAGTCTGTCGGCATCGGTGGTGACCGCTGCGGAGGCTTCGAGGTAATCCTGAAAGCATTTCAACCAGTGGTCGAAGGTGTTCGAGGCGCCCGCCGCACGTGGGTCCAACGTAAGCCGTTCGGGTTTAAGCATTTGCTCCATGTTCTCTGTGTCGTTTTTTTTTTCAACGAAGAGAGTTCAGTTGTAGTCAATAAAATTGATGCGCGATATAACTCACGAGGCTAGAGGTACTCGGGGAAATAAAGGCTTTTACTGACTACAACAATAGAGCTACCATATATAATACACAATCCCAGACTAAAGGGTCCCAGACAGAGCAGTGACCTTTATACCTCTCCCAGGAGGCGGAGCCCGACTGGGATGTACCATAAGAACTATATTACAGGTAGAACAGCCCAACCCTAACCCCAAC
Source organism: Mustelus asterias (assembly GCF_964213995.1). Lineage (NCBI taxonomy): Eukaryota > Metazoa > Chordata > Chondrichthyes > Carcharhiniformes > Triakidae > Mustelus > Mustelus asterias. The sequence goes on from NC_135804.1 coordinate 94,574,951, forward strand.
AGTAACATGTAGAACAGCCCAACCCTAACCCCAACAGTAACATATATACAGACTCATAGTACTGGCCAGACCCTGGCTCAGCACTACCTGGTGGGAACCAACAATGGTTCATCACAGGCGGCACAGGGTGGATAGGGAGCAATTGTCCCTGCTCATAAAAAGATCAAGAGCGAGAGGGCACAGATTTAAAGTGATTTGTAAAACAAGCAAATGTGGTGCAAGAAATATCTTTTTCACATAGTGAGTGGTTCAGGTCTGGAATTGCACAGCCTTTAAGTGTGGTGGAGGCAGCTTCAATTGAGGCATTCAAGAAGGCATTAGATAATTATTTGAATAGAAACAATATGCAGGGGTACGGGGAAATGTCCTGATACTGGTTTGAAATCCAGTGCAGACATGATGGACCAATGACCTCCTTCTGCGTCATAATTCTGTGATCCTGTGAAATGGGTGTAAAATTCAGTTGCCTTTGGAGACAGGGCTCACTAAGTGACTCAGTGTTGAGGGTCATATCATGGTGATGCATTAGGGAAAGTTTAAGCTCTGCTGATCCTATGGCATTCTTTGTGAACTGCACCCTTGAGGAACAGTGACACCGGAGACAGAAGCTGATGGGATCGGCACCAGTCGCACCTCAAAGTTGCAGAGAGCAAACAGGGAGAATGACTGAACTGTGCGATGCCAGTCCAAGAAATTTTGACAGACATATTTCCCACCAAGATGCATAACTGATGTATTCAGTCACTGTGAAGGAACACAATCAATGTGCTGGCAAAGCATAGGGAAGAAGCACTGGACTGAGCACGCTGCCTTTATCTTGTGCAGAAATTAACTTTTCACTTCAGACTGACATCATAACCAGGAGCCATAGCAAGGGTGAAATTAGTTTATGCACGGAAGTGAATGCCCACACTGTGCAACTACAGCTTCTTAAGCTTCCTTACCCTGCCGCCATCCCTTGGTGCATCCCCAGCTTCCACAACTGAGGTGGAGGCAGCCTGCTGTCTGCTACACCCTGTTGTCTGTGATGACTTTGGTGAATGTCCTTTGGAGGGCTGCGACCTGAGTTCCAGGCCTCCTTTCATTTCCCTGCTGTGGGGCACAGCCACCCTCCCGGGCCTGTGGGGCTGGAGCTGAAGTGGTCAGAGAGGGGATTTGAATGGGTGCAACACTCCCTTAGGCCCTTGGGTAGATGGTCCAAGGATGTGTACCAGGTCTTTCCCCTAACTGTTGGTGCCCAAGGGAAGGGGCAGCTGGAGTGAGCTTGAAAAGCCCCACCACCCCCAGGCATGGCCACTGATGGATGGCTATAAGTGTCTCAGTCATGGAGTGCAGTCCCTGCAGCAATACAGGACAGAAGACTTGGACCAAGATCTCCACAGCAACCACCACCCTACCAGTGTTGACCTCGTTGATTTGGCCTATTATCACAGTCATGTCAGTCTGAAGACGGATAGACTCCTCCATCACGCCTTGAAATCTGGGGAGTGTAGCAGACATCTCTTCCTGATTTACCCTCCCTTGCCTGTGGAGCTCCAAGAACTGAGGTGAGACTGAGTCCAGAGGCTCGTCATCTGACTCAAACTCATCAGATTCCTGGTCTCCAGTAATCCTCCAAGTGCCGACATCCTGGGACGTCCCTGCCCCACCTGTTGTGAATTAGCCAGTGTGATGCGCTCGCCAGATTGTGACTCCCAGGCTACTCTAGAACTTGGTCCTATCTAGGTGTGTGTGTCTCTGCGGTGGTGGAGGGTGTAGGTGAGCACTGTGATGGTTTTTCAATATCAGAGTATGTGAATCCCTCCTCTGTGCTTCTATTGGGGCTGGAGTCGAGGACCAGGCTCATGGACCCCCTTGGCTGTTTCCCAGATGTGCCTGTGATAGGTCATTAGTGCATGGCAGGGGCCTGAGAAACTGGAGACTTGACTGAGACAGTAAGAAGTCTCACAACACCAGGTTAAAGTCCAACAGGTTTATTTGGTAGCAAAAGCCACTAGCATTCGGAGCGCTGCCCCTTCGTCAGGTGAGTGGGAGTTCTGTTCACAAACAGGGCATATAAAGACACAAACTCAATTTACAAAATAATGGTTGGAATGCGAGTCTTTACAAGTAATCAAGTCTTAAAGGTACAGACAATGTGAGTGGAGAGAGAGTTAAGCACAGGTTAAAGAGATGTGTATTGTCTCCAGCCAGGACAGTTAGTGAGATTCTGCAAGCCCAGGCAAGTCATGGGGGTTACAGATAGTGTGACATGAACCCAAGATCCCGATTGAGGCCATCCTCATGTGTGCGGAACTTGGCTATCAGTCTTTGCTCAGCGACTCTGCGTTGTCGTGAAGGCCGCCTTGGAGAACGCTTACCCGAAGATCAGAGGCCGAATGCCCATGGTAGTTATTTGTAATTTGTCATGCGGTCACTGAAATCCCACTCACCTGACGAAGGAGCAGCAAGCGCTCCGAAAGCTAGTGGCTTTTGCTACCAAATAAACCTGTTGGACTTTAACCTGGTGTTGTGAGACTTCTTACTGTGTTTACCCCAGTCCAACGCCGGCATCTCCACATCATGACATGACTGACAACATGGTTGTCTGATGGATGCTATGGTGCTGGATCCTCCCTTGGTTCAGCACTGCTGACCTCACCACCAGCGTAAACAGTCCACCTCCTATGGCTCTATCCTCAAATTCCATGAGGACATTGAGCTCTGAGGAATTGAATGAACAGTCCATGAGACATATAGAGCTTCAACAAAAATGGCTTTACTCAACACACATGAGGGAGAGCAGCACTTGGAGCTGTAATTCCAGCTTGTTTCTGAGCTGCACTGCTAATCATAGGTCCTTACACATTCTTATACTTTTATGCTTTACAATGTGTTACATGCGAGATTTCAATTATGTCATCATCTTGCTACTTTAAACTTGTTAAAGTCCTGTTTTTTATTACATTGTGCTGCTCCATTGTCCTGTGTGCTTCCATCTTTAATCGTTACTTTGCACATACTCTCTCTACCTTGTTGTAATATCAAAGTCCTGTAGTTTCCTTCTGGAATGCAAATTTCAACTGTGTATGTCAATTGTCACCATCTCCCCGATACTTGATTAGTTTTCCGGAGGCAGAGTGGAACTTGTGCGTCTTCTCTAGACAATGTGGGGTCATGATAAGTGGCATTGATTCTTTATTGTTGCTGTAATCTCCGAAGAGTATCAGCTGCGGTGTGACTGTTTAGTGCAGTCTGGGAGGTAGTTATTTGTAATTTGTCATGTGTCTACATGCAGTGAGTTTTGATACTACAGTCAGGCTGCCTGTTTAATCCTTTCCATTCTTTCCTATCTTGCTGCAGCCAAGCTCCCTGGGTTGCCCTACAACACGCCTCCACCCGTCCGAGATGTTCCCCTCTTGTTGTAAGCTGATTGATGAGATGACTCTGCCCTATGTCTCCCACTCTAGAGTCAGTTTTCTTTGAACTCAGATCATTTCCACATTTTGAGATATAGAATCATAGAATCACTACTGTGTGGAAGGAGGCCATTCAGCCCATCGAGTCTGCTTATAGATCAGCAGGAGATAGGTTTTGGATATCTGCTGGGATGTGACAATCAGCCTCCATTGTCTCCGCAACCACAGTAGATTATAGTTCAGTCTTTTGCATTTCTCCCATCTCCCTTTTCAAGTGCCTCTGCTTGTATTTCTTTGAAAAAGCATGTCTCCCTTAAGAGGTTCAATATGCCGGTGAGTAATTTGGGGCCATAATATATAATTGTGACACATTACAACAGTTCACAAAGTGGAAAAATGGCGAGTTAGCAAAAATGGTTTTGCACTAAGCACCTGGGTCAGAATTCTCCGGCCGTTCATACCGACGGGATTCTCCGGTCCTGCTGGCAGCATACCCCCAGTGTGGGTGACATCAATGGGAATTCCCATTGACAGTGACAGGACCAGAGAATCCCGCCACTGGCAAACAACTTGCCACTTCCCGCCGGTGGGAAACATGCAGCTAGAAGGCCGAAGAGTCTTGCCCCTGAAGCTTACACTGTTCAGCAATGATCACCTCGAAAGTCTTGTAATGAGTTTAAAGTTTAAGTTTATTTATTGTCGTCACAAGTAGACTTACACAAACACAGCGATGAAGTTACTGTGAAAATCCCCAAGTCGCCACACTCCGGCACCTGTTCGGGTACACAGAGAGAATTTAGCACAGCCAACGCGCCTAATCAACGCATCTTTCGGACTGTGGGAGGAAACCAGAACACCCGGAGGAAACCACGCAGACATGGGGAGGATGTGCAGAATCCACACAGACAGTGACCCAAGCCGGGAATCAAACCCGGTCCCTTGCGCTGAGAGGCAGCAGTGCTAACCACTGTGCCACTAATGTGCCGCCCAAGTCTTTGTTGCTGAAATCTCACTTGCTTCACTGTTCATCTGCATCATTCTTTTGTCTGATTACTGGGAGAGGGAGACAGATTTTGTCACTCTCATGGTCCAAATGCATCAGGCAGCAGCTGCTCTGCTCCACCCGGCCTCCATGTCGGGAACATCCATTTTGTCCATTTCTGGCATCTGCAAAATTGCACCATAGTTCTTCCTGATCGGCCTGCGGATGGTGTCTGCCTCCTCTTTGTTGATCCCTGTACTGGGCTATTATATAGCAGAAACCATTCCAAACAGGGCACAGAGCAGAAAAGGAATGTTCCTTCCTCACAGGATTAATCTTTAAGGTACCTGTTAGAAAGATAATCTGTTATTTTTCAGTTACCTTACAATGTCACATGCGTGTAAATAGGATTGCCTAAAAGGACTTCAATCTTGTTAAATGCTCTTCCATGTTGAAACATCAAGTCAGTCAGGTAAATACTAATTAAAGGTCATACACACTTAAAAAAATCATATACATTTAAAGAGCTTTTAAAAGTCACTTCAATTTTGTTAAAAAAGTCAGATAAATAACATCTATTTAAGGAAGCCAGATAAACCATACTGAAAAGTTGTATTAACAACTGATTAAACAAAATGTCTGCACTTACCTCTGAACGTTCCCATGGGCTGTCAGCAGTGTCCTCTGGGGCAGAACTTTTCAAAGATTTGTTTACAGGACGTGGCCAACAATGGCTAGGTCAGCATTTATTGCCCATCCCAAATTGCCCTTGAGAAGGTGGTGGTGACCTGATTTCCTGAACGATTGTAGTTGCTGTGGTGTAGGTACATCCACAGTGCAACTGTCCAGAGAGGGGGGCGGGGGAGGGGGGGGGGGGGGGGGGGGTGGTTCCAGCAGTGAAGGAACGGTGATATATTTCCAGGTCAGGATGGTGAGTGACTTGGGGAGGAACTTCCAGGTAATGGTGTTCCCACATGTCTCCATCCCTTGTCCTTCTAGATCAGGGTTTGCCAAACTTTTCCAGCCATGGAACCCTTTGGACCTCGCAATATGACTGAAGGAGCTCCTGAGAAACATCCTTATTGGGCTGAGGAGCCGAAAGCCCCGCCAAAAAAATATTGGTTTTGTGTAATGGATACAAAATATACAAAAACTAATTAATACAATCTTTTCTATTTCTTAAACGTATATATTTACTGTAATTAAAAATTTCTCATAAAAAATGCATGTTTAGGTCTTACTTTTGTCATTTTTAATGGGTGAGTGTTGCTGTTCTTTTGGTTGAAATGGGAAGAGTGCAGCTAGAATTCTGGATTCTCATTTTGGACACAAACACACACTTGCCTCTTTCACAAACACACACATTCACCTCTCTCAGACACACAGGGTCCGATTTTACCATCGTGTTGCACCTATTTTCGGGCGCGAAAACTTGGGCGTGAGGCGAATGGCACCATCCACACCCGCCTCTGCGCCATTTCCCCCTTTACCAAGACCTGAAAATAGCCGCGCTCGGGACTGCGCCCGAAAAAGATGCGACACCATTTAATTGTATTTGCATGTATTTCAATTGACTTAATGGGCTGCAAACCCAACTTTACTGGCACTTCCCCCTTTACCACCACAGCGTGAAACAGACATGCTCCATAAAAGTCCAATTTGGGCGCTCCATCAGTGAGTGTTAGTGAGGAGATAAATGCCTGATATCCAGAGGCTTTCAACTGCTTACGGGGGTCCTTTCATTGTGGCCATTTTGTTTCTTGGGTCGGTGGCAGCTCTGCGAGCGTGTGGGGAAGGTAGGGGTGGGGGGCTTGTTGCTCAGCAGGGTCTCCGATGTCCAGTTTGCAGCACGGACCCGGGTCTCAGCATTGACCTTGGGTCTTGCGGTGCTGCTGGGTCCTAGTGCACTCAGCACTCTTCCAGCTGAAGGATGTTCGCAAAGCTCTTGCAAATTACACTGCTGCAACCTCTGAACTTTTCAAGGAGCTGTGATTCTCGGGAGCATGTGGGTGGGGGAATGGGGGGGGGTCTGTGATTCTAGGGAGCATGTGGGTGGGGGAATGGGAGTCTGTGATTCTGGGGAGCATGTGGTTAAGGGAATGGGGGGTGATCTCTGATTCAGGGGAGCATATGGGTGGGGGAATGGGCAGTATGGACAGTGACTGCTGCTGGGCTAGGGACAAGAAGTGCTTGACAGGCATCCTCTGGAGGCCCTGCACCTTGAGGGCTCTGGCCGGTTTCCAGGTGTTTGGGATATTTCCATGACACCTTCTTCATCCCACTGCCCCCGAGATGCCCCGGTGTCAGGAAGGGAAGGGTCAGACGGTGTATCCACAGTCTCCTGGCTGGAAGGTCCCGGCATGGGCCTAAGTCCTTTCTCCACCCTTGGAGTTCCTGTAGGCCCCGGGTCACTTCATGGGACAGCGATGCTTCTGCAATGAGCTCAAGAAGCTCCATCATCACCTGGCCCTGCTAGTTCTGGAGGATCAATTGCGTCCTACCCATGGCGATCGAGCCCTCAGCGATGGTCACCTGTGTCGGGGGCAAACTGTCAATGGCCGCAGCAAGTGTCCACTGAGACTGGGCCACGCTCTGCAGCCTCTCAGCATCTGTGACTAGAAATAACAAATGTTACTTGCTACTTGTCAGTCCAAGTTTGGGCATTGTCCAGGTCATACTGCATTTGGACATGGGCTGCCTCAGTACCTGAAGAATTGTAAATGGGGCTGAACATCAGCAAATATCTCCACTTCTGATCTTGCAATGGAAAGAAGTTCATTAATGAAGCGGCTGAAGATGATTGGGCCTAGGACACTACCCTAAGAAACTGCTGCAGTGATGTCCTGGAGCAGAGATGATTGATCTCAAACAACCACAACCATCTTCCTTTGTGCTCGGTATGATTCCAACTAGAGGAGAGTTTTCCCCGATTCCCATTGATTCCAGATTTGCTCGGGCTCCTTGATGGATGCCACACTTGGTCAAATGTTGCCTTGATGTCAAGGGCAGTCACTCTCATCTCACCTTTGGAGTGCAGTTGGTCTTGTCCATATTTGAACCATGGCTGCAGTGAAGTCAGGAGTTGGGTGACCATGTTTGAACCCAAACTGAGCATCAGTGAGCAAATGACACTTGATTGCATTGTTAATTTGATTGCATTGCAATTCATTGATGATCAAGGGGACTGATGAGGCGGTAATTGGTTGGGTTGGATTTGTCCTGCTTTTAATGTACAGGATAAACCTGGGCAATTTTCCACATTGCTTGGTAGAGGCCAATGTTATAGCTGTCCCAGAATGTCTTGGCTGGGGTGTGGTAAGTTCTGGAGCACAAATCCCCAGTGCTATTGTCGGAATATTGTCAGGGTCCATATCTGTATCAGTATTCAGTGTCTTCAACTGGTTCTTGATATCACATGAAGTGAATCGAATTGGTTGAAGACAGACATCTATGATGCTGGGGATCCAGAGGTCCTCTTCTCTTCTCTTCTGGAGAGAAGGCCGAGTTGAACCATCCGCTTGAAATTTCTGGCTGAAGATTGTTGTGAATGCTTCAGCCTTATCTTTTGCATGGATGTGCTGGGCTCTTCTATCATTGAGGATGGGGATACTTACGGAGTCTCCTCCGCCAATGAATTGTTTAATTGTCCACCACTTTCATGACTGGATGTGGCAGATCTACAGAGCTTAGATTTGATCGGTTAGTTGTGGAATCATTTAGTTCTCTGTCTGTTACTTGCTGCTTATGCTGTTTGGCATGCAGGCAGTCCTGTGTTTTAGCTTCACCAGGTTGCCACCTCATTTTTAGGTACGCCTGGCATTGCTCCTGGCATGCCCTCCTGTACTCATCATTGAACAAGAGTTGACCCCTCCCCCCCTCCGTGTTTGCCGCTGTCATTTCTGACAACCCTCCTAAGCAGGCTCTGTATCTGATAATGCCAGCTCTAAACAAAATGACATAAAAGTCAGCAGTGAACAGTTAGCCCAAACTGACGAAGTACAGATTCCTGCCACAATACAAAGCAGGCAGGAAGGGCAATCAGTAGAGGCTCCTTCACGGCATGTCCTCACATCCCACAACTTGCAGTTTCTAGTACATACTGTCAGTTCACCACAAAATCTGGCCCATTAAATAATGACTTTGTCTCGTTATTTACAAGGACAAGGAAGCAATCAAAAAAGATATAAATCCATCTAGGATAGAAAGAGGGGAGATAATTGATAAGCTAATCAATCTTAAATAAAACCTCTGATCTAATGTATTGCATCAATTTGTATTAAATTAGGGAACAGATAACAGAAGTACTATTAAACACACATGAATAAATATATATATTATCTATACAGATCTAGAAATTGAAAATATAATAAAGGATGGATAGCATGGATTTCAAAAAGGAAGGTCTTTATGACCATCCTCATCGAACTCTTTAAAGAAGTAATAGATAGGTTAAATAAGGCAGATGTATTTGATGTAATATATTTTGATCCCAAAAACTGCCTCTGATAAGGGTAGTGCATCGTAAGCTCCTGACTAAGCACAGAACATATTTTGGGGGTTGGGGGGAAATCTCCCAGAGAGCAGTGCAGCAGGCGGGAGACATCAGCAGAGGCCATTTTGCGGGCTTCGCGCTAGGCGCTTGGGCCTCCGTGCGATTCCTAACTGAAGATTTCCAGAGTAATCAGGAGCTGATTACCATATGGAAATCCAGATTTCCATTTCATTAGCGGGCCCAGGACTGAAGTCTCCAAATCTGCTAGCATCTCACCCCACGCCGGGAGTGGTTCACTCCAGTGGGGTTTACAACTGCTCCCCACTAAAGGGGAAAAGGTGGCCTGACCCTGCTGGAGTGAACAGAGGCCATTGAGCCCCTGCCCCCCAGGAAGTCAGGGGTTGGGCGGATGGCCCTCTTGCACTGCCCAAGGAGCAAACTGACAATGCCCAAGGAGTACCTTGGCACTGCCCACTTGGCAGCGGGCAGTGCCAAGGGGATGGAGCCAGAGGGACAAGATCTGTTAAGGGCAATGAGTGGGGTGACAGGGATCGCAGGCAGAGGGAGTGAGGATGGCGATTAAGACTGGCCATCTCAATGGCGGGGCGGAACTGCTGTGGGGGCGGGGGTGGTGGAGGTTCAGGAGGCCAGTGATCCAGGGTGGGGGGGTCGGAAGGGCAACGAAGTAGGTTTGTGAGGCTGGCCAGCAATCAGGAGACAGGTAATGCGGGGCCACTGCGCATGCGCTGATATCCATGCTGACAGATCAGCACATGCGCAGTGGCCCGTTCAGCGCTATGCTTCCAGCCTCTCAGGCGGGAATAGGCCCAGTTCCCAGATTTTCAGAGGGAATCCCACTAGGGCACTCTGTGATGCACAAAGTGTTGGAGATTCAATCTGAAAATTACACTAAAACAATCGGCGGGGAGTTCCTCCCATTTTCACGCGAATTGGAGACTTAGAATCTTTTTGGGAGAATCCGGACATGGAGTCAGCGGACATGCAGCAGAATGGCTAGAAAGCTGGCTACCAAACAGAGACCAGAGTAGGGTTGTTTTTCATATTGACAAACGTGGGAAGTGATGTTCCACAAGGACTAGTGCTGAGTTATTCATCATTTCCTTAAATGATTTGGAAGAAGGAATATGAAGTACAACTTCATAAGTTGTGGATGATACCAAATTGGGATGTTAATAGAGATAGTTTGCAAAAGAACAGAGAAAGATATTATTAAAAGTGCAGATTGTGTATAATTGACAAATGAACTTCAACATCGATACATGTACATGTAAGTTAGTATTACTTGATAAGAAAAAGGAGGTGGTGACAGCATTTAGCAAGTGTCTAAATGACTGGAAGTGTCAAGGAATCTGGGATTGATATACATTGATCACTAAAAGCAGTGACACAATTTAATAAAGTTATAAAAACACAAACAAGGCACTGTTACATATGAATATATGAATAAGGAACAGGAGTAGGCCACTCAACCCCCCCCCCCCCCCCCCCCGGGTCTGCTCCGCCATTTAATAAGATCATGGCTGATCTGATAGTAACCTCAAATCTGCATCCTGCTAACTCCCTGATAACCGATCACCCCCTCGCTTACCAAACATCTATCCAGCTCTGCCTTAAAAATATTCAAAAACTCTAGTTCAACTGCCTTTACAGGGAGAGTGTTCCAAAGGCTCACTACCCTCTGAGAAAAAACGGTAACCCTTATTTATCAACAGTGACCGCTTGTTCTAAACTCTCCCACAAGAAGAAACATCCTTTCCATATCCACTCTGTCAATTCCCCTCAGAATCTTATGGCCAGAATTTTACTGCACCGCCTGCCTTGGGAATCGGAGCCGGCAATGGGAAGGTCCATTGACCTCGGGCGGGATTTTATGGTTTCAGGACGAACGAGGTCGTAAAATCCCACCTGCTATGTTTCAATCAAGTCACTTCTTACTCTTCTAAAATCCAGTGGATACAAGCCTAGACTGTCTAACCTTTCCTCATAAGACAACTTACCCATTCCTAGTATTAGTCTGATAAACCTTCCAACGCATTTACACCCTGCCTTACATAAAGTGACAAATACTATACACAGTACTCCAGATGTCGTCTCACTAGTGCATTGTATAACTGAAGCATAACCTCCCTTTTTTTGAATTCAATGTCCCTTGTGATAATTATTATATTCTATTAGCTTTCCCAATTACTTCCTGTGCCTGTATATCAGCCTTTTGTATTTCATACACTAAGACACCCAGATCCTTTTGCATTTCAGAGCTATGCAATCTTTCACAATTTAGATAAAATGTTTCCCTTTTATTCTTCCTGCCAAAATGGACAATTTCATATTTTGCCAGTATAATACTCCATTTGCCAGATCTTTGCCCGTTCACTTAACCTATCTATATTTTTTTCTGGTCTCCTTGTGTCCTCTTCATAACTTACTTTCCTACGTATGTTTGTGTCTTCAGCAAATTGAGCAACCATCCCATTCATCCCTTCATCCAAGTAATTTATATAAATTGTAAATAGTTGACATCCCAGCACTGATCCCTATGGCACAACATTTATTACATTTTGCCAACATGAAAAAGACCCATATATGCCTACTCTCTTCCTGTTAGCCAACCAATTTTATATTCATGCCAATTTGTTACCCACTACGCCATGAGCTTTTATTTTCCGCAATGACCTTTGATGTGGCATTTTATCAAATGCCTTCTGGAAATTTAATTATAGTACATTCACCAGTTCACCTTTATCCATATACATATTCCTTCTTCAAAGAATTCCAATAAGTTGGTTAAACATGACTTCCTTTTCACAAAACCATGTCGAATCTGCCTGATTACCTTGAACTTATCCAAGTGGCCTGCTATAACATATTTAATAATAGCTTCCCACATTTTCCCTATGACAGATATTAAGTTAATTGGCCTGCTGTTTCCCACTTTCTGTCTCTCATTCTTTTTGAATAATGGAGTTACATTTTTTTTATTCATTCATGGGACATGAGCATCACCGGCTGGCCAGCATTTATTGTCCATCCCTAGTTGCCCTTGAGAAGGTGGTGGTGAGCTGCCTTCTTGAATCGCTGCAGTCCATGTTCTATGGGTTAACTTGACAATGCCGTTAGGGAGAGAATTCCAGGATTTTGACCCAGCGACTGTGAAGGAATGGCGATATATTTCCAAGTCAGGATGGTGAGTGGCTTGGAGGAGAACTTGCAGATGGTGCTGTTCCCATTTATCTGCTGCCCTTGTCCTCTAGATGAAGTGATCGTGGCTTTGGAAGGTGGTGTCTAAGGATCTTTGGTGAATTGCTGCAGTGCATCTTGTAGACAGTACACACTGCTGCTACTGAGAGTCAGTGGTGGAGAGATTGAACGTTTGTTGATGTAGTGCTAATCAAGCGGTCTGCTTTGCCCTGGATGGTGTCAAGCTTCTTGAATTTTCTTGGAGCTGCACCCATCCAGGCAAGTGAGGAGTATTCCATCACACTCCTGACTTGTGCCTTATAGATGGTGGATAGGCTTTGGGGAGTCAGGAGGTGAGTTACTCACCGCAGTATTCCTAGCCTCTGACCTGTTCTTGTAGCCACTGTGTTTATGTGATGAGTCCAGTTGAGTTTCTGGTCAATGGTAACCCCAAGGATGTTGACAGTGGGGAATTCAGTGATGGTTACACCGTTGAATGTCAAAGTGCGGTGGTTAGTGTGTCTCTTGTTGGTGATGGTCATTGCCTGGTATTTGTGTGGCACGAATGTTACTTGCTACTTGTCAGCCCAAGCCTGGATATTATCCAGATATTCTTGCATTTGAACATGGACTGCTTCAGTATCTAAGAAGTTGCGAATGGTGCTGAATGTTGTGCAATCATCGGCGAACATCTCCACTTCTGACCTTATGACGGAGGGAGGCATTGATGAAGCAGCTGAAGATTGTTGGGCCTGGGACACTACCCTGAGGGACTCCTGCAGAGATGTCCTGGAGCTGAGATGACTGACCCTCCACAACTACAACCATCTTCCTATATACCAGGTATGACTCCAACCAGCGGGGAGTTTGCCACCGATACCCATTGATTCCAGTTTCGCTAGGGCTCCTTGATGCCACACTCGGTCAAATGCAGCTTTGATGTCAAGGTCAAAGGCTGTCACTCTCACCTCACCTCTGGAATTCAGCTCTTTTGTCCATGTTTGAACCAAGACTGTAATGAGGTCAGGAGCTGAGCGATCCTGGCGAAACCCAACTGGGCGTCATTGAGCAGGTTATTGCTGAGCAGGTGCTGCTTGATAGCACTGTCGATGACCCCTTCCATCACTTTACTGATGATCGAGAGTAGACTGATTGGGTGGTAATTGGCCAGATTGGATTTGTCCTGTTTTTTGTGTACAGAGTAAGAAGTCTCACAACACCAGTCCACATCCAGCAGTGAATGGTGGCGGACAATTAAACAATTCACTGGAGGAGGAGGCTCCACAAATATCCCCATCCTCAATGATGGAGGAGCCCAGCACAGAAGTGCCGAGTGGATGCCAATCAAATTGGCTGGAGACTGGCATCTGAGATGCTCACTGGAGGAGGCCGAGATGGATCATCGGCACTTCTGGCTGAAGATTGCTGCGAATACTTCAGCCTTATCTTTTGCACTGATGTGCTGGGCTCCTCCATCATTGAGGATGGGGATATTTGTGGAGCCTCCTCCTCCAGTGAATTGTTTAATTGTCCACCACCATTCACGGCTGGATGTGGAAGGACTGCAGAGCTTAGATCTGATCCGTTGGTTGTGGGATTGCTTAGCTCTGTCTATCACTTGCTGTTTTTGCCGTTTGGCATGCAAATAGTCCTGTTTGGTAGCTTCACCAGGTTGACACCTCATTTTTATGTATGCCCGGTGCTGCTCCTGGCAGGCTCTTCTTCACTCTCCATTGAACCAAGGTTGATCCCCTGGCCTGATGGCAATGGTTGAGTGGGGGATATGCCGGGCCATGAGGTTGCAGATTGTGCTGGAGTACAATTCTGCTGCTGTTGATGGCCCACAGTGCCTCATGGCTGCCCAGTCTTGAACTGCTAGATTGGTTCGAAGTCTGTCCCATTTAGCACGGTGATGGTGCCACACAACACGATGGAGGTTATTCTCAATGTGAAGGTGGGATTTCGTCTCCACAAGGACTGTGTGGTGGTCACTCTTACCGATATTATCATGGATAGATGCATCTGTTGCCGTCGGATTGGTAAGGATCAGATCAAGAATGTTATTTCCTCTTGTTGGTTCTTTCACCACCTGCTGTCGACCCAATCTAGCAGTTATATCCTTTAGGACCCGACCAGCTCGATCAGTAGATGTGTTGCCGAGCCACTCCTGGTGGTGGACATTGAAATCCCCCACCCAGAGTACATTTTGCGCCCTTGCCACCCTCAGTGCTTCCTCCAAATATTGTTCAACATGGAGGAGCACTGATTCATCAGCTGAAGGAGGACGGTACGTGGTAACCAGTAAGAGGTTTCCTTGCCCATGTTTAATCTGAAGCTATGAGACTTCATTGGGTCAAGAGTCGATGTTAAGGACTCCCAGTGCAACTCCCTCCCACCTGTATACCACTGTGCCGCCACCTCTGCTGGGTCTGTCCTGCCAGTGGGACAGGACATATCCATGGTAATGGTGGTGTCTGGGGTGTTAACTGTGATGTATGATTCCATGAGAATGACTATGTCAGGCTGTTGCTTGACTCGTCTGTGAGATAGCTCTCCCAATTTTGGCATTAGTCCCCAGATGTTAGTAAGGAGAACATTTCCAATCTAATAGGACCTTCCCCAAATCTAAGGAGCTTTGGAAAATTAAAACCACATCAACTACCTCACTAGCACTTCTTTTAAGAGCCTAGGATGAAGTCCGTCTGGGCACAAGCACTTGTTAGCCCACAGCTCCAACAATTTACTCAGTGCTGCTTCTCTGATCATTGTAATTTTCCTGAGTTCCTCCCTCCCTTCCATTTCCTGATTTATAGCTATTTCTGGGATGTTACTTGTATTCTCTATATTAAGACTGATGCAAAATACCTGTTGAATTAACCCGATATCTCCTTCTTTTCCATTATCAATTCTCCAGACTCACTTTCTGTAGGACCAACATTTACTTTGTTAACTCATTTCTTTCTTAAATATTTATGGAAACTTTTATGATCTGTTTTTATATTTCTGGCTAGCTTTTTCCCACCTTATTGATTTTTCAGTTATCCTTTTCTATTCCTTATATTCTGTCAACCTTCTGACCTTCCACCTGTCTCCACATAATTATTTGCTTTCTCTTTAAATTTGATACCATCTTTAACCTTTCTTGTAAACCATGGATGGTTTGTCTATCTCTTGGTTGGATTGTATCAATTCTCTGTAATCTGAAATATCTCCATAAGAATTTGCCACTGCATCTCTATGACCCTCTCATAACCCAACTTGCCAGTTCACTTCAGCCAACTCTGCTTTCATGCCCTCATAATTGCCCTTATTTAAATTTAAAAAGTTAACCTTGGACCCACTCCTCTCTTCCTCAAACTGAAGGCAAAATTCAATCATATTATAGTTACTGCTACGTGGGGATGCTTTCACTATGAGACCATTAATTAATCCCATCTCGTTGGACAATAAGATTATTAATTAATCCCATCTCGTTCTTTCCTACAGAGATTGTTTTCAATTCTATCAAAGATAATTTTAAATTGTATGGAACCATGGTTAGACCTCATTTGAAGTATTGCAAACAGTGTGTGGCTCCATGTATTAAAAGGGATTTAGAAGAACTGAACAAGGTGCAGAACGGATTTAGTAGAGCCATACCAGAACTCTGAAGTTATTTCTTTCAGGAAGGGTTAAACAGGCTGGGGCTATATTCTCCAGAAAGGAAAAAACTTAAAGGTAACCTAGTAAAGGTAATCAATGCTATGCAGGGGTTTGATAGTGTGGACATGGAAAGAATGCTTCCAATTGCAGCTGGTCCAGAACTTGGGGCCATGAATGAAAGATAGTCAGAAATAAATCCAATTGGGAATTTGAGAGAAACCTCGCTACCCGGAGAGTGGTTAAAATGTGGAACTCGCTACCAAATGGAGTGGTTGAGATGAATAGCATCGATTCATATAAAGCAGATAATAACAAAGCTACAATGAAATCAGAGGTCCTAAGTTAAAGTATCAATTTTAGCTTTAACTCACAATTTTTCTTGTCCTAGTCAGCAAGGTCTGCAGCAGCAGTAAGACAGTCTAAAGAATGAATTCCATTCTTTCAGTATCTTTAAGCTTCATGATGAGTTAGCCATAAAATAGCAATTATGCATTGAAAATATATTCAAACGAGGGTTATATTAATGCAGGTAGATGATTTTTGGGGAGTGGAGCTGTAGAAATTTATTTCAAAAACTTTTAAAACTTAACTTTTGTTTTTACATCCACTTTTGAAGGCATCTTTTTCCAATTGAGGTCATAAGACCATAAGACATAGGAGCAGAATTAGGCTACTCGGTCCATCGAGTCTGCTCCGCCATTCAATCATGGCTGATATTTTCCTCATCCCCATTCTCCTGCCTTTTCCCCATAACCCCTGATCCCCTTATTAATCAAGAACCTATCGATCTCTGTCTTAAAGATACTCAATGATCTGGCCTCCACAGCCATCTGCAACAAAGAGTTCCATAGATTCACCACTCTCTGGCTAAAGAAATTCCTCCTCATCTCTGTTTTAAAGGATGGTCCCTTTAGCCTGAAGTTGTGCCCTCTGGTTCTAGTTTTTCCTACTAGTGGAAACATCCTCTCCACATCCACTCCATCCAGGCCTCGCAATATCCTGTAAGTTTCAATAAGATCCCCCCTCATCCTTCTAAACTCCAACGAGTACAGACCCAGAGTCCTGTGAGATCTTGTCTACTTTCTTGCATCTTTGTAGAAACTTGATATCTGTGTTGATATGTGCGATCTTCTTGGAGATCCTCTCCACTTGGAGCCAGCAGTTTGCGGTGTCTCACTAACTGTCCTGGCTGGAGACAATACACACCTCTTTAACCTGTGCTTAACTGTCTCTCCACTCACATTTTCTGTACCTTTAAGACTTGATTACCTGTAAAGACTTGCATTCTAACCATTATCTTGTAAATTGAGTTTGTGTCTATATATGCCCTGTTTGTGAACACAACTCCTCACTCACCTGAAGAAGGAGCGACACTCTGAAAGCTTGTGCTATCAAATAAACCTGTTGGACTTTAACCTGGTGTTGTGAGACTTCTTACTATTCTGCCAGTCAGCCAATCCTCTATCCATGCCAGGATCTTACCCTTAACACCATGGGCACTTAACTTATTTAGCAGTCTCCTATGCGACATCTTGTCAAAGGCCTTCTGGAAATCTAAATAAATCACGTCCATTGGTTCTCCTTTATCTAACTTCCTTGTTACCTCCTCAAAGAACTCTAACAGATTTGTCAGACATGACCTCCCCTTGACAAAGCCGTGCTGACTCAGTCCTACTTTATCATGCACTTCCAAGTACTCTGTGATCTCATCTTTAATAATGGACTCTAAAATCTTGCCAATGACTGAAGTCAGATTAACCGGCCTATAATTTCCCATCTGCTGCCTCCCTCGCTTCTTAAACAGCGGTGTTACATTCGCTACTTTCCAGTTTTCTGGTACCCTCCCTGCCTCCAGTGATTCCTGAAAGATCACCACCAATGCCTCCACAATTTCCTCAGCGATCTCTTTTAGAACTCTGGGGTGTCGTCCATCCGGTCCAGGTGATTTATCCACTTTCAGACCTTTCAGTTTTCCCAGAACCTTCTCCTTAGTGATGGCCACTACACTCATCTGTGCCCCCTGATTCTCCTGGAGCTTTGGCATCCCACTGGTGTCTTCCACCGTGAAGACTGATGCAAAGTAACGATTCACTTCCTCTGCCATTGCTTTGTTTCCTATTATTACTTCTCCAGCCTCATTTTCCTGTGGTCCAATGGCTATTTTTGACTCTGTCTTACCTTTTACATATAGAAAAAAACTCTTCCTATCTTCTTTTATGTTACTAGCTAGCTTACACTCATATTTCATCATCTCCCCCCTTATTGCTTTTTTAGTTGTCCTCTGCACGCTTTTAAAGGCTCCCCAATCCCCTGACTTCCCACTAATCCTTGCCACTTTGTATGCTTTTTCTTTTGCTTTTATGCTGTCCTTGACTTCCCTCATCAGCCATGGATGCCTCGTCCTCCCCTTAGCATGTTTCCTCCTCCTTGGGATGAATTTCTGTTGTGCCTTCCAAATAACTCTCAAAAACTCCTGCCATTGCTGTTCCACTGTCTTCCCTGCTAGGCTCCCTTTCCAATCAACTCTTGCCAGCTCCTCCCTCATGTCTTTGTAATTACCTCTATTTAATTGCAACACCGTTACATCTGATTCCAGCTTCTCCCTCTCAAACTGCAGGGTAAATTCTATCATATTGTGGTCACTGCTCCCTAAGGGTTCCTTCAGCATAAGTTCCCTAATCAAGTCTGCCCCATTACACATCACCAAATCCAGAATTGCCTGTTCTCTGGTAGGCAGTGCCACAAGCTGCTCTAAACAACCATCTTTTAGATATTCCACAAATTCCTTTTCTTGGGATCCACTACCTACCTGATTTTCCCAGTCCACCTGCATATTGAGGTCCCCCATGATTATTGTAATATTGCCTTTTATATATGCCTTTTCTATCTCCCAATTTATTATCTTCCCCACATCCTGACTACTGCTAGGGGGCCTGTACATAACTCTCATCAGGGTCTTTTTACCTTTGTGATTCCTCAACTCTACCCACAGAGATTCTATGCCTTCTGATCCTATATCACTTCTTGCTATCAATTTAACTTCATTCCTTACTAACCATGCAACCCCACCCCTTTTGCCCATCTGCCTGTCCTTCCGATAGGACACATATCCTTGGATATTTAGATCCCAGCCCTGATCCCCTTGCAGCCATGTCTCTGTGTTGCCCACAACATCGTACCGGCCAATTTCAATGTGCGCAACAAGCTCATTTACCTTGTTCTGTATACTGCGTGCATTTAGGTCCAACACACTCAGTCCTGCATTGGCCACCTCCCTTCTCATACTTGTCGCCTTTTTTGCTCTGCCTGAGGTTAGATTCCTGCCACCTTCTATACTCTCTGTTCTATTACATGGTCTGGAAATTTTACTAACCTCTCCTGACCCCCAGCTCCATTAACCTGCACTTCTACCCTCTCCTTTAACTTTGATTTTCTAATTCTCCATACAACTGAACCCTAATGGTCTTATGGTCTGTGACTTGGAGGGACATTTGTAGATGGTGCCCTTCCCTTATACCTACTCTTCTTCTTCTAGGTGGTGGAAGTCCTGGATCAGGAAGGTGCTGTCAAAGAAGCCAAGGTGAGTTGCTGCAGGACATCTTGTATCAATGCTACACACAGCTGTAACTGTGCACCAGGGGTGGAGGTAATGAATGTTTAAGGTGGTGGATTGGGTGCCAGTTAAATGCGCTGCTTTGTCCTGGATGTCATAGTCATAGAGTCACAGAATGTTACAGCACAAAAGAGGCCATTTGGCCCATCATGTCTGTGCCAGTCATCGAGCACCTATCTGTTCTAATCCCATTTCCCAGCATTTGGAATGTAACATTGCATGCTACGGCATTTCAAGTGCTTATCTAAATGTTTCTTAAATGTTGTGAGGGTTCCCGCCTCGACCACCCTTTCAGGCAGTGAGTTCCAGATTCCTACCACCCTCTGGGTGAAAAAGCTTTTCCTCAAATCCCTTCTAAATCCCCTGTCCTTTACCTTAAATCTATGCCCCCTGCTTATAGAACATAGAACGTTACAGCGCAACACAGGCCCTTCAGCCCTCGATGTTGCACCGACCAGTGAAACCAATCTAAAGCCCATCTAACCTACACTATTCCAATATCATCCATATGTTTATCCAATAACCATTTGAATGCTCTTAATGTTGACGAGTCCGCTACTGCTGCAGGCAGGGCATTCCACGCCCTTACTACTCTCTGTGTAAAGAACCTACCTCTAACATCTGTCCTATATCTATCACCCCTCAATTTAAAGCTATGTCCCCTCATGTTAGCCATCACTATCCGAGGAAAAAGGCTCTCACTATCCACCCTATCTAATCCTCTGATCATCTTGTATGCCTCAATTATGTCACCTCTTAACCTTCTTCTCTCTAACTAAAACAACCTCAAGCCCCTCAGCCTTTCCTCATACGATTTTCCCACCATACCAGGCAACGTCCTGGTAAATCACCTCTGCACCCTTTCCAACACTTCCACGTGCTTCCTATAATGCAGCGACCAGAACTGTACGCAATACTCCAAGTGCGGCCGCACCAGAGTTTTGTACAGTTGCAACATGACCTCCTGGCTCCGAAACTCAATCCCTCTACCAATAAAAGCTAACACACCGTACGCCTTCTTAACAACCCTATCAACCTGGGTGCCAACTTTCAGGGATCTATGCACATGGACACCCAGATCCCTCTGTTCATCCACACTACCAAGTATCTTACCATTAGCCCAGTACTCTGTATTCCTGTTACTTCTTCCAAAGTGAATCACTTCACACTTTTCCACATTAAAATCCATTTGCCACCTCTCAGCCCAGCTCTGCAGCTTATCTATGTCCCTCTGTAACCTGCCACTTCCCTCCGCACTGTCTACAACTCCACCGACTTTAGTGTCATCCGCAAGTTTACTAACCCATCCTTCTATGCCCTCATCCAGGTCATTAATAAAAATGACAAACAGCAGTGGCCCTAAAACAGATCCTTGCGGTACACCACTAGTAACTGAACTCCAGGATGAATATTTCCCATCAACCACCACCCTCTGTTTTCTTACAACTAGCTAGCTTTTATTGACCCTCTCCACTAAGGGGAAAAGTTTCTTACTACCTACCCTATCTATACCCTTCAAAATTTTGTACATCTGGATGGTGTTGAATATCTTGTGTGTTGTTAGAGGCGAACCTATCCAGCAAAGTGGGGAATCCCATCAGACTTCTGACTTAAGACTTTGTTGAGAATGGACAGGCTCTGGGTAGTCAGGAGATGAGTTATTGGGCGGGATTCCTCAGCCGCGCTCAGCCCAAAACTGGAAAAACTCGCCCGAGGTCAATGGACCTTTCCATGGTCTGCCCCTTGCCTGCTACAATTACTGTGGCAGTCGGAACAGGAACATTTGCCCCATTCACTGAAGAGTTCTTAGCTTCTGACCTGATCTTATAGTCACAGTGTTTATGTGGCAGGTTCTGTTCAGTTTTTGGTCAATGGTAACCCTCAGGATTCAGTGAAGATTTTGATATTGAATGTCAAGGGGAGGTTAGATCCTTTATTGTTGGAGAATGTCTATGTCTGGTACTTGTGTGGTGCAACTATTACCACTTAGCAGCCCAAATCTGAATGTTGTTCAAGTCTTGCTGCATGTGGACATGGGCACCCTCAGTTTCTGGAGAGCAGGGAATTGTACTGAAAATTGTACAATTATCAGCAATCTTCTCCACATCTAACCTTGTGATAGACATTCAAGAAGAGTTGCTTGTGAATTCGTCACCTTGGAATTTAAAGATGTGAAATGCAAATTGTTGTAAATAGTTACAGCCAATAAATTGACTTGATTAAATATTTAATTTCAATAGTTTATTTCACTAATTGCACCTCTAATGGTGTAAATCTGGCATTGCCGAAATGACTCAAAGACATTTGCGACACCAATTTAAAGCGTTGATGAACGGGCTGATGACAAGGATATAGCTAATGTATTTATGTTAATGAGACTATTTTGTAAATTGGAGATGTCCCTCTCAAGTGAATGATGGGGTATCTTATCAATTCTATGTTCTGAGAACTATGCTGAAGTGACCCCTGTTTCTTCTAAGATAAATGCAAGCTGAAATGTCCTGCAAACTACAGTGACAACTAGCCAATCTTAAAAATGCTGAACTTCCAAGGGCAGCCAAAAGGAGCATTATTCTTTGCAGCAGAAATTCATTCTGAGTGTCCAAATGCAACCTTCCGCTGTCCTTTCTCTCTGTAGGTTAAATTTATTACTTCATGGCATTCACTGAATTGAAGATGAAGGTCACACAACTGCAGCCTCATATGATGTGAAGCATTTGTCATTCTGAAGTAGCCTTTCAAGTGCTGTTCATTTCCTGATTGAATCCTCGCTTGCTGACAAGCCCAACATGCAGGAATTAATCACAAACTCAGTTTAGGCCCTCTAAGCTGTAAAAAAACTGACAGCTTTTTTTCTGATATTATTACCTGAAACCCAATAAAAAGGTTTTACAGTTTATATGTCATTAAAACATTAAAGTGTCTTAGTCATTAACGCAATTAGTGAGACGCGACACGAGTTCAGTGTTTCATTTTGAACTTTTTCATTCCTGTCTCTGTGTCCTCCCCTCCCAAATGCGTTGACTCTTGCTGTGTACAATTCCTCAGGGACAGAAACTGGTCCATGCAATGATTCTTTACCTTTTAGCCGAGATAATGAGTTTTGGCAGGCTACTTGATTAGAGAAGGATTCATAGCTAAACCTAATCCCACCTTTACCTTGTACAGTGGCACAGTAGTTAGCACTGCAGCCTCCCAGAACCAGGGACCCGGGTTTGATTCCTGGCTTAGGTCACTGTCTGCGTGGAGTCTGTACATTCTCCCTGTGTCTGTGTGGGTTTCCTCCGGATGCTCCGGTTCCCTCCCACAGTCCAAAAGACGTGCAGGTTAGGTGCATAGGCCATGCTAAATTCTCCCTCAGTGTACCCGAACAAGCACCGGAGTGTGGCGACTTGGGGATTTTCATTGCAGTGTCAATGTAAGCCTACTTGTGACACTAATAAATAAACTTTAAATACCCTCACATGCATATATTCCAGCAGGGTCACAGCCCAGCCACCAGGTGGAATTTTCTAATCTTTTGCTTAAGTGTCAGTTAAGTGGAAAGCAGGGTGTAGCCTATCGGTTGAACTGCCAACTTTTCCCGCCACATATTTTGACATTTAGTCAAAAATAGTCAGAGGCGGGTCCCAAGCCATTATGCTGGCAGGCCAGACTCAGAGCATAGCCCACCAGCAACTTAGAGTCCTGATAGATTAGGGCCCATTTTAAAGGGCGCCCCAATGTAAAAAAATAGAAAAAATGAACACCCAATAAACATGGAAGCCACGAACACAGAACGCCCCTCCCAGCTCCTCACCACCCATGACACAGAGCCTCCCCAGCCGCTATACACACAGAACCCCCACAGACCCTCCATCAACAGTGCTCCTGGCACCTCCCTCATGGAACATCCCCGGTACCGCACCCTGTAATGTCCAGGCAGTGTCAGGGGAAAGTGCCCAAGCATGACCCTCTCCAAAGATGGTGCTCAAAGATGTGCATGTTAGGTTGATTGGCCATGCTAATTTGCCCCTTACTGTCAGGGAGACTAGCAGGGTAAGTACATGGGCTTACAGGGATAGAGCCTGGGTGCGATTGTTGTTGGTGGACCGAATGGTCTCCTTCAGCACAGTCGAGATTATGTCTCTGCAAATAAGGTTGTTTAAATGTTTTTTTTTCTGAAACTTATCTTTTGTTGGTGACCATGGAGAGCTGCTGAAGAAAACTAAACAAGGCAGACATCAGCCTGCCCCACATATCAGGAGCTAATTTTGAAAAAGGATCTTCAACCAAGTTTAAGGTTCCTCATTATCATTTTTAAGGGGCCTAATGACTAACTAGACATAGACTAAAGTCGCCTAAAAATGGACCGCATGAAATTAGCCATATGATCAAGACCTGCATAGGCTGGCTGCTAAACTGATACGCTTTGCACCCAATTTACAGCCAAACAATCCACAATGCAAAACAAATTTCTGCCCCACAATTTTTATGTATCAATTGTTTTAATTTGTAGCTCTGGGTTTTCTTCTGGAAGTAGCTTCTTCAATTTACTGATCCAAGGTTATTTTCTATCCAATATTATGCACTGATCTAACATGCTTGAGCAGCCCGTAGCCACCAAGGCATCAACACCCAAATCAAGATTTTGCAACATCCTCAGAAATAATCACATGCAAGGGCTTTCAGTCTTGTCGGTCACCAAACACTTAGTCATATGTTCTACATGCCGCAATAGGTATGATCTCCTCAGATATATCTACAGTCTGAAGGCTGTCTGTTGCTGCACAGGCATTAACAATCACATATACCTAGAGCACATCAAAGACTGGGAATTCTGCCATGAGTAACCTGTCTCATGACTCCCTAAAACCTATCCACCAAGACACAAGTCAGGAGATGATGGAATACTCTACACTGGCCTGAATGAGTGTAGCTCCAACTATACTCAACACAATAACATGTTGGACAAAACAGCACACATTACACATTCATTACTCCACCACTGGCGCACAGTAGCATAATGGGCACCATCTACAAGATGCACTGCTGCAACACATTAAGGCTGCTTCAACCTACCAAATCTGCAACCTCTACCACTGAGGAGAACAGAGGCAGCACTCTCATGGGAACATCACTACCTGCAAGTTTCCCCTCCAAGTCACACACCATCCTGACTTGGAATGATGTGGACGTTCCTCCACTGTCACTGGGTCAAGATCCTGGAACTCCCTCCCCTAACAGCATTGTTGATGTACTACACCACATAGCCTGCATCAGTTAAAAGAAGGCAACTCCTGATTACAGTCTCAAGGGCAATTACGGATGAGCAATAGATGCTGGCCCTGCCAGCAATGCTCACACCCCATGTTGCATCTTTAAAAAGTTATTACATTAAAGATGCTATATAAATATAAGTTGTTGTTATCAAGCAAAATTTGGCACCAAGCCATATAAGGAGATATTCGGGCAGGCGACCAAAAGCTTTGTCAAAGAGGTAGGTTTTATGGAGCATCTAATAGAAGGAAAGAGAGATAGCAAGGTAGAGAGGCTTAGAGAGGGAATTCCAAACCTGGGAGCTGTGCCAACTGGAACCATGTTTGTCAATGGTGGAACAATTAAAATCAGGGCTGTTCACAAGGGTAGAATTGGAAGATCACAGATATTTCAGAAGGTTTTGCAGCTAGAGGGAGCTGCAGACATAGGGGAAGGAAGGCTAGGGAGGGATTTGAGAACAAGATTAAGAGTTCTAAAATTGAGGTGTTGCTTAGGGGAGCTAATGTCAATCACCACATCAGTTTAAAGTTTATTTATTAGTCACAAGTAGGCTTATATTAACACTGCAATGAAGTTACTGTGAAAATCCCCCAGTTGCCACATTTTGGCACCTCTTCGGGTACACTGAAGGAGAATTTAGCATGATCAATGCACCTAACCTAAGGGCAGCACGGTGGCACAGTGGTTAGCACTGCTGCCTCACAGTTCCAGGGACCTGGGTTCGATTCCCGACTCGGGTCACTGTCTGTGTGGAGTTTGCACATTCTCCTCGTGTCTGCATGGGTTTCCTCCGGGTGCTCCGGTTTCCTCCCACAGTCCAAAGATGTGCGGGTTAGGTTGATTGGCCATGCTAAAATTGCACCTTAGTGTCCTGAGATGCGTAGGTTAGAGGGATTAGCGGGTAAAATATGTAGGGACATGGGGGTAGCGCCTGGGTGGGATTGTGGTCGGTGCTGACTCGATTGGCCGAATGGCCTCTTTCTGCACTGTAGGGTTTCTATGATCCTATGATTCTAACCAGCACATTTTTCAGACTGTAGGAGGAAACCCATGCAGACACAGGGAGAACATGCAAACATGCAACATGTGCAGATAGTCACCCAAGCCAAAATTGAACCCAAGTCCCTGATGCTGTGAGGTGGCAGTGCTAACCACTGTGCCACCATGCCACCCATATGTGTAATAGTGAATAGGTTTTGGTGCGAGTAAGGACATGGTTTTCTCTACGATTGATTTAAAATCGGCCTACCACCAGCTCCCTATCTGCTCGGAGGATCGCCCATATACTGTCTTTGAGGCAGATGGCCGCCTCTGCCAGTTCCTCCGAGTCCCCTTTGGTGTCACCAATGGGGTCTCCGTCTTCCAGCGGGCCATGGATCAAATGGTGGACCAGCACGGGCTACGGGCCACTTTCCCGTATCTGGATAATGTCACCATCTGCGGCCATGACCTGCAGGACCATGATGCCAACCTACAAAAATTCCTCCGTACGGCCACTCTCCTGAATTTGACATATAATGAGGTGAAGTGTGTCTTTCGGACACGCCGCCTCGCCATCCTTGGGTACGTGGTGGAAGATGGTGTCCTTGGTCCCGATCCAGCCCGTATGCGTCCCCTTATGCAGCTTCCCCCCCCCCCCCCCGCTGTTCTCCATACACCACCAGGGCCACAGCTCACTCCTCTCACCCCTATGTACAGCTCGCTTGAGTCGCCGGTGCCATCGCCACGCAGTACCCGACTGTTGGACGGGACGACGGATGGGTCCAATTGCTCCACGCTAATCCTCAATACACTTATGTAGCGTACCCTGATGGGCGGGAGGACACAGTCTCTGTCCGTGACTTGGCACCCGCAGGTGCCCCTGAGGCCACCACGTCCCTCCGCCCCACTGTCCCAGTCCCTTGTGTTGTGCGCCCAGAGACCACGACGGCCCTCCCCCCTTCAGTCCCAGTCTCCTATATTGTGCGCCCAGAGCCCACTACGTCCCTCCACCCCCCAGCCCCAGTTCCTCCTGAACTTGTGATATTGTTTCCGCTTCACCCCATGTTGTTTTTTTTAAAAGGAGGGGTGAATGTGGTGGACTTCAGTTGTGCCTTTGTCCTGCCTGGACCACCGTTGTGCGTTTGTTATGCCTGGACGCATCCCCTGCCGGCTCGGCTCCTCCCCTCGTCACCTAGTATAAAGGTGGCTGTTTCCTCCCCCTTGTTCAGTTCGGGTCGGTTATCTGTTGGGATGTGCTCCTGATTCTGTAATGAATAAAAGCCTACAATTGTATTGGCACACAAGTAGTCTTTTGCCTAATTGATAGCGCATCATACTTCAAGTTTACAGAGAGTAGAATGCGGAAGGCTGGTCTAATGTGTGTTGGAATGATCAAGTTTAGAGGTAACAACATCTTGGATGAGGGTTTCAGCAGCAGATAAGCTGAAACAGAGGTGAAGTGGAGTAATCTTATAGAGGTGGACATAGGCGATCTTACTGATAGTCAGAAGCTCATTATGTGGTCAATTTCTTTTTGTTCTTTCATGGGATGTGAGCATCGCTGGCAAGGCCAGCATTTGTTGTCCATCCTTAAAATGTGATACAGGTTGCAAAAAGACTGGTTCAGCTTTAACTAGTTGCCAGGGAGAGAGATGAGTCAGTGGTTAAGGAACAGATATTTGGCTGTGAATGAAGGCAATTTGGTCTTCCCATTACACTGGGGTAAGTTTTGGTATTCAGTCTGGAGAGAGCTGGCATTGAGGTGGAACTGATTGTCATCAGTGGAACCATGGAAACTAGCAGTGTTGCCGACAGACAGTACGCAGATGAGAAATAGGATGAGGTATAGACCCTTGGGGACTACCAGAGATAAGACTGCTGAAGCAGGGAGAGATGCCATTGCAAGAGATTCTCTGACCATGTTGGAATAAATAATAATGAAATGATGCAAGTGCAGTGCCATTTATCTGGATGACAGAGGAGTAGTTTGAAATAGAAATTTGATTCAGAGAAATTGCTGGATGGCTGGTGTGAGAAATCGAAAAAATATCACATTATAGAAGAGTATTTTCTCCTGACTTGGCAAATGATATGGACAATTTAAAAGAATACAACTCTGCATCTGACCAAGCTTTGTTAGACTTTGTGTGCCTGATGCTAACACTGAAATAGAAAGTTTTAAATTACTCGGCATTAACATCACTTACTTTGTGATAAACAAAATAGTTAGCACATATATACTTATATATCACATTTATGAAATAATCTTTGCCATTTTGCAGGTTTATATCCCAAATTCGATTTCAATAAATGGTATAAATGATGCGTTGTGAAGCCCTGAAGCATTTGATTCTACTTATGAAATGAACTCAACTCAAAAACAGCTTCTTCCCTGCTGCCATCAGACTTTTGAATGGACCTACCTCGCACTAAGTTGATCTTTCTCTACACCCTAGCTATGACTGTAACACTACATTCTGCACCCTCTCGTTTCCTTCTCTATGAACGGTATGCTTTGTCTGTATAATGCGCAAGAAACAATACTTTTCATTGTATACTAACACATGGGACATTGTATACTAACACATGGGACAATAATAAATCAAATCAAATCAAATCAAATGAATCCCGATATGTCAATAGTGGAATAAAAATATTTGAACCTCAGGTGCATTTTCCTCTACCAACTTCCAGACTATACTCTTTAATACCGTGCTGCAGTAGATTGGATGCAGCATATTATTGCGTCAAGAAGTTTTAAAGGACAGCAAATTTTCATTCCCAAAGTGAACCAGAAAATGCAGATTCATCGGTATCCAAAAGACAGATTAACATTTGCATAGATACACTTCATCAGTTTCCCATCTCAGTTGGGATTTCAAGTGGAGACGCTTATTGAAAGCCAAATACCGCCCAACAAGATCAGGAAAAATCAGCAGGGAAATCAGTTCAGAATCTTCACCGAGCAGAGGTTGGATAGCAGACCACTTGCTTTTCTCCTCGCGAAACAATGGTGAGTGGCAGGTTGAGAAAATAATCAAAATTGCAAAGGAAAAGTTTAAGAATGAGGTTGAATGTAATTTTGGCCCGGACATTCCTTCATGTGAATTATACTTGTTGCACATTCTTTTTAAAAGAAATTCAATCCACCTTCACTTGGCAGTTACCCTCGATGCTTATCTGCATATCATACATTAAACTCCTGCAAGCAGTTGAACAATGGGGGAGGCCTTTTCAGTGCATTGTTCAGTCTGCCCTGTTCAGCAGAACACCAGGGGGCAAGAAAGTACAGCTGGTTATTTAATTTATTTTTAAGTTACTTTATCATTTGTCTTGCCAATATTTAAGTGCCATCTGTGTCCAGCGGGCAGCAGGGCACGATGCCAAAGCAGAGAAGGAGGAGGCAGGACCTCAGCCTGTCAGATCTACTAGGGAATTTGCTACCAAATAAACCTGTTGGACTTTAACCTGGTGTTGTTAAAACTCTTACTGTGTTTACCCCAGTCCAACGCCGGCATCTCCACATCAGATTTACTAGGGGCCATGAACATCAGGATGAAGAGAATGCTGGAAGTGGGAGCCACCAAGTCACTTTGAAGATTGTGTGTTACTCGGAGAGGAATTTGCAGGTGGTGGTGTTGTTTATCCTTGTCCTTTTATGTGGTAGACATCATAGGTTTGGAGGGTGCTTGGCAAGTTGCTGCAGTGTGTCTTGTAGACCGTTTACGCTGTCTGTTGGTAGTGAAATGAGTGAATATTTAAAGTACTGTATGAGGTGTCAATCAAGGGGGCTCTTGTGTCATGGATAATATTGAGCTTCTATTTTTGGACTGCATTCCAGCAAGTGGAGAATATTTCATCAGACTCCTGGTTCATGCCTTGCAGATGGTGGAAAAGCTTTGGGGAGTCAGCAGGTGAGTTACTCGTTCAAAATACCAAGCCTCTGTCCTGCTCTTTAGCCACAGTATTTTTGTGGCTGGTTCAGTTAAGTTTCTGGTCAATGGTGATGACCCCCACTCCTCCAGAATGTTGATGGTGGGGTATTCACAAACGGTAACGCCATTGAATGTTGGGGATGATCACTGACAGAGAATTCCTATAGTGCAGAATGAGGCCATTTGGCCCAACGAGGCTGCACTGACAGAGTATCTTTTCCAGGCCATATCCCCATAACCCCACATATTTACCCCGCTAATTCCCCTAACCTGTACATCTTGGGACACTGACGGACAATTTAGCATGGCCAATCCACCTAACCTGCACATCTTTGGACTGTGGGAGGAAACCGGAGTACCCAGAGGAAACCCACGCAGATGCGGGGAGAAAGTGCAAACTCCACGCAGTCACCCAAGGCTGGAATTGAACCAGTGTCCCTGGCGCTGTGAGGCAGCTGTGCTAACCACTGTGCCACCATGTCTGGTACTTGTATTACACAAATATCACTGGCCACTTTTCAACCCAAACTGGAATGTTTTCCATGTCTTGCAGCATGTGGGAATACAGTGCTTCATTATCTGAAGAGTTGCAAATGGAACTGAGAACTTTGCTATTGTCAGTGAGTGACCCCACTACCGACCTTATTATGGTGGGTAGGTCATTGATTAAATAGCTGAACATAGTTGGGCAGAGTTACTTTCATCAGGAACTCCTATAGGAATGTCTTGGGGCTGAGATGACTGGCTTCCAACACCCACAATCACCTTCCCTTGTGCTACGTATGAGTCTAGAATTTTGCATCTAATACTCATTGACTTGAATTTTACAAGGGGATTTAATGCTACACTCAATCAAATATGAAGGGCAGTCACCCTTGCCTCACCTTTGGAACTCAGCTCATTTGTCCATGTTTGGACTAAGCCTGTAATTACATTGGGAGCCAGGTGGTCCTGGCAGAACATTTTAGTCTACCAAACTCTGTAAACTCACAACCTGACATATCATTTCCATCAAGTCAGACTGAGCATTGGTAAGTATTGCTTGATAGCACCATTGATGATACCTTCCATCCCTTTGCTGATGGTTAAGAATGGACTGATAGGGCAGCATTGGACCCAATTGGATTAGCCTGCTTTTTGTAGAAAGGATATAAGTATGCTGTTTTCCATTTTGTCAGGTAGATGCCAGTATTGTAGCTGAAACAATTTGGCTAGGGGTATTCCTTGTTGTAGAGGATAAATCTTCAGCTCAGCAGCCAAGCCAAAGCCTTTGTTATATTCTGTGCGCTCAGCCATTTCTTCGTATCAGGTGGAATGAGTCAAAGTGACAGATGATTGGCTTTTGAAATGTTGTGGAGCACCGGCTGAAGATGGTTGCAAATGCTTCAGCCTTGTCTTTTGTACTCACATGCTGGGCTCTGCTATCATAAAGGATAGGGCTGCTCATGGAGCTTCCTTTCTTGATGGTTTAATTGCCCACCATAGGATTTGGCAGCACGGCAGAGCTTACATCTGATGAGTCTTTTGTGTGATTGCTTAACTATCATATGCTGCTTTTCCTGTTCAGCTTACATGGAGTGCTGTGTTGTTCCTTCACTAATTCGGCACCTCATTTTTAGACAGACCTGGTGTTAGAAATCATAGAAACCCTACAGTGCAGAAGGAGGCCATTCGGCCCATCAAGCCTGCACCGACCACAATCCCACCCAGGCCCTACCCCTACATATTTACCCGCTAATCCCTCTAACCTACGCATCTCAGTACTCTAAGGGGCAATTTTTTTTTTTAAACCTGGCCAATCAACCTAACCCGCACATCTTTGGACTGTGGGAGGAAACCGGAGCACCCGGAGGAAACCCACGCAGACATGAGGAGAATGTGCAAACTCCACACAGACAGTGACCCAAGCCGGGAATCGAACCCAGGTCCCTGGAGCTGTGAAGCAGCAGTGCTAACCACTGTGCTACCGTGCCGCCCTGGTGTTGTTCCTGGAATGCTCTCCTGCATTATTCATTGAACCAGGGTTCACCCCTGGCTTGATGGAAATGGGAGACTGAATGACACGTCAGGTCTTGAGTTTACAGAATTTGGTAGACTAACATTATGCTGTGGATCGCCACAGTGCCTGATAGATGCTAAGTTTTGAGCTGCAAATTCCATTATAATTTTTTAATTTAATTTTTCAGGGGGTATGAGTACCACTGGTAATGCCAGGGTTTGTTACCCATCCCTAATTGTCGTTCAACTGAGTAGCTTGCTAGGCCTTTTGAGAGGGCAGTCAACCATGTTACAGTGGGTCTGGAGTCACATGTAGGTCAGACCGGGTAAGGATAGCAAATTCACTTCCCTAAAGAACACATGTGAACCAGGTTACAACGATCAATGACAGTTGTCATGGATACCACCACTGACACTAGCTAAGTATTCCAGATTTATTATTTGAATTTAAATTCCATCAGCTGCCATAGTGGGATTTGAACCTGTGTCCCCAAAGCATTAGCCTGGGTCTCCTGATTATTAGTCCAATGACATTACCACCACGACACCAATGCTATCATGGACAAATGAACCTATGACAGGTACATTGATGGGGATGAGGTCAAGTATGCTTTCCCTCTTGTTGGTTCTCGCTGCATCTGCTGTAAGTACAGTCATAGAATCCCTACAGTACAGAAGGAAGCCATTCGGCCCATCGAGTCTGTACCAACCACACTCTCACCCAGGCCCGATTCCCACACATTTACACTGCTAATCCCCCTGACACTAGGGTCAAATTAGCATGGCCAATGAACCTAACCCGCACCTCTTTGGACTGTGGGAGGAAACTGGAGCACTCAAAGGAAACCCACGCGGACACAGGTATAACGTGCAAACTCCACACAGACAGTGATCCGAGGCTGGTATTGAACCCGGGTCCCTGGCGCTGTGAGGCAGCAGTGCTAACCACTGTGCCATCCCGGTACCCAGTCATACAGTGAAGTCCCTCAGGACCAGATGTCGATCTAGCATATCGATCATCTGAAATGAAATGCTAAATATATACAAATTAAAATAAGTCTATAAGTTAAAGAAAGATGAATGAAGAGCAGGTATCAGAAATCATTACAGCCATTGCCAATATGAACAATAATCATTAATCTGCCAATGAAACTGTATCGTTAACAACCCATTTTGAATTACAAGCTCTTTGACAAGTAAATCTGCTTTGTAGAGTAACTGTGTTTTCCTGTACCTAAATATTCTGTTTCTTTGCTTTTAATGAATGTTTCAGCCAGGAGCTTTTTCTTTTCTCCTCCCCTCCAGGAGTAGTTCTATTTTCAAGGATCAGTACAGCTGAATTAATCCTTCCATACTTCGGATTTTGGCTCCACATAAGATCAGTAATGACGAGCAAATGAAAAAAAAAGCTCCGAGCACTGAAACATTAATTAAAAGGAAAGAAACAGAATGTTTAGCAGCAGGAAGATACAATTACTCTCACCAGGCCCAGGTAGATTAACCCCATCTACTCACATTCTCATCATATTGCCCAAAGCCTCCGATCCAGGAATCATTTAATTATCTTCTAAACACACTTACATTGTCTTCTTCAGTGACTTCCCCTGTAATGAATTCCATAGCACATCCTCCTTTATGCCTTGCCTGGCTTTCCTTGTTACCTTTAACCAGTCAGTAATTGGTTTAGAATCATAGAATCTCTAGAGTGTAGAAGGAAGCCATTTGGCCCATCGAGTCTGCACTGACCACAATCCCACCCAGGCCCTATCCACATAACTCCACTTATTTAACCCTGCTGGTCCCCCTGACACTAAGGGAGAATTTAGCATGGCCAATCAACCTCACCCGCAGATCTTTGGACTGTGTGAAGAAACCAGAGCAAGCAGCGGAAACCCACACAGACACGTGGAGAATGTGCAAACATCACACAATCACCCGCGGCTCTTATTGAACCCGAGTCCCTGGCACTGTGAGGCAGCAGTGCTAACCCGTGCTGGGGTATTGCATCATGCACAAGCTGTGGGGGATCGATTATCTCAATTCTCTTCGTAATTCTCAGTTTTAATTTAAATTTCTGAATTGTTTTCCTATCCAAGGAGACTAATCACACCTCCTTAACGTTCTTTTCTTTCATTTATTCTGGGTGTTACTGGAAAGGCCATTATTTATTTCCTATCCCTAATTGGAATTGAACTGAGTGGCTTGCAAGGCCATTTCAGAGGGCAGAGTCACATGTAGGCCAGATCAGATAGGGATCGATGGCAGATTTTCTTCCCTCAAGCAGCATTAGTGAATCAGATGGGTTTTTATGACAATTGATGATAGCATTCAATTCCAGGTTTTATTCATTGAATTTAAATTCCACCAGCTTCCATTCTGTGATTTGAATCCATGCCACAAGAGAATTATCTTGGGCCTCTGGATTACTAGACCAGTGGTAGTACCATTACACCACCATCTCCCCTTTCTTACAACTTAAACTCTGAATGCTGAAATCACCTTCATTGCTTATCTCTGGCCGTGATTTTGCCAGCTCACCCCACCCCTCACAAGAGCCGTGAAATCAGGTTCACGACTGATTTCTCGCCTCCCACGATCTTACCAGCACCAGATATCCAGCGTATTCAGCCTCCCGTCCATTTCCAGTGAGAGACTGAATAATTTATTTAAATATAATTAAATCGGATTTTGCATTGACTTAATGGGTGGAATTTTACCGGCACGTCCGCTCAAGTTTCACACGATCCCACCCAAGGCCAACTGAAAATGCCGTTCTCCGAGCCTCGTCCGCCCCCGGAATCGGGGCTGGCGTGCTGGTAAAATTCCAGCCAATGAGTCTGGAATGCAGTATTCCCGGCTCTCTTGCCTTTATGCCCTCACTGGGAGAGGTTTTCTCTGATGAGGAAAACACTTGCTCCCCTGAACGGAGAGCAGTCATGTTTGCCTCACCGGTAGAACCAGAGGCCATTGAGGCACCCCCCCCCCCCCTCACTCCCAGGGAGGTAGAGGGCAAAGTTCGGGATGCCCGTTGGCACGACTCTCCAGGCACCTTGGTATTGCCCACTGGGAAGTGCCAGGGGGCAGGGCCTGGATGGGGCAAGACCTGGCCGGGGAAGCCCGGTTGGGGAGGGAGTGATGAGTCTGCTGCCACTCTGCAGTTGCAATCAGTGGGAATGGGGAGGGGGGCCCGCTGCCACTCTGCAGGAGACTGGTGGGAGGGGCAGGCACGATCATTCTGGGCAGAGGCGGGGGCATTATTTCTGGGTGGCATGGGGCTCGTGATTGGCCGCAGGCCCCCACAGTAGCTGGGGGGTGAGGCCGGCTGCAACAGCAGTGGCCTGACAGATCTCTCCCCTTCTGTCAGGCCTCTGCTGTTGCAATTAGGTTTGTGCAGCCACGGAGGTCTGCACATGTGCAATAGCTCCCTCTGCTGCTACAGCAAGCTGGCTGGTGATTTAAGCCCCGCCCACTGCCTCTAAAGGTTAGTCCATTTTTTCATTGTCTAAGTGCATAAGATTTAGAGTAAAGAATTGCCCAAAAAACAAATCTGAAACTCTCTCGTGTTCTCGCTACCTGGACACTTGGAATTTCTTTTGTAAAATCGTCCCCTCTGTATTCTCTCCAAAAGGTATATTTCCTACTAATGATCAAGTTTCTCTTGGACATCTGTAGAGTGATTTATTCAATTCTGCGACTTTCCACCTAAATGTTTTCAAATTGGTGGAAACTATTACTTAAAGGAAAAATAATCTTTGACTTGATTTCCACTAATGGGCTAGATGCCCGGAGTGTTTCTGTTAACTGTTACTATTTCAAGAACGTGTCAAGTACATATGCTGAAAAAAATGTTGATATTCAAATACAGGATTGACATTAGCAATTGAAAATAACTTTAGTGATGGAGATTACTTTCTGCTGGGTATTAGTTCATACCACCTGCTGACTGAAAAATTGCCTTTATCACTTATTCAATACCATGAGGACAATACTGGGAGACTCACGTCTAATTATTTTATAATTCTGTTATATTCTGGAGCTGTTATGATGGTAGAAATATTGATTGGAACCTTTGTAGGTCAAATAGTTCGGATGGGGCAGTTTTTGTGCAGTGTGTGCAGGAGGGTTTCCTGACACAATATGTGGATAGGCCGACAAGAGGGGAGGCCACATTGGATTTGGTACTGGGAAATGAACCGGGCCAAGTGTTAGATTTGGTTGTGGGAGAGCACTTTGGAGATAGTGACCACAATTCGGTGTCTTTTGTTATTGCAATGGAGAGGGATAGGACCGTACGGCAGGGCAAGGTTTACAATTGGGGGAGAGGTAATTATGATGCGATTAGGCAAGAATTAGGGGGCATAAGTTGGGAACAGAAACTGTCAGAGAAAGGAACTAATGAAAAGTGGAACTTTTTCAAGGAACAAATACTGGATGTCCTTGATAGGTATGTCCCTGTCAGGCAGGGAGGAAATGGCCGAGTGAGGGAACCATGGTTCACGAAAGAGGTGGAATGTCTTGTGAAAAGGAAGAGGAAAGCTTATGTAGGGATGAGGAAACAAGGTTCAGATGGCTCGATTGAGGGTTACAAGTTAGCAAGGAATGAGCTGAAAAAGGGGCTTAGGAGAGCTAGGAGGGGACACGAGAAGTCCTTGGCGGGTCGGATCAAGGAAAACCCCAAGGCTTTTTACTCTTATGTGAGGAATAAAAGAATGACCAGGGTGAGGTTAGGGCCGGTCAAGGACAGTAGTGGGAACTTGTGTATGGAGTCAGTAGAGATAGGCGAGGTGATGAATGAATACTTTTCTTCAGTGTTCACCAAGGAGAGGGGCCATGTTTTTGAGGAAGAGAAGGTGTTACAGGCTAATAGGCTGGAGGAAATAGATGTTCGGAGGGAGGATGTCCTGGCAGTTTTGAATAAACTGAAGGTCGATAAGTCCCCTGGGCCTGATGAAATGTATCCTAGGATTCTGTGGGAGGCAAGGGATGAGATTGCAGAGCCTTTGGCTTTGATCTTTGGGTCCTCGCTGTCCACGGGGATGGTGCCAGAGGACTGGAGAATGGCGAATGTTGTTCCTCTGTTTAAGAAAGGGAATAGAAATGACCCTGGTAATTATAGACCGGTTAGTCTTACTTCGGTGGTTGGTACATTGATGGAAAAGGTCCTTAGGGATGGGATTTACGACCATTTAGAAAGATGCGGATTAATCCGGGATAGTCAGCATGGATTCGTGAAGGGCAAGTCGTGCCTCACAAATTTGATATAATTTTTTGAGGAAGTAACTAAGTGTGTTGATGAAGGTAGGGCAGTTGATGTCATATACATGGATTTTAGTAAGGCGTTTTATAAGGTCCCCCATGGTCGGCTTATGATGAAAGTGAGGAGGTGTGGGATAGAGGGAAAGTTGGCCGATTGGATAGGTAACTGGTTGTCTGATCGAAGACAGAGGGTGGTGGTCGATGGAAAATTTTCGGATTGGAGGCAGGTTGCTAGTGGAGTGCCGCAGGGATCAGTGCTTGGTCCTCTGCTCTTTGTGATTTTTATTAATGACTTAGAGGAGGGGGCTGAATGGTGGATCAGTAAATTTGCTGATGACACCAAGATTGGTGGAGTAGTGGATGAGGTGGAGGGCTGTTGTAGGCTGCAAAGAGACATAGATAGGATGCAAAGCTGGGCTGAAAAATGGCAAATGGAGTTTAACCCTGATAAATGTGAGGTGATTCATTTTGGTAGGACTAATTTAAATGTGGATTACAGGGTCAAAGGTAGGGTTCTGAAGACTGTGGAGGAACAGAGAGATCTTGGGGTTCATATCCACAGATCTCTAAAGGTTGCCACTCAAGTGGATAGAGCTGTGAAGAAGGCCTATAGTGTGTTAGCTTTTATTAACAGGGGGTTGGAGTTTAAGAGCCGTGGGGTTATGCTGCAACTGTACAGGACCTTGGTGAGACCACAGTTGGAATATTGTGTGCAGTTCTGGTCACCTCACTATAAGAAGGATGTGGAAGCGCTGGAAAGAGTGCAGAGGAGATTTACCAGGATGCTGCCTGGTTTGGAGGGTAGGTCATATGAGGAAAGGTTGAGGGAGCTAGGGCTGTTCTCTCTGGAGCGGAGGAGGGTGAGGGGAGACTTAATAGAGGTTTATAAAATGATGAAGGGGATAGATAGAGTGAACGTTCAAAGACTATTTCCTCGGGTGGATGGAGCTATTACAAGGGGGCATAACTATAGGGTTCGTGGTGGGAGATACAGGAAGGATATCAGAGGTAGGTTCTTTACGCAGAGAGTGGTTGGGGTGTGGAATAGACTGCCTGCAGTGATAGTGGAGTCAGACACTTTAGGAACAATTAAGCGGTTATTGGATAGGCACATGGAGCACACCAGGATGATAGGGAGTGGGATAGCTTGATCTTGGTTTCAGATAAAGCTCGGCACAACATCGTGGGCCGAAGGGCCTGTTCTGTGCTGTACTGTTCTATGTTCTATGTTCTAGAAGCTCCAACTTTCTTTCCATCATGTGGTCGATCAGGAATCTCACCCGCTCTAACCACCTGCTAATGGAGTGTGCTGGGAGGATTTGCATGTTTTCTGGCCTGTTTGGCCATATTATGAAAGCCAGGCAATGTGCCTTAATGACTATCACCCAGTGGCTCTGACATTCATCATTATGAAGTGCGTCGAAAGGTTATTCATGGCACAAATCAATTCCAGCCTCCCAGATTGCCTGGACCCACGATAGTTCGCCTATCGCCGCTACAGGTCCACAGCAGACACCATATCCCTGGCCCTACACTCAATCCTGGAACACCTAGACAACAAAGAAACCTATGTCAGATGCCTATTTATTAACAGCTTAGCCTTCAACACAAATATTCCTACAAAACTCATTTCCAAATTCTGTGGCCTGGGGCACGGCTCCTCCCTCTGTGACTGGATCCTAGACTTCCTAACCCACAGACCGCAATCAGTAAGGATAGGCAACAATACCTCCTCCACATCAGTGCTCTGCAAGGCTGTGTCCTCAGCCCCTTACTATACTCCTTATACACCTATGACTGTGTGGCCAAATTCCCCTCCAATTCGATTTTCAAGTTTGCTGATGACACCACCATAGTGGGTCAGATCTCAAACAATGATGAGACACAGTACAGGAAAGAGATAGAGAATCTGGTGAACTGGTATAACAACAATAATCTCTCTCTCAATGTCAACAAAATGAAGGAGATAGCCATCGACTTCAGGAAGCATAGTGGAGGACATGCCCCTGTCTACATCAGGGATGAAGTAGAAATGGTCGAGAGCTTCAAGTTTCTAGGTGTCCAGATCAGCAACAACCTGTCCTAGTCCCTCCATACCAACACTATAGTTAAGAAAGCCCACCAATGCCTCAGAAGGCTAAGGAAATTTGGCATGTCAGCTACGACTCTCACCAACCTTTACGGATGCACCATGGAAAGCATTCTTTCTGGTTGTATCACAGCTTGGTATGGCTCCTGCTTTGTCGAAAACCAGAATAAAAATACAAAGGTTTGTGAACAAAGCCCAGTCCATCACTCAAACCAGCCTCCCATCCATTGACACTCTCTACATTTCCTGCTGCCTCGGAAAAGCAGCCAGCGTAATTAATGACCCCACGCACCCCAGACATTCCCTCTTCCACCTTCCTCCATCAGGAAAAAAATACAAACGTCTGAGAACATGAATCAACCGACTCAAGAACAGCTTCTTCTCTGCTGCCATCAGTCTTTTGAATGGACCTACCTCGCATTAAGTTGATTTTTCTTTACTCCCTAGCTATGACTGTAACACTACATTCTGCATTTTCCTTCACTATGTGCGCTATGCCTTGCCCTTATAGCGCACAAGGAACAACATTTTTCACTGTATACTGATATATGTGACAATAATAAATCAAATTAAATGAAATCAAATCAAATCACCTGCATTGACCATCAAATCCTTGGGGTGGGAATTGAACCCAGAGCTTCTGGCTCAGAAACAGGAACACTATCCACTGCACCACAAGGCCTCCCAATTATCAGAAGTACAGCATTTAAAAATTAAGTTAATTCTTTAAAATCATAACCATTAACCTCTGTACCTACAAATTCTAACTTGATATCCACAATCTATTGGACATTTTTACTTCACCAATTAATACATTACCTTTACAAATTTGAAATAGAAACATATCTTATGTTGTGGACAATTTGCTCTTCTGTTGCATGTTACCAGATGATGATTAGTGCAGTGTAATTATATTCTGGCTTGATTCAGCACCTAAAACAGAGAAAAGAATTGGAGATAAATGAGCAAGGCTTGAACTGCAATAAGATTATGAGGGTTCCAGAGGACATGAGCACCATTAGGTTAACATAGAAAATAACCTTATTGGTGTTAATTGCATATTAATTGTATTTATTGCATTCAGGTGATAGGCATTATTTGGGTCATCCTATGTAACCTTATAAAAAAGAATAGATTGAAACTGGGGGTTGTTGGATTAGGAGGTGTTGCTGTTTGTAATATGCATTTCTGTAAACAAAACCGTTACTAAGTTTGTAAAAAGATTGGCTTGAGTTCTATCCTTCACCACCTGGCTTTCTGGAATACAGCAAATTGTGTGGTCAGTTGACTAAGTGCCTGAATAGTACAACTCTGTTAAGCATCACCTTGTGTGGCTCAGGAGCCTTACTCTGAATGCCAATCTGTGCCACAGCTGTAGAAGAAGAGAGTGGGCTGAGAAAGTATGATTTGCTTGTATGAGGACAAAGGCTGGTGCACTCACAGTTTAGTGTTCTCAGTCAGGTAGCTGATGTTTCACACTTCTTACTCAGCTTGGACATAACAGCTGCAGCTTATGTGTTGTGTGTTTTAATTTCAGCATCAAGTGACAGATTGCTGGTGATTGTGGAGCCTCGATATATGAAGCTATCAATAATCTCCAGTGTCATGTTGCCAATGCAAATAGATGATGGTATGGCAGCATCTTGGTCCATGACATTTGTCTTGCTGATGCTCAATCCATCTCTTGCCAGGCATATGAAAGCCTGTCCATTTGCCACTGCAAGCATTGTTCAGTATGGAATGTTAGTGTAGAATAACTCTGATGAGGACTTGGCACACTTTTGTCTTGGATCTCAGGTGACCAAGGCTGATTAACTTTCTCTCTGTTTTGGTATGTAAGTAAACATTCACTATAGATGACCTGAAAGGATACAACAGCAGTCAAGAAAATAATATGCTGAAGAGTGCTGATACCGGAACACAATCCTGTTTGATCCTATTGAGGATCTGAAAGTGTTCTGATGTTGTCCCACAATCATAGAATCATAGAATCCACAGAATCTCTACAGTGCAGAAGGAGGCCATTTGGCCCATCGAGCCTGCACCCACAGCAACACCACCCATGCCCTATCCCCACATTTACCCTGCTAATTCCCCTGACACTAAGGGGCAATTTAACGTCTAACCTGCAGACTCTGCACAGTCACCCAAGGCCGGAATCGAACCCAGGTCCCTGGTGCTATGAGACAGCAGTGTTAACCATGGCTGACTTTACCAATCGTGTTGTCATGGAAGGAGGAGATCACAATGAGCAAGCCAGCAGACAATGTCCTCCACCAGCTTAAACAGACCACCTCTCTGCTCACATGGTTGAATGCCTTAAAGAGATTGATGAATGCAGCATTTACTGGTCTCTTTTGTTCATGGCATTTCCCTTGCAGTTGCCAGACTGAGAAGATCATGCTGGTTCTGAAACCATACTGGGATTTGGAAAAAGATAAGTTCAGCCAGGATCTGCAAAATGATATGTGTCACATAGGTAAACATTTCCCACAGTGCTCAGGTGGGAGCTGCAGTGAAAACTGTTACATTCGCTGTGGCTGCCCTTGTTCTTGTGCAGGATCACAATTTTTACATCTCACACATGCTGGGATACTGCCCTCTACCTCCAGCAGAGACAGAGCAGTTCTTGAAGGTGCAGCAGTAGTGTCCATGTTCTATGTTTGATGAGTTCAGGCTGTATAGCTGTGTATCTGGAGCTTTGCTTATGGCAAGCAAGTCAATAGCTTTGTGAAGTTCCTCCACTGTGGGTTTGATATTCAGTTCTGCCATGATAGACAGACTTTCTATGGTGTCTGGAGCTTCACCAGTGACAGTGTCCTCTCTAGAGTACAACTCAAGGTAATGTTCCACCCATTTCTCCAACTGTTTGTTGCAGTCAGTGATGACCTCCCTTGCCTAAGGGGGCGGCACAGTGACACACTGGTTAGCACTGCTGCCTCACAGCGCCAGGGACCTGGGTTCAATTCCAGCCTCAGGTCACTGTTTGTGTGGAGTTTGCACATTCTCCCTGTGTTTGCGTGAGTTTCCGCCAGGTGCTCCGGTTTCTTCCCATAGCCCAAAGATGTGCAGGTTAGGTTGATTGGCCATGCTAAAATTGGCCCTAGTGTCAGGGGAATTAGCAGGGTAAATATGTGGGAATGGGGCCTGGGTGGGATTGTGGTCAGTGCAGACTCGATGGGCCAAGTGGCCTCCTTCTGCACTGCAGGGATTCGATGATTCTAAGCTGTTTCCTTTGCTGATAGACCTGCTGCCGTTTTGATCCCTTCACACATGCCCCTGGCATTACCTCCATCGAGGACAGCCAGTAGTTATTGGTACACTCCTTAACAATCTGTTCGACTTCACTTCAAATTGCTCTGTGTATACAGGGTCTTTTCATTCAGATCTCTTCTAATTAATGAGACAACTTTTCTTCTTTCAATGAAATTTCAAGGGTTGCATTCTAACCTAAGTTCAAGGAGTCACTGTCCATTTTCATTTATCTTTCCCAGGCCATTGGGGGTGGCACAGTGACAGAGTGGTTAGCACTGCTGCCTCACAGTGCCAGGGACCCGGGTTCAATTCCTGCCTCGGCTGACTGTGTGTGTGGATTTTGCACATTCTCCCCAGGTCTGTGTGGGTTTACTCCGGGTGCTCCGGTTTCCTCCCACTGCCCAAAGATGTGTGGGTTAGGTTGATTGGCCATAGTAAATTACCCCTTAGTGTCAGGGGATTATGGGGTAGGGCCTTGGTGAGATTGTTGACAGTGCGGGCTCGATGGGCCAAATGGCCTCCTTCTGCACTGTAGGGATTCTAAAGCAGGACGGCCACGCCTCATGTTCCATGCCCATTCCTGCATTGTCATCCCCAAGTAGCTAAAGATCTTCTGACTTATGGATTCTGCTAATAACAATCTCAAGCTGCAGGAAGAGGTAAATGAACAGATGTTGCGTCTCTCCCACTTGCATGGAAGGGTGTCAGTGGAAGAGCAAAACAGTAGGGGTGATGGAAAGGTCACATAGGATCAGCCCACCTAATTTATGGCACTATAAGAAAAGGGTAGTTAAGTAGAGCAGCTGTGAAATTTTGATGCTGAAATATATAATTTGTTTATTTATTCATTCACAGCATGTGGGTGTTGC
Organism: Mustelus asterias; assembly: GCF_964213995.1. Classification (NCBI taxonomy): domain Eukaryota; kingdom Metazoa; phylum Chordata; class Chondrichthyes; order Carcharhiniformes; family Triakidae; genus Mustelus; species Mustelus asterias. Next base: position 94,617,918 of record NC_135804.1, read on the forward strand.
TGGAAAGGCCAATTTACATGCATTTCCTCTGGTCTCGCATACTAGATTTTCTGCTCAGAGTACAGTCACTTGTATATCAGATAGATAGGCTAAACACAGATTAGGGTGGTATTTTATGCCCTCCCCATGGTGGGTTTGGAAATGTGGAATATGTTTAATCAGGTGGAAGGTTGTTAGGCGGGGATGCTGCCACCTTCCCGCCTCCATCCCGATGAAGTCCATGGTAGGAAGGCTAGTGGATTGCTTGCTGTCAATTGAGTGCACTAAGTGGATAACTAATGCATACTTCAGGGCCTCATCTAGTTCAACAGTTACTTCAACAAGTAAACCTCCGCTGGGAAGTGGGGCCTTTTTTTCAAAAGCATGCACTGCCTGATTGAGGGAGCCGCATCACCCCCTGCCATTGCTGCCAAGTCCCCTACAACTCTCTCCCCCAGCGACTCTCACCCCATGACTACCTTCCTGCCATTAGTTACCTCTGGCCTGGGCTGCCCTACAATTCTGGGCTTCTGGTGGGTGTCATACCAGCTGCATCCACCAGCTCCCCAGTGGCAACGCTGAGCAAAAAAGCCGCCAGCCTTTGATTGGCCAGCAGCTCTTAGCCGGCCCCAGGGGCCCTGAGTCCATGGAAGGCCTACTGGTGACCTGTCAAGTGCCTGATTGGATTGTAATTTAACACTCTTCCCCAAAGGAGACCATGCAGGTTTCTTGCCAGTTCTCCAGTTGGCGACCAAGACCCCTGTCCCCTCCATAAAACTCTCCCCCCCCCCAGCCCCAGGTGACTGCTTTACTAAGCACTTCTGTTCTATCCACAAGACTTCAAGCCTTCATATCGCTTACTTCTTTAGTTATTCATCACACACCTGTTCTGACATCCCCATACGTTCACAGTACATTTAAGTCGACAGACATTGCATGGTAAATAAGGTTTGTGAGCTACAGGTGGAGATTGCCACCTGAGAATAGGATGCTGTGGCAAACTGGAGATCTGACTCAATAAAGGACGGGACTGGGTATTAAATATTCATGGATACAAGGTGTTCAGGAAAGATGGGGATGGAGAGAAATTAAGAGGGATGGCAGCAGTGATTAGGGAGGATATTGCTGTGTTGGAGAGGGAGCATGTCAGAGAGAAATCAAGGACAGAATCCATTCGGCTAAAACAAAGAAACATTAGAGGTACCATTACATTACAGAGCCTATTCTACAGGCCAACATGTGTGGAAATAAAATACTGGACAAAATTTGCAAAGAAATTACAGATAGTTGCAAAAACTATAGTTATAATAATAGGGGATTTTAATTATCATAATATAGACTGAAATGGCCTTAGTGTAAAGGGAGAGAGGTTAATGATTTTCTGAAATGTGTTCAGGAGAATTTTCTAACTCAGTATGTCTTTGTCAAAAGGAAGGAGGCAATGCTGGACCTGGTTCTGGGGAATGTTCAAATGGATTATGTGACAATAAGAGGACATTAGGGGACAGTGGTCATAATATCATAAGATTCAGGTTGGCCATGGAAAAGGACAAGGAGCGGTCCAGAGTGAAAATAATAATTGTCGGAGGAACAATTTCAATGAGGTAAGAGCAGAGTGAGTGAGCTGGAAATTGGAACCAAAGATTGGCAAGCTAAGCTGTAATTGAACAATGGACAGGCGTTAAAGAGGAGATGGTTCCGGTGCAGCCAAAGTGCAATCCCACAAAGGGGAAAGATAGGAAGCCAGAGCTCCCTGTATGATGAAAGAGTTAGAGAATACAATGAAACAGGCAAAGGTGTGTATGATGTCAGGTTGATGATACAAATTAGAACCGGGCTGGATAAAGAAATGCAGAGGCAAAATTTTAAAACATAAATGAAAAGCAGAGAGAGGGTATGAGGTAAGGCTGGCAGTGAAAATAAAAGGAATGGCGGAGCTGATTATGGACAATAAGAGAGATTTACGCATGGAGGCAGTGAGTATGCTGAGGTACTAAATGAGTACAAAAGCAGAAAATTCTGGAAAAACTCAGCATGATATAGACTTGAAAGACTAACTCTATTTTCTCTCTCCACAGATTTTGCCAGACCTGCTGTGTGCATGATATGGACATCAAACATTTGGTAGGATTCTCCGGCTTCCCTGCCATGTGTTTCTTGGCAACGGGAGGCGGCAAGCTGGTCACTTGTGGCAGGATTCTCTTTTTGGTTAGAACAAAGGAACATTAGAGTTACCACGAGGGGTACCATCCCACTGCTGTCAATGGCATTTCCCATTATAGTATAGAATTATAGAATCCCTACAGTATAGAAGGACATTACAGCCCATTGAGTCTGCACCGACAATCCCACCCAGGCCCGACCCCATAACACTATGGGTGGAATTTTATGGCCTCACTCATCCCAAAACTGTACGATCCTATCTGAGGTCAATGGACCTTCCCATGGTCCGCCCCTTGCCCACTCCAATTCCCATGGCAGGTGGGATGGTAAAATTTCGGCCTATGTATTTACCCTGCTAATCCTCCTTATGTGGATTGGCCATGCTAAATTTCCTCTAAGTGTCCAAAGATGTATGGGCGAGCTGGATTGGTCAAGGTAAAGGGCGGGGTTATGGGGATAGAGTGAGGAGCGGATGGGCCAGGATAAGATCATATTTCGGAGAGTCGGTGCAGACTCAATGGATCGAATGGTCTCCTTCCGCAATGTAGGGATCCTATGAATCTCTGAAGAAATATGGAAGCTTTTGATTTCTTCCTTTCTGCAGAGGAGAATGCAACCAATAAATGGTTAACATAACCATATCCTGAGAATTAATCTAACATAACAATATCAGGAGCAATTCTCCCAGTTGGCTGCGCTGCTTTAGCAGCGCAACAGGCCAGGTAACCTCAACAGAGGCCGTTTAGTGGGCTCCCCGCTGGGCGCCGCAGCCTCTGCCCGTCTCCGGCTCTGAGATTTTTGAAGTAAATCAGCACCGCGCTGGGTATCAGCGTGGAGCTGGTTAAATATTTAAATTTGAATTTCAATACAATTAGTGGGCCCGGGACTGAAGTTTCCGGGCCCACTTGCATCTCTCCCCACCCCCCCCCCCCCCCTCCCCACCCCCGCCAGGAGTGGTTCACTCCAGCGGGGTTTATAGCTGCTCCCCACTAACGGGGAACAGGCAGACCGAACAGAGGGGAAGCCGCCAGGAGGTCAGGGATAAAGGGGGTTGGGGGGGTGCCCCCTGGGCAGTGTCAGCCTGGACCCCAGCACTGCCCAAGGGGCAAACTAGCACTGCCCACCGGGCATCGGGCAGTGCCAAGGGGAAGGGGCCTACTGGGGCAGGACTTGTTGGGGGTGAGGGGGTGATCAGTGGAGGTGGGGGTGTCCTGCTGCCACTCTGCCAGAGGATCGCGGGCAGAAGTAAGGAAGGGGATGATTGGGACTGACCATCTGGGTGGGGGGGAAGGGCCGGGGCTGCCGGGGTGGTGCGGGGGGGGAGAGTGAGGGGTTTGGTGGTTGAGGAGAATAGGGCTAGCCTGGGGGGGGGGGGTTGGGGAACAGCTAGCCTAGGGGGGGGGGTTGGGGAACAACAAGGCTTGCCCAGTGAGGTCCGGGAGGCCAGCAATTGAGAGTGGAGGACGTTGGGGGGCGGGGGCAGCACAATGCTGCCGGCCTCCTACTCGGGGAACTCTGCAGTGCTCAGAGTGTGGGAGATTCATTCTGAAAATCACACAAAATAAATCGGCGGGAGTTACTCCAGATTTCATGCGAATTCGGCGCTTAGAATTTTTTTGGGAGAATCGCCCCCAACATAAGCAGCCCCTTTAATATCTTAAAATGCTTTAGGACACTTCACGGAAGTATTATAAAAATAAATGACACTGAGCCAGATCAGAAAATATTAGGTCGGATAACCTGAAGCTTGGATCATGGATCTTGAAGGAAGGAAGCAAGTTAGAGAGGTGGAAAGGTTTAAATAGGGAATTCCATATCACAGGACCTGGGCTGCTGAAGGCATAGCCTCCAATGGTGGAGCAAGCGAAATTGGGGATGTTCGGGAAGCTGGAGGAAATTACAAAGCTAGGGAGGGGCCAGGCCATGCAGGGATTTGAAAACCAGATTGAACATTTTAAAATCAGGTTGTTACTTGACCGGGAGTCAGTTCAGTGAGCACAGTGGTGATGGGTAATCGGTGAATGGGTCTTGATTAGAGCTAGGAAACGGACAGCAGATTTTGTATGACCTCAGATTTACAGCTAGTAGAATATGGGAGACCAGCCAGGAGCTCACTGGAATAGTCGAGTCTAGAGGTAACAAAGGCTTAAGTGAGAATTTTGGCAGTAAATGAGCTGAGGCAGGGACAAAATCAGGCATTGTTATGAAAGTGAAAATTGGCAGCCTCAGTGATGGCACAAATAGATGGTCAGAAGTTCATCTCGCGGACAGATATGACACCGAGATTGTGAACAGTCTGTTGAGTCTCTGACAGTTGCCAGGGAGCAGGATAGTGTTGTTATTTCAGCAAGAGCTTGGAACAAGATCTGAAAATCGTGGCTTACCAATATTTAGTTGGAAGACATTTTTGCCCAGCCAGTGCTGAATGCCAGATAAGCAGTCTGATAATTTGGAGATAGCGGTGGAGTCACGAAAGGTGGTGGTGAGGTAGAGCTGGGTGCTGCCAGTATACAAGTGAAAGCTAACACTGTGCTTGTAGATGATGTTGCCTAGAGGCAGCATGTAGATGTATCAGGGGGTGGGAGCCAAGGATGGATCATTAGGGGACTCCAGTGCTAATGGTGCGGGAAGGAGGAGAAGCCATTGCAAGTGAGGCTCTGTGTGATAGATAAGGATGAAAACGGATAAGAGCAATCCCACCTGAGACAACATTGGAAAGGTAAGGAGTCACCCATGTTAAGGGATGAGGAGGGATAGTTTACCTTTGTCACGGTGACATTGAATATCATTTGCACCTTCCCAAAATATTTTTCGGCACTTAGACAGGCATGGAAATCTGATTGGAGGGATTTAAACATGGAATTCCAGTAAAGGTGAACATGGATTTGGAGGCAACAACCTTTTCAAGCACTTTGGAGATGAAAGGAAGATTGGAGATGGGAAGTAGTTTGCAAAGATAGTGGGGATCAGGGTTGGTTACTTGAGGAGAAGGATGAATCTACTGATTTAAAGGAGAGAGGAACAAGACCTGAAGAGTGAAAATTATTAACAATACCAGCTAACGTGGGGCAGCGGGGGTGGGTGGGGAGGGGGTGGGGTGATTGGGTGGTTGATTAATCAACAGCTTTGTTGGAATACGGTTGAAAGAGCAGGATGTGAATCTCACAAAATCATTGAATCCCTACAGTGCAGAAGGAGGCCATTTGACCCATCGAGTCTGCACTGACAACAATCCCACTCGGGTCCTATCCCCGTAATCCCACATATTTACCCTGCTAATCTCCCTGACACTAAGGGGCAATTTATCATGGCCAATCACCCTAACCCACACAACTTTGGAATGTGGGAGGAAACTGGAGCACCCGGAGGAAAGCCACGCAGACACGAGGAGAATGTGCAAACTCCACACAGACACATGCACAAGTGAACTCAGATAAGACGAGAGGGGAGAAAGAAGAGATACCCAGAGAAAGATGTGAATTCAGAGCTAGACCGGTGGGCACTTTAGAGGAAGTTTGGCTCAGTGGCCTAGGGGGAGATGCAGCAGAGGTAACTGATCAGATAGTCTTAAACTTAGAGATAAAGTCTATGAATTTCTCACACTTTGAAGATGAGAGAAGGTTTTCAGTAAAGAAAAGAATCTGGAGTTTATTTTTGCATTCCAGGATGATGTGGGGATAGTGAACAGTTTTAGCAAATGGGAGCAGGTTTTGATAGTGCTTTATGTGATCCAGCTGGATCTGGTTGTTGTAGATAAATCATTTTCCATCACCTAATTTCAAGTCTGCGTCCCTTGGACTTAAGGGATTGGAGGTCAAGGGGGAATGGCCAGGGTGAGAGGGGAATGTTTTTTCTGGGGACTGATGTATGAACGGTGGAGGGAAAAGTATGAAGAAAATCAACAGCTTCAGAAATGCTGTGGCAAATGGCACTTTGCGGATGAAAATGGCAGCTATTAGCAACCTAACTATCCCACAAACCATAATAAAATAGATAACCAGCTAATCTATTTTTTAGGTCATTAGTTAATGTTGATTAGGACACTATAGGTACTCCCTGATCTACTTGGAATTATGTAGTCGGACATTTTGCACCCTCCTTCAGCACCAGAATTGGCGGATGGTGTGTTTTTGTTTAGTGTTTCCTCTGGAGAACAGCTATCCAACCTTCACCCTGCACAATGCCTCATCACCACCCCCCCCCCGCCTCACCCCACATCTCTCCATGCTCTATCCATGCCAACCCATGCCACATCAGGCTCCCAACATTCTCTTTGATCCCTCATACTCTGCATATCAACCTATCTCCTTTACCACCCTCATGGCTCCTTATAATCCTATGCCAACTTAGTACCAACTCATACCAAACCATGGCCATCCATTTGCTACCTTTTGCCTGTATGCTTCCCATGCTACCTCATAAATAAAGCTGCATTTTAAGATGCGCAGCTACCTCCATGAACTGTGTGAAGTATAACCCGCTTTACTTCCGCTCCAACCCACCACCCACCAGATACTCAGCTAATGTTCTGGGGACCCGGGTTCGAATTCCGCCACAGCAAGTGGTGGAATCAGAATTCAATAAAACAAGTCTGGAATTAATGATCTACAGATGACCATGAAACTATTGTGGATTGTCGGAAAACCCATCTGGTTCACGAATGTCCTTTAGGAAAGGAAATCTGCCGTCCTCACCCAGTCTGGCCTACATTTAACTTCAGACCCACAGCAATGTGGTTGACTCTCAATTGCCCTCTGACAAGGGCAACAGGGGATGGGCAATAAATGCTGGCCAGCCAGCAACATCCATGTCCCATGAATGAATAAAAATAAATTAAAACCCTCACATCGACCATTAACCCCCCAAATCCCCCAGCGAGAATGCTGAGTGCGAGGGGCCTTCCACAATCAGGTCTCCAGCTTAGCCAAGATTCAGGCCAAATTAGGGAATTTAATTTTAAAAAGTATAATAATCATGGGGGATTTCAACTACCCTGACGTTAATTGGACAGAAGATATATGTAAAGGAAATAAGGGAGTGGAAATCCTATGATGTCTACAGAAAGCTTTTTTAACATAATATGTAAAAGTCCCAACAAGGAAAGATTCACCATTGAATCTGGTGGGGAATGAAGCAGAAAAGCAATGTTGAAGTAGGGCAACGTCGAAGCAATAGTGGTCTTAATATAATATGTTTCAATAAAATGATGGAGAAGGATATAAGCATGATCAAAACCAGATTAATAGATTAGTGAAAAATTGCTTTTGAGGACTGGGAGTAAAACTTGGGAAAATAAAATGAACAATAATATTAGCAATGTGGTGGAACAACCGGGGGAAAGATTTAAACTGGTTTTCAAAAGAGAGCAGAAGTATCTTCCGCTAAAAGGAAAGGACAACTAAACACTTGAGAGACACCAGGGATGAATTAAGACATATGGGACCATTTCAGGGTTAGGAAAGAGACGCATATTCAATACAGTGACCGCAAAGGATTGCATTATAAGGGCAAATCCAAAGAGATTACAAGATAAGTAAAAAAATATTAAGAAGGCAAAGAGAAACCATGAAACTAAATTGTCAAGGAGCATAAAACAAAATAGCAACATATATTACAAGTGCATCAATAAAACAAAGGGGGGGATGTGATGGGAATAAGGCCATTTAGGGATAGACAGGATAATACAGCAGGGATCTGATAGAGGTATGCAAAATTATTAAAAATTATTAAATAATTATTAAAAATTAAATCTAATGGGGTAGATTGTAAGAATAGAAAGATGGCAGAAATATTGAACAATTATTTTGATTTGGTGTTTATCAGGGAGATGGAACAGGTTGATGTAATATGGAATGATGAGATGAGCAGAAAGGGGATGTATTGAATAAACTAATCAAAATCAAAGAAGATAAAGATCTTGGTCCAGATGGGTTGTATCCACGCATTTTAAAAGAATCCAAGCAGTCATTACTGCACATTTTTAATAATTCAGTACAAAAAGGTGTAGTGCCAGAGGACAGGCTGATAGCTAATGTAATGCCTATATTACAAGAAGTGGGACAGAACATGCCCAGGAAATTTCAAGACCAGACAGTTTAACAGCTAATAGTGGTAGGAAGACTAATGGGATCCCTACTAGAGGACAGAATGGAAGAACATCTAGAAATGAAAAAATCTAGGAATGAATAGTCAGCATTGATTTCTGAAAGGGTAAGTCTTACCTGATGATTTTTTTTGAGGAGGTTTTTGAGGAGGACTTCAGTAAAACCTTTGACAAGGTCCCACCTTGAAGTCTGGTCCAAAAGGTTCCAAGACAAATTGGACTGGAAATTGGCTTGTTAATAGGGGGCAAAGTGTGATGGTGGAATGTTGCTTTTGTGATTGGGAGACTGTGACCAGTGGTGTACCACGGGGATCTGTACTGGGACGCTTGCTGTTTGTTGTATACATTGACAATTTGGATGTGAATGCAGAAGGTATAATTAATAAGGTTGCAAATGATAGTGAAGAGGATAGTCTTAGGCTGCAGACTGATAGTGATCAGCTGGTAAATTGAGCAGAGCAATGGCAGGTGGGATTTAATCCTGATAAGTGTGAGGTGATGTATTTTGAGAGGTCTAATCAGGGTAGAGTATACACAATGAATGGTAGGTTCCCAGGGAGTATTGTGGAACAAAGGGACCTTGGTGTGTAAGTCCATAGATTCTTGAAAGTGGCAGCACAGGTGGATAGGGTGGTAAAGAAGATATATGGAATGCTTGCCATCATTACTCAGGACATAGAATATAGAAACAGGGAGGTCTTGGTACAACTTTATAAAAATTTATTAGGCCACAGATGAAGTATTGTGTGCAGTTCTGATCGCCACACTATCGGAAGAACGTGATTGTATTGGAAAGGGTACGGAGGAGATTCACAAGGATGTTGCCTGGGATGGAAAGTTTCAGCTATGAGGAGACATTGGGTAGACTGAGTTTGTTTCCCCTGGCACAGAGGAGGCTGAGGAGCAGATCTGATAGAGGTATGCAAAATTATTAAAGGCATAGATAGGGTAGATTGCAAGAATTTTTTCCCCATGACACATGTGTCTAAGACCAGAGGGCATAGGTTTAAGATGAAGAGCAAGTGGTTTAGAAAGGATCTGAGGAAATAAAATTCACCCAGAGGGTGATGGAACATGCTGCCTGAGAGGGTGAGGGAGGCTGGTACTCTTGCAACTTCTAAGAAGCACCTGGATAAGCACTTTAATTGCCAAGGCACGGTAGGATATGGTCCAAATGTTGGTAAATGTAATTAGTATAGATTGGTATTTGATAGTCAACAAAGGCATGCAGAGCCGAGGAGCTGTATGACTCTATGCTCTATATCTGAATGAGCAGACAATGGTAAGGCAGTTGATGTGATTTAGCTGGATTTTTGAAGAGCCTTCAGTAAGCCTTCCCATAAGAAATGAATTACTAAGGTCAGTGAATGTAGAGTCATGGAACAAGTGGCAGGATGATTTGCTAGTGGACTTTAGGACAAAAAGCAGATAATGGTAGTAAACGGTAGTTATTCAGAGTGGTAGAAGGTGGGAAGAGGTGTTTCACAAGGATCAGTGATCAAAACTCCACTCGCTGCTGCTCACAATTTACATTAACGATTTGGACTTTGGAATCAAATACACAATTTCCAAATGCATAGATGACACCAAGTTAGCAGGGTGGATATTGTAGCCAATACTGATGGGAGCTGCAACAAATTACAGGAGGACATTAATAAACTTACAGAATGGACAAATAGTTGGCAAATAATGTTCAACATAAACAAACGTGAGGTAGTACATTCTAGTAGGAAGAATAGGGAATTGAAATGCGCAAGTCTAGATAGGATAGAGGAACAAAGGGATCTCAGAATGCGAATACACCAATCAGTAAAAGGTGTGTTATAATTTAGCAAGGCCATAAAAACACAAACCAAGCATTAGGTACTATTTATGGAGGGATAGAATTAAAAACTAGGGAAGCTATACTAAACCTGTATCAAATCTTGGTTAGACCATCCTTAGAGTACTGCATGCATTTCTGGTTGCCATATTATATGTGGAGGATAAGAAGGCACTGGTGTGAATGCAGGGAAGCTTTACAAGGCTGATACCAGAAATGTGAGGGTATAGATATCAGGAAAGGATTGACAACTGGGGTTCTTCTCTTGAGAAAAGGCTGAGGGGTGGCCTAATGGAGAGATTTAAAATAATGAAAGGTTTTGATAGAACGTGTACCAAGAAAATGTTTTCTCTTATGGAATGAGCATAATTAGAAGCCATCAATACCTGATAGTCACCAAGAAATCCAATAGGGAATTCAGAAGAAATTTCTTCAGCCAAAGATTGGTGAAAATAGGGAACTTGCTGCCACAGTAAGTGGTTGAAGTCAATAGTACAGATGTACTGGAAAATTAGGTTGGGAAATTTCTTTCATAATTCCTGAAGGTGATCAAAATATGCTCCACTCATTCCGAATGGTCTCATTTTCTCTAGTGCTAGAGACAGTGATGTATGCTATGTGTTCTCAGTATATAAATGGTGACCAGGAGTTACATCACCTTTTATGTGCTGTGATATCAGTTACTCGCAGAAACACATGCAGCTCCCTTTTCAATGTTTGCAATTAATTCAAAATCACTGCATGAGCCTGCAATTTGTTCCAAAAAGCCTCTGCAAAAAAAACCTTCCTAATATCCAACCTAGTTCTATTCTTGTGTAATGTATATTCATGCCCCTGGTTCTCTCTATCAATAACAATTGAAACGTAATCCTTCATCTATGTAGCCATTCAAAGTATTGTAAAATAGGTGCAATGTAATGCGTCTGCACTAAATCTATCTTACATATTAAGATAGTCTTTGCCTGACAGTAACAAAGACTGCAAACCACGTTAAATTATCTAAACTTGCCTGAACAATATTTGTTTTTGCAGCTTGCAGCACAACCCCCAGATGTCAATATTAATCCAGCTTGTACTGTTCTTAGTGATAAGAAATTTGAATCAATGGCCAAATTCAGACTACATTTCGATTGCAATGATATAAAGTGATAATTGAATGAACAGGTTGTTTTAAACTATTAAGTACTCTGATACACAGTATTTTAGGTTTTCAAGTTGTTAGTTTAGGACTATAAAGCATTGAGACCCCTCTATTTGAATTTCAGGGGAAATTTTAGTCCCACAAACTTCTAAATTAAAATTGGTCCCCACCACATCCAGCACCCAATAACAAATATCACAAACCCTTGAAACCACTGTGAAATTGACAGCAGAGATCAGGGAGACTGGGTTGTCAATCACACAATGTTTTCTCTGGAAAATAGGTGTTTTCTCTAACGGATATCTGGGCTCTCAACCAAACTTGGGTAAGTGCCCAGTCAACCGTTAGACTGCTGAAACACCTATACTCCAGAGGACACATTGTGTGATTGACAACTCAGGCTCCCTGATCTCTCCTGTCAATTTCACAATGGTTTCAAGCATTTGTGGTATTTATTATTGACACTTTAAAAGGTCTGGATGAGTGAATCTTTTGTTAGCTTGCAGTGAAATGACCTATTTTTTAACATGGGAGAAATTTATGAAAAAAGTGCCTCTTTCAAAGTTTTTTTTTATACTTATCACTATATATGATGGGCAGGATTTTTCTGCCCCTTTCCTCTCCCCTATCACTATGGTGTGTTTATCAGTGGCAGAAGGTGACCTGCCATTGGCCAGGGGCAGGATCTTGTGGTCCCACTGCTGTCAACGGGATTATGGGATTTCCCATTGAAACCTGCCCTGGGGGGGGGGGGGGTTGGTGTGGGGGGGGAGGTTGGTGTGGGGGGGGAGGTTGGTGTGGGGGGCGGGGGGGGCTGCGGGGGGAGGGTGCGGGGGGAGTGTATAGTCGCTGGGACCAGAAGACCTTGCCAGTGTGAACAGCTGGAAGATCTTGCCCTATGGGGTTATTTGGTCCTCGAGCGTGGTACATTGGATCAATGAATATGAAAATGCCATAACTAGGCATAAGGGGCATAAAGGTCATAGGAGATGGGTGGAAGGACAGGACTTGGCATGGGAACACAAAGGACCATAGTGGGTAGGGAGAAGGGCAGAGCTTGACAAGGGGGAATGAGGGAACATAGTGGGTGGGTGGAAGAGCAGAGCTTGGCATAGGGGTAATGAGGGCAATAGGACATCGGTGGTATGGCAGAGCTTGGCATAGGAGAATGAGGAAGACTATTTGAACTTACCTTTTAAAAGATCCCGTCATGCAGACTGACTCCTCTTAGGGTTCATGATTTTCACAGTAACTTCATTGCAATGTTAATGTAAGCCTATTTGTGGCAATAATAAATAAACTGAAAAACCTGGCCTGACTCCATGAAAATTGCAGAGGAGAACATGCCGACCTCTGCAATGGAGCTGGCCAGGTACCATCCCATGCCCTTTAAAGGCAGTTCTGAAAATCAGGCAGCCTGGGAATTGGATCAGAATACCAGAAGTGGGATGCACCCACCATTTTTAAAGGGCCCCAGAGTCAACACGACTCATTGAGAATCCAGGCCGCTAATTCCGTTTCACTTTCCAGCTATTACTAGATGTGCTGAGTGTTGCTCGCATTTTCTGCTTTTATTTCAGATTTCCAGTAACTGCAATACTTTGCTTTTGTCTTTATTCTATGATCATATGAGGGATGGTTTAAATTAAAGTTTTGACTCCCAGTGCCTCGCTCCCCTTCAGTATCATAGAATATTTGGTCTGTACTCTGGATGAAAAATGTCAAAGGTGCCCAGACGTTTCTGTGTTGTTCTGATATTAAAATATGCTATGCTTCCAGAAACTCACATAAATAAGCAGATCTGTCCTCCTGGATGAGCACACACTGTTCCCCCTGCAGAGTCTAATGTGTATTTCAAAATAACAAATGCTATATCACTTAAGCACTCCTCATAAAACACTGATTATCATTTATTGCAGCAGAACATTAATATAATCTATGTCATATTTTATCGCACTCAGCTAGAATGCCTGGAAAACATTAAGATATAATTTGAACCTTTGAGTGAGGAATGCAGCATGGCATCTCACTTATTAATTCTGTGAGAACAGAACAAGCAATTTTTCAGTATCCCTGAAAACAATTGACCATTTAGAATGTTTCCATTATGAACAAAATTGTGCAATAAATATAGAAATCACCTGCAAGTCTATGGGCGGGATCTTCTGGCCACGTTCGCCTCAAAGCTGGAAAGTCCCACCTGAGGTCAACGGACCTTTGGATAGTCCGTCCCCGCCTGCTACAATTCCCGTGGCAGACGGCATGGGAAGATTCCGCTCTATATGTTATTTTTTATAATGTTTTCTATTTTGTGCCAATTTCCCCTCGTGGCTGGTGCTTATCACTGTGCAGCCTCCTTTTACTCGGGTATCAAACAATCTGAAGTGTGGATCCTCCCACGTTTCTACCTGGGTACTTCATGTACAGCGTGCTAAAAGCCTAATGGAAGGAATATGAGACCCCAAGATCCACTAAATATGTCAATTTCCTCCTCCCCAACTTCAAATAAATCATTGCTTCTACATAATGGATGAAGATGTGAGGAAACATAACTTTCTGAAGAAAAAAAGCCATTGAATTCCCACAAGTTTAATCCACAAAATCTCTACTTGAGCAGCATCATGCATGGTAATGTTATATGGACATCATTTATCCCTTATAGCAACTTTCTCCCTCTTGCAATAACATTTCTTTCCGTCAATCAATAAGTGAAGAATTAGATATTTCATATCATAAACATTGAATGTATATTTCAGTTCATAGGAGCAAGGCCATATGTTGTCTATGGTCATCAAGCCTGCTTGGTCCAGTAGAAAATGTTGCATTATACAGTAGAGATAGGAACATTCTTCCAGTTTTCTGCTTTTTGATTCATGTGAAGATACCTGCTTTGATTTCCTGGCTAAACTGAATTAGCCGATCTTGTTTAGTACTTTGTAAGGCCTGGGAAGAGAAAATTAGTCAGAGTTCCAGCTCCCAGTTACTATCCAATGATCCTGTTGCAAAAACATGTTATGTTGGATGAGTTCAGGTGATGTTGTTGATATTCTTCTGACACTCGCTGTCAAGGCTCAGACATGGTTACTTTGCAAAATTACAGCAACCTTAGCCCATCAGGAAAAAAAGGGCCGGAGGAGGGAAAAATTGGAAAAAGGACAGACTTGCATTTTTACAGCACTTTGCACAACCACCAGACCTCTCAAAGCAGCACCTAGAGGACAGTGCAAGAGGAGGATGCCAGAAGAGACAGCCAGCCAGGAAATTGCAGGAGAAAGACACCGGAACACCAGGACAGACCAGGAGTCCCAGGCTAGCCACACGAACCCCCACCAACTATTGCAAGGTCTGCAAGACATAACAGGCTACAAGATGAAGGCATGTAAAATCGCCAGCACCAATGCACCCCTCCTAGATGAGCTAAATGCATTCTATGTCCGTTTTGAGCAAGAGGTCAGTGAGAGCACGCCGTCCACACCAGGAGCCTCAGATGAACCTGCATCCAAGATCACCACTGCAGATGTCGGAGCAGCCTTCTCATCAACCCACGGAAAGCGAGTGGCCCAGATGGGGTACCCGGATGATCCTGCATGGACCAGCTGGCGGGGATATTTGCAGACATCTTCAACCTCTCTTTACAACAATCTGAGGTCCCCATCTCCTTCAAGAAGACAACCATCACCTTGGTACCAAAGAAAGGCCAGGTGTGCCTTAATGACTATCGTCCAGTGGCTCTGACACCCATCATTATGAAGTGCTTCGAAAGGTTAATCATGGCACGAATTAATTCCAGCCTTCCAGATTGCCTGGATCTACAGTTCACCTACCGCTGCAACAGGTCCACAGCAGACATCCTCTCCCTGGCCCTGCATTCAACCCTGGAACGCCTAGATGACAAAGAGTCCTATGTCAGACTCATATTTATTGACTACAGCTCAGCCTTCAACACCATTATTTCTACAAAACTCACCTCCAAACTCCGTCACCTGGGGTTCGGCTCCTCCCTCTATGACTTGATCCCGAACTTCCTAACACACAGACCGCAATCAGTAAGGATAGGCAACAACACCTGTTCCATGATCATCCTCAACACCGGTACCCCATAAGGCTGTGTTCTCAGCCTCTCACCAATGACTGTGTGGCCAAATTCCCCTCCAACTCAATTTTCAAGTTTGCAGGTGACACCACCATGGTGGGTCGGGTCTCAAACGATGATGAGACGGAGTACAGGAAAGAGATAGAGAATCTGGCGAACTGGTGCAATGACAATAATCTCTTCCTCAATGTCAACAAAATGAAGCGGATAGTCATCAACTTAAGAATGCATAGTGGAGAACATGTCCCTGTCTACATCAACAGGGACGAAGTAGAAATGGTCGAGAGCTTCAGGTTTTTAGGTTTCCAAATCACCAACAACCTGTCCTGGTCCCTCCTTGCCAACACTATAGTTAAGAAAACCAAGCAACGCCTCTAGTTTCTCGGAAGACTAAGGCAATTTGACATGTCCACTATGAGTCTCACCAACGTTTACAGATGCACCATAGCAAGCATTCTTTCTGGTTGTATCACAGCTTGACATGGCTCCTGCTCTGTCCAAGACTGCAAGAAACTACAAAGAGTCATGAATGAAGCCCAGTCCATCACCCAAGCCAGCCTCCCACACATTGACTCTGTCTACACTTTCCGCTGCCTCAGAAAAGCAGCCAGCTTAATTAAAGACCCCATGCACCCCTGACATACTATCTTCCACCTTCTTCCATCGGGAAAAGGATACAAAAGTCTGAGGACACATACCAACCAACTCAAGAACAGCTTCTTCCCTGCTGCCGTCAGACTTTTGAATGGACCTACCTTGCATTAAGTTGATCTTTCTCTACACCCTAGCTATGACTGTAACACTACACTCTGCACTGTCTCTTTTCCTTTTCTATGAACAGTATACTTTGTCTGTATAGCGCTCAAGAAACAATACTTTTCACTGTATAGCAAAACGTGTGGCAATAATAAATCAAATCAAAATCAAATCAGACAGTTAGCATCACTGAGAGGAGATTGCAGGGGAAGGACACCAAGGCACTAGGACAGACAGTTAGCAACACCTACAGGAGATTGCGGGAGAAGGACACCAGGACAGACAGCAGCACCGAGGGGAGATTTCAGGAGGACACCAGGACAGACAGACAGCAGCACCTAGAGGAGATTGCGAGAGGAGATTGAAAACAGCAGTGAGAAATCTGAGTGCTAGCTTGGAGTTTAGAGCTTCTGAGGTGACATCAAGATTTAAAAAGTGATGCGGGGCAAGTAGAAGTGGCTGATTAGGTGAGTATGGTCAGTTAAGTATTTACTGCTTTTATTGCTATAGTTTGTAAGATCTTTATTTTGTGGTTTATAGTTTGTAAGAGTTATTTTCTGTACTAATGAGGACCAGGTATGAAGGGCTCTACAGTTTGGGGGGTCTATATATAATCTCCATTTTTTTGTTGTAATAATAATTGATATTATTTGATTTTAAGTATCTTCCAAAATGTTTAATTTAAAGGGGTAAGTCATGGCAGGAGAGCTCAATGCAGTGGTGTGCTTCTCCTGCTTCACGTGGGAAGCTGGGAACATTTCCAGTGCCCAGGAGCAGCACGTGTGCAGGAAGCTTGGATTTCAGAGCTAGAGCAGTGGATGGGGACACTGTGGAGCATCTGCATGTGGAGAATATAATAGATAGCATGTAAGCAGAACAATTGGTACACATGAGTACAAACAATATAGGTAAAAAAGGATGAGGTCCTAAATGCAGAATATTTGGAGTTAGGAAGTAATTTGAAACTAGGACCTCGAAGGTAGTGATCTCAGGATTGCTACCAGTGTCACATGCTGGTCAAAGCAGAAATAGCAGAATTGATTAGATTAATGTATGGCTCAAGAGATGGTGCGATGGGGAGAGTTTCAGATTCCTAGGACATTAGGACTGGGTTTGTGGGAGGTGGGACCAGTACAAACATGATGGGATGCACCTGAGCAGGATCAGGACTAATGTCCTAGGGGGAATATTTGGTAGAGTAGTTGGGGAAAAATAAAACTAAAATGTCAGGGATGGAAACCAATGCAAGGAATCGGAGGGGGAGGAGGGGGGGGGGATTAGAAAAGTGACAGGCAGGAAAGCCAAGGGCCAGAATCAAACAGTGAAAAATAATGGGAATGGGGCAAGTATTGTTAAAAAGACAAGCTTTAAGGCTTTGTGCCTTAATGCGCAGAGCATTCGCAATAAAGTAGGTGAATTAATTGTGCAAATAGATGTAAATGGGTATGATATAGTTGGGATTACAGAGACATGGCTACAAGGTGACCAGGAATGTGAACTAAACATTCAGGGATATTCGGTATTTAGGAAAGATCGACAAAAAGGAAAAGGCAGTGGAGTTGCATTGTTGGTTAAAGAGAAAGTTAACATAATAGTGGGCAAGGATATTAGCTCCAACAATGTGGCATCTGTATGGGTAGAGCTGACAAACACCAAGGGGCAAAAACAAAATGGAGATTATATATGAACCCCCTGTGGTGAACCATAGATGGTTACCACTATGGGTACTTGTATATATGTTACTCTGCTGTTGGGGTTAGGGTTGTTGGGTGTTCCACCTGTTATTACTGTTTATGTGGTACACTCCGTTTGGCTCCGCCCAGGACTCCGCCTTCTTACAGGAGTATAAAGGTCACTGCTACTTCCTAGTAGTCTTTAAGTCTGGGATAATATTGTTGAGTAGTGTGCTCCTATTTGTAGTGAATAAAGGCCTTTATTCACGGGTACGTTCTAGCCTCCCGTGTGAATCAATCGCGCATCACCCCCCAAACTGCAGTGGTGATGTTGGGGATGGCATTAAAAAAGAAATTAGTGATGCATGCAATAAAGGAACATCTGTAATTATGGGTGACTTTAATCTGCATGTAGACTAGGCAAATTAAATTAGTAAAGGGCAGGAAGTAATTTACAATCTAGTTGTCTGAGGCCTTTTGGGGATGAGGGATCATAATATGATAGAAATCTTTATCAAGATGGAGTGTGATTTACGAGGGTCCTGAATCTAAATACAGGAAACTACGATGCTATGAGGCATGAATTAGCTATGATGGATTGGGGAATGTTACTTAAAGGGATGACGGTGGATAGGCAATAGCAAACATTCAAAGAGAACATGGATGAACAGCAACAATTGTTCATTCCTGTCTGGTGAAAAGGGAAAAGATAGTCAAATCATGGGTTACAAGCGAAATTAGAGATAGCATTAGATCCAATGAAGAGGCATACAAATTGGCCAGAAGAAAAGAATAAACCTAGGGATAGGGAGCAGTTTAGAATTCAACAAAGGATGACCAAGGAATTGGAGGACAAAGAAGGAGAAACAGAGTATAAGAGTAAGCTTGCAGGGCACATAAAAATTGACTGTAAAAGTTTTTAACAATAAAGTTTATTTATTAACCACAAGTAAGGTTACATTAACACTGCAATGAAGTTACTGTGAAACTCCCCTAGTTACCACACTCTGGTGCCTGTTTAGGTCAATGCGCCTAACCAGCATGTCTTTCAGAATGTGGGAGGAAACCGGAGCACCCAGAGGAAACCCACAAAGACACAGGGAGAACGTGTAAACTCCACACAGACACTGACCCAAGCCAGGAATCGAACCCAGGTCCCTGGTGCTTTGAGACAGCAATGCTAACCACTGTGCCACAATGCCACCATGGTATGAGAAGAGAAAAGGATTGGTGAAGACAAATGTAGGTTCCTTACAGTAAGAAACAGGGGAATTCATAGTGTGGAACAAAGAAAGCAAAGAAAACAACATTATGGAGGCAATGACCAGGTAGTATTATCTCCAAACTTTTAATCCAGAAACTCAGCTAATGTTCTGGGTACCCAGGTTTGAATCCTGCCATGGCAGGTGGTGGAACTTGAATTCAATAAAAAATATCTGGAATTAAGAATCTACTGATGACCATGAAACATTGCCGATTATCGGAAAAACCCATCTGGTTCACAAATGTCCTTTAGGGAAGGGAATCTGCCATCCTTACCTGGTCTGGCCTACATGTGACTCCAGATCCACAGCAATGTTGTTGACTCTCAACTGACCTCTGAAATGGCCCAGCAAGCCACCCTGTTCAAGAGCAACGAGGAATGGGAAATAAATGCTGGCCAGCGGTACCCAGATTCCACAAATGAATTAAAATAAAGGGCTGACCAACTAAATACATACTTTAGTTCTGTCTCCACAAAGGAGGACACAAATAACATACCAGAAGTATTAGGGAACACTGATTTAGTGAGAGGACAAAGAAATAGACAATTTGCCAAAAATGTTTTGGATTGGGGAAGAGCAGATTTTAGTAAAATAAGGTAGGATCTGTTCAAGGTAGACTAGGAATAACTACTTGTGGGGAAATCTACAGAAGATCAGTGGGGGCATTCAAAAAGAAAATAGGGAGGGTACAGGCACAACAGGTTCCCTCTAGGGTGATAGAAAGCAGTAACAAGTCCAGAGAAACATGGACGGCCAGAGATATTCAGGATAGGATGAGAAGGAAAAGAGAGGCAGATAACAAGTACAAGGGGAGCAAATCAGCGGAACCATCAGTGGAGTACAAAAAGTGCAAAGTGAAGTTTAAGAAAGCAATTAGGAATGCAAAGGGGGGATACGAGAAAGCTCTGGCTGATAAAAGCAGGGAAAATCCCAAGATATTCTGTAAGTATATCAATGGGAAGAGGATAACCAGGGAAAGAGTAGGGCCCATTAAGGACCATCTGTGGGTGGAGCCAGAGGACATTGGTATTGACAAGTGTTGACCGAATATTTCACATCTGTCTTCACCCAAGAGAATGGGAATAAACATAGAACATAGAACATAGAACATTACAGCGCAGAACAGGCCCTTCGGCCCACGATGTTGCACCGACCAGTTAAAAAAAAAACTGTGACCCTCCAACCTAAACCAATTTCTTTTCGTCCATGAACCTATCTACGGATCTCTTAAACGCCCCCAAACTAGGCGCATTTACTACTGATGCTGGCAGGGCATTCCAATCCCTCACCACCCTCTGGGTAAAGAACCTACCCCTGACATCGGTTCTATAACTACCCCCCTCAATTTAAAGCCATGCCCCCTCGTGCTGGATTTCTCCATCAGAGGAAAAAGGCTATCACTATCCACCCTATCTAAACCTCTAATCATCTTATATGTTTCAATAAGATCCCCTCTTAGCCGCCGCCTTTCCAGCGAAAACAATCCCAAATCCCTCAGCCTCTCCTCATAGGATCTCCCCTCCATACCAGGCAACATCCTGGTAAACCTGCTCTGCACCCTCTCCAAAGCCTCCACATCCTTCCTGTAATGTGGGGACCAGAACTGCACACAGTACTCCAAGTGCGGCCGCACCAGAGTTGTGTACAGTTGCAACATAACGCTACGACTCCTAAATTCAATCCCCCTACCAATAAACGCCAAGACACCATATGCCTTCTTAACAACCTTATCTACTTGATTCCCAACTTTCAGGGATCTATGCACACATACACCTAGATCCCTCTGCTCCTCCACACTATTCAAAGTCCTCCCGTTAGCCCTATACTCAACACATCTGTTATTCCTACCAAAGTGAATTACCTCACACTTCTCCGCATTAAACTCCATCCGCCACCTCTCGGCCCAACTTTGCAACCTGTCTAAGTCTTCCTGCAAACTACGACACCCTTCCTCACTGTCTACCACACCACCGACTTTGGTGTCATCAGCAAATTTGCTAATCCACCCAACTATACCCTCATCCAGATCATTAATAAATATTACAAACAGCAGTGGCCCCAAAACAGATCCCTGAGGTACACCACTTGTAACCGCACTCCATGATGAATATTTACTATCAACCACCACCCTCTGTTTCCTATCCGCTAGCCAATTCCTGATCCAATTTCCTAGATCACCCCCAATCCCATACATCTGCATTTTCTGCAGAAGCCTACCATGGTGAACCTTATCAAACGCCTTACTAAAATCCATATATACCACGTCCACTGCCTTGCCCCCATCCACCTCCTTGGTCACTTTCTCAAAAAACTCAATAAGGTTAGTAAGGCACGACCTACCTGCCACAAAACCATGCTGACTATCACCTATCAATTCATTACTCTCCAAATAACTATAAATCCTATCCCTTATAATTTTTTCCAACATCTTGCCGACAACAGAAGTGAGACTCACCGGTCTATAATTCCCGGGGAAGTCTCTGTTCCCCTTCTTAAACAATGGGACAACATTCGCTAACCTCCAATCTTCTGGTACTATACCAGAGGCCAACGACGACCTGAAGATCAGAGCCAGAGGCTCTGCAATCACTTCTCTTGCCTCCCAGAGAATCCTTGGATAAATCCCATCCGGACCAGGGGATTTATCTATTTTCAGACCCTCCAGAATATCCTGCACATCCTCCTTATCAACTGTAATACTGTCTATTCTACTCCCTTGCAACCCAGTGTCCTCCTCAGCTATATTCATGTCCCCTTGCGTGAACACCGAAGAGAAATATTGGTTCAATGCTTCACCAATCTCCTCCGGTTCCACACATAACTTCCCTCTGCCATCTATAACTGGCCCTAAACTTGCCCTAACCAACCTTCTGTTCTTGACATACCTATAGAACGCCTTAGGATTCTCTTTAACCCTATCCGCCAAAGTCTTCTCATGTCCCCTTTTAGCCCTTCTAAGCTCGCTCTTCAACTCCCTCTTAGCCAATCTAAAGCTTTCTAGTGCACTACCCGAGTGCTCACGTCTCATCCGAACATAAGCCTCCTTTTTCTTTTTAACCAACAAAGAAACTTTTTTGGTGCACCACGGTTCCCTAGCCCTACCAATTCCTCCTTGCCTGACAGGGACATACCTATCACAGACTCGCAGTAGCTGCTCCTTGAAAAAACTCCACATGTCGGACGTTGATCACATGGAACTCAGGGAGAGAGACTACGAGGTTCTGGAGCAAATTGACATAGAGAAGGACAAGGTATTGGAGGTGTTGGCAGGCTCAAAAGTGCACAAATCTCCAGGTCTGGATGAATTGTGTCCCAGGCTGCTGTAGCAGGCAAAGGAGGAGGTTTCAGGGGCTTTGATCCAAATTTGTAATTCCTCTTTGGCCACAGGGGAGGTGCCAGAGGACCGGAGAATAGCTAATGTAGTTCCATTATTTAAGAAGAGTTGTGGAAATAAGTCAGGGAACTACAGACCAGGAGTCTCTCATCAGTGGTAGGGAAACTATAGAGAAAATTCTGAAGGAGAGAATTTATCTGCACTTGGATAGGCAAGTTTTGATCAAGGATAGTCAGCATAGCTTTATCAAAGGGAGGTCATGCCTAGCAAATTTGATTGAACTTTTTGAGGAGGTGACCAGGTGTGTAGATGAGGGGAGTGTAATTAATGTAGTCTATATGGATTTCAGCAAAGCCTTTGACAAGGTCCCACATGGGAGATTTATAAAGAAGGCAATTGCAAATGAGGTACATGGTCATTTGATAAGGTAGATTCAACGTTGGTTTAGTTGTAGAAAAGACAAGGTGATGGCAGAAGGCTGCTTCAGTGACTGGAAGCCAGTGTCTAGTGGCGTACCACAGAGATTTGTTCTGTCCCCTATTATTTGCCATTTAGATAAATGACTGATAACTCCCTTGGGCCTGATAATCTACATCCCAAAGTACTTAAGGAAATGGCCCTCGCAATAATGAACGCATTGATGGTCATCTTCCAAGATCCTATAGACTTTGAAACAGTTCAGCTTAGTCTGGGATGCCCATGAATAGTATCCTCTTCTATTTCCAAGTTTTGAGAACCAGCCACCGTTAGTTCCTCTGGAGCTTGCTTTCTTGCAATTGGCCTGAAGTAAAACTTGAACCCAGAATCTTATAACTTAGAAGTGAGAGTGGTACAAACTGATCACTAAAACGAAGGCCATTCTCTAATGAGAACATTGTTCAAAACTGTTTCTTGCTTTGTTGAAAAGTAATTTTGGCCGGGATTCTCCCAGCCTGCTGCGCTGCTTGAGTAGCACAGCAGGGCGGGAGACAACAGCGGGATTCGCAACAGGCATCCAGTCGATTGTGAGTCTCCAAGGCGCTTTATTTAGCGTAATCAGCCCCGCACCGGAAAGTGGAGCTGATTATCATATGGAAAGTTGCCCAAAGGCAGTTTAGTGTCAACCACATTGCTGTGGCACTGGGTCCCCAGAACATTAGCTGAGTTCCTAGATTAATAGTCTAGCGATGATACCACCTGGCCATCGCCTCCCCCAAGTTCCAAGCAGTTGAGACAGATAGGCATGAGGGATGTGTCTGAAGTGTTTCTTGTGCCTGCCCACTTCATTCGGATGCCCTCCCACTGACCCTGCAAACCTGGCTGCTAGGGGACACGCTTCCTGTATACACACTGGGATCAGGTCTGGACATTTATGCACATATCACAACTACTGCTACAGGATATTGAATTCAATGATCAGCCATGATCAAAATGAATGATGGAGCAGGCTCGAAGGGCCGAATGGCCTACTCCTGCTTCTAGTTTCTAAATAGGGAGCTTAAACTGGGGAGCTGTGCTTATTGCTGCTGTTTTGTAAAGTGAGATTCCTAGTTTGCCATATTCTACTCCTTTCAAATAATTTCTATCCAAGTTTTTAAGCAGCCTTTTCTCTCTGGACTGCAATGCATTTCCATTGTTCTGTGCTTTTATTTGAGATTTCCAGAATTTATACTTATTTATTGTGTCTTTGGCCTTTATTACATATTAGTATATTAGTCACTGATGTGTTCATCAAGTGGGATGGTTGTGCTACCCTCACTAAGAACAAAATAAAACAAGAGCCTTCATCTGATATTTTGGTTCCCTCAGGTCACTGCAACTTTTTAATTTGTTTATGGGATATGAACATCTTTGAAAGGCCAACATTTGTTGCCATCCCTAATTGCCCTTGAAAAGATGGTGGAGAGCTGCCTGCTTACCATGCACACACACAATGCTGATATGGATCTCCATAATTTTGACCCAGTGTGAGTGAAGGAACAATAATATATTTTCATACGACCGTGGTGTGTAACTTTCCAGGTGTGGGGGGGGGGGGTACTTGCAGGTAGTGGTTTCCTCATGTAGCTGCTGCCTTTGTAATTCTGTATTAGAGGTTGCAGGTGCTATCGAAGGAACATTGGCAGGTACTGCAGTGAATTATTGTGAATAGTACACACTGCTGCCACAGTGTGCCAGTGGTGCAGGGAGGTGCCAATCAAGTGTTCTTGTAAGGGCAAGGCAATGGTGTTCATATTTGATAGTGACACTAGTACAGGACAGAAGGAAGCCATCAGCCCATAGAGTCCGAGCCAGTTCTCTGCGGAGCCAGCTCTCTGCAGAGCAATCCAGTCAGTCCCATTCCCCTGATCTATTGTGTAGCCTTGAGTTTATTTCCCTCAAGTGTCCATCCAATTTTGTTTTGCAATTGCTGAACATCTCCGATTCCA
Organism: Mustelus asterias; assembly: GCF_964213995.1. Classification (NCBI taxonomy): domain Eukaryota; kingdom Metazoa; phylum Chordata; class Chondrichthyes; order Carcharhiniformes; family Triakidae; genus Mustelus; species Mustelus asterias. Next base: position 94,642,655 of record NC_135804.1, read on the forward strand.
GCACTCTTGTAGGCAGCAAGTTTCAGATCATCGCCACTTGCTATATAAAATGTTCTACCTTACATCCCCCTACATCGCTTCTCCAAAACCTTAATTCTGTTTCCACCAGTCCTTGTATCATCAGATAATGGGAACAGCTTATTTTTGTCTATCTTATCTAAACCCGTCATAATCTTATATACCGCTATCAAATCTCCTCTTAATATCCTTTGCTCCAAGGAGACCAATACCAGCTTCTCCAGCCTAACCATGTGGTTAAAATCACTTGAAACATTATCATCAATTCTTCCATATCCTCTCAAGGACCCTCACATCATTCCTGAAGTGCAGGGATCAGAATTAGGTGCAATACTCTAGTTGTGGCCTAAGCAAATCTTTATACAACTTCAGCATAACTTCTCAGCACTGTACTCAATACCTGTGTTAATCAAACCCAAGATCTCATATGCTTTGCTAATTGCTCTCTCAAATTATCCTGCCACCTTCCAAAGATTTATGCACATTTAACCCACAGACCCTCTGTTCCTGCATAGTCTGTAGAACTGTGCCAATGAGTCAATATTGTCTCTCACAATCCCTTCTGCTAAAATGCATCATCTCACACTTCCCTGCATTGAATTCCATCTGCCACTTGTCTGCCCATCTATGCTAGCCCATCTATGACATTCTGCAGTCAATTAAGATCACCCTCCCTGTTTGCCACACCTCCAATTTTGGCATTACATATAATCATGGTCCTAGCACATACCCTTGGGAAAAACCACTGCCCACCATCCACAAGTCTGAAAAGCAACCATTTGCCATAACGTGCTGTTTTCAATCCTTATGCCAATTTTTATTCAAATTGACGCTGACCCTCTGAATCCATGAGCCTCAACTTTATTAACCAGCCTTTTATGCGGTGCCTTGTCAAATATTATCTTAAGTTCCAAAAAAGACAACACCCATTGCATTCCTTTCATCGACCTTCTCTGTTACTTCAGCAAAATTTTAATTAGATTGGTCAAGCATAATCTGTCTTTTACTAAACCATGCTGGCTCTGCTTAATGAACTCAAACCTCCCCAAGTACCTGTTGGCTCTTTGCCTCTGATTATTGTTTCTCAAATCCTATCCATCATGTAAACCTAGAAACTTACAAATTAGGAGCAAGGGTAGGCCACTGAGCCCCTTGTGCCTAGTCCGCCATTCAATAATACCATGTTTGATCTGCTTGTAACTACAACCCCACATTTCTGACTACACCCAATAACCTTTCACGCCCTTGTTAAACAAAAATCTATCTAGCTCAGTCTTAAAAATATTCAAAGATTCTGCTTCCACTGGCTGGCAGAGGAAGGGAGTTCCAGAGACACTAAACCTTCTGAGAGAAAAGAAATTCTCCCCTTCTCTGTCTTAAATGGATCACCCCTTATTTTTGAACAGTGACCCCTAGTTCTAGATTCTCTAACAAAAGGAAACATCCTCTTCAAATCCACCCTGTCAAGACCCCTCAGGATCTTAAAGGTTTTAATCAAGTCACCACTTAGTCTTCTAAATCCAGTGGAAGCAAGCCTAGCCTGTCCAATCATTCCTCATAAGACAACCCACCCATTCCTGGTATTAGTCTTTTCAGCCTTCTCTGAACTGCTTCTAATGCATTTACATCTTTCCTGAAATGAGGAGACCAATACTGCACATAAGCACTTCAGTTGACATCTCACCGGTGTCCTGTGCAACTGAAGCATATCCTCCCCACTTTTGTTATCAATTCCCCTCACAATAAACAATAACATTCTATTATCTTTCCTAATTACTTGCTGTACCTGTATAGTAGCCTTTTGTGGTTCATTTGCGGGACACCCAGATCCCCCTGAATCTCCGAGCTCTCCCTCATCATTGTTTCTTGTTTATTCTTCCTGCCAAAATAAACAATTCCACATTTGCCCACATTAGACTCCATTTGCCAGATAGTTTCCCATTCACTTAACCCATCTATGTCCCTTTGGAGCCTCCTTATGTCCACTTCACAACTTACTTTCCTGATATAGCCATTGATTGATATTCAACTGACTGGCATCAGTCACTAGGACTGTCCTTACACCCTTTCTTGAATAAGCATATCACATTTGTCATTTTCCAATCCCTTGACACCTTCCTCATATCTGGGGAAGACTGGAAGATTATGGCAAGCCCTTCCACCATCTCCACCCCTACTTCCTTCAGCAACTTAGAATGCAAGCTACCTGGACAAGGTGGCTTATTCATTCCAAGTATAGCCAGCCTTTCTGATGCATACTACCTTCCAACCCATTTATTACTATTACCATCTCTGTTTCTACCAATACTTTGGCTGCATCCTCTTTCTTAGTAAGCGTTTATAGAAAGTACTCATTAACTCTTCTAGCCTTGCCCTACGCCTCTTAGCATTTATCACCTTCTTTGTCACTAATAAGGACTCATTCTGCCTCTACTAACTTGCTAATTATATGCCAGTAGAAGTTTTCTGAGTTACCTTTTATGTTAACTACCATTCTGTTCCTATATTCTCTCGATATCAGTCTTATTTTTCTCTTCACTTCTGTCAACTTACCGCATTTGGTCTGGTTCTGAATTTAAGAATTCAGTTGACATGCTGCCTTTTTTGTTTCATCACATTCTTTATCTTCCATGTCACCCAAGAAGTCCTGGCTTTATTTCCCCTACCTTTCACCCTTCTTGGACTGTATCTAGTCTGTACCCGAAACCTTTCCTCCTGAAAGTTAACCCATTGTTCTGTTACAGTTTCTCCATCTTTGTTCCATTTTTCCCTGGCTAGATCCCCCCCTCACCCCAGTCACATGAGGCCTCTTCAAATTTAGAAGATATACTTCAAATTATTCCTTGCTTTATCGATTACCAATCTAAATGTTATGATCCGATGATGAATCTTTTCCAAATGTTCTCCCACAAACGCTCAGTCCAATTGATCCACCTCACCACCCAGCTTCAGATCCAGCAATGTTTTCTCCTGTGTCGGATTTGATTTGATTTGATTTGATATTGCCACGTATTAGTATACAGTGAAAAGTATTGTTTCTTGCGCGCTATACAGACAAAACATACCGTTTGCAGAGAATGAAAGGAGTGCAGAACATAGTGTTACAATTATAGCTAGGGTATAGAGGAAGATCAAGAACACACTGGTCAAGGAAGTTCTCCTGAATACATTTCAGAAATTTGTACCCCTCCTTACCTTCACTCTAACATTGGATAAAGTCGACAGGGAAAAACTCTTCCCATTAGCTGAAGGACTAGGGGGATGCAGATTTAAAATTTTGGGCAAGAGATGCAGGGGGAAACATGAGGAAGAACTTTTTTATGCTGCGAGTGGTAATGACCTGGAACTCTCTGTCCATGAGGATGGTGGAAGCAGAAACAATCGCTGATTTCAAAAGGAAATTGGATGGGCACTGGAAGGAAATAAACTTTCTGCGCTATGGGGATCGAGTGGAGGAGTGGGATTGCTCTGCACAGAGTCAGCTTAGACTTGATGGGCAAATGGCCTCCTTATGTGCAGTATGACTCTGACTCTCTATGACCTTAAGCATCAATTGCCACCATTTTTAAACCACATTTCTGTTATTGCGATAGTATCATATTCCTGTATGGCTATTTGTGTTTGTAGCTCAAAATCTTATTTTAAAGTTTATTTATTAATCACAAGTAAGGCTTACATTAACACTGCAATGAAGTTACCGTGAAATTCCCCAAGTCGCTACACTATGGCGCCTGCTTGGGTCAATGCACCTAACCAGCATGTCTTTCAGACTGAGAGAGGAAACCGGAGCACCCGGAGGAAACCCAGGCAGACACAGGAAGAATATGCAGACTCCACACAGACTGTAACCCAAGCCAGGAATCGAACCTGGGCCCCTGGCGCTGTGAGGCAGCAGTGCTAACCATTGTGCCACCGTGCCGTCTTAATCTCACTTCATGTGTTTACATAACTCGGACAGAATTTGATCAGAAGAACATGGCTCCTGACAGTGGTACCAGAAGTGGGCGCCATTCCCGGTTACACATTGGAAACCACTGCACACAAAATTATGATGCAACTTGTAAGTGTGTGCAATGGGCATGTGTAATCACATGGTGGGGGCAGCAACAAATGTCAGCCATCACCTGACTCCATTTAATTTTGGGGCAGTCTGTAAAAATCTAACATTTTTTATTCATTTGTGAGACATTGGCATCGCTAGCTGGCAGCATTTATTGCCCATCCCTAATTGCCCAACGGCAGTTGAGAGTCAACCACATTACCGTGGCGCTGGAGTAGGCCAGACCTGATAAGGACAGCAGATTTCTTTCCCTAAAGGGCATTAGTGAACCAGATGTGGTTTTCCCAACAATTGACAATGATTTCATGGTCATCAGTAGATTCTTAATTCCAGAGATTTTTTATTGAATTGAAATTCCACCATCTGCCGTGGTGGGATTCGAACTTGAGTGTTCAGAACGTTAGCTGAGTTTCTGGATTAGTAGTCCAGCGATAATATCACAAAGGCATTGCCTCCCACATCTACAAGCACCCAGTCTCTGCAGGCAGGAAGATAGGGTAGGAATTTGGCAGCAAGATCTTCCACCTGCAGGGCCAGTGAACCTTCTACTTTCTGAACTGCAGCCTCCATCCCCCTTGACAGCTTTTGTGAATTAACCTCCTCTTCACAGTCTTCATGGCTTAAATTTGGAATAAGTATGTTACTGTGGATAGCAGATGGTTAGTTCCGTAAACCTTGGCTAATGTCACAAAATCCCACAGAAGAAATGTTTAATAAGCCCAAATGGTCTGCTAGCGAAAGCATAGAGAGTACTTTGGCACTTTTTGGTGCCTCGACTGAGTTGGGAGTGTGATAAAGCTGTAATTCCCAGAAGCTATTTCCTCCACAACATTGCCACTTGGCGAGACATCATGATCAAGCTTCCAGTTTGGATTAATTTATTCTCAGAGGCACTCTGCTGAGCAGAATATGCTTGGAAAAGTTGCAGAATGTGTTTGCTGGAGATACAAAAGTTTATCGTAATAAGTATTCCTTGGTGTAGTACAGACCAGAAGATCTCAAGCTCAGTTTCTGATTGGTGCACAATGTATTGCTCCTGGCTGAGGTAGGGGGTGAGCTATAATACCCCACAAAGATCTTGGGTAATGGAAGAGTCAAAACCAACCAGGATGGATGGTTTTCAGTATTCAGTAGCTCTTGTTGTCGAGTATGCATCAGCAGGACATTGAGTAAGTGCAAAACTGAATTTAGCTATGATACCCTCTGTTGATAAATAGCTGCAAACACTTTTCTTTAATTCATTCATAGGATGAGGCATTACTGGCTAGCCCAGCATTTATTAACTATCCCCAATTTCCCTTGAAAAGGTGGTGGTGAGCTGCCATCCTGAACTTCTGCACTCTGTGAGGTGTAAACCCACAGTGCTGTTAGAGATGGTTGCTGGCGGGGTAATGTCCAGCCATGTAAACAGTGGCTCATGACTCCAGTGCATCACCCTCCCAACACCAGACAAGAAAATGTACAACTCTGCTCACACCACCACAAGCTCCCTCATAGAGCAGACCATTGGCCTTCTGAAGATGTGATTCAGATGCCAGGACTGCCCAGGTGCCTCCCTGCAATACACGCCGGAGTGGGGGCTTCCCGCATTCACACTTGGGCCTTAAGTGCTGACAACTCACTTGGATTAGACCCTAGCTGTGGTCATCGGTGTTCTGGTAATGTGCTCTGTCCGCTTAAAGTCCTGATGTGGAGAGGCCGGCGTTGGACTGGGGTAAACACAGTAAGAGTTTTAACCTGGTGTTGTTAAAACTCTTACTGTGCTTAAAGTCCAACAACAAAGAACAGCGATGTGAGTTGAGGCTAGACATTTCCCACGCCATTGAAGGAAGTGCAGACTAGTGTATGGCTCTCACCCTAAAGTGTATGTCTTGGTTTGCATGAAGATCAGTTAGGAAATCCAGATGTACACAGAATCACATCCTCAGCCATTGCTATGCCTTGAGGACTAATGATAAAGAGCTCGCCCGTCGTACACTCCGAATAAAGAATTACACACATCTCCCTGACAAGGGCGGGGTCTGACAGGGCAGAGTCAGACGGGGAGAGGTGGGGGTTGTGGGGGAGACCGGCGGAGGTCCATAGGAGGAAAGGAAAAGGGGGGGAACTCTGCATCAGAAGATGGGGGCTGGTCGGTGGGACCACGGATTGGGGTTGGGGTCAGCGGTCAAGGGTTGAGGGCAGCAATCGGGGAGGTGGGATAGGGGCCAGGAATTGGAGGTTGGGACTGCTGATTGAGGGTCTATGGGGGGGGATGTCGATCAGGTGGATGGCAATTTTGGGGGGGTCCATGGGGGTGATGTGGGGCAATGTCCGTGGGAGGGGGGGTGCGTGGGGTGGGGTGGTGGTTGACAGATCTCTCTCAGTATATTGTGTATACTTGTACACAGTATACTGGGAGATCAGAACGCATGCACAATAACATCCCTAGCAGTCTGCAACCGGTTTCCTGGCGTGTATAGACTCGATCCCCTCCCCTACTGGTGTGAATCAGATTACAATCTCTGTATTGCACACAAATTTCCGTTAACTCACTGGAATCGCGCAAGTAAATCTCTCTTTTTCTTGATGGTTCGACACTTCGAATTTTTCTGAGAAAATTCCTCCCATTATTTGGAACTCTTCCCCAGATAGCAGTGGAGACAGTGTTAATGAATATCATTAAGATAGATGTTCACTGATTCTTGATTAACAAGGGAGTCAATGGATATCGGGAATGTGGAGTTGAGGCCACAATCAGATCAGCCATGATCTCATTGAATGGTCGAGCATGATCAAGGGGCCAAATGACCTACTCCTATTCTGGGTTCATTTGTCCTTATGCCCGTATGTCTACTGACCATCATTATCTTGCAAGTCACTTCACTAATTTCTCTGGCAGATGCCGGCTTGACATTTGTGTATGTAAAACAAATCACAGGTAACTCAGTGGCTAGAAATGTATCGATCTTCCAGGGGAATCTCAAAAGAGCATCTGCATTTGCATAATCTGCTGACTTCCAATATTTAATCATGTACCGATGACTAATTTTATCATTTTGGTCCTCCTTGCTCTATGGTCACTTTGTGTTCTTCTAGCTCTTTCTTAGTGATAAATGTAAACTTACTGATCCACAGAAACATAGAAACTAAAAGCAGAACTAGGCGATTCGGCCCTTTGAGCCTGCTCCGCCATTCAATTTGATCATCAAATTCAGTATCCTGATCCCCCCTTGCCCCCCATATCCCTTGATCCCTTTAGCCCCAAGAGCTATATATAATTTCTTCTTGAAATCAGACAACATTTTTGCCTCAACTACATTCTGTGGTAGTGCATTCCACACATTCACCACTCTCTGGGTGACAAAGTTTCTCCTCACCTCAGTTCTAAACCCTTATCCTCAAACTAGTTCTGGACTCCCCCACCATTGAGAACATTCTTTCCGAATCTACCCTGTCTCATGAATGAGATCCCAGTGTTAAAATGATCAAACCTGCCTCGTGGTTCTTTGTGCACCCTTAGTCCATAGGGGCAAAGTTGTGTTTTCAATAACAAATCAAAAAGTATCACTTGCTGATGTTGCAGAATACAAAACTGATGAACAGGTTTTCTCAGGTGCAGTTATCTTGCACTGCAATGTTGTGAAGATAGCTAAACCTGAACTCCTTCTTTGTTGTTGGGAAAGGTTGTGCTATTTTCTGAATTATTTGTTGGTGCCTGCTCTGGCTTAAAAGAAGTTGATTCCCAAAATATGAGAATTTATGTAAGTTTCTATGAGATCCGCTCTCAGTTTTCTAAACTCCAGTGAATATAATCCTAACCGACTTAGTCTCTCCTCATATGACAGACCTGCCATTCCATGAATCAGTCTGGTAAACTTTCGCTGTACTCCCTCTATAGCAAGGACATCCTTCCTCCTCAGATAAGGATACCAAAACTGCACACAATACTCCAGGTGGCCTCACCAATGCCCGAGAAACTGCAGCAAAACATCCCTACCCCTATACTCAAATCCTCTTGCTATGAAGGTCAATATACCATTTACCTTCTTTACGGCCTGCTGTACCTGCGCGCTTACTTACAGCGACTGATGCATGAGGACTCCAAGGTCTGGCTGAGTATCCACCTCCCTCAATTCACACCCATTCAAATAATAATCTGACTTCCTATTATTGCTACAAAGTGGATAACCTCACTTTTATCCACACTATACTGCATCTGCCAAGTACATGCCCACACACTCAGCCTGTCCAAATCACACTGAAACATCTCTGCATCCTCCTCACAGCTCACCCTCCCACCCAACTTTGTATCATCTGCAAATTTGGAGATAATATATTCAGTTCCCTCTTCCAAATCTAGCACAAATCCCTGCGGAACCCCACTAATCACTGACTGCCAATCAGAAAAAGACCCAATTATGCCAACTCCTTGCTTCCTGTTTGTTAACTAGCTTTCTATCTATCTCAAGACATTATCTGCAATTCCAAGTGCTTTAACCTTACATAGTAGTCTGTTATGTGAGACATTGTCGAAAGCCTTCTCAAAGTCTAAATAAACTACATTCACTGATCCTCCTCAGTCAACCCTATTAGTTACATCCTCAAAGAATTCCAATAGATTCGTAAAGCACGATTTCACTACTGATCCGTACTGTAAATAACTCAGCCCAGTTGAACCCTTTCTTCTTAATTAAGTCAATTCTTTCACATCAGGGATTTCTTTCCCTCCTGTTATTGCCAGTGGTAAGTAACAGAATGTATCATAGTATTCCATTTTAACATAAACTTGAGCTAACACTAGAATACTGCAGATGGAATAACTAAACAGTTCCACACCACTTATCCGTAAGAGAATGTGGCTTGGCGATTTTTTATACTCTCCTTCTGAGATAGCATTCACTGTTGCAATTGTATTAACAATGAAAATAAGTTGTGAATTCTTACCTTCATTTTTACTGGAATTATATCTTCAGCCCTTTACTCTCATCTTCCATGATTTGATTTCTTTGTTCTCTAACTGAGGACAATTCTTGATTTTCCTGCTCAATAAAATCAACTTCTGTTTCCACATCTGTCGTTTGCACATTTAAGGATTTTCAGACTCATGAACTAACTTTACATCTAGCATGACCTCGACCTGGAGCTTGATAGCAACCTGGAACTTTACTGTTTCGCTCCACCTGCACACTGTCTGGATACGACCGGCATTCTCATAGGCATGGCACTTTGACTGAAGATTAAGGCATTTAACTGGTAACAACAGCAATGGTAACATCTAAACTTCCAACTCTGCGACTGTGAACTTGGCTGCCCTGGACTGGATCCCATTGATATCCCGTGGACCTCCCCTGCCGACTCAGGAAAAGAACTCCCTTAAAATTGCTTTCTGCCATTTCCATGGCTATAGATTGACCACAAGTTTCCTTCTGCATCAGCTTATTCCCTTTACTCAAAAGCTTGTCATGGGTTTTATTGTTTTTTAGGTCTCACACGAATGTGTCTCTGAGATTGGAAGATGGCATTAGAAAGGGCACGTGGATGTCTTTGGGTCAGCATGGACGAGATGGGCTGAATGGCCCCCTTCTATGCTGTATCAATTCTATGGTTCAATGGTTCTACGGAGTTCAAAGTTCACACAACACTCACAATGATGAGAGAGTTTCTTTACTTCAAGACCGTAACAGTCTCACTTGCCAACTTCTTCCTTTCACAGAATGTAACTCTCAGTGCAAGCTCATTTTTAGCCATTCTACAATTTGAGTCAAGAATTGCATTGATTTCAGAATAGCCCATAATACTGCGGTCCCATAGGTAACATTGGTTAGACATCACCTCGAAAGCATCTTGCCCCATCATGGTGAGGGAAATATGTACCCTTTATCCTCATCTGCTATCTTATTCACTCTATCTTATTCAGCTAACTGCGTAATCCTCATTCATAATGAGGATTACACAGTTAGCTGAATAAGGTAGAGTTCCACCAGTCCTCTTTGTCAGGGTTGAATTCCCCCATTGTCCCTAGTTATCTCTTCAGTGCAATTTTTTTCAATTACGGACCAGACTGATTCACTATATACCTGAACACAATGTGTACATTTTCACGGTGGCACAGTGGTGCCTTGCAGTGCCAGGGACCCGGGTTCGATTCCCGGCTTGGGTCACTGTCTGTACGGAATCTGCACGTTCTCCCTGTATCTGCGTAGGTTTCCTCCCACAGTCCGAAAGTACTCCCACAGTACTGGTTAGGTGCATTGGTCATGCTAAATTCTCCCTCAGTGTACCCGAACAGGCGCCGGAGTGTGGCGACTAGGGGATTTTCACAGTAACCTCATTGTAGTGTTAATGTAAGTCTACTTGCAACACTGATAAATAAACTTTAAACAATTGCTCAGACTTGTCAAAACCAGTGTCAGATTTCCAAATGTGTCTCACAGTTCTTCAGTTCTTAATTTCTCAAACAAAATGTAAAAGAAAATTCCATCCCTGTCTTGTTGTCAGATTTCTGTTGTGCATTGGATTGAGTAAGAGCACTGCATCGTCTGTTACAGGCAGCCATTGTTGAACAATTTTATTTACACTTCCTCAATATAACAAAATGCTTAGATCTTGTGATATACGACAGCTGGAACATTTGTTAAAGGGGGCTTGTGACTCTGGCAGCACGCAAAACAGGCAGATCATGAAGACAATCATTGTTAAAAGACAAAGGAAGAGGAGGGATGGGAAGGGATTCCAATATTTCCCCTTCCCAAAGTAACCATGACTTTCTTCTCAACATAGTTAAAATGTTCAGACATTTACCCCCCCCCCCACCCCCCACCCCATTAATTCTGTCTGCGCCAGTTGTGCACCACCTCCTGCAAGAAAGAGTGAAATAGGACTGAGAGTGTGGGCCCAATTTTACCATTGAATTGTGCCAGATTTTACCATCGAGTTGCTACCACTCCGCCTGATATCGGTGAGGAGGAAGGTGGGGTCCACTGCCCTCTGCCTGAGATCAGTGAGGGGGAAAGGGTGGTCCGCTGCCAATCTACTGAGATCAGTGAGGAGGAAAGGGGGGTCTGCTGCCACTCTGCCTGAGATCAGTGAGGGGAAAGGGGAGGTCTGCTTCCAATCTATTGAGATCAGTGAGGAGGAAAGGAGGGTCTGCTGCCACTCTGCCTGAGATCAGTGAGGGGAAAGGGGGGGTCCGCTGCCAATCTATTGAGATCAGTGAGGAGGAAAGGGGGGTCTGCTGCCACTCTGCCTGATATCAGTGAGGAGGAAGGTGGGGTCCGCTGCCACTCTGCCTGAGGTCAGTGAGGGGGAAGGAGGGGTCCGCTGCCACTCTACCTGAGGTCAGTGAGGGGGAAGGAGGGGTCCGCTGCCACTCTGCCTGAGGTCAGTGAGGGGGAAGGAGGGGTCCGTTGCCACTCTGCCTGAGATCAGTGAGAGGGAAGGGGGGGGGGAAGGGGCCTCTGATCAATCTGGGTGGTGGAGGGGGATGGGGAGATAAGGATGTCAGCAATGTTGTGGGGGTGGGACAATGTCGGTGGGGGCCAGGGAGAGGCATTATCCGACCCAAGAGCAATGTGAGCAGGGGAGCAGCATTCTATCATTTTTTTCTGCACATGCGCAGTTGGAGGCGTCGATCAGAGCTGCAGGATTTTCGGCGCGTTAAGCCCTGCCCACAGGCTTGTGCAGCACGACTCGAAATTGCTGACATTCTTTCAAGCAGAATGCATGTGGGGCGCCTGAGAACAGGTCTTTAAGTCAGATCTGAAACACTCCCAGTTTCAAGTCCACCCAGCACTTAGAATCGAAATGGTAACACAGGGCCCTGTATGTTTGGATGGTGTGGTGTCATGGTTGAATATCTGCAGTTGGTGTAAACTGTGAGGTGTGGATGTGAGATTTGATACAATGTCAGTTGTGAGAGAGTAAGGTAAAGCAAGTTAGTTGTGAGTCCTAATTGATTGAGGTTGTTTGTCGTTAAGTGACGGGGTTGTGGTGAATTGCCCAGGGCTGGAGTTTACTGGTGTAGTTGTTAGGATATGGCTTTGGAAAATGCATTCATTGTCCTTGACCACTGATATGAGATCATTAAACTTCTCCCTGCATTACATCCATATTGGGGTGGCATGGTGGCACAGTGGTTAGCACTGCTGCCTCACAGCGCCAGGGACCCAGGTCTGATTCCCGGCTTGGGTCACTGTCTGTGTGGAGTTTGCACGTTCTCCTCTTGTCTGCGTGGGTTTTCCCCGGGTGCTCCGGTTTCCTCCCACAGTCCAAAAGACATGCTGGCTAGGTGTATTGGCCATGCTAAATTCTCTCTCAATGTACCCAAACAGGCGCCAGAGTGTGGCAACTAGGGGATTTTCACAGTAACTTCATTGCATTGTTAATGCAAGCCTACTTGTGACTAATAAATAAACTTTACTTTATATTCCTGCAGTTTTACTGATAGCATTGACCCTCTCCTCTATCTCTTGCCACTGCTTTCTCTTAATAAATCTGGAAGAATCTCTGGCCCTCTTAGAGTACAAGATATCATTCCTCTGTACACCTCTCCAACCAAGATCTCCAGTGCAATATCTAAAAACCTTGGTGCCCACACTTTCCCAAGGTCAGCAGTTATTGACTGTTGCACAGCAGTATTCCCAATGATCTCAGAACCTTTAGTAACTGCAATACACCTCTTTTTTAAGGCTAGATTTAAGTGAAATTGATCAAGAAGTACACCACCACAACACTAAATCTTACAATTTCCTCTCTGTCAGGTACATTTTTTGGTGTAAGAAAACTAATAAGTAGTATTTTCAACGCCAATACAATGACAGAAGCTTCAAAGGTACAGTTGACTATTATGAACGCTGCAATCTTAGAAGTTCCTTCAAGTCAGCATTCAAGATCTCAGCCAATGTTAAGCAAAGGCAGACACAAGATTATTGCCTCTGAAGCCCAGCTGTTTGCAACATTGTGAGCTTATGCTGGCCTTGGCTGAGTTTTAGAATTCCAGTCTATAATGGAAGTTATGTAGCCAGGACTGGGTAATGAGGGGAATTGGGTAAAGATGTTCATAGGCATGGTGCTGTGCGTACAATGCTGAATCCAGGTACAAAATGAAGGGTAACATGAGGTTAATACATGAAAACAGCAGGCACCACTGGCTGCATGCTCTCAAGGTAACATGCGGACAGTACGAAGTTGCTATCCTGCTTGCATTTCAATTAACGGCACAACTTAATTGCAAAACGGCAATTTCTGTGCTTGTATCCCAGAATTATCCAGTTTAACCCCAGCACCTCTTAAATAAGTTGTGAAAGCTCTTTTATCTATCAGTTTGTAAGAATTCTGCTCAGACCAGACATTGTTTAAGTCAGATTGTTTCTTGTCTGTACAGGATTTAAAAGCTCAAAGGTGCCCCTTATTGGTGAAAATGATGAACTGCAAAGATAGCATAAAGGATAAGTAATTCATGGAGGAAAAGGAGACCAACCTGTCAGAATTTATTTAAGTTGCTCACTCAGCAAACTTTTACTTACTATCTATTAGCGATAGCATTACTAGCTACAACTTTTAATCATCTTGACATATTATGCTTTAAACAAAGCATAATATGCTTTTTTTAAGGGCGGCACGGTAGCACAGTGATTAGCACTGCTGCTTCACAGCTCCAGGGACCTGGGTTCGATTCCCGGCTTGGGTCACTGTCTGTGTGGAGTTTGCACATTCTCCTCGTGTCTGCGTGGGTTTCCTCCGGGTGCTCCGGTTTCCTCCCACAGTCCAAAGATGTGCGGGTTAGGTTGATTGGCCATGCTAAAATTGCCCTTAGTGTCCTGGATTGCATAGGTTAGAGGGATTAGTGGGTAAATATGGATGGATATGGAGGTAGGGCCTGGGTGGGATTGTGGTCGGTGCAGACTTGATGGGCCGAATGGCCTCTTTCTGTGCTGTAGGGTTTCTAAGATTTCTAAAAAATTACTTTGAAACACAAAGATAAAAGCAAATTACTGCAGATGCAGAATCTGAACCAAAAACAGAAAATGCTGGAAAATCTCAGCAGGTCTGACAGCATCTGCGGAGAACAGGGGCACACCCTTGTAGCTGACCTGGCCCAGACTGAGGCGAGGAGGAGGAACCATCGCCTTTATACCTCGCTCTGGTGGAAAGGGAGGAGTCTCAGGTGGAAAGGGAGGAATCTCGGGCCAGGTGCAGCATGGGTGTGTCCAGGCATACAACATGTAATTACAGTGGTTCACCACATTCACTCCCTCTTTAAAAAAAGAGTCCGGCGGGAGTGGGTGGAACAATATGTACAGAGGTATGAAGATATATATACATGAGTCACGAAACTGAAGTAAGGCGTCGTCCCCTCACAGGTTCAGCCTCTCGGGCGGCTTGATCAGTCGCTGCAACCGCCGCAGTACCGGTTGAGGTGTTTTTCCGATGGCAGGGTGGAACCGCTCGAGTCCGCCGTCGTCCCTTCTGGTCGGGTCCTGCGTGGTGACTCCGGGGGCTCAGGCGAGCTGCATACAAGGGGCAAAGATGTATGCGAACCTGGTGCTACCTGAACAGAGGGGCCTAGGGATAAGGGGTGGGGGGTCATAGTGGGCTCCGGGGCACCCACAGGCGCCAGGTCCCGGATAGAGAGCATGTCCTCCCGCCCATCGGGGTATGCCACATGGCATATTGGGGGTTGGCGTGGAGGAGCTGGACCTTTTCAACCAGGGGGTACGACTTATGGGGTCGTACATGCCTCCGGAGCAGAACGGGGCCTGTGTACGCCAGCCACGACGGTAGTGAGATTCCCGAGGAGGACTTCCGAGGGAAAGCAAACATCCGCTCATGGGCGTGGCACTGGTAGCCGTACACAGGAGGGACCTAATTGAGTGCAGTGCATCGGGGAGGACTTCTTGCCAGCGGGTGACTGGAAGACCTTTAGACCGTAGCGCTAGTAAAACGGCCTTCCAGACTGTCGTGTTCTCCCTCTCTACCTGCCCGTTACCCCTGGGGTTATAGCTGGTAGTCCTACTCGAGGCTATGCCCTTAGAGAGCAGGTACTGACGCAGCTCATCACTCACGAATGAGGATCCCCGGTCGCTGTGGATGTAGTTAGGGTAACCGAACAGGGTGAAGAGGCCGTGCAGGACCTTGACGACCATGGTTGAGGTCATGTCTGAGCAGGGAATGGCAAAAGGGAATCGGGAGTACTCATCTATAACGTTGAGGAAATAGATGTTGCGGTCAAAAGAAGGAAGGGGCCCTTTGAAATCGACGCTGAGGCGTTCAAAGGGGCGGGTGGCTTTTATGAGGTGTGCCCTGTCCGGCCGATAGAAATGCGGCTTACACTCCGCGCAGACCGGGCAGTGTCTGGTTATAGACCGGACGTCCTCAACAGAATAGGGCAGGTTACGGGCCTTAATAAAGTGGTAGAGCCTGGTGACTCCCGGGTGACAGAGGTCATTGTGGAGAGTCTATAGCTGGTTCACTTGTGCGCTGGCACATGTTCCGCGAGACAGAGCATCCGGAGGCTCATTGAGCTTCCCGGGCCGGTATAAGATATCATAATTGTAGGTGGAGAGCTCAATCCTCCACCTCAGTATCTTATCATTCTTAATCTTGCCCCTCTGCACGTTGTTGAACATGAAAGCCACCGAACGTTGGTCCGTGAGCAAGGTCGGCCAGCTAGGTAGTGGCGCCAGTGTCGCACTGCTTCGACGATGGCCTGAGCCTCCTTCTCGACAGAGGAGTGTGAATTTCCGAGCCTTGAAGGGTTTGTGAGAAGAAGGCTACGGGTCTGCCCACCTGGTTAAGGGTGGCGGCCAGGGCGAAGTCAGACGCGTCACTCTCCACCTGGAAGGGGATTGACTCGTCCACAGCGTGCATCGTGGCCTTCGCGATGTCCGCTTTGATGCGGTCAGAGGCCGAGCGGGCCTCTCCCGACAGGGGAAAAAGGGTGGATTTGATAAGCGGACGGGCCTTATCCGCGTAATTAGTGACCCACTGGGCGTAGTATGAGAAGAAGCCCAGGCATCTCCTCAGTGCTTTAAGAGTGGTGGGAAGGGGAAGTTCCATGAGGGGGCGCATGCGGTCAGGATCGGGGCCGATGACCCCGTTCTCCACTACATACCCCAGGATGGCGAGGCGGTGAGTGCGGAAGACACACTTCTCCTTATTGTAGGTCAGATTTAGGAGAGCGGCCGTACGAAGGAATTTATTAAGGTTGGCGTCGTGGTCCTGCTGATCATGGCCGCAGATGGTGACGTTATCCAGGTACGGGAAGGTGGCCCGCAGCCCGTTCTGGTCCACCATTCGGTTCATTTCACGCTGGAAGACCGAGACCCCATTGGTGACTCCGAAGGGAACCCTAAGAAAGTGATAGAGGCGGCCATCCGCCTCGAAAGCCGTATATTTGCGGTCCTCCGGGCGGATGGGGAGCTGGTGGTAAGCCGATTTGAGGTCAATCGTGGAGCACA
Organism: Mustelus asterias; assembly: GCF_964213995.1. NCBI lineage: Eukaryota > Metazoa > Chordata > Chondrichthyes > Carcharhiniformes > Triakidae > Mustelus > Mustelus asterias. The sequence continues at coordinate 94,659,173 of NC_135804.1, forward strand.
CCCGGTATTGCGCAATCTGATTGACCATGTCGGATATGCGCGGAAGGGGATACGCATCCAGCTGCGTGTACCGATTGATGGTCTGACTGTAATCGATGACCATCCGGTGTTTCTCCCCAGTTTTGACCACTACCACCTGCGCTCTCCAGGGGCTGGTGCTAGCCTCAATGATCCCTTCCTTCAGGAGCCGCTGGACCTCGGACCTAATGAAGGTCCTGTCCCCCGCACTGTACCGCCTGCTCTTAGTGGCAATGGGCTTACACTCGGGGGTGAGGTGTTCGAATAGCGGTGGAGGGGTGACTTGGAGGGTTGAAAGGCCGCAAGTGGTGCGCGGTGGGCAGTCTAGGAACTGTGGGTTGCAGATGGAGATTGGGGGAAGAGGCCCATTGTACTGCAATGTGACACTCCTAAGATGGGTCATGAAATCGAGCCCTAGGAGTACGGGAGCGCAGAGGTGTGGCAGTACCAGGAGCTTAAAATTTGCGTAGTCGGTCCCCCGAACCGTAAGGGTCACCACACAGTACCCGAGGACATCCACCGAGCGGGACTTTGAGGCCAAGGAAATGGTTTGCTTGACTGGCCGCACTGAAAGGGCGTAGCGGCGCACATCCATCGGGGTGGATGAAGCTCTCCGTACTCCCACAGTCAAACAAACAATTTCCCATGTGGCCGTTTACCTGGATGTCCATCATGGAACTGGCGCGCTGATGCGGACGAGACTGGTCCAGCTGGACCGCTGCCACCGTGGATCCTGGAGAATTCTCGACCGGCGTCCAAAATGGCGGCTCCCTTGTCTCGCGCGCGGCCGACGGCGTCCAAGGTGGCGGCTCCCGTGACTCCCACGCGGCCGATGGCATCCAAAATGGCGGCTCCCTTGACTCACACGTGGTCGATGGTGTCCAACATGGCAGCTCCCTTGACTCACACGCAGCTGATGGCGTTCGGATTTTCAGTTCCCTCGGGTCGCACGCTGCGCTGTTTGGCTTCGAGGCCGACTTTGCCCTGCAGACTTTAGCGTAGTGGCCTTTCTTTCCGCACCCAGAGCAGAACACCTCCCTTGCCGGGCAGCGTTGTCGGGGGTGCTTCCCTAGACCGCAAAAATAGCACTTTGGGCCTGCAACAGCCGCAGCAGTCGAGTCGTTGGTGGGGCGCGGTGTGGCGTAAGTCTGTGGCCCTCCTAGTGGGTGGTAGTGGCCGTGAGGCCCACGATGTCGCGTGATCGGGTGTGTACGCTTCGAGGTTACGGGATACCACTTCTAGGGATTCAACGAGTGCCACAGTTTTTGGTAGCTCTAGCCCACCTTGTTCTAGCAGGCGCTGCCGAATATAGTTGGATGCGATGCCCGTAACGTAGGCATCGCGGATTAAGTCCTCCGTATACTGCGCAGCAGATACAGCCTTGCAGTTACAGGCCCTGCTGAGCGCACGTAGTTCGCAGAGAAACTGTGCGTTTGATTCTCCCGGCTGCTGTTTTCGGGTAGCCAGAAGGTGTCTGGCGTAGACTTCGTTTGTCTATTGGCTGTATTGACTCTTTAGGAGCTCTAGCGCGTCCCTGTACGTCTCTGCGTCACAGATGGTGGCATTAACCGCATCGCTTACCCGGGCGTGGAGCACGTGCAGCTTGTCTGAATCGGACTGGATGGCAGTGGAGGCTCCGAGGAAGGCTTCGAAGCACTTCAGCCAGTGATTGAAGCTGTTGGCGGCCCCGGGCGCTTGCGGATCCAGGTTTAAAGTATCGGGCTTTCGAAGTTGCTCCATTCTGTTTTTTTTTCTCTTTGCGAATAAAATTGATGCACTATCAATCACGATACGAGGACTCTAGTGAGTGAGTGAATTAACAGGCTTTTATTTGCAAAAAACAGGAGCACACCCTTGTAGCTGACCTGGCCCAGACTGAGGCGAGGAGGAGGAACCATCACCTTTATACCTCGCTCTGGTGGAAAGGGAGGAGTCTCAGGTGGAAAGGGAGGAGTCTCAGGCCAGGTGCAGCATAGGTGTGTCCAGGCATACAACATGTAATTACAGTGGGTCACCACACACTGGCATGTCGGACTGCAGACCAGTGCCGGAAAAAGATGAATGACCTTCTTCAGGCAGCAAGGTGAGTGTGCAATCCATTCTGAAACCAGTACATGTGCTGTGCTTACAATGTGAAACCATCCACAGAAACCTCAAGGGCAACCACCAACTGCGCCCCCCCCCCTTCCCCAGTACTGACTCCAACCCGTGTGGCACCCCCCCCCAACAGCACACACCCAGGGGAAGCATAGTCCCGAAATGGCCCACACGAGCACCCCACCCCCGACATACATTGCACTCCGTCCCCTTCCATACATCATCATCCTTTCAATCCCCCTTATGTCCCCAAAGAGGAAAAACGCACATAATCACTGAGGGAGGGAGAAAACTCATGATGGTGGTGCACCCCCGAGCTGCGACTGCTGATGGTGTCTGAGCAGAGCGCCCTGGATCTGGCCGGGGAGGGGAGGGGGGGAGGCGTGGAGCATAGAATGGTCATGGACAGACAGATCGGCGTCCAGCAAGCAAGTGAGCATCAGCTGAACCCTATTCCTAAGTCTTCTTTAAAGTAAATACCCTGCTGTGTGGGCTGTTTCCCCTCCCTTCCCCTAATGTGTGTTCTTTCTTACAGTGCTGGACCCTGATACTCAAGGTCCTTCGGATGTCGGCGCCCCCCCTTCCCCCCCCCCCCCCACCCCCTCTTCTGCTCCTGAATAAACTCAATGTGGAGATGCCGGCGTTGGACTGGGATAAACACAGTAAGAAGTCTAACAACACCAGGTTAAAGTCCAACAGGTGTTTATTTGGTAGCAAAAACCACTAGCTTTCGGAACAGCCTGTTCCGAAAGCTAGTGGCTTTTGCTACCAAATAAACCTGTTGGACTTTAACCTGGTGTTGTTAGACTTCTTCCCGAATAAACTCCCCAGGACACCTCGGACAACACCGTGGAGGAAGGCCCTGAAGAATCGTCTGAGGACAGCACCAGTGAATTGGCACAGGCAACAACACAACCCACCAACACACAGACTATCACGACAGTGGGTCATGTTCTGTGCTGAGGCACCTGGGTCACCCACTGGTGAGCACATCATAGCCGCTGCTACACATCGGGTGGAGGTGGGCACATCTGAGGGCTCGGGCAGAGTGGGGTGGACAACATCCTGCCCACCCTGCCACGTGATTTGCCAAGCTCCACGTAGATGCATAATTAATGAGCTAACTTGCAGAAGTTTGCACACATTCATTCGTCCTGCCACGCATTGGGAATCCCGCTGCCTTTCCCATTGACACTGGACTTCATCTCCAGAATGGAAAATTCTGCCCTTAATCTTTACCAGATTACAGGAAGACAAATTTATGAAAATAAGAAAATGATTTGGAGATGGTTCATAGAATCCTATAGTGCAGAAGGAGGCCATTCGGCCCATCCAGTCTGCACCAATCACAATCCCACCCAGGCACCATCCCCACAATTATTCTATTATCCTTGCTAGTCCCCCTGACACTAAGGGAAAATTTAGCATGGCCAATCCACCTAACCTGCACATCTTCATATTGTGGGAGGAAACCAGAGCATCCAGAGGAATTCTCCCATGCAGACACAGGGAGAATGTGCAAACTCCACACAGACAGTGACCCAAGCCGGGAATCGAACCCGGGTCACTGGCGCTGTGAGGCAGTAGTGCTAACCACTGTGCCATCGTGCCGCCCTGGCTGATTGGATGATTATATCAAGTGGAGATTACTCTACTAAGTGTAAAAATTGAGTGCTTTTAAAGCCTATTTTAGGGACAAGGGAGCCATGTCGGTCCTTCAGATTGGAAGGACAGTGCATCGTAAAACAAAAGCGGAATAGCTTAATGATAATGCTGGAAATATTTTCCTATATATAAGCAAAACCTCTCTCAAGAGATTAGGGATGGGTATGAGACAAAGATATGAGTAATAAAATCTGCTTTCAGATTGACCAAAAAAGCAATGAGAAAGGTTATGATGGGTGTGGCCTTTTTTAGTTATGTTAGCATTCAAAGAATGACCAAGAACCACATAGAACCTTTGAAAGATTGTGCAGAGCAAATTTGGGTAAAGTCCCAGGATATGGCAGATATTAGATGCTTACTTTGCATCTGTTTTTATTACTTAAGATAATGCTGTATTGCCAATGCTGATTAATAGAGGTTGAAGAACCAGCTAATAAGATTCATAGGCAGAATGCAGTCTTTCAGAGGACGAGAGATCAGTAAGGAGTTAAATGATTCTTAGACCAGTTAACACAAACAGTTTTACACATATGTGAATGCAGTAAGACAATCAAAACAAGTAGTTATGATTTCAAAACATATATACTGATATTTTAAATGTATTTTAAAGTATTGTTCACTTTAGCCAAGCAGGGTTACCGAAAGACATTGTGGTAAATGTCAATAGTTTAAATCCAGAGGTCTGGTTTAAATCCAGAGGACAGTAGTCATGTCTATAAGGGAACATATGTTGCAACATTAATGAATAGATGCATTCACTGCCCAAACACAAGGATAGATGTGTCTCCGGACGCAGGAACACAAGTCTATTCAACTTGTCGGTGAGCCAGTGGGAACATCCATTTTGACCTTACAGTAGCATCTGCTGTCACCAGGCAACAGGGAAATAGTCAGAGTACGTCCGTATTAGCTGGATGAATGAGATCACCATGTTATTAAATATCATACAGTTGGCTGAGGTACTTGACAGAGATTTGTATTGAGGAATGGCTACTAAATGAAATTGATTTTAAGTTAATGAAAGGTGGAATTATTGATTCGAAAAAACTATAGTTGATCTGTATTTCACTATGTACATCAAATCTTTTGGAGAGGTTCTGTAGCTCTATTCCCAGAACTATTTAATCCTTTGGAAGTCTCCGGTCGGCTGTACGTTAGTTTGTTCTATGTCTTATTTGTTAAATAAATTTTGTTACGGCTTTGCAAGTTTTGAATTGTTTAAGCTAAGACACAATTAGCCACCTTCAAATTTTCTCAGAACAGAGGTGATGCTAAAATTGAACCAGCGGAAATCAGCTGTTCGAGTCAGGATTATTGTTGTTAAGGTGGATTGATCTGCCAATCCTAATGGTATTAAAACAGAAGGGAATTCTCCTCTCTGGGATTAGGTTCCATGATGGGAGCAAGAAGGTGGAGAATTTCCCATTGTGGAGGCTGGCAGGAAAACTCACCAAATCTTCTGGCCCTGACCTCATTCATTATGTAACTGGGTGTTTGGCGCCGTCTTCTGTGGTGGGACAGGCCTGATGGCACACTGTTTACCATTGTATCCTGACGCCAAATTGAAAAGGGCCCAACATCACTGATCCCTTCCTGAAGAAAGAAGTCGGACCTTCTGAAAATGATGATGGATCTCTGGGAGAACTCAGGCTGGAAGGTGAATCTCCTAAGAAAGAAGATAGATCTCCGGGAACATTCTGAGGCTGAAAGATGGACCCCCCACCAGGACATCGATTCATAGAATCATAGAATCCCTACAGCGCAGGAGGCCATTTGGCCCATCGAGTTTGCACCGACAACAATCCCACCCAGACCCTATCCCCGTAACCCCACATATTTACGCTCATCACCCTGACACTAATTTAACATGGTCAATCAACCTAACCCACACATCTTTGGACTGGGAGGAAACCGGAGCACGGGAGAACATGCAAACTCCCAACAGTCACCCAAGGCCAGAATTGAATCAGGGTCCCCGGCATTGTGAGGCAGCAGAGCTAACCACTGTGCCACCGTGCTGCCTGGAAGGTCCACTTGCAGCTGTTCCCCCACCCACTGCTGTGTTATTCCAGGGTTGCTGGGAGCCTCCATTGCAAATTCCAGATGCAGCCCCAGGCACTGTGCAGTTGAGTCCCGAAATCTGTACGCCACGTTGTTCCTGGCATGTTTTGCGTTGGCGAATGTTTCTGCTGGTGTCGCAAAAAATTGGGTGTGAGTAGCCGGGCTTTCTTCTGCATCTTATTAGCAGGAGATAAATCAGTTCCTGACTTGCCTCCAGTGGCTTTCTAATCCACCATGGCAGGCAGCACTGCAAGATCCCGTGGGACATTCACGTTGGTGTAAAACCAATTTTTTGGGTCTCCCGCCAAATGCTTCCCCCCCCCCCACTGCTGCCATTGAACCCGCCGGCAGGGGCATGGGAGAATTCCACCGACACGGTCTGTCTTCTGTCAGCTGCGATCTCACCTATCTGGACCCATATGGTATAAGTACTTAAAAGCGATGGTAAATCAGAACCTGCAATGTAGATTATGGCCGGAATTCTCCGGCCGTTCACGCCCTGCCGCCACTTCCAGCGAGAACGGAGAATTTGGCGCTCGCCAGATCCCCGTTCACTGCAGTGGGACCAGAGAATCCCAGCTGTGGGAGAGGTCAGAAAATCCAACCCAATGTTTTCATGGATGATTGAGCTAAAATTAACAAATGTGTTTCTTTGTCTGTAGCTATCTTGTGAAAGGGGACCATAAAACAGAACTGTAGAGAGGGTCGGTTTATTGACTAAAAGAATAACAAACTTCTTATCTTATTACAATTGAATCTTCTTGTTTTATTTCATGAAAAACCCAGGCTATTTTATACCACAGATTATTATGTACAAGTGAGGATGTAGAATGGAATTTAGACAAATGCCTTCAAAATTCAGATAAACGTTGTTTCTCTGCAAATTAATAAAAAGGCACAAAGCAATTACAAATTTTGGAATAATTTCTCACATTTAGTTGGACTATTGAGACAATTAATCTATTTTTTCTACTCTAATAAGCCTAGAAACTGTACTGTTTGCAATATTATATAAAATTACTTAATAGTATTCATATGAAATTCTCCTGCTTGCTATCCAAATTTGGTTTAAAAAATGTATTTATATAGCAACTTTCACAAACTCAGAATTCCCCAAAGTGCTTCACTGAAAATGAAATATTTTTGGAGCGTAGCCACTGTTGTAATGTATGAAATGTAATGCAATTTGGATACTGCAAGGTCCCACAAATAGCAGTGAGATCATGACCTCTTTTGGTGATGTTGGTTCAGGAATAAAAATTGGTCAGGAGACCAGGAAAACTCCCCGACTCCTCTTCAAATAACGGCCGGAATGATTTTCCCATCCTGCTGCAGGGAACGGAGATTTGGCTGGCCGCCAAATTCTCTGACTTTGCTGCAGCAGGAGTGTGGCATGAACGGCCAGTGAGATCGCGCCCACTATCTTTAGAATTGCTCGAATCCACCTGAAATTAGCCTTCGTTTAATGTCTCAACTTAAAAAGACGGCTTTACCAACACTGTCCAGGTAATGTGCTCAAAGTCTTTGCATGGAGTTTGATCCACAGAGAGGCTCATGTTACATCACTAAACCATGACTAACATGTTAATTTCATACAATTACATTAAGCAGTCATTTGTCAATATGGCATTGTATAATTTCTAGGCTATGTCCAAGTAACAAATGCTTGTTCTTCCAAAATGGTAACTAATGCACAGCTTTTAAATTTGATTAATTCAGTAAGACTTGCGTTTCAGCAAATTGTACAACCATGGTATGGCTTAATGTACATCTACAAACTCAATACATCCACGCGGACTGTTTTCCTACACTTCAGCCCAAGTAATATTCCATACGCTACTTTCAGTATTTTCCCTTCTGTTAATTAAATATCCGTGAGCATTCATATTTAAACAATTTGACAAATTCTATTCTATATTATCTGAAATACAATTTTTGGATAAGTTGCTATTGGCACAAGAAAGATTTCTTTTTTCTAAAAGCAAAATACAGCTTTGTGCTTACAACACATGAAAATATAAAACAACTACATAACACTTCATTTTGCGCTTGAGTAACATTGCCACATTTAAACTTTAGTTAATTTGTGTACATTTCAAAGGAGTTATTATTCGTCTTGCTTCCTCTTGGGTTTTTTGGGATTACGAGACCTGCTTTTTGCTTTGCAAAGAGGGCAGATGGGTGCGTTCCGATGGATTTGTTGATGACAAGACAAGCAAGCCTGTGGGCACAAAGACAAAACAGTTAATGTCTCTACATAGAGCAACACAGATATTGATTGCTCAGCTGTAACTAATAGGGAAAACGTGAGCCTGACCACTTGGACAGGAAGAATGGAACGCAATATATTCAAATGGAGGAATATTGCAGAATTCAGTGGTGCAGAAGGATTTGGTGTCCTGGTACATGAATCACCAAAGGTTAGTATGCAGGCAAATGGAATGAAATATAAAAGTAAGGAAATTTTACTGCAGTTTTTCAGGGCCTTGGTGAAACCACATCTGGAATTTGTGTACCACTTTGATCCCCTTAATTTAAAAAAGATATAGGGCGGCACGGTAGCACAGTGGTTAGCATTGCTGCTTCACAGCTCCAGGGACCTGGGTTCGATTCCCGGCTTGGGTCACTGTCTGTGTGGAATTTGCACATTCTCCTCGTGTCTGCGTGGGTTTCCTCCGGGTGCTCTGGTTTCCTCCCACAGTCCAAAGATGTGCGGGTTAGGTTGATTGGCCAGGTTAAAAATTGTCCCTTAGAGTCCTGAGATGCGTAGGTTAGAGGGATTAGCGGGTAAATATGTGGGGGTGGGGCCTGGGTGGGATTGTGGTCGGTGCAGACTCGATGGGCCGAATGGCCTCCTTCTGCACTGTAGGGTTTCTATATATATTCTATATATAGGGCGGGATTTTACGACCTCGCTCGAGTGAGATCGGAAATTCCCGTCCAAGGTCAACAGAGATTTCCGTTGTCTGCCCCTCGCTCACTCCGATTCCATGGCAGGCGAGGCAGTAGAATTCCGACAAGCAGTACAGAGAAGGTTCACTGTCTCATCCCTGGGATGAATGGCTTACCCTATGCAGAATGGTTGAACATGTTGGGCCTATACAGATTAGAGTTTAAAAGAATGAGAGGTGAACTGATTGAAATATGATGGGTGGGACTTTCCGGCCGCGCTCGCTCCGAAACCGGAAAATCCCGCCCGAGGTCAACAGGTCTTTCCATGGTCCATCCCTCGCCCGCTACAAGTCACGTGTCGATTCCCGTGGCAGGCAGAATGGGAAAATTCACCCCATAGGATCCTGAGAGGACTTGATATGGAAGATAGTGGGAGGATATTCCCACTTATGAGGGAGACCAGAAGAGTACAATTGAAGAATATAAGTTTTCCCCTTTAAGACTGAGATGGGGAGAATTTTTTTCCCTCAGAGGATCATTCATATGTGGAATTCTCTTTCCCCACAAAACAGTGGAGGCTGGGTCATTGAATTCATCCAAGGAAGAGTTAATTCGATATTTGATAGACAAAGGGCTCAAGGGTTATTGGGGGGCAAACAGGAAAGTGAAGTTGTGATCACAACCAGATCAGCCATGATTTATTGAATGGCAGAGCAGGCTCAAAGGGACGGATGGCCTACTCCTAAGTCCTATGTTCCTAGTATAATTTCAAACTACATGATGCAATGAATCCAATACTCACCTCAAACTAACCCTACCTTTGCTACCATTTGCCATAGGCCTGTAATCACAAACATTTCAGTGCAATCAGGTCTAAATGCTCTCTCAGACATAACACAAGTATCAAGAAACCAATCTTATAATGGTATAGATGGGACTTTTACAGTTGAAGTGTGTTCACTCTCTCCAATCTTCTTCATTCTGTATTCTACACACAATCACGGCAAGAATCTTATCACTTGTGCTATTGATCCTAGAGTATCACTTAGGCAACTGGAAGATCATAATGGCGAAGCTGTCAATATGTGATGGCTTGCCTGCCTTTCTATAAAAAGGTAATCAATCAGTTCATTTTCTCCAGAACTGCAACTTGCTGTCATCCTCACTCTACCCATCCCAGCTGTTACATTCTCTTCAACGTAAATGTAGCAAAGATCGGTAAAACAATAATGTGGCTTCTTTATTTGGAAATAAGACTATATCCAAATAATGTTAACTCAGAGGCTAAGTACACGTCTTACTCCTACCATCTGCTGCAGTGAACTGAACAGAAGTCATGGGACTAATACATCACATCCTCTCAAGGTGGTAGTGATTGGCAGCAGTTTAAGATATACATGTACCTTTAAGGAAGTGTATCATATATCATAACATTCCCTTTTTTCGAAGCTAAAGCTTTGCCTTTAAAGAATCAAGCTATTTATACGACAACAAAGATAACATTTTCAGTATAATTTTCAAGTTGAATATATGTATTTGTGTGTTAAATAAGGTAAAAAGGATTCCAGTTTCATTTAGGTTTTACGTATGAACCTTGGTGCCTGGATGTCTGGATGAACTCCTGACTGAAAGGTCAGGTCCTGTGACTGTAGGAGGAAAGCACAAAGTCGAAAAAAACTTTATTGTTGCCGAGTGACAGAGGTCAAGTGACACAGTCATAGAAAAAAGACAGAAGTGAGAGTTTAGAGTGTGTCAGAGAGTGAAGGCAGGGATGTTCAGCTCTCTTGAGAAGAAAACATTACAAGACTATAGGGACAGTAGTTGAATGAAACATCATTTGCAGAATTCGCTTTAGTAGACGTGCTATTGGGAGACGGAGTTTATAGTGTGGTTTTGGATATCCGGGGAGAGAATCAGTGGGGTGAAGATATCGGGTGAATGCTCAGGAATTCTCCAGAAGTGGACCGTTTGCAATGGTGCCGGTCCCAAACAAAAAGCTTTGGTGTCAAACTAGTGACAACCCTTCAGTGGTTCAGGTGATACAGCTATTGCTAGGGTCAAGGAATAGTGTGAATTTGTAGCTTCTTCCTGTGTATTGGGAACTTTCTAACCTTTTTGTCTCCTGTAATAGTTTTTTTCCTGTTTAATAAATATTTTATTCTTGGCGTTAAACATTCATCAGCAGACTCCTGTGAATTTGAAAAGAAACTTAGGAAGTATCAAGTCAGGTTTCACTCTGGGATCTGACTTGTCCAATATTAAATGAGATTGTAGCACTGAACAAATGATTATACAAAACAATAAATTCACAAGTCTCTGAAACACACCAGCTGTTAGCTTACCCATCCAGATTTAGACAGTGTGATCTTGATTAGAGACTGTTGTATGTATTCAAAATGCTATTTAGGATTGCCTTGTTTGTGTTGCATCTTAGACAGTGTTCTCTTCACAATAGGACTGTTCAGAGTTTGATTGTAGTATTATTCTGATTTGACATCTGTTTTGTCACACTATCATGCCACTTAGTGTTTGAATTGCTACAATCATTTCTGGTCATATACTGACAATTTCTGCTGTATTCCATATGCCACCAGTTGGGTGTTATACTTGAACTTTCTGTCTGATGTTCAGATTGGGTAATTTATTATCTACATGCTGGTTGTGGGTTTCTTTCACCTTCCCCTGTTTTTTGATCCCAGCGTCATGTACTCAAGTATCAATGAGTGATAACTGGGAGGATTGTCCCTACTTGTCTGCCACATACCAATTCCACAGGTGAGGGAAGGGTTGCATGGGGTGCTGTCACTCTAAGATGCAATGTGATCATGTTCAGATCGTCTTCTGTTTGATGGCACTGCGCTATTCCGTTGGATCTGGTGTAATACAGTGATGAAGTGATATGGTTGACTCCCCACGTTTCACACGTCACCGTAAAGGGTCATCCAGTGTGTCACAAAGATGTGCTAAATGGAATTATTTTGATATCTCATCGGCTGGTTTCCCATATTAAACATTGTAAAAAGGGACATAGACTTAGAATGCTGCCAATTTGCATCTTTGTAGCCAGAGTACATTTTGTGGAGTTGTATGATCCATGGAGGCCTCAGAAAGAAAGACTGGAAAAGCTTTCTTCCCATCTTATCAAAATGGAAGAATGAAGCATTCAGGGCTTAATTGCTGGAATGTTAAAAGTGAATCAGCCCCGGTATCACAATGGCAAAGCGGATCTGCGCCAGACATGAGCTGATTAACTTCCTTTTAGAATATACAACCGACATGGAGAGGTCATGCTTTGCAACCTTTCGTGTGAATATTTGAATTTGGGATTTGGCAGAGATATTCTAGCTGCTGGAGTGAGTGGATGTATCTCACCCTCACTCAGCAATATTCCATCCAATCTTTGAAACCTGTTCTGCTGAGTTAAAAGTGTGTCTACATTCCTGCAGCAGACAGAGACTCTCTACTGAAAGCCATTCTTTTGAGGAGAAAAGGGATAAACCAACCACAACTTTAAACCAACTGCCTCAACTGAAGAACCAATGCTCTGGATACAATCACTGAAGCGTTATTGGCTTTCTTTTTTTAGCAATCTGCACTTTAACTTGGCCAAGTTTAACATTTGTAATGTGGTATTTTCTCAGTATTCTTGGGGTTTGAGTATGTGTTTGTGCACATTGGTGGCAAGTTAAAAAATATTGTACATTCTTTAGTATTTATTGCCCGAATGGGTTTCAGCAGAATAAAGCTAACCCGTTACATATTTAACATAAGAATACCTGTCTGGCTTAAGTCTTACAAACTGCACAATCAGGTACGTACTGATTGGCAATCTTGCATCCTTTTAAATTCAAAGCCTCTGCCAAAACTAAAGGGAGTAAGAAGTTTAACAACACCAGGTTAAAGTCCAACAGGTTTATTTGGTAGCAAAAGCCACACAAGCTTTCGGAGCTCCAAGCCCCTTCTTCAGGTGAGTGGGAATTCTGTTCATAAACAGAGCATATAAAGACACAAACTCAATTTACATGAATAATGGTTGGAATGCGAATACTTACAACTAATACAACTGGTACATTGGGGAAACTATGCAGACGCTGCGACAACGGATGAATGAACACCACTCGACAATCACCAGGCAAGACTGTTCTCTTCCTGTTGGGGAGCACTTCAGCGGTCACGGGCATTCGGCCTCTGATATTCGGGTAAGTGTTCTCCAAGGCGGCCTTCGCGACACACGACAGCGCAGAGTCGCTGAGCAGAAACTGATAGCCAAGTTCCGCACACACGAGGACGGCCTCAACCGAGATATTGGGTTCATGTCACACTATTTGTAACCCCCACAGTTGCCTGGACTTGCAGAGTTTCACTGGCTGTCTTGTCTGGAGACAATACACATCTTTTTAGCCTGTCTTGATGCTCTCTCCACTCACATTGTTTTGTTTCTTAAAGACTTGATTAGTTGTAAGTATTCGCATTCCAACCATTATTCATGTAAATTGAGTTTGTGTCTTTATATGCTCTGTTTATGAACAGAATTCCCACTCACCTGAAGAAGGGGCTTGGAGCTCCAAAAGCTTGTGTGGCTTTTGCTACCAAATAAACATGTTGGACTTTAACCTGGTGTTGTTAAACTTCTTACTGTGTTTACCCCAGTCCAACGCTGGCATCTCCACATCAAAACTAAAGGGAGCATGGGAAAAGAGGTAAACCAGTTTATCCCTCCCACCAGGTCAGAACAAGTATATTGGGTTCCATTATCAGAAACAACTTCCTGTGGCGCCCCAAATAGACCGAAGATCAAACTAATGTGTCTGCAATGGTTGCACTAGATGTATCATGTAACTGAGAGACAAAGTGTAATTTGGAAAGTAATCTATTACAATCAAAAAATCATCTCCACGGCTTACAAGTCTGGTCCATTGAGGTGTGGGTATCTCATAAGGCAATCGTGGCTCTCCCTGGTTGTTTGGCAGGAAGGTTTGACATGCTACCCATTCCCTCATGGCCTTTTCAATATCTTGATGGATTTCTGGCCAATATACCATCTCTCCGGCCAATCTTCTGATTCAATCGATTCTCAAGTGCGCCTGGTGCAACGATTGGAGGATTTCAGACCGCATGGATCCTCGGACGATGACTTCTAGAGATAATCCAAGTTCGTCTTTATAGCGCCAAAATTAGCTTACAACCCCTGCAATGTTCTTGAAGCGCTTTAGCCATCCCCCAGTCATTGTCTTCAAAAATACAGGATCATTGGAGTTTTCCTATTGTAATGGTTGGCACGAAGATTGCCAAAAATGCATAAGATTTAGGGAGGTGTCTGCAGTTTTTGACTGGTTAGGTAGATGGCTTGGGGTGTTAGATGTGAACGTGGATTTACCCAGTGTGTAGTTTACGTCACAATCATAGCTTTTAAACAGTAAATACTGTAATCTTGGTGGTGCACAAATCAGTGGTTTGCACCAGATCACTGCAAGTGGCCTATGGTTCGTTTCCACAACTAACGTCTTTCCAAATTAGTAGCTGTGGCGTCACTGGATACCAAGCAGCAGTGGCAAGATTTTAAGTTCTATATCTGAGTAATTAGCTTTGCCAGAGGACAAACTCATGGGAGATAAAGGCAATAGGCTTCACTTTCTGGAGAAGGCATGCTCCAAGTTCTTTTTGGAATGCATCAACCTCTCAAGTGTGGTCTCCTCAGCCAGATGACAAAACAGTAGAGTTGATGGTCCATCAGTTAATGACTTTAAGGTAATTAAAAATATGCGTCGATGATCCACTTGCAAATACAACAGGTACTTCTTTCTACAAAAGTTCATGAAGCAATGAGGCGTTTTGGGAAAAGTTAGGCATATAGATTGAAATAAATTAAACAAACCTAGGCAACACTGCGGATCATTTGCATCTGGTGGTCTGAGCATTGCACTAACATCTTCCAGCTTGCTAGGGTCAGGACTTGTACCTGTGTCAGAATAGATGAATCCAAAAAAGTTGATCTGTGTTGCGTTGGTGTTGCAATTCCGATGATCAAACACAAGACCTTCTCTGCATTCAGCTTTCATCAACAGCTCCAATTTTCAGCATGCTCTTGTTTTGTTGTACCATATTAATTTGCAAAAGATGTCTCCTCAGGCAGTTTCTCCTAAACCACTAAAGGTGGATATTCAATATGTTTTGTTGCTTGTGTATCTTCTCCGTGCTTCATTAGAGTCCTGATTCCTTTGTTAGTCCAAGTTTGAAAGTCTCAGAAAGAAAAAGCCCACTTCCTTTCTTAATTCAGGCTCGGGATGTTCCTCCTCTGGTCACTGCCAACGCTCAGATATTCCATTGGTACAATTCCACATGTTCCGGTTCCAACAGACCACAAAACCTATCCAGGATTTCTCTCTTCTGGATGACAAGTCCCAACTTGAAAAAATTGATGGATTAGGTGTGCCCAAGAGTGCTTTCTTTCATCAATCAATGGTTATGTCTGACCAGTTCAGCGCCACCTTCTCAAGGGCAATTAGAGATGGGTAATAATTTCTGGCCTTGCTAGTGAAGTCCATATCCGCTGAACAAATAAAAAAAGTGTCAATGGAGGGGCCAGTGTTGCTAAATATTTTATTGAATAGAAGTATCCTGTGGTTACATTAACATATATGCTCAATTGGCAACTGTTTGAGTTTAAGGGAACCTTACTTAAATCTCATCCATTCCTTTACTTTGGAATGTATTTCTCATACTGCATTGCTTAAATTAAGCAGTCAGTCTGCAGTCAGGGAGAGATTGAGAGACCAGAGACTCAGTGATCACCAATAAATCCCTATGTAAAGGTGAATATACAAAGAATTGTGTCTGATTCAATTGTGATTTAATTCAGAAAATAGCACCATTTACTGTACATTTACAATACATCATTGTTACAGTTTGGTGTCTAAATGGCCTGTTAAGCAGTCTTTAGTCAAACCGCAGTCCAGTGAAGAAATTATTGCACCACTGTGGTATTATTCTGTCTAACCTTTGATGGTCCAACTACCATACAGGCTTCCTTTCTTCATTGAAGTGCCTGCAAAATATTCCACCTTTTTTTTGTTTTGTGTTCCTTGATAATTAAATATCACAGTTCCCCTTTGTCTTCCTCATTGTATTCTTGAAATCTCTTTGTATTCTCTCATAACGTGCCCCTCTGCTGTCTATGTACTTAATGTATGCCTCTTTCCAAACCCTCAAATTAGTTAGGAGAAGGGGAGATAAATTAATAAATGGTTAATTTGTCTTTATTTGGTGGATTGCATGTTCCGAACACTTTTAGTTTATTTATTAGTGTCACATGTAGGCTTACATTAACACTGCAATGAAGTTACTGTGAAAATCCCCTAGTCGCCACACTCCGGCACCTGTTCGGGTACACTGAGGAACAATTTAGCACGGCCAATGCACCTAAGCGGCACATCTTTCAGACTGTGGGAGGAAACCGGAGCACCCGGAGTTGCAATGGGTCAATGAATCACTGCGCACCAAGATGTCGATTAAGATGCCATTTCACTACCAATGTTTAACCATTTAATTCACATTCCACATATAAAATGTGACAATAAATGCCTTATTACTACTAATGGTTAATGGGTGGGATTTTCCAGCCGCACTCGTCCCAAAACCGGAAAATTCCACCTGAGGTCAATGGACCTTTCCATGGTCCGCCCTTCGTCTGCTACGATTCCTGTGGCAGGTGGAACGGGGAAATTCATCCCGGACATTAGGAAAGAACAGTGGAAGTATTCGCCCAAACAAAATAAGTGTTACAATGTCCAGACAATTCAATGCACAGCCTTGGTGGATTTAAAATGTGGCTTTGCAGAGACAGAAGATCACACGTGGTTTGTCTTTGATGCACATGGGTATCCAGTCTTGACCTGAAACTTGAGGATACATTTTTGCTTTTCACTATATAAAATAGCGACGGGACCGATTCACTACGAGGCAGCATTTGAACAATGGATTTAGACAATTTATTAAACAATCATGACAAACTTTTACCTTCATAGGAGGTGGTTGTTGTCGGAATGTGGCCGTTTGCCGAGCGTCCTGTTTCCTGGCCACCTGAAGTTGCTGGGCAGCAGCTGCTGCTGCTGCAAGTGATTCTGGGATAGGCGGTTCCTGAGGCTCTGTCTGCCACTCTGCTTTCTGTTTCTCAAAGTAACTAAACAGCAAAAACATTGAAATTCATACTGACTGGCATCGTCAAAAGTCCTCAGGTATTTTCAGAGGTCAATGCAAGATTAAAATATTCACAATCACCTAGATATTCAGGCAGTTATTAATAACAATTCCAGTAGGGCGATCCTGCAGTGTTTAGTATTTCATCTTCCACACTCTGAAAATCCAAAAGCACTGGGTACATAACCAAAAGCCTAATTCATACACTTTAACCTAAAGGCAATTCTGGTTGGGATATATTTCTATGGCTGCTGGCAACCTTCCAGGACTTTATTCATGAGGCCCTTCCCCAAAACAACTTGCATATGTATATATCGATTCCCTTGAGTGCAGGAGGAGACCATTTGGCCCATCGAGTCCGCACCGACCACAATCCCACCCAGGCCCTATCCCCGCAATCCCACGCATTTACCCCGCTTATTCCCCTGACACTAAGGGGCAATATAGCATGGCCAATCAACCTAATGCGCACATCTTTGGAGTATGGGAAGAAACCGGAGCACCTGGAGGAAACCCACGCAGGCACGGGGAGAACATGCAAACTCCACACGGACAGTGACCCCAGGCCGGAATTGAACGCGGGTCCCTGGTGCGGTGAGGCAGCAGTGCCAACCACTGTGCCACCATGCTGCCCACAAATAATATATAATTTGCCTTTTATGGAGTAAAACATATCTCAAGGCAAGGCTACAAAGTGAACATTGAGAAGCTATTCATAGAGCATAATAATTGAGCCTGATCCTGTCCTTGTCTGTAATCCACATGTGTACTTACTTGCACGAGTCGCACTCAGAAGCAGAGACCTTGATTATCCCTTCAATATGCCAAGTGCACTGAGGCCAATTATAATGTCCAACTGCTGTCCTGCCTGAGATCAGCTGTTCAACACAGGTCTAGAAATGGAGTTTCTAATCTGTATGTCTTAATATTATATTGAGCAATGTCTCTGCATACTGAGCTATCAAGAAGCATTTGAGAAGGATTGTGGACATGGGCCAATGTTTACATGTTTGGCACAGTGTAATAAAACATCTGCCCCAGTGGTCAACATATTTGCCACTCATTGGCTATCAGCCACTGCCAGCAAGAGCTCTCAGAGGTGGGGTCGAATACCTTTCTAAAATTCCCCTCACTCTCACCTCCAAAGCCATCTCTGCAGCTGATAAGATTCTTCCTAACACCTTTGGTCCTCCCAATATTCAACTGAGGGAACTTGAGGATCATTTGAGAGTGTTTTTTGGACATGCAATCTGACAACACAGACAGGGCAGAGAGAGATTCATCTCAACAACGGTTTCTATCCTACCTTCGGAAAAACAGTTCCACCTTCTCCAGCAAGATCACATTTTCCATTTCTCACACCAACAGTTCAAATACCTTAAGCTGATTGAGTTAATTAAGTTATCCCAGCCTCCTTTCACTTAGCTTTGTATTATGAGAGCAATATGGACGAAAGGGAATTATAAATTTATCTCGACATATGACCAACAGTTCCAAGACAGCACATCTTCCTGTAAGGGATAAGACTCAGTCTGTGCACCTGCTGCACTACGAACAAAACTTGCAGCACAAAAGCAAAAGCAGACAAATGTAAGCTGTGTAACCAAATAAATTCAGCCTCAACTAAATGTGCAATCTATGTATATACACAAATACTTACATTACATTAGCATGTGTCAAAGTTTTATTTTTAAGAATAGAATCAGGTGGCCCGTAAGATAGAGCATTCTCGAGATCAGAAACCATGTAGCCCCAAAGAGGCTTGGAAGTTGGGAGCTGGGTCACTCCAGGACACATTTTATTTAATTTGATTTGATTTATTATTGTCACATGCATTGGTATACATTGAAAAGTATTGTTTCTTGCATGCTATAAAAAAGAATACCGTTCATAAAGAAGGACAGAGGAGCAGCATAGTGGCATAGTGGTTAGCACTGCTGCCTCACAGGGATCCGGGCTCAATTCTGGCCTTGGGTCACTGCCCGTGTGAGTCTGCATGTTCTCCCCGTGTCTGCGTGGGTCTCCTCCAGGTGCTCCGGTTTCCTCCTACACTCCAAAGATGTGCAGGATAAGTTGATTGGCCATGATAAATTGTCCCTTAGTGTCAGGGAGATCAGCAGGGTAAATATGTGGGGTTACGGGAATAGGGCCTGGGTGGGATTGTCAGTGCAGGCTTAATGGGCCGAATGGCCTCCTTCTACACTATGGGGAGTCTATGATTCTTCTTCGGAATTATTTCGTGGGATGTGGGTATCGCTGACAAGGCCAGCATTTGTTGCCCATATCTAATTGTCCTTGACTTCAGTGGCATGCTAAGCCATTCCAGAAGGCTGATTTCATTCCCTAAAGGACATTAATGAACCAGATGGTTTTTTGTGACACTGATAGTCTTCAATGATGATCTTGAATCTAACGTTCAATTCCAGATTTTATTAGTTAAATTTACATTCAACCAGCTGCCCGGATTGGATTTGAACCTATGTCCTCACCACACCAACCTGGACCTTTGGATTACCAGACAAGCGACATTACCACTGTGACAGTTTCCCTACTAACTGCCCAAACCTATTTCACATTAGAATTGTGCTTTGAACTTTCAATAAGAGGATGAAACAGTAGATGCCAAAAAAATTGTGCATCATCAAATCAAAGATACTTACTCAAGGGAAAGCTTTTCTTCTTCCTCGCACAACTCCGGTAACCTTTGCAAACCCAGAGTCATTCTCAAAGCATCCACATGTTCCTTAAGAGGTTTGTATTCCTCATGCAGGCGTCTTGTAGATTCAAGCAGCTTATTTAAGTCATTTTCAGATTGTTTTATTGTGTTTTCCATCTACAGAGGGGGGGAAATCTCTATTAACTGAAGCAAACGAATCAAGTTCTTTCCTTCCACCCCCAGCGCTTTCTGCTAGTGGGCAGTGGGATATGGTTCCACATGCTGTGGGAGGCGTACAAAGCTTTATCTAGGTATCGACACTTCAGTCTGAGATTAATGGACGTTGGTGGGAAATATACCTCATAGAATCATTGAATCCCTACAGTGCAGAAGGCCATTCAGTCCATTGAGTCTGCACCGAACACAATCCCACCTAGGCCTTATTCCCACAACCCCACACACTTACCCTGCCAAACACCCTGACACTAGAGTCAATTTAGCATGGCCGATCAACCTAACCCACACGTCTTTGGACTGTGGGAGGAAACCGGAACACTCGGAGGAAACCCACGCAAACACGGGAGAATGTGCAAACGCCACACTGACAGTCACCCGAGGCCAGAATTGAACCCGGGTCCCTGATGCTGTGAGGCAGTAGTGCTAACCACTGTGCCACCTTGCCGCCCCACCACTGTGCCACCATGCCGATACCTCCTGTGTGATAGCTGTGCCTTCTCCTGCCATCTAAACACATCTTTTCCAGCAGGATTATTAGATAGCCATCAGGAATGGGAATCTGTGCTAATTTGTTGATTTGGCATGAGCCATACAGCATCATCATTTCCAACACAGGAGCCAGGAGGTTATCTATTTTTGAAAATCAGGTGCAAGAGCTTGGCCAGATTTTCCTCTCCCACATCCAGAGGGAAGCCACATTGGCAGGCTCAAACTGGAGATATGTGGGGCCACAAATATAAACTTACCAGGCAAATTTTGATGGATGCCCAGTGTAGGAAATTTGGTAGGTCGTGACCTAATACCCAGGTGAAGTGACGTCGGGATTGCCATTTAAATGCCTACTGCAAAAACAATTTTCCCTGATATTTGTATTTTCAACAAGGAGGTGGGTTCCAAAAGGCTATGTGAACAACGCCAGGTAAGTTAACACATGAACATTGGGGAAAACCTGCAAGTGAGTAAGGAGCCTTCTGACAGGTTGGTTTAAAAGGTCTTACCAACTCCAAAAGTCATAATGTAATGGTGCATGAAGACTAAATTATGCTTTGGATGCAGTGATTGATCATTGGATTCTCGCCATAAATAGTAGGTGACCATTAAATTGGCCAGTGTTATGTTCACGCTCATTCGAGTACTTTATTCAGCAAATAAAGTATTCTTATGCATTCAATAGAACTTGGGACTTGATTAAAATGTATCATCTGGGCACTATGTTTTGAGTTTTACATTGATTTAAAGTCCAGGAATTTGTTGAGACTTTGAAAAACTCTGGCCTGATGCCAAATTTATTGAACTGAAACTCCTTGGAGCCTTTGAAAAAGCAACAGATGACTAACATCTAGTCAGGTAACTTCAAAGATTCCAATGTTTTGAATTCTGTGGGTTCAGAAGATCAAGATGTGGAATCAGTTTGGGTGAAGGTAAGAAATAGCAAAAGAAGGAGCTCACTAGTGGGAGTAGTTTATAGACCCCTAACAGTAGCTACATTATAGGTCTGAGTACAAGTCAAGGAATAATGAGGGCTTGTAGAAAGGTACTGCAATAATTATGAACAATTTTAATCGTTTCGGGGTGCCCCTTGCTTTAAAGGGGTTGTGCAGACTGCTATGCAGGTAGTACTTCCTGTATCCTCCTTCCTGGATTCCTGTCTGTATCACAGCTGAGGGATTTCCCTTCATGGGTGAGACTGGCCAGATTGTGAGAGGGCTTGAAAATAAGAGACTAAGCACTGGGGCAACTGTGAGTTACACAGATGGGGTCCCATAAGAGACCGGGCTGTCAGGGCAGAGTACGGGAATCAGGAATGGGCTGCGTCTCTCCTCATGCGACCTGAAGGGCTTTGCACCCGGGGGAGGATGACTATAGTTTATAGTGTGATTGGAAGCCACACTCAGGCAGCAGTGTGACAACAAAGAGGAGAAACTGCCCGGCAGTCCAAAACCAATTGTCAGGGGTGCTTGCGTGTAATGGTAGATCTCAATGGGTCATGGAAGGCTGCTCAAATCTGCACCTCTTGCAACCTGGGAGAAACAGGATGCCATCCATGAATGCACTGGACATACTAATTCTTTCCTCACACAATTCAGCTGTGGCTCGTCTGTCACAAGTGGTTTATTTCAGAATTCAAATTCTACCATCATGAGATTCAAATCTGGAGCCCCAGATGATTGCTCCAGGTTTGCGATTTACCAGTTCAGTGACCTATACCTCTAGGCCATTGGAGGATGACACTTGGCTAAACAGCCACTCCAGGGACAATGGACTACCTCTGCCAGACCTTGCAAGAGCTTGCACAATATGAAGTGGGAGGAAACCAACTGCCTGTGGCCTTTAAACTCATAGCAGCTCAGCAGAGAATGTTGACACAGCTGTGGAGGGGACTGTGTGCATTGCTTGTTTGAAAATTAGAAAATAAAATCGCAATAGCTACACCAACACTATGTTCTTACACGGACACTTTCTTTTTCACAATTTCCAGGAAGCTATTTGCCTAATTTCACCCTCTGAAGGCTTCAGACAGACTTGCCCCTTTGAACAAGTTAGATAGAGAACAAACTACACCAGGACCAAACAAATCAATTTTTTTGTTAAATTCAAATAGAGGTTAGGAAAGACAGTTTTAAACAAACCCCACAAGATTGTTAACCTGAAATAAAAGCAGAAAATGCTGGAAATACTCAGCAGATCAGGCAGCATCTGGGGAGAAGAGAAAAAGAGTTATGGGCGACGATTCTCCCATCACGACCCGCAACTTTTCTGGCGGGTCGGGTTGGGAGATGCGCGTCGTCGACTTTGTTCCGGGATTTGCACATGCGCCGGGAACGCATGTACATCTCCCAGAGACGGAGAACAGTCGGAGACCAAGCCACGCTGGAACGCAGGTAAGTCATTTGAATCTGTTTTTAATGTAGTTTAAATATGTTTTCAATGTCATTATCAGGAACATGCCAGTCCTGATCGAATCTCCCACCCGCCAGGAGTCCTTCATTCTGGCAGGGTTTAGAGTAGCTCCCCACATTTGGGGAACTAACGGGAGATCCCGCCGGAATGAAGGGGGGGCAACCGGGCCCCCCCCCAGGCCATCAGGCAGTGGGGGGCTGGTGCCATCCATGAATGCACTGGACATACTAATTCTTTCCTCACACAATCAGCTATGGCTCGTCTGTCACAAGTGGTTTATTTCAGAATTCAAAGTCTACCATCATGAGATTCAAATCTGGAGCCCCAGATGATTGCTCCAGGTTTGCGATTTACCAGTTCAGTGACCTATACCTCTAGGCCATTGGAGGATGACACTTGGCTAAACAGCCACTCCAGGGACAATGGACCACCTCTGCCAGACCTTGCAAGAGCTTGCACAATGTGAAGTGGGAGGAAACCAACCGCCTGTGGCCTTTAAACTCATAGCAGCTCAGCAGAGAATGTTGACACAGCTGTGGAGGGGACTGTGTGCATTGCTTGTTTGACAAGCTTATAAGCAGAGAGTGGGATTGTATGTTTTGAAAAGTTTTCCAATGGTTGTTTGTTTATTTTTGCAGATTAATGAGCACGGGAAGAGTTTCTTAAAGGAACGTTTCAATGGCTGTTTGTTGATTGACAGTTTTATGATATTCTAAGTAGGGCATTGTTATTCAAACAGTATTGCCCAGAGCGTTGAAGATTTGTTCTTGTAAATACGCCCAAAAAGTGGCGGGAAAACGGGGGTATTGGGCACTTAGTTTTGTTGTGGGAGAACCTCGGCCATGGATGTTTGTTAGGCCACCTGAGGTAAGATTGAAAATTGATTAATGTACCAATCCCTGTGGAAATCTGTTCGTTTGGCTTATTAACATTGGCTCAAAGACATCTCTCTCTCTCGGTGCATGCAAACTGTTGCTTTTTAAACCTGTGCAAATTCATTGTTTCAAAATACAACACTTAAATTTAACAAATAATTAAATCCTATAGGTGGACAAAAATAAAACCCTGAAATTCTGAAGTTCCAGCTCCAATCTGCGCTTTTGTTTTCAATGTTCTTCTTCTCCAGTTTTTTTTTGGTTTCACTATCAGCCACTCTCACAGGATGAACTATCAGTTATGCCCCAGAGAATACTTTCAGTTGCCCTGATAGCAAAGTTTAACATGGGAGCAACCAGGGAAACTTCTTCGCTTTGTTTTGGCTTACTGATTTAGATAGTCGCAGAAGATTAATTGAGGAAAACGGTGGAAAATAACACAACAGTGAACTGTAATTTAGGTTTCAAATCCCAAACAACATGAAACAGTAATGGAATAATTGAAAAATACTAATAAAACAACATAAATTTTGCAGTACTAACTAGATTTTAATATTTCCTGTAAAAATTAGAAAATAAAATCGCAATAGCTACACCAACACTATGTTCTTACACGGACACTTTCTTTTTCACAATTTCCAGGAAGCTATTTGCCTAATTTCACCCTCTGAAGGCTTCAGACAGACTTGCCCCTTTGAACAAGTTAGATAGAGAACAAAATACACCAGGACCAAACAAATCAATTTTTTTGTTAAATTCAAATAGAGGTTAGGAAAGACAGTTTTAAACAAACCCCACAAGATTGTTAACCTGAAATAAAAGCAGAAAATGCTGGAAATGCTCAGCAGATCAGGCAGCATCTGGGGAGAAGAGAAAAAGAGTTATGGGCGACGATTCTCCCATCACGACCCGCAACTTTTCTGGCGGGTCGGGTTGGGAGATGCGCGTCGTCGACTTTGTTCCGAGATTTGCACATGCGCCGGGAACACATGTACATCTCCCAGAGACGGAGAACAGTCGGAGACCAAGCCACGCTGGAACGCAGGTAAGTCATTTGAATCTGTTTTTAATGTAGTTTAAATATGTTTTCAATGTCATTATCAGGAACATGCCAGTCCTGATCGAATCTCCCACCCGCCAGGAGTCCTTCATTCTGGCAGGGTTTAGAGTAGCTCCCCACATTTGGGGAACTAACGGGAGATCCCGCCGGAATGAAGGGGGGGCAATCGGGGCCCCCCCCAGGCCATCAGGCAGTGGGGGGCTGGTGCCATCCATGAATGCACTGGACATACTAATTCTTTCCTCACACAATCAGCTATGGCTCGTCTGTCACAAGTGGTTTATTTCAGAATTCAAAGTCTACCATCATGAGATTCAAATCTGGAGCCCCAGATGATTGCTCCAGGTTTGCGATTTACCAGTTCAGTGACCTATACCTCTAGGCCATTGGAGGATGACACTTGGCTAAACAGCCACTCCAGGGACAATGGACCACCTCTGCCAGACCTTGCAAGAGCTTGCACAATGTGAAGTGGGAGGAAACCAACCGCCTGTGGCCTTTAAACTCATAGCAGCTCAGCAGAGAATGTTGACACAGCTGTGGAGGGGACTGTGTGCATTGCTTGTTTGACAAGCTTATAAGCAGAGAGTGGGATTGTACGTTTTGAAAAGTTTTTCAATGGTTGTTTGTTTATTTTTGCAGATTAATGAGCACGGGAAGAGTTTCTTAAAGGAACGTTTCAATGGCTGTTTGTTGATTGACAGTTTTATGATATTCTAAGTAGGGCATTGTTATTCAAACAGTATTGCCCAGAGCGTTGAAGATTTGTTCTTGTAAATACGCCCAAAAAGTGGCGGGAAAACGGGGGTATTGGGCACTTAGTTTTGTTGTGGGAGAACCTCGGCCATGGATGTTTGTTAGGCCACCTGAGGTAAGATTGAAAATTGATTAATGTACCAATCCCTGTGGAAATCTGTTCGTTTGGCTTATTAACATTGACTCAAAGACATCTCTCTCTCTCGGTGCATGCAAACTGCATTTACTGTGGACAGGGCCTTGGGGTGATCGGTGGGGGTGGGGTGATCCCACTGCCACTCTGCATGGGGATCGGTTTGGGATGGAGGGAGGGCAGCGATTGGGGCGAGCTCGGGGGGGTGGCCTGCCCATTTGGGGGGGGGGGGGGAGGGGGGGGGCCTGTCTCCCGGGGGGCTGTGCCAGGGTGAGGGGTGTGTGGGGATCGCCGCTGCTGGGGGGGCGGGGGGGACGAGCTGGACAGTACGGCACTCCAGGGCAGGGCTTGCCCGGGAATTGTTGTGTGGGCCACGATCGGGCCGTGGGGGGATTGGAGGGGCAGCACTGCAGGGGTCCCAGGCTGGCCAGCGATCGAGCTGGCCAGCAAACGGGGAGATTGACAGATCGGGGCCACTGCGCATGCACAGAGTTCCAGATCTGTCAGACTCTGGCGTGAATAGGCCCCGCGCCCCTGGGTTTTTAATGAGGTTCACGATTGAGATCTTTGCAATGCACAGAGTGTGGAGATTCGAGTAAGAAGTTGAACTGAGAAAACAGTCGTGATCTAGAACATTTCTCCAACCAATTCAGCACTTTTGGGAGAATCGCCCCCATAGTTTCAGGTGGATGGCCTTCCAGCAGAACGGTGGGGGAAAAGGTCATTGACCCAAAACATTAACTTTGCTTCTCTACACAGGCACTGCCTGACCTGCTAACTGTTTCCAGTGTTTTCTGTTTTTAGTTCAGATTTCCAGCACCTGCTGTATTTTGCTTTTTTCAATTAGACACTTAAAACTGAATGACCTGAATACTTTCTTGAACACCAGGCTATGAAAAAGACCACTTTTATAGCTGTACCCAGAATAAGCTTGGACCTGTTTGGCACCAAAATTGAATAAATCGATTGCAACACTAACTCTTAATGACCATTTTTGTCACAGTCCCCTTTCTTGAGGCTAAAAATCAATTATATGCAATATGCTATCAACATACCACATTGATATCAGCATGGATCAGTCGCAATTCTTCTACATGAGCCATCTTCTCTTGGAGCAATAGATCCATTTCGTGTTTGTAATCTTTCAGGTGTCTTTCCTCAGACTCCAGTGCATCAAATTCTGCCTTCAACCGGGTTTTAATCTTTTCCATTTGCACCGTCTTAGCTCTGCAATGTCAATTCCATACAAACAAGTTTAAAGCAGCATGATGCAGAGCTCCAAAGACTTGCTTTCAGACATACACTCCATCGTCGTGTTTCACATGATATGAGATCATTACTATTTATTACATTGAAGCAATTCAATTTTATCAAGAGATCACAATGACTGTTCAATGACCGTGGCGTTAGAAGGCTGTCAGCACCTGTAGAATCATAACATCCCATCATCAACACATTCAGATGAGAAAAATTCTGTAAAATAGAAATGCATCTTTAAATCGATCTTTGAAATTCATCTGCTCTAGTCGAAAAGGGATAAATGAGGCCACAGCTTAATGTCCTATCTGAAGAACAGCATTTCCAGCCTTGTGGTACATCAGCCTAATAGGTTCATATCCTGGAGGAGAGTTTGAACACCTTAACTTAGATGTAACAGACAAACCTTCGTGGGTCATCACTTTGTCAAAGTGGAGAAGTTTGTGTATTCCAACGATCCCTTCAGTGAGACTGTAAGTGGCTCCTTGCTCCTGGTCAGGCCATCCAATGCCAGCAAGGTCAGGGGAAGTGCCAGACAGAGCGCATCCAAAAAGTCCTCAATGGTAGAATGGGTGAAGGAAGATCGTGCGTCTCCCTGGCCACAAAGGGGCAAGGTGCAGGGGCAAGCTGATCTCGGTCATTGTTGTTCAGAATATGACCACAAGTCATCAAGATCATGTGAACAAAACAACGTCCCAAAGCCCCCACATTAAACGAAGTCAAGCACAGGCTTTGACCAGGGTCCAGTTACCAAGCCCTGAATTGCTCAATTGGTGAAGAACATGTACCTACCAGCAAGACATCACCGAAGACCTAAACAGTCCAAGAGGAAAGATATCAATATCTCAGCCCTAAATCAGCTAGCAACCAATGCAAAAAATCCTCACACATCCAACTCAATTCCAGAATAACCGGATCAAATAAAGTCAGCTGTATTAGACTTATGTGCCCAGAGCACTGTCAACACCAGCAAGGCTGGTTCGATGAAAACAATGCTGAAATATGTGACCTCCTAGAGTAAAAGCGAGCAGCCTTCACTGCTTCATTCCACAACCCTCTGCTCTGTTGAGTGAAAGAATTCCACATGACTGCTCGTCTAATTTTAACTTCCTAAACACTTCGGGAGGCACAGTGGTTAGCACTGCTGCCTCACAGCACTAGGGTCCCGGGTTCAATTCCTGGCTTGGATAACTGTCTGTGTGGAGTTTGCACGTTCTCCCCATGTTTGCGTGGGTTTCCTCCGGGTGCTCCAGTTTCCTCCCAGTCTGAAAGACGTGCTGGTTAGGTGCATTGGCCATGCTAAATTCTCCCTCAATGTACCCGAACAGGCGGCGGAGTGTGGCGACTAGGGGATTTTCACAGTAACTTCATTGCAGTGTTAATGTAAGCCTACTTGTGACTAATAAATAAACTTTCACCTCTCCAGTCACACTATGCTGTGATGGGTTACCTGCTCATTACTAAAGGTAAATTAATATCAGCAAATCATTCTTTTGGTCAATGCTACATGAGCTGATTTAATTTTAAAAGAAAAAGGATACCATTCACCAATTATCTTTGTTCATAGGCCAAGCTATTTGTATCATCAAGACCTGCTCACGAATAGCATGGTCCTGGTGCAATAATCAACCTCTCTTAGAGACGCAAAAAAAGTCACACAATGCAGTTAATTTGAAAGTTTTCAATTAATAGTTTAAAGTATACCAGGCATTGGAAATATATTAAATCTTAATTATTAATTTTTTTCTGCCACCAATGTTCAGTTATTTGTCAATGTTCCAACATGCAGTCATGGTCCTTTGATATGAAGTGTAAGTACATTGCCATGTTGCATCTCTCTCTCACACAGACTGCACTTGTCAACAGGAGCTGGAACTTCCAAAACTCAGATGAATTTCTAACAGATTCCCAATCCCTGAAAGAAAAGTAGGACAATATTGCAGAAACTTTTACCAGCAGTTCTAATATTAAATAACCAATTTTATAGGCATGGATTATTTCATTTAATATGTACCTAAATAAATGTAATTTCTGGTTACATAAACTGATAAATTTATTAAGGAATTCCAGATAAACTTATTTACCTAGAGCACAGTTAGAAAATGAAACTTGCTACCATGGGGAGTGGTTGGGCAAATAGCATAACGCATGTAAGAGGAGTCTAAATGGGTACCTGAGGCAGGAAAGAATAAGTAAATCTTAATGAGGTTAGATGAGACTAAAAAGTGAACATAAATATAGGCATAGGCCAGTTCACAGCATCCCTACAGGTCGGAAGGAGGCCATTCAGCCCATCAGATCTGTACTGACCACATCCTACCCAGGCCCCATCCCTGTAACCACATACATTTACCCTGCTAATCCCCCTGACACTAAGATCAATTTAGCATGGCCAATCAACCTAACCCGCACATCTTTGGACTGTGGGAGGAAACCGGAGCACCCGGAGGAAACCCACGCAGACACGGGGAGAAAGTGCAAACTCCACACAGACAGTGATCCGAGGCCAGAATTGAACCTGGACTCTTGGCGCTGTGAGGTAGCAGAGCTAACCACTGTGCCTCCATGCCATCCTTGGGTCTGAAGTGCTGTATATTCCATGTTATTCTATGTGAACTGACTTGGGTAAAGTGGGAAAACGGTGGCTGAACAAGAGTTGTTTGGAGAATATGGTTAATTGATGTTGTAAAACTTTCTGTACAGGCAGTCCTCGCATTTACGACATTTGAGTTCTGACAAATGGTATTACGAGCTCACTTAACATTCATTATAAATTGGTTTTCTCTTCAAAACTACAAAAAAATCAAATAAGGGGTGATTCTATACCTCTGTTCATAGTGTCACAGCCATATGTTGATAGCAAGGGAACATTATTTTTCAGTGAAAATAGGGTTCAAGAACCAATCCCCCATTTAGAACATTTTCCCTATGGGAAAACTCATTCCGACTTACAACGTTTCAACTTCAACTTGGTTTCAGGAACCAACTGTGTCACAAGTCTGAGGACTGTCTGCATTGCATATCATGGTAATTACAAAAAGAGAAAATAAGGAAAAGGTACATGTGGAACACCTTTCAGGACATTACTAAACACTACGTAGTTAATGAAGTATTTTGAAGTGCAGGCACTGTTGCAATATAAAGGAAAGTTGACCAGCCCATTTATCAAACAACAATGAAGTAAATTTCTAAATAATCTGCTTTAATAGTGTCAATTGAGGAATAAATAATGGGCAAACACTGGAAGAATTCCCCTCCTCTGCTTCCGATCAATGGTGTGGGATCTTTCACGTTTATCTGAGGAGCAGACAGAGCCTCTATAACATTTGATTTATTATTGTCATGTGTATTAACATACAGTGAAAAGTATTGTTTCTTGCGCACTCTGCAGACAAAGCATACCGTTCATAGAGAAGGAAAGGAGAGAGTGCAGAATGTAGTGCTACAGTCATAGCTAGGGTGTAGAGAAAGATCAACTTAATGCAAGGTAAGTCCATTCAAAAGTTTGACTGCAGCAGGGAAGAAGCTGTTCTTAGTATACTTTTGTATCTTTTTAGCGACAGAAGGTGGTAGAAGAGAGAATGTCCGGGGTGCGTGGGGTCCTTAATTATGCCGGCTTCTTTGCCAAGGCAGCGGGAAGTGTAGACAGAGTCAATGGATGGGAGGCTGGTTTGCATGATGGATTGGGCTACATTCACGACCTTTTGTAGTTCCTTGCTGTCTTGGACAGAGCAGGAGCCATACCAAGCTATGATACAACCAGAAAGAATGCTTTCTATGGTGCATCTGTAAAAGTTGGTGAGAGTCGCAGCTGACATGCCAAATTGCCTTAGTCTTCTGAGAAAGTAGAGGCGTTGGTGGGCTTTCTTAACTATAGTGTCGGCATGGGGGGACCAGGACAGGTTGTTGGTGATCTGGACCCCTAAAAACTTGAAGTTCTCGACCCTTTCTACTTCGTCCCCTTGGATGTAGACTGGGGCATGTTCTCCTTTATGCTTCCTGAAGTCGATGACAATCTGCTTCATTTTTTTGACATTGGGGGAGAGATTATTATTGCCACACCAGTTCACCAGATTCTCTATCTCATTCCTATACTCTGTCCCATCATTGTTTGAGATCCGACCCACTACAGTGGTGTCGTCAGCAAACTTGAAAATCAAATTGATGGGGAATTTGGCTACAGTCATAGGTCTATAAGGAGTATAGCAGAGGGCTGAGGACAGAGCCTTGTGGGGCACCAGTATTGAGGATGATCATGGAGGTGTTGTTGTTGCCTATCCTTGCTGATTGCAGTCTCATCTAAAAGGCAGCACCTCCAACAAGGTAAGCCCTCTCTACAGAACTGAAGCATCAGCCTAAATTTATGCCCTCAAGCCATTACAGTGGGGTTTGGATCCAGAGGGGACAGCGTTAACATTGAGCCAAAGCTGACTCCGAGATTTGATTGCTTAGTTCTTGCAGGTTACCTATTCCTCTGGGTAGTTTCTGACATGCTCACGTTTAGTTGTTTGGTAAATCACATAATTCTTTTAATTTGAACTTTGGTAGGTGAATGTTTTGAGGCTATACTTCCAGCTGTGTTGCCTTTGAAAAAGTAAGCTATCATGAACGTACTGGATGCAAGGAGTTTTCATTATGTAGACTGATATCATTTTTATATATTTGAA
The DNA here is from genome assembly GCF_964213995.1 of Mustelus asterias. Lineage (NCBI taxonomy): Eukaryota > Metazoa > Chordata > Chondrichthyes > Carcharhiniformes > Triakidae > Mustelus > Mustelus asterias. The sequence continues at coordinate 94,690,644 of NC_135804.1, forward strand.
AATATGCAGCATTTTTGGAAAGCAGTTATCTTAAAAAAGACAAAACCATTCCACCTTCTTCCATCAGCAGCAAGATACAAAACTCTGAGATCATGTGCTAACCAACTCAAGAATAGCTTCTTCCCTGCTGCCATCAGACTTTTGAATGGACCCACCATATATTAAGCTGATCTTTCTCTGCACCTTAGCTATAACTGTAACACTATATTCAGCACCCTCTCCTTTCCTTCTCCCCTATGGTTGAAGAGGTTGAATCTCTTGTGAAGAGGAAAAAGGAGACTTATGTTAAGATGAGACGTGAAGGCTCAGTTAGGGCACTTGAGAGTTACAAGTTAGCCAGGAAGGACCTAAAGAAAGAGTTAAGAAGAGCCAGGAGGGGACATGAGAAGTCTTTGGCAGGTAGGATCAAGGAAAACCCTAAAGCTTTCTATAGGTATGTCAGGAGTAAAAGAATGACTAGGGTAAGATTAGGGCCAGTCAAGGACAGGAGTGGGAAGTTGTGCGTGGAGTCTGAAGAGATAGGAGAGGCACTAAATGAATATTTTTCGTCGGTATTCACACTGGAGAGGGACAGTGTTGTTGAGGGGAGTACTGAGATGCAGGCTGTTGGACTGGATGGGATTGAGGTTCATAAGGAGGAGGTGTTAGCAATTCTGGAAAGGGTAAAAATAGATAAGTCCCTGGGCTGGATGGGATTTATCCCAGGATTCTCTGGGAGGCTAGAGAGGAGATTGCAGAGCCCTTGGCTTTGATCTTTGGGTCGTCATTGTCTACAGGAACAGTGCCAGAAGACTGGAGGATAGCAAATGTTGTCCCCTTAGGGACAACCCTGGTAATTATAGACCGGTGAGCCTTACTTCTGTTGTGGGCAAAGTATTGGAAAGGATTACAAGAGATAGGATTTATAATCACTTGGAAAGGAATAATTTGATTAGGGATAGTCAGCACGGTTTTATGAAGGGTAGGTCGTGCCTCACAAACCTTATTGAGTTCTTTGAGAAGGTGACCAAAGAGGTGGATGAGGGTAAAGCGGTTGATGTGGTGTATATGGATTTCAGCAAAGCGTTTGATAAGGTTCCCCATGGTAAGCTTTTGCAGAAAATACGGACACATGGGATTGAGGGTGATTTAGTGGTTTGGATCAGGAATTGGCTCGCTGGAATAAAACAGAGGGTGGTGGTTGATGGGAAATATTCATCCTGGAGTTCAGTTACTAGTGGTGTACCGCAAGGATCTGTTTTAGGGCAACTGCTGTTTGTCATTTTTATTAATGACCTGGATGAGGGCATAGAAGGATGGATTAGTAAATTTGCGGATGACACTAAAGTCGGTGGAGTTGTAGACAGTGCGGAGGGAAGTGGCAGGTTACAGAGGGACATAGATAAGCTGCAGAGCTGGGCTGAGAGGTGGCAAATGGAGTTTAATGCGGAAAAGTGTGAAGTGATTCACTTTGGAAGGAGTAACAGGAATACAGAGTACTGGACTAATGGTAAGATACTTGGTTGTGTGGATGAACAGAGGGATCTGGGTGTCCATGTGCATAGATCCCTGAAAGTTGGCACCCAGGTTGATAGGATTGTTAAGAAGGCGTACGGTGTGTTAGCTTTTATTGGTAGAGGGATTGAGTTTCGGAGCCAGGAGGTTATGCTGCAACTGTACAAAACTCTGGTGCAGCCGCACTTGGAGTATTGCGTACAGTTCTGGTCGCCACATTATAGGAAGGATGTGGAAGTGTTGGCAAGGGTGCAGAGGAGATTTACCAGGATGTTGCCTGGTATGGTGGGAAAATCGTATGAGGAAAGGCTGAGGGGCTTGAGGTTGTTTTCGTTAGAGAGAAGAAGGTTAGGAGGTCACTTAATAGAGGCATATAAGATGATCAGAGGATTAGATAGGGTAGTGAGAGCCTTTTTCCTCGGATGGTGATGGCTAACACGAGGGGACATAGCTTTAAATTGAGGGGTGAGAGATATAGGACAGATGTTAGAGGTAGGTTCTTTACTCAGAGAGTAGTAAGGGGGTGGAATGCCCTGCCTGCAGCAGTAGTGGACTCGTCAACATTTAGAGCATTCAAATGGTTATTGGATAAACATATGGATGATATTGGAATAGTGTAGATTAGAGAGGCTTTAGATTGGTTTCACTGGTCGACGCAACATCGAGGGCCGAAGGGCCTGTACTGCGCTGTAATGTTCTATGTTCTATGTTCTATATACTAGGACGACACAGTGGCAAGCACTACTGCCTCACAGCACCAGGGACCCGGGTTTGATTCCCAACTTAGGTCACTGTCTATGCAGTCTGCACGTTCTCCCTGTGTCCGGGTGGGTTTCCTCCGGGTGCTCAGGTTTCTTCCCACAGTCCGAAAGACGTGCTGATTAGGTGCATTGGCCATGCTAAATTCTCCCTCAGTGAGCCCGAACAGGCGCCGGGCTGTGGTGATGAGGGGATTTTCACAGTAACTTCATTAAGTGTTACTGTAAGCCTACTTGTGACACTAATAAATAAACTTTACTCTATGACCGGTATGTCTGTCTGTCTCGCGCTCAAGAAACAATACTCTCCACTGTATCCCAATACATATGACAATAATAAATCAAATCAAGTACGGATGCAAAGATGCAAGTTGCAATTCCTGCAATAATAGGATTTGTCTGCCAACATTTACTGACTCGACTCACAGCTGCTTGGTTCAGGAACTGAAGGGTTTGTCTGTCAGCATCAGAAGAAGATGGGGAAAAATTGGAACAATAGAAAATTAAAGAAAATAAATTTGTGGCCTGTATTATGACTCCTTTCTTTCCTCAATGTAAAAAACTGAATGCAGCTGTAATGATCAACCAGCATCTGTAAAACCTAGACTTAGGATCAGGTTCAATCGCAACACTTTTCCACCTTCGTCAGACGATACAAGCCGAAGATACAATGGCCACTTCAGATGGGTGCTAGAAGACATCCAATACTTTGGAGCTAAACTCTAAATTGAGGAGAGAACAAGGCATGTAATTTCACTATTTGGACATGACAGGGATTGATGGAAGAGTGGCTGTGGGGAGTGGGGAAACGAGTTTATGAGAAACAAACAAAGACTAAGCAATCACAAAACACTAAATGAAGATTATAAACAATGTCAGGACTCTGAACAGAACAGATTTGAGTGCTTTCTCTCATTTTATACAGACTTGTATTCTCATTTTCCAAGGATTTATCCTAAAACCGATTCTGGCAATGCAACAGAGCAGATGCAAATAATTTGCATCATTCCTCATTATATTTTTATTACAATTGGTCCCTGTTCAATCTGGCACTCACTCAGTCTCCTGACATCCTTATTTTCTTTTTGATGTGTCTAATGATCTGTAGAGTACTTTCTGTTTTCAATTTGCCTCAACTGTAATACATGTCATGAAGAATAGTCTCACAAATGATCTGGCGAGTAAAGAATTCTGCTCCTGTGGATCGACTTCTACCAAAAAAAATCAGAGCCTTCATTGGAAAAAGTTATATTAGAATGAGTAAGTAAAAAGCAGCAGGAGACATTGAGTAGGTTGAATATGGCCGATTTAAAAGGTGTAATGAGGCTATCATATAATCCCTCAGTGTAAAAGAAGGCCATTTGGCCCATTGAGTCTGCACCAACTCTCCAACAGATCATATGACCCAGGCCCACCTCTTGCCCTATCTCCAAAATCCCATACATTTATTCCACTAATCCCCCTAACCTGCATAATCTTTGGACACTAAGGGGCAATTTAGCATGGCCAATCCACCTAACCTGCACATCTTTGGGCTGTGAGAGGAAACCGGAGCACCCGGAGGAAACCCATGCAGACATGGGGAGAACGTGCAGACTTCACACAGACAGTGACCCGTGACCAGAATTGAACCTGGGACCCTGGCACTGTGAGGCAGCAGTACTAACCACTGTGCCACCCTCCTTAATTTTTGAAAATATGATCTTTCAACTGACTACAACTTTTGCAGTTTAAACTGAGAGCAAACTGCTTAAAAATGCAAAGCTGCATTCCATTGTGAAGATGAGAAATAAACAAATCACCCTCAGGGAAATGTGAAGAGAGAAACATTTCCTTTAATCCAGACACTCATTGAAACCACTGCAAGTGACACTGGCAATGTCCAGAAAGCCTTCAGCAGATGAAACAACCTGTGGGCTGCTCGCTTTCATCCTCTCCCTTGGACTCTAACTTCTCTTATTTCTAATACCTGTGCATGTAGTTCTAATACGTTTTCTCTGGGTCCTTTCCATGGTGCCTGCAATTGTTTCTGGTCTCACTTTCCTGGCCTCCCTATAGTGTGTTTCTCACAGTGGGAAGCAGCATGCCATTCGCCAGCAGTGGGATCGTCTGTCACTCCGTGGCCTGGGCCTCAGCTCCTCCCTCTGCGACTGGATCCTGAACTTCCTAACTCACAGACCACAATCAGTAAGGATAGGCAACAACATCTCCTCCATGATCATCCTCAACAACGGTGCCCCACAAGGCTGTGTTCTTAGCCCCCACTATACTCCTTATATACCCATGACTGTGCGGCCAAATTCCCCTCCAACTCGATTTTCAAGTTTGCTGATGATACCACCGTAGTGGGTCGGATCTCAAACAATGACAAGACAGAGTACAGGAATGAGACAGAGAATCTGGTGAACTGGTGCGGTGCCAATAATCTCTCCCTGGATGTCCACAAAATGAAGGAGATTGTCATCGACTTCAGGAAACGTAAAGGAGAACATGCCCGCCTACATCAATGGGGCCAAAGTAGAAAGGGTTCAGAGCTTCAAGTTTTAGGTGTCCAGATCACCAACAACCTGGTCCCCCCATGCCGACACTATAGTTAAGAAAGCCCACCAACGCCTCTACTTTCTCAGAAGACTAAGGAAATTTGGCATGTCAACTCCGACTCTCACCAACTTTTACAGATGCACCATAGAAAGCATTCTTTCTGGTTGTATCACAGCTTGGTATGGCTCCTGCTTTGCCCAAGACCACAAGAAACTACAAAAGGTCATGAGTGTAGCCCAATCCATCACACAAACCAGCCTCCCATCCATTGACTCCGTCTACACTTCCCGCTGCCTCAGCAAAGCAGCCAGCATAATTAAGGACCCCACGCATCCCGGACATTCTCTCTTCTACTTTCTTCCGTCAGGAAAAAGACAAAAGTCTGAGGTCACGTACCAAATGACTGAAGAACAGCTTTTTCCCTGCTGCCATCAGACTTCTGAATGGACCTACCTTGCATTAAATTGATCTTTCTCTACAACCTAGCTCTAACTGTAACACTACATTCTGCACTCTCTCGTTTCCTTCTCTATGAATGGTATGCTTTGTATAGCACGCAAGAAACAATCCTTTTCACTGTATGTTAATACATGTGACAATAATAAAGCAAATCAGTCAATGGGTTTTGCCATTTCTAGTGGAGGTGCGCCATTGGCCAGAAAATTCCATCCAATGTTTTTATATTTCTAGCTAGCTTTCTTTCATACTTACTTATTTAGTCATTCTTTGCTTTTTTTATTATTTTCCGTTCAATCCTCTGAATTATGGAACTGTATGCTTTTTCATTCAATTTGATATTAACTTTACCCTCCTTAGTTAGCCACAGACGGTGCACCCTTCCTCTCTTCTTTCTCACTGCAATGTATCTTTGCTGAAGGTTTTGAAATAATTCCTTAAGTGTCTGCCTCTGCTACTCCACATCCACTGACCTATCCCTTAACCTATTTCCAAGGTTCACTTCAGCTAGTTCTGACTTCATGTACTGATATTTGCCCCTATTTAAGTATAAAACACCAGTTTTAGACTCACTCTTCTCTCCCTCAAACTGGATATAAAATTCAATCATGTTATGGTCATTACTATCTAGGGGCACCTTTACTATGAGGTCATTAATTCTATCGCATTGCACATTACCAGATCTAGAATAGCCTACTCTCTGGTTGGTTATAGATTGTGCTGCTCTAAGATACTGTCCCAACACTATGGGTTTATTTTAAGATTGCCTTTGCCAATCTGATTCATCTAATCTATATGTAGATTAAAACCACTCATGATTATCACCATACTGTTTTCATAAGCTCCCATTAGTTCTTCCTGTATATCACATCCAAACAGTGTGGTTACTGTTAGGGGTCCTACAAACTACTCCCACAAGTGACTTCTTACCTTTGAGATTTATTATTTCTACCCGAACTGAATCTACATCTTGATCTGTGGAACGAAAGTCATCTCTCTTTCTTGTGCTAACATTATCTTCAGTTAACAGAGCTATCCCTTTACCTTTTCCTAACTCCTAGTGCTTCCAAAATGCCATGTGACCTTGAATATTCAGGTCCCAGCCTGTCATCTTGCAACCATGTCTCTGAAATAACTATCTGATCATACATATTTCTATTTGAGCTGACAATTTTCTCTCCTTGTTCCTTGCAGCCCCCTTTCCACTGTCATTCAGCTGGATGGGACTGCTCTTACGTGTTTCCATTCTTATCTAATCATAGGTAGAGTATCACTTGCAATGGCTTCTCTTCCTGCTCCTGCATGATTGCCTCTGGTGTCCCCGAAGGATCTATCCCTGGAACCTATTCCTTATCTATATGCTGCCTCTTGGTGACATCATCCAAAGGCAAGGGGTTAGTTTTCACATGCATGCTGATGACCCCCAGCTCTACTTCAATACCACCTCTCGCAGCTCCTCTACTGTCGCTGGATTGTCATTCTGATATACAACATCCAGTCCTGGATGAGCAGAAATTTCCTCCAATTAAGTATTGGGAAGACTGAAGCCATCGTCTTCCAATCCACTCCAAACTCTCTTCCCTTACTACCAATTCCATCCTTCTCCCTGGAAAAGGCCTGTGACTAAGTATGTGATTAACGATCACAACTTTGGTGTCACAACTGATCCCATAATGAGCTTCCAACTATATATTTGTGCCATCATCAAGACAGCCTATTTCTACCACCATAACATGGCCCAACTTTGCATCTATTTCAGTTCATCTGCTGCTGAAATGCTCATTCATGCCTTTGCTACCTCTAGCCATTCTAATGCACAGCTAGCTGGTCTCCCACATCCTACCCTATGTAAATTTGAATTAATCTAAACTCTGCTTCCTGTGCCTTCTCCTGCAACAAGTCCCACTCCCCTGTGCCCACTGACCTGCATTGGTTCCTGTTAAAGCAAAGTCCTGATTTAAAATTCTCTTCCTTGTTCTCAAATTGCTCCATGACTTTGCCCTAGTGCCCTGGTCAATATTAATTCCTCAATTAACCAAAATAGATAATCTGATCATTTTGCATTGCTGTTTGCAGGAAATTACTGTGTTAAAGAAAGTTTGCTGTTTCCTACATTACAACAGTGACTGCTTTTCAGAAGTATTTTACTGCCTGTAAAGCACTTTGGGATGTGCTGTGGTGATTAAAAGGCGCTACATAAATGTCATACTATTGGAATTACATGCCTCGTTCGCACCTCTCCTGAGAGTTTAGTTCCAAAGTACTGGACTCCCTCTGGCACCTGTTTGAAGTGGCCATGCTTTGCATGGTAACTTCAGCTTGTATCAGCTGATGAAAGTGGAAAAGTATTGCAATAGAGCCTGCTTCTGGCATAAATTAAGGTTTTACAGATGCTGGTGGTTTTTACATTGAGGAAAACAGGGAGAATGCAAAGTTATTTCTTAAGTTTTCTTTTGTTCCAATTTTTTTCCATCTTCTCCTGATGCTGATAGCCAAACCCTCAGTCCCTGAACCAAGCGGATACGAGTCAAGACAGCAAATGCTGGCACGCAAATCCTATTATTGCAGGAATTGCATCTTGCACCTTCTCATCTGAATGGCATTGTCCTTTTCTTTTACTGAGGCTGCTGGTGGCTTTACTTTTTCATCATTGGGGCACCAAATCAATTTTCTTTTTAGAATCTCGGATTTGCACCTTTCTTTCCAACAGACCCCATTTTGACATGAAAATGAAAATTTGCCAAGCAGGTTTGGCGGCACGGTAGCACAGTGGTTAGCACTGCTGCTTCACAGCTCCAGGGACCTGGGTTCGATTCCCGGCTCGGGTCACTGTCTGTGTGGAGTTTGCACATTCTCCTTGTGTCTGCGTGGGTTTCCTCCGGGTGCTCCGGTTTCCTCCCACAGTCCAAAGATGTGCGGGTTAGGTTGATTGGCCATGCCAAAAATTGCCCCTTAGGGTCCTGAGATGCGTCGGTTAGAGGGATTAGCAGGTAAATATGTAGGGATATGGGGCTGGTGCCTGGGTGGGATTGTGGTCAGTGCAGACTCGATGGGCCAAATGGCCTCTTTTTGCACTGTAGGGTTTCTATGATTCTAGGTCATTAAAAGAAAAAATGGTAACTTTAAGGCAAATACGTGTTTTTTGCATCACACCCCTCGAAGGAACTGCAGCTGGAAGAATGACCACAGGGGTGTCACACATTAATGAAACCGAAGGTCATTGTGATTGGTTACTCTCATTCACCATATCCTGAAAGTCATTGTGATTGGTTACTCTCATTCACCATATCCTGAAAGTCATTGTGATTGGTTACTCTCATTAGCCATTTCCTCTCTTCACTTAACACAAGATTATTTTTATAATATGAACAGATAAAAAGTTACAAAATTCTGGCACAAAGGTCATTTAATGTTAGAAATGCCTCTAACAAGCTTCCTCCTATAAAACTACCCTTCTATAAGGAGTTCCAGGGAGTCTAATTTTTCTTCTGGCTCCTGTGAAAATACGCAGACGACCGTGACCTGGCAGAAGAATTTGAAAATACTAACTATGAAATATAAATGGCAATGGAAAAAAAAATGATTTCAATTATTTCAATGTTTTCAGTTTAAGCCATTAAATAGAAATTCTGAGTTAATGGTACTGTTTGGTTTGTGGATTCTTTAATATTACTGAGAAAGAGACATTTTGTGCCTAGGATTCATTTACGAGGTGCTCCGATGCCACCCTTGGGCATCATAATGGAGGTTAGTCAGCTTGTTGACCTGCCTTGGGCCATGACAAATAATCACCTGGTTAAACTTTCAACAAAAGGGAAAAACATCTCTTGTTTATTGCGCTGTGACAGCATCAGAATCTTAAATTCATTGTGGAAGAAAAAGTCTTTTCATATTCAGGCAAATGTACTGTATCAGGATGACAATCATACTCAGACAACAACAGAAAATGCACTCTGTCCCAAGTTACTCATGGTCAATGCCACCCATGTTTGACTTACTAAAACTTGACCAAATTACCAATCATATTCAATCAGTTAACTTGTCTGACATGTTTTGCCTCGTCAACTTATCAGTGATAACCTTTCTATAGCGAGGTATTACTAAAGATATTACCTCAGTGGCAGCCTTACATCTCAAAAGACAATGGTTTGCTCCATGGTGGTCAATTCTGTGTTAACCATTGCTTCGTAAGGCTCAGGAGCCCCACTCTGCCATGGCAATCTCTGCCACATTTTCTGTAGAGGAAGGCAGTGGCTGAGAAGGTGCATGATCCGCTGCTCCCTGTTCTCTCTGGGCCCTCTTCTCGGCCAGCTGTGCATTTTGTTTCCAACAAAATCTTTCCAAAAAGTCAGCTTTCAATGTCATGGCTGTCAGTGACTGTCTCCCAGTTGTCAGAGCCAATGTCTGCCATTTTAATATTTTAACATTGCTTCCAGGTGTCCTTGTAGCAGAAGTATGGAAGCCCAGGAGCTGTTAACCCAGTGGTCAGTTCACCATGCGGAAGATCATTGGGTATATGACTTTCATTTCAACAACAAACATGGCCGAAGGAGCATAGATCAGCAGCGATAGTTTAACTATGAGCTTATGCTGATGGAATTAGGATACTCCAGGGCCTCAGAGTTGGTGAGTCTATCCTAACGAGAGATGCTGAGGAGACATCTGAGACAGTGAATTTTTAAACTATTCAGCCTTTTCTCCTGCCTTGCATATGTTGTCCAAGTCTCTCTGTTGTACAGGAGTACATGAAGGACACAGGCATAGATGATTTGCAGTATAGTATTCTCAGTCAGGTTGCTGTTGGCCCACACTCTCTTACTCAGCTTGGACATAACAGCTTCAACTTTTGTGGCGTGTGTATTTATTTCATCATCGAGAAACAGATTGCTGGTGATTGCGGCATCTAGATATGTGAAACGATCAACACCTTCCAGTCTTACATTGCCAATTATGATAGATGGTGAATGGGAACATCTTGGACCATGACTTCTGTCTTCCTGATGCTGATGATCAAAGCAATCACCTTACAGGCATGAGATAATCCATCTATTAGGTGCTGAAGATGTTCTTTGTTATGGAATGCTACTATGGCACTCCAAGCATAGGGCAACTTTCTGATGAGGCTTTGGTGTACCTTTGTCTTGGATCTCAGTTGAGCAAAGCTGATCAACTTTCTGTCAGCTGCAGTAAATAAGTAGACACTTTCTGTAGATGACTTGGAGGGATATGACAGCAGCAAAATTAATATGGCACAGAATATTCGTGCTAGAACACAACCCTCTGACCCCACTGAGGATCTCAAAGGATTCGGATATTGCGTCATGGCTGACTTTACCCACCATATCACGGAAAGAGGAGATCACAATGAGCAGCTTCAGCTGGCAGACAATTGTCTCCAGCAGCTTAAATAGACCCACATGGTCAAATGTCTTAGTGAGATTGATGAATGCAATACACAGTGATCCCCTTTGTTCACAGCATTTCTCTTGCAACTGTCGGACTGGGAAGATGATGTCAATTGCCGATCTGGGATAGATGCATTCAGCCAAGATCTGCAGTCTGACAATGGCAACATGGGCAAATACTTTTCCCATCAGCAGGGAAATGCCTCCACAATTGTTGCATTCTCTGCAGTCACCCTTGCTCTTGTACAGGATCACAATCTTTGCAAAACACAGAACCTCATGCACTGCCCATTCCCTCCAGCAGCACAGAGAAGTTTGGGCAGATGCTACAAGTGCTTATGAGCTCGGGTGGAATGACATCAGCACCTGGAGCTTTGCCCATGGCAAGCGCATCAGTAGCTTTGTGGTTGCATTGTAAGTTTACTCTTCAGCTCTGTCATGACAGACAGGCTTTTTATGGGTGTCCAGAGCTTCCACGGTGAGTGTTCTCCCTAGAGTAGAATTAGTGTTCCACCCATTTCTCCAACTGTTTAGTGATGATCTCCCCTGTCTTTGTTTTCTAGGGAGCAGTCTTCTTTGGTGATGGACCTATTGCCTTTTTTTCAAATATATTTTTATTGAAGAATTTTGCCATTTTTATAAACAGCTGGAATTCTCCTGTCCCGGGAATTGTAGCGGGCAGGGGGACGGACCACGCAGAGGTCCATTGACCTCGGGCAGGATTCTTCGGTTTTAGGGCGAATGTGGCTGGAGAATCCCAACCAACATAACCAATCTTCAAGGATTGATACAGTAGAACATGATTTTTTTTCCACATATGCATACAGAAAGAGACAAGAGAGGACCAACAGAGTTGGTTTGGATTATTCTTTACAAATGGTGCCTTCAAAGATACAAACAACAAAGATGTTTCAAAGATTGGGAAGAACAAGATAAATCCATGAGTACGTGGCATAAAAGTGCATCCCTCACTTACAGGATACAAGAGACGGAGCCACGTAACTTACATTCCAGGATTTTCAAAGTAGTGACTGCCATTGTGTATTCAGCCAAGGAGAATATAGGATATTGATACAAGTATAGAAAAGGCTGATCGGTCAAAGATTCTCACACCACGCTAAGGTACGCACCAAAGCATATTTCCCTCTTCTCCACCTATATCACGGGCACCACTGATAGAAAACAATGTACTTTCCCAGGATATGCACTCTGTTTGCACTTGTACAGGAGTCCATCCGAGGTTCTTTCTGACTCCAAAAATACAAGAACAAACTACATGACACCAATAGTTCTAAGGGGGTTTTACTCACCAGCTGTGAGGACTTCTTGGGCCATATTCGCAACCTCTTCATCAAACCACCCATCCATCTCCCCACAGTAGCGCTGGTCATATTAGCTATGACAACAGTAAAGGATACCACATAATATATACCACCATTATAAATACAAGGATTATAAGAAAAGACAGATAAGTATCGCACAGCCCTAGTGCCATACATCCGACCTAGCACACTCCGCAACACTCTCAAGCTTTTTAAGGATATTAAACCACTAGGGTTCAATTTTGACACAGGACCAGAAGCAATGCAGGTTGTTCCCGTGTGCCACCTTGCATCCCTGGCATAATGAGGATATAGTAAGATCACATCTTTGTCTTAAACTTGGAGTAATTAAAGGAACATGCTGATGGATGCACTCTATTGTAAACAAATGGATGTCCCTGGTTTTCAAAGGATAGCAGGCAAAATTTGCCGCAATCCTCATGTACTCGATCAGCCCTGTCAGCATGATAATGTCACAAAATCAAAAAAATAATTTAACAACAAAGGATAAACTCCAGGATTAGTAATGAACTGCAGATTGTGCATTCAAATTATTACTATCCACAGAGTTTAGAGAGGCCAAAGCCTCAGTAAGATTGTCGAACAGCCTTAAGGATCCATCAGATATCATCTTCAGGGTAGTTGGATAAAACAGAGCACACTGCAGTCAGATAGCTTCCAGATGCTTTCCAGCTTTATCGAAACGTCTGCAAATGAAGCTATCAAAACATATGATAACCGGCCAGGGGTCAGGCCTTGAAAACAGGATACGACATGCCCCCTTTAAGATTAATTCACCCAGCTTTCATGTTGAGATTAAAAAAACATGGCCAATTCTCAAAACATTTAGCTAGAAGCTCACCCTCAGATCCTTGTGGAGAGCCCATCACACAGACATGCCTCTTCCAACCCCAGCTCTCCAGATCAATGAGGATATCTGACATACCATGTAGCGGATCTTCCAAGAACTGAAAGAAGGCCCCAACTGAGGAAGTAGCATTCACGACAATAAGGATTCTTTCCTCCACTTCATCAAACTGCTTACTGTTACTCTGCAGTTCAGCAATATGAGCACTGAACGTCTGTGCCAAAAAGCTGAGTTTGTCATCTCTAACTTTAATCATAAAGACCGTCATCATTTACAACACTTTCAATGTCATCGGGTCAAGAGCCGCTCTGCTCACTGACAAATTACCATATGGAGGGCTCAGCTCCACCCTGGCTACTTCCAACTGCTTCTTTCTAGCGAAGGTTTTCAAGACTTTACTCAGCACTTTGTCTCCAAATTTAACCAGAAATCTTCCAGGAAAATGATACTCAGTTTTCACTCCAAGATTAGGTGCTTACGGGCTGTGCCTCAGGATGTCAGAGCTCACGGAAACACAGCCGTTCTCTGCACTCCCCCCACCCCCGTTGCCTTTATGATGCTTTCACGCATGCTCATGACATTCCCTCTGTCAAAGGACATCTGGATATTCTGGAAAAGTTCTAACCAATAGTCATTGGTGCCTAGCAATGTGTTGGACTGTACTTCAAATGGCTCTTTGTGCATTCAGAGTCTTCTCGTTTGGATTTCTCTTGTAATTAATGAGGGTGGACTGCTTGGCTTCAATGACAGTTCTATCACAGTGATGTTATCCTCAGCTTTTTTCTGCTTCCCATATGTTGAGTGTGTGGTGGTGTAGATGGTGTCTTGAAGTATGTTCCATTTCACTCTACACTCGGTTAGGGAATATCAGAGAATGTCTGTTCAATCAAGCAGAAGAACTATTGTTTTTTTTTATCTGGGTTGGTATTATGCTGACGTTGATACAAGGACAACATATCTGCTTTGAACGAAAAATCTTCAAAGGTTGCATCCTAATCCTGGGAGTGACCTGTATCACAGTGGGTGCTGTGGTGGCTGTAGGTGTTCAGAATACTCTATGGAGAGTCATAGTTGGTGCTGATCAGATCCACTGCCCTAATCTTGGATGCCTCCAGGACACTTTTCGGCATGGTTTCTTCTGAATTACACAAAGCTATCTGTTCTCATTTATCTTTCCCAATCCATGATGTCCAAGGCAAGAGAGCCATGCCTCATGGTCTATATCCACACCCGTGTTGAAATCCCTTAGTAGATAAAGAAATTCTGCCTTAGGGATTCTGCTAATAGCAATGACAAGTTCCTCATCGGAGTGGTCTTTTGCCCTCTGTAGTGGAGCACAGTGTTGGAGAATAGATAACCATGAAGTTAACTGTTTGAGTTGAGAGTTGTTGCAGAGAGCATGTTCTGAAACATTTGTGGGGGTTCTATCATTGAGAATGGTGAGTTCCATACAGCAAAGCCTACACCTTGCTCATTCATTTCCTCTGAAATCTTCCCCTGCTAGATTAACTTGTAATGTTTTTCTTTCAGTATCAGCCTTTGGTGAGCCTTGTCTTTTGTAGGAAAACTATGTCAATATTCAATCTATCAAGTTCCATGTTGATCATGGCTGTCTTGTGTGCATTATTGACTATCTGCAAGTCATCTGTCAGTCTCAAGCACATGGCCCAGATGCTCCAGATTGCGAAACAAAGAGTTGGGATCTTCTTTCATGTATTTATCTGGTGCAATGGATTCTGCCCACTTGTTGAGCAAAGACTCTAAACTCCAAACACCTACTGAAGAAGGGGGAACATGGGCCATTAAGCACCTTAATAGTCGGAGGACTGTCTAACTTGAGGTTGACTGTGGCTGGCCAGTGGGACATGAGAACCCCTCCCACTGTCAGAGTCAGTTTGTAACAACCACACTCTATACCAATTGAGTTTGGCTTATTACTCACAACTGCTGTGTCCCACATTGTATTAATGCTTCAGAGTGAAAACTGGAATGCCCTCTCCAGAGCACAAGCCTGGGCAAAATTTATGGAGACCCTAAGCAGCCCAAATACCAGCGTCCCCCTCTCAATCTCCAAAGAAATGCAATGCACTACATCTTGTACTGATTAAATCGAAATTGTTGCAAGAAAGGTGACATGTTTAGGCATCAGTCCATCTTTGGGCTCCATTCTAGATTTTGTTTTGTCAGTGTTACTCCCCTACCCGTCAACTAAAGACACTACTTTCATCTCTATAGCACCAGACCAATCTGCATTAAAAATGCAATGTCCAGTTTTACATTGCACTCCACAACAACATCACTATATACTTTAAAACTGCCCAACAGCCTCCTGCGGGCCTGAAAACTGATTTGGTAGGATCTTATTTTAACTACTCAATGCAAGATATTAAAAGTTCACTGCCAATTTTTACATCTTCCAGGTGACTCAGAGTATACCACCTGCCTTAGGATCGTCACCCACCCCCTTCCCCCCCGCCCCCGAATGGTAAACACATTTCAATAACGGGGACTTTTAAAACAAATCTGCAACATCTGTTGTTTCTGTAGCTCTATTGTGTAACGGAATCAGTATGCGTGGCAGGATACACAGACTAGCGCCGAAAGGTTCTGGTAGAAAGCACCATTCTCCGGCTGGATTCGATGTGGTAACAATAAGCGGTTGCAATGTGGTTGCTGTATGCTACATAACATCTAGGCTCAGAACTGTCAACATCTGGGACCTGTCCAGAGATGTGATGAGAGAGCGAAACAGATCAGTGACTTCACTTGAAACAGGCTGAGTTCTGTTTGAGAGTGAGATTGTTCAAAATAAGCTTAATATTTACTCTGAGCGAAATCTGACAGGTCCGCAAATCCATTCGAGTCGGGGTGCAAGTGCATCTACTGAATAATGTGTACAGACTTCTTAAAAGAGGAGAATCGAGAGTGAATACCACCATTGCGAATGGGTTTATAAAGCCCCACAATATTGTCTGGATCGCATTCTCGGTGCTAAAGAAATGCTTTAAAGGAGCATTTAAATACTTCACCCTCACCTTATTTCTTTAATGCTCTCCAGTTTGCACATGATCTCTTGCTCGTCGGTCATGTTGCTTCCAGCTGATGTGCAGTAAGAATCTGAAAAATGCTAACAAAAGAACTCCTCTCCCTGTGCTGTTTCATACATCAAGCAGCGAGTGAGCGCAAGGCGCAGGAAGCCGGGAGTTGCAGTTTTTTCCGCAGAAAACAGAAAGAAAACCCCCGAGTATAAACTACCAGTCCCGGCAGGCTCCATACAATCCCCTCACTCACTTCCTGTCCTTCAGGACTTCACGCGGAAAGCGGGGATAATGAAGCTCTCTGCTTTTTTTATAAGTGAATTTCTTGCATTTCATTTCCAGCCCTTATTTATAAACCGCTCATCAATAAAGTGGAACCGATTTGAAGTGAGGCCTCTTATTTTAGATTAGAAATTACTAATGGTGTTTCCCGTTCTTTTAAAAGAGAAGCCACATATGTTTCACATTAGATTTGAAAAAATAAATCGCAAAAGACGGAAAATACCAGAAAAAGAAAACTGGGCTGTCGGTGTCTAGACAACATACAGGTTAACATTTTGAGTGTAGCCTTTTCATCTGAAAAGTCTACCTCCAAAATCTTAACATGTCTTTTTGATTTGATTTGATTTATTATTGTCACATGTATTAGTATACAGTGAAAAGTATTGTTTGTTGCATGCTATACAGACAAAGCATAACGTTCATAGAGAAGGAAAGGAGAGAGTGCGGAATGTAGTGTTACAGTTATAGCTGGGGTGTAGAGAAATATAAACTTAATGCGAGATTGGTCCATTCAAAAGTCTGATGGAGCAGAGAAGAAGCTGTTCTTAAGTCGGTTGGTACATGATTTCAGACTTTTGTATCTTTTTCCCGACAGAAGAAGGTGGAAGAGAGAATGTCCGGGGTGCGTGGACTCCTCAATTATGCTGTCCTTTCAGATGATGGCAATATTTGTATGTACAGTTTTGATTTTGTGTACGGGTTTGAATGGGTTTGTGGTTATCTCACACTTTTTGGTCATAAATCTTTTCCATAGCATGTTTTTGAATTTAGCAGCTCTAATTAGTAAATGTGTAACAGGTGTCAGCAAAAATCATGATAGCATGAAAAATCAAGGAAATCTAGTAAATTGGATGTGTTCTGTTGGTTATATATTCCTAAAAATTATTTAAAATGAAGGCTGTTTATAATGACAGGAAGAAGTCTCACAACACCAGGTTAAAGTCCAACAGGTTTATTTGGTAGCAAATACCATAAGCTTTCGGAGCGCTGCTCCTTCGTCAGATGGAGTGGTTATCTGTTCTCCAACAGTGCACAGACACAGAAATCAAGTTACAGAATACTAATTAGAATGCAAATCTCTAAAGCCAGCCAGGTCTTAAAAGGTACAGATAATGTGGTTGGAGGGAACATTAAACACAGGTTAAAGAGATGTGTATTGTCTCCAGACAGAACAGCTGGTGAGATTATGCAAGACCAGGGGCAAGCTGTGGGGGTTACTGATAATGTGACATAAATCCAACATCCCGGTTTAGGCCGTCCTCATGTGTGCGGAACTATGAGGACATGACACACATGAGGACGGCCTCATGTTTATTTCATTATTTAATAAACATTTTTATTTACAATCATCAATAAAACATTCGGGATATTGTTCTCTGGTTTTCAAATCTTTTTTCACAGTTTATCAAATTGTAAAATACAGTTGAGGGCAGGTGTTTCAAGTTTCCCTTCTGGGATTTGGAATACTATGGCATTGGGGGGAATTATATCTAATTTTATAGGAGCCCATAAAACAAGAGATGACTAGAAACAATCCTGGGCCTAAGATTTTTCCAGTAACAAAGTCAGCTGCCTAAACAAGAGTGGACTTCCAACTCGGGCATTAATCCAGAATTGTAGAACAGCAACCCATTATAGACACTATCTGGTTTTCATTTGCTTTGAAATAAAGTTGAAAATTTAGCCCAGTGAGACACCTTACACCAAAAGGGATTGGAAATGGTGAGCTGCAACTATCGTATAGGTCACAAGTATTAGTTTGTTTATGATTTATTCCAAAGTTACTGTCCTCTTGCTGTTGATGTGACTATTGTAAGTCCAGCAATTCCAGTTACTGCTTAATTTGACTGACCATGATTCTGAATTTCTGATCTTTAGCAACCAAAAAAGATTCAACTTAGTGCCAATGATATCAGCAAGATTCTTAATAGTTTTGAGATCTTCCTACTTCCAGGTAGAAGGCACATTGTGCTCTACAACACTGAGTGTATGTGTACATCAAACCTCAGAAGAGTCCTGCAAGATAGGTCAATGTTTCTTGGCATTGTTCTCTAATATTGTCCTCTTTCCTTCCACCCCCACTTTCCTAAAGCAGCTTTTAGGAATTCAGCATGAATATATACCAGCAATGCGACTATTTGCCAAATAGTACAATTCCTCCCATCAAACTGATTGATTAAGCCTCAGTCTGACCATCACTTTCCATGGGCTGTCCATATTCCCGATGGTTCTTTACTATGCACTTTTTGGTTAAACACCAAAACAGTATAGACCCAAGTATGACTCACAGAACCGTTTGAAAACTTTGGACATAATGGACATAGCTCAGGGAGCTCTTGACTGTAACTGATGACAGACTTTAATTAATGAAAGAATAATTTAGGATAATTTTATATAATTGTGCTCACTTGTGATTGAATATAGGAAGGTGTAGGCATTCAGCCCCTCAAACTCCCTGTTCTGCCATTTAGTTATATTGTGGCTGATCTGTAACTCAATTCGATTGACCTAACTTTGTTCCATATCCCCTCATAGACATAACTAACAAAGGTTTATCAATCTGAGTCTTGAAAATTTCAATTTACTTAGCATCCACGACTTTTGGGAGAGCATGTTTTAGACACTTCCATGACCCATGTGAGTAAAAATGTTTCCTGATTTTATTCCTAAATGACCTACCTCTAATTTTGAGATTGCAGCCTAATCTTCTGAACTCCCCAGCCAGATGAACCAGTTTCTGTGTTCCTACCCTATCAAATTCTTTAATCATTTTAAGTGCTTTGATTGTTTTTGTTGTAGGGAAAAATCCCTTGTACCAGTGCATTCAAGGAAGTCGAGTCGCAAGGCAATGTTCAAAGCGTTTTTCTTTATTGTACAATTACTGGGATCCCAGGGAGAACCGCGTAACCCGCTTAGAAACAGTGCTTGGCCACGTTGATCTCAATAGTTATACATTTGCTCTGGATATTTATAGGGATCCAAATTCGAGCGGGAACAATTGCTCATACATTTTTACAATACTTATAAAGTGGCCTGTCTGGTCAGGAAGTTCCCTGAGAGACTTGTCAATTTGCATCTGTATGGTGTGTGTCCGTGTTAATGGGACTGCCTGTTCTTGCCCCGGTGTTTTAATGTGTTTCCCATTATCCTCTCGATGTGTCCCCTTATCTACATCGACCTCTACTGTTTTGTGTCTGTATTCTATGCTTGCGAGATTAGGTGTTAATGTCATTTTGTCCTGCTGTGTGTAGGGGGATTTAATCTAATCTTTTATTCTTTTTATCCTAGTTTATTAAGTTTCTTTGCCTGCCTTGGCCATTTTATTCCTGTAATATTTTATTGACAGTCCGGTTATGCCATATAACCCACTCCAGGTCTTGACTCGCAGATATCCCGATCTTCTGGCCAAAGGCCAGTTTAAAATGCAGCTTCGTGCTGTTGCTGGGCAGAATAAGGATCTTTTGTCGGCTTTGAAATTAAAGGTCTCTCAGCTGTGCAGAGGGGGATTTAAATGAATGTCCATTCGGGTGTTCCCCTCTGCATTGTGGGCACGTTATGAATGGTGCCAATCAGTCCAATAAATGAATATGTTTAATGAGGTGAATATTGATGAGATAATAAAAATATGGCTTTTGGAAAATGGCCTACTTCAGTCCCTCCTTTCGTCCAGGGGGTCCCATTCATGGCTGACCCCCCATGGACGATCTTCAGAGGTACAGTGACTTGTACATATGTCGTCCTTGCCGTTGTTCCTCTTCCTCTGTGGTGTGGTTAAATTCTTGCATCTGGATACTGGCAGTGGGTAGCATTCTTGATGCAATATTTGCACATATCACTTTAATACAGGTTAGGCCCAGGCAGAGTGTGAACAGGATGGCTACTACTAAAATTAATCCCTTCATAATGTATGCTCCCCAAACTGTGTTAAACAGCCGCCCTAACCACCCATCAGTCCCTGTAAATCCCTGTTTAAAGCTATCCAATTGCTTTTGTATCCCGGACATGGCTGCTGTTATGTTTAATGTCTCGTCGTGTACATATGTGATGCATTTTCCTTTGACGATGGTGCATACCCCTCCTTGTCTGGCTAGCTGATAGTCTACTGCATATCTCGTTTGCTGTGTGTATAGTCTGAGTTCTGCGAGTTCTTGGTCAATTGCACCCAGTGCTTGTAGGGTGTTGTTTCCTAAGATGGTAAGTCCACATATGAAGAAATTCCTATTACTGGCACTGATCACCCCTGCGGCGCCCCCTAGGGATAGTGTCCCCAGAAATCCATACCCCAAAGAAGATCCTAATGTGACAGGGGCCTGCCAGTCGGCGCTGATGGCCCTGGTCACTATGCGTTTCTGGACATGCCCTTCGCTTGGGCACGGAACCATGAGAGGTCTGATTGTCCCTACAGAAAAGAACCTTGGAGGCCTGTCTGTGGCCGTCATGTATACATTTTTGAATAAAAACACATAACCTTCTTTAACCCGATAACATGCATTACCCCGGGGTCGTTTGACCACATGGTCCCATGTTGTGGAACCTTCCCTCCCCCGGGACTGTCCACTTGATTGTACCTCTTGGTGGGAATCAAATGGGTATGTCCCCGAGGCTGAGCTTACGTGGGTGCCGTTGCACTTGCCACACATAAGCTGCCTACCCGCAGTGACTGCAATGCATTTTTGTTGCTTGCAGTCACAAGTGAAGTGTCCTTCCCGGACCCGGCACTCCTGGAGAGCACAATGTGCCTCAGCGCACGAATCATTTTTAGGGACAAAGGCATGCACGCACCCCCATCCCTCTCCCTTAAAACATTGTGGGTAGTTCCCATGTGTCTCCTCCCGTTGGGGTCCCATCCCCCCTAGAATTCCCGGCTCAGTGAGCTCTACACACCTTCCTTGTATCCCTTGTTTAAAGTACCCAATATGTTCCTTGCAGGGTGCCCCCGATGTGTCAATAATGAATAACTCTTGTGGGAGCCACCCTGGTGTTGCGATGAATAGGGAGTTTACTGATCGCGCTGAAGGGTAACAAGCGGTCCTATTCCCATAGATCTGGATGTGTGTTTTCAGGAATAGGTTTTCTTCCATGATTGGTGGTTCTGCTCCCCTAACCCCCATGTGTTGGAGCGTATTTACAATGGTCATGGTTATTATCAAATATGTCCCTGTTCCCATATCGTTTTTTTTTTCAACAGTATTTTTACAGTTATAGTATATACAGAAAATAAACAGGCAATTAAATTAAAAGTAGTTTGTTCCGACGTCTTGATAGTAGATCTGGTCCTGGTTCCTGTGGAATTTGAACGAACGAAAACGGTATCTTTAGTTCATTTGTCTTCATACAGCTTTAATTGGGTCCAATGTTTCCAGACCCCCTGTCCCCTTATATCTAGTAAGAAGTTTAACAACACCAGGTTAAAGTCCAACAGGTTTATTTGGTAGCAAAAGCCACAGCGCACACAACAGCGGATACAAGGAAGGTGTTACCCTTATATCTATACAGGCACAGGTATCTCCGCTAATAATGACCTCGTAAGGTCCATGCCATCTTGGGCAAATCCTGGTTTTGCAGGAAGCACTTTTGTTAATACCCGGCTCCCGGCTTTTGGGACCTCTGGTAATATTTCTGAGTCCTCCTCTGTATCGACCTGTGCCTGATTAAAAATTACGGACCGGCGCATCCCCTTCAATTGGGTGCTAAGGTCTCGGATGTATTGACGGATCTTATCCTTTATCGGACCCACATCTGTCCAGCCTGTAATAATGTTTTCGGGTAAGTGCATTGTTCGCCAGGTCATCAACTCGTATGGAGTCAAGCCGGTAGTTCGATTTGTGGTCGCCCTAAGCCTCATCAGAACTGCGGGGAGGACTTCTGTCCAATTTCTACCTGAGGATTGCATTGCTTTTGCCATGGTTATTTTTAGAGTCCGATTCATCCTTTCCACCATCCCGGAACTTTGTGGGTGATAGGGGATGTGAAATTTCTGTTTTATTCCTAATAGTTGGCAAATGTTTTTCATAACCTTTCCTGTGAAATGTGTTCCCTGGTCCAAATCAACTTGAATTGGCATCCCCCATCGGGGAATGACTTCTGCTGCCAATATCCTGGCTACCGTTAGGGCTGTACAATTGGTTGTGGGGAATGCTTCTACCCACCTGGTGAATTGATCTACTATTACCAGGCAGTATGTTTTCCCGTGAGAGGGGGGGCAATGGTCCTATGAAGTCCATTTGTATCTGTTCCCAGGGTCCCTTTGGTCTGGGTTGGTGTCCCATCTTTACCTTTATGGGCTTCCCGGGGTTGTGCTGTGCACATATAGTGCATCTGCGGCAGTATGCGGCCACATCCCGTCCCAATCCTTTCCACCACCACTCTCTCCCCAGGCTCTGTATCATTGCATCCCTGCCTGTATGGGGAAGTCCGTGGTGTAGTTCCAGTAATGTGTTCTGGATACATCCTGGTGCCAATACCCGGTCATCTTTTCTCCACACCCCGTCAGTCCCTTTAACTGCGCCCAGCTCCTCCTATCTATCTCGTTCTTGTTGGGGAATGTCCCCATGTAATTTCTGTATGTCAATTTCTTCCAGTTCTACCACTATCGCTGCAAGGGGCAGGCTTTTAATGTCGCTGTTTTCTAGTGCTTGCTGTGCCGCTGTGTCTGCGGCTTGATTCCCTTTGAAATGAATCCACCCCGGGGTGTCCCTTCCGGGTTCCCGCTGGTGGGCTTTTATTTTAATTACTGCAGCCTCTGTAGGCTGTTCACTAGCTGCTAGCATCGCCTTTATCTGCTGTTGGTGTTTAATGGGGGTACCTCCTGTAGTAATGAACCCCCTTCTCCCCCATGCGGACATGTAATCATGGATCACACCAAACGCGTATTGGCTGTCTGTATACACATTTACTGTTTTCCCTGCTGCTAATCTTAAGGCTTGGGTGAGGGCAACTAATTCTGCTACCTGAGCGGACTGACCCCTGTCGATCCGTCCTGATTCTAGGGTTTCCAGGTTCTGGTCTACTACTGCCCACCCTGTCCTTGGTGATCCGGATACATATTTGCGGGACCCATCCACATAGAAGGTCTTATTTGCTGTTGGAAGGGGTTCGTCTCTAATCTTTCCTTCCTTGCTATCTTCGTCAATTTCTCCACAGCTGTGCGCTTCCCCAATATCTAAAATTCCTTCTGCGGGGTTTTCTCCCATGTCCCTAATGATGGTGACTGACTTGTTAGGTGGTAGGAGTGTGGCCTCCCACCTTGCCCTCCTTATATTTGAGACTGTTTTGAGGTTGCCCGTGTTTAGCATTTCTACCAATGTATGTTTTGTGTGTAGCACAATATCTCCTGTCATGACAATGGGCTCACTTATGCTCACAGCCCATGCTGCACAATCTAGGGCGGCTATGCACCTGAGCATCCCGGTGACTACTGGTCCCTCAGCCGTTGAATAATACCCTACGGGTCTCTTTCTAACTCCATGAGTCTGTGCCACTATGGCAGAATAGAAGCCGTCCTGGTTATCACAGAAGATGTGGAACTTCTTGCTTCCATCTGGCAGTCCCAGCCCTGGGGCTGAAACTAACCTAGCTTTCAACTCTGCATATGCTGTCTCTTGCTCTTGTCCCCACTCTATACTTTCCAAGGCTGGCTTTCCTCCCTTCACTAGTCTCTGAATTGGCTCCGCGATTCTTGCGAAGTCAGGGATAAAACTCCTACTGTAATTGAATAGTCCTAAAACTTTTCGGACCCCTCTTACTGTAACTGGTCGCGGCATTTCTTTAATCACGGTTTTGCGATCTGCGGGCATTTCTTTAATTCCCTGGGAAATTAGGTGTCCTAAGTACAGGACCTGGGGTTTTGCAATTTGTGCCTTATGTAGGCTGACTTTCAGCCCGGCTTTTGCCAATCCTTCTAGTACTGCATACAGGGCTGCCTTGTGCCCTTCTTCTGTTTTGGACGCTATTAACACATTGTCCACATACTGGAGGACCGTATTGTCCTCATGCAATTTCACTCTACTCAGGATATCGCTCATTGTTCTGTGAAATATGGCAGGACTGTTATGAAATCCCTGTGGGAGGCGAGTCCATGTATACTGTTTCTCTCCCACAGTGAAGGCGAATTTGTTTTGGGATTCTATGTCCAGTGGAAGGGACCAGAACCCATTTGCTATATCTAGCACCGTGAAAATTTTGTGGTCTTGTGCCAATCCGTTTAAAATAGTCGAGGGGTTTGCCACAATGGGGTGTAATTTAGGTGTTACCTTGTTCAAACCTGTGTAATCGATGGTGAGCCGGTAGCTCCCGTCAGGTTTTATAACTGGCCATGTGGGGGAATTGGTGGTACTGGTGGTTTCCCTGAGGATTCCCTTTTCTATTAAACCCTTGACTATTTCTACCACTGCCCCTTGCGCTTCTCTCTTGATAGGGTATTGTCGGTGGGGCTTGTGTTCCGGTCCTGGGACTTTTATCGGTTCTGTGTCAGTTAGTCCGGTATCTAATTTCGTCCTAGCCCAGGCTTCGGGAATGGAAGCACAGATGGCTCCGAACCCTTCTTTTTCCTGATCCCAATCTCGGGCCACGATGGTGGCTACCCCAACCGTCCCCAGGTGGCTAGCTAATGTCCCTATTCCGGTCTTCCTACCGTCAGGTTGTGGCCAAATTAGTTTCCCTTTCCCACAATCTATCAGCACCTGGTATTCCCTCATTAAATCGTTCCCCATGATTGTGCCCTCATTATTCTGACAAATGTAAAATTGCATTGGAATATACTTGTGGTTGATTTCTACTAGTGTGGTTTCGCTAAGATAGGCGGGTATTCTCTCTCCCCCTACCCCGGTTATGTGTATTCTTTTGTTGGTCAGTGGCAGGGGTAGGTTTGTAATTGATATGGCTGCCCCCGTATCTACTAACATGTGGCATTCCCTACCCCCTACCAAGGCTTCTACATATATTCTCTCCCCCTCTTTCCTGTTTTGGATGGGAGCTACGGGTTGTGAGACTTCGACCAGTGTTGGTCGATGAGTGTGGTGGACGGACACCGGCTTCTGTCGGGATTCACTGTCTTCTGTGGGCGTGGCTACACTAATCCTCTCTTGTCTCCCATCTCCCTGGTTTGGGGTCTCTTCTAGTCACCCTAGTGGATTCCGGGAATGTGGTGCCCCCGGGGTTGGTCTATAGTTGTCTTGGGGTCTCCCATGTTTCCCCCAACACGTTGCCTCGGTGTGCCCTGCCCTGTGTGTGGTGGACCTCAGTTGTGCCTTTGTCCTATATGGACCACCGTTGTGTGTGTTTGTCATACCTGGACACATCCCCTTCCAGTTTGGTTCCTCCCCTCAGCACCTAGTATAAAGGTGGCTGTCTCCTCCCCCTTGTTCAGTCCAGGTCGGTTAATTGTTGGGATCTGCTCCTGATTCTGTTGTGAATAAAAGCCTACACTTATATTGGCATATCGGTAGTCTTTCGCCTTATTGATAGCGCTTCACTGTGGCAGTGGTCACAGCGGGGCCCGCCATTCTCGGGTTTCCCTTTGAATGGTGCTTCCCTGCAGAATCTAGCCATATGCCCTGGCTGGCCACATGTGTAGCAGCTGAACCCGGTTCTCCCCTTATCTCCGTTATGGGGGGTTCCAGTTCTCTCTCGTCTGGGCTTTGCCTGGGAAACCTTCCCTTCGTTTATCCCGCTAGCCCACTCGACTAGCTCGTCATAGTCTTGGGATGCTATCACCCCCATCTTAAGGATTTCTTGGTGTACCTCTGATAGCCCGTCCTTGAATGCCTGGATAAAAGCCCTGTCTCTCCTATCCACATTGTCCTGTCCTGAACATTCCCTATATACCTGGAATAATCTCTCTCCAAATTCCGATGCACTTTCCCCCTGTCCTTGTTTAGTATTTGTGATCCTGCTCCAATTAGTGGGGGAGTTCCCTAAGACCCGTTGGATTTCGGTCTTAAATAATGTGAAGGGTGCCTGCTGGTCGTCTATCTCAGCCGTTGTAGCAATGGCATGTGTCCACCTTCCTCCATTATAGTCCTGTGCTGCTTGGGCCGCTGGCCCTCCTGCCACCAACCTCCATTTATCCGCTGGACAGGCTGCCCTGACCAGCTGGTGTATGTCCCTTAAATGTAACTGGTGTCCTACCCAGAGTGAATCTAATTCGCCCCAAAATCCCAGGTTTGCACTTCTGGGTTTTAACTTCCCCAGGGATGCCATAATCTGCTGCCTTTCCCCTGGGGTAAAAGGCTTATAGGTTGCTTTTGGTTGTGCTAATGTCCCTCCTCTGGTTACTGGCGCTAGATTATAATTTTATATGTCTCCTTCTGATACTGGAGCGGTTGTATGTTTCTGCACTGACTCGTATGAGCGCCGAGGGTCCGTTTCCTCTGATCTCTGTGTTATCTCCACAGTGTGGCTTCTGTGTTCTAATTCCCTCACTCTCTCCTGCAATACCTTAATTTGTTCTGTCTCTTTGTGTCTCTCCTCCATGGAGGCATTTACCTTCTCAATTAGTCCAGCTAACTGAGTCACTAACATTACTCCCATTACTTTTGTTTTGTCCCGTTTAACTCCGTCTACCCACTTTCTCTGATCTTCTAAAGTTTGTGATGCGTTCCACCCGTTCCGTTTCATCTTTGCAACAATCGCTTCTCTGGCTAACAGATACTTAAAAATGAGAGCTACTGCAGTTTCTCCCTCAATAACGTGGTCTGCCATTTTTCTGTCTAGCAGTCCTGCAACCCCCGTATGCTGGTTCCAACAGTAAAAGTGCCCCAACTCTCTCTCTCTTATCTCCTGTCACTGATACTGCTCCAGCACCGTCTGTATTGCTGTAGGGTCTCGTAGTGGGGTCCCAGTGGGTCTCTTCCCCTGTGCTCCCCCAACTATTCCTGACGCCTCACGCTTGGTCTATTTTATGTTGTCTTATTGGGATGTGTGCTGGTCTTTTAGTGGGTTTGTCGGCCCCTGTCCCCAGCCCCTTTAAGTACAACGCCTCCCGCTTGGCCACCACCTCCACTAGCAAGGTTGATCCGTTACCCCAAAAAGGGAGTTTCAGCTCCCTGGTACCCTGCTATGGACTGTGGTGTTCCCTACAGACGAACAAGGTTATCAAACTCCACCCGGGTCCCTAATGGATTCTCCGTCGTTGTGTCTCTTGGTCAGGATGGATCGGGTCCCCTCTTCCTCAACACTTACACATATGTATCTGTTATCAAAGCCCCTGTTATAATTAGTAACTGTATCGACTCTGAGGTTGTTCGTCCCTTCAGAGTCTGTGTTGTTACCCGATTTACACTGTCCGTGCCTTGCACCCTGAGTGCCTGTGCCTCTTAGCGCCCGCTTCAAAACCCAACCTTAGCGTGGGAGATTTCTCCTCTTAACGTCCAGTTTAGGGTAGGGCACCTTGAGTCAAGCACTCCCTTGTCCTATTGCCTTGACACAGACAGCGGTTTCGTGTACAATCCTGGGTTAGTTACACCAATTAGTTCTGCATGCGGTTCTTATCTTTATATTAGTCTTAATTCCTTATTCCCGTTATCAAATAGCCCAAAACCTGTTATCTTTACCTCTGGTCCTCTATTTCTATTAAAGTTACTTACCTTCTTCCACGCGGTCGTCCTGACCTATACCTCTTTAGTGCAGAATTCTGTTTCAATTTAAAAAACTTAGGCAAGATTATACAGTTCTACAAGACAACAATATTTAAAACAGACAAACCCTAACCCTTAAAGGTACCTCACTTTGAACGGAGACTTGTACTCGCCCTTGACTGCTCTGGATTTTTATCAGATTCGTTTAAATTTGATCCTGGCTTCCAGACCGTGGCCACCAGTCAGAAGTCAGATATCAAATCCTGAGCCGACTATGCCATTTGTTGTAGGGAAAAATCCCTTGTACCAGTGCATTCAAGGAAGTCGAGTCGCAAGGCAATGTTCAAAGCGTTTTTCTTTATTGTACAATTACTGGGATCCCAGGGAGAACAGCGTAACCAGCTTAGAAACAGTGCTTGGCCACGTTGATCTCAATAGTTATACATTTGCTCTGGATATTTATAGGGATCCAAATTCGAGCGGGAACAATTGCTCATACATTTTTACAATACTTATAAAGTGGCCTGTCTGGTCAGGAAGTTCCCTGAGAGACTTGTCAATTTGCATCTGTATGGTGTGTGTCCGTGTTAATGGGACTGCCTGTTCTTGCCCCGGTGTTTTAATGTGTTTCCCATTATCCTCTCGATGTGTCCCCTTATCTACATCGACCTCTACTGTTTTGTGTCTGTATTCTATGCTTGCGAGATTAGGTGTTAATGTCATTTTGTCCTGCTGTGTGTAGGGGGATTTAATCTAATCTTTTATTCTTTTTATCCTAGTTTATTAAGTTTCTTTGCCTGCCTTGGCCATTTTATTCCTGTAATATTTTATTGACAGTCCGGTTATGCCATATAACCCACTCCAGGTCTTGACTCGCAGATATCCCGATCTTCTGGCCAAAGGCCGGTTTAAAATGCAGCTTCGTGCTGTTGCTGGGCAGAATAAGGATCTTTTGTCGGCTTTGAAATTAAAGGTCTCTCAGCTGTGCAGAGGGGGATTTAAACGAATGTCCATTCGGGTGTTCCCCTCTGCATTGTGGGCACGTTATGAATGGTGCCAATCAGTCCAATAAATGAATATGTTTAATGAGGTGAATATTGATGAGATAATAAAAATATGGCTTTTGGAAAATGGCCTACTTCATTTTACTTCCCAACTTTCTAATCTCAAGGAAATTACAGACCAAGCTCATGTGTCTTGGAATTATAAATTAACCCTTTAAACCCTAAATTAATTCTGGTAAACCTGTGCTGCATCTCATCCAAAGCCAAAATATCTCTTCTGAGGATTGATGCCCCAAAATGAGCACAGCACTTCAGATGTGGTTTGACCAAGGGTTTTGTACAACTGAAGTTTGTACAACTGAAGCGTCATTTCCTTGTTTTTGAATTCCAATCCCTTGAGAAGAGGGCAATATTCCACAATGTTTTTGATTATTTTGTGTGCCCATGCATATGTTTTATGTACATGGGCATTTAAATCTCTTTTGCTACTCCACAGCTTCTACTCTTTCACCGTAAAGAAAATGTTATGATTTGTCTTTCCTCAGATATATATAGGTGACCTGCCATTTCTCCATATTGAACTCCATCTGCTTTAGTTTTTTTCACACTCAACTATTCTGCCTAGGTCCCTAAGCTATAGCTGAGCCATGTCAGCTGTGGCTCAGTTGGTGCTAGACCTGCTACTAAGTGAGAAGCCTCTGGGTTCAAGGCCCATTCCAGGACTTGGGCATAAAAATCAAGACTGACATTCCAGTGCAGTACTGAGTGCTATCTTTTGGATGAGACATTAAATCAAGGCTCTAGCTACCCTCTCAGGTGGATGTAAAAGATCCTCTGCTATTACTATTTCGGAGAAGTGCAGGGGAGTTATCCCTGGTCAATAATTATCCTTCAAACAACTTGACAGAAATAGATTACATGGTCATTCATGAGTGTGAGAACTTGCTTTGTACAAGTGCATGCTTGCTAGCCAGGCAGCTGCCATGATGATTTCTTTCCCAGTCAAGGGCATTGAGCCTTTTATGTCAGCAGTAAGACTCCACGGATAGATTCTAGGTGACAGAGATATTCCTTGAAGAAATGGCTATTTGCTCCTATACCCTACCCTGAGATGGAGGTATACAGGTGTAACAACTGAAGAAACCTATTCACAAGGACTACCATCAAATAAGTCATTAAGAAGTGGGTAACGGGGCTTCTGAACATGCAATACCAGTGCCTGAACTGACTGGGCCAATACACTCATATAATGTGGTAGTCTGCTGTCCTCCCAAAAACATGGCTCTCCAGAGAGGTCTGGAACTTGAAGAAAATTAAGTACTAGATTGACAAAGTTCATTGGAGAAAGAGGAGGAAGATACATCTTGAATTTTGTAACAGCTTTGGCTTTGCGACATCCATCTCCTCTGAAGACCCTAGTGATTTTGCTGCAGCACTGGCATATGGCCCTGTGGGAGATATAAGAAGGAGATCTTGAGAACCCTCTAATAGCAGATGCACTGCAGGTCTCAATCTTTCCAATGCAGCTGAAGTTTGGGCACATTGTCAGATGAGGAGGAATTGTCAGGAACATGATTTTTTTTGTCTGTAATATCACAATCATATTCTCATATACTGGTAAAAGGAAACTTTTAAAGGATTTTAGGAAACAATAAAAGGCAAGATCAATGGGGAAAAACAGATTTAAGAGAACATTGAAGACTGTGCGGGTGTGGTGGCTGGTAAGATCTCAAAGACAGTATGTGGTGAAGCCAAACCTGGGAGAACCAGTTTGTTATCATCCTCAGCGAACCCTCGAGCAGCAGGGCATTGTGTGGTAAAGTTACAGAAATTTTATAGATTACAAAATCTATCAGGACTATTGCCATCAAAAGGTTTAGCTCTGAGTTATTTAAGCCAAGATCTGTTTGGAAATGTTTAGAAATTACTTTAACTGTGTCAAGGTGTTCTTGTGTTTACAGTGTAATGTTTTCCTTTATTTTAAATAATTTTAATTGATTTGTAAAATCAGTGCAATTGGTCTGAAAGTTAATTGTTGACTTCAGAAAATCCCCTCATATTACACAAATTGCAAAACTGTTTTGATAGATATTTCAAGTTTCCCTTTGGGATTTAGCAGTTCAGCATTTACTATCTGTCATGCCATAACAGAGCGTACTCCACCCCCTCCATCTACAGATTTAAATGTTTATTCACCCTCTCCTGCAGGTTTAGTATATCCCCGTTACCCACTTCTTAATGCGAGACCACCCTCATGATGTCCAGTGCCACTTCCTCCATTCGAGTAAAGGTAGCAGGCTGGACACTCCTCCGTCTGTCTGAGCCCTCTCCCTAGCATTGTGTACCCCCATCTCCTGCAAGAACAAAAGACAGAGAGGGATTCGGCAAACCCAACCTCTCTCACCAATTCCACTGACTCATTTTAAATACATTTATCCGTGTTGCCATCTCCCTATTAGAGATTTGAGTCTCATTTACAGTCATATCTACATCTACAGATCACATTCTGGCTTTATTTTTCTTAATAAATTGGTACATTTGAAATCTCTTGCAATTTTTAAATGTGCCACTTCTTGTACCTCTTTTATTTGTATTCCTTTGTTGCTTCTGTAATCCTCCAGTGAATTTCCATGTTTCCTTGTATTCGTGTACCCACTGGTGCTGCTTCATCTGTTTAATGATCTTTGTAATCTACAATGTGCTGCATTTTAATCTTCATTTATAGGAGCTTTTGATTTCTCTGAAGAACCTCAAGTACCACTCAGCTTTCACCTAACAGCTCTCCTTTCCTTTGCAGTTACCTTAACAGGACCCTGATTACTGGATAAATGCTTAGCAGATTTTAGCTTCAGTTTGTTTAGGCTGTCAGATGGTTAGACAAGGAAACCATTGGCTACGTCATCTCCAATCAAATTTGCTCTATCAGCAATCACAAATCCCAGCCTTTGTCATCACTATAATCCTGAGCACCTTAGCCTGATTGTCCATATTAATTTGATTGGCTGTCACCTTTGTCAATCAGTGCAAAAAGACTTCTAACATGTTTAAACAATGCAATTGAAAAGCAAAGGACATTCACGATTATATGATTGATTACTGAGTCAATCTGGATTTCCTACCGAAACAATATAATTGGTGAATCCCAGAACAGAAACGTAGCCCATGATTATCCTTAGGATTGCACCATATGTTGGAAACTTTAAATGTATTCCAGTCACCTATGAGGATCATTGGATAATCAGGAAACCAATCTTTGAGATAATCGATATGCACCTAGATATGGTTCTGAGCACCAGACAGCTTTGAGAACTGCATCAATTTTTTAAGGAGAATTTTTGCTCAGACAAGGTTCACTAAAAACATCTCAACTTCCACTGCAAATAGGTCTGAGTCAATGATGAGGGCCATGCCATGGACATTATTGACACAGAAACTATTTGATAGCTAGTAGAGCATTGGTGACAGTTTTAACCACTGCAAGCAATTGTCAGTTATGTCCACAAATTCATTCTTGGGAAAAGAAGATCAAATTTCAGAATTTGTCCCACCTAAATAATTGGTTATCAGCAGGAACCCTTCATAATCTTATACTTTTTGGTGGGTTGATCATTGAAGCAGATCAAAATATTGCCTGATATGCATCCAGGTGAATGTGCGTACCACCCTTTTCATAACTAACAACCTTAAATGCACTGAACACAAAAGTTTACAACACCAGTCCGATCCAGATGTCAAACTCTGAATGTTTCAAGATCTTGCTGCTGTAGTTTCCAACCCGCATCACATGCAACATAATCATTGCACCTCTGCAATACATGATGTGGCGATGCCGGCGTTGGACTGGGGTAAACACAGTAAGAGTTTTAACAACACCAGGTTAAAGTCCAACAGGTTTATTTGGTAGCAAATGCCATTAGCTTTCGGCGCGCTGCTCCTTCATCAGATGGAGTGGATATCTGCTCTCAAACAGGGCATACAGAGACAGCCTTTTCTCCTACTGGTGCAGCCAGGTTTCACACAGGTCAGTAAAGTTGCTAAGAGAATCACTGCAGTTAAAGTAAAGAAGGCCCAAACTAAAGATAGTTGCCATACTCATGGTTTCTCTCTTGGTTCAATGCAACTGTGTGATAAATGTTTGATTTGGATTATGCTTTTTATTTACTATACCAATTAGAATGAAGAAGACGAAGAAGAGTACCAGCAACAACGGCATGGGGAGGGAGGAGCTGCACGTGTGCAGCAGAGAAGGCAGTAAAAGAATAGACATGGGCATCAGACAAAAACAGAATCAGACGCAGACCAGTGCAAGCTTCTTGACTTTGTGCAAAGTATCCATCCAGATTTACACATCAGGAATGACTAGTTGGGTGAGTGCAGATGATTGCAGTACTTGTGAAATTTGAAGTCACTTAGCATAAGTTAGGTCCTTCAGAAGACAGCATGACGAATTCAACTGTTTGAGGACTAAATATTTTGTCATCTCATTCAAAAGGTGAGTGTGCCCAAAGGAAGTGTGCCCAGGCGAATAAAATTTGGATTGTTCAAATTATGCGTTAACGTGATCTAGATTTGTCAGGTAAAAGTAAAGTTTATTTATTAGTCACAAGTAAGGCTTACATTAACACTGCAATAAGGTTACTATGAAATTCCCTTAGTCTCCACATTCCAGCACCTGTTCGGCTCAATGTACCAGTCTTTCAGATTGTGGGAGGAAACCGGAGCACCCAGAGGAAACCCACGCAGACATGGGGAGAATGTGCAAACTCCACACAGACAGTGACCCAAGCCGGGAATCGAACCCAGGTCCCTGGCGCTGTGAGGCAGCAGTGTTAACCACTGTGCTACCGTGCCACCCATATGTAGGAAAATTGATGTGTGGTTTTCTCCTTTGTGTGTCTGTATAAATTGTTTATAACCCCTTTGAGGTTTTTTTTTTATTATACACACACATTGAAGTTTATATACATTCATTATGTTTAGGAAAATAAAAAATAATAAATTGATAAAGAGAAGGAGCTGAATACAGAATTTATACCCTCTAAACAGCCAGTTTGTAATCAAATCATAAGGTTAGGAAAGTTCCAGATTTGATCCTCAGCCTGTAATAATTTAACCAATTTTAGCTCAGGCAGCATTTGGGAAGCCAAAATTAGTTTTATTGTTCCTGGACTAGGAATGTGGAAATTAGCCAAGTTTCCCACCCTGCTTGGTATTCAGCAACTCTTGTCAGAAAGAAAGAATCTGTGGACATTCAGAAAGAATACAAATGAGCTTTGACATAATACTTCCCAAAATTGAATGGGTTCTGGTGCCTGTGATCTACCTTCACCCTTCCCTGATGCCTCAACTGCATTACAAACTCCAAAGAATTACTTAAATGTACGGACCACGTGTTAGTTAGTGTCATTAACCCATTTTTGTACAAGCACATTCAACACCTAAGGAGCACTGTACAGGATCATGTTATTTCTGGTTTAGTCTTCCATTTCTATATACAACTGAATAGGAAATATCTCTGAAATGGCTTAAGCAATCAAGGAAATTCAGATGCAGCAACACTGCTTTGTAAAACTGATGTAAATCTCAGAATGTCTCAGGAGAAAAAGAACAACCCTACTCCTACACCATAGTTACATCAAAACTTACTCAGAAAATTCCAGGCCAATAATTAATTAAAACTGAGTTATAGAAGGCCTACCAATGGGTGTGATGCATTCCAAATACAATGATGTTATACAACAGGTGTTACATTATTGTTATATATCAATTATAAAACAAAAATTATATTTTGGGTTCATTACTTCAAATAAACAAGTTGCACAAAGTACTATTGGAAACATATGGAGAAGTTCACAGAGCTTAAAGCACGCATGTAGTCAGCGCATATCAGGTGGAAATTACTGTTTGAATATTATTGGATGAACATTTAACATATAAGCCATTCTTCTGTCCACATTTTAGTCAGGTAACTAAATCATTTAAAATAGTGAACAGAGGAAAGTTGCATGAATGCATTAAGTCTTTACTGCTAATGTTATTTTTTGGAAATGATGGGCGGGATTTTATGGCCTCACTTGTCCCAAAACCGCAAAATCCCGCCCGAGGTCAGCAGACATTTCCATTGTCCGCCCCTCGCTCGCTCCAATTCCATGGCGGGCGGGGTGGTAAAATTCCGGCCAGTAACTTTCTGTACCCAAGCCTCATTGCACAAACAGTATAACTTCCCATGTTTGAAAAAATGTATTATTTGTTCTTGGGATGTAAGCATTACTGGCAAGGCCAGCATTTATTGCCCATCCCTAATTGATCATGAGCAGACATTAGTGGAACACATACAACTGAGTGACATGCTAGACCATTTCAGAGGGCAGTTAAAGGTCAATCATACTGGTATGGGTTTGGAATCACATGTTGCAGACCAGGTGAAGATGGCAAGACTTCCTCCCCTGAAGCACATTAGTGAACTAGGTGGGATTTTACAACTATTTAAATAGCTTATCAATCATAATTAATAAGACTAGCATTGTAATCCAGATGTATTAATTAAATTGGAATGAAATGCTATGGTGGGATTTGAACTCATGTCTTCAGAGAATTAGTCTGGGCCACTAGTTCAGTAATATTGCCACTACGCTCCCATCCCTGTGGCACTTCCACTGCAATCATACTAATGCTTCAGTCTAATCAAACAAGAATTTTTTACACATCTGTAACTTGCCAAAAGATTCTGCTGCCATCTTGAAAAATCTACCAGTAGAGATTAAAAATAGTCATGAGCAGATGTAATGTCATTATCAATATATTTCTGCAACCTGTCACAAATCAACTTTAAATTTGTTGACTCTTTGACATTCTACATTTTACAAGGATATAAATAAATACTATTATTGCCCGCACTGCGCCTTATCAATAAAAATAACTGATGACAAGCATAAGCACAATTCCACTTCATTGTCTAATCTATTGAATTCAGATGTACATTTTCTGATAGCATTTATGTTATGTTGTTATAATGATATTTAATTTACTGTACAAGACACAAGGCATCAGTCATTTATAAGGGATTGGATAAACACATTGTGAGTTCATTTATTGAGACTAGACACATGAAAACACTGATACATAGGTATAAAGCTTGAAGACATATTGTTGTGTATGTGCTTTGCTCAAAGCAAAAATGAAACTAAGACTAGATCACATGACACATTTACCTCCTAAGAATGTTCTGCTGATATCCCTTAAAGGCATATTGGAATAGTTTATTACTGATTGGGTTACAAAACATGAGATCTAAAGCACTGGGAGACTGAGTCATGCAGATAAGTGGTATGGAAGCATTATATTACAAGGGCTTGAATGAAGAGAGATCCTCAGCACAGAGAGAGAATTTGATTCAAGATCATTGACAAGAGGAAAGAACCTGGCCAGACTTCACCTTATCCTGTGTCTTCATGTGATGTCCACTTCACCTGTGTCTTCGTGTAATGTCTATGATGTTCAATCATGGCTCAATTATACCACAATATGGTAAGTGGAAGTGACCGGCCCCAGGAACTAACAGCCAGTATGGCAATTGAACCTACCATTTTTAAGCAGCAGACTCTAACGAACAACTAAATGCCCCTACCCATGAATAGAAATCTACTCCCCAAAACTGCCTCTGATATGACATGATGTGGAAATGCCAGTATTGGAATAGGGTGGGCACAGTAGAAAGTCTCACAAAACCAGGATAAAGTCCAACAGGTTTATTTGGAATCACGAGCTTTCGGAGCGCTGCTCCTCCATCAGGTGAGTGGAGGTAGGTTCACAACCATGGCATATATAGGCAAAGACACAATTGCAAGCTAATTACAGATTGGAATATGAAGAATGTTTGGAATGCAGATCTTTACAAGTAATTAAGTCTTTACAAGTACAAACAGTGAATGGAGAGAGGGATAATCACAGGTTAAAGATGTGTGAATTAGCTCAAGCCAAGACAGTTAGTTGGATTCTGCAAATTCAGGCAGTATGGTGGGGGGTCACATGTATTGTGACATGAACCCAAGATCCCGGTTGAGGCTGTCCTCATGCGTGCAGAACTTGGTTATCAGTTTCTGCTCGACAACTCTGTGTTGTCGTGTGTCTTGAAGGCCGCTTTGAAGAATGTTTGCCCGAAGATCGGAGACTAAATGCCCTTGACTGCTGAAGTGTTCCCCGACTGGAAGGGAACACTCCTGCCTAGCAATTGTTGCACAGTGTCCTTTTTATCGTTGTCGTAGCATCTGCATGAACTCACCGATGTAGCACGCCTCAGGACATTCTTTCCCGCAGCGTATGAGGCAGACAACATTGCCAAGTTGAATGAGTGTACCTGGTGGATGGTGTTCTCACGTGTGATGGTGGTATCCATGTCGATGATCCGGCACGTTCTGCAGAGGTTGTTGTGGCAGGGTTGTGTGGTGTTATGCTCACCGTTCTCCTGAAGCATGGATAGTTTGCTGTGAACAATGGTCTGTTTGAGGTTGGGTGGTTGTTTGAAGGCAAGTAGTAGGATGTGGGAATGTCTTTGGTGAGGTAAACCTTCGCTGCACTCCTTTGAGAGCAAGAACATCCTTCCTCAGAAAAGGAGACCAAAACTGCACGCAATACTCTAGGTGTGGCCTCATCAAAGTCCTGTATAATTGCAACAACACATCCCTGCTCCTGTACTCAAATCCTCTCACTATGAAGGCCAACATGTCACTTGCCTTCTTGACCACCTGCTGCACCTGCATGCTTACCTTCAGTGACTGGTGCACAAAGACACCTAGGTCCCACTGCACACTCCCTTCTCCCAATTTACAGCCATTCAGGTAGTAATCTGCCTTCTTGTTTCTGCTTCCAAAGTGAATAACCTCACATTTATCCAAATTATACTGCATCTGCTATTGATTTGCCCACTCACCCAACTTGTCCAGATCATTCTGAAGGATCTCTGCATCCTCATCACATTTCACCCTCACAACCAACTTGGTATCATCTGCAAACTTTGAGATATTACATTTTGTTCCCTCATCCAAACCATTAACATATATTGTGAATAGCTGGGGTCCCAGCACCATTCCCTGTGGCACCCCACTAGTTACTGCCAATTTGAAGAGCATTCATTAATTCCAATTCTTTGTT
The DNA here is from genome assembly GCF_964213995.1 of Mustelus asterias. Lineage (NCBI taxonomy): Eukaryota > Metazoa > Chordata > Chondrichthyes > Carcharhiniformes > Triakidae > Mustelus > Mustelus asterias. The sequence goes on from NC_135804.1 coordinate 94,728,538, forward strand.
TCCTTTCTGCCAACCAGTTTTCTAACCATCTCAATACATTTACCCCAATTCTATGCACTTTAATCTTGCACGATAATCTCTTATGCGGGACTTCGTTAAACTCTTTCTGAAAGTCCAAATATACCACATCGACTGACTTCCCCTTGTCAACTCTACTAGTTACATCTTCAAAGAATTCCAACAGATTTGTCAAGCATGATTTCCTCTTCATAACTTCACGCTGAGTCTGTCTGATCCTGCCACTGCTTTCTACCTGCTCTGCTATAAAGTCCTTGATAATGAATTCGAGAATTTTCCCCACTACCAATGTTAAGCTTACTGGTTTATAATTCACTGTTTTTGCTCTACCTCCCTTTTTGAATATTGGAATGACATTAGCTACCCTCCGATCTGCAGGGATTGTTTCTGAGTCTATAGAATCCTGGAAGATGACCACCATTGCATCCACTATTTCTAGAGCTACTTCCTTAAGTACTCTGGGATGTAGATTATCAGGCCTTGGGTATTTATCCACCCATCAATTTTCCCAGCACCATTTTTCTACTACTATTGATCTCCCTTAGTTCTTCCCTCTCACTAAATCATTCTCCAACATTTCTGGCATCTGATTTGTGTCCTCTTTTGTGAAGACAGAACCAAATTATGTATTCAGTTGCTCGGCCATTTCTTTGTCCCCTATTATACATTCCCCTGTCTCTGTCTGTAGTGGACCTACATTTGTCTTCACCAACCTCTTTCTCTTCACGTATCTATAGAAACTCTTAGTGTCAGTCTTTATGTCCCCTGCAAGCTTACGTTCATACTGTAATTTCCCCTTCTTAATCAATCCCTTGGTCCTTATTTGCTGAATTCTAAACTGCTCCCAATCCTCAGACCCATTATTTTTTTTGGCCAATCTGTATGCTTCTTCCTTAGATTGGATACTCTCTCTAATTTCCTTTGTAAGCCATGTATTGGCCCTCTTACCCATTTTGCCTTTGTGCCAGACAGGAACAAACAGTTGCTGCAGTTCTCCCATGCATTCCTTGAATGTTTGCCATTGCAAACTGTCATCCCTTTAAGTAATTCTTGTTAAGAGTGTAACCGGTAACCACTTTGTATTGGTTGTAATGTGACCAATGGGAACAAGATATAAGGGTCAGCTGACCAGTAAACCATGGAACCAATTACAGAGTGATGTAATAGTCAGCTGACCAGCTGGTTCACAATAAATAAGAAACCATGTAGAATTGCTGGGAGCTTGGAGTGGCCCAGGCTGAGGCCCCAAATTTGGAGTAATGATGTTTCTTTATTAAACCCTTTCTTTGATTTATAAATTGGAGTAAGTTTTGTTGCATTTTCGTTATCTGCACTTCTGAAGAGATCCTTCTGGTGAAACATTGGTAGCAAAGGAAAACCCATCCTAACTTGGTGTTTGTTTTTGAAGAATTGCTATAACCGTGGCAGAAGGTAGAAGTAAAGCAGTGGGATTTGATTGCCCCCCTGTGTTTTCAGATGTCGAACCATATCGGCAATGGAAGGCAGAGGTGGAAATGTGGACCCTTGTCACCACAATATCGAAAAAAAGCAAGGTATGGCATTAGCTTTGTTGCTTCCAATTAGGAGCAAGATAAGAAGCAAAGTATTTTCCGACTGGACAGCAGATGCGTTAAATAAAGAACGGCTACAACTCCTGCTATGGTACTTAGATAAGTTTTACCAGAAAGATGAGTTCTTGGAGAAATATGCAGGATGGGTGATGTTTGACAGGATAAGGAGACAAGACACCCAGTCCACGGAAGAGTATATCATGGATTTTGATAGGCTAATGAAATTTAATTTGGAGATTCCAGGTGCAGTATTGGCCTTTAAGTTGTTGGACTTTGCATGTCTGTCGCAAATGGATACTCTTTTAGTAATGACTGGAGTACAATTAAGTGGAACAGAGCCCCTCTTTGATCAGATGACAGCATCGTTAAAAAAGTTTTTCGGGAAACAAGCTTTCCCCGCCACCTATTCAATACAGACCGGAATGCCATAGTGCCCAGAACGGAGGAGTCAATATGGTGACTCAACCGCATGCCAGACCAAATGGTACATGAAGGCCTTTAAACAGAGACAATTACGTTAATAACAGACCTCGTGTCGAAAACGGTTATAACCGATTTGAAAATGGGGAAAGAAGACGCACTGATAAAAAATGTTTATATTGGAGGAATGCTAGAGGGATTGTGAATCGCTGTTTCCAATGTGATTTCCCATACCACTACATTGTAAACTGTCCGAAAAGAAGAAATTGTGTCTTTGAAACCACATGTGCCAGGGAATACGTGGAAACCGACAGTGACGAGGATAAGGACCAGGAAGGCATTGTTTTGGTGGCGGAAAAGTTGAGTCCCATAATGAGCGTTCTGATGATAGACTCTTTCAACTGTGCTGTTTTATATAGTGGATGTACGTCCACTGTCTGCGGCCAAGATTGGCTAGATTGTTATTTCGGGTCTCTTGATCATAAAGAGTGAAATAAAGTAAAAAAACATGATAGTTCCACCTGCTTGAGATTTGGAGATGACAACACTCTAATGTCCTCCAAAAGGGTGATACTTCCCTGTAGGATTGTGGGAATCAGTTTATTTTTAAGTACAGATGTAGTTTCCAGTGATATACCTTTGTTGTTAAGCAGGTCTGCGATGAAGAAAGCTCAGATGACCATTGATTTGAAACAGGATAAAGCTGTGGTATTTGGGAAAACCGTGGACCTACATTTTACAAGATCTGGTCATTATTGTCTTCCTTTAAGTGAACTGAAATGATCAGACCAAAGGATTCATGAGGCATTAGTGTCACTAACAGACAACAGCATAATGGACAAAAAGAAGATTATTCTGAAACTCCATAAGCAGTTTGGTCATCCAGCACCACAGAGACTGAGAGCACTGCTGCAGGATACAGGTGTGTTGGATAAAGGATATAATGATCTCATAGAACAAATATCAGCCCACTGTGAAATTTGCATTAAATATAGAAGGACACCTCGGTGTCCAGTTGTGAGTCTACCATTAGCACGGGATTTCAATGATGTAGAGGCGATGGATCTAAAGATATGGGACAAGGACAACGACGTCTATCTATTGCACTTTGTGGACTTGGCCACCCATAGCATATCCACGGTGATTTACAGCAAAGATAAAAAGACCATTATCGATAAAATTATGACCCACTGGATTGGAACCGGTTTGGGGGCACCGTCTAAATCTTTGACGGACAATGGGGGGTGAATTCGCAAATGATGAGTTTCAAGATATGTGTGAAAATTTAAATATTGTAATAATGCACACTGCAGCAGAGAGCCTATTCAGCAATGGCCTCTGTGAAAGGAATCACGTAGCTATAGATGACATGTTGCATAAAATTTTGGCCGATCAACCAGGCTGTAAATTGCAGGTTGCATTCGCATAGACAGTGCACGTGAAAAATTTGTTACAAATGGTGGGGGGCATATACCAGTTGCTTTAAGGGAGGAATCCAAAGTTGCCGTCAGTATTAACAGATGCTCCCCCGGCGCTAGAAGGGACAAGCATTAGCTCCATGTTTTCTGCATACTTAAACGCTATGCATGCAGGGAGAAAGGCCTTCATTAAGGCTGAGGTTTCAGAACGGATAAGAAGGGTCCTAAGGCATCGCATAAGAACATCGGGGGTGTACTTTGAGAAAGGGCCCATATAAGGGCCCTATAAAAGAGAGGGCAAAAATGAGTGGAAAGGGCCTGGGAAAGTGATAGGAACAGACGGCAAGGTAGTTATAGTACAACACGGTAACCAGACAGTGCGGGCCCACTCTTCGAGAGTAGTGGGACTTGGGTATGAATTTGGAGCATCTGAGCAAGTTGCAGAAGTACAGGAGGCACCTTGTACCTCACATGCACATACCCTGAGTTATTATGAGGATCAGTCAACAATAGATGAGAGGGAATCTGATGATCAACAAAGTACCAGTGAAGCAGAGGATGAAGCTGCTACTTCAAGGGTTCAGCTACACAAAGTAGGCACAGTGGTATCATACATACTCGAAGGGTCAAGCGAGTGGAGGGATGCCACTATAATTGGGAAAGCAGGAAAATACAAACACTGGCTCAACATCCAAGAGTGAGGGCAAGAAGCCAAAGCTATAGATTGGGAAAATGGGGTGGACAGATTGTGGTAAACCACTGTTATCTGTTATCTGTTGTGGTTAACCACTGTTAGTTAGTATCTACTATCACCTGTATATGTGGCACATCCCTGTTGGCTCCGCCCAAGACTCCTCCCCCTGGTCCGGGTATAAAGGCGATGGCTCCTCCCCCTAGCCTTTAGTACAGACCAGATCACTGACAGGGATGGCTCCGAGTTCTTGTGAATAAAAGCCTATTTGTCTTGCATACAACTAGTCTTGGCTTGATTGATAGTGCATCAATTTTATTAACAAGATTTTTAAAATGGAGCAGATGTTAATACCCGACAGACTGAATCTGGATCCTCAAACTGTAGGAGCGTCAAACATGTTTGATCACTGGCTGAAATGCTTCGAAGACTACATCAATGCCTCCACTGCTGTCCGTAAGGATACCGACAAAATACGGGTGCTCCACGGCTGGGTAAGCGACGTAGTATATTCTACGATTCGGGACGTGGAAAATTACAAGGACGCAATCGAACTTTTAAAGGGCCAGTATAACAAACGGCCTAATGAAGTCTACGCGAGACCTCTCCTAGCTACGTGCAGACGGCAGCCAGGAGAATCGGTTGACCAATTCCTGCGCGCGTTGCGACTGCTTGCCCGGAACTGCAACTGCAAGACTGTGACTGCCACCCAATACACAGAGGACTTAATCAGGGATGCCTTTGTCACGGGCATCGGAACTACCCATATCCGACAACGGCTACTGGAACAGGGTGCACTGGACTTAAAGAAAACGGTGGAACTGGCTGAATCCTTAGACGTGACCTCCCAATATCTCAAGGCCTACTCACCTGACCACGTGGGCGCATCATGGACACCACAGCCGTCGCTACCAGGAGGGCCACAGACCTACGCCGCACCACGCCTCACCGGTGATCTGGCCGCTGCAGCAGCCTCTGGAAGCCCGAAATGCTACTTCTGCGGCCTGGGTAAGCACCCCCGAAAATGCTGCCCGGCGAGGGAGTCGTTCTGCTCCGCGTTTGGGAAGAAGGGGCACTATGCCAAAGTCTGCCGTAAGTCCACCTCCAAATCCACGAGCGCCACGTGTGACCTGCGGGGGCCGCCATCTTGGATGACCCGGCCGCGTGCGACCCACGGGGCCGCCATCTTGGATGACCACGGCCACGTGCGACCCGCGGGGGCCGCCATCTTGGACGACTCCAGCCGTGTGCGACCCGCGGAGGCCGCCATCTTGGATGATGTCATCGGCCGCCGGCAACCCGCGGGGGCCGCCATCTTGGACGACTTCGGCCGCGAGCGACTAGCAGGGGCCGCCATCTCCTACCTCATCAGCCCCCTATGGCTATCTGCAAGGTCCAACGGTGGCGTCAGTTACCCTGGACCAGTCCAAGCCTCATCGACTCGCCAAGTCCATGATGGACATCAAAGTAAACGGGCACAGGGAGCATTGTTTGTTCGACAACGGGAGTACGGAGAGCTTCATTCACCCTGATACAATACGTCGATACGCCCTTTCCGTGCGGCCCGTCAAGCAAATGATCTCCATGGCATCGCAGTCCCGCTCTGTAAATGTCCTCGGGTGCTGCCACATCTCTGCGCTGCTGTACTCCTGAGGCTAGATTTCATGACCCATCTGAAGAGTGTCACCATACAGTACAATGGGCCTTTTCCCCCGCTCTCCGTCTGCAATCAGCGGCGTCCAAATTGCCCACCGCGCACCACCTGCAGTCTCTCAAACCTTAAAATCGTCCCTCCCTCCTTGTTTGCGAATCTCACTCCTGACTACAAACCCATCGCCACCAAGAGCAGGCGGTATAGTGCTGGAGACAGGGCCTTTATCAGGTCCGAAGTCCAGCGGCTCCTCAAGGAAGGGATCATCGAGGCCAGTACCAGCCCTTGGAGAGCACGAGTGGTAGTCGTTAAGACTGGGGAGAAACACAGAATGGTCATTGACTACAGTCAGACCACTAATCGATTTACGCAGCTGGACTCGTACCCCCTTCCCCGCATATCTGACATGGTCAATCAGATTGCACAATATCGGGTGTTCTCCACCATTGACTTGAAGTCGGCATACCAACAGCTCCCTATCCGCCCGGAGGACCACCAATATACGGCGTTCGAGGCGGATGGTCGCCTTTACCACTTCCTTAGGGTACCTTTTGGCATCACCAATGGGGTCTCAGTCTTCAGTGCGAAATGGTCCAAATGGTAGACCAGAACAGGCTGCGGGCCACCTTCCTGTACCTGGATAACGTCACCATCTGCAGCCATGACCAGCAGGACCACGGTGCCAACCTCCACAGATTCCTGCACACGGCTAGTCTCCTTAACCTGACCTACAATAAGGAAAGTGCGTGTTCCGTACACACCGCCTCGCCATCCTCGGGTACGTAGTGGATAATGGGGTCATCGGCCCCGATCCCGACCGTATGCGTCCCCTCCTGGAACTTCCCCTCCCCACTAGCCTCAAAGCACTGAGAAGATGCCTGGGTTTCTTCTCGTACTATGCACAGTGGGTCCCAACTGTGCGGATAAAGCCCGTCCGCTCATAAAATCCACCTCTTTTCCCCTGACGGCAGAGGCCCGTCTGGCCTTCGACCGCATCAAAGCTGACATCGCGAAGGCCACGATGCACGCTATAGACGAATCCATCCCGTTCCAGGTGGAGAACGATGTGTCTGACTTCGCCCTAGCCGCCACCCTTAACCAGGCGGGCAGACCCGTGGCCTTCTTTTCACGAACCCTCCAAGGCCCCGAAACTCGACACTCCTCTATCAAAAAGGAGGCCCAAGCCATAGTGGAAGCTGTACGGCACTGGCGCCACTATTTAGCTGGTAAACGGTTCACCCTACTCATGGACCAATGATCCGTTGCCTTCATGTTCAACAATACGCAGCGGGGCAAGATCAAGAACGGCAAGATATTGCGGTGGAGGATCGAACTCTCCACCTACAATTACGATATCTTGTATCGTCCCGGGAAGTTCAATGAGCCACCTGACGCCCTGTCCTGTGAAACATGTGCCAGTGCGCAGGTGGACCGGTTACAGGTTCTCCACAACGACCTCTGCCACCCGGGGGTCACCAGGTATTTTCACTTCATCAGAGCCCGTAACCTGCCCTACTCCGTTGAGGATGTCAGGTCTATAACTCGGAATTGCCAGGTCTGCGCGGAATGCAAGCCACACTTCTACCAACCAGACAGGGCACAGCTCATAAAAGCCACCCGCCCCTTTGAACGCCTAAGCATCGACTTCAAAGGCCCCCTCCCCTCCTCTGATCGCAACATATATTTCCTCAATGTCATTGACGAGTACTCACGTTTCCCCTTCGCGATTCCCTGCCCAGATATGTCCTCGGCCACAGTCATCAGGGCCCTGCGCAGCCTCTTCACTCTGTTCAGTTTCCCCAGCTATATCCATAGCGACCAGGGATCCTCCTTCATGAGTGATGACCTGCGACGGTACCTGCTCTCCAAAGGCATAGCCTCAAGTAGGACTACTAGCTACAACCCCCGGGGAAACGGACAGGTGGAGAGAGAGAACGCAACAGTCTGGAAGACCGTTTTACTAGCGCTACGGTCTAAAGGCCTTCCAGTCACCCACTTGCAAGAGGTCCTACCGGAGGCACTACACTCCATTAGGTCCCTCCTGTGCACGGCAACCAATGCCACCCCCCACGAACGGATGTTCGTGTTCTCCAGGAAGTCTTCCTCAGGGACTTCACTACCGTCGTGGCTGGCATACCCGGGCCCTGTCCTGCTTCAGAAGCATGCCAGGACCCATAAGTCTGACCCCCTGGTCGAAAGGGTTCAACTCCTCCATGCCAACCCCCAGTACGCCTATGTGGCGTACTCCGATGGACGGAGGACACGGTATCTATCCGTGACCTCGCACCTGCAGGTGACTCAGGCACCACTATGGCCCCCAACCCCTCACCCCCAATCCCCAACCGTGTCGCTACCACATCAGAACCACTATTCACTCCTCTCACCCCCGTATACAACTCGCCTGAGCCCCAGGAGTTGTCACCACGCACTCGACGATCGGACGAGACTACGATGACAACAACGTCCTGGCGCTTGAAACGACACCGCGACCTGAACCTACATCGGAACCGGCACTACGGCGGTCGCAGCGGCAGAGCGAGCCTCCAGATAGGCTGAACCTGTAAATATTGTAAATATTGTTCACTCTGCCTCACCCACGACGGACTCTTTTTTTAAACGGGGTGAATGTGGTAAACCACTGTTATCTGTTATCTGTTGTGGTTAACCACTGTTAGTTAGTATCTGTTATTACCTGTATATGTGGCACATCCCTGTCGGCTCCGCCCAAGACTCCTCCCCCTGGTCTGGGTATAAAGGCGATGGCTCCTCCCTCTAGCCTTTGGTACAGACCAGATCACCGACAGGGATGGCTCCAAGTTCTTGTTAATAAAAGCCTATTTGTCTTGCATACAACTAGTCTTGGCTTGATTGATAGTGCATCACAGATGGAAACAAAAAAAATGAGATCTAAGTCCTGAGGATGAGACAGTAAGCATTCGTGAACCCAGGAGAAAGTCAAGAATCTGTGTCCGAAGGTATGTCAACAGAGAACAGCGGTCTGAGAGTAGCAGCCCTGACAGAAACAGACACGGCAGCAGAGGCCGCAGTTTAATGAGGAAGGCTAGGAATCAAACCAATGATAGGAATAGGAGTAGAAGCCTCCGTGATAAGGAAGTATTGATAGCTGCAAACAAAATGGAGCTCGTGGAAGTAAGAGAGGACAAACAAAGGGAGCTGGACAATTGGAAGGAGTTTGGAGTGTATACCGAGGTACCAGATGAAGGGCAGCCTGCTTTGTCCCATAGGTGAGTTTGCACAGAGAAAGTTTTGCAAGATGGAATGTATAAAGCTAAAGCCAGATTAGTAGTCCATGGGTATGAGGAACATTTGGATGGGAGAGACATTAGGGTTGATTCACTCACAGGAGGGAAAGTGACACTGACATTTTTTTTCACTGTTCTAGCATCTCATAATTGGATGTGTAAATCAATTGATATCAAAGTATCATTTCTGCAGGGCGGAACATTTCAAAGAAAAGTTTTTTTGAGGCCACCCAAAGAAGCAGGTAATACACAGGGACATTTGTGGAAATTAAATAAATGTGTATATGAGTTAAGTGATGCATCAAGGGTTTGGTATTTCTCTGTACGATCTGTATTACTGAAGACTGGCTGAGTCCAGTTAAAAGCAGGTAGATCAATGTTTTACTGGAAGGCTAAAGGAAAATTAGCTGGAATTTTTATAATGAATGTGGATGATTTCCTATGGAGTGGCATAGAAGAATTTGAAAAAAGGATAAGTGAGAAGCTGAAAACAGAATTTAAAGTAGGAAGTCAAGCAACTGGTGCTTTTCGATATCCGACAAAGTACATCTGGTGTACTTTGATGTATATCTAAACAGTTTTGACCCCATTCCCATCACCAGGGAAAGGTCAATGGAAAATGAGGAATGGGCCAACGAAAAAGAAACAGAGTTGTTGAAGAGTATGATAGGACACCTAAATTGGCTATGCCCACAGACAAGACCGAATGGGAGCTATGATGTTCTAGAGCTCAGTAATATGTTGTGGTGTGCCAGAGTCAGAGAGATCTTGCAGGCTAATAAATCATTATAAAAGTTAAAATTAGAGGAGTGTGTAATTATATTCCCAGCACTAGGAGAACCAGAAGATATGAAATTGGTTGTGTTTAGTAATGTTTCACATGCCGATCTACCAAATGGACATTCAAGCGATGCTGGATTCATAATATTCCTGGTAGGTAAAGAAGGAAAATGTTACCCCTTGGCTTGGGAAGCAAAGAAAATAAAAAGGCTGGTCAAAAGCACATTGGCGGCTGAAACCTTAGCGTTAGTGGAGGCGTTATGGGGATTTATTTATCAGACACATTACAGAATTATTTTTTATGGGCACATCGGGTAAAAGAAGTACCAATTGAGTGCTATGTGGACAATCGGTCTTTATGGGACAATGTTTACTCAATAAAAAGTGTAGTGGAAAAACAATTAAGAATTGATTTGGCCAGCATTAAGCAAATGCTGGAAAACAAGGAAGTTTCCAAACTTAACTGGGTCGGTACAAATCTGCAGGTATCCGACTGTTTTACAAAAAAGGGTGCAGGTACTGGTAAGTTATTAAGAATACTGGAGGATGGTTGTCTTAAATTATTTTGAAGAAAAAAAAATAAAATAAAAGGAATCTGTTAGAGTGTAACTGGTGACAACTTTGTATTGGTTGTAATGTGACCAATGGGAACAAGATGCAAGGGTCAGCTGACCCAGTAAACCATGGAACCAATTACAGAGTGATGTAATAGTCAGCTGACCAGCTGGTTCACTATAAAAAAACATGTAAAATTGCTGGGAGCTTGGAGTGGCCTAGTGTAAGGCCTGAAGTTTGGAGTAATGATGTTTCTTTATTAAACCCTTTCTTTGATTCATAAGTTGGAGTAAGTTTTGTTGTATTTTCGTCATCTGCACTTCTGAAGAGTTCCTTCTGATGAAACAGCTCTGCCCAATCTATCAAGGCCAACTCACACCTCATATCTTCATAGTTTCCTTTATTAAGATTCAGCACCCTAGTCTCCAAAATCAACTACTTCACTTTCTATCTTGATAAAAAATTCTATCATGTTATGGTCACTCATCCCCAAGGGGTTTCGTACAGCTAGATTGGCGATGATTCCTTTCTCATTACAAAGTACTCAGTCTAAGATGGTCTGCTCTCTAGTTGGTTCCTCCACATACTGGTCAAGAAAACCATCCCGTATACACTCTAGGAATTCCTCCTCTATGGCATTGTGGCTAATTTGATTTGCCCAATCGATGTACAGATTAAAATCATCCATGATCACTGATATTCCTTATCTCATGCATCTCTAATTTCTAACTTGGAATCTCTAACTTGTGGTGCAACTTTTACTGATGGATGTATTTTTGTCAACGATCCCTGTGTTCTACTCTATCAAGATTTGTAGCTTCCAAGTAATAAATGCCCTCCCTATTCTTCCTACTAAAATGTATAACATCATATTTATCTGCGATTAACTTAATTTGCCAATTATCAGCCCATTTGGCAAGTTTATTAATGTCCTGGAATTTTTTTGCAGTCCTCCTCATTATTAATGACACCCCCCCCCCCCCCCCCCCAACACATACACACATACACATGCACAATTTGGTGTCACCCACAAATTGAGAAATTGTGTTTTTGACTCCAGAGTCCAAATAATCATTAATGCAATTGAAAGGCAGAACAGGCTAAAGAAGCTGAATGGTCTACTCCTGTTCTATGTTCCTAAACGTTTAATGCATTCACAGACTTTCCTCTGTCCGTTATTCCAACAATGGTCATTTGATTTGATTTATTATTGTCACATGTAAAAGTTAAAGTTTATTTATTAGTCACAATTAGGCTTATATTAACATTTTTGTAATGAAGTTACTGTGAAAATCCCCTAGTCGCCACACTCCGGCACCTGTTTAGGTACACTAGCATGGCCAGTGCACCTAACCAGCATGTCTTTCGGACTGTGAGAGGAAACCGGAGCACACAGAAGAAACCCATGCAGACACAGGGAGAACGTGCGATCTCCGCACAGACAGTGACCCAAACCAGGAATCGAACCCGGGTCCCTGGTCCCGTGAGGCATCAGTGCTAACCACTGTGCCACCGTGCTGCCCTAGTATTAGTATACAGTGTAAAGTATTGTTTCTTGTGCAGTATTTAGACAAAGCATACCATTCATAGAGAAGGAAAGGAGAGAGAGTGCAGAATGTAGGATGACAGTCATATCTAGGGTGTAGAGAAAGATCAACTTAATGCGAAAGTCTGATGGCAGCAGGGAAGAAGCTATTTTTGCATCGGTAGGGAAGTGTCCTCAGATTGTTGTATCTTTTTCTCGACGGAAGAAGGTGGAAGTGAGTGTGTCCGGGGTGTGTGAGATCCTTAATTATGCTGGCAGCTTTTCCGAGACAGCGGAAAGTGTAGACAGTGTCAATGGGTGGGAGGATAGTTTGAGTAATGGACTGGGTGTCGTTTATGACCCTTTGAAATTTCTTGCGGTCTTGGATAGAGTATGAGTCATACCAAGCAGCGATACAACCAAAAAGAATGCTTTCTGGTGTATCTATAAAAGTTGGTGAGTGTCGTATTGGACATACCAAATTTCTTTAGTCTTCTGAGAAAGTAGTGGCATTGGTTGTCTTTTCTTACAATGAATATATTATACTTTATGAAAATGGTCGACAGATCACCTCACCAGTCAAGATTTCTCGGCTCAAAATATTGGATGGTATAATGGGGGTGGGTCTATTTTGTGGAAACAAGGTGGGTGGACACTTAACTGCACTGGAGCCATCGGGACCTGACCTACTCCATTCCCCATTTTAACTGGCTTCACTCTACGGCAGCAAGAACACCCCCAAATCTGTGATTTTAAAAATGTGTGTTTCAGGTCCTTGTCATGTCACCAGCATCCAACTGAAATTTTTACTCGGATGCTTTAGCAGGAAGCCACAGTGAGGTTAACACGAACGAAGATCAAGGCTAGAAAAGGCTCAAAAAGAATAAAGAAATATCGATGAAAGGAATGGCAAAAGGGTTGGAAAAGTTTTTGAAATAGAAAATGCAGATGGCCGAGGCTTAGTTAAGAAAAAGCAGATTTAAAGAGGGTCTAAAAGGAGGGCAGGTAGAAGGGTTTGGGAGAAAATTCCAGAGCATGGAGCTGAGGTAGCTGAAAGCATGTTGGGTGAAGGAATCAGCATAACTTATCTTCATGTAATTTTTTTATTCGTTCATGGGACATGTGTGTCGCTGGCTGGCCAGCAGTTATTGCCCTTCCCTAGTTGCCCTTGTTCAGAGGGCAGTTGAGAGTCAACCACATTGCTGTGGCTCTGGAGTCACATGTAGGCCAGACCAGGTAAGGACGGCAGATTTCCTTCCCTAAAAGACATTAGTGAATCAGATGGGTTTTTCCAACAATTGACAATGGGTTTCATGGTTATCAGTAGATTCTTAATTCCAGATATTTTTTAATGAATTCACATTCCACCATCTGCCATGGTGGGATTCGAACTCAAATAAAGTATCCAAAACAGTGAATATATTGGCCTTCTCCATACCAGTTGATCATCTTACTTGGCTTAAATAATATAGTTCATAACTGTTCACTGAAAGCTAAATTTCTGAGCCTGGTGAAAAGAAAGCAAAAACTACTCACATTTACATAGTGCATTTCATAACCAACATGCATCTCAAAGCACATTACAACCAATGAAGTGAAGTGGGCTGTAGACACTCTTGTAATGTCAGAATTGTGTAGCCACATTGTGCACAGCAAACTCCCACAAACAACAATGTGATAATGACCAGATAATCTGTTTTAGTGATGCTGATTTAGGGATAATAATTGGTCAGGACATAATTTTCATGCTATTTGTTATGACAACCACAAAGGCCACGAGGGATCATCAACAGATCTACCCATGGGCTTTGTGGAGTATGAGCTGCCTTATTGAATGCACAGAGGCTCACCCAATGGAAATCAGCCAGCAGGGGTTTTTAAGCTTGTAACTTTACCCAGACCTGAGTGTAGGTCCGAAGGTGAAACTACCTGACTGTAAACTGCGCGAGCGGCCTTTTCCATTGGTGCACAATAAAGGGTGTTGGTGACAGCAAACTGGTGTTTGGCTCTTCTTTTGAATTGTGCCATGGGATCTTTTACATCCACCCAGGCAAGCAGATGGGGTCTCGGATGAATATCTCATCTAAAAGTTGGCACTTCTGCTTCCCTCTGAAGTGCCAGTGTGGATTGCTGTGTGGTACTCAAACCCAGAATTTTGTGCATCAAGGCTAGAGTGCTTCCAACTGAACCACAGCTCTTGCAGCTCAGAGTTTAAAATCCTGACTGACTTCCTATTGTTTCCAGCTCTTTCCCCCCCCCCATTGTCTTCACAACCCAAGTGAAGGACCAATACATGCTAATCTCTCCTGAGCACCTGGAATCAAGGACCTTCCAAAACAATGGGTATAGGATGTTTAATGAGTGCTGAGACAGGCTAATTAATCACTAGAGAGAAAAAAAAGAGATAACGGCCAGGTCATTTGTTTAGAAATATTGGTTGAGGTATTAAATATTGGCCACGACACCAGCTGTTCCTGAGAGGTTACATGAGGCCTTAATTTAACATCTCCTGTGAAAGACAGCAGCTCGGATAATGCTCTATTTCCACAGCACAGCACTGAAGTATCAGCCTAAATTATGTGTTCAAGTCACTGGAGTTGGACTTGAATTCATAATCTTCTCATTTATAGGCAAGAGCTCTACCACTTAGCCAAGGCTGAACACTGAAGGACTCATGGTGCTACTTTTAAAAATTAGGAAGTTTTTTGGCATCCTGACCAACCTTGCATTAGCCAATACTACCAAACACAGGTTAATTGGTTATTCATTGCACTGCTGCTTGTGGATCCTGCTCTGTATAAATAGTGGTTGCATTTGTCTATACAACAGGGGTCGCTGCTGGATTTCAAGATAACATTTTATACGTAAGATGAAATGTTTCTACAAGGTGAAAACATGAGTATTTCTTTCAAACTGAAAAAATTTGTAAATCCTCCAATTTATTGAAATCCTGCCCATTTCAATATTTCAAGGTTGACATTTCAAGGTTGAGAGGTGGTAAATTTAACAAAATGAGAAGGAACTACTTCTCACAGAGGGTGGTGAATTTGTGGAACTCACTGCCCATAGCGCGGTGGAGTCTGAATCGTTGAATGGTTTCAAGGAAAAGATAGATATATTTCTAATTTTAAAAAGGGATAAGGGGATATGGGGAACGGGTGGGATGGGGAATTTGAGTCCAGGGAAAGATCAGCCATGATCTGATTGAATAGCGGAACAGGCTCAAAAGGGCTGAATATGCCTATTTCTGCTCCTAATTCCTATGGCATCAATGAGGGCAGCATGGTGGTACAGTGGTTAGCACTGCTGCCTCACAGCGTCAGGGACCTGGGTTTGATTCCCAGCTTAGGTCACTGTCTGTGTGGAGTTCATACATTCACCCCGTGTATGCGTGGGTTTCCTCCGGGTGCTTCAGTTTCCTCCCACACTGCAAAGATGTGCGAGTTAGGTGGATTGGCCATGTTAAATTGTCCATTAGTGTCGGGGGATTAGCAGAGTCAATATATGAGGTTACAGGAATAGGTGGATTGGCTATGCTAAATTGACCTGAGTGTTAGGGGGATTACCAGGGGAAATTTGTGGGGTTACGGAAATAGGGCCTTGGTGGGATCGTTGTCGGTGCAGGCTCGATGGGCCAAATGGCCTCCTTCTGAACTGTAGGGATTCTATCTATGTACACTGGTCATTATTTTGATCAGTAAGATGTGAAACTGATCAGGCTATTCCAATATATCGATAATGTGGAAATTGAGATTGTGGATGAATACGATTTATAAACATAATCACAGGATTGCAGTGTTAACATGAGATACACAAATGCAGACAAGCACACACACATATTTTGCTTTGTTAATATACAATTCACCATGGATTTTATCACCAAGGCAAGTTTTGATTTTCCTAAAATCTACATTTTGCAGCTGGCCAAGCAAAAAGAAAATGGGCAAGTCAGTACGTTGGGGTTGTAAACAAATGGGCAGATGAAGCTGGTTTTGTGCCTGTAGAGGGAAGTGTCGAGTATTGAAGGTAAGGGGGGGAAAAGGCAAGAGAGAGAAAGAGACGCAGGATCATGAAGGAGGGAGGGAGCAGTGAGGGGAAGAAGAGGCGGAGGAGGAGGCAGAGGATGAGCCGTTTGCTGCTGTAGTCATCCTCTTGCTGAGGGAAAGAGCAGGGGGGGTGGGGGGAGGGGAGGGAAAGGAGGGAGGGGGGGGGGGGATTCATCTGTCTCTTGGGGGCTGTCATCCTTTTGAAGGAACACGGGCCCCGGCTTTCTAGCGGATCGGTGGAGGTGGCTGGGCCAGAGGAAGAGGAGATCATGTTGGATTTCGTGATCCCGCTGAGTGCCAGCGCCAGGCTGGAGAAGCTGATCCCTCACATCGAGAGGCTGTTCAGGGTGAGGATCAGCGCCGGGCCTGCGGCCGAGAGCAGCCGGTGGATCCACATAGAGCAGGCGGCAGAGGCACAGGAGGGGCTGAGGAAAGCAAAGGTGAGTGAGTGAGTGTGTCCCCAGAGAGAAAACAACATCGCTAACCCCTTTAATCCCCCAAAATAATGATCATCTACTTAATTCATTTTTAACTGTCCCTTTCCTTTTTATACCTGAAATTGTCTGCCAAGGTTTGAGGGTGAGGAGGGATATGAAACTGTACTTGTTGCTATGAGACGCACAAATAGCACCACCGGGGCCTTTTTGTGCTGCATAAGTCATCCAGGCCTCTACTGTTGGTTATTGCTGGATTTTGCTCTTTGTGCTTGAGCTTGGAGGAATAAGCAATACATTTAGATTTGGTCTTTGTATATGAGCTTGGAGGAATAAGCGATACATTTAATGAAATACAAACACGGGTGGCACAGTGGGTTAGCACTGATGCCTCACAGCGCCAGGGACCCAGGTTCGGTTCACAGCCTTGGGCCACTGGCTGTGTGGAGTTTGCATGTTCTCCCCATGTCGGCGTGGGTTTCCTCAGGTGCTCTGGTTTCCTCCCACAGTTCAAAGATGTGCTGGTTAGGTGGATTGGCCATGTTAAATTGCCCCTTAGTGTCAGGAGGACTAGCTAGGGTAAATATATGGGGATTGGACCTGGGTGGGATTGTGGTTGATGCAGACTCGATAAGCCAAATGGCCTCCTTCTGCTCTAGGGTTCTATTCTATGATTTCTATTTTTATTAGGATGAAGGTAATTATTTATTATTTTGATGTATCGTTTCAAATTTTGCCTCTGTTTCAGATTTTGTTTGGAATTATCGAAATGTATGCTTCAGAAAAATCTTATTTTAATGCAGTTACTTTTTTTTTATCTGTCAAGATGGGTTACAGGACCTTTGAAATGCCACAATATTTTTTTTAACTAGACGATAGTTTGAAAAATCAATGCAACAGCTGGCTATCCTGCCAGTAGAACTATCACATCTTTAAAAAATACATTTTGAAAATAACACTTAAGTTTGAGTATTTGTATTTATTAAAGATTCAGAGAATATTAATTAGAAATCAAACTGTGAGTGATGTTAAAAAGTGAAGTTGATAATGACTTTTTATACTTCATATCCTTCAATAGAGGGAGAGAAAGATGTTCTTCGAGATTAATACAATTACACTATCGTTAAGATGGAATCTTGCACGTGGAAAGATTATGGGTTTATTTTGTATAAGGTCTGAGGATGAGGTGATTTGTTTATCATTTTTGAGTTTTTTGTCCGAAATCTCCTTTTTTTGTTCTTTCTTGGCATATGGGTGTTGATGGCTAAGCCAACATTTTTATCGCCCATCCCTAATTGCCGATGAAGGTGGTGGTAAGCTGCCAGCAATGTGGTGAAAGTACACACATGATGCTGTTAGGAAGGGAGTGCCAGGATTTTGACCCAGTGACAGTAAAGGAATGGCAATATAGTTGCAGGTGTGGCTTAGAGGTATACTTGCAGGTGATGGTGTTCCCATACATCTGCTACCCATGTCCTAGATGGTAGAGACAGTAAGAAGTCTCACATCACCAGGTTAAAGTCCAACAGGTTTATTTGGCAGCAAAAGCCACACTAGCTTTCAGAGCGCTGCTCCTTCGTCAGGTGAGTGGGAGTTCTATTCACAAACAGGGCATATAAAGACACAAACTCAATTTACCAATATAATGGTTGGAATGCGAGTCTTTACAGGTAATCAAGTCTTAAAGGTACAGACAATGTGAGTGGAGAGAGTGTTAAGCACAGGTTAAAGAGACAGGACAGTTAGTGAGATTTTGCAAGTCCAAGCAAGTCGTGGGGTTACAGATAGTGTGACATGGACCCAAGATCCCGGTTGAGGCCGTCCTCATGTGTGCAGAACTTGGCTATCAGTCTCTGCTCAGCGACTCTGCGCTGTCGTGTGTCGTGAAGGCCGCCTTGGAGAACGCTTAACAAAGAACAAAGAACAATACAGCACAGGAACAGGCCCTTCGGCCCTCCAAGCCTGCACCGCTCATGTGTCCACTAGACCATTCTTTTGTATTCCTCTATTCCCAGTCTGTTCATGTGGCTATCTAGATAAGTCTTAACTGATCCCAGCATGCCCGCCTCAATCACCTTGCTTGGCAGTGCATTCCAGGCCCCCACCACCCTCTGTGTAAAATACGTCCCCCTGACACCTGTGTTGAACCTTGCCCCCCTCACCTTGAACCTGTGACCCCTTGTGTTCGTCACCTCCGACCTGGGAAAAAGCTCCCCACTGTTCACCCTATCTATGCCCTTCATAATTTTATACACCTCTATTAGGTCGCCCCTCATCCTCCGTCTTTCCAGGGAGAACAACCCCAGTTTACCCAATCTCTCCTCATAGCTAAGACCCTCCATACCAGGCAACATCCTTGTAAACCTTCTCTGTACTCTCTCCAAAGCCTCCATGTCCTTCTGGTAGTGTGGCGACCAGAACTGGACGCAGTATTCCAAATGTGGCCTAACCATCGTTCTATACAGTTGCAACATCATATGCCAACTTTTATATTCTATGCCCCGTCCAATAAAGGCAAGCATGCCATGTGCCTTCTTCACCACCCTCTCCACCTGCGCTGCCACCTTTAAGGATCTGTGGACTTGTACACCCAGGTCCCCTGTGTGTCTATACTCCTGATGGTTCTGCCATTTATTGTATAGCTCCCCCTTACATTAGATCTACCGAAATGCATCACTTCGCATTTATCTGGATTAAATTCCATCTGCTATTTCTCCGCCCAATGTTCCAGCCTATCTATATCCTGCTGTATTCTCTGACAATGTTCATCACTATCCGCAACTCCAGCTTACCCGAAGATCAGAGGCCGAATGCTCATGACCGTAGAGACCATGGGTTTGGAAGGTGCTATCAAAGAAGCCTAGGTGAGTTGCTGCAGTGCATCTTGTAGATGGAACAAACTGGTTAGCACTGCTGCCTCACAGCACCAGGGCCCAGGTTCAATTCCAGTTTCGGGTCGCTGTCTGTGTGGAGTTTGCACATTCTCCCTGTGCCGGTGTGAGTTTCCTCCAGATGCTCCGGTTTCCTCCCACACTCCAAAGATGTGCAGGTTAGGTTGATTGGCCATGCTAAATTGACCGTAGTGTCAGGGAGATTAGCAAGGTAAATGTATAGGATTGTGGGGATAGGGGCTGGATGGGATTGTGGTCGATACAGACTCGATGGGCTGAATGGCCTCCTCTGTACTGTAGGGATCCTATGTATGCCGGTGGCGGAGGAGGATGTTGAATGTGGTGGATGGGGTCCAGTTAAGTGGGCTGCTTTGTCCTGGATGTTGTCACACTTCTTGAGTGTTGTTGGAGCTGCGCTCACCCAGGCAAGTGAAGACTATTCCATTGCGCACCTGACTTGTGCATTGTAGATGGTAAACAGGCTTTGGAGGAGTCAGGAGGTGAGTTGCACTCCACAGAATTCTCAGCCTCTGGCCTGCTGTTGTAGTCATGATGTGGAGATGCCGGCGTTGGACTGGGGTAAACACAGTAAGAAGTTTAACAACACCAGGTTAAAGTCCAACAGGTTTATTTGGTAGCAAAAGCCACACAAGCTTTCGGAGCTCTAAGCCCCTTCTTCAGGTGAGTGGGAATTCTGTTCACAAACAGAGCATATAAAGACACAGACTCAATTTACATGAATAATGGTTGGAATGCGAATACTTACAACTAATCAAGTCTTTAAGAAACAAAACAATGTGAGTGGAGAGAGCATCAAGACAGGCTAAAAAGATGTGTATTGTCTCCAGACAAGACAGCCAGTGAAACTCTTCAGGTCCACGCAACTGTGGGGGTTACAAATAGTGTGACATGAACCCAATATCCCGGTTGAGGCCGTCCTCGTGTGTGCGGAACTCACAAGTTCCACACACACGAGGACGGCCTCAACCGGGATATTGGGTTCATGTCACACTATTTGTAACCCCCACAGTTGCGTGGACCTGAAGAGTTTCACTGGCTGTCTTGTCTGGAGACAATACACATCTTTTTAGCCTGTCTTGATGCTCTCTCCACTCACATTGTTTTGTTTCTTAAAGACTTGATTAGTTGTAAGTATTCGCATTCCAACCATTATTCATGTAAATTGAGTCTGTGTCTTTATATGCTCTGTTTGTGAACAGAATTCCCACTCACCTGAAGAAGGGGCTTAGAGCTCCGAAAGCTTGTGTGGCTTTTGCTACCAAATAAACCTGTTGGACTTTAACCTGGTGTTGTTAAACTTCTTACTGCTGTTGTAGCCACAGTAAGAAGTTTAACAACACCAGGTTAAAGTCCAACAGGTTTATTTGGTAGCAAAAGCTACCAAATGTGTGGCTTTTGCTACCAAATAAACCTGTTGGACTTTAACCTGGTGTTGTTAAACTTCTTACTGTGTTTACCCCAGTCCAACGCCGGCATTTCCACATCATGACTGCTGTTGTAGCCAAAGTATTTACATGGCTGGTGTTTAAAACAACTCAAACACTAAGCCTTCCTAAATACAAAATATAACTGCCTCATTAACACTTTGTTTTAGTGAGAAGTAAAAGTGAAGGCCCAAAGTGCAGGACACCACTGAGGTTAAATTAAAAGAGAAAATTCATCACATCAAGAATTATCAATTGAGCTGTGTCAAGCATGTGTTTAAATGCTTGGGGTTTATAGAAGCAAAGAAAGAAGTGCAGAGGTCTGTGCTTTGAGGTCCTGCATTAGTTATAGATTGCATGATAATCGATGAGTACCATGGAGTTGGACTGACTGAGGTGCAACCAGCAACAATCACCACCCCACTTCCCTGACAGTAAACAAAATGGTTTGTTGGCAGACTCTGAAAATTAATCAAAAGAGTCATATTTGTTTGTGGTACATTGGTTAGTGCACTTCAGATCCTTGAAAGAATTGGCCTCTGTACATTGATTGCAATGAAGACTGGTTTCATTTTTATTGAAGTTTTTTCTCTAATCGCCACATTCTGTTTAAAGGAGATGAGCAGTGGATTCTCAGAATTAAACATTGAAGGACTTGATTAATTATTCGATCTTATCTTCTTGTAAGGTGCTCAAGTCTTAGAGGCTGTGAGGCTTCGCTGAGCGGTGAATAGTTGAAACAAAGATAAATGTTATGCGCAAAATGTAGATGGGAATAAATGGCAAAATTGTTTGACTGCCTTGTTGGGTTTTTGCTCAGAAATGTTTTGAAAATCATTTGTAAAATAATGTGTTTGCTTCATTATAAATATTGAAACTATTAAGAACAATGATGATTTGAAGAGCTCTGAGTAACATTAACTGATAGAAACAACATACTTTGGATCATTGGGAAAGAATATAAAATCTTCCAAATTTGCATATTTCCAATCTGTGAACATAAATACAATCACAAAGGTCTGCTGTGAGATTTCACTTTGAAACTGTAGGTAAAAATCAGAGGTCTTTGAAAATTCCTGACAAGTATGATCTTCATGATGTGGAGATGCCGGCGTTGGACTGGGGTAAACACAGTAAGAAGTTTAACAACACCAGGTGAAAGTCCAACAGGTTTATTTGGTCGCAAAAGCCACACAAGCTTTCGGAGCCCCAAGCCCCTCCTTGAAGAAGGGGCTTGGGGCTCCGAAAGCTTGGGTGGCTTATACTACCAAGTATGATCTTAACAGCAGTTAATGTAGCTGTTGTGAAGCCTGAGTAACTTCCCATCTTGTCTGTTTTACTGTCCATTCTTAAATGTTACCGTATTTTTTCTATGCCCTGCATTCACCTATTTGAAGTTAGCAGATCTGCAGATTTAGTAAGTTCTTTCCTCACTGTTACTACAACACTGACAGGTAAATCCCAAATGCTTTTTAGCAATTTCTCAGTCTTGTCCTCTATAAAGCAGGGCATTTTCCATTATGTATATTTCATTTTGATCAAACTTTGTTAAGGGCAAATCATGTTTAACTAATTTGCTTGAGTTTTTTGATGAGGCAACAGAGATGAATGTAATGCTGTTGATGTAGTATTATATGTTTACTTCCAGAAGACATTTAACACAGTGCCATGGACTCGTGAGCAAAATTATAGCTCATGGAATAAAAAGAACAGTAGCAACAAATATACAAAATTGGGAGAGTGACAGAAAACAGAGAGTAGTGGTTAATGGATGTTCCTCAGACTGGAAAAGCTGACATCGTGGAGTTTTCCAGGGGCCTGTGTGAGGAGGCAGGAGAAGAGGAACCTGGGTGCATTTGTGCATAAGTCATTGAAGGTAGCGGACCCAGGTTGAGCGAGTGGTTAAAAAAGTATTTGGGCAATAGGGCATATAATATAACAACAAGGAGGTTATGTTAAACTTGTATAGAACACTGATTCAACCTTAAATTGACTATTGTGTCCCGTTTTGCCCACAGCACTTTTTAGGAACAATAAGAAGTCTCACAACGCCAGGTTAAAGTCCAACAGGTTTATTTGGTATCATGAGCTTTCAGAGTGCTGCTCTTTCATCAGCTGACTCATCTGATGAAGGAGCAGCGCTCCAAAAGCTTGTGATACCAAATAAACCTGTTGGACTTTAACCTGGTGTTGTGAGACTTCTTACTGTGCCTATCACAGTCCAACGCCAGCATCTCCACATCATCACTTTTTAGGAAGGATATGAGGGCATTCGAACAAACGGAAAAGATTCACAAGGTTGGTTCCAGGGATGAAGAACTCCAGTTATGTAGATAGATTGAAGAAGCTGAGACTATTCTTCTTGTAGAAAAGAAGGTTGAGAGGAGATTTGATAGAGATGTTCAAAATCATGAGAGGTCTGGACAGAGATGGAGAGAAATTGTTCCCATTGGCATAAGGATTAAGTTCCAGAGGGCACAGATTTAAGTTAATTGGCAAAAGAAGCAATTGTGACATAAGGAAAATCTTTTTCATCCAATGTCAACATCATGCACTTCCTCAGGCAGTAAAATCCCTAGACTCTTCCACAACAATGTAGCTTAATTTCAATCTTGAAGGAACTCCTGCTATTGCAGCATTGTGATATTTATTTTCCATATACAATATCCTTTTCTGGTGAAGTTAGTGGCAGTTTTATGCCTAGTTCCATGTCTCTGGAAACGAGGCCAGCAGACCGAGTGGACTACTTCTATACCATTAGAACGTAATGGATTTGGACACAGGCAACAGAGTTAAAAGTCAACGCCTAGTCAGCTACTTTTCCAAATTTCTCCAGATACTTCATTCCTTATGGGAGAACTATCAAAAAGCAGGGAATATTATTAAAGGTTGAGAAGTACAATTTCAAAGTCTGTAAGTGACTGAATTTTATATCTACACGTACATCATTGCAGTCATATGCCAAAGCTTCTACTATACAACTCATACTTGCTCTTTTTACCACATAATTTTAATTTGGTGAATAAAATGAATGAGACAACAATACACTGTCCCACTATTTGGAATCTTGCATTCTTATCTATTAAATGAATCCCAGGAAGCTCATCTGGTTGAGTATTGGACTTCGGGCAGAGAGGGTGCTGATTGAAACCAGAGAATACAGAGCTAACCACAAGTGATGTCTTTGGATTCTTAGAGCCTTTGGCAGTGTTTGCCCTGTTTGTCTTAATTTTCTAATATAATGTGCAGAACTGCAGTTGGTGGGCAGCAAGTCAGGCGTTATAACAGACCTATGCCTCAAACTGCTGTAAGTGACTCTGTCAGAAGCAGCCCTCTGTTGGATTGTATAGAGAATAATATAAACCTCACAATAAAGCTTATCAATGTGTGGAAAAGGGATGCTGTCAAAATATCAGAACAAAAGTCCAAATGGTTTGTAACCTTAGATTGCAATCTTATTGTTGGTTCTTGAATAACTGTACATTTTTGTGATCTGTGTGATTGAGCTCACTCACATCATTGAACAGGGTTTTTTTTTCCCCTTCCCATCTTCTCTGCCAAATGTGTAAGCTCAGGCTAGGGTAGGTTCACAGGTGCTAACTATACAATCATAGTAGTTACATCCCAAAAGGAGGATATTTATCTTTTGTTGGTGTCTGGTCTTCAGCTGGAGATGCCTACTCAAATCACATTTCCCTGCCCTATTTTCTGTCTCATTTTACACCCTTTGAGTACCTTTCACTTTTCTTTTACATAGTATTATAATCTCTGCTTCCATTTTCACTTGTAAAGCAGCCTAATCTTCAGTACATACATTGTTTTGTCCATTGTTTCTTATGATGATCCTCAGTCAGTATCCTTTGTACCAATTCACCAAATACTGGGAACAGTCAGTCACTGTAATGTATTAGATTCATTGTAATCTATTAGATCCCTTTCAGCAATATCTATTGCAATTAAAATACTATAGCCACTTATTCTTGTAGTGAAAGTAATTCTCCACTTTACATTTTCCATGGCTCTAATATTCTCCTATAAGAGAAACTCAAAATGGCATGCAATGCACTAGCTGTAGCCAAAGCCTTGTACAAATTTAACAATAACTTTTGTATTTATTCATGCATATGAAACCCAGAATGCCAATTCCCATTTCCATCTGAATAATGGTCTTGGAAAATCCGTGTATTAATATCTGTAAATTTCTCAGTTCTTCAACACTATTAAGAATCTCGTGTTCTGAAGATACTTTTCCCAAAACAAGCTAATTCAAATTTCTTTGCTTTAAACTGTCTGCCACCTTCCTTCTCCTCACTCTGCTAACCTGACTGTTTCTGCAATTTCCTACATTCTCCCTCACAATTCATCATGCTGCTTAATTTGATGTGGACTGTGAACTTTTGCTCTTGACACAAGAGGAATGATATCCATCCTGAGACTTGTTTATTACTTGGGGCACACAATTACTATCCTCCCATTTGGGATGAAAAATAACTCTACTTATGGTTCCTTTCTCTCTGGGTTTATTTCAGTCCACGTGACTAGAATCTCTTTAATATCATGTATCTATCATTTCATACCTCTGAACATCCCATCATATTCTTGTTTTTTTTACACTCTCAAGAATGCATGATTTGCCCTTAAAAAATCATTGCTAACTCTCACTGACTTGCCCATAAATGTTGACTAATCTTATTCTTGATATCACAACTGAGTCCAAGACTGATTGGCCATGACTTCCTAACTTATCCCTTTCCTGAACAATGTGCTCCCTTCAGTGGCACCATCTTGTAGGGACTTCTTCCACCATTGTGGAATGCAAACCAACTTGACTTGATGACTCTACTGCTTTATAATTTGACAATTTGTAGTATTTGAAGAATTGCAAATGATGCTGAGCATTGTGCACTCATCAGCGATCACTCTCGCATCTGACCTTATCATGGAGGGAATGACAGTGATGAAGCAGCTGAATTTGCTCGACTGTTGGACACTATCCTGAGGTACACCTGCAGCAGTGTCCTGGGACTGAGATGATTGACCTCCAATCACCACAGCCATCTTCTTTTGTGCTAGGTATGGTTCCAACCAGTAGGAGTTTTCTCCCCGATGAGTTTTCTCCCAGTTTTGCTCCTTGATGCCACACTTGGTCAAATGTGGCCTTGAAGTCAAGGGTAGGCTTGACCTTACCTCTTGAGTTCTACTCTTTAATCCATGTTTGGACCAAGCCTGTAAATAAGGTCAGGAGCTGAGTGGCCTTAGCAGAATCCACACTGAACATCAGTGAGCCGGTAAAAGCAAAATACTGCGGATACTGGAATCTGAAACAGAAAACAGAAAATGCTGGAAAATCTCAGCAGGTCTCACAGGTGTTGTCAGACTTGCTGAGGTTTTCCAGCATTTTCTGTCAGTGAGCAGATTATTGCTGAGTTTGGGTTTGGCTTGCTTCTTTCACAATAAGAGTTTTAACAACACCAGGTTAAAGTCCAACAGGTTTATTTGGTAGCAAATGCCATTAGCTTTCGGAGCGCTGCCCCTTCGTCAGATGGAGCAGATATCCACTCCATCTGACGAAGGGGCAGCGCTCCGAAAGCTAATGGCATTTGCTACCAAATAAACGTGTTGGACTTTAACCTGGTGTTGTTAAAACTCTTACTGTGTTTACCCCAGTCCAACGCCGGCATCTCCACATCATTGCTTCTTTCAGACAGAACATGCCGTGGCAATTTTCCATATTGCTGGGAAGATGCCAATGTTGTAGATGTACTTGAACAGGTTGGCTAGATACATGGCTAGTTCTGCAGCACAAGAGTTCTGTTGCCAGAAGGGGTTGTCAGACCCTGTAGCCTTTGCAGCATCCACTGGGGGCGATTCTCCCAAAAAAATTCCAAGTGTTGAATTCATGTACAAGCTCTAGTAAATCCCGCTGGTTTTTTCAGCAGGATTTTCAAAATGAATCGCCCACAATCTGTGCGCTTCAGATTGCACTAGCGTGAATCAGGCTGAAAATGCTATGGGCGGGGTTTATTCCCGCTGGAGAGGCCGGCAGCAAAGTGCTGAGTGGGCCACTGTGCATGCGCCGATCTATCAGCGCCGATTGCTGATCAGCCCCGCATCGCCAGCCGTGCAGCCCTGCCACGGCCCAATCGCTGGCCCCCTGAACATGTCCGGGCCAGCCTTCCCCACCGATCCTGAATGCAGATTGGCAGTGGGACCCCCTGCCCCCCATTAGGTCTCTCCCTGTCCCCATTAGGCCTTGCCCCCTTGGCACTGCCCATTACCTGGTGAGCAGTGCCAAGGTGTCCCCTGGGCATTGGCACTTTGCCCGTTGGGCAGTGCCAGGGGCCCAGGCTGGCACTACCAAGGTGCCAATGCCCAGAGGGCAACCCAGCCCATGCTGGTGGAGAAGGTGGTGAAGAAGGCATATGGTATGCTTGCCTTTATAGGACGGGGTATAGAGTATAAAAGCTGGAGTCTGATGATGCAGCTGTATAGAATGCTGGTTAGGCCACATTTGGAGTACTGCGTCCAGTTCTGGTCGCCGCACTACCAGAAGGACGTGGAGGCATTGGAGAGAGTGCAGAGAAGGTTTACCAGGATGTTGCCTGGTATGGAGGGTCTTAGCTATGAGGAGAGATTGGGTAGACTGGGGTTGTTCTCCTTGGAAAGACGGAGAATGAGGGGAGATCTAATAGAGGTATACAAGATTATGAAGGGTATAGATAGGGTGAACAGTGGGAAGCTTTTTCCCAGTTCGGAGGTGACGATCACGAGGGGTCACGGGCTCAAGCTGAGAGGGGCGAAGTATAACTCAGACATCAGAGGGACGTTTTTTACACAGAGGGTGGTGGGGGCCTGGAATGCGCTGCCAAGTAGGGTGGTGGAGGCAGGCACGCTGACATCATTTAAGACTTACCTGGATAGTCACATGAGCAGCCTGGGAATGGAGGGATACAAACGATTGGTCTAGTTGGACCAAGGAGCGGCACAGGCTTGGAGGGCCGAAGGGCCTGTTTCCTGTGCTGTACTGTTCTTTGTTTTGTTCTTTGTATGCCAGACCCTCTAGGGGGTCCTCGATTACCTGGCCCTTCACTCGAGCAGGGATGGGCCGCTAGCTCCCCGCAAATGGGCAGATGCTGTAAACCCCGCTGGAGTAAACCACTCTTGGTGGGGGGGAGATACTAGCTGGCTGCTAATGGCATTGAAATTACATGCAAATTACCTGATGCATGATGCATTAAATTCCGCGCCTATTTCTGGTGCAGAGCTGACAACGCCGGATATCTGGAGCTGGGAGGCGTACTCAGGGCCGGGCGTCCAGCGTGGATTGCGCTAATTGAGCGCTGCTTGAATCTCCTGGCCTGCTGCGCTAAAAAATTAGCGCAGCGTGATGGGAGAATTGCCCCCACTGAGCGAATTGAATTGGCTGAAGATTGGGATCTGTGATGCTGGAGACCTGAGGTAAAGATCGAGATGGATCAGCCACTTGACACTTTTGGCTGAAGATTGTTAGAAATGCTTCTGTCTTGTCTTGCACTGATGTGCTGGACTCCCCCATCATTGAGGATGGGATTTTGTGGAATCTCATCCTCCAGTTAGTTATTATTATCCAACACCATTCATGGTGGCACAGTGGTTAGCACTGCTGCCTCACAGTGCCAGGAACCCAGGTTCGATTCCCAGCTTGGGTCACTGTCTGTGTGGAGTTTGCATGTTCTCCCTGTGTCTGCATGGGTTTCCTCCGTGTGCTTTGATTTCCTCCCACAGTCTGAAAGAGTTGCTGGTTAGGTGCATTGACATGAACAGGCGGCGTAGTCTGGCGACTAGGGGATTTTCACAGTAACTTCATTGCAGTGTTAATGTAAGTCTTACATGTGACTAATAAATAAACTTACTTACTGAATGCAGCAGGAATGCGGAGCTTAGATCTGATCCATTATTTGTGGGATTGCTTAGCTCTGTTTCTTGCATGCTGCTTCTAATATTTGTCATAGTTCTCGGTTGTAGCCTCACTAGTTTGATACCTCATTTTTAGGTATGCCTGGTACTGTTCTTGGCAAAAACTCCTGTACTCTTCAGTGAACCAGGGGTTGTTTCCTGGCTTGATGGTAATGGTAAAGTGGGAATATACCAAGCCATGAGATTGGGCGGCACAGTGCCTCACAGCACTGGAGACACGGGTTCAATTCCAGCCTTGGGTCACTGAATGTGTGGAGTTTGCACATTCTCCCCATGTCTGCATGGGTTTCCTCCAGGTGCTCTGGTTTGCACCCACAGTCCAAAGACTGTGGGTGCAAACATGGCTTGGGTGGGATTGTGGTTGGTGCAAACTCGATGGGCCGAATGGCCTCTTTTTGCACTGTAGGGATTCTATTACAGATTGTGGCTGAATGTAATTCTGCTGCTGCTGCTCATATTCTGCAGCATCTCATATATACCCAGTTTTGAAATGCTAGATGTGTTTGAAATCTATCCCATTTAGCATGATGGTAGGGCCACACAACATGATGGAGTGCATCTTCAATGTAAACATGGGACTTTGTTTCCATAAGGTTTGTGCGTGCAGTAATTACTCATACTGTTATTGTCTTAGACAGATGCATCTGCAACAGATGGATTGGTGAAGTTATGTTGATGTTGTCAATGAAAGTTATGTCAAAGATGTCAAAAGGCATTTGATACAGTGCCACATAACAGACTTGTGAGAAAAATATTTGCTCATGGTATAAAAGGGAAAGTAGGGACTTAAAGTTTATTTAGTAGTGTCACAATTAGGCTTACATTAACACTGCAATGAAGTTACTATGAAAATCTCCTAGTCACCACACTCTGGCGCCTGTTCGGGTGCACTTAGGGAGAATTTAGTTTGGCTAATGCACCTAACAGCACGTCTTTCAGACTGTGGGAGGAAGCCCACACAGACATGGCAAGAACATGCAAACTCCGCACAAACAGCGACCCAAGCCGGGAATCAAACCCGGGGCCCTAGCATTTTGAGGAGTGACAAGAAGCAGAGAGTAGTTATAAATGGTTTGTTGTTTTTCAGATTGGAGGAAAGTTTATAGTTTAGTTCCCGGGGTCAGTGTTGGGAGCCTTACTCTTCCTGATACATGTTAATGACCTAGACTGTGGTGTTCAAGGCATGATTTCAAAATTTGCAGATGATAACGAAGATTGGAAATGTTGTTAACTGTGATAAATAGCAGATGAATGAAGTTCAATACAGCAAAGTGTGAGGTGATTCATTTTGGTAGGAAGATTATTGCGAGACAGTATAAATATATGTACAAAAGTCTTTGAAAGGGCAGTGCATGTTGAGAGACCAATTAATAAAGCATTTAGTATCATAGGTTTCATTAATAGGGTCGTGGAGTACAAGAATGAGGAGGTTATGAACTTGTATAAAACATTAGTTAGGCCTCATCTGGAGTACTGTGTCACATTCTGGGTGCCTTACTTGAGGAAGGATGTGAAGATGTTGGAAAGAGTCCAGAAGAGATTCACAAGAATGATTACTGGGATTAAGAACTACCTATGAAGATGGATTGGAGAGATTGGGATTGTTTTCCTTGGAGAAAAGAAGGCTGAGAGGAAACTTGATAAATTGAAACTTGACAAGATCCTGAGGAGAATGAACAGGGTAAATAGTAAGAAACCGTTTCTCCTCAAGACCGGACTAGAGATAACAGATTCAAAATAATTGGCAAAAGCAGTAAAAGTGATGCGAGGAAAAACTTGGTGGTTGGAGTCTGGAATGAACTTCCCAGAGGGTGGTGGTGGCGGGTTCGATCGAGGTGTTCAAAAGGGAATTGGATTGCCACTTGCAAATAAAAAATGTACAAGGTTACTGGGTTAAAAGGCGAGTGGGACTAAGTAGAATGCTCTCAGAGAGCTAGTGTAGACTCAATGGACCAAATGCCTCCTGTGCTGCAAACATTCAGTGATTCTGAGTCTTGCCTGCAGAATAGCAAAAACCGTAGAACAATGCCCGTGATTACCCAAAATTCCACACTAGTAACTCTGGATTGGTCAAAATTGTCTGAATGTGTCAAATTATCACGCCGACCAATCAGAGTGGAGTTAGCCCATACAAGACTGTGTGGAAAAAAAAAGTGCAAAACCTACAGGCTAAACCTGTAAGAAAATTAAAAGTGTTGTTTATCAGAGAGAAGATGAACTTGTTACAGAAAGTGAAAAACCGTGGTGTGAAGAGGGAAGCGGATATCGCGAAGGAATGGACGATTCCACCATCGAGTTTGCACAGCATTATGAAACGCAACACAAGGATCTTGAAACAGTTTGATAAACGGGCATTCTCTGCAGCAAGGAAGAGGATAAGAATGACTGCCAATGAGTCCAATGCAGGTTCATTTGCTTGTTTCCCTAGCCAAAGCTGCAAAGATGTGGAGATGTCGGCGTTGGACTGGGGTGGGCACAGTAAGAAGTCTCACAACACCAGGTTAAAGTCCAACAGGTTTATTTTGAATCACGAGCTTTCGGAGCACTGCTTCTTCATCAGGTATACTCACGTGATGAAGGAGCAGCGCTCTGAAAGCTTATGATTCCAAATAAACCTGTTGGACTTTAACTTGGTGTTGTGAGACTTCTTACAAAACTGCAAAGGCGGGACATTTCAAACTGCAGCCCAAAAACACTGAGAACATGTTTGACTGCATTAACGACATGGTGGACTGTATCGCACATAGAAAATAGAAAAATAGGTACAGGGGTAGGCCATTCGGCCCTTCGAGACTGAATGTCTAAAGACAACATGTTAAGTAGAAAAAAGGCGACAGTTTCTCCGGAGCTAGCTCACAATATTTTGCGATGCAAAGATCTCTTTTTTTTACAAGGTCAGGCCACTG
This sequence comes from Mustelus asterias, assembly GCF_964213995.1. Classification (NCBI taxonomy): domain Eukaryota; kingdom Metazoa; phylum Chordata; class Chondrichthyes; order Carcharhiniformes; family Triakidae; genus Mustelus; species Mustelus asterias. The sequence goes on from NC_135804.1 coordinate 94,760,108, forward strand.
TAAGGTGTGAACAATTGAATAAAGATCTTTTTGTACTTGCAGATTTACTGTGTGGCATTTGAATCTGTTGTTTTTGACATAGATCGCCTTTGTAGGGATATCAGGTTGCAGAGAAACTCATTCATGTGGGAATGGGGCCTCCTCGGCTATCACAAAGCTCCGCTTAATACCGATTTGTTGGGTATTGAATTGATTCATCAGGATTTTATTATAAGGGCAAAGGGTGGTGGCTAGGTTGGCAAGAATTGACATTAAATTGGCACAGAAACTGTAAGAGGTCATGGGGGTGGTTGGGGGAAAGAATTGGCATAGATGGGGACATGGGAGATGGATGGGAGGTGAGAGGGTATGAGGGTGAGAGTTACAAGGCCTAATATTTAACAAACAACTGGGACAAAGTCCGAGAGAATCAAGGGAGGCTAATTAAACAGCCTGGCTTAGCACAGACCAACTCCGTTCTGCATCCACCCCATCGTCCTCCCTTCTCTGTTTCCTCTCAGCTAACCAATCCTCTATTCATGCTAATGTGCTACTTGTGGCACCATGAGCTAGTATCTAGTGCAGTAACCTTTTTATGTGGCACCTTATTGACGTTTAGAATTCAAATACACTACTTCTATTCGTTCCCCATTACCCACCTTGCTTGTTACTTCCTCAAAGAACCCATAAATTAGTGAAGCGTGATTGCCATTTTCACCTAATTATATTGTAATTTTCTAAATGTCCAACTATTACCTTCTTAATAATGGATTCAAATATTTTCCCTATGACAGATTTTAGTTTCCTGTTTGATGTCTGTCTCCTTTCTTGAACGGAGATGTTACATTTGGGGTTTTCCAATCCACTGGGACCTTTCAGAATCCGGGAACCAATACCTCTGTTGCCTCTGCTGTCATGGGAGGCCTTATGAAATGCAAATTCATGGTGTTTAGATCTTTGTGCCTGAACATCATGGGTAGGACATTTTTGTGTTTGGTGTTAGTTTCTTAATTAACTCGGTGTAAAGTGATGAGATTACTGAGCTCTGAGATGCAGAAGGATCTAAGTGTCTTAGTACATGAATCACAAAAGGCTAATTTGCAGTTTCAGCAAGTAAATAGGAAAGCTATTAGAATGTTGCTGTTTATTGTGAGGAAAATTGATTATAAAAGTAAGGAGGTTATGCTTTAGCACGAATTAGACCACATCTGGAGTATTGTATACAGTATCGGTCACATTTAAGGAAGGATAAAAATGCATTGGAAGCATTTCAGAGAAGGTTTACCAGACCAATGCTTGGAATGGGCATGGTATCTTCTGAGTAAAGGCTGGACAGGATAAGTTTGTATCCATAGAAGATGTTTCCATTGTGGAAGAATCTAGAACTATGGGTCACGATTTAAAAATGATGGGCTGCCCCCGAAATGAGGCAAATTTTCTTCTGAGGGTTGTGAGGCTTTGGAGCTCTCTTCCTGAAGAGGTGCTGGAAGGAGAGTCTTTGAATGTTTTTAAGGCAGAGGTGAGATTCTTGGTAAGCAAGCAATGGGATGATAGGTATTGGGGGTAGGCAGGATGCAGATTTGAACTTACTATAAGATCAGCCATGATCTTAATAAAATGGCAGAGCAGGCTCAAAGGGCCAAATATGCTATTCCTGCTCCTTGTTTGTATGTTCTTATTATATGTGATCCCTTAAATTCCGAGGAGAAAGATGAGTAGAGATGTCTATACTGCAATAACTATTAGGACATAGAATGCATTGACAGAGGAAATAGTTAAGGAAAAGACCATTTCCATGAAGCATAATGAATCATTTGATGCAGAGGAAATGATCCAGAACTTTGATGCTTAGTATTCTTCCGTCTGATAGTATTGTTCATAGCACAATTATGTTCTTTTCAAGCTGGAAACAATTTCTCACAGTCACGCTAAGCTTATAATTTCTTTCTTTCTCCTTGACAATTTTCCAAATTTCTATTCTTTTTCTGAAATAATTGATTCTTTGAAGGTTGTTGTGATTTTTTTGCTCTACCTGGCCAAGTTCCTTCACTGTCAGATGTCCTTTAGTATCATACCAAGTGGCTATTGTCCACATTCTTATGATCCTAGACCAGGCTTCCAAATTTTTGGTAGGGACCAATAACAGTTTGTTTAAAGTAGACAAAGTTTTGAGATCCCTACTAAGAAAATAAAGCCGCAAGATTCCACAGGTTTTGAACAAGGAAAAGTAAGCCTTATTGTACAAGATCAGAAGGTTAGGACAATTTACAATATTCATCTTATACACTGGCATTCAGGGAAAATATGAGGCACACAGGAATTAACAGGCAAACTATCATTGAACATACCACATTGCACAATAGATGGCAGATGAAACCAAGGCAGATTGTACAGATTTCTCATCAACCCACCCAGATATCAGTAGACACTGTGAGTCAACCAATCTCATGAAACCCTACCTCCCTCAAGAGGGATTCTACTCTTCCCTCTCAGACAGTGTCAACGATGGGTCTCCTCACAGGGTTTCAATCTTGTTTTACGGAATTCTATTCCACTGTATTCCTGAGTATCCATTCCTAGAACAATTCACAAGCACAACTTTGGTCCTTTGACCATGCTGAGCAAATCACTGCTGCTCCAAAGGAGTTTTGTCCCAACGGAATCACCAATCTTCTTCCCTCTCCGATTGCCGGGACCTCTCCTGTGTCCTCTCTGATTGCTGGGCCCTCTCCTGTGTCCTCTCCAATTGCCGGGCCCTCTCCTGAGCCCTCTCCAATTGCCAGGGCCTGTCCTATGTCTTTCCTGAATACTGAATTGTGTGTATACAGCCTATTCCTGGTCTGCACATGAATGGAAACTCTGGTCTGCCAGGATGTGGAGTTCCTGACCTCTACTCTCGACGATGGCCAAGTTGGCTTTCATAGCAGAATGTCAAGCCAATCTTTGAAACTTTGGTACGAGTAAATAATAAAGATTTTTAAACCTGAATTCTGTTTTTATTTCTTTTAAATTCCTCTTCTGTCTGAGCTACTAACGACATTGCCCACTTAACTAATATCCATATCTTTCTCTCGATAGTGCTAATGTACTGACATAGGGCTGGTATAGGACTTGTGAACTTTAATGGCCATTTGCTTGATGTGTAATAAGCTCCCAAGTTTTGTTTGTTTTAATCAAATTTCACCATGATTTTGCATGTTCTGTTAATTGTTAGGCCACTTACTTTTCCATTTCAGCGAGAACTTTGTTGTGAGCATTGGCTCTAGAACCACTTAACTCTGTCCTAGTTGACCTTTGATTGCTGGCATGCAGCTGTGTTACAGCTTCACTATAGTTTGTGCCTCAATCTCAAGTTTGTCAGTTGGTGCTCCTGTCATGTACATTAACAATCTCCATTGAACCATTGTTGGTTTCCAAGCTTAAAGTTGATAGAGTAGTAAAGGACTCTATGTCCTTCAGGACTCGGTAAGAAGTCTCACAACACCAGGTTAAAGGCCCAACAGGTTTATTTGGTAGCAAAGGCCACTAGCTTTCGGAGCGCTGCTCCTTCGTCAGGTAAGTGGGAGTTCTGTTCACAAACAGGGCATATAAAGACACAAACTCAATTTACAAAATAATGGTTGGAATGCGAGTCTTTACAGGTAATCGAGTCTTAAAGGTACAGACAATGTGAGTGGAGAGAGGGTTAAGCACAGGTTGAAGAGATGTGTATTGTCTCCAGCCAGGACAGTTGGTGAGATTTTGCAAGCCCAGGCAAGTTGTGGGAGTTACAGATAGTGTGACATGAACCCAAGATCCCGGTTGAGGCCGTCCTCATGTGTGCGGAACTTGGCTATCAGTCTCTGCTCAGCGACTCTGCGTTGTCTGCGCTCCGAAAGCTAGTGGCTTTTGCTACCAAATAAACCTGTTGGACTTTAACCTGGTGTTGTGAGACTTATTACTGTGTTTACCACAGTCCAACGCCGGCATCTCCACATCATGACTATCTTCAGGACTCGGCCAGCTCAGTTAACTGTGAGACCACTGAGTCACTCTTGGTAGACCTTGGATCATATAAACTAATTTCAAAGCTGCCTAAATTTATGATATTTAACATAAAGGCTGGAATTTTACCGTTTTATTTCTAAGTGCTGGGCGGGCGACGAACTGAGAGAGTTTCTGATCCGTTTTTTGGGCACGTTTTCAGGCCCCCGCCCCCTGAGTCTGGGTGCAAGTCTTTTGCTCACTGCAAAAGCCTGTGGGCGGGGCTTAACACACCCGAAAGCCTGGAGAGGGAGCTAGAGCGCATGTGCTGCACATGTGCGTTAGCAGTAGCAGGGGTCTGACAGACAAAGAGAGCTGTTAGGCCCCTGCTACAGCAGGCAACCTGAAGCAGCTTCCCTCCCCCATCCACCCTGCAATCGCGGGGGCCCAAAGCCCGAGATGCAGCCCCTCCCCCGCTGCCCTCCCTCCACCAACCACTGCAGAGTGGCAGCAAGCCCCCTCTCCCTTCCTCCCTCCATTGATTGCTGCGGAGTGGCAGCAAGCCCCCTCTCCCTTCCTCCCTCGTCCACCAATCGCTGCAGTGCAGCAGTGGGCCCCTAGCACTGTCAGGTGGGCATTGCCCAGGTGCCAGGCTGGCATTGCCTAGGTACCAGAATGGCACTGCCAGTTTGGCACTGCCCAAGTGGCACCACCCCCCCCTTTGCCCTCAGCCTCCTCAGGGGGCCTCAGTGGCCTTCAGCTCCACCGGTGAGGCCATGTCGACTGCTCCCCGTTCATGGGGAGCATGTCTAATCCTTGCCGGCAAGAACCTCTGCCAGCGAGACCATAAAGACAGGCAAGCCCAGATGATTGAGCGCCGGGCTCGCTAAACACATTCAAAACATCATTTTAATAAATTTAAATAATCGGCCCCTCGCCCATTTCCAGCGAGAGGCTGACCGTGCCGGAAATCCGGCACTTGTAAAATGGCGCCGGTCATGAAAACCGGCGGTAATCATGCTATTCGTTTTGCGCCCCATTTTACGACCACATCGTGCCCAAAAATAGGCATGACGCGGTCGTAAAATACAACCCAAAGTGTCTGCCATGCTTGGAAACCATCATTTGGAAGTGTCACATGGCTTATGTCACACCTGCACCTTATTAACTTACGTCATTCATAAAGCAGCAAAAATCATAATTGACGAATTTCGCTTCAGCAGCAACTGGTCCACAGTTGGCCTGCAGTTGCGTCAATTTCAAGTAAACTTTGTAGCATCAAAGGGATAAACTGTATCATGCACAACCCCACCTTAGCAGCAAACAACTAGGTTATTAGAAAAAGGATTTTAGGATGTAAACTGTTCCCACCTTGTTATGTAACCCATTTTATTACATAGTTAATTGTTCTGTTGCGATGTGTCGTATTGCTCAGATATCATAATCAATGCTAGAGGAAGAATAATGGCTTGTTCAAATAGGGCTGTCAGAGCCTTGTACAGTTTCTGTTGATGGAGGCAATGTGCCAATTTGATGACTGTATACAGAAGACTGTTTTGTTCAAAGCCACCCATTTTACTGGTGTAACTCAGGTGGCTGGGAGTGGAAAATGGGCAGGAGTTCAGTTTAATTGGAACACCACCCACCCACATTAACACCTTTCAATTTGTCTGCTGTTATTTTTCCCTGGTGAGGGGTAAAGAAACACCTCCTTTGTATAAGAAGACATATACAAATGACATGCTGCCTACACGTTTTCTGTCAGCTGCGGACTATTCGTGCCAGATTACATGGGACATCTAGGGCTATTGGGCATGAGGGAAAATGGCAATTAAAAGGGAGCAGGGGCTAGATTTGTAGAAACTTTGATTTTATTTTGGTGGCTTTAATTTCCTTTTTAACTTGCCAAGTAGCGTCGTGCTAGCCTTTTGTATCATTTACTGTGGATCAACCCAAAATTTATTAACAAATCCTTATCGTACAAACTCTATTTGAAAACAACTCTTAACTCCCAGACTAACTTAATACTTTATGCTATATGTCTGAGATTTCTGATACTACCCGTGTCAATGAACTTGACCAAGCTACAGGGTCTGGTTTACTGAACTCTGCCCTCTCTCGCCTTCAACTCAGGGTTTTCGTTGCGAAGGTTGGTCTCGCATGCCTTTTTCTGTCTTCATTGTAGGTTGAGTCAAATCTTTGCTGGGGGTGGCCTCCAGGTGTCTCTTCTTATCCCCCTCTTCACACCGTTCTGGCAGATTCTCTGGCTTTCAACCAATGAGGTCATTGGGAGGGGGTCACAGCAGCCAATGAGTTTGCCGATTCCATATATGGAAAACGCCAGGACCCCCAGGTGCCTATCCCCAGATGCACAGGGTGCATGTAGTCCTTTTCTATATAAGGTAATGGAGGGAATCCCCAGAGAGTATGGCTGAAATTGGGGAATACACAAATGCTGCCCTTATTTGGTCAGTTCCAGCCTCCAGGGCAAGTCCAGGTTTGGCCTTGCTCGCTGCTGACCTGTGTTTCTGTTTTAAACTTGGCCTGTCCGAATTCCCATCAGGCCTGGTTGAGGAGGCTGTTGACTGCTGTTTAATATAGAGTGTCCAATTCTGTGCCGGGCCTAGTTGCTCAGGCCGTTGGCCACTTGGCCACACCACCAACAAGGCTCAAGTCAGGAGTGTGATAGAATATTCTCCACTTGCCTGGAGAAGTGCAGTTCCAACCACCTCAAGAAACCTGACACTATCCAGGACAAAGCAGACCACTTGATTTGCACCCCATCCGCCACCTTAAATATTCACTCCCTACACCACCGCCACAGTGACAGCAGTGAATATCACCTATTAGACACACTGCAGCAACTCATCAAGGCTTCTGTATGTGAACACTGCCACCTGAAAGTTCTCCTGTAAGCCACACACTACCCTGACTTGGAATTATTTTGCCTTTACTGGGTCAAAATCAATAAACTCCCTTCTTAACAACACTGATGAATGTATAAAGACCACTTGAACTACAGGTTTCAAGAAGGTGGCTCACCACAACATTCTCAAGGGAAATTAGGGATCAGCAATAAACATTGGCCTCGCCAGCCATGCTTATATCCAGTAAATGATTTTTTTTTTAAAATGAGGTCACCTTTTGCATTCTCAGATGATTCTGGGATTGCAATCATACTGTCAAATCGATTTCCATGGATAAAAGCAGAACTTGTGTGGTCAAGCCAGATCTGGCAGTGGTCTGCGACCCTTGGACTTAAAGGAATGGAGGTAAGGGCCGAGTAAAGAGCCAGAGTAAGAGGTGGTCATGGATTTTATGGGGAACAAAGACGCAGAAAGTTCAGGTAATGGTGTAGTTGAGCAAAATAACAGCTGCAGAAATGCTGTGGTCAACAGACGACCAAAGGCTAGTCAGGTGGGATTTTGAAAATGCAGCTGTAAATGGACTGATTTATGGTGGCAAGAAATGCATGAAGATTGCATTACTGAGCAAAAGTCATATCCTTATCTATGATTACTGGATAAAAGTTGTGAAGCATTTATTCTGTAATTTCATACCTCAACCGTCTTATGCTCAGGGGATCAGATTTCTGCACATTATATGACACAATTTCAGAGCATTAGCTAAACACAGTGATGCCATCCTGTAAGTCAATGAGCTAAGCACAGATGTGCCTGAATGTCGTAAATCTTTATGATTTTGTGGTTCCATGTATTAAGTGAGTTACCACTGCATTGTTTTCTAAAGCAAGTAATTTCTATCTTCAAGGATAGCTGGCAGCAGCAAGACAGGATATTATAACTTTCTGAAATGACAGGGTTTCAACAGCCCGTGGCATCATAGTGCAATATGCTGCTACCTATGTGCTTCACTGCTTAATGCCATTACCTATGCCAACAGGGAATGGTTTTATTCAGTTTAACTGAGTGATGCCACAGTATGCCAGTTTAGCATTCCACCCATTCTTCTAGCTTGCAAGAGGGAGAGAGGAGGCGGTGCTACTGGATTAGTAATCCAGAGGTCAAGGTGAATACTCTGGGAACTAGTGGAATTTGAAATTAATGAATAAAAACCTGGAATTAAAAGCTAGTCTCAGTAATGGTGACCAGAAAACCATTGTTGTAAAAACCCATCTGGTTCACTAGTGCCCTTTAGGGACGAAAATCAGTTGTCCATCTCTGCTTTGGGCTACAAGTGCCTTCAGAGCCACAGCAATGTGGCTGACTCTTAAATGGCCTAGCATGCTACTCAGTTGTAATAAACTGTTACAAAGACTATAAGGAATAGAACATAGAACAGTACAGCACAGAACAGGCCCTTCGGCCCACGATGTTGTGCCGAACTTTATCTGAAACCAAGATCAAGCTATCCCACTCCCTATCATCCTGGTGTGCTCCATGTGCCTATCCAATAACCGCTTAAATGTTCCTAAAGTGTCTGACTCCACTATCACTGCAGGCAGTCCATTCCACACCCCAACCACTCTCTGCGTAAAGAACCTACCTCTGATATCCTTCCTATATCTCCCACCATGAACCCTATAGTTATGCCCCCTTGTAATAGCTCCATCCACCCGAGGAAATAGTCTTTGAACGTTCACTCTATCTATCCCCTTCATCATTTTATAAACCTCTATTAAGTCTCCCCTCAGCCTCCTCCGCTCCAGAGAGAACAGCCCCAGGTCCCTCAACCTTTCCTCATAAGACCTACCCTCCAAACCAGGCAGCATCCTGGTAAATCTCCTCTGCACCCTTTCCAGCGCTTCCACATCCTTCCTATAGTGAGGCGACCAGAACTGCACACAATATTCCAAATGTGGTCTCACCAAGGTCCTGTACAGTTGCAGCATAACCCCATGGCTCTTAAACTCCAATCCCCTGTTAATAAACGCTAACACACTATAGGTCTTCTTCACAGCTCTATCCACTTGAGTGGCAACCTTTAGAGATGTGGATATGGACCCCAAGATCTCTCTGTTCCTCCACAGTCTTCAGAACCCTACCTTTGACCCTGTAATCCACATTTAAATTAGTCCTACCAAAATGAATCACCTCACATTTATCAGGGTTAAACTCCATTTGCCATTTTTCAGCCCAGCTTTGCATCCTATCTATGTCTCTTTGTAGCCTACAACAGCCCTCCACCTCATCCACTACTCCACCAATCTTGGTGTCATCAGCAAATTTACTGATCCACCCTTCAGCCCCCTCCTCTAAGTCATGAATAAAAATCACAAAGAGCAGAGGACCAAGCACTGATCCCTGTGGCACTCCGCTAGCAACCTGCCTCCAGTCCGAAAATTTTCCATCCACCACCACCCTCTGTCTTCGATCAGACAGCCAGTTACCTATCCAATCGGGCAACTTTCCCTCTATCCCACACCTCCTTACTTTCATCATAAGCCTACCATGGGGGACCTTATAAAACGCCTTACTAAAATCCATGTATATGACATCAACTGCCCTACCTTCATCAACACACTTAGTTACCTCCTCAAAAAATTCTATCAAATTTGTGAGGCACGACTTGCCCTTCACGAATCCGTGCTGACTATCCCGGATTAATCCGCATCTTTCTAAATGGTCGTAAATCCCATCCCTAAGGACCTTTTCCATCAATTTACCAACCACCGAAGTAAGACTAACTGGTCTATAATTACCAGGGTCATTTCTATTCCCTTTCTTAAACAGAGGAACAACATTCGCCACTCTCCAGTCCTCTGGCACCATCCCCGTGGACAGTGAGGACCCAAAGATCAAAGCCAAAGGCTCTGCAATCTCATCCCTTGCCTCCCAAAGAATGAATGAAACAAGAATGAAACAAAGCAGATTGCCTGGCATTAACTCAGGCACCAACAATGACAAACCCAGTCCTTTGAACCTTGCAAAGTCCTCCTTACTAACATTTGGGGGCTTGTGCAAAAATTGGGAGAGGTGTCCCACAGATTGATCAAACAGCACTATGGCATAGTCATACTCAGGGAACCGTACCTTACAGATAATGCCCCAGACTCCACCGTCACCATCCCTGAGTATGTCCTGTCCCACTGGCGGGGCAGACCCACAAGAGATGGTGGTGACATAGTGGTATCGAATTAGGAGGGAGTTGACCTGGAAAAACTCAACATTGACTCCAGATGCCTTGAGGTCTCATAATATCAGGTCAAACATGGGCAAGGAAACCTCATGATGATTATCACCTACCATGGCCCCCTCAGCTCATGACTCAATACTCCTCCATGTTGAAGACCAACTGGAAGAAGCACTACACTAAGGGTGGCAAAGGGACAGAATATACTGAGTGGGGGGATCTCAATTTCCAGTGCCATGAGTGGCTCGGTAGTACCTCTACTGATTAGGCTGGCCAAGCCCTGAAGAACATAACTGTTAGATTAGCAGGTGGTGAGGGAATCAATAAGAGGGATAATCTACTTGACCTCATACTCACCAGTTTATCTGTCACCGATGCAACTGCCCATGGCAGTATTGGCAGGAGTGACCACTGCACAGTCCTTGTGGAGACAAAGTCCCACCTTCACATCGAGGATACCCTCCATTGTGTTGTGTGGCCCAACCACAGAGCGAGATGGGATAGATTTCAAACAGATCTGCAGCTCAACACTCAGCCATCAGCAGCAGCAGTATTGTGTCCAACCACAATCTGTAACCTCATGATCCAGCATAACCCCACTCTACCATTACTGTCAAGCTAGTGGATCAATTCTGGAACAGTGGAGGACAGCAAGCCAGGAGCAACACCAGGCATACCTAAAAATATTTGTCAACCTGGTGAAGCTACAACAGTGGAAGCAGCAAGCAGTAAACAGAGGCAAGCAAGAGTGCTAACAATTTTCAAGTTAAACTGACAGGCCCCTGTAATATGCCACCTCTGTGCCACCATAGTACAGGGATGGCATATTACAGGGCCCTAATGTCAGTTTAACTTGAAAATTGTCCTTGTAGGACATGGCCTGTGAAATTGATCATTGTTGTCCCCTTTTCCAATCAGAAAGTGTGACAAAGGACAATTTCTCCCCGAACATGTTGGTGTGAATTTTAATTTGAAGAATACTACCCAGATTATAGTTCATGCAAAGTAAAATGTTGGCCTTGAATATTTGCTAAGGTCTTTGGAAAACGTATGAAGAATCTGATGCTGAGAAAGGTATGATAGTTCACGTCCTGGTCATTAACTGAATTATCTTATTATGGTGCTAATTCTCTGGCTCATTATCTGGTGATGTGATACATTTTATGAGCAAACATTTGTCAAAGATGCCATTAAGTTGGTCACCCCACTTTGGCCAATTATGTTGGATAGTCATGCAGTAAAATGTTCTGTAATCACATTTGCCTTCTGCATTGATTAAAGAGGATAAAACGGAATTATAAATGTTGAATGGAACAATTAGTGATGGTTAATTGTGCTGTAGAACTATGCCAAGCTGGCCAGAGCTTTGGAAGACAAAAATAACATAGCACATGGGAAATGTGTTCATTATGTGGTTGGCTGCTAATTATTTTCTTTCCATGATTCTTGTAAATCTATTTACTCATCTTGTCTGAGACACAGTTTGGCTATTCAGTTACTACGGTTATGGTCCGATTTTGTTTAGATTTTGGATTCTTGCACATTATCTATTTCCTGGACAAGTACAGCTTTTCTCTATCCCCTGAAGATGCCTTGATTAGGAAAGAATACAGATGATGTGTTACAAAGGAATTTATTGGTTTGTCTTTTAATTCCATTCATCATATTTTCCTCTATTTTACCTCTCTGTAAATTGATTGTTTCTCTCTGTTTTGAAGGATGGTCAGTCATCTTTCCATTGGTCTTCTTAACACATTTCATATAACACTGACATCCAATTTAAGATAATCAGTCTGGCCCTCAATGTGGCTCATTTACAAATACTAGAAATAACATATATTCACACAGGACACTGTCCTTTTGCAAACAGGAAGAACATTACACCTTTTTTGACTAAACAAAAGCTTGGCGGACAGCCATCCCCTGGTTAATTTCTCACAGCAATGTCTTGACCAACCAGAACCAACCTGCCTGGTTTGAATTTAAAGAAACGTTTGGCAGTTAACTTTTCCCTGGTGCATTCTCCATGGCAATTAGTACCCTCTTCTCATGCAGTATAAATAATTGTTCCCTTTTGAGCTTTGGCATTCGTATGAATCTGTCCTGATGAGTGCAAGATGAAAAGCTTCAACACCATGTCTCTTTTTCAGCAAATCTTTCACATTAGTACACCAGGTATGTCTCAATGTTACTTAACTGTGGCTATGAGGATTTCTTCCCCAAGTCTCCTCTGTGCAAAAATATGTTTGTGTAAAGGGACTCTAAATTAGTCAAATCATCATTGCAACATTTATTAATTGCCCAATTTATATATAATTAGAAGTATAGAGATATAGATTTATGTTTTATATATTGCCTTATCCAGTCCAGGCAAGTTCTCAACACATCTTTCAGTTGGGAGTTGGATGATCTTTTAACTTATTGTTTTTTTTGGGGGGGAGAACTTTGTGCTTATGAAATTAAGGGATGTTTGTCGTGCTAGAATTTTTTTTCCATTTAGTGTGCCCAGAATTTGAATTTAGCACTTCAACATCAGTTATTCAAAAGTTAGATGAAAAATAACTTTCCTCATAAATATCAGAAGTTAGGTAATTATTTCTAACCTTATAGTTTACTGCTGAATCTTGAATGTTTCTTTTTGTCTTTTTCTTTTCTGGCTGGTTCCTTTTGGAGGTCCCCAACTGGATCTCTCTGCATCTCTTTCCAGTTGGCTAGTTTTCTAGTGGTGTTCATTAACATTATTCTTCACCTTTGTTTCAGAACTGATTTATTTTGTTCTATCCTACCCTGACTTAGTGAAAGTTTGATGGAAACAATAATTATCTCTAAATGAATGAACAATAGCTAAAGAAAGTCTTTGAATGTTACAGAAAATATAGAAGTGATGAAGCAGATTGTAATGAAAGATATGACAGAATTAGACACATTAAGAAACCACAAAGTAAGTTATTGGGGCAGCACCTGCAGGAAAAGTTAATTGTAGAAGATCAACACGCAATTTGGCTAGATAATGGAATGGAATGCCATCTTTGCAAACCTCTGTTGGCATCTGATAAGTGAAAAGATACCGTAATATTTTGGAAAAAGATATTTTGTTGGAGGAGTGTTGGGAGAAATTATGCAATCAGTGAGTAGAGTTTCCTTCCGTTGTCACCTGAGTTGAACTGGAGAGTGACACTTGGATTGGACAAAAGACAAAATTATGTTTTCAAGTATGAAACTGAGGCAATTGTAATTTTAATTTTCCGTTTGCAAGCTAGAAATTGCATGATATTTGTTTTAGGAAATTTGGATTTCAATGCAGTCAGTACTCAGCTAGTTGAAGAGAATAGAGAACTGTGCATTTCAGGGTTATTGTAATTGGTGTAAGCACCCTTGAGCTAAGAAGTGGAAAACAATGGGTGAAATTTTCTGCTCCTGCCAGCAGCAAGAATTGTGGCGGGCAGGTGAACTAATTTTGGCATGATAGAAAAAGTCAGTTTCCTGCCGATGAGAAATTAATTTGGAATTTTGTTCTCTTGACTTAGGTGGTGAGTTAAAGGCAGGGCGAGTTTCTGATCTATGTCAAGAACTACATTTGCGTCTCATGAATTCTCATTCAAAGGCCAACTTGCTGGAATTATGTGCCCCCTCCAAATTAAGTGTCCCGCTAACAGATAATTAGCACAGTCTGTTTTCCAACTATAAATAAGTGGTATACATCTGGTGAGCTTCACTTAATCAATGACATCAAGGTCAATAGATGTTTGCATCTACCTTTAAGAGCATTGCTGTGAGAATTTGAGTGTCTATTTCACAAGCTGTGCCAAGGCTGGACACGGGAGGCAATACTAGCTTTAAGGGGGAAACGGTGGCATTACAAATGGAGGAGGGAGCACAGGAAGAAAGGGGGAAGATCGAGATGCAAGCAGGGGGTGATGAAGGAATAGAGTGAGAAATGAAAAACAGTGCTGGGGCAAGAGTTATAAGACTATCCTAGGAAGAGTCTACACTGAGACTACACTGTCAAGGGAATATTGAAGAGCCTGTCCTGGGGCTGAGGCCCACGTTGCTGAGTCCATATTGAAGAGATTGTCCTGGGCTGTGTGGGCCATATTAGATGACTTTGCATAACACTCATGTCTTGGTCCCAGTCTAAGGCAGAGGCAGGCCTCTGGACAGTGATAGTCATGCGCAGTGTGGTGTGCAATATGTTGTCAATCACCTAAGAAATTTGGTCCTGAGGATTAGGGTCATGACGATGAGTCTACGGCACAGTCATGTTCAGGGCAGGCATCCATATCCTGTAGGTTGGTGTAAGTCAAGGGGGTTGTTTTAGATGATCTCACAGAGGCAGTCCCAAAACAGTAGGGTGCATGTGGTCTGGAGAAGGGGAAGGGCAAAGTCGATAAAGGGCACGAGGACATCAACATTATAGGAAAGGCAATGTTAGGAACAAAGGGTGGAATTCCCGATAACAGTCGGGAAAGTCGGCATGATTTCTGCTGGGTGACAGGGCAGGTGAACACATGCGGTCTTCCACTTTTCAGCTCATGCATTAGTATGGAGCTTGGCAAATCTCTTGGCAGGGTCGGCAGGAGGTTTCTTGCCCTGCCATCACCTCATGGGATGGAGATGCTGGCATTGGACAGGGGTAAACACAGTAAGAAGTCTCACAACACCAGGTTAAAGTCCAACAGGTTTATTTGGTAGCACAAGCCACTAGCTTTCGGCCCTTTGTCAGGTAAGTCATGGGGCCAAAGGTCCTGGTATCATATTTAAATGGCGCCCAGACTGACATTCACTCATCGCAGATCAGGAGCTCCATACTGCTCGTCCAGAGCCCTTGCAGCTGCAGATCTTAGTGGAGAAGCTGGCAGATATGAGCAACTGCATCACAGAATGTACAAGGGTTCCTCTGGCGTTGTCTTTCACTCATCTCTAGATAAGAGCACCAGCTGCGATCGGGTCAATGTTCAGCAGCCTCTTGACTGTCTAGAGGCCCTGCTGCTTCTTGCTGCTCAGGTCTTTGCACTTCCTAGCCCTGTCAGCCTGTGGTGGGTCTTCCTTCTCCTCATCTGGATGAGAGTCATTGCCATTGTGGAATTCGCTTTCAGAAGTCAGATCAAAAACTGATGAGACACAGGTTTCTCTGCAAACCTTCTTTATTGCATCGGAGGAGGGATCGCTAGACCATGCGCATCAAGCATGGGTTCGTGAGTCTCTGTCTGGCTTACAAAACAGTTTCAGTTATACACGACGGAGATACATCCATATCCTTCTGTTAGCCAATAAGGGCATAGCTGTATTGTTACATTTTGATTAGATTACTTTCAAGAACAAAAGGCGATAGCCACGTAAGGACATGGCTATTAAAGTTTCTGATTAGATTATTTTCAAGAACAAAAGGCCAATCGATAAGGCCCTGCCCTCCAAAGCCAGAACCACAATTACCTATTAGCAGTTTCTTTAACGTGATCATTAGTTTCGGTGGGCCTTGTCGCCCTCGCCTCAGGCCCTTTCCATAACCAGTTTATCCCTCAACTGATTCCTAGTTACGTATCCCAATTTTAACCCTTTCCTCTTCTCAATCTATCTTATACACATTCTCAAGGGGGTTGTTTTAGATGATCTCACAGAGGCAGTCCCAAAACGGTGGGGTGCATGTGGCCTGGAGAAGGGGAAGGGCAAAGTCGATAAAGGGCACGAGGACATCAACATTATAGGAAAGGCAATGTTAGGAACAAAGGGTGGAATTAAGTCCGATAACAGTCGGGAAAGTCGGCATGATTTCTGCTGGGTGACAGGGCAGGTGAACACATACGGTCTTCCACTTTTCAGCTCATGCATTAGTATGGAGCTTGGCAAATCTCTTGGCAGGGTCGGCAGGAAATTTCTTGCCCTGCCATCACCTCATGGGATGGAGATGCTGGCATTGGACTTGGGTAAACACAGTAAGAAGTCTCACAACACCAGGTTAAAGTCCAATAGGTTTATTTGGTAGCACAAGCCACTAGCTTTCGGAGCGCTGCCCCTTTGTCAGGTAAGTCATGGGGCCAAAGGTCCTGGTATCATATTTAAATGGCGCCCAGACTGACATTCACTCATCGCAGATCAGGAGCACCGTACTGCTCGTCCAGTGCTCTTGCAGCTGCAGATCTTAGTGGAGAAGCTGGCAGATATGAGCAACTGCATCACAGAATGTACAAGGGTTCCTCTGGCGTTGTCTTTCACTCATCTCTAGATAAGAGCACCAGCTGCGATCGGGTCAATGTTCAGCAGCCTCTTGACCGTCTAGAGGCCCTGCTGCTTCTTGCTGCTCAGGTCTTTGCTCTTCCTAGCCCTGTCAGCCTGTGGTAGGCCTTCTTTCTCCTCATCTGGATGAGAGTCATTGCCTGGGCAGGGTTGCCTGCAGCCTGTATCATCAAAGCCTCAGTGGATGTATGAACCAATTGAAGTGATACATTTAGTGAGCATGTCCTTTACAGGTTTCCCTCCATCTCAAAGCAAACACATATGTGCTAAGCCCTTCACCTGGCCTCTGTCTAGACATGACATCCCCATCCCTACCCTTCCAGATAAAGGGCATCCTGGAGGAACAGAGATGGATGTTCCCCCTGTTCATACATGACTGTGAATGGAGACATCGCTCTTTGGCCAGGGTGATGAGACTATGTGCAAGAAGCCTTACACGGACAGTTTTCTGCTTGTCTCCGTTACCTTGGAAACTCTATAGAGAGACCATTGTCTTGGCAGCACAAAGTGCATGATCCCTTGTCAGTCATGACCATTCACCTGGAAGGATAGAAATTTGGAGTCGCGAGTTGCATGCTGTTCACTACTTGTGTCCCTTTGATGCATTCCACCTCCCTCCCTTCACCTTTGCCTCCGACAGCAGATGGCACACAATGAGCAGCAGTGCCACACCTTGGAACTCAAGGTCAGTTTGAAAAAAGTGGTGTGTGACACCTTTCAAACTCTTTCCATCACCTTCTACCATCTCCTGTCACCCACCAACTCTCCCCAACACCATATATCTTCCAATATCACTATTCTTCTCATTTTTCTCACCCTTAAACCTCCTCCCATTAACATTGACTCTATCACAATCCATCTCCACATGCCTTTCCTCTCCTCAGACCCGACACCAATTTTCATCCCTCTGTCCATCCTGACGCCTCCCATTATCCGAGCCACCCATCTTGTTCCCCCTGCACAACCCATCCCAGACCATCACCTACCAGATTCCCCACCTCCATACCCCACCCTGCCCATAGAGATTCCCTTCTCTGGACATCCCCCTTTCCCTTCCCTAGATTCTCCTTCCCCCACTACCCCCCTGGCCCCTCCCGGAAAATCTGCCTCCTGTGTCCGGCCTTGGTGCAGCATTTGCTAATGGTGAAGCTATGCAAAGTCTCCAAGAAGAAGAAAGCAGTATCTTAGGATCTCAAAGTTGTGGAAGAGGCAAAGCTCGCCAGGTGCATGCCACTTATATATAGTTGTAAAATTGAATGTCCCAGATTCTCGCTGGCGGGGACCTTAATTTGCCGGGCAAACTTTATTCTGGCACGGTGACGCTTTTAGGAGTATACGTGAGTTGCTAATGTTGGGAAGTTCAACCCGCCTTTAACCCATCTTGAAAGTCGGGAGAATAAAATTTCAACTGTTTATCCTGCCAATGGGAAATAGACTTATTCTGTCTCCCACCAAATTATATGCCCCCACCCGCCATGATTCCCACTGCTGCTGAAAATGGAAAATTCTACCCAACGCTTCTCTTGAGTAGCAATGCGGGAGTCAGACTTAACAATCCATGGGGATTACTTATTTGTCAGATCAACTCTGCATGCTTGTCCATAACTTGTCTGCATTGTAAAATATTGTTTCCATTCTCATGATTAAAACCTGATGACACTCACTTATTGTCTATCATAATCATTAAGAATGGCACTTGGGGAGTCTGCCAATACTTGTGAAATCATTTCTCAGTAAAGGTAAGGAGCAAAGGAGCAAAAGTAGTTATAGACCAGATTCTAATGTTTTAAGGAAAATGTCCATTAAACTCTAGACAGATCAGTTTTTCGTAAATCAACAGCATCAAACCGTTCCCTCACTGTGGATCTCTCCTTCAGTGACATTCCCTAGTAACTTATTACACATGTCCATTAGCCTTTGGATGGAAAGTTCTGCTTGATTTCCCTTTTATTCCAGTCTTCAGTGTGAACGCATCATGATGGCAAACAATTTGGCTGGATCAATTTTGTCAATTCCTTTTGTAATTCTGAGAAATTAGATCAAAATTTATTTTCCAAAAATACTGGATTGTGGTATAGAGATTGACATAAGACAGTGTCCTTTAGTCCTGAAGCATCTTATACACTAATGTAATCTCTTAATTAGACTTTTCAGAGATTTGAAAAAGCTGCTTCGACAGAGCCGTAGTCATCTGCATTCTCAATTATCTGCATGAGAATTTAGTTTTTTTTCAAGTATCGGTTAAAACACAATTTCTTTTGATACGTTTTGAATTGTTCTTCCACAGTGTCTTGATCCGGCAGGATATCAAGTTGTGTGGGGGATGGAACGTATTATTTCTGATCTCTGATTGATCTGTTAAACATTGCCATTACCCAGAGATACAATCAGCTACATCTGCTGGTTCCCTCCCTTCCAGTAGCACACTAGCTCAAACTTCCTCTATCACATCGACATGTTGCATCTTGATCACATTTTCCGAATGCACAGCATTAGTTTTCACAGGTATATTGATGTCACCCATCACCCCACAAACAACTCTCTCAATTCCTCCACTGTTACCAAATGGTAAGACTGCTTTTCCAGCATCCCATACTGGGTGCACAGAGGTTTTCTCCAGTTAATTATCAGAAAGACTGAAACTATTTCTTTGACATCTCACTCCAAACCTGTTTCCCAGCTTCCAACTTCACTCCTCTCTCCCTAACAGCACTTTGAAAATGAATAGGTCTGTTCACAACTTTGATGTCACATTTGTCCCCAAGATAAGCTTCTAACATATTTGCACCATCACTAACACTAACATTTCCTTCTCCATAACATCGCTCAATTTTGTCTCAGTTCATTAGAGGTGAAAACTCTCTCATTCATTATCATTACCTCTAGGTTTGGGTATTTTAATGCATTCCTGGTTGGTCACCCAGTCATGCCATGTTCCTTTTCCTCTAGTGGCGAAAATGGGATCTGCCGGAAACGGGGTGGAACTTCTGGATCCAGTTCTCGTCAGCCATTTTTAGTCCCCACAACTCTGCGAAATTCCGGCACATCACATTTAGCCAACCAGTTACATATCCTTCCAATCCTTTTCCTTCTTCCATCTAGATAATCTTGAATGTTCACATGACTTTTGCCTCAACCATGAATCTTTTAAGTTAATTGCGAGGTCTCATAAGTCTCCACCTCAAGAAAATTCTCCTTGAGCCTGCTCCAGATCTTATACCCTTTAATCTTGTGCCTATTGCCATTTATTCTTTTCCCTTCAACTTCTGGAAATGGGCTGCTTATAACTACCCTGTTTCATCCTTTTGTAATTAAACATTTTCTAATACATTTTCCAGATAAGGATTTTCATTCAACCTCCAGGCTCATTACATTACCAGATATTGCATGTGTAAAGGCATACTTAGTTTCCAAGGATGTTGAGGGTTCGCATATGGGGCTGGTCTATGGCACTGACAGATCAAGAAATATCAGAGTACAACCTAGAAGCATAACACATTCTACTTTTTTATATGTTTGTTGAAAATGTTCTTATATTTTACATAGCAAACAAACACAGATACAGATCCACATAGTGCCCGGGTGTACATTCCAACGCGACTGGACTCAGGGCTCCCCGTGGCCAGGGGACAAGCCCCTGGGTAATACATTCTTTAACTGATCCTTCCAGTAGTATTACTATAGTTTATGAATGCATTGTAATAAGCAAGCTACAGAAATAGGTAGATGTCGTCAGTGATGGTGTTTGTAACCATAAATAGTAGCTGACCAACTATAAAAATAGCCATTTCTGTTGTTTCTAATTATAAAATCTGTGACTTGTATTGGTGCATGTTCCTATCACACACAGCACTTGATAATTACGTGTTATTCCCTTTCCCCAAAAGCATCTTGTATTAGTGTGTGTGCGTATATTATTACCTTAGATAAAATCTTGAATAGAAATCTCTAATAGAACTCTGGCAAGATGTGCTAACTACACAATGCACTTCACAACAAAGGTATATCTCTTCAAGGATTATTTTGATCAGCATTCATGTAAATGCATTATATGTAATTTGACATGCATTATGTGAAGATTTTCCCTGTTTCACTGGGCTTTACAGCAAGCTTCTTTCATCACTCTCTGTGCATTCACTCCCTGTCATTTTGCATTGCTCCAAAAACAAAATCACGCCGATGTGTCATACCAGTGATTCGTGACTGTAGTCAGATAGTGTTCAAATACTTGCAGCCTGGTTGCTAGGCAGTAAAGATCATTCAACTGCAGCACATTTCCTGAATGCCTAACTCTAGCCTAATTCCTGCTTTTCAAGAAGCAAGATTTCAGGTGTATCAATGATGTGTTTTGTGGAGAAAATACCCATCAATACTTTAGTTATCCATTATAATACATGTTCCCAAAGTGTTTCTGGAACTTTTGTAGAAGTACTCCCCCATCCTCACCAACCACCCCCACCATCCTCAACACCAAACCGTCCCCCACCCCCATCCTCACCAACCACCCCCCTCCCCCATCCTCACCAACCACCCCCCTGCCCCATCCTCACCAACCACCCCCTGCCCCATCCTCACCAACCACCCCCTGCCCCATCCTCACCAACCACCCCCTGCCCCATCTTCACCAACCAACTCCCTCCCCCATCCTCACCAACCACCCCCCTCCCCTATCCTCACCAACCACCCCCTGCCCCATCTTCACCAACCACCCCCTGCCCCCATCCTCACCAACCCCCCCCCCCCCCCCCCAGCTTATCCAAATAGAAATACTACGTGAATGGACCTCGACAGTGAGTTTCAGTAGGCTATTTGACTGTGGATGGAGGACCCCTGCTAAGTGAGATCCAGCCTTCTGATGTTCACACAAACCCACATTTATCATGGATCACTGGTTAGAAATTAGGAGGAGGAAACCTAGCATTTTTACTTCGCTTCCCTTCCTAGTTCAGAGAAACTGAGGTGGATTGCAATGTACTTAATGTTGCACCAGGTGCGATCACTAAACTCAACACAAACTGTTAGCCAATCTGGTGCTTCCTGATCGATAGTAATTACAGTAAGAAGTTTAACAACACCAGGTTAAAGTCCAACAGGTTTATTTGGTAGCAAAAGCCACACATCTATAGTATCTCCACATCTATAGTAATTACACAGTCTTAACCATCTGAGGGAGCACTTGGAGAATGTTCTCAGCTTATTGAATGAAATATCTTGCCAATGTGTTACCATGTTCATCATTTTTGGTTTCATTTATTTAACTGTTCCTGTTTGCTCGTTCACCTTCCCATTGCTATTCATGGAATATACTGAGGAGTTATATCAGGATTTTCTATTTTTAGTAAAAGGAACTGGCCTTTACTCCAGGAATAACTAATACTACCTCACACCATCAGTGTGGTAAAATATGCTGAGGCACTTAACAACGAGCAGGATCAAACATCACACACCATGGAATTGGGAAAAGGGTTGGCGTGTGAATAATGGAAGAGATAAATTGATGAGGCTTTTGAAGAGAGGAAAAGATGTTGAAAAGTGGATCGAATGAAGAATAAATGTCCAGTTCTCGGTCGAGGGCCACAATAGATGAAAAACTCCGAACTGGAGAGAACTAAACTCCGAACGGAAATAGCAGCCCAGAATCAGAAGAATGGAGGCTGTAGTTCCAATGGTATAGGGCGCAATGCCCAATCTGTTTGTAAATAATGGTGAAGATTTTGAAATCTTTATGTTAGAAGATGGCAAGCCAGTGGGGGTGATGGTTATTGCAGGAGTTCATAGACTATGAGATTGATAGTTATGTCTGTTATGACTGTTGATGTATGCAGGTTGCCTCTGTTATATTCCAGCAAGCCAAATGGTGAAGGATAGAACTAGAGCCAATCTTAACGCGCTTTTATAAGCATTTATTTACAGGTAAACATTACAAACACAGACCTGCTAACCTGCTCACCACCTGCATCTAATTAAACACACATAATATACAATGAACAGACTCCTTGGGTGAAAATGAATCTGGGTCAATGAAAAACAGGACACAAGTGCAATGAGATTGAGAATGAGAATGAAACAGGACACAAGTGCAATGCCTGAGAGACAAAATCAATCTGCAAACCTTTACAGATCAATAGATAATTTTTAACTGGGAAAGCATCAGCTCATCTTCCACTCACCAAGCTCTCTCTGGTCTACATAACATGTTTGTCCCTCCTAAGTAGCTGCCACATCCTAGTCCCAAGTTTCACAATCGGGTTAGTACCTGTTCCCCAACCAGACATCAAACACTCCTTGTGTCGTTTATTCTACTGATTTTTTTGCAACAATAAAAAAATGCTTGGCAGCTCATCAGCATTTGAAATAGAAAGGAAAGTTTTATATTTTGGGTGAACCCAAATTGTCAGGGAGTGGATGAGCCACAACTTTCTTCAATTTCAGACTGGTGTGATCAAAGCTCAAAGAAACCTGTTTTGTTACAGGCTGAAACTCTGCTCCTGATTCCATTCATATCAACATTTGTCCACTTAAGCTGAATCTGACAGAAATTTAATCTTGGTGTTTGAAGCCCATACCCTACCCATTATCAAAAGCCTTGCTTGTCTCTGCCCATATATCATCCCATCTGACACTTAAACCTTCACCTATACTTTAATCTTCCTCAGATTTGACTACTGCAATTTTGTCAGGTTTCATAATTCCACTACATACAAACTTCAATAAAAGCCAAATACTGTGGATGCTGAAATAAAAGCAGAATCCTGCCCACCCATCATTTGACTTATTTAAAATGTCTTTGTTGCCCACCCCCCCTCCACTCCCCAACCCCCCCACCCCCCTATATCCTCCAGTTCTTTGGCACATCTTTCCATTTTCTTCAAGAAGAACTACCTGGGGCATGGTTGATTGTAATCAATACTGGTTGTTAATTTATTTTTCGAGGTAACATCGATCCTTCCTGCTGAAAATAAATTAGGTAAGAAGTCTCACAATACCAGGTTAAAGTCCAACAGGTTTATTTGGTCGCAAATACCAAAAGCTTTCGGAGCACTGCTCCTTCGTCAGATGGAGTGGAAATTTGCTCTCAAACAGTGCAAACAGACACAAAATCAAGTTGCAGAATACTGATTAGAATGCGAATCCCTACAACCAGCCAGGTCTTAAAGATACAGACAATGTGGGTGGAGGGAGCATTAAACACAGGTTAAAGAGATGTGTATTGTCTCCAGACAGAACAGCTAGTGAGATTCTGCAAGCCCAGGAGGCAAGCTGGTGGGGTTACTGATAATGTGACATAAATCCAACATCCCGGTTTAGGCCGTCCTCATGTGTGCGGAACTTGGCTATCAGTTTCTGCTCAGTGACTCTGAGCTGTCGTGTGTCGTGAAGGCCACCTTGGAGAACGCTTACCTGAAGATCCAAGGCTGAATGCCCGTGACTGCTGAAGTGCTCCCCCACAGGAAGAGAACAGTCTTGCCTGGTGATTGTCGAGCGGTATTCGTTCATCTGTTGTCGTAGCGTCTGCATGGTTTCCCCAATGTACCATGCAGACGCTACGACAACGGATGAACGAACACCGCTCGACAATCACCAGGCAAGACTGTTCTCTTCCTGTGGGGGAGCACTTCAGCAGTCGCAGGCATTCAGCCTTGGATCTTCAGATAAGCGTTCTCCAAGGTGGCCTTCACGACACACGACAGCGCAGAGTCACTGAGCAGAAACTGATAGCCAAGTTCCGCACACATGAGGACGGCCTAAACCGGGATGTTGGATTTATGTCACATTATCAGTAACCCCCACAGCTTGCCTCCTGGGCTTGCAGAATCTCACTAGCTGTTCTGTCTGGAGACAATACACATCTCTTTAACCTGTGTTTAATGCTCCCTCCACCCACATTGTCTGTATCTTTAAGACCTGGCTGGTTGTAGGGATTCGCATTCTAATCAGTATTCTACAACTTGATTTTGTGTCTGTTTGCACTGTTTGAGAGCACATTTCCACTCCATCTGACGAAGGAGCAGTGCTCCGAAAGCTTATGGTATTTGCTACCAAATAAACCTGTTGGACTTTAACCTGGTGTTGTGAGACTTCTTACTGTGTTCACCCCAGTCCAACGCCGGCATCTCCACATCATCGAAAATAAATTAACCAGCTTGATCTGACACTTCCTGTCATTATTTGTGGAATTGCAGTGGTTCAGGAATAAAATAGGGTGTATGTTTAGAGTGATAATGAAGAAAGTACGAAGATACATACTTTGTGTAGGTCCCAAAATTCCAGTCATTGGTTTTCACTTGTTATTGAAGATGGCTGCTTCTCACATACACACAGTCATTTGTTGTGCATTCCAACATGGCTGATGGCAGATTGTAGCCATGCATGGCTTTCCACAGTACGGGCAAGGATGAATTGTCTGATTTTGTTTAAACAGCCTGGTATTTCTAGCTTGCCTTTGTCCTTAGCTGCCAGTATTCTTTGCTATTCTAAGGAAACATGACATGAGATTGCTCTCTAAGGAGTTCTTTCTTAAACTTATTTTTCTCCCAACCTGGAGTGGACGTGCCACGTTTCCTGAGGTTAACCTTCAAGGACTTTTTGAACCTTAATCTTAGCCTACCTCACAGGCAGTATTCAAATTTAAATTGTGAATACATGACTACCTTAGGGATTTTATTGTCAGACATATGTACTGCATGTCCACTCCATCTTAGTGGGCGGTATGGTGGCACAGTGATTAGCACTGCTGCCTCACAGTGCCAACGACCAGTTTCAA
Source organism: Mustelus asterias (assembly GCF_964213995.1). NCBI lineage: Eukaryota > Metazoa > Chordata > Chondrichthyes > Carcharhiniformes > Triakidae > Mustelus > Mustelus asterias. The sequence goes on from NC_135804.1 coordinate 94,785,141, forward strand.
TTCTGGCCTTGGGGGACTAAGTATGTGGAGAGAACAAAGAACAATACAGCACAGGAACAGGCCCTTCGGCCCTCCAAGCCCGTGCCGCTCCCTGGTCCAAACTAGACCATTCTTTTGTATCCCTCCATTCCCACTCCGTTCATATGGCTGTCTAGATAAGTCTTAAACGTTCCCAGTGTGTCCGCCTCTACCACCTTGCCTGGCAGCGCATTCCAGGCCCCCACCACCCTCTGTGTAAAATATGTCCTTCTGATATCTGTGTTAAACCTCCCCCCCCTTCACCTTGAACCTATGACCCCTTGTGAACGTCACCACCGACCTGGGGAAAAGCTTCCCACCGTTCACCCTATCTATGCCTTTCATAATTTTATACACCTCTATTAAGTCTCCCCTCATCCTCCGTCTTTCCAGGGAGAACAACCCCAGTTTACCCAATCTCTCCTCATAACTAAGCCCCTCCATACCAGGCAACATCCTGGTAAACCTCCTCTGTACTCTCTCCAAAGCCTCCACATCCTTCTGGTAGTGTGGCGACCAGAACTGGACGCAGTATTCCAAATGCGGCCGAACCAACGTTCTGTACATCTGCAACATCAGACCCCAACTTTTATACTCTATGCCCCGTCCTATAAAGGCAAGCATGCCATATGCCTTCTTCACCACCTTCTCTACCTGTGACGTCACCTTCAAGGATCTGTGGACTTGCACACCCAGGTCCCTCTGCGTATCTACACCCTTTATGGTTCTGCCATTTATCGTATAGCTCCTCCCTACATTATTTCTACCAAAATGCATCACTTCGCATTTATCAGGATTGAACTCCATCTGCCATTTCTTTGCCCAAATTTCTAGCCTATCTATATCCTTCTGTAGCTTCTGACAATGCTCCTCACTATCTGAAAGTCCTGCCAATTTTGTGTCGTCCGCAAACTTACTGATCACCCCAGTTACACCTTCTTCCAGATCGTTTATATAAATCACAAACAGCAGAGGTCCCAATACAGAGCCCTGCGGAACACCACTAGTCACAGGCCTCCAGCCGGAAAAAGACCCTTCCACTACCACCCTCTGTCTTCTGTGACCAAGCCAGTTCTCCACCCATCTAGCCACCTCCCCCTTTATCCCATGAGATCCAACCTTTTTCACCAGCCTACCATGAGAGACTTTGTCAAATGCTTTACTAAAGTCCAGATAGACGACATCCACGGCCCTTCCCTCGTCAACCATTCTGGTCACTTCTTCAAAAAACTCCACCAGGTTAGTGAGGCATGACCTCCCACTCACAAAACCATGCTGACTATCGTTAATGAGTTTATTCCTTTCTAAATGCGCATACATCCTATCTCTAAGAATCTTCTCCAACAACTTCCCCACCACGGACGTCAAGCTCACTGGCCGATAATTACCCGGGTTATCCTTCCTACCCGTCTTAAATAACGGGACCACATTAGCTATCCTCCAATCCTCTGGGACCTCACCTGCGTCTAGTGACAAGACAAAGATTTGCGTCAGAGGCCCAGCGATTTCATCTCTCGTCTCCCTGAGCAGCCTTGGATAGATTCCATCAGGCCCTGGGGATTTGTCAGTCTTTATATTCTCTAACAAACCTAACACTTCCTCCCTTGTAATGGAGATTTTCTCCAACGGTTCAACGCTCCCCTCCGAGACACTCCCAGTCAACACATCCCTCTCCTTTGTGAATACTGACGCAAAGTATTCATTTAGGATCTCCCCTACTTCTTTGGGCTCCAAGCATAATTCCCCACTTTTGTCCCTGAGAGGTCTGATTTTTTCCCTGACAACCCTTTTGTTCCTAACGTATGAATAAAATGCCTTGGGATTCTCCTTAATCCTGTCTGCCAAGGACATTTCGTGACCCCTTTTTGCCCTTCTAATTCCCCATTTGAGTTCTTTCCTACTTTCTTTGTACTCCTCCAGAGCTCCCTCCGTTTTTAGCTGCCTGGACCTAACATACGCCTCTCTTTTCTTTTTGACCAGTCCCTCAATTTCCCTGGTTATCCACGGTTCTCTAATCCTACCCTTCCTATCCTTTTTTACAGGCACATGCCTGTCCTGTAGCCCTAACAACTGTTCCTTAAAAGACTCCCACATGCCAGATGTGGATTTACCCTCAAACAGCCTCTCCCAATCAAGAGCTGCCAATTTCTGCCTAATCCCACTAAAGTTAGCCTTCCCCCAATCCAACACCTTACCCTTGGGACACCACTCATCCTTTTCCATCACTATCCTAAAGCTAACAGAATTGTGGTCACTATTTGCCACATGTTCCCCTACCGAAACTTTGAAGACCTGACCGGGCTCATTCCCCAGTACTAGGTCCAGTATAGCCCCCTCTCTAGTCGGGCTATCTACATATTGTTCCAAAGAACCCTCCTGTACGCATTTTACAAATTCCTCCCCATTCAGAGTCCCAGCTCTCAGCGATTTCCAGTCTACACCAGGGAAATTGAAGTCTCCCACTACAACAACCCTATTTTTCCTGCACCTATTCAGTATCTCCTGACATATGGAGTTTGCACGTTCTCCCGTGTTTGCTCGCGTTTCCTCCTGATGCTCCAGTTTCCTCCCACATTCAATTTGATTTGATTTGATACTCCAAAGATGTGTTGATGTGTTGTAGGTTGATTGGCCATGCTAAATTGCCCCTTAGTGTCAGGGGGACTAGCAAGGTAAATACATGGGGTTATGGGAGATAGGGTTTGGGCGGGGTTATTGTCGGTGCAGGCTCGATGGGCCGAATGACCACCTTCTGCACTGTAGGGATTCTATGATTCCATCTGAGTTGGGCTCTGATGATAAGTACTTCTGTTTCAGACATTCCTGTCCTTTGAAGTACCTCAGTTTTGGACACTTTTTCTCCTCACATTTGATGCCAGTGATGTTCAGAATGTATTTCATGTGGAACCTGTCCAACTGTTTAATATGTTTGGAGTAGGTAGTCCATGCTTCATAGGCATATAAGAGGGTAGGTGTGACAACAGCTTTACGCACTGCAGGTTTTGTTGTAAGTTTGATACCTTGTTGCTGTCAGTGCAGACATTTCTGAAGATGGTGCTTCCAAGATGGATGTAGTTAACTATAGCCTCCAGGGCTGTGTCATCGGTTATGGCAGACTCCGAATTTGGTGGTGGTTGAAGAAGTATATCTGTCTTCCTTAAGTTGATGGTGAGCCCATAGTCGTCGGCCACTTATGCAAAACAGTCCATGATTCTTTGAAGGCCATTCTTACATTGTACCAGGCACATTCATCAGAAAACAGCAATTCCCATAGCAATACCCTAGTTGAGGATTTCAGCTGCCTCAGGTTGAAGAGGTTTCCATCTGTTGTGAATTGGATGTGTTTTCATTCCATTGACATTTCCATCAAATGCTCCAAAAAGCATGGCAGGAAAGAATATACTGAACAACACAAGAACCATGGCATACCCCCTTGCTACTTGTTACATCAGAGGACTTATGTGTTCACCACGCTCAGCAAATCTGGCTGTCGTGAAACTGCTGTATCAGATTTACAGCTCTTTCAGAACATCCATGTTTGGCTAAGATTGTCCACAAGGCCTCACTATTTACTGTCAAAAGGCCTTTGTTAGAACATCAAAGGCAAAGTAGAGTCCCATCCGTTTTTTGTGGCGTTTCTCTTGTATTTGGCAAGTGGTGACAATCATGTTGCCTTTGCCTTTCCTGTACCCATTTTGACTTTCTGGTAGTACACGTTCTTCCATGTGGCTTGCCAATCTGTTGAGTAGAACTTTTGGTAGAATCTAGCAAAAATTCCAATAAATACGCTGAAAAGTGTCAAGAAACAGAATATTCTTGGATGGAGTGAGTGAGGTTGTTAAATTCCAATGGAAAATAAATCTCATGATCTCAGAATTCACAACTTCCTCAAAGTTGTGCTTTATGGACTATAATAATGGTGATAGCAGGTTAAATGTGTAAGTTATGTGAAGTCTGTGACCCACCCACTAGCAACGGTGGCACAGTCATTACCTAAGCCCTATATAAGGCAGGTCCAAGACTGGGCCTGCTGAACTGTCGTCCCAGCCAGGGACTAGTTGTGTATACCACGGCAGTAGTTTTACTTTGCATTCTGTAATGAACTATGTTCCTTTCCAGTCGGACTTTCTGAGTTATTACAATGGAGCTAGACATTCTAGCCTCAGGCCTGCTTCCATCTCTTGCACTGCCTCCCCAAAGCAAAAATGCTGTATGCAGTGGTCCTTTATATAGAGTAAGAAGTCTCACAACACCAGGTTAAAGTCCAACAGGTTTATTTGGTAGCAAATACCATAAGCTTTCGGAGCAATGCTCCTTCGTCAGATGGAGTGGTCTCTGTTCTCAAACAGGGCACAGACACAGAAATCAAATTACAGAATACTGATTAGAATGCAAATCTCTACAGCCAGCCAGGTCTTAAATGCACAGACAATGTGGGTGGAGGGAGCATTCAACACAGGTTAAAGAGATGTGTATTGTCTCCAGACAGTACAGCTTGTGAAATTGTGCAAGTCCAGGAGTCAAGCTGTGGGGGTTACTGATAATGTGACATAAATCCAACATCCCGGTTTAGACCGTCCTCATGTGTGCGAAACTTGGCTATCAGTTTCTGCTCAGTGACTCTGCGCTGTCGTGTGTCGTGAAGGCCGCCTTGGAGAACGCTTACCTGAAGATCCAAGGCTGAATGCCCGTGACTGCTGAAGTGCTCCCCCACAGGAAGAGAACAGTCTTGCCTGGTGATTGTCGAGCGGTATTCGTTCATCCGTTGTCGTAGCGTCTGCATGGTTTCCCCAATGTACCATGCAGACGCTACGACAACGGATGAACGAACACCGCTTGACAATCACCAGGCAAGACTGTTCTCTTCCTGTGGGGGAGCACTTCAGCAGTCGCAGGCATTCAGCCTTGGATCTTCAGATAAGCGTTCTCCAAGGTGGCCTTCATGACACACGACAGCGCAGAGTCGCTGAGCAGAAACTGATAGCCAAGTTCCGCACACATGAGGACGGCCTAAACCGGGATGTTGGATTTATGTCACATTATCAGTAACCCCCACAGCTTGCCTCCTGGGCTTGCAGAATCTCACTAGCTGTTCTGTCTGGAGACAATACACATCTCTTTAACCTGTGTTTAATGCTCCCTCCACCCACATTGTCTGTATCTTTAAGACCTGGCTGGTTGTAGGGATTCGCATTCTAATCAGTATTCTACAACTTGATTTTGTGTCTGTTTGCACTGTTTGAGAGCACATTTCCACTCCATCTGACGAAGGAGCAGTGCTCCGAAAGCTTATGGTATTTGCTACCAAATAAACCTGTTGGACTTTAACCTGGTGTTGTGAGACTTCTTACTGTGTTCACCCCAGTCCAACGCCGGCATCTCCACATCATCGAAAATAAATTAACCAGCTTGATCTGACACTTCCTGTCATTATTTGTGGAATTGCAGTGGTTCAGAATGAACACCGCTCGACAATCACCAGGCAAGACTGTTCTCTTCCTGTGGGGGAGCACTTCAGCAGTCACGGGCATTCAGCCTTGGATCTTCAGGTAAGCGTTCTCCAAGGCGGCCTTCACGACACACGACAGCGCAGAGTCACTGAGCAGAAACTGATAGCCAAGTTTCGCACACATGAGGACGGTCTAAACCGGGATGTTGGATTTATGTCACATTATCAGTAACCCCCACAGCTTGACTCCTGGACTTGCACAATTTCACAAGCTGTACTGTCTGGAGACAATACACATCTCTTTAACCTGTGTTGAATGCTCCCTCCACCCACATTGTCTGTGCATTTAAGACCTGGCTGGCTGTAGAGATTTGCATTCTAATCAGTATTCTGTAATTTGATTTCTGTGTCTGTGCCCTGTTTGAGAACAGAGACCACTCCATCTGACGAAGGAGCATTGCTCCGAAAGCTTATGGTATTTGCTACCAAATAAACCTGTTGGACTTTAACCTGGTGTTGTGAGACTTCTTACTGTGCTTACCCCAGTCCAACGCCGGCATCTCCACTTCATGACTACCTTTATATAGAAACAGATCTGCTAAGTTGGGAAATTTCCCGACTCGACCTTCCCGCCTTGTCACTTGTGTTCTCTTATCATACATCCATATTCAGAGCTGTTTTTCAGCTGTTAGTAGTCTTGAACCTATGTCAATATTTTAAAAGTTGTTGGTGAGCTTTTGCTAGTTTTTGAGGTTGGCCAATATATACAATTTAATTTCTTCTAGATTCTACCATTTCCATATATTAAAGCCTATAAACAGCCCATTCAGAAGTGGATGTTTTTTTATTGATGGATTGAAAAGCTTTAGCTAATTTAGATTGGTTCTGAATGTAGGGACACTGTTGGATGTTGGAAAGTCTGATTAAAATACTATGCTTTCCCCACCAAGGGGTGCAAGTGAGCTGATGCAGTAGCTAGTAGAAACTTCATACTATATTCATTTCAAACTGCTATAGTAGAATTTAACATGAATGTGAATGTTGAAGTGTGCACAAAAGTAATATTCATTTCACATTAAAACCCAAAGTTGAGCACTTTGCTCACCTCTCAGAACATTTTATTTGAAGTTAGTAGAAGGGGCTTCCAAACATGTTACATTTTATGTGGGAAGACATTCCAAGTCTTTGCAGAGGCATGTTAAAAACTGGACACCGAGTCAAAGGAAGGAAGGCTTGATAAGGGGGACCAAATACTTGATTTAAAGAGGTGAGTTTTAAAAGAATAGGAAAGTTGAGGTGTTTTTAGGAAGGAAATATGAGAGAGTTGGACCTATAACTAAAGGAAGAGCTCCCAGTGGTGAAGTGAAGGAGGGGATGTATACAAGGTTGGATTAAGAAGAATGGAGAATTGTACAGCCAAAGGAAGAAACCGAGATGGAGAGGATGCAACCTGAAATATGTTTATCTTGGTAATTTATTTCATTTATGTGATGTGAACATAGCTGGCATTTATTGCCCAGTGTTGATTGCCCTTGAGAAGGTGATGGTGAGTTGGTTCCTTCAGCCTATGCAATAATGATGCCCCTACAGTGCTGTTAGGTACAGAGTTCCAAGATATTGAATCAGCAACAATCAAGCAATGGCTATATATTTCCAAGTCAGGATGATGTGTGACCTGCATCCTGATCCATAAGCATTACCTCCAATGAACTGAATGTGGGATCACCTGAGGCCTGCCACATATGTTTTGTCCACATGTCCGTACTCAATACTAGCTCAAGGTCATTCTCATTCTTGACCATAATTTTGAGAAAAATGATCTGATTTAATTGTATACTATAACTTCTTGGGTTGTAACTCATAAAAATCATCCTACATAGAAATTACAGTGCAGGATCAGACCATTCAGCCCATTAGGGCCATGCCAGCATTCATGTCCAATGGAGGACTCTTTTGACCATTCTCCTCTAACCCTATCAACATATCCTTCTATTCCTTTCCCTCTCATATTTCTCTAACTTTTCTTTTTCTACATTAATGCTCATCGTCTCAAATATTTATTACCGTAGGGTGTTCCACATTTGGGTAAAGAAGCTTCTCCAGAAATACCTATTGGATTTATATAGTTACTGTTTAGATTTATTGCTCCTTGTTCTGATATCTCACACAGATGGAAACATTGGCCAAGATTTTCCTGGCACTATGAGGATGGGTTCAGACATGCGAAGGCTGCCAGAATGGCATTTGAAAGTATCAGGTGATAAGACATTTGGTTCTGCCCTGAGCCCGATTGAGCACTTAATGACGAATTAAGGGCCTCTTCCTGCCTCTGGTTGCATTTTGACTCAGTGAACCAATGATTCAGTTACTAGCCCTCCTACCTCTAAGCCAGAAAGCCCTGGCCCCCACTTCAGGATTTGGGTGGCCACAGTGCATTTGTGCAGCTTTAAGTAGATTGGTAATCAGCTTGCAACTTATTTCCAACATTCCACACTGTTCTCTAATGGAGAAAAGAATGTGAAGACATACGAAACAAGCAAATTTTTTGGCTACAAAGAGCCCCATATCTACTGTGACTTTGGTGCCACTTGCCCTCCCTGTTCCCTCTCTGTTTCCTATCCCAGCCCCCAGCACCCATGTCTGTCCCTGGCAGTGAGTGTACATGTCTCTCTCTCTCAATGTGTCCTCTTCCAGTTGCAGTTTGAATAGTGGCCATGGCTGCTGGTGACATTGCTGAGATGCTGGCCCTCTGACTGGGCTGGCAACTTTTCTTGGCAGACCGTTGTCTTCAATGGACAGTAGTCTCTGTGGCTGCCACCTGTAAAGTGTGGCTTTGGGTCCTGCACTCTGCTTTTGGCCCTGGCGGTGGGGGGACCCATACAGTGATGTTCTTTGTTTCGGCTGTGCTTTCAGGTAGTGAGTTTCAGACCCCTACCAGCCTCTGGGAGGAAAAAAGTTTTCCTCAGCTCCTCTCTAATACTTCTGCCAATTACTTTAAACCCTTGATATTGGTTTTTCTAATAAGGGAAATAGGTCCTTCCTATCCACTCCCTCTGGGCTCCACTTTGCCAGCCCCTTGGGACCTCTCCACCTCTGGAAGCTGTATGCACCTGCCCTCCTCTAGTGGGTTCTGTTCTCCCACCGGGGGCCCTGTCATGACGGACAATCTAATGGGAGGGGGGTGTGTCTGTGTGTGTGTCTGTGTGTGTCCATGTCCCCAGAGCAGTAGCCTGGCCCTCTACGTTACTAGCCCAACCATCTCCCCCGTCAGCAGGCTTTACAGCAAGTGTATGTGCAAACTTAACAATCTCAGTAGAGGGATTTTACAAACCAGTTTTGCAGAGGAAAAAAAATAAAATGGAAGCAGCCTTTTTAAGAAAGGCTCAGAAGAGAGACTTTTGTCTTTAAAAAAAAGGCCACAATAAAGAATTTTAGAAAGCCCATGTTGTGATGGCCGCAGGGATCGTAGAATACGAGCTCCCCTATAAGGCAAGTGGACGGCCCACCAAATTGGGAAAGAGTAGTGGGGAGTTTAAAACCAGCTGGCTTCACTCAAGCCAACAGTCGAAAGACTTGAAGCTGATCTGTACACTGCAGTCGCTGAGCGAACTTTGAACAAGTTGTTAACTTAGGGTAATGGTGACAGAAGACGGGCCTCGGTAAGGTTATTACAGCCTGAAAGGGGGATTTTAAAAATAAAAAGCTTGGGAGAGGAATTTTTAAAAAACAAGTTCAGGAAAGGAGTTTATTTTTTTAAAACCCTTGAGTGAATTTTAACAACACAGGAAGGGCCTTTTAAACTACAGAAGTGGCATTTTAAACAAAACTAGAGCATGGGAGAACAGAGCTATCTAACTCCTGCTTACAACCATCCTAAGTATTGACTGGATCATTTCTTTGAGCTGAGGTCAAAGTACTAGAGAGGTTACAGGTCTATCGCTAATTGTTACACGGAGTAATTTCCTTCCATTTCTCTTAGTTATAAAATTATAGGTTAATTCTTTATAAATGTGTTCATAAGTTTGTTCAAGCTAACATCTGGTGAAACTATCAGAGCTTGTGCTAAGTTAAAGATATAGTGGGCAACTCTGCAGCGCAGCGGGCCGGGAGACTCGAGCAGAGGCCGTTTAGCGGGCTTCCCACTGGGTGCCATGGCCTTCACAGTCTCCGGCCACCCGATCTCCAGTGTCATCAGCTCCGTGCCAGAAATGGGCACGGAGCTGAATAAAATATTTAAATAATTTAAAAACCATTAGTGGGCCCGGAACTGAAGTCTCCAGGCCCGCTAGCTTCTCCACCCCCTTCAGGAGTGGCTCATTCCAGCGGGGTTTACAGCAGTTCCCCACCAACGGGGAGCTTGCGACTCGACCCCGCTGGAGTGAAGGGAGGCCAAGAAGGCCTTCCAGGAGGTCGGGGTAAGGAGGGGTTGCCCCATGGGCATACCAGCATGGCAGTGTCAGCCTAGCCCCCGGCGCTGCCCAAGGGGTAAAGTGGCAATGCCCAGGGGGCAACTTGGCACTGCCCACCGAGCATCGGACAGAACAAAAGGGGCGGGTCCTAATGGGGCATGGCCTCTGGGGGCAATCAGTGGGCTTGGGGGTCCCGCTGTCACTCTGAGGTTGGGATCGATAGGGGAGGGAAGGAAGGGGCTGATCGGGGATGTACATCGGGGTGGGGTGGGGGAGGTCGGTCTGCTCGGGGGTGGAGGGGGATCGTGCCTGATGGTGGAGAGGAGATCAGGAGATTGGGCTTGGCTGGGGGGAGGGATGGTGGGATCGAGCCGGGCGTGGGTGAGGGGGTTTGCAGCTGGTCCGGAGACATTCAGAAGGACAGCGATCGAGCTGTGGGGGGGATCAGTGGGACAGCGATTGGGAGTTGCTGTGCTGGCCAGCAATTGAGCAGTGAGGGACGACTGTGCATGCGCCAATCTCCGCTCTGACAGATGGACATGTGCGCAGTGGCCCGCTCAGCGCTATGCTGCCAGCCTCTCCAGCGGGAATAGGCCCCGCCTACTGATTTTTGGAGTGATTCACACTAGGGCACTCTGCAGTGCACAGAGTGTGGGAGATTCATTTTGAAAATCCTGCTTTAAAAAAACAGTGGGATTTACTCCAGTTTTTATGCAAATTTGGCACTTAGAATTTTTTTGGGAGAATCCCAGGCTTATTTCTGGTAAATCTGGGTCATATGTGGCACCAAACTGACCTCCGTACTTAACTATTCTAATTTACACTATATTCTCCTGTCCCATTTCCTAAGCCCATTGGAGGCCAATGTTGAAATTGATCTTTCGAATATTGCAGCAGAATAGAACCTGTTTTTTTAAACTGGCCTCCCGCAGGTCTACAAGAAAGCAGAAGCAATGGATGTTGAACCAACATCCTGAACCTTTTGAAAGTGAGGGTTCCAGAACTTTCCTACCCTTTGTGTGAAAATGTAGTTCCTGGTTTCACTTCTACAAGGTCACATTGCTCTAATTTTAAGAATTCATCCTCTTGTTCTGGATTTCCTCATCAGAGGATAGTTTATTTTCATCTAACTTATCAAATCAACACATTTTAAACACCCTGATTAGATCACCCTCAGCCTTGTAAACCCAAGACAATACAAGCCAAATTTATACAATTTGCTCTTATAATTTGAGTCTTTAAGCTCTATAATTCAGGTGAGTCTGCACAGTACCCCTTCCAAGACCAATATATATTTCCTGAAAACTAAATCCAGTTCTAAAACATCTAAAACTAAAACATCACTTCTCACTTCAGCCCCCGGAGTCATTTGATTACTTTTTGTACCTGTTCATTAGTTTATAGAAATTTGTACATCTTCATTGCATCTCATTGCTTCTCCAGAGCCCCATGTGAGATCAGGGAGGATAGTGACATTCATACGACTATACCATAGCAGGAATCAACGCCTAGAGGAAACTAGGAGAAGGCGGGGGGAATAAGAACTCATTCAAGTATATAATAATATTCATTGTGATTACGTATACTGTAAAGAATACTGCGCAGTTACAATGAAACACAAGTGTAATTTAATCTTTTGGTTTAGCCAATGTATACAAACCTAAGGGGTGAGGTTCTTAATGTCATCTGAACCCTGTGATTAGATTCTTGCCTTACGAGTCACTGACGGGGATCCCCATCTCACTTCCACTGTTCCTCCTTTTTTGAAGAGTGTCTATACAGATGATAATGTGAAATTACAGTGCAGTTTCAATCACTTTGAATTGCAACCACTAACTGCATCTGAGGATTACATGATAATACGTCAGTAGTACGAGGATTTCGTGCGAGTGATTAACGCAGTGTTGTCACTAGGTTTATTCAATCCTCTGAAGTCAATATGCTGAAAGAAGCTTTAATATTATGAGATGTGCTCCTTATATCACATGTTTAATTAGGCATGGTGATCTTTTTAATTTTTAAACTTGGCATTGTTTGTGATTTCAGTGCCATTGGTTTGCAGAAGTGCCTGGCACAATGCAAGTGCTAGTTTCCAAGCAGACCTGGGTAAATGAAAAATGACTTGCTTTCAATCAGTTATTGCTCCTCTTCTAATTGATCTTTGGTGCATCCAAAACTATTCTTGACAGGCCTTTACATATTGTTCTTACTCTAGTGCTGAACAATTCAAAGGACCCTCTCCACTTAACCTGCATTTAGAAAATCAGAGTGTAGAATTATATTGTTGTATAATCTGAACAGTTCAAGTTGACATAGTACAAAAATGTCACTGACTGAAATCCAAGTGATACGTATAAAGATATGTTCGTATCCATGGGTTAATTATAACGGGGACAGATATCTAACTTCAATAGATTTTGGTTGATGAGTTAGAGAAAGCTCTGGAGAACTGGTACTCTACAGAGGATGAATCATAACCAATTATAGGAAAGTTAAATGAGGCGCCAAAATGACTTGAGAGAGTGTTTCGAGTAGCAGAGATGTGGGCTCCTATATTTATGGGGAGGCAAAGAGAATGTGGGGATAGCCAGAAAAGCTGAAGGATCTGGCAAAAGATACAAAAGTCTGAGGTCATATACCAAGCGACTCTTCCCTGCAGCCATCAAACTTTTGAATGTATCTACCTCACATTAAGTTGATCTTTCTGTATACCCTAGCTGTGACTTAGCACTACATTCTGCACTCTCTCCTTCCCTATGTATGGTATGCTTTGTATAGCGCACAAGAAACAATACTTTTCATTGTACATGTGACAATAATAAATCAATACTTTTCATTTTACATGTGACAATAATAAATCAAATCAACTCACGCAGAACTGCTGGTGAATTTAATAGCAGCACCACATTACCGTTCTTTTGTTCTGGTTTCCAACTGGCAGCTGGGTATATTGACAGCCTGGCCAGGTGACCAGGAGCGAAGACCATTGGTGGGAGACTGCAGTGAGGGGCCTTTTGGTTTGGTCCCCAGCAATCAGGAGGTGGCAGCGTTGGCAATTGAGTTGGTGAGGGGCATGTCAGTAATAAGTGGGGAGAGAGAGATATTGCAGTTGCAAGGGGAGAGAGAGTGACAAACAGTGGGGGTAGGGGGGAGAGAGAGAGAGAGTGATCAGCAAGGGGGAGAACTTTAAGGCACCTCTGAGATGCTGGGGAAGAACGTCTACCATTGGCTGAAAAGAGCACTTACCTTGTCCAGCCCACATTGACCCCAAGCCAACCCATGCAGCAGCATTGAATTTGAATCAGATGCCCAGTTGTACTGTGTTGAGTTGATTTAAAAATGCTAATAAAGTGTCCCATTTCCAATGTGGTGGGTTATTCTGATACCTGCTGCTATAAACAAGGCTGCAGCATTTGCATGGTGTGTTGGAAACATGTTCTGATATTTACCCCCCACTAATTTCTCCCGCCTTTCATTGGGTGGGTGTCAATATTGAGACTGTAATGGCTGAAGGATTGGTTTAATATAATGGAATGGAAGATGCAGGAGAAGCACTATGATCCAGGGTTAGAAAAGTGGAGGTTAGGATGTTAGTGTGGCAGGGTAAAGAATATTACGGGCAAAATCTTGCCAAAAAATCAGTGTTGTTTTATGACAAGCCCCCAGCCCCACCCACAACCAGCAATCTCTTCTCTCTTTCTCTTCCCCCCGAACCCCCAGAATTGGAGCCAGCACCCCTTCCGCAACAGCCATCGCCAGTATCCGGCATCCCCTGCTTGTTGGACCGCTCCCAGCCCAGAAGCACAGCAGCATTAATGCCCTCCCATCCCCCCAGCCCATGAGGCTCCCATCAGGGCCCAGAACTTGGCACTGGTTGGTACTGCCAGGGGCACTGCCTAGCCATGTGCCTTGTCCCCTGGGGGCTGTGCTTAACTTTGCACCCCTGGGAAGATCCTCACTTAGATTCACATCTGCGTGAGCCTGTTGTGAATGTCAGAACAGTGTCACGATACGGCGGGGGAGCAGGGTCATCGTATTGAAAGTGCCGATGACATCACTGGCAAGGGGCGGGAAAGATCCGAGGTTGCATTACTGTGACTTCTGGATCTTGAGCCCCCGGCAGCAACTTCACAGTTGGCTCAAGATTTTGCCCTATGTAGACAGGATGGAAGTTCAAACCTCCTGGATCTTTCCTTTTTGACTTTTCAATCCCTTCTCTCTCCCTTCCTTTATCTCTCAAGTTCTTCCTCATTTATCAAATAAATTTACCTCTTACTTTTCAAATGTTCTTTTTTACTGTATTTATATATGTTGAAGTAGTATTCTCAGTTTATGTATATCATTCAGTGCTTTACATACTTCAATAAAGTCTCCTTCGCACTGCTTCAATGCACTCCAGGCTGGTTTCCCACATTTTGCCCTCTGTAAAGTGAATATCATCCAAAACACTATTGCCTGTGTCTTAACTTGCACCAAGACCCTTCTACCTTTTATGCCTGTGTTCACTGATCTAGTTCGGCACCTGGTGAAGCAGCATCTTGATTTAAAAATTCTCATCTTTGTTTTCAAAACCCATCATGGCCTCACCCTTATCTATCTTTGTAACCTCCTCCAAGTAATCTGACCTCCTTTATTCCAGCCTCTTGAGCATCCCTGATTTTATTCACTCCACCCTTGATGCCTTCAGTTGCCTATGCCCTAAGCTCTTGAATAGCCTCCCTACACCTCCACAATCCTGTCCCTCAGTTTCCTCCTTCAAAACATTCCTTAAAACCAACTGTTTGACCAAGCCTTTGACCATTCAATATGTCTCCTTCTGCGGCTAGATGCCATACTTTGATTTATTATGCATTTGTAAAGCATCTTGGAACCCATCCGCCCCATTGTCCTTCCCAGCATGGACACGGTGTTTTTATGTGCATTAATTTATTTCACTGGGGTGAATCATGAACAAACAATATCATGGATGGAATTTTCCATTCGCTGCACAGAATACCGGTTCTGTGCAGAAAAAATCTTCAGGCATGGTCCAAACTGTCACGCCGGCAGGGTCAGAAAAAGCTGGCAGTCGGGAATCCTGAAAGGGCAACTTGATTTCCGATGGAGAACAGGAATCCCACATGCACAAGGGGAAGCCCCAGCCCTCCCCCACCACCATGGACATAAGGGTCCTCCCCACAGACACGGGGAACACCCCTCCCCCCCCCCCCCCCATCTACAAGGGGAACTCCTGCAACTGATCAGGGGTAACCACCCCCAAATGGAGCTCTCCAGAGGGATCCCCCTCGTCGCACTGCTCCGTAAAAAAGGGGCAGCGTCAGGGTACTGCCCAGGCGTGTCGGTCTCCCACTATGGGCTACACTTACCAGTGGGTTCCCCTCGCTTGGTTCCCATTTTTAAAAGCCAGTTGTATGCCTCGCCGATGTAATGACGGGGTTGGGAAGGGGGTATTTCCCAATGTGGGCGATGATATGCCGGGAAGGCTGCAAATTATATTTAAATGTATTGAAATGAGGTTCCCGATCCTCCTGGACAGGAACCTCGTTACATCACTAGCAAAGCCGGGGTTGGGGGGAGGGGAGGAGGATCTCGTTTTCCAAGTCTTGCTCGTGGCGAACACAGACACAGAACCACAGCACATGAAAATATGCACGGTGAAACATCCAACCATTTGTATGGCTCAGTTATACTTGGTTTTCCCAGTGGAGCCATCAGGGAAGCTGTGCAATTTTATTTTAATTTGAGGCAGATGCTAAAATTGTATTCTGGTAAATTGCCCAACTGTCTAATGATAGCATGAAGTGTATAGCTAAAATGGATATGCAAGCAGTATTAATTTTTGTGGGTTTTTCAGGCGCAAGATATTTCTACACTATACTTTGAGTGTCTCATATTCTGATCTTTGTTCCTTGCTTCACAATCGAAAACTGATCATTTGGTCACTAGATCCCAGCCTTCTGGACTTTTCCATTTAACCACTTCTGTTCCATTATCTCTAGCCCTGCAAAAGCTGCCTTAAAATCACAATCCTTTGAACATGAAGTCAGTTCCCCAGTTCACGCTTACTTCATCTGATCCTCGCTTGGTATCCTCAGAAACATTCTTCCAACAGGAAGATCATTTACATAAACGTAGGGCATTTTCTAAAGTCGCACATTTGTGTTTTATGTTGATTCTAACTAGAGAAAAAAAATGCACAGATTGAGAGCACACACTTTAATTAGAATTTAAGTTTGTGATGCCGTTCCTGTTTCATTATTGCTCCACCCTCACATAATCCATCTGACTGTTTACTATTGTTTTTACACTAGGCTATATTTAACACTGTAACTAAGTAATTCAAACATGCACACGATGAGATGACAGTTTCTCTTTTGTAATCCTCGTGCTCAGGGTAAAGCTTTGTCAGACAATTGGAATCCTTTAGTACACTGTCTTGAATAAAATGATTCTGACGCATTGGAATTTTCTTTGCGTTAAGCTTGGCCTGTGAAGGCCGTTCTTTTCATACTTTCGCAATGTTTACAAGACCTGAGGCAAAATAAAAGTGCCGCATGTTTCTGGGAGTATAGTCACCTAATTTTTAAAATTGGATTTAAAGGCAGGGCATCCATTTTTTTTAAAAATCCACTTTGTTTTTTCTGAAAGCGCTGCTTGCGATTTTCAATTGTCATCTGGCCCTGGGAAAAAGCCCTGGAAAATATGTCAGTTAAAAACTGGAAAAATAAAATTTACCTGCCCCTTAGATAATCCAGAGGCAAGAACCTAACTGCCTCTGTAATTCGGGATTCTGTTCTTTGTATTTAGTGCCTCCTGTAGACCCCATGAAGAAGTCGAAAGCTGTAGCCATTGAAAATCAAATCTGGGATCGATTTTTAAAATCTAATTAGTGATGGTTTTAAGATTCCTGAGAATTCTCGATTGGGAGTCCGCTTCATCCCGCCCAGGTACATCTCAAAATCTCACAAACAGGAACCTAGGTATCTGACAGTGGGTGATCCTAGCATGTAGCGCTGAACTTCAACATTGTGAGGACAAAGTTAGCTCTCAAAGGTAGCTCCATCTTACAAGCTGATCTTCCGTCCTGTTTTCAAATGTCAGTCAAAAAGCTGGTGAGGAAAGTCTTGCCTACTGGAGGCTGAGCATGAACTCATGTAATCAAGGGATTTGGTTGCAGGGAAGCAAACCTTTGCTGTTGAAGTAACTGATGAAACTGCCATGATGGAGATGATAACAGCAATACATTCAGGTATTGCTGTTATCATGAGCAGTTATCATTGCTGTTATCATGCATGTAGCTGCTCAGGAAGAAATTCTGGTATAATTTTCCTGCCAAGCAAGAGCTCAAATTCACACTTGTTATTATTAAATGATCATTTCTTGATTATTGCGTCCCATATTGGAGGTAAGCAGAGCTGGAGGATTGAGTTAGCTTAAGTATGAAAAATTAGTTTGGTGTGAGCCTGTGTTTTACTCTGTAATCTGATATCTGAACCAGTCAGGTCCTCTGTACTCCAGAATAAAGTTGATAATTGATCAGTCAATCTGGTTTATAATGGGACCTAAAGGGATAATCCTACCAGAACTCTCATTACTTGCATTTATGGAGCATATCTAACATAATGAAATGTACCAATGTGCTTCACAGGAGCTTTATAAAACAAATGCGATACTAAGGCACGTAATGAGATATTAAGGCAGATGACCAAAAGCTTGGTCAATGTGATAGATTTTAAGGGACATCTTAAAAAAGGAAACAACTCTTCTAACATCTTTTACATAATGAAATGTACCAAGGTGCTTCACAGGAGCATTATAAAATACAATCTTAAGCTGCACTAAATATGGAAATAATTAGGTCAGATAACTAAAAGCTTTGTGACTAATAATATATATTATTAGTCACAAGCAAGGCTTACATTAACACTGCAATGAAGTTACTGTGAAATTCCCCTGGTTGTCACATTCCGGTGCCTGTTCGGGTCAATGCACCTAACCAGCACGTCTTTCAGACTGTGGGAGGAAACCGGAGGAAACCCACGCAGACACGAGAAGAACGTGCAAACTCCACACAGACAGTGACCCAAGTCAGGAATCGAACCGAGGAACCTGGTACTGTGAAGACAGCATGGTCAAAAGCCCAGGTGGAGCATCTTAAAGGAGGAATGTGAGGGAAAGAGGCTTGGAGGGGGAAATCGAGGGCAACACAGTGGTTAGCACTGCTACCTCACAATGCCATGGATCTGAAGGCATGGCCACCAGTGGTGGAGCAAATTAAATCAGGATTGCTCGATGGGGCAGAGTTCAGTGAGCACAAGTATTTTGAAGGATTGTGCAACTGGGGGGTATTATAGAGAAAGAACAGGGCGAGGCCATGGGAAGATTTAAAAGCAAGCACGAGAATTTTAAAATTGAGGTTGTGAAGGACAAAGAGGGCTAGATTACCACTGTCACTCTCCCATAGGGTGGTGTTTATGACATTGATAAGAAACAGCACATTGCTATGGTAGGAACATAAGCCTGGCTGGAGAGAATCACAGTAAGAAGTTTAACAACACCAGGTTAAAGTCCAACAGGTTTATTTGGTAGCAAAAGCCACACAAGCTTTCGAGGCTCTGAGCCCCTTCTTCAGGTGAGTGGGAATTCTGTTCACAAACAGAACTTATAAGACACAGACTCAATTTACATGAATAATGGTTGGAATGCGAATACTTACAACTAATCAAACATAGAGGGGGCAATCTTGCCATTGCACCCTGCTGGCCTATGGGCGGGGCGAGCCAGTAAGATCACACGAGAGCCGAGAAATCAGGTTCACATCCACTTTCTCATCACTCGCGATCTTGCCAGCACCGGATATCCAGCACATTCAGCCTCACATCCATTTCCAACATGAGGCTGAATAAACTATATAAATCCATTTAAGTTCTAATTTTAATGTGATTAGTGAGCTCAATTCACCAGGCTCACTTACCTCTGTGACCTTGCACAGGGACTTTCACTCTGATGAGGATCACATATGGTCCCCCATCAGCGGGGACCAGATGTGATGGCCTCACGGGTAGTACTTGAGGACATTGAGGCCCCCCCCAGAGGTGGGGGCATAGGGGGGAGCTCCTTGGGCAGTGTTAGCCTGGCACCCTGCCACTGGGAAGTGCCAGGGAGCGGGGCCTACTGGAGAGGGGGCAAGGCAGGAAGGTGGGACTGCTATCAATCTGTCTAGTGTTTGGTGGGGGAGGAAGGGCAGCTGCCACTCTGCGTAGTGTTTGGTGAGGTGGGGGTAGGGTGGTGAGCGGTCGGGAGTGAGGTAGGGGGGTGCAGAGACCTGCATATGCACAATGGCGCTCTCTGCTGCTATCAGCTTTCTTTCTGGCGATTTTAAGACCCGCCCACTTCTCCTGTTGGCGGGAAACAGATTTCACGATTTTTTTCATGCACTAAGTGCATAAGATTTGACATTTGGACTCACCAAAAAAAAACAGATCTGAAACTCTCCCATTTTCACACTCATTCTGGACTTAGAATTATTTTCATGAGATTGCCCAGAGTTTCGTGCAGGATGGATGCAGATTTGTGAGGCAAGAGCAAATCCAAGGATTTTGGAGAAGAAAGGGAGGTTGGAAATGAGGGAGTAATTTACAAATATGGAGAGATCTACGCATTTTTTATGGAGAGAGATGTTGATGGCAGATTTAAAGGAGAAATAGACAGTACCAGAAGAGAGCGAAGTGTTGAGAATATCAGTTAACATGAGAACAAGGAAGGTCTGCCGTTGGAAATAATTTAGCTCCATTCAGCTCCAGATAATTGTACAAACTAAGATGAAGAGGTAGGTCAAAACTAGAAATTGGAAGCTTACCAATGATAAGCTGAAAAACTGCCCAGCTTGATGCATAAAATCCAACAGTGCTCCTGTGCATACTTTGGAGTCCATAAACCTGATTTTTAATCTATATCTAAGGACTTTGAATCTAGGTTAATAGCGTGCGTCAATGGGAAAAGATATATTCTTCATTAGGGAGAAACATATTTCCTCAACTGTCCTTGAAAACTACCATCCCAACTCTAACCTTTCCCCGCCAAAGTCTTGAATGTTTTGCCACCTCCCAGTGGTTAGCACTGCTGCTTCACAGCTCCAGAGTCCCGGGTTCGATTCCGGCTCGGGTCACTGTCTGTGTGGAGTTTGCACATTCTCCTCGTGTCTGCGTGGGTTTCCTCCGGGTGCTCCGGTTTCCTCCCACAGTCCAAAGATGTGCGGGTTAGGTTGATTGGCCAGGTTAAAAAATTGCTCCTTAGAGTCCTGGGATGTGTAGATTAGCAGGTAAAATATGTGGGGGTAGGGCCTGGGTGGGATTGTGGTCGGTGCAGACTCGATGGGCCGAATGGCCTCCTTCTGCACTGTAGGGTTTCTATGATTCTATGATTCTATGAAATGTGTGCCCACCTTTCCTGGAACTTCACATTTGTATCCTTACAATCATATGCTACACAAGGAGACGTTATGTAGTTCCAATGAAAGATCATCACTGTGAAACGTTAGGCTACATGTACAAGGGATTTGAGGGGGAGCAAACCACCTCCCCGCCCCCCGCCCTCCCCCCACAGCTGGAAGCAAAGTTGGCATGGAGCCAATTTGCTCCCCACCAGCCTGCCTTGCAGACAAAACGTGCTTTTGGTGGAGCAGGGGGTTAACTTGCCTGCCAGTGGTACTTCTGACCCTTACTGAGGAGGAAGTCCCAGCCCTGGGTAGCTGATTGGCCTGTAACTCCAGCAGCGCCAGAAACACATTTGTGGCCACTGCTGGGACAGCAAGCAGTTCCAAGAAGGTGGCCCAATGGGTCCAGGAACAAGCTATGCCAAGGTATGGGAGCAGCGGGATGGAGATGGATGGTTTTCAAGAGCAGGCAGTCAGCTTGTGGCACCTTGATTGCCATTTGTTCTGAGAGCTTGCCATGGAGCAGGGAATTGAATCTGGGGTCGTCTCGGTCTGTAGATTTTGACAGTAAGGTTTACTTGCCAACAAAAGATGTGTAGAAACCTAGCAAATGTGAAAACAAATAAACACTTTGATTTATATGAAGTTAAAGGTTCTGTGCAACATATTAATTTCATTGAATGGTGAAATCTTTTTTTTTAATGATTCTGTTTGGTCAGTTTGTGTGCCGTAATTATTTCTCAATGCCTGAGTAAACCACAGCAAATTAGTCTTCATTACCTAGCCGAGGGCTTGGCGTATGAAAGTGCTGATACAGACATAGACGTCACTGAAATAGCTCAGTACTAGAGCACGATTCGTTGTTGTCTGAATTTCATTGCGTCATAGCTGTGGGCGGGTATGAGTGTAATAAAGAGGAATGACTGGTAATCCCCCAAAGCAGTCAGACGTGGTGCTTGCCAGAACAGAAGACGTGTAGTTGTACAGCTCTCTAGAATGGATTACAGACCCTCAAAGCACTGTTTAGACTTGCTCTAAGCTAGACTTTACTGTGAGTATATTATGCACTATGAAAATATATTATCAACAGATTTAAGTAGTTTGTCTCCCCCAACTCAACATCTAGACTTTTTAATATTATTTGATAGTGGAACATACGGTGATAGTGTTACGTAGGAAACCAGCTGCATCAGTGGTTTTAATAAAAGGTGTTAAAAATAGAAATGGCTTGTGTTTCATTTGGTTTTCGTATTTCAGATCCACAGAGCTGCAGATCATTCGCCCTCTCTCAGTTTAATCATGTTGAACACTAGAATGATACCAAGGATGAGAGTTTAGAGTGTGAAGAAGGAGGGGGTGAATACTTAGGCACAGATTTTATAGACGTTTTTGAAATTGTGACATGCTTTGAGAGGGTAAATTCTGCTAGATCATTCCATTGCTGGGTAAATTGATGGCAAGACAGCACAGGCTCAGGATTATCAACAGAAGAATAAAGAGGGAATCTGGAAGACATTTTCTTTCTCATTTCTTAGGCAAGGGAATGTCTAAGCCACAAGTGGCTATGGAACATTTAACAAGGAAGAGTATAAAAGGCCAGGACAAAGAAATGGGATCAGACAGCACTAGTTCAAGAGCTAGTGTTGGCACAAGTGGGCCAGATAACTTTCTCCAGTGCAGTCTGTGAATACATTTTCTTGATGTGGATATGGAAAAAAATAAATTTTCTTGTCACTAACATATGTCTGTTTAATCACATTGATCTTTGCGTTATTCGTTTTATAAATCAGTCATAATACCAATATATTAAACTTACATAAGTGTGTGTCACAAGCATTTCAGTAATGTATAACGGTTAGCTTATAGCATTCTTATGGCACATCCACTTTAACTATGATGAAATTACAGAATGAAATAACATATATGAGGAAATGCTGCTTATAACTTGATGTTTAGGACTTCTTAATGGATTTAAGATATGTGTTTACACATTGTTAACAAAATCTTGTGTACTTATAATGTAAAGGTGCCCCTGAACACCAGAGTGTGCTTGATGTTAGAGGTAATGAAGCTCAGTTTTTGAAGTGCATAATGCAGTTCTCAAACAAGAGGTTCTGTTTTACCTCCAGCAGTTAAAAATTAGAGCAGTCACCCACCCCACTCTGATCCTGTTGCCTTCCTACTGTATCTCAATATTAGTTGAGGCAGACTAACTTTCTTTAGGTTTTCTTGTTGGTCAGAAGCTGCAGAAGTGTTCCTCCAAAGCTTCTTAAGGAGGCCTTGGACCTGCCTTGCTCTTTTCCCCCAGCCCCAACTGACTGGGTGGGTCCATTCCCGGGGTTCCCGGTTGTGGCCTCCCACCACCAAATTTTAGTACTTTTGAAGTGATTGGTATCAGGATTTAGTATAAGCATGATTTGTTAGGAATGTTAATTATATCAAGGAGAGGCAGTGGCATAGTGGTACCGTCACTAGACTAGTAATGCAGAGACCTAGGGAAATGCTCTGGGGACCTGGATTCAAATCCCACCACTGCAGATGATGCAGATGTGGGAAGGAACCATAAAATCCAGCACAATATTTCAGAAAAAGATACAGCTTCCTCGTGCAAACAATCTTCAGCCAAAATGCACCTGTTAATTTCATGCTTGGCCATTTTATGCTGTCTCATTGTGAACTTAACAGAATCTTTTTTGTGTCGTTTAATTTTACAATAAAAATGGAGATGTGAAATCCAGGACAATAAAGCAGTCAAAAACCTTTTCCTGTGAATAAGCATTGAATGAAATAATATTAGGAGACAGTTATAATTAGGATTTTTTTCAAGTACAGATACTATGATGCAGGGAGATGCTTTAAATTCTATGATTACACACGCTCTCTAGATGTTTATTGATTTCGTAATAGTATGGTTTTTGGAAGCAGAGCACATGAAAGAGGACTGTGTAAGAGTTGATAGTTCTGGTTAGTCAGCTCAAATTCGTTAACTGTGAACTTGCCAGCTGCATTAACAGAACAGCTGTTGCACTTCAAATCGTGCCATTGCAAAACTGCTGATATTTTCCTTTACTTGCAAGCTGTCTTCAACTGCTTGTTTGAATTGTGATTGCCTGCAAACAAAAACTGTGTTTAAGGTAGCATTTTGCTAATAATTCTTGTAATTATTGACTTTGTTGGAAAGTAACAACACTTTTCTGGCAACTCCTGGAAAGTTCAAGATTTAAAATGTCGGAAGGCAAACTTTGAAATAATCAGATTTAAAAGGTGTTGAATGATGCAGTTATTGCTGTCAGGGAAGAGATAAATAAATTCAGTGTCTAAATTAATCAAGCTACTGAAAGTTTCAAGACCTCGATGAAATGCAAGGCTCAGGCTAGCACTTGCCTACAGTGCACCATCGGCACAATCTTCCCTGAGACAACCTCCTAATTGGCTACCTTTGTGTTGACTATCCTGTTAAGGACAGCAGGAGGGCTCTTGATGCTGCAGGCCCAGTCAGAGTGCTGGAAGCACTGGAGCTTCAGCAACCCCACTGGAAGGATTGGACACTGCTGAGGTGGATTAGAGACTGCGAGGATGCCTCAACATGGAGCCTTCCTTGCAAGGCTTTGTGAAAATTAAAAATGGTGAGGAAGCTGGCAGGCTCCTCAAAGCAGAGAGGAAACCGCTCCCAGCGAAGTGTTTGGGCGCTGGATGCAGCCTTTCCTGCCAAAGGCTCTATCATCGTGGCGTGGAGCCTCTGGCTCAGATGTCCTCCTACCTACTCCTCCCACCCTAGCAGTGTAAATATGTGGGGTTAAGGGAATGGAGCCTGGGTGAGATTGTGCTTGGTGCAGATTCAGTGGGCCGAATGGCCTCCTTCTGCACTGCAGTGATTCCACCGCCGCCCCCCCCCCCCCCTCTCTACTGTCCTCCACCTGCCAGGAGGTGCCACCTCCATTGATCTGGCAGCTTCTGCACACAGGAAAGGGTTGCCCTGCTGGTGGCAAAATGTTGGCAAGGCCACAAAATAATTTGGACTTTAATCACATTCATTCGTTGCCCACCTTCATGGTGTGGCCAGCTAATCCTATCCCTGGAAACAGTGGTGGGAATGCATCAGGGAATCATCCTGACTTAGCCCAACTATTTTCCCAGGTTCTTGCTTCTAATCCTGTACATGTTGGGCCAGGAAATTCCAGCCCATATGTGAATATCAGTAGCAGTGGGAAGAGAAAGTTATATATCAGCACAGTCTTACCAAAATAATTTATTTCACAACCTCCTGATTTCTGGGGAAAGACATCTTCAAAGACAAAGGCAAATATTTGTATTATTTGTCTTAAATTATCTGATGTTGGGAGTCTATGCGTTCCAGCAGCAGAATTAAATGCAACCAATTCTCTTCCTCCCCCCATCATATGCACCCTGTGGCCCACTAAGGGTCCTGTCGGCAGCAAGGTGGCCCCCATGGAAGCACTCCTCCCAGTCCCTCCACACCGACTCCCATATCCCAACCACATGGGCCTGCCTGACTGGCCCTGATGAGACCGCGCCATTTATCTGGTTTTGAGGACTCTTGTAGTTGTTTCTTGTCCCGGGCCTCCTGCAGTCCCAGCATGACACTCCCATGGCACTGTTGGGACTGAAGATCTGCCAGCTCTTTGACTGGGTCATAGAATCCCTGCAATGCAGAAGGCCATTCGGCCCATCAAGTCTGCACCAACAACAATCCCATCTAGGTCCTACCCCCATAACCTACTTATTTACTCTGCTAAGCCCTCTAACCTATGCACCCTGGGACATAAGGGGCAATTTAGCATGGCCAATGCACCTGAAAGGTTTAGCTGAAAGTGTGTTATATTTTTCTATACCTAACCACATAATGCTGACTAGCTTATATGAACGCACTAATTTGTATTCATACAAGCTAATACCAGCATCAATTGTCACTAGCATCTCAGTAAAATGTAACGATGGATGCGTGGGGTTCCTCAGCTATGTCCACTTGACCTATAAAAAATGTCCAATGATCCAATTGTAGACATTCTGCTGAGAGCAGATTGTGTCTGGAATGTGTACTTTGAACTGCCTGAATGATGATGTAGGTGTGATCACAGTAAAGGGAGTTAATTAGGATATTGAAATAGAAGCTTTATTGACCTTATGAAATTTTTCCTGAAGTGTATTGGTACCAGTATTGAGACTCTATTATTGTGCAGTGAAAGACCATATAGAATATTTGAGTTTGTTCTCTGAAGTAATTGATTAGAATGAATCTCTAAGTCAACAGATACATTTATACACAAGTCCTTTGATAGAAAGGCAGAAGAAATGTGACAGTGCTTCTGGTGTCGTGGTCTTTTGATTGCATGCCTATTTTTCTTATCTAAATAAGGTTAAGAGATGGAAGTCATATTTTGTTTTAATTTTTTTTCTTAATTTTCTTCTATTTCCCTCATCTTCTGAAGAGACTAACGTATCAATTGCCTTCCCAATATCTCATTGAAGTGAGTTAGTGGCAGGCCAGAATTCAACTGAAGGCATTTTGGTTGAGTCTGATCCTGTGGTCGCAGTTTTTCAAGTGGGGATCACACAGTGGCAATCTGGAGTGAGGCTCATGACTAACGTACATGTCTGTAATCTGGGGAATTGAAATAAATAACAGCACTCTTACATTACCTTGATCATAATCAGATATTTCTACAGAAATCGAGAAGAAATGAATCTTTTTAAGAATAAAGAAGTTCCATATCCTATATTTATATACTATATATGTATGTTTAACATGGATTCTTCACCAGTATCTGGATATTTACTAAACCACTTGACTGAAGCTCTTTTTTAAAAATTACAAATAAATTTTAATAAATTCTATAAATGTCTGCTGATTTATCTCGGTAGCTATAAAACAGATTTGCATCATGTATGATGTGTCCAGAGGGGCTTCCCTTGTGTTTGATTCCCTCTTCACTTGATCTGTGGTTACTTGCAGTCAGTAAATTCAATCCATGTGACAACCAGTTTCAGAGCTATCAGCTACATGTGGGTTGCTCTGAAGATAACACACCTTTGCCTATACTCTCTGCTGCCCCGATGCCTCAAGTGTCTTATTATCATCAGTGCAATAAATACCTTGGGGACCAAGTGGCATTGAGGTTGCCAGCACAAGCTTTGAAGTGTTAGTAAATTTAAATATTTCTTGGCCCGGTTGACCCTGCTTTAATGTTACTTTTCAAAGAATTGTAAATTTTCCTTGGTGCTTAGTGTCACTTTCCTATCTAGTTTATGTTGTTCATTTTAATGAGAATCCTTTCTGTTTAAAAATATGAAATGTTGAAAATACACAGCAGTCGTCAGCATCTGTAAAGAGTAAGAAAGACTGATGTTTTGGATGTTTGTTTTTTTCTGGAGAGAGAGAACAGGCATTTAGTAAGGGTTTATTTTTCTCCCTATTTTTCTTCTTTTAGTTATATTTACATTATTAGAAAACCAACTTTCTACAATGTGATCATTAATTTAATGTAATAAAGACAAAAATGTTGGAAACTTACAGCTGGTGGGCATGTGCAATTAAAGTTATATTTTCAAACACAAAAATGTTTCAAGAGAAAAACTATGTATTTTAATCCTACAGTTACAGTAGGTAATACCTCCTAACTTTTTATTAAATAGACTAAGGATACAGATTCAAGCCTTTTGTGTTTCTCTCTGTGCTGCTATGGGTATTTGCTTTTGCAGAATACAGTTTTAGAAAATAGGTGAAAATTAAAACAGCTCTAAATGATAACAGAATTTGACTGTGTCTAGTTCGCACTTTTTGATTCACTTATTTACAAGCAAGGGTTCCCGCAGGAGTAGCTTTCTGATGCCTGTCAATCTTAACATCTCCCTTGTCACACCAACCTGGTATCAATGAGATGTGGATATTTGCATGGAGATGAAAACGATTGCAGGTGTAATGAGAGCAGGGAATTGGGACTCATTTGACAATTCTTTCACAAAGATGCAGCAGGCATAATGGGCCAAATGGTCTCCTGCGCTGTATGATTCCGAGGGATGTTTTTACCATTTACTGAGTTTTTTTTGTAATCTTGATTTGCAAAATGTTTGTAAGTCAGGCTTGCATTTATATATTAGCTTATCATATCTGAAAAATGCCCCTTTGAAGTTCAGAAGGTGTAGTTGTATAGGCAACAAAATGCTGTTGAGGAAGGAACTGCCTCAAATACAAGATATGGAGATGCCGCCGTTGGACTGGGGTGGGCACAGTAAGAAGTCTCACAACAACAGGTTAAAGTCCAACAGGTTTATTTGGTATCACGAGCTTACGGAGCGCTGCTCCTTCATCAGGTGAATCAACTCGCCTGATGTAGGAGCAGCACTCCGAAAGCTCGTGATACCAAATAACCTTGTTGGGTTGGACTTTAACCTGGTGTTGTGAGACTTCTTACTGTGCTCAAATAAAAAATTAAAGGGATGAAATTGGACCATGGCAGCAGCCTGAAATGGGCTTGTGGTGAATCAGCTGCTGATCACTTTATCACATCCGATCTTCTTTCCACTGAAATTCACAGAATGAGTTAAACACATTTCCTGATTTCACTTTTACTGAGTTTGAAATGAAAGATCTTGACAATATTTTCCAAGTCAATACAAAATACAACCTTTGCTGTGTATAACAAGATGCCAATTCATTTCCATTCCTTTTTGTGCTATTGCTATTGACCAGTATCACCCCCTTATAGTTTAAGAACGCTATGTGAAAGCTTTCTCAACAGGATACTGAAACAAAGGCAGGAATTGTCCCGCCTCGCCCGCGGCTGGGATTCTCCGGTCCCGCTTCAGTGAATGGAGTTTTGGCTGAGTGCCAAATTCTCCATTCTCGCTGGTAGCGGTAGGAGATCAGAGAACCCTGGCCAAAATCTCTTACTGACTTCACTTGTCTTATGATCTGATATAGTGATCTCCCTTCCCCACCACAGCTTCCTCTTTTACTGAAGGAACAGATCTAAATATGGAAATAAGTATACTTTTATCGATGATTGTCTTTAAGGTTAGGGTTCCAAACCTGCTAGTTTTGAACACAGTCTATTGGAATGAGTGATTTCTTTTGTTAGATCTTAAAGTTCAAGTTTATTTATTAGTCACAAGTAAGGTTTACATTAACACTGCAATGAAGTCACTGTGAAATTCCCCTAGTCGCCACAGTCCGGCGCCTGTTTGAGTCAATGCGTCTAACCAGCACGTCTTTCAGAATGTGCGAGGAAACCAGAGCACCCGGAGGAAACCCACGCAGACACGGGGAGAACGTGCAAACTCCACACAGACAGTGACCCAAGCCCGGAATCAAACCTGTGTCCCTGGCACTGTGAGGCAGCATTGCTAACCACTCTGCTACCGTGCCGTCCCACGGAGATCTTTTGCAGATTATTACCTGATGGCTACAAATTAAGGGAGGGGAAACCATTTGCTGAATGCAAGCATGCAGGTGCAGCAGGCAGTAAAAAAGGCAAATGGTATATTGCCCTTCATAGTGACAGGACTCAAGGAGCAGGGATGTCTTGCTGCAATTCTCCAGGTAAAGCCACACCTGGAATGATGTGTGCAGCTAAACAGACTTAGTATGCACAGACCTTTAGTGCCTCAACTGACAGATAACCTTCACCCTATCAGTACTGCACGGAAGTTTCAGTGAATGTTATGAGATCAAGACTTGCATTGGGGCTCTCACTCATCTTTTAATGCAGGCGTTAACATTTTAAGAAGTTAGAGGAACTCAGGCAGAAGTTGTTCCCTCAAATGGGAAATAGAGTTGTAGATTACAGTAATTAAAAACAGAAAGTGATGGGAAAAAGCTCAGCATGTTTCACAGCATCTGTGGAAAGAGAAAGAGTATTAACGTTTTAAGTCCAATATGACACTTGAATATGAAACTCTGAGTACCAAAAAAAAATCATAGTGGACTCAAAAGGTTAACTCTGTTTCCCTCTCCACAGATACTGCCAGACGTGCTGAAGTTTTCCAGCATTCTGTTTTTATTTCAGATTTCCAGCATCTGCAGTACTTTGCTTTTATTGGAGGTAACCATGCCAACTGACTCAAAGTGACCATTAGATTCAAACAAGTGGATTGCTAAATTATGAGATGCATTTTTCTGTGGGTGTGGTTTTCAGTGTTTTTAACAGACTTCTCTAAACTATCTGTCTTCCTCTTCTCCAGGATTATATACTATCCCTGTGCTCCCCAGAACATAAGAAGTGTGAGAGTATAACATCAACATTGCGGAAAAAATTAATTGAGCTGAAGGATACCATTGAATATGAAAGCCAAGCTGTGTTGGAAATAAAAGAGAACAGTGTGGAGATAACAGGAGGACAGATTAACGTAATGACTGCCTGGTCAATGTTTGAGAAGTTGAATATGGAGAACAGTTCCTCCAGAGAAGCCAGGAACCTTCGTCTCGAGATTGGTGACTGTAGCGCAGATTCTGAGGACTGGACGAGCTCTGAAAGTGATTCCGAACAACCCCCTAATAAGAAGAAAGGGACTGAGGTTGTGAGCAAACCACATCGGCAGCTCTGTCGCTCTCCTTGCCTCGAACGGCCAGTTCTTTCCAAATGCAGTGTCCTCCAGGACTTCCAGAGTGAGGACAGTAAATCCAAACTTGATGATGGATACAAGGCTGCTAGTTTAGATAAGGAATACCAGGCCAAAATGGAGTTTGCCTTAAAACTAGGATATTCAGGAGAACAGATTCAAACTGTGCTGAACAAACTGGGGTCAGATGCTCTTATTAATGACATTTTAGCTGAGCTGGTCAGACTTGGGAACAAAAGTGAATCTGAACCACAGCCGCCCAGTATGGGTAATACAGGCACCCTGGTGTCCAGGGGCCAATGTGTGAAGGAGATCACTAGCCCAGAGCTGTCTTTGGAAGATGAGGTTGTGGATGATTCTGACAATTTGAGACCTATAGTCATCGATGGAAGTAACGTGGCCATGAGGTATGTCCAGAGATTTTCGCCAAAAGTTTCATTTTTGTTCATTAATGGGATATGGGCATTGTTGGCAAGGCCAGCATTTATTGGGGTATTCATCCTTGAGAAGGTAATGATAAGTGTCCTCCTCGAATCTGTGCAGTCCTTGTGGTGTAGATACAGCCAAAATGCATTAGGGAGTGGGTTCCAGAATTTTGACCCAGTGACAGTGAAGGGTTGTCCCAAATCGGGATGATACGTCACATGGAGGAGAGCTTGGAGTTGGTGGTGTTCTTATGCATGTTACCCTAGTTCTTCAACGTGCTGGTCATCGTGCATTTGGACAGGTGCTGTCCAAGGAAGCTTGGTGGGTGTCAACAAGTGGGCTGCTTTGTCCTGGATAGTGTCGGGTTGCTGAGTGTTATTGGAGCTGCACTCATCCAGGCAAATAGAGAGGCATCCCTGAATCCCTGATATGTGCCTTGTAGGTGGTGGAAAGGCTTTTGATAGTCACTCACTGCAGAATCCCCAGCCACCAAAGGTAATTTATGACATACTGCAAATGTTCGTTTTTATTTTTTCCATGAATTGTCAGTGTAATGTTACCATCTACCTTTCTGTTTACCTTGGGCTCCTTCCAGATGGTTACAGGCGAAATCACTTGCTTCTCTCAGTCTGTGCACAGCTATATTAAGCAAGTCACCAATACTCTATTAGCCTATGTGCCACACCAACCACTACATGATCTGTTTCGTAACCCACAATAGCTGGAGTGGCTGGTGTCTCTCATGTCCAGTGTATTATAGACTGCCCTTCTATAGCCATAACAAATCACCAGCTTTTTAAAATAGGAAGACCTGAATTAATGTCCAGCCGGGAATGTGAATACCCCAAAATAATCAGGTCACTGTCTCAGTGTCACAGATATCTGTCATGACACCTAAGTTCTGCAACATGGAACCATTGAAAAGCCATGCGCCTGCCAAAAAAGAGAAAAAAGAAACTCGCTGCTCATTTTAATCCCACTTACCGGTACTTGGTCTGTAGCCTTGCAGGTTACAACTCGCAGATCCAAGTACCTTTTAAATAAGTTGAGCATTTCAGCCTCAAACACCGACATAAGCAGTGAATTCCAGGCGTCCACCATCCTCTGGGATTTTATAACTTGAAATATCTGTAAGCAAGTTAATTTACTATACAAGAACATTGCATTTATCTGGAGATTTGCTATAGTATCAACCAAGTGTAATTAATTAATGCAGTCTTTAATCATTCCAATTCTGTACTGCATTGGGCTTTTATCACTATATGTTGTAAAAATCTTTATAATCCAATCTGCTGGACAGATCTCTGTCTCAGAAAATATAGTTAAAATACAACTAATTATGGCTTGTTATCGGCATAACATTGGAGAGACTTGCTTGCTTCTTAGTCAGTGCTAAAGATGATTTTTTGGAACACTGATCAAACAACTAATTTCAAAAGGTTTAGGAAATGAGAAATGTTGACATTGCCAGCCCAGTGGGTAAAGGCATTATTCAGTGTTACATTGAAGCCACATTAAACAAAAAAGCCAGGTTTAATCCCTGTTCTGTGATGAAATGGCTGGCTTCAGATGAACCAGCGATTGGGTGAAACATTTAGACTCCGCGTTCTGGGCTGGTCCAGTAAACAAATCAATTTGCAATCCTGATTATTACCTGGTTTTGTTTGATTCTGCAGTACAGAATTATCTGAGTGCGTGAATGTCAAGTGAGGGTAGGATTAGGCTGGGCTATGATGCCCTTCAATGTGAACAGCCCATCATTGCTCTCCATCCAACTTTGCACATGAAGAATAGTAAGGCAAAGTTTCAGGGACAGAATCAGGAAACAACGTGCCATCCACACATGCCCACTTTCTTTCAGACTCGTGCCATCCACACATACCCACTTTCACACTCGTGCACAGTCAGGACACTTGATTCCTCTTTCATTTTTTAAAACCGTTTTCCAGTTCACCACTTCACCGTCTTGCGCTGCCTTTCTGCCCCCATGGCTGCATCCTTCCCCACTGTCTTAAGCTTCCTGTACACCGAGCGACAGAGGCAAAGATTAGCGATGCAACGGCTCCTCCCTGGAAAATCTAGTTCTGGCAAAGAACTGTCTGAAATGGGACAAAAGGTGAGGGCAAAATGAAACAGCACAGGATAAAATCCTCTTTCAGTAAGAATTCCTGCTGAGAAGCAGAAATATGATGCTGTTTTCCCACCGTAATTAGTGATGGTGTATTGACATTGCAGTGCGAATGCAGTTAAGAAATGAAGACACTGGTGCATGCAGCACTCTGAGGAATGCATAATACCCCAGTTGGGACTATTTTTATAAATCCTTTGCTATTCTAGCAAATATAATTAATTCCTCCCACGAAGGCCTACGCACGGTGATGCTCTTCATGATGTCATATGCGTCTTCCCTAAATTTCAAGGTAGTTGATAATGAGCTGGGCTGCAACATCTGCTCCCTTAAATCCAATTTTTCGGAGTGGCCGAGGAAACATGTTTCGCCCGCTGCTTTGTTAAAAACCCTTTGTTTCTTTTTTATATTCACAGTATGACCCCCAGCTGCATGCCAAAGAATTTAGTTTATTGTAAAATAAAGCATAATGCCTTTTTCCCCATAAGATGTAATTACTTTGTGCATCTAATTTGCAATCCCATTGAGAAATAGTTAGCGTGCAATGAAAAAAACAGTTAATTTCCTTATCCCACTTCAAAAATGCAATCATTTGCCTTGGTTGTGTTATAAGTGTTCAATAATGATAATGAGTCGCTGTACCAAAACTATCCCACTTGTGTACCTTCACGATTGCAACAACTACAATGTCAGCCAAGGTCAAACTTGAAAACAAGAAATTGATCCAAGCTTTAATTTCCTCTTGTAGCCATGGAAACAAAGAAGTGTTCTCTTGCCTTGGGATTCAATTGGCTGCAGAATATTTCCTGGAAAAAGGACACAAAGACATCACAGTGTTTGTTCCTGCGTGGAGGAAAGAGCAGTCTAGGCCAGATGCACCTATTAAAGGTAATTAAATTTATCACGTTGTGATGATGTTTGATGATCTGATCATATAAAAATAGATTACTTTTTTTCTAAAATGCGAAAACTGAAACTTCTGAAATTAAAAATAGAAAATGCTGGAAATACATATTGATTCCATCGGTATCTGAAAAGAGAGTGGGGGTGGTGGGAGCGATGACATATCCAGCTCATGATCATACTCACACATTACAGGTTGGATAACAATATCCCCAATCACTGTCACTATTCACTGGATTTTCTGCTACAGGAGACCATGACGGTGAGTTTGCCCATCCACATTAGGTTGCCGTATGCAAGGTAATGGATGTTGATGGAAAATCATCTTCTGACCTATTTCAGAATGCTGGGTGTCAGAAATATCTTTCCTTTCTTGGCATCCAGCATTACTAAATGGTAACGGAAGCAGGAGAATCACAAATAAGAGGTTGTCTTGCTTAATCCATCGTGGAAACTTAAAAATAGATTAAAAATATAGACGGGGAGAGTACTTTCAAATCTGACGACCCTAAAACCTCAGCAACCGAACCAGCTGGGGAACGTTCTGAGTGCTGATAGCTTCACTCATCTGATGTTTCTTGCACGCCAGTGAACCTTGACCCCACACAACACAGTGCAGATGTGACAGGGAAAGTTGAACTCGCCCAGGAAGAACAAAATACTCTTGCAGAATCCAATGAGGTAGAATATTTATCTATATATTGTACTTGGGACCAGGACATATACTTCTTCTCACTACGATGTGATGTACTGAGTTTTGATGCCATGAAAACCACCCAAAGCCCACAGGCTTAAATTCAAAACATTGTACTTGATCCCCAAAAGCCTTTAAGTTCCATGGGCACTGGTTGCTTACTTGTAGCTTGACCAAGTCAAAAAGCTAAAGAATACTGTACAACCTTGCACAAATAAAGACAAATCGTTTTCAGTTACAACTAAAGGTTATTTCTAACATCATTTCAGTTTGATCTTCTGAAATGAGATCTTTTCTCATTTTAAGCAGGGTGAGCTGATGTACGAGAGTGGGGGAAGCAGGAAAGAGTTATTAAATCCAATGCATAAGAAGTAAATTAATATCAGCAGAGTCATGGACATTTATGTCAAGTACTTTGCAATCATATCATTTGGTTTCATGTGTCCCCAGTTCATTGAATTAAGGTGTTCTGATTCCTTTTCTGAAAACCAACAAGTTTTGAAATCTGGCATTGACTCGGTCCCAAGTTTGCCAGATTTGAGATACTCTACCTGTATCTTTTTAAGCTTGCACAGCTGATGATACTGTACGGCAATAAGAGCTGCTTTCCCTCCTGCAGCAGATGGCTGATCTGACAATCCCAGAAACACTGCCAGAAGCTGAGTACCATTATTCAAATGAGCCTGACTCTTAAAGATCCGGCAGGCTTGAGGCATATTCACACCAACAGGTGGGAATCCCATTGTGATACTCTGCCAAAGAGGAAGACCCAAGCCTACATGTTAGTAGGCTATTCAACTGTGGATGGCATCAGAGGGAAATCTGATAATGTTCCCAATATGACACTTTTCAACAGCAGTCACTGAACGGTGATCAGGAGTGATAATAGTACTAGACCTATTTTCATCATTCTCTAGCCCAGAAAGTCTAGCTGAATTTAGCTAATGGAATCAAACGTGAAATACATTTTGTTTATGATAGAATAAGCCAGACAGTTTTTAAAATTTGCTTTGAATAGTGAATAGTCCCTTTTTATATTGTTTCTATTTTGTACTTTTTATTTTGATGTTTTATGTTCTGAATTAGTGCCCCACTGGCCCTTCTAGTTTTGATTCTCAGTGCTGCTTAGTATGGATGACAATTTTAATGCACTTTTAGAGACTAGTCAGAAGTTCTATTTGACACATCTCATCAATACGGAGTTGAATGTGTTTGCATGATCAAAAATTGAATTAATATCAAAGTAATTGCTCAATTCTACAGATCAAGAACTATTGCGCAAACTTGAGAAAGAGAAAATCCTGGTCTTCACACCATCTCGACGGGTGCAAGGGAGGAGAGTGGTGTGCTACGATGATCGATTCATAGTGAAACTGGCCTTTGACTCAGATGGCATTATTGTGTCGAATGATAACTACAGGGATCTGCAGAATGAGAAACCTGAGTGGAAGAAATTTATAGAGGAACGTCTTCTAATGTATTCCTTTGTGAATGACAAGTAAGTGTTGTAAACACAATGGGCGGGATTCTCTGGCTTCTCCTGCAATGTGTTACTCGTGGCGGGAGGCAGCACGTCATTGGCTGGCGGTGGGATCTTTTAGACATTCAGTGTATCAAGCCATCTGAGAACAAGAACAAAGAACAATACAGCACAGGAACAGGCCCTTCGGCCCTCCAAGCCCGCGCCGCTCCCCGGTCCAGGATTGAATCCTGAATCCAGGATCCCCGCCCAATTTTCCAGCCTATCTACATACCAATATCCTATCCACTGAGCTGTCCCTCACAGCTACGATGCTTTGTTCATTACAACCTATTAACTCACCCCCATCCCCCCATTCCAGACCATGTGATCTCCAGGGAGAGGCGAAAACCCAGAGTGAAAAACCCCAGGGCCAATATGGGGAAAAAAAATCTGGGAAATTCCTCTTCGACCCCCTGAGGCGATCGAAACGAGTCCAGGAGATCACAATGGCCCCGATCGGAAAATGCTTCCCAACCCTAGTCATTTCCACTTCCACGAACACCATATGAATTCCCTGCCCCCGAGACAGGTTCCCAACTATCCGCAGTCTCGCTCTGTACTGGCACCAGCAAGATGATCATAGAATGAAGCCTTGAAACGAGAAACAAGGAACAATTAGCCCGCGCCGCTCCCTGGTCCAAACCAGACCACTCTTTTGTATCCCTCCATTCCCACTCTGTTCATATAGCTGTCTAGATAAGTCTTAAACGTTCCCAGTGTGTCCGCCTCCACCACCTTGCCCGGCAACACATTCCAGGCCCCCCCTCACTGAGATGAGACACTGAAATGGATTAGATGCAAAATAAACCCCAATCCACTGTTCCCCATCATCTCAGCCTCCATTTTCGAAGTGAAGATTTTCTAGTCCTAACAGCACTGTGGGTATACCTACACCACATGGCCTGCAGCAGTTGAAGAAAGTGGCCTAGCACCACATTCTCAAGGGCATTTAGGGATTGGCAATAAATGCTAGCCTAGCCAGCAATGCCCACTTCCCATGCAGGAATAAAATAAACTTGTATAGTGCTGTTGGGTGGTATGATCTGTTCCTGTGTGGCAAACACTATTCAAATCTAATGTTTCTCTGACCATCCATGCTGTGGGACTGTGACTTTATTTTCAATTGGAGTCAGTTCTTTGCTGAACTCTGAGAGAATGCAGTTAGTTTAAGGCGCCTACATCCAGCAGACAGTGAAGAAATTAATCAAATTTCATCCGTTCGAACTTGGTTCCAAAAATGAATGACCAGTCTGTAACTCATCCCTATGCTATATAAAATTTGTATGAATTGAATTGAATTGACTAGTGGTTTATTTTGTCATTTCAAGGTTCATGCCACCTGATGATCCCTTAGGACGTCATGGTCCCAGCTTAGATAATTTCCTGCGAAAGCGTCCTGTTATTCCAGAACACAAGAAACAGCCTTGTCCTTATGGTAAGCATTTATAGCTGGTAAAAAGCAAAATACTGCGGATGCTGAAATCTGACACAAAAGAGAAAATGCTGGAAAATCTCAACAGGTCTGACAGCATCTGTGAGGAGAGAATAGAGTTAACGTTTCGAGTCTGGATGACCCACTGATGAAAGGTCATCCAGACTCGAAACGTTGGCTCTATTCTCTCCCCACAGATGCTGTCAGACCTGCTGAGATTTTCTAGCATTTTCTGTTTTTGTTTATAGCTAGCTGTTAGTTAGATCAGTGAATCTAGTTGGTTCTTAACTGATTTGACCAATTTTGCTTTGGTTCAAAAACTGGTAAGAAAACATAATTTGATACATTGCCAACACTAAATGGTGCTGTCTCTTGCTGAGGCACAATTTCATGAATGCTGGCAGCCCAGTTGTCACATCATTGAGATGATTCTTCATATTTGAGGCTAAGTAGTTATATGTGAATAAGCAATTCGACTGTTGAGAAATTCACAAGCACTCCTACAAGCACTGCTGCCTCACAGCGCCAGGGACCCAGTTCGATTCCCGGCTTGGGTCACTGTCTGTGTGGAGTTTGCACATTTTCCCCGTGTCTGCGTGGGTTTCCTCTGGGTGCTCTGGTTTCCTCCCAGTCTGAAAGATGTGCTGGTTAGGTGCATTGGCCGTGCTAAATTCTCCCTCAATGTCCCCGAACAGGCGCCGGAACGTGGCAACTAGGGGATTTTCATTGCAGTGTAATGTAAGCCTGCTTGTGACACTAATTTATAAACTTTAAACTTAACAGTCTTGGCTAATACCTACAGAGATGCAATAGCCAGCATGGATCATTGGATATGAACAGGAACAGGACCTGAGATTAGATCACTACCTTGTGGTACAAATAATTAATAGTCCTTCTGATCTTAGGAATGATATCATTACTCATTACACCACAAGGGTTGCAGAAATCAACAGCAAGCTACCCTGGAACAATGTAAATTGCTTTGAAGATAAGAGCATTTTGTGGGTTTATGATGAGGAAGTTTGTTTATCAGTCGTGATCTTACTTGGTTTCTGGTTATGATTTGACAGGGAAGAAGTGCACTTATGGACACAAGTGTAAATACTACCATCCAGAACGTGTTAACCAACCACAGAGATCAGTTGCTGATGAGCTTCGTGCCAGTGCTAAGTTGTCTGCTGTTAAAACTATGAGTGAAGGAGCCCTGGCAAAATGCGGCATTGCTATATCGGGTGTGAAAGGAGAAGCTGTCTCTGAAATCAAGCGTGTTGCCCCAAAGCGCCAGTCTGACCCCAGCATACGGTCTGTAGTTTGCGAGCCAGAGGAGAGGTTGACACCAGCTCGCAGACTTGAAACTAACTCTGTGCCTTCTTTGGTCACTGCATCAAGTGTACCTGCATTTCAGCCCAATAAAAACCATGCAGCTAGTGCTATGAGTACCAGATCTGCAAGCAGCCCAGTGCCATGTTCCAAACAGTTCACGCACCAGAAATCCTCACAAGATCATATGTCCACTTTACATTATCCACCCATCCTTGTAACCAACAGCCATGGAAATTCTGTGAGTTATACAGAACAGTATCCAAAATATGACTCAACTTTGGACACTGGCTATTACTCTATGATAAGTGACTTTTCAAATTTAACTATCAGCAGTATGCGTAACCATGACAGCTATTATGGGTTGGAATCAGATCATGGATTGTACTCCAGAAACACTAGTCCTCATTCAGAAACTTGCATTACAAGTAACGATTCCTACTCTTCGTACAGTGACCTGGCATACCTCGGCACTGTAGAGCCAGGTCCCGAAGATAATGTGAAAACCCATCAGCCACAATCACAGAACAGGCTCCAGCCTTTCGTTCATGGCTACCATGAACCTATAACAAGAGTACAGAGCTATGGACCAGAAGAGCCAAAACAGCCGCAGCGCAAACAGTCCATCTCTCATTTAGTTCCTCACATCCAGCATTCTGCTGTTGGAGCTCGTTCCAGTTGTCCTGGGGATTACCCTGTTCCTCAAAACATTCATCCGTCTGCTAACAACCAGTCAGGGCGGGCTCTGGTAATGACTCGACTGGACAGCATTTCTGATTCCCGACTCTATGAGAGCAATCCAATGAGGCAACGAAGACCTCCACTCTGCAGAGAGCAGCATACTAGTTGGGATCACCTGCCATGTGCCACAGAATCATATAGATACCCTTCATACCCTTTGACTAATAATCTCATGCAGCCCAGTTATGAACCTGGTATGTTTCGAAGTATGCCAGAAAAGATTGAGCAAATCTGGAGGTCGCCCTGGCAGGGGATGCCCACTGAGCAACAGGACCATCTGGCAATCCGGGAACATCAGTATCAAACCTATCGAAACCTCTGTAACATCTTCCCAGCAGACATAGTTCATGCAGTAATGGAAAAGAACCCTCACGTGACTGATCCCCAATATCTTGCTGCAGAGATTGTTGCCAAACAGCTACGTTCTGGACGGTGAAACACAAACTGTTTGTTAGATTGAAGACCGATTACGTATTGACAGGATGAACAAAAATAAGTCTGTTTAGTGCACAACGTTTGTGAAATTCAAGTTACCTAATACAGTGGGTTTAAGAACGTTATAAATAACTTTATGATGTTTGATCATTTTGAGGGGTTTGGTAGCTTTGAAGAGGAAATGAATACCTTTTTTTATAAAACTACAACCCATCTACTTTGGACTTTTATAATTTTCCAAGTTACTAAGATGTGTTTGAATTTTTACTCTTTCTTGAAGAGTTATCTTTTCAATATAAATTTTCAAATGCTCTATTATAAATTGGATAAATTGGAATTATAAAAACATTACAAGAGGAAGCAAATGCAATTTTAAAGAGAATGTTTGCAAATGGTGCAGACAAAAACATAATAGTGTTAAAGACTACATGGAGCAAATTAAATCCATAAATAATTGAACATTGCAAATGACTTGCATAGGTTCAAACGATCACCCTTCATGTAAGGTATCTATTTCTCGCTTCAGGTTCTCAACCAGAAGAGTTTTCTTGGTGTTATGGCACTTCAGACCATTTCCTTTAAGTCATCTTTTAAGGGTGGAAAATATGCAGCCAAAAAAAACCTTTTTAAAGCATTATTATATGCTGTTTTCAGGCTGCACTGATGTGCCACTATCTTTAAAAGCAATGTATATTGCTAAAATTTGATGAGCTTGATATGTTTCAAGCTGGGTCTTGTTGATTTAAAAAAAAAAGTTTTTCATGAAAGTTTGGAAGGCCTTTCGGGGCTTTTTTTTTCTTCATGAGAAGGTCTGACACTGCCTAAATGTTTCTTACTGTGAAACACATGGAATGTGAGGCTGCAGTCAGGGTTGTTTCTGTCATTTTGCTAATGGCTTGCGAATGCTGTGTAGTTGTTTCTATTTCCTACAAAGGCAGCATCACCACTTCAGTTTAAAATTATCAGTTTGTTATAAAGTTTTACTTCTGTCGGTGCACATTTTTAATGTTTCTAAACCGTAAACATTTTTAAATTGTGTACCCACTCATATATAGAGTACACTAACTTTCTTGTACTGTCTCTTTTTTAAAAAAAGCCTTTGTGGCTAATTAATAGACTGTAATAATCACCCTGCTCCACTGATGACTAGCATATTAATGCACTGAGTATCTAAATTCTATAGACCATTAGAATCCAAGTTCAGACTCTGTGCTGCGTTGGCTGATTGGTAGTAGGGCCATTACAATTGACCTTAGAGATAGGGAGGGAAAAAAGCAGCAGGGATCCTTGTCCCAGTTGTTAACCACCAAACGCACTCTCCCCTCAAAAAAGGAGGGAAATGCATATGTGTTGTTGGATAATAACAGTTGGCTAGATGACTAGCTTAACATATAAAGCCATCGGTTCAGGTTTAATCCCTATACCGGCTGTGATAGTTCATGGTGTTCATGTGTTCTACACTTGATGTGGAGTGGTGTCCCTCAAGCTATATAAACAATTGTTCCTCTCTTGTGGTGAGGCATTGCCTGTGGTCCTTCATGCACTATTGCTAATTACCTGCCTTACCTACCTGGGTAAGGACAGGATTAGTCTGAGCATTGATCTCTCCTACAGTTGCATAGCTTCCCAACTTTCACTATTGCAGCCACTTCAATTAGTTTACACAGGGCTGCTGCTGCCCAGGGAACCATATCCTGGCAAGAGTCATAGGATCATAAAGTACAGAAAAGGCCCTTCGGCCCATCAAGTCTACACCAACAAACTGCACTAAATCTACACTATCCCACCCTTGAGTCAGCACCTTCAGGACAGTTGATTAAAACAAAAACACATCTATTTGTTACATATAATACTAATTTTGTAGCTTACATTTTAATACAGCAAACAGCAATGCCTGGAATGATCAGAAATGACCTTTGTTTGTTGATACAAATTGTATCTCTTTTCTTGATTGTAGAAAATTATTTATTAAATGTACAGTTATCATCGGTAGAATAGCTTTATCAAATCTTGCCACAATGTTTGTGACACTGTGTGTCACTGGGAGTAGCCCATGGGTATGTATGAATTTTTACTGGGCACAGTAGTTTGTAGACCTGAATTTTTAATTCATATTCTTCAGATGTGCACACATAGTGTACAGTACTGGCATCATTATTTGTAATGTATTTATTAGGATTAAAAAATATTGTTTCCAATAACAGCCAGATGTAATTCAAAGTTGTTTTAATGCTAGGCTATTTTAATTGGAGAACTAAATAGCTATATCCAGTATCCAGTTGTCAAATTTAA
This sequence comes from Mustelus asterias, assembly GCF_964213995.1. NCBI lineage: Eukaryota > Metazoa > Chordata > Chondrichthyes > Carcharhiniformes > Triakidae > Mustelus > Mustelus asterias. The sequence continues at coordinate 94,826,924 of NC_135804.1, forward strand.
TTTCAACCACACCAGAATGTTGTAAATTTGAACTTTATTTAAATATACCTGCTCTAATCATTTGTGCTTACAATATAAGATTTTACATCCCCATTCTCCTAGTATTTCTCATCTTTTCCCCACTTCTGTCCCCTTTCATAGATTGATAGCCCAACCGATATTTCGCTCACTACCAATGCCACTGCTTTCTTCCTTATTGTCAATGACATTCTGTCTCCATTGCAGGAGGATAAAAACAAACAGGGCAACTAATTCCATACAATTGCTGAGGTTAATAATCATTGGGTACGAGTATACGATTGGAAAAAATTCCAGTTTAAGTCGGTACAGTTTGACCTTTTTGTTACGGTTTCTGTGATATTGATCACCTCCAATCATTCCTGCAATTGCCACCATCAAGTAGCTAGTAACTGCAACTAGTGGCTCTTCAATGTAGCGCAAAAGGCTCTCTTCAATACGCCCTTTTCTGAAAAGGGGAGAATTCATTACAGTACCTCTGGGTGTTTTTCACAATTCAGTGAAGAGAGTATGAAATTTCACACACTATTACACTTAATGAAATTGTCAGCTTTTCACTCCCCGAAGATAGAACACAGTGTTCTATCTAGAAACTCAATTGTGAATTCTGAAATTGAAACTAATATTCAACAGGTAAAAATTATAGGACTGGGACTCTCACTACCTCCTCATTGGGAGTCAAGTATTTAACCTTTGGAAAATGAGGAGTGAGACTCCCACGTTTTATTTGAAAACATGTTCTTGATTGTTTGCATTTCTCCAAAACATTATGATTCTTATCCATTTCTTGTATATGTAATACATGTTAATTTCCTGATGTTAGCCCAGCCGTTATTTAACTAAATTCTGTTCAGTTGGACTAGGTCACTACACTCACTGAGTACCATAAATAAGTATAAACTGCCAATTAAAACCAGTGATAGCTTTAATGGAAGCAATATTTTTTAACCTTTTTGCCTGCATAACCTAGTTCTTATGATGATGTAGAGGGCCCCTCTCCTCTGTAAAAAAAAATCTGAAAAGTGTTTCTTAAAAGAAACATGGCTAAGTTTAAGCTACAGCCTCTCATTTTAGTTGAATTGAGCAGAATATCAGACTGCAAATCTGTGTCGCCTCTTCAAACATTTTTTAGGATGACCATTAAAGATTTTCAGTAATTAAAAATTAATTTGGAAAGCAATAGTCTAGGCTCTCAAATATTACTGCACAAAAAAAGCCCTGTATAAAACTACTTATAAGAATCCATAAGAAGTTCTGTATAGGTTTGAAACTGTCTGGTGAAGGCTGACAAATGGGATGCTGCAGCTTTTAGCAACATTGTGGATAATCAGGATGGGATTTTCTTCTATTAGATTTACATAGAGCATTTTGTATCCTCACCCGCCTGCCCTGTTCTTTGCAATGGTTCAGAAATCTAACAAAGGAGCAATCATTCAACTTTCCTAAACAATTTAGGAATCTTTTGCATAAGGAATGTAGGGTCTCTTCAACCAGTTGCAAGAATGATGGTCATCGGTGCAATGAGCTACAGCTAAATCTGGATTATCAGAGAAACACCAATAAAATATTTTGAGTGACATTAAGTTATTCCTGGTCACTGCTTTTGTTGGCTGCATCTTGTCTATTAATGGGAGAATAAACTCAATGACTTCTGTTTTTCTCCCTGTAAAAAAGACTTGTAAAAATTATTTGGCTTGATTAATTGCTTTCGCTTTGCTACGTATCTGGGGTTTGTACACTTCCCCAGATGTGATCTAAAATATGTACCATATTCAATGAAACTTGTTTGAAGAGATCATACAATTTGTTGTAGATATACTGTGCTTAGCTTGTGTACAGATAGCTTAATATTGTGTGAAAATATAAATAGTATATATAAATACATATATTTTATTAGATTAGTCCAGTTGTTTTATTGATCTAATTTTTGTTCTGTTCCTTACATAATGAACATGTTGGCTTTTATCTGTAGTAAAACAAAAAACTCTTTGGGTTTGTAGTCCCAAACAAAATGTAAGTCTTAATGACAAAATGTGTCTCTGTCACTTTGAGAATTAAAAAAAGGCAAATGTGTTTTTAAGCACGCTATATAATCAGTACCTTTTAATGTGCAACATGTATGGATAATGTGTGATAAATTGTGCCAAGTGTTGAATGGTATAATTATGCTTTTAATTTTGAACATAACTAACTCTAGCTGATACTTTGTGTTAACAGATGTAACAAAGCTGCTATGACTTAAAATCATCAATTTTCATACTGTTGGAACACATCTTACGTATTTTGGTTTTAGTTACTGTCTAAGCAGCTTTTGTACAATGTAAATTGATTTAAAATGGGTGCATTCATAAGATAAGTCACTACAGTTTATGTACACAAATACTGCACAGCAGAGCAATTCTTTCAGTATGTTTCTAGTGGCTAGTTCTAAATGAAATCATGCTGTCAATAGCTTATTAGTACATTGGTACCAATGCTATAGCTAAAATTGTCCTTTATCGGCTATGCTATAATGTTGTGCAATACCTTTCTCGTGCGAGACTCCATCTCGCCCAACAGCAATGCTAGACCTGTAATGTTCAGTATAGCTTAAAATGCTGTGTACAGACAAAACCCATTTTAAAAGTACAACTCCCTATAGTACTGTATGGTGTTTTCCACACTTGTACAAAAAGCAAACATTTTTCACAGCCACCAGTACAATTTACGCAAGTCCTTGAGAAAGCACTGCAAGATCAACTATCTCTTCAACATTAACATTTTTGCGCGATATGTATGTGGAGTTGCAAATGTCTTCTTTGACATTAAAGTGGCCTTTAAAACCAATTTTTCATTAACCGTTGATTTTGCAGTGTTGCCTTCATTGGATCTGTAGAGTTAGAAGTGAACAGAGAGATTTTACTTTGAAAGTGGTATGAATATGAAGTGTATATTCAGGTAATTAATATTCAGATTTTTGACGAGTGCACTCTAGGAGTAGCAGGGTAATGAAATTGATTTATGTGCCTTTTCAAACAGGATTATGGACACAACTTCAGATGGGTTGGTATTTCTGTGCATTGGAACGTGTTCCATATCAGGTGTGCAATTTAAGAATGTTTTAAACTTAGTGTTTAACGTTTGCATGAAGGTTATAAGTACCAAAAAAAACCTGCCCTATACAAACGTTCATGTTTATTATTAGTGCCAAATGTAACCAATTTGTAGTAAACAAACAAAATTTACTACACAACTTATGTTACATGTATTCAATAAAAGTTACTTTCTAGAAATATATGTTGATTTCTTGCATTAGTCATTCTACGGGGAAGATGAAGTTAATATTTCAGCATATCACTTTATATTTGCCGTTAAGTAAACAGAGGCTTTATCATGACTTTTAAAGGATTTTTTTCATGAGATCTGGACATCGTTGGCAAGGTTAGCATTTGTTGCCCATCCCTAATTACCCTTCGACTGAGTAGCTTGTTAGGCCATTTCAGAGGGCAGTTATAAATCAGCCACATTACTGTGGGCCTGGAGTCACATGTAGACTAGGTAAGGATTTCCTTCCTTAAAGGAGTGAACCAGATAAAAGCAAATTACTGCAGACGCTGGAATCTGAAACAATAACAGAAAATGCTGGAAAATCGCAGCAGGTCTGACAGTGTGCGCAGCAAGAACAGAGCGAACATTTCAAGTCTGGATGGCCCTTTGGGGAACTCGGACGAAGGGTCATCCAGATTCAAAACATTAATCCTGTTCTCGCTCCACAGATGCTGTCAGACCTGTAGAGATTTTCCAGCATTTTCTGTTTGGTTGACTGAACCAGATGTGTCTTTAGGATATTGCTGATTGTTTCATGGTCACCATTTTGGAGACAAGCTTTCAGTGAACTGAACTTAAATTCCACCAGCTGCCATGACGGGATTTGAACACTTGTCCCCAGAGCATTAGCTTAAGACTCTGGATACCAATCCAGTGACAATTATCACTATGCCACCATCTGCCCAATTGCACATACATCTATTACAATTAATTATTTGCTTATAGCACAATGATGAAAACACAAAAATGAGTACATTACAAGACCCTTTCAGCCCATCCCTCCCAGGTTTTCCTCATAGCATCTAACAGCCTGTTCAGTTACTAACATTTTTGCTTCTACCATCTTACGTGCAAAACCTTTTGCATGATTTTACTATTGAATCCGTCAGTTTGTACCCTCTTGTTCTTTAATATGTGTGGTACCCTTTATTTCACCTACTTTCAAAGCTGAAAAAGTGAAGTGCCCTGCTGGGGAGAAGCAGGGAGGCAGGTGCGTGCTTGTATTTTGTGCTGCCAGCCAGCATGCCAGTTTCTCAGCTCCACCCCATCCCCAGGCTATGTTTCCCCAGAGGCTGGTTGAGGGAGGGATGGCAGGGCTACTCACCCACAAGCAGTGTGTCAACCAATTAAGCTAATTAAAAGTCTATTTTCTGAAGCCAACTCATTTCAGTCTGCCTCCATATCTAGTAGTGGTCAGGGAACAGGGCAGCTTCCTGAAGTCAGCCTCTCTGGCTAGTCCCCCTCCAAAATGGTGACCTGATGCTGTGGAGGTTTTTTACTTTAAAGTTATAAAAGTTGAAGACATATCCATCTTAGAACATAGAACATTACAGTGCAGTACAGGCCCTTCAGCCCTCGATGTTGTGCCGACCAGTGAAACCAATCTAAAGCCCATCTAACCTACACTATTCCAATATCATCCATATGTTTATCCAATGACCATTTAAATGCCCTTAATGTTGGCGAGTCCACTACTGCTGCAGGCAGGGCATTCCACGCCCTTACCACTCTGAGTGAAGAACCTACCCCTGACATCTGTCCTATATCTATCACCCCTCAATTTAAAGCTATGTCCCCTCGTGCTAGCTATTACCATCCGAGGAAAAAGGCTCTCACTATCCACCCTATCTAATCCTCTGATCATCTTGTATGCCTCTATTAAGTCACCTCTTAACCTTCTTCTCTCTAACGAAAACAACCTCAAGTCCCTCAGCCTTTCCTCATAAGACCTTCCCACCATACCAGGCAACATCTTAGTAAATCTCCTCTGTACCCTTTCCAATGCATCCACATCCTTCCTATAATGCGGTGACTAGAACTGTACGCAATACTCCAAGTGCAGCCGCACCAGAGTTTTGTACAGCTGCAACATGACCTCCTGGCTCCGAAACTCAATCCCTCTACCAATAAAAGCTAACACTCTGTACGCCTTCTTAACAACCCTATCAACCTGGTGCCAACTTTCAGGGATCTATGCACATGGACACCAAGATCTCTCTGTTCATCCACACTACCAAGTATCTTACCATTAGCCCAGTATTCTGTAATCCTGTTACTCCTTCCAAAGTGAATCACCTCACACTTTTCCGCATTGAACTCCATTTGCCACCTCTCTGTCCAGCACTGCAGCTTATCTATGTCCCTCTGTAACCTGCAACAACCTTCCGCACTGTCTACAACTCCACCGACTTTAATGTCATCCGCAAATTTACTAACCCAACCTTCTACGCCTTCATCCAGGTAATTTATAAAAATGACAAACAGCAGTGGCCCCAAAACAGATCCTTGCGGTACACCACTAGTAACTGAACTCCAGGATGAACATTTCGCATCAACCACCACCCTCTGGTCTTCTTACAGCTAGCCAATTCCTGATCCAAACCGCTAAATCACCCTCAATCCCATGCCTCCGTATCTTCTGCAATAGCTTACTGTGGGGAACCTTATCAAACGCTTTACTGAAATCCATATACACCACATCAACTGCTTTACCCTCATCCACCTCTTTGGTCACCTTCTCAAAGAACTCAATAACGTTTGTGAGGCACGACCTACCCTTCACAAAACTGTGTTGACTATCCCTAATCAAATTATTCCTTTCTAGATGATTATAAATCCTATCTCTTATAATCCTTTCCAAAACTTTGCCCACAGCAGAAGTAAGGCTCACCGGTCTATAATTACCAGGGTTGTCTCTACTTCCCTTCTTGAACAAGGGGACAACATTTGCTATCCTCCAGTCTTCTGGCACTATTCCTGTAGACAATGATGACCTAAAGATCAAAGCCAAAGGCTCTGCAATCTCCTCCCTAGCCTCCCAGAGAATCCTGGGATAAATCCCATCCGGCCCAGGGGACTTATCTATTTTCACACTTTCCAGAATTGCTAACACCTCCTCCTTATTAACCTCAATCCCGTCCAGCCCAATAGCCTGTATCTCAGTATTCTCGTCGACAACATTGTCTTTTTCCTGCGTGAATACTGATGAAAAATATTCATTTAGCACCTCTCCCATCTCTTCAGGCTCCACGCACAACTTCCCACTACTGTCCTTGACTGGCCCTAATCTTACCCAAGTCATTCTTTTATTCCTGACATACCTATAGAAAGCTTTAGGGTTTTCCTTGATCCTACCTGCCAAAGACTTCTAATATCCCCCCCTGGCTCATCTTAACTCTCTCTTTAGGTCCTTTCTGGCTAACTTGTAACTCTCAAGTGCCCTAACTGAGCCTTCATGTCTCATCTTTACATAAGTCTCCTTCTTCCTCTTCACAAGAGATTCAACTTTAGTAAACCACGGTTCCCTCACTCGACCATTTCCTCCCTGCCTGACAGGTACATACTTATCAAGGACACCCAGTAGCTGTTCCTTAAACAAGCTCCACATTTCAATTGTGTCCATCCCCTGCAGTTTCCTTCCCCAACCTATGCATCCTAAATCTCTCCTAATCGCATCATAATTTCCTTTCCCCCACCTATAACTCTTGCCCTTCGGTATATACCTATTCCTTTCCATCACTAAAGTAAACGTAATCGAATTGTGGTCACTGTCACCAAAGTGCTCCCCTACCTCCAAATCTAAATCCTGGTCTGGTTCATTCCCCAGTACCAAATCCAATGTGGCCTCACCTCTAGTTGGCCTATCTACATACTGTGTCAGGAAACCCTCCTGCACACATTGGACAAAAACTTGACCCATCTAAAGTACTCTAACTATAGCTTTTCCAGTCAATATTTGTAAAGTTAAAGTCCCCCATAACAACTACCCTGTTACTTTCGCTCCTATCCAGAATCATCTTTGCAATCCTTTCCTCTACATCTCTGGAACTTCTCGGAGGCCTATAGAAAACTCCCAACAGGGTGACCTCTCCTTTCCTGCTTCTAACCTCAGCCCAAACTACCTCAGTAGATGAGTCCTCATCAAACGTCCTTTCTGCCACCGTAATACTGTCCTTGACTAACAATGCCACACCTCCCCCTCTTTTACCACCTTCCCTGCACTTACTGAAACATCTAAACCCTGGAACCTGCAACAACCATTCCTGTCCCTGGTCTATCCACGTCTCCGAGATGGCCACAACATCGAAGTCCCAGGTACCAACCCATGCTACAAGTTCACCCACCTTATTCCGGATGCTCCTGGCGTTGAAGTATACACACTTCAAACCAACTTCCTGCCTGCCAGTACACTCCTGCGATGTTGAAACCTTATCCATGACCTCACTACTCTCAACCTCCTGTACACTGGATCTACAATTCAGATTCCCATCCCCCTGCTGAATTAGTTTAAACCCTCTCGAAGAGCATTAGCAAATTTCCCCCCCAGGATATTGCTACCCCTCTGGTTCAGGTGTAGACCATCCCGTTTGTAGAGGTCCCACCTACCCCAGAAAGAGCCCCAATTGTCCAGGTATCTGAATCCCTCCCTCCTGCACCATCCCTGGAGCCACGTGTTCAATTGCTCTCTCTCCCTATTCCTCTCCTCACTATCACGTGGCACGGGTAACAAACCAGAGATAACAACTCTGTTTGTTCTAGCCCTAAGCTTCCACCCTAACTCCCTGAATTTCTGCCTTACATCCCATTCCCTTTTCCTACCCATGTCTTTGGTGCCTATGTGGACCACGACTTGGGGCTGGTCCCCCTCCCCCTTAAGGATCCCGAAAACACGATCCGAGACATCACGGACCCTGACACCTGGGGGGCAACACACCAGCCGTGAGTCCTTCTCGTTCCCACAGAATCTCCTATCTGTCCCCCTAACTATGGAGTCCCCAATAACTAATACTCTACTCCTCTCCCCCTTCCCTTCTGAGCAACAAGGACAGACTCTGTGCCAGAGACCTGTACCCCATGGCTTACCCCTGTTAAGTCATCACCCCCAACAGTATCCAAAACGGAATACTTGTTATACAGAGGAACAGGGGATCGCTGCTCTGACTGCTTCTTACGCCTTCTAGCCGTCACCCACGTATCATAATTTCTAGGAGTAGCTACCTCCCTGTAACTTCTATCTATAGCTGCCTCTGCCTCCCGAATGATCCTGAGTTCATCCAGTTCCAGCTCCCTAACACGGTCTTCAAGGAGCTGGAATTGGGTGCACTTCCTGCAGGTGTACTCAGCCGGGACACTGGTGTCCCTCACCTCAAACATCCCACAGGAGGAACATTGCACTGCCTGCACTGACATCCCTGCTACTTCCCTTACTAAGAAACAAAAGAGAGAAAAAAAACTTACCTGCTCTCACTCCGAATCTTTTTTTTTAGGTTAGAGGAGGGGGGAGGGTGGGGGACTCTACCCGTGTAGAGTCTCGGGTTACCTCCCCGTTCAAATTTATTGGGCAAAAAAACACCTTCCCAGGCCTCCCCGCAGCCTACTTCCAGTTTCCCGTTTAACCGAAAACAAAACTCCGCTAAAAAGGTAAAAAAAAATCACTCTTGCCTTTAGCCACTACTGACACGAATCGCTCCCTCTCTACTTTGCTCCGGTGGAACAATGAGCTTGGGGCACCGTCCTCTCACTTACCTGGAAAGGCAGCCTGCTACTTCTTTAGTGGCTCATGAAGCTGGCAGTCAATCGGTGGCCTTCCACCACTAAAGATGGTGTAATCCAAAGCCTGCGGGGAAAGTCTTGCCCTATGCTTCTTCATAACAATCTTCTGCTCTGACAATTGGCCTTGCACCAATGCTATGGTTTAGGTGGTTCGTTTATGTCAATGACAAAAGTACAATACTAGGATCAAAAGAGATTGGGGATATTAGCATAGATTGAGAATTGGTTAAATCCACTTTGATAAATGCAGGTAAACAGGCTGAGTCAGCATGGTTTTGGGAAGAAAATCATTTAACAAATTTATTGGAGTAGTGTGCTGTGGATAGATATACACATATTTCCAGAAGGCATTTTAAAAGATGCCACAAATGTTATTTTGGAAAATAAAAGCTCATGATGTAGGGGTGTAGTACATTGGGATGGAGAGAAGATTGGCTAGCCAACAGAAAATGGTAGACACAAATAGGTCATTTCTGGATGGTGTACCACAGGGATCAGTGCTGAGGCCTCAACATTTTATAATTTATATAAATCATAGAATCCTACAGTGCAGAAGGAGGCCATTTGGCCCTTCGAGTCTGCACCGACCACAATTCCACCTAGGCCCTATCCCCATAACTCCATGCATTAACCCTAACTAGTGCCCCTGACATTAAGAAGCAATTTAGCATGGCCAATCCACCTAACCTACACATCTTTGGATTATGGGATGAAACCGGATCACCCGGAGGAAACCCACGCAGGCACTGGGAGAATGTGCAAACTCCACACAGACAGTGACCCAAACCGGGAATCGAACCCAGATCCCTGGCACTGTGAGGCAGCAGTGCTAACCACTGTGCCGCCCCAAATGACTTGAATGAAGGGACCAAATGCATGGTTACTAAATTTGCTGATGACATAAGAATAGAGTCATAGAGGTTTACAGCATGGAAATAGGCCCTTCGGTCCAACTTGTCTATGCCGATCAGGTAGGTAGGAAAGTAAGTTGTGAAGTGCACGTAAGGAGGCTACAAAGGTTAAGTAAGTGGGCAAAGATTTGGCAAATAGAGTATATTTTTTGGAAAATGGGCCATTGTCCATTTTGGCAGGAAGCATTATAAAAAGCATATTATCCGAATGGTGAGATTGCAGACCCAGATGCATAGGGTTTTGGGTATCCTAATACGTGAATCGCAAAAGGTTACTATGCAGGTACAGCAAGTAATTAGGAAAGCTAATACAACGTTATCATTTATTGCAAGGGAAGTTGAATGCAGAAATAGGGAGGCTATGCTTCAGTTATACAGAAAGCTGCAGATGCTCAGTTGTTGAGCATATTTAGGATCGAGTTTGTTAGATTCTTCCAATACTAAGAGATGTTGGGGAGGGGAGGGAATGGCTGGAAACAGAATAAATGTGAAAATTCAACCATAGCTTGGACTGAATGGCAGAGCAGGCTGCTGTTTATGTAGCTTGACCAGAGCATATTAGTCACAAAAGCCTCAGAATTGCATTAACTGAATAAACGTTTTTGTTGATTGCCGCACTGCAAAAACTGGACATTCGAGCCTCCGCACTAGCAAATTTATTTTGCAAATTAGATTTCTCAATTTAACCTCTGGGACACTGGTGGAAAACCAGCATGATAGCCAACCTTGATTCTTGAGCCACCCAAATACAGCTTGCTAACCTGATGTTAACTAATACTTGCTTTTCTTCCAGCAGTTCTTTAGTCTCTCCCCCCATTTATATATTTCAGCATGTCATCTTTCATCGAAGTTGTAGAGTACAATATTAGGCTTTCCATTGCCAAATTGGAACGTCTTGGCCTCAAACCTCAACAGGTTGTCAAGAACTCCCTTCTGAAACAATGATGACCGCTGTTTAACAGGAAAATTACACGGTGATAACATTTTTGCCTAATTGTTTTCATGAATTAGTCAATTAAAACTAATGGACCTTAGTTGGCCACTTTTCACGCAAGTAGAATTTTTTTTTCTCAAAGGCAGCCGGGAGTGTAAAACCGGAAGTAGGCCCCAGTAAATATTTTGAGTCGGAGCAAGGGAGGCAGCGAGTGGAACGCGAGACTGCGCAGGCGCCTGACGTCAGCCAGTAGCACGCGGAAGGTTTAAAAAACAGGCCACTCTATCCAGAGGGCAGCGTTGTAAGAGGGAGCAGAGTGGGACGGCTTTGGCTCAAACAGGCTTCGGCGTGAACAGGCAGAGGCGAGGGTAGGTTCCGGTAAGTTGTTTTTGATTCTTCAGAGTAGAAAGAATGCCAGGCAGGATGTGGGAAGTCAGGGTGACCTCCGGTGTCCCTGACAATGACACCTGCAGGAGGTGCATCCAGCTGCAGCTCCTAACAAACCTCGTTAGATAACTGGAGCAGGAGCTGGATGACCTCCGGATCATTCGGGAGAATGAGTAGTTTATAGATAGTAGCTTCAGGGAGGCAGTTACGCCAAAGTCACAGAGCACAGGTAATTGGGTTACCGTCAAGCGAGGGAAAGGGCAGGCAGAGCAGGGTTCCCCTGTGGCCATTCCCCTCCTCAACAGGTATACCGATTTGGATACTGTTGTGGGGGATGCCTTACCTGGGGCAAGCTGCAGCAGCCAGATCTCTGGCACTGAGTCTGGTTCTGCAGTGCAGAAGGGAGGGTGGAAGAAGAGGAGAGCGGTAGTGATAGGGGACTCCATTGTCAGAGGTACAGACAGGAGGCTCTGTGGTCATGACAGAGACTCCCGGATGGTTTGTTGCCTCCCGGGTGCCAGGGTCAGGAATGTCTCTGATCACGTGCACAGCATTCTGAAGTGGGAGGGTGATCAGCCAGATGTCATGGTACACATCGGTACCAATGACGTAGGAAGAGTGAGGAGGTCCTGGAGAGAGTATAGAGAAGTTGGTAGGAAATTAAAAAGCAGGACGCCGAGGGTAGTAACCTGTGCCACGTGCCAGTGAGGGTAAGAGTAGAATGCTCGGGCGGATGAACACGTGGTTTAGGAACTGGTGTAGGGGGCAGGGTTTCAGATTTCTAGATCATTGGGACCTCTTCTGGGGCAGGTGGGACCTGTACAAGAGAGACGGGTTATACCTGAACTACAAGGGGACCAATATACTTGCAGGGAGGTTTGCTAGTGTTATTGGGGAGGGTTTAAACTAGATTTGCTGGGGGCTGGGAACCAGAGTGCCAGAGCAGACAGTGGAGCGGGGGTGAAAATAAATGTTAATAGTTCATGCAAAATCACAAATAGAAGGGTTGTGTGCGGTGGTAATAATCTTCTGAGGTGTGTCGATTTCAATGCCAGGAGTATTGTGGGGAAGGCAAACGAGCTGAGGGCGTGGATTGACACATGGAATTATGACATTATAGCCATTAGTGAAACTTGGCTACAGGAGGGGCAGGACTGGCAGCTCAATGTTCCAGGGTTCTGATGTTTCAGACGTGATAGAGGGAGAGGGATGGCATTGCTAGTCAGGGAAAATGTTACAGCAGCGCTCAGGCAGGACAGATTAGAGGGCTTGTCTACCAAGGCCATATGGGTGGAGCTGAGAAACAGGAAAGGTACGACCACATTAATGGGGGTGTATTATAGACCACCCAATAGTCAGCGAGAATTGGAGGAGCAAATCTGCAGAGAGATAGCAGACAACTGCAGGAAACAAAGTTGTGATAGTAGGGGATTTTAATTTTCCACACATAGATTGGGACTCCCATACTGTTAAAGGCCTAGACGGGTTAGAGTTTGTAAAATGTGTTCAGAAACATTTTCTAAATCAATATATAGAGGTACCAACTAGAGAAGATGCAATATTAGATCTCCCATTAGGAAATGAGTTAGGACAAGTGACGGAAGTGTGTGTAGGGAAACACTTTGGTTCCAGTGATCATAACGCCATTAGTTTCAACTTGACCATGGATAAAGATACATCTGGTCCTCAGGTTGAGATTCTAAACTGGAAAAAGGCCAAATTTGAAGAAATGAGAAAGGATCTAAAAAGCGTTGATTGGGACAGGCTGTTCTCTGGCAAGGATGTGATTGGTAAGTGGGAGGCCTTCAAAGGAGAAATTTTGAGAGTGCAGAGTTTGTATGTTCCTGTCAGGATTAAAGGCAAAAAGTGAATAAGAATAAGGAACCTTGGTTCTCGAGGGATATTGGAACTCTGATAACGAAGGAGAGATGCATGACATGACATAACAGGGAGCAAATAAAATGCTTGAGTATAAAAAGTGCAAGAAACTACTTAAGAAATCAGGAGGGCTAAAAGAAGACATGAGGTTGCTTTGGCAGACAGAGTGAAGGAAAATCCAAAGAGCTTCTACAGGTATGTTAGGAGCAAAAGGATAGTGAGGGATAAAATTGGTCCTCTTGAAGACCAGAGTGGCAGACTGTATGGAACCAAAAGAGATGGGGGAGATACTAAATGGTTTTTTTGCATCCGTATTTACTGAGGAAACGGGCATGGAGTCTGCGGAAATAGGGCAAACTGGTAGGGAGGCCATGGAACCTTTACAGATTAAAGGGGAGGAGGTGCTCGCTGTCTTGAGGCAAATCAGAGTGGATAAATCCCCAGGACCGGACAGGGTATTCCCACGGACCTTGAGGGAAGCTAGTGTTGAACTTGCAGGGGCCCTGGCAGACATATTTAAAATGTCAGTATTCACGGGGGAGGTGCCGGATGATTGGAGGGTGGCTCATGTTGTTCCGTTGTTTAAAAAAGGTTCCAAAAGAAATCCGGGAAATTATAGGCCGGTAAGTTTGACGTCAGCAGAAGGTAAATTATTGAAAGGAGTACTAAGAGATAGGATCTACAAATATTTGGATAGACAGGGACTTATTAGGGAGAGTCAACATGGCTTTGTGCGTGGTAGGTCATGTTTAACCAATCTATTAGAGTTTTTCGAGGAGGTTACCAGGAAAGTGGATGAAGGGAAGGCAGTGGATGTTGTCTACATGGACTTCAGTAAGGCCTTTGACAAGGTCCCGCATGGGAGGTTAGTTAGGAAGGTTCAGTCGCTAGGTATACATGGAGAGGTACTAAATTGGATTAGACATTGGCTCAATGGAAGAAGCCAGAGAGTGGTAGTGGAGGATTGCTTCTCTGAGTGGAGGCCTGTGACTAGTGGTGTGCCACAGGGATCAGTGCTGAGTCCATTGTTGTTTGTCATTATATCAATGATCTGGATGATAATGTGGTAAATTGGATCAGCAAATTTGCTGATGATACAAAGATTGGAGGTGTAGTGGACAGTGAGGAAGGTTTTCAAAGCTTGCAGAGGGATTTGGACCAGCTAGAAAAATGGGCTGAAAAATGGCAGATGGAGTTTAATGCAGACAAGTGTGAGGTATTGCACTTTGGAAGGACAAACCAAGGTAGAACGTACAAGGTAAATAGTAGGACACTGAAGAGTGCAGTAGAACAGAAGGATCTGGGAATACAGATACATAATTCCCTAAAAGTGGCATCACAGGTAGAAAGGGTCGTAAAGAGTGCTTCTGGTACACTGGCCTTTATAAATCAAAGTATTGAGTACAGGAGTTGGAATGTTATGGTGAGGTTGTATAAGACATTGGTGAGGCCAAATCTAGAGTATTGTGTGCAGTTTTGGTCACCTAATTACAGGAAGGATATTAATAAGGTTGAAAGAGTGCAGAGAAGGTTTACAAGGATGTTGCCGGGACTTGAGAAACTGAGTTACAGAGAAAGGTTGAATAGGTTAGGACTTTATTCCCTGGAGCGTAGAAGAATGAGGGGAGATTTGATAGAGGTGTATAAAATTATGATGGGTGTAGATAGAGTGAATGCAAGCAGGCTTTTTCCACTGAGGCTAGGGGAGAAAAAAAACTAGAGGACATGGGTTAAGGGTGAAGAGGGAAAAGTTTAAAGAGAATATTAGGGGGGGGCTTCTTCATGCAGAGAATGGTGGGAGTGTGGAATGAGCTGCCAGATGAAGTAGTGAATGCATATGCCCTGTTTGTGAACAGAATTCCCACTCACCTGAAGAAGGGGCTTGGAGCTCCGAAAGCTTGTGTGGCTTTTGCTACCAAATAAACCTGTTGGACTTTAACCTGGTGTTGTTAAACTTCTTACTGGGAAAATCAATACATTTGTGGATTAAGCTGGTCATTTCTCCCTTCTACATATTAGATTTGCAATTTTCCCAGCGGGAAAGAAAGGGTGAATCCATACCTGCTTGTGGCAAGGGAAAGGGCGGAGAAAAAAACGTTTAAGAGGTACTTTTCTCTTAGGTGAAAAATGAGCATGAAGAATAAAAAAATGAAACATACGCAAAAAAAAAAGACCCAGTTAACTGTCGGGGTTTATTTTTGGCTATATAAAAAAATATGGTAGCCTCTTACCAGTTTACATGCATATCACATTGCAGAATTGTATAAACACAATTGATTGAGTTTATGAAAGGAACTTCAACATTAGTTTGAAGGGAACTGGTTTTAGGGCAGATCATAACTGGTGAAATATCATTTCATTCTACCCAGTTTACCAATTCCAAACCTGAGACTGCCAATGAAGAAAATCTTTATTGAGAGCCTATCATAAATAAGCTTGAACAGAAATGGGAAGTATTGGAAAAATACAACAGGCATGTGAGCATCAAGGAAGAAAAGGCAAGTTCATGTGGAGACTCTTCAACATTCGATACATGCATGTGCAACGACAATGGCGCACATGTTTAAGGGAGAGGAATAATAAGTCTCAAAATGGAAAATAATGAAACATTTGAAAATAAGTTTTCTTCGCTAGAACAATTTCAATCCAGCTTTCAGTCTGTGCAGGTCATTCTGCGTCCACCATAAACCTTCCGCGTCGGCATAAGGTAATCCTGTGGTACTGTAAAGGGAAAAACAAACATTTTTAAGTTTGCCATCAGAAACACAAGTTAAAGGATAACATGCATGCACACGGATCACAGCTACTCACTCCCATTCTGAGCAGAATGAGCTGATCTCAACTGCATGCAATACCTGGGGTAAAGGAGGAAGAAATAGGGTTTAAACAAAAACTTGCAATCCAGTGACTCCCATTTGAAAGTGAATCTGTAGAACTCAACCTAGCACAGGATTCTCCAAAGAATCAAATGGAATGTAGATCGACTTAGAACATAAAAAAAATACAGCACAAACAGGCCCTTCGGCCCACAAGTTGCGCCGGTCATGTCCCTACATACCTAGGCATATATATAGGCTTACCTATAGCCCTCAATCCTATTAAGTCCCATGTACTCATCCAGAAGTCTCTAAAAAGACCCCATTGAGTTTGCCTCCACCACCACTGACGGCAGCCGATTCCACTCACCCACCACCCTCTGTGTGAAAAACTTACCCCTGACATCTCCTCTGTACCTACTCCCCAGCACCTTAAACCTGTGTCCTCTCGTAGCAGCCATTTCAGCCCAGGCAAAAAGCCTCCGAGAATCCACCCGATCTATACCTCTCAACATCTTGTACACCTCTATCAGGTCACCTCTCATCCTTCGTCTCTCCAAGGAGAAAAGACCGAGCTCCCTCAACCTATCCTCATAAGGCATGCCAACCAATCCAGGCAACATCCTTGTAAATCTTCTCTGCACCCATTCAATCATTTCCACATCCCTCCTGTAATGACGCGACCAGAACTGAGCACAGTACTCGAAGTAGGGTCTGACGAGGGTCTTATAAAGCTGCATCATTATCTCCCGACTCCTAAACTCAATCCCTCAATTGATGAAGGCCAGCACACCATACGCCTTCTTAACCACGTCCTCCACCTGCGAGGCCGATTTAAGAGTCCTATGGACCCGGACCCAAAGGTCCTTCTGATCCTCTACACTGCTAAGAGTCTTACCCTTGATATTATACTCCTTCATCCCATTTGACCTACCAAAATGGACCACTACACATTTATCCGGGTTGAAGTCCATCTGCCACTTCTCCGCCCAGTCTTGCATCCTATCTATGTCACGCTGCAGCTTCTGACATCCCTCCAACCTATCCACAACACCACCAACCTTCGTGTCGTCGGCAAACTTACCAACCCATCCCTCCACTTCCTCATCCAGGTCATTTATGAAAATGACAAACAACAAGGGTCCCAGAACAGATCCCTGGGGCACTCCATTGGTGACCGACCTCCATTCAGAAAAAGACCCATCTACAACCACTCTCTGCCTTCTGCAGGCAAGCTAGTTCTGGATCCACAAGGCAACAGCCCTTTGGATCCCATGCCCTCTCACTTTCTCGAGAAGTCTTGCATGGGGGACCTTATCGAACGCCTTGCTGAAGTCCATGTAAACCACATCTACCACTTTTCCTTCGTCAATGTGTTTAGTCACATTTTCAAAGAACTCCACCAGGCTTGTAAGGCATGATTTGCCTTTGACAAAGCCGTGCTGACTACTTTTAAGCATACTAAACTTCTCTAAATGTTCATAAATCCTGTCCCTCGGGATCCTCTCCTTAGACAGGTACCTACACCTGTGAAATCACAGCTTAGCCAAGAATCAGTGCTTTCAAGACAGGAGGGAAGAAAATTGATAAAGAATAGGTATAACACCAAAACTATTAATTCCCCAGTGTGCTCTCCAGGGTCAGTGGCTCTTTTTGAAATATGACCTAGACTTGGGTATATACAACAAAATTTAAATTTTCAGATGAGACAAATCTCAAATGTTGTAAACAAGGTGATGAATAGTAACAGACAGATTGGTGAAATGGACTGACACATGGCCAATGAAAGTTAATGCAGAGAAGTATGAAGTGACATTTTGGGAGAAGAATGAGGACAGACATATAAACAAAATGATATTATTAAGGTGGTGCAGGAACAAATCTTTGAAGGTGACAGGATAAGTTAAGAGGGCTATTTAAAAAAATATGATTCCTTGGCTTTATTAATAAAGGAATATAGAGTACAAGAGCAAGGAAGTTGAGCTAAACTTTTAAGCACTAGTTAGGCTTTAACTGGAGTATTAATAAATACTTCAGAAATATTGTCAAGGCTTGTGAAGATGCAGAAGAGATTTGCTAATAAGGTATCCTGGATGAGAGATTTCAGTTATGTGGACAGAGTGCAGGTTGTTCTGGTTACAGCAGACTAGAAGTTTACCAGATTTGAAATCAAAAAAGGGAGAGATTTGAAAAGGAGAAACTGACCCAAATTTTTCAGTTTCCAGATCATCAGAGGCCAGAAGATTCTTGTCAGGACCCAGTGGAATTCCTGATGAGTAGACCTAACCGGTGTGATGATAGTGCGCTATTGATATATGTTATGTTTAAGGGGAATGTTTTAAAATTCAGCTTTTTTTCTACAGGTAGTCAGTATGTTTAGAGGGAATGCAGCTCAGATGCTGGGAGAACAGGATAATTATTCATTTTAGCCATGTAGTGTTGACTTGAGAGAGCTAATGAATTTTTGTTTATAGATTTCCCCTGAGGTTTTTGATTAGGTCAATTGACAGGGTCATATAATAATGTGGTTAATGGGAGGAGCTAGATTTGTAGCAGAAGAAAAACAGCTTTCAGTTCTGGCTGGGGTTTGTTTAAAGACAGAGGTCTGCAAGCTGCTCTGAAACTCAAAACCTCTCAAAGCTTCCAGGTTGTCTACACACCTTATAGCAGGTATATTTATGGCTGCTAACTGTATTTAAAGTGGAATATTAAGTCTGTAAGAGAGTGCTGCTTATTTGGAACTGAAACAGTGATCAGTTCGAAATTGAAGTTGTTTCCTTCCATTTGTTAAATATTGTTCAACTGTTAATAGTTGAGATGTTTCCTTTGTTAGAGTTATATTTAAAATGTCTTATGAATAAAACTTCTTTTGATAAAAAATCCCTAATTTTGTCAGTGGAAATACTCTTGGAGCAAAGCACCCTACCCTCACATTGATGCCAAAATAGAAAAGTTGTTGGGGTCTAGTGTGGCTTCATAATGTACCTTGGGATTTGGGTCCATGACCCTCACACAGGGAATCTGCCCAGAATATTTCAACTTCCTATGGGCATTTCCCCTGCTTCCTGGGACCCTCCATGAATGTCTCCAGCATGGAGTTAGAGTCGAAAACTTCGGACAATTACATGGTACTTACCTGGTTACCTGGATAGTTAAGCCACCACCTATCCACACAAAAATTCAAACTTGGCCTTTAACCTAGTGCTGTAAAAAGGGAGTATGTTCAGATTTCTTCCAACTCTACTCTTCAATGCAGTTCCTCAATGCACTAACTTTTTGTGGAACCATACTCAGAAGGTCCGGGTAGAAGTATACAGCAGTGTCAAGTTGGGGCACTAAATGATTGCAATGGCATCATTTCCCCTGCTCGAAAGATCCAGGCCACTGTTTCCAGTGGCAGAAGGATCAGTAGACAGAGGATACAGATTGATGGTGGTTGGAAAATGAACCAGGAATAACACAAAAAAAAACGCAGGGCGTTTGGATTATTTGGAATGCATTGCCTGAAAGAGTAGTGGAAGCAGAATCAAAACTTTTGAAAGTGAATAGAACATAAAATTGAAGGGAAAAAAATACGAGGCTACAGAGAAAGAGCAGAAGTATGGGATTAATTGGATAACTTAGTCAGCACAGGTATAACTGGCCTCACTGCCACCTTCAAAGCTATATTTTTCTGCGATTGCAGTTACATCCACTCAAAAGGATTGTAATACTTACCGTAGCTGGCCAAAATCCTTCCTTATATTTGCATTTACAATTTCTGGATCACCATCACCAATAAGAGGAGGGTGCAGGTTTGAGATGAGTAGCAGATTGGAGTTATCCTCACCTGACTGAAGACTAGAATACAGAACTGAACCCACTCCAATACAGTGTCC
This sequence comes from Mustelus asterias, assembly GCF_964213995.1. Lineage (NCBI taxonomy): Eukaryota > Metazoa > Chordata > Chondrichthyes > Carcharhiniformes > Triakidae > Mustelus > Mustelus asterias. The sequence goes on from NC_135804.1 coordinate 94,846,605, forward strand.
CCTTCTCAAACCCTCAAACTGTCCAGCTGGAGCTCAGAAACACCGGATACCATCACTCACCGACAAAGTGAATATAAACATACATTGCACTAAAGCTTCCCAAGAGCCAAATCAGCTGCTTCCCAGGGACTTGCCACAAGTGGTGCCAAAACATGACATGAGAAGGGCATCACTGTCCCATCCGTGACAAATTACGTTCAGCAACTTAGCAACAAATTCCTAGTATAACAGGGATTTTTCAGCTGAACCAAGGTCATAAAATACAAGATGTTGTACTGACAACTCAAGCTCTAAAACTGGACAGGCTGGGCTGGAACACCCTGTAGGAAATTATTTTGCCTCAAGACAGTATCATCCTTCACACCATCATTAAAAAAAACACTTCCAAGTTTCCAGAAGTGGCAACTGGGCCGTCTAGTTCCACAACAACAATAGAAGTGGACCTCCACAGCTTCAACACTTTGTGTGAGGGTGCTAGGTCAAAGTAATCCACTGCACATACTGTACTTTATAAAATTGCTGATATGGTCAGATGATTACTGGTGAAAATATGGCATCGATGCCAAACTCCAACATGCATTCATTGTCATATCCCATGAAAGACCAACAAAGTTACCAAGATCCCTCCAAACTCAATCGCTTACCCAATAAGCCAACTGCTAGTTGGACAACCAATGCAGCCAATCACAACTATACCCAGCCTGGTTTTAACTTTTATGGGAAGGCAAAAGTATAAGGGTAATGCTACTTGACTAGTAATCCACAGGAAAAAGCTCTGGGAACATAGCTTCAAATCCCACCACAGCAGCAGATGGAATTTAAATTCAATTAATAAATCTGGAATTAAAAGCTGAACTAATGGCTACAGAATCATTGTCAATTGTTGTAAAACCCATTTGGTTCAGGGAAGGAAATCTTCCACCCTCATCTGGTCTGGCACACAAGACTCCAAACTCACAGCAATGTAATTACATCTTAAATGACCTCTGAAATAGCCTACCAAGCCACTCTATTGCCTCAAAATGATACGAAGTCTAAAGGGAATAAAACCTGAACCGACCACCCAGCATTGACCTCGGCACCGGAAATGTCAATGGCACACCCAGCCTTAACAACCCTGCAAAACATCTGGGGCTTGTGCTAAACTTGGGAGAGCTATCCAAAAGACTGTTCAGGCAATGACTGACATAGTCAGACTCACGGAATCATACCTTACAGACACTGTTCCACCAACAGGACAAACCTCCCAGAGGTGACAGCACAGTGGTGTACAGTTGGTAGGGAATTGCCCTGGAAGACCTCAACACTGATTCTGGACCCATGAAGTGTCATGTCAGCAGGTCAAATATGAGTGGAAACCTCCTGCTGTTTACCACCCAGGGTCCTCGCTCAGGTGATGAATTAATACTCCTCCATGTTGAACACCGCTTGGAAGAAGCACTGAGGGTGGCATGGGTGCAGAATGTACACGAGGTACTCTAGGGGATTTCTATGTCCATTACCAAGAGTGGCTCAGTAGCACCACCACGAACTTAACTGGCAGAGCCCTAAAGGACATAGATGCTAGACTGGGTCTTCAGCAGGTGATGAGGGAACCAAGAAAGAAAAAACTACTTGATCTCATCCTCACCAATCTACCATTACTGTCATGACAGTAATGGTAGAGATGACCACTGCACAACCCTTGTGGAGACAAAGTTCCATGCGATATTGAGGAAACCCTCCATCATGTTGTTTGGCACCTTCATTGTGCTAAATGGGACAGATTTCAAACAGACCTAGCAACTCAAGACTGGGCATCCAAGAAGCACCAAAGGCTATCAGCAGAATTGTATACAAACACAGCCTGTGACTTTTATGGTCTAGAAAATCCCCCACTCTACTATCATGAAGCCAGCGGATCAACCCAGGTTCAATGAAGGTGGCAGGTGGGCATGCCAGGAACAAAGCCAGCTATACCTGAAAATGAGGTGTCCAACTGGTGAAGCTATAGCAGAGAATCACATGCGTGCCAAACAGCAATAGACAGAGCTAAGTGATTCCACAATCAATTGGTCAAATCTAAGCTCTGCAGTCCTGCCGCATCCAGCCATGAATGGTAGTGAACAATTAACTCCCTGGAAGAGGACACTCCACAAATATTCCCATCCTCAATAACATGGCAACCCAGCACACCAGTGCAAAGTTGAGGCTGAAGCAATTACAGCCATCTTCAGCCAGAAGTGTCAGATGCATGATCCATCTTGGCCTCCTCAAGTCCCCAGCACCACAAATACCAGTCTTTAGCTAATTCAATTAACTCCACATGATATCAAGAAACAGCTGAAGACACTGGTTACTGCAAAAGCTACGAGCCCCGACAACATTCCAGCAATAGTACTGAAGTCTTGGGCGACAGAACTTGCTGCGTCCCTAACTAACTTGTTCCAATACAGCTACAACACTGGCATCTACCCAGCAATGTGGAAAATTGCCCAGGTATGTAGTCACTACAAAAAGCAGGACAAATCCAATCTGGCCGATTACCACCCCATTAGTCCACTCTTGATCATCAACAAAGTGAAGGAAGGTGTCGTCAACAGTACTGTCAGGTGGCATTTACTCAGCAATAATCTGTTTACTGACACTCAGTTTGGGTTCCGTCAGGACCACTCAGCTCCTGAGCTCATTACAGCCTTTGTCCAAATATGCACAAAAGAGCTGAATTCAAGTGACGAGGTGAGGTGAGAGTAACTGCCCCTTAACATCATGGCCGCATTTTGCTGAGTGCAGCATTAAGGAGCCCTGGCAAAATTGGAGGCAATGGGAATTGGGGAGGCCCTTCCACTGGTTGGAGTTAGACCTAACACAAAAGAAGGTGACAGTGGGTGTTGGAGGTCAATCATCTCAGTCCCAGGACATCACTGCAGGAGTTCCTCAGTGTGTCCTATGATCAACCATCTTTAGCTGTTTCATCAACGACCTTCCCTCCAACACGAGATCAGAATAGGAGATGTTCACAGATGATTGTGCAACACTCCGCACCATTTGTCACTCCTTAGATACTGAAGCAGGTGTCGACAGTATTCAAGCTTGGGCTGAAAAGTGGCAAGAAACATTCACATCACATAAGTGTGATGACACTGTGCCTTTAAGAAATGTATTTTAATCATGTTTTGTTGCAAGTTTTTTCAAGGAGTTCCTAGCATTTTATTTTGGTGCCATCTTGTCTGTAGCCGGTGTCCTCTAATTGTTACTGAAACAATATAATGGACATCCTGTTGATTTTTAATCTGAACTAATGCAGTGTGCTGGGGTTTTATGATCCCTTTGGAATTGCTGGGTGGAGCTTGATTGACAGGTCAGTTGCTGCCTGGGGGCAGTTTTCCCCCCCGCACAGAAAAGTCCAAGGTTTTTAGTTTCGGTTTAGTTGCTGTTAAAAGCTAGTTGATGAAGGCAGTATGTTTCTCTCTCTCCAGAAGCATGCTGAAAGTTCCAGGACTGGGAAGCCTCAGATTTATTGCAACAGTCAAAGGACCAATTCATAGCAAGTGTTAAAAAGCGGCAAAATTCAGCATCATGTGAGCATATTGCTTTTTGTGCCAAGTCTGGAAAGGGGTGTATGTTTGTGGGATGTTGCTTGACTTGGAACATCATAGTTAGATTTGATTTATCATTAGCTGTTTTGATTTATTAGTTGGCTAGATGTTAAGGTTTATACTCTATCATGTTTGATTCGTGCAATTGGTAAAAGTTGTGCTAAATTTTTAAATTATATTTTAACTGTGTTTTATAAACTTTGTTTGATAAAAGCGTCCTAATGGGTCACTCGAATCAAATGTAACTCTCCCTGGAGTGAAACATCTTATGCTCACCCATGCCAAATCCAAGGGTAAAAACTTAGGGTCGAGGCTATCTTCATAAAACACTTTGGAGTTTCTGGCCTGAGTCATAACACAAGTTCAACAACTTGTATTTGCTTCTGCTTCCTCCATAAACCGTTTTTTTAAAAAAAAAACAGGGTCCTCCTTTAATTAAAAAGGTTCCTTTTTTGTGGAATGTAATTTTTGGTCAAGTAAATGAACCAGACAGCATGAAATACCATGTGACAAGTCTCAGTAGCTTCCAATACGTACAGAAGGCAGAGGTTCCGTCTTCTGGTTTCTCCTAAACAATGCTGTATCTGTTTTTCTATGAAATAATATCCATTTCACTATTAATAGTATCAGAAACTGCATCAAGTTGATCTTTCTCTACACCCTAGCTATGACTGTAACACATTCTGCACTCTCTCGTTTCCTTCTCTATGAACAGTATGTATAGCGCGCAAGAAACACTGTATTAATACATGTGACAATAATAAATCAAATCAAATTTCATTGTCATTACCTGAAGCCAAATAAAAATACTTCTAATGTTAAAAGCTAAATACTGCAGATCTGGAAATCTAAAACAGAAACAAAATGTTGGAAATACTCAGAAGCATCAGTGGAGAGAGAGGAACAGAGTTAATACTGAGTCGTAACTCTCCTTCAGAAATGTAGAAATGTGGTGTGTTTTATGCTACTGAAAAAGGAGAGGGGTTGGGGGGGGGGGGGGCGGGTGGAAGAGAAGGAATAGAATAGAACAACAAAGATGTCATGGCACAAAAGGAAAAGGGAATGGCAATGGTTCTGCCAGTATCCAATCTAACTGGCTGGACATTGCCTCCCAGCAACTGCAGGCCACTCGGTAGAGGGATAATCCCGCATAGTGGTCACCCAGTTGCAAAAGGCATTTTTAATTTAAACTTTAAAAGAATTGGCCTCCAACCCTACTTGACACTGTATCCCCCTATTGCTTTCAAACGTGTGGGCGTGCGCACGTGCATCTCCCAATCCACCCATGATCCCTTAATTGGATGACAAAACCACCCTCTGACCATTAATTGGCCACTTTTGGAAAATTATGTGTGACTGTTCTCCCACAGTGCAGGTTTCTGACTCACATTGAGCCTGATGGTTGGGTTCAGAAACCTGCAGAGACAAGTCTTCCCATCTTCTTGTTCAATCCACCTGGTTATAACCCCCAAGATCAAGTTCACATTCTCAACCCTGCTGCACACCATGTTTGTGGTTTCGTAGACTCTTCTCACTAGCCACACTGCAATCTAATTTACATCCTCACTGCTTGCGTCCCTTTCCTAGTCTCATTAACTTGCACTTATGCATGCTTCATTATATTTGCAACTCACCAACCCAATTTACTAAACGTACACAGGTCACATTGTGTCTATTTTTTAAAAATACACTGTCTTTCACATCTTCAGCACATCGCAAAACATTTCAAAACCATTTAATTACTTTTAATCTGTAGTCACTTTTAAACAAATATTTTAGCCAACATGCGCACAGCAAGGGTCTCACAAACAGCAAAGATGATAAAATGACAAAATAAATTATTTTCATCGACTTAAATTAATGCCTGTTCTTCTCCAAAATTGTGTCATGGATTGTTTTTTACATTCACCCTAACAGGTACAAGAGATCTCAATTTAACATATCACTTAAAAGGTATCACCTCTGACAACGTAACACTGCTTCAGTGCTGCACCAAGGCAATACCTCAATCACTTAATAGACAACTGGATGCTGTGATGATGAGGGAAACTCAAGGTTGCAACTGCCCCTCCACCTACGATTATTCATCTTTCTCATCCATTTAGCTTATGATTATTTTTTCCCATTTTGTTTTGTTCAGTTTTACCAGGACACGCAAAGCCAGCTTTTAAAAAAATGTTCACATCATCTTGTGAACAGGACATACAAAAATATTGCCCTGAAAACACAGTTCACCCAACTGTCATGTACTTTCCACAGAAGCGAGTGATCTTCTGAAAGATAGTTAAATTAGCCTTTAGGTGAATTTGCAGGAAGCAGCTGCTTCCGATGTTTTGTCGAGTGCTAAGTAAAAGAAAGCTTTAAACTCATAGTTAACTACTTCCTTCAGGAACAAGCCCATTTCACCCATTATCAAGTAATATTTTAAACTTTTCTTTGCACCAAAATAGATGTATTGATTTTAAATTGAGTTTTCTCACCTCCCAGCTTCTCTTTTGAGAACCCATATTCTTACTTTGTCCACTAGCAATCCCAGCCCTCTGATATCACACCCAAGAAACAATTATTCAATAAAGAGGGAAACTTCACAGGCTATTTGACAATAAAGGGTATTAGAGCCAGGTCAGATCCTGCCTTCATGCAACATAGGAACAGAAATAGGCAAATTCAGCCACTTCAAGCTTGCTCCACCATTCAGATTATGGTTGATCTCTCCTTGGTCTCAAATCTACTTCCCCACCTGTCCCCCATAGCCAGTGACACATGCACTTCCCATGTGTCACTGGATGGATAATCCTTTGTGCACAGTCCCAATGAATCTTCAACGATTCAACTACCAAAGCCCCAGGCATGTTCAGACCAGCCATAGATTCAGCACTAATACACCTTCTGAGATCAGTGAAACTAGTAACCTTTCTTCTATGTGGTTAGACAGCACAACGGGTTGCAATTTCATACCACCCCTCAGGAAACCTTTAAATGTTTCAGGAGCAACTTGCAAGATATGCTGACATTCAGCATAGTAGTGAGGGAATGCTACACTGTCAGGGATGCTGAAAGAGCCATCTCTCCTCTCAAGCGAATAGAAAAATTACAGAGCATTACCACAACCAACTAATACTTAGTCTCTGTCATTTGTGGGGCCTTGCTATGCACAATTTAGTTGCCATGTTACTCTAAATTACAATAGCGATTAGACTTCAGAAATATCCTATTGGCTGTACAGGGCTTTGGATTGAAAGGTGTTATATAAAAGTAATTTTTTTTTTAAACTGATCTTAATGCAAGTCTTAAATTGAATCAAATTGTTTATAATTTTACACGGGTATATTCCTGGATAACTGCACAAAAGTACAATTGCAATTATGGACTTAAAAGCAATTCTAGTTTTATGAACTTTCATCGCAAGACAACACTTCAAAAATGTCGAATTGCATTGTATTGCCACTACGTCAACTTCTACAAGAGCAAATCCCACAGAACATAAATTAAGCAATGACAATGAATGTAAAAGTACACTTTTTAAGCAGTCAAAATTAAATAACTGCACATGAAGTCTTATCTGAACCAAAGGTATCATGTATCTTGTCAGCGCCAACAAAACTCATTTCGTTCAAAAAGTTGAACTCAAATGGCCTTTAAAAAGTTGCGTCAGGAAAGCCTGTTAATGGCAGAGGAAAAATCCTAACCACTGATCACTTCAATCTCAAGACTGAAGTATTAACCACTGGATTGGTTCCAGACTTCTACCTCCAGTCCCCAAGCACCTACTCAAACAAGTTCATTAATCATACACCCTGTGATTTATTCACGTGAAAATAATTTCTTACTTCCACTATAAAAAAATCCCTCATGCCCCCGTCCCACAGAACATTATACTCCAGCAGAGTTCATATCTTGCCATTTGTTTAAGGCCCAAGTCATGAACTATATAAACCTTCTGATCTGCTGTGGGTGTTCTCTGCGGTGACACCCAAATATTCCCTCATCCTCCACTTCTGGATAATATCTCATGTTTAATGTGGATGGCTGGACATCCTAACTGTTTCTTGCATGGAGTGCTTTGGTAGATTTTTAATCACCCAGGATGTTGGTTCCCTTCTCAAAAGGTTCTTTCCATCCACAATCCCAGCTGAAACTGAAATCTTAAATCCAACAGAAAGCTCAAAAGCCATCTAACCTTGCTACGTTTCATTAATTCCCCTGTTCACAGCAACGTGTCTCTTAACTCCAGGCCCGATTTGGTTTCTTCACACATTCATTGAAGGCACCACTGCCATCCATCCCATGCTCACCTCTACCTTAATACCCTGTCGTAAGTAGGTAATGAGCAACAGTGAAGGTAATTAGACAGTAAAACATCCTGGCCAATTACCTCTCATCTCAATCTTGCCCACACAGCATTCTCTCCCCCCTCAACTTCTCCACATCACAACCAAATGCTGCCAACTGCTCCTCTGTAAGGGCCCACTTCCTGGGACCTTTCATTCCACAACTCAAGATTCCAAAGAATAAAATGTTCAGAGTCTCTGCCTTCACCATCAATTCAGGCAGTGAGTTCCAGGCGCCCACCACCCTCCGTGTAAAAATCATTTTTCGTCATGTCCACTCTACACCTACTTATCTTGAATCTATGTCTCCTGGTTCTAGAATTCTCTACTAAGGGAAACAATTTTATTCTGCCCACTCTTTCGCAATCCCTCATAATTTTGTACACCTCTATCAAGTCACCCCTCAGCCTTCTTAGTTCCAAGGAAAATAATCCCAACCTATTCAATCTCTTCTTATAGCTACAGTTTTCTAGCCCTGGCAACATTCTTGTAAACCTCCTATGCAATCTCCAGAGGAATAATGTCCTTCCTGTAATGTGGTGACCAGAACCGCACACAATACTCCAGTTATGGTCTCACCTGTGTTTTATACAATTCCAACAATATATCCTTACTTTTATAGTCTATAGCTCTGCCAATGAAGGAGGAGAGCATTTCATATGCCTTCTTTACAACCTTGTCCACTTGAACTGCTGCCTTTGTACCAGTGTGCTTGTACGCCAAGATCTCTCACTTCATCTACCCCTCTTAGGATATTCTCATTTAATCTGTATTCCCTATAACTGTTTGACCTCACACTTCTCTATGTTAAAATCCATCTGCTACTTTACCACTAACCGATCGATATGGTTTTGTAGATTTATTCTTGTACACCAATCCCCTTGCAATAAAAGTCGACATGCCAATTGCCTTCCTAATTGTTTGCTGCACCTGCATGCTAATTTTCCACATACTTTGTACATGCACATCCAAGTCTCTTTGGACATCAATACTTACAAGTTCACACCTTTTAAACAATATTCTGATTTTCTACTCTTAAAACCAAAGTGAAAAACCTAACACTCCAATGCATCATACTCTATCTGCCATCTTGTTGTCCACTTACCTGTGAATAGTGGAGACCCACAACGATCAGTGCTGAGGCCTTGGCTGTTTACAATCTATTTAATGACTTGGATGAAGAGACAGAGAGTAGTGTGCCAAAGTTTGCTGATGATACCAAGCTGGGTGGGACATTAAGCTGCGGGGTGGACACCAGCAGAGTATAACACATGGGAGGGTGAAGTTGTGAAGCTGGGAGGCAGTGAATTGCCATATTCTTGGCATTCACCATTCCTGCTCCCAGGAACCATGCTTCCCTACAAATATCAGGACTATAATCTTCATCCCATTCAAATGTCATTGTATTCAAAACACCACTGCTTGCTACCTGTCTTAAACCAAGTCCTGGTTACGCATCACTCCTGTACATCAAAACTTCATTTACCCTGTTCAGTTCCGAAGAAAAGTCACTGACTCAAAACACTTTTTTTTCTCTCCACAGATGCGGAGTTTTTCCACCACTTATTTTTATTTCAGATTTCCAGCACACTCGATATGTTGCTTTTATTGCCCCTTTTACTCACTGTCCCCGAACACTCACCAGGTCCAAAATCCATGTTCTCATTTACAAATGCATCCATAGTTTTGTCTTGGCTTTTGTAATTTCCTCCAGCCCTCGCCAGTCCGAATTGCAGTCTTCAAGCTCCAGTCTCCTCTTTATTCCTACCGTTGTTGGCAACAATATGTTCCAATTGCCTCAGTTCCACTCTCAAACACTCCTTCAAACTCCTCCGCTTTGCTGTTTCTCTGAACTTAAATATACTGCTAATGCTCAAATGGGGCAATTTCCTACCAGGAACCAACAAGAACAAGTGGAATGCTGGTTTTACATCATGAATTAAAAGAAATGTAATATTTGACAGGGTGTAAGAGTAGCATTTCCCATCTGATCAGTTAGGTTAAAACAACCCCTGATGTCTGGGCTTACACTTGTATAATGGCCCTTTCTCACATCCTCAAGAAGTATTTATATTCTTTTTCTTTCCTTGCCAGAAGGCATTGCTTTCTTCCTGGGATAGGATCCAAGTTCATGTGAGCCTAATCAGTGGCACCAACACAGCTGAGCTCAAGCTTGTCCAAGGAAAAAGAAAATGTGCTCATATTGCACCTTCCACGCCCTGGAGATATCCTAAAGCACTTTACATTTCTGTCAGCAAAAATATCAGCACACTATTGAAAATGCAGTTCTGTATTTTTTTTAATTGCATAAAGATATTTGCAACTTTTATCAACGATTCACATTTGTTCATTCACTCACTTGGTCAAGGTTTTAATTTACTATCTGCTCATTGATACAAGGTTTAAGCAGATGAGCAATAGAAAATAGCTATACAAAATTTCATGTTGCATTCAAGCTTCATATACAATTAAAGTACATAATCTATAAAAATACTCCAGTGGAGTTTAAACTTTACAGCATCTATTTGCTCACTGGCATCGTCTGTGGGATCTTGCTGTGCAAACTGGCTCCCACATTTGCCTATGCAACAATGGTGACTACACTTTAAAAATAATTTACAGGTTGTGGCATCCTGAAATGGAGAGGAACTACATTAAAATGCCAGTTATATTTTTCTTTCTTTCCTGCCTTTTCCTACCACTGCCCCTCACAATGCAGTTTCAGAGGACACTTCTACACAATCAGCATGTACAAACGTAAGTGCGTGTACACGAGAAACTTCGATATCTGAATGACCCATTATATTAGGGCATTTTAAAAAAATTGCTATGCAGGGAGTTTCAATGCAAGTTACAATACATAATCACTAAAGTATCATGTGAGTGTACCTTTAATAAAGGTTTTTCTTAAAAAATCATGCAGCGATATCATTGGGGGTGGAGCTAAACTGTAGCAGTCAGGTGATAGGGCTTTCAGTTTCATTTATGACAGGTGATGAGAGTTCTTTCCTTTGGGCTTTCAGTTTTGTTTTGAGTGTGTTGTTGGAAGCAGTTTAGCAGCAAGCTAAGAAGCAGTCTCTTTCTCTCCCTGTTCGGTTCTGAAACTATTCTCAGTTAGCTGAAGGAGAGGCTTATTGCCATCCTGCCTTAAAGAAGCTGTGTTTTGGGAAACAGATTCAACTACAACATTTTCTGAGTTTCTTCACAAGGGATTTTCAGCATTCAAACCCAGGAGGCTGGATAACAAGTGGGCATTAACCTATGCTGTATTGTGCTTAATTGGAGGGTTGTGTGTATTGGATGTTGGCTTTGGTCGGAACACATTAGAGATATTCCTTAACAGTTATACATTATCGTGGTTGTTGTGTTTCTTGCTTGTAATTGGAAACGTTCTTGCTAATTGTCTTACTATACACATCAACAATATTCTTAATTAAACTTTGTTTTTGATAAAAGCTTTTTGTGGGTCCATTGAATTACACCTGAGGTGAAACCTCTCATGCTCATCCTAGCCAAATTCAACATAAAACGTTACAGGTCAGGCGAGCTTCATAGAACACCTTGAAGTATCCAACCAAGCTTGTAACAAAAGGTAAATTTCTCACCTTTAGAAGGATTCACATTATGAACCTTGTTGGGTTGCTCATAAAGATGTGCACCACATGGAGCTAGCCAACACAATTGAGGAAAATCCCTCAAGTTCATTTTTCCAGATAGCCAAGTAACCCACCCATTCCTTCATGGAGCACAAATAATTTTGTTAATAAATGGATTGTCTCCTTTTAATTATTTTCAAAAAGCTTTTACATAATCTAGCTTGATACTATTGCAGTTGAGTGATCAGACACACTACCTGTACCTAGCATGTTACCACTAAAGCATGTCGCTGCCAGGGAGCATTAGGGACCACCAGTTGTGACCATCTCACATTTTGAAAGGTAGATTAGGAATTCTCCTCTACTTCCTGGCCATTATTAATCCCTCAAATCAATATCACCAAATCATATCATGTTTTATCTGGTCACAATCACACTGCCGCTTTCAAAGCCTGCAGTGCACAGATTAACTACCATGTTTTCTATATTACAACAGTCACTACACTTCACAAGTACATCATTGACTGTAAAGCGATTTAAGACATTGAGATCGTGAACGATGCTACTTAAACGTAGTTTTTTTTCTTTTTATATTACTCAAGATATCAAGAATTGAGTCAAGTTTGTAGTTTAGTGGCCATGTTGCTGGACTAGTAATCCCAAATCAGAAAATAATACAGAAAATGGAAGTGCAAATCACACCATGATTTCAGTATTAATTCATTTTTAAAATTCCTGAGATAAAAAGCTAATTCTTAAAAAAGTGAATATAAAAACTGAACTGGTTCATTATCATCTTTTAGAGAAGGCAGTTTACCCAGTCTGGCTAATGTCAAAACCCTCTGTAGTCACCTAATAAACCTTGCAGTTGTGCCAAACCCATGCTCAAAATTCTGGGATTCTTGTGCAGGAGAAAAAGGTTAAAAACTCAATATTATGGGCAAAACAGGAAATGCAGTGGTTGGAATTGCGTTTTGTAGTATCTATGATAATCTATTTCAATTAAATTGCTTTTTCTATAATTTTAATAAAGATATTAGCCTGTTAAAAATAGGCTTAACCGTTTGCTAAAATAGCAAATACTGATTTTAATTCAGATTAGTATTTGAATACATTTGAATGCAGACCTACAGGTTGAATGATCAACCTACCCAAATAAATGGATATTTTTGCTACTCATTGGAGATAGAATCCTACAATGCAGAAGGAGACCATTCGGCCCATCGAGTCTGCACCAACCACAATCCCACCCAGACCTTATCCATGTAACTCCACGTATTTACCCTGTTAATCCCCCTGAAACTAAGGGGCAATTTAGCATGGCCAATCCACTTAACCTAAACATCCAGGGACTGTGGGAGGTAACCAGAGTACCCAGAAGAAACCCACGCAGACATGGGGAGAATTTGCAAACTCCACACAGACAGTGACCTAAGCCAGGAATCAAACCCAGGTCCCTGGTGCTGTGAGGCAGCTGTGCTGTGCCACCGTGCTCCCCCAAGTACTCCAGACATTATTGACGAACACCAGGAATTCTTACACGCTAATTATTCCATATAGCTGGCTGTCTCATATCCTGTATAACTACTCTATGTGTTGTCAATGTGAGACGTACTTAGCATATCCAGCCAATGTGGCTTTTCTGGATCGGTCAGCTCTCAGGCCAGCCTCAAGTGATGGCCACTACTGTTTTGAATAGAGCTGTTCCATAAATAGAGGATAGAGATGGCACCAGTCCGGGACTCCTCAGACCCAGCATAGCAGCAAGATAAAAACTGACCTACAAATTTGATGGTAGGGGAAGGAGAGACTTGGAGGTGGGGGAGGTAGTCAGAAGAGAGCCTGGGAGGGGGTAGGATTGTTACACAGTAGGGATTCAGAGTATGTCTGTTCAATACGGGATTGTGCAAGCATCAAGGACTGTCTGGAAGCATGGACCTTAAAAGAGCTACAAGAGTTTTATCATAGATATATGGAAATCAGTGCAGGATCGACCATTCAGTCCCTCAAGCATGCTCTGTTATTCAACTAGATCATGGCTGCTCTTTCACCTCAATGCCATTTACCTATACTATCCCATCTTGCTCATTATCTTGAACAACTGGAATTCTATCCATTTCCACCATGAACATACTCAATATCTGAGTCTCAACAGCCCACTGTGGTAGGGAATTCCAAAGATACACCACCCTCTAAGCGAAAAGATTCCTCCTCATCTCAGTCCCAAATAAGAGACTGTCTCCTCGGTTCCAGACTCAGCAGCCAGGGGAAACATCCTTCCTACATTTACCCTGTTGAGCCCTGTAAAAACTTTGTATGTTTCAATGAGTCATCGCTCATTCTTCTAAACTCTAGAGAATACAGGCCCGGTATTCTCATCAGACAATCTCACCACCCCAGCAATCAATTGGGTGAACCTTTGTTGCACTCCCTTCAATGGCAAGTATATCCTTCTTTAGGCAATGAGACCAAAACCACAAATGATACTCCAGGAGCAGGCCAACTGCTCTGCATTTAAGTCCTCCTACAATAAAGACCATCATTGCAATTGCCTTCCTAATTGCTTGCTGCATCTGCATGTTAGCTTTTGGTGACTCACGAACAAGGGCATCCAGGTCCTCTTTTGAAAAATCAACATTTCTGAACCTCTCACCATTTTAGAAATACTCTCCTTTAGGGTTTTTCTGACCAAAGTGGATAAACTCCACATTATATTGCATCTGCCATATATTTGTCCACTCACTCTCTGATCCAAATCCCCTTGAAGCCTCCTTGTATCCTCCTCAACTCAGATTCCAACCTAGTTCTGTCATCAGCAAACTTAGGAAATATTAAATTTTGTCCCCACATCCAAATCATTGATACAGATTGCAAGCCGCTGTGGTCCCAAATATTGATACTTGCAGTACCACACTAGTCGCTGTCCGCCAAGCAGAGAATGACCCATTTATTCTTACTGTTGTCTGTCCGGTAACCAATCCTCAATCCACATCAATATATTACCTCCAACCCAGCGCATTCTAATTTTGCTTACTAACCGCTTGTGTTGAACCTGATCAAAAACTATCTGAAACTTCAAAAACATCACATCCACTGTTTTCCCCTTAGCTATTCTGCTAGTTAACCCCTTAAACAACTCCCAAGTGGTCTGTCAAACATAATTTCTCTTTCATAAACCATGTTGAGTCCGTCCAATCCTATCATCGTTTTCTAAGTACCCAGTTATCCCATCCTTATAGACTCCAGCATTTTCCTACGACTGATGTCAGGCTAACAGGCCTATTTTTGCTCTCACTCATTTCTTAATTAATGGGGTAACATTAACTACCTTTCAATCTACAGGAACTATTCCAAAACCTGTAGAATTTTGTCAAATGAGCACCAACGCATCCACCAACTCTACACGCACATCTCAACACTCCGGGTTATAGATCTGGTCCAAGAGATTGATCAACTTTCAGGTTGACTCTCAAATGGAGGGCAATTAGGGATGGGCAATAAATGCTGGGCCCAGCCAATGACACCCAGATCCCATAAAATGAATAAATATAAAAGTCCTATTAACTTCTGTGCTAATTTTTTTACTAACAATATATTTTTTTCTGGTCCTCAGTCTCACCAGTCCCTTGGTTCTCTGGTAAAAAGTTCAAGGAGCCAGACTTTAGTAAAAGAACATTACAGATAGAATGATGTGATAGACATAGTCTTTTACCTGAGAAACTCGTACTGGCCTCATTGACACTGGTGATGCTATTTGTATGGCTACCTTGTACCACACCACCACCCCCTCCCTCGCCCTCAGTCCTGTCAACCCTCACTGGCCTTCTCAGCCTTACCCCCATTGCCTGCTCCTCTGGTCCCAACAATCACCCACCACGTTCTTCTAGCCCTGTGAATCCACCCCTATGGTCTGGCTTCACAAGTCACATCTCCCACACCACCCACCTTAGTAAATTCTCCCCACTCCCCCACCACTACCAAGTCATCATGACAGATTACAATTCTTGTAATTCTTCTGGTTTTGCATCACCGCACTGCAAACGGAACGGCAAACAGGATTTTCCTCATTCATTTGAGCAACAGCAGAAAAGAACCTTTGTACGGCCAGCATAAAGAAAGGAGCAGGGAGTTCACATACAGGAAGCCTGCTAAGCTCCAATTCCTCTTATGAAACAGGAAATAACTGCTTCTGCCACTGAATACAAGATAGAGACAAAACAATGACAGAAAAACATGAGAAACTTTTACCCCGGATACTCGGTTGTTCTGTAGCTTTTAAAATTGGATAGGTATCGGTGAAAGTGAGCATTGTTTTTTGAAATCCTGAAACTAAGGCCCATGAACCCAGGCCCATGAAATTCAGTTTCTTCAAAAATTAAATACTCATCATTACCAGGAACACAACTCAATGTTGCAAAATAGAGAGGTGAGCAATATAAAGCTGGGTTTGACAACAGTTTTTTATGTTTCCAATGTTTAACCAAGAAACAAGAGTGAAAACAAATCATTCAGCCACTTGAGGCTGCTCCAACATTCAGCGAGATCATGACTGATCTCCGTCTGAATTCCATTTCCCGCCAATTCCCCTTAACCCTCGACTTCCCTATAGTTTGAAAATCTGTACCTTAGCACTGAATATATTCAATGGCTCAGCCTCCACAGCCTCTGGGATAGAAAATTCCAAACATTACAACCAAAGAAGAAATTCCTCATCGCCATCTTAAATGGACAAACACTTATTCTGAAACTATGTTCCCTAGTTCTAGATTCTCCCACCAGGGGAAAGCATCCTCCCAGCATCTTCTTTGGAAAGCCCCCTCCGAATCTTAAATGTTTCAATAAGATAACTTCTCAATCATCTAAACTCAATGAGTATAGGCCTAACCTGCTCACATTAAATCCCCTTCATCCCAAGAATCAACCTAGTGAATCCTTCTATGAATTTCCTCCAAAGGATGTATATCCTTCCTTAGGGGGCAAAACTCTATATGGTATTCTAGCTTAATTTCACCAATGCACTGTATAGTTGTGACAAGACTTCCCTACTTTTATACTCCATCCCCTTGCATTAAAGGCCACCATTCCATTTGCCACCCAAATTACCTGCTGTGCTTGCATGTTAACTTTGAGATTCATGCATGAAGATGCAGATTGCTCAGTCCCACAACAT
Organism: Mustelus asterias; assembly: GCF_964213995.1. Taxonomy (NCBI): domain Eukaryota; kingdom Metazoa; phylum Chordata; class Chondrichthyes; order Carcharhiniformes; family Triakidae; genus Mustelus; species Mustelus asterias. Next base: position 94,863,280 of record NC_135804.1, read on the forward strand.
TCTGCAGTGTCAGTCCATTATATTACTATTGTGTTTTTCCATTCTTCACGCAAAGGTGGACAACTGCAATTTCCTAGATTATATTCATCTGCCAAATTTTTGACCACTGACTAAACCTATCTATTTCCCTTTGCAGACTCTTTGTATCCTTCTCATGACTTCCTTTCCACCTTAATATCAGCAGCACATTTGGCTACAATACAATTGATCCCTGATCAAACACAATTTCCCTTTCATAAAACATGTTGAGTCTGTTTGATCCTATTTCAATTTACTAAATGCTCTGCTATTACTTCCTTAACAATGGATTCCCAGTGTTTTCCCAGCGGCTGATATTAGACTAACTAGCCTATTTTCCATCTTCATCCTTTTGTGAATTAAGATGTTATACATTTACAGTTTTCCAATCCGCTGGGACCTTTCAGAATCTAGGGAACTTAGGAAGATTACAAACAATGTTTCCACTACCCCTGCTGACATTCCTTTATGTAGACCACCAGGTCCAGAAGCATGTCATCTTTTATTCCTTTGTTTTGAAAGTAGTTTCACTCTAGTGATAGTGATTTTCTAAAAAATTCCTCTTCTTTTGCTCCTCGATATTCTTTTACTCCTGGGATGCTGTGTGTCTTCCACTGTGAAGACAGATGCCAAAAGCTCGTTCCAGCCTCTGCCATTTCCTCTTTTCCCATTATTAATTCCTCAATTTCATATGCTAAGAAGTTAATGATCTTTTTGCCTTCTTTTTTCCCTTTTTCTATATTTCTAGACACTCTTACCATCTGTTGTTATATTTCTTACTAGTTTACTCTTATACTCCAAGGGGAAAAATGCTAATAGGTTAGTAAGATTTTTAAACCATTAGACATTTATACACTAAGACACTGACAGAACTACCAACATCAAGTTAAATGACTTTAAAACAGATTTATAAGCTAACAAGAAAGTAGTTTACACACATGAAATGCAGTAAGAGTGATTATGATTAAAAACATATGCTGATATTTTGAATGTATTAAGGCGTCGTATTCAGTGTTCGCCGTCTGGTCGAAAGTGATGACGAGAAACACACAACAAAAACATCCTCCGGGGCCAGCATTTTTAACCAAAAATGTATTTTTAAGAATCATTGTTCACTTTAGCCAAAGGCAATTTGCTGCAAAGCATCATGGTAAAAGGCAAAGCCATATTCAGAGAGAATGTTAAAGCCTTGAGAGTATGTAAGTTTTATCAGTAGAGTTTCTAATGGAGAGAACATTCTGAACACTTAATCAGACTTTATGAATAGGGTTTATTCACTGTCCAGATAAGATGAATGTATGCCTAGACATCGAGACATGTGTTAATCTGGTTTGGCAGTGATCTGTAGAAGAACTCATGGGAATATACCCTTTGAACTTTGGGGTTGGCGTCTGGTTACTAAGGGATACAGGCAACTGGTTTAGCCAAGACAGGAGTTAGCATCCAAATTCTAAGGACTAATAAAATGCCATTGTGCCAAAGGGTAAAATGGGCAGCACAGTGGTTAACACTGCTGCCTCACAGCGCCAGGCTCAATTCCGGCCTTGGGTCACTGTCTGTGTCGAGTTTGCACTTTCCGTGTCTACGTGGATTTCCTCCGGGTGCTCAGGTTTCCTCCCATGGCCCAAAGATGTGCGGGTTAGATTGATTGGCCATGCTAAATTGACCCTAGTGTCAGGGGGATTAGCAGGGTAAATGTGTGGGGTTACAGGAATAGGGCCTGGGTGGGATTGTGGTCGGTGCAGACTCGAAGGACTGAATGGCCGCCTTCTGTACTATAGGAATTCTATGATTCTAAAATGCGATTGGCTAAGGTATATGACAGGTATAATTGTTGATTTATGTACATGGGAGGTGATTGATTTAAAGCTCATGAAAGGCAGGATGTATTGATAAGAAAACCTATAATTGATCGGTTTTGAATTATATATGCCAGATTTCAATGGAGAGGTCTAGCTGCTCTATCTTGGAGCTGTCCCAACCCTTTAGTGATTTCTCCTGGTGGCCACGGGTCAAAATAAAGGTTACGTCTTTAAACAGAGACACTGGCTTTGAGAGTATTGGATTGTCTGAGATTCCTGACGATATCCGGCCACCTCGAAAACCCCAACAACATTCTCTAATTTCTCTCTGCATTATTTTTGTCATCCTTTGTTGGTTCTTAAAATTTACCCACTCTTCTGCCTTACCATTAATCTGTGCAACACCGTGTGCCTTTCTTACCAATTTAATGCCATACTTATTTCACTCAGTTAACTACAGATGGCTCACATTCTCCTTTGAGCTTTTCTCAATGAAATATCTTTGTTGAAAGTTATGAAGTACCTCCTTAAATGCCTGCCTTATCTTTTAATCCATTTTCCCCAGCCATTGTAGCCAACTGTGTTTTCGATCCTCTATAATTGTCTGATGCAAGTTTAAGACAGTAATTTCAGACCCAAGTTTCTCATCCTAAAACTGAACATGAATTTCTTCTATCATGTTATGATCACTCTTGCGTCAGAGAGGATCTTTTGCTATTGTATCATTAATTACCCTGTCTCATTACACATTACCAAATCAAAAATAGTCAGTTCTCTGGTTGGTTCCACAATATATTGTTCTAAGAAACTCTCAAATATTGACTTCATCTTCCAGGCTATCTTTGCCAACTTGATTCATCCAATCTATATGGACATTAAGATTGCCCGAGATTATTGCAGCATTTGTTTTACAACTCCCCATTATTTCTTAATTTTTATTTTGTCCTATGCTGGAGCTGCAGTTTGAGGGCCTATAAACTATTCCTACCAGTCATTCTTTCCCTCATGTCTTATTTCCACCCAAACTAATTCTACGGCCAGAATCTTATCACCATTCACACTGGCGGGATTTTCCCATCCCACTGCAGTGAATGAGGATTTGGCTAGACGCCAAATTCTCTGACCTCATTGCAGCAGAAGCATGGCATGAACGGCAGGCAAGATTGTGCCCTATGTCTTGATTTTCCAAGTCAAGATTATTTCTCATTTACTGTACTGATATCATTTATTAGAAAAGCAACTCTAATCCTTTTCCTTTCTTTCCAAAGTTCCCAACCTTGGTCACCTTGCAACCACATCTCCATAATGCCGGTCATATCATGCCCATTTATTTGAATTGATGCTATCAATTCAATCTAATTATGAATACTGAGCGCATTCAGAAAAAGAGCCTTCAATTCTGACATTTTAACCAATTTGCCTTACTCTGATCCTATTTGCTGGTACATGTTTGTATGCTCTGACCCATCCTACTGCACTTCGGTTATTACCTAAAACCTACCCTATCCCTTCTCTAACTTTCTAAATGTCCCCTCCCCCACCCGACTATTTAGTTTGAAGCCCTCTACAGTCCTAGGTCCCTGGGCCTAGTGTGGTTCAAATTTTTGTTTTCATTTATTCATGGGATGTGGGAGTCATTGGCCAAGCCAACATTTGTTGCCCATCCCAATTGCCAGACCAAATAAGGACACATTCGTGAACCTGATTTTTTTTTTAAATGACAATTGAGAATGGTTTCATAGTCACCATTATTAAAGCTAGTTTGAGATTCCAGATTTATTAATTGAATTTAAATTCCACCAGCGGCTGTGGTGGGATTTGAACCAATTTCCCCAGAGCATTAGCCCAGCGACATCACCACTGCCTCCCCTAAAGCGAAGGTCATCCCAATAGCAGAGCTCCCTTTCCCCAGTGCTTTGTGGATCTAAACCCATTTCTCCCACACCAGTCTTTGAGCAGCATATTCAACACTCTGGATTATTACCTGAGCCATGAACAAATTGGCATAAGTAAATAAGATCAGAGATTACATTGTTTGTGGTTCTACTTTTGAATCTAGCCCCAGGCTGCTCACATTTCCTCGGTAGAACATCTTTCTTAGTTCTGCCAAAGTCATTGGTATCAACATGGAATCATGACGACTGGATCTTTCCCCTCACTCAACATTCTTCTCTGGTTCCAGCTAGATATCCTTAATGCTGGCACCAGGCGGTAACACAGCCTTCAGTTCTCATACACTCACCTGCAGATAAGTGTCCATACCCTAAACTATATTGCCTCTGTCACCTCACATTCCTTTTTATTCCTGTCACATGAATAGCCCATTGTACTAGGGTGTTGTAATCAGTTTGTACATCCTCCCTGCAGTCCCTGTTCTCATTCACAATGTCCAGGAGAATTGTTAACCTGCTGGGCCATGCAAGGGTTGAGGCTCTTCTCCTGTTACCTTTTGGATACAGTAAGAGTTTTAACAACACCAGGTTAAAGTCCAACAGGTTTATTTGGTAGCAAATACCATTAGCTTTTGGAGCGCTGCTCCTTCCTCCTTTGAAGGAGCAGCGCTCCGAAAGTTAATGGTATTTGCTACGAAATAAACCTGTTGGACTTTAACCTGGTGTTGTTAAAACTCTTACTGTGTTTACTCCAGTCCAACGCCGGCATCTCCACATCATGATCTTTTGGATACTCATACTCATACCTGCCTCACTTGTAGTCACACCTTAACATAGACAAAATGGGAAGGCGTGACTGCCTCCTGATGCACTGTGATGCAGACTCAAGCTCATCATTAGAAATATCACTCAGCTATTTAATGTTGCATCAAGCAGTTTAACTAGTTAAACTATAAATGCAATACTGTACTTGTACTTCCCAGTATTAGTTTAGGCAACTGATCCAGTTTAGAGAAGAAAATAAACATTAAAAATCAAGGATCATCTATCTGCACACCTAATTAATGCTTCCAAACTTCATTTCTTACTATCTCATGTGCACTCTTTCAGACCATCTTTTGTTCTATAAAAGACCAAAACAGCACCTCTTCCCCCACTCACCAAATTCCTAAGTACAATACTTTGCTCTGCTGGCCTCCGTGCTACCTAATGTGTTAGCAATACATCCTTGTTTTATACTAGCTAAAATGCCAGACTGTGTTGATTGGGAAACCAATTTAGGAGAAGACGATGGCATTGTACAATCAGTAGACTAGTAATACCAATGCACAGGCTAGTACTCTGGAAACATGGGTTCAAATCCCAACCCAGCAGCTGGTGAAATTTAAACTCAATTAATAAACTGGAAGTGAAATCTAGTCTCAGTAGTGTTGACCATACCAACCATCATCAATTGTAAAATCCTACCTGGACCACAAATGCCCTTCAGGGATGGGAATCCGCCATCCTTACCTGATCTGGCCTACATGCAACTCCAGGCCTACGACAATGTCTTTTAACTGCCCTTTGAAATGGCCTGAAAGCTACTCAGTTCAAGGACAACAAGGGATGGGCAACAAGTGCAGACCTTAACAATGGCACCCACATCCCATGAAAGAATAAAGAAAAAAGGTTCTAATTAATCAGTGGCAGTGCCCAAAACAATTACTGCAGCAGAAATGGATAAGACATGTCAAGACTCTATGGTTCATACCAATCACAATGCACAGTTGCAGGGACAAATGTCAGCTCAGGCTTAGTATCATCATACGGTTAAAAACAAGTTTTGTATATTATCTGAGGAGGTAGTGCAAGTTAAATGTTTGCTTTACAAACTCTTGTTACAATCGCCGTAGAGACCAATAGCTTGTTAAAAAAGATATCCAAATTTCCAGTGACTAACTGGAAGGATCACATGACAAAGTTTTACGACTTCTACTGTAATAAACTTCTATTGTAGATTACAAAAAGGATTCCCCCATTTAAAACAACCTAAAATTCCCCTCCATAGTTCATCTGCTTACTTTACTTTGTCCCTTAAGAGCAGACGTCATTCTCCAGGAACCAGTCCAAAGCCATTCTCAGCTCCCGATCGCTTGCTTCCTTCTCCAGCTGGATAACTTCTAATACTCAAACTCATTTTCACGGCAAGAGGTACCCTGGAAAAATCCTCCCTTTAGCCAAAGCTAGGCCACCTCTCACTATCTCTCCCAGAATTAAACAAAGTTTATTTATGAGCATTTATAAAGCCTTAGAGACTAAAAGTCTATCCACCATCAGCATTGCTGTGCTGATCATTGTATGCAGGTATGAACATCTCACACCTTCTTCCCAGTAAGGCAACCTGGGTTCCCCTTTAACAACTAAGCCACTCAAGTTTTTTATTGGGCAGAATCCAAGACAAATTACATGATCCCATTCACTCCTCCATTTTACCTTAAATTAAAGGATGTGATGATACTGCACTATTAATATTTTGTGTTAAGGGGGGACTGCTTTAAGAGGCAGTGTTTTCTACAGAGTCAGTTTGTCTGGAAGGAATGTAGCAGATGCTGAGAAAGCAGGATAATTACTCAGTTTAGCCATGCAAGTGTTGATTTACTAGAAGGCTAGTAATAAAAGTAATAAGCTGAGTTAGGTAAACAAGGACAGAGTAATGTGATACTAGAAATGGGAGGATCTAGCCTTGTTGCAGAAAAACAGTTTCATTTTCAAGAAGGGTATTGCTGACTGCAGCTGATTAAAGGCAGAAGTCCGGAGGCTCTCCATCTCTCTGAAGAGACCTCTTTCAAAGCGCCAAGGCAGTTATCCAAAAAAGCAAGTATGCCTGAATTTACTAACTATTTTTAAGGAGAGGTTTCTCTATAAGAGAAACATTGCTCAATTGGAACTGAATAGTAATAAATTAGAAGAGGAGTTTTTTTTTTCATGTTTAAAGATTTTTCAACGGTTAAGGGTTAAACTGTTTCATTTTGTTAGAGGTGTATTTAAACTGTGTTATGAGCAAAGTTTGTTTTGATAAAAAGGATCTCCAATTTGTCAGTGGAATTACTACTGGAGTACAAGCATCCTTTCCTCACAATAATGCCAACATAGAAAAATTGTTGGTCCAGCCTAGCTTCATAATATACCTTGGGGTTTCGGATTTGGCACCCCAACAAGAGACAGCTGCAAAATAATCTTAGAAACTTCATATTTTTAAACTATTTCCTAATCAAGCTATAATTTAACTCATTCCATAATTTGTAGCCCAAACTTACAAGCCAACAATGTTTATTCTACAAAAGTCTAAGACATTGCAATAGGACTTGGAATTCCCCAACATGACTCCTGGACCTACTTTATGGACTATAAATGAATCACGGGAAGCAAGTAGTCACTTACTATAGTGATCTTTGGATTGAGCATAAGAAAGGTATCGGAGGCCAAAACCTCAACACCATAACAAGGACCTTAATTGCAGGAAATGCACTTATCAGCTTTCCCTCCAACACTCCAGGATACGTTAGCTCACTATTGGGGTATAGTTACAAAAGCATATATAGCCCTCTGGCACCCAGTAGCATGTCAAGCAACATGAACAAATTTGCTTCCACAAACTCCACTGTTTATTTAAAATATTATTGATGTACATGATTTCATACTGGGAGCTAATCTAATGCTGATGTTCAAATAATGTCAAACTGGGACACAAGGTTTAAAGATATTCCATCAATTATGGGAGATAACCTTGTGATCTAACTCAGGGATTCATTATCCTAATTCTACAGTTTCAACTATTCAACCTACGAACACAATAAGGAGTCACCATGTTTAAACAAAATATTGCACATGAACCAACAGCTCTGTCTTCAAGCTGCCCACCATTATCATCACCATGTTTCTTGCCACGGATTTACAAGTTGTTAATGACAATAGTAACTAGATTTGATCATTTACCTTATTGCAGTATTATGCTCTAGGTTGTCCTCAGTTATTGGTTGATGCAATACAGGCATCATGGTGTAATGGTCTACAAAAAAGCAGTTTGGATCTTCTTTTTGGCCCGGTACTTTACCTAGGGGGTAATCCTTCCAGGAGGTTTGATCTGCAAAAAAAAAAATCATAACTTTACTGTAGGACTGCACAAATCAGCCAAGCACAGAATTGGGAAAAAGGTATAACTGACAGGAAACTTAACACTAAAGCTGCCTTTCCTGGGAAGATTTATTTTGTACTCTTGAATGCAGCAAGCTATCTTCATCCCATTATCCCTGCTGTAGCTTTTAAGCACCATAGAAAAACAGACAGCATGCCCCAAAAAATTCACCTCCTCAATCAAACTTGTATAAAGGTCAATGAAAAAAAAAGGAATGGCGATTTCCAGTTAGAAAAAAATACATTCACAATTCATTCTTTTTCCTATCCTCATGAAGATTAATCATAGTTCAGTTCCATAGATACTTCCAGCGCTGTCATTCCCAATATGCAAAAACAGTCGATTTTGTTAGGAAGCCTGACCAGAGAGCGAATCACGACTAACTCTTCACCCAACAGACACAGATTCTTGTATCAGTCAGGAGACAGCAGTCAGAAACAAGAGCCCTGGATGATTTCCCGACTAATCCCGAGGCGCTATCATCAGTTGGACAGCTGTCCTGTCTGAAATCAGCAAATTCAGCTGTGATCAGGCTGAACCAGACCCAAGGCCTTCTAGCAATTATAAATTAATACTACACTGAGCAGCATTTCAGCATTGGGGAAGGCCAATTAACATTTTAAGTGATATAAATATAGACGTATTTTTCCTTTAATTACAAACTTGATTGCCTGCTCACAGTTAAAAATACTTTAACATGATTAACATTCAACATTTAATGACAAACTACTTTGCCACACACTCAATAATAAACCTTGCAAGGAAAGGCTAGCACTGCCAATTTCATTTTAAAACCAATGTTAAAACTGAGCAATTTGAAATAAAAACATGATATTGACAATATTCCATTAATTTTCTATCACTAAAATGACAACCTAGAATTAGGATGAAATCAATCTGTTGCATCTACAAAGATTTGGGATTTAAGTTTTAAATACAGCAACTATATCAGTGGGTCTTTAGTTGGGAAAATTATTAGATTGAGTTCAGCAAGGAGCACAGTGGCATCGCTCGAGTTTAATTTCCTCTGGAAACACTGCTCAATGTTTACATAAAATTCCTTTGTGACTTGTTATTGTGGTCATTAATTTGTTTACTCAAACTGAACAACTTCAGTAATTATTTCATGCAAAATGAGCCCGGGGCGTCACAACCTCCGAAGCCACAGATGTGTGAACTATAAAAATAACACATCTGCTCTTGAGGTTGGTGCAGTGTTTCAGTCTATATTTTCCACACTATATTCAACCAGGGGGGTTTTTGATGTAGTCACTAAGTACCTAAATTCCATTCACACAAGCATAAAATCGACAAAAATAAAACTATTTGAATTATCAACATAAACTTGAAATAAAAGAGTTTCAAAGTATTAGCATACCTGTGCATAGCTGCCAATCTGATCCCTCCAGAGCTTGAATCTTCTCAGTTAACATCTCAAGATCGACTGTTTGTACCAATTCCTCTCCAGAGGTCGGGGCCATCACTGAGTCAGTGTCCTTTCTGAACTCTGTGTGCACCATACCAGATAACTGGCTTGGAGACTCAATTCCACTCTTCAATTGCAAGTTTTCCACAGTGTACACTGGTAGCTGGCTATGACCAACCGGAAAGTCAGATATACTGAATGATCCTGGTTTCTGATTGTATATAGAACACAGCTGGAGTAGTTTCTGTTGTGTCGCAATGGGCAATGGATAGACCATATCAGTTAAAATCCTGAAATTGTACAATAAAAATCAGGTTTTATTTTGCTTACTTCTGTATCAGGGTTCTAAAACTATGTACAAAGTTATAAGCTGGCATAACTAAAATTGCAACCTAGTAGACCTTTGCTGATCTGCTATAAAAAGGGTTTCAGATATTAACAAAGGATTAGTAAATTACAAACAAAAAGAGTGTAAACTCACGATTAAGGACAAAAACATAAAGACTGAATAATTAAAAGATCTATTTTTCCATGGAAAGGGATATTATGATACAAAAAGTGACAAAGCCAAGACTGGTTTTTCAAATAGATTCAGAATTCCTTTGAGGTGGAACACCACATTAATCATTTTTACATCCAATATTCCAGAGGAATTTTACATTTAGCACATTATGCCTGACTAGTTCCTCCAAAATAAGTTACATTTTTCCTATTGCCCTGCTCCATACCTTTATAAAGTTGTTTTCTTCAAAAGTACACCTGTCCTCTGCCTTTGATGTTTTAAAATTTAAATTCTCTAGTTGCTGATTCACTGATCAATGAACGTTTGTTCTGATTTATTTCATAAAGGCATCTCTATCAGATCTTCTCAATCTTATTTCTAATGAAAAGAGCCCCAGATTCTCTAATCTTTCCTCCCCACCAAAGGCTATCATCCCTTAAAATCATGCGAGTGCCATGGTGTCAATATCATTCCTGAAATGGATACACTATTCTAATTGCTGCCTAATCATGGATTTGTATATTTCAACACTATTTCTTTCCTTTTATATTCCATGACTCTTTTGAGAAATTAAAATCCCACGTTTAAAATGAACAGTTTCACCAATTTCTCCTTCCATTTTTACGATGTGGATATCAATGGCGACACGGTGGCACAGTGAAGTTAGCACTGCTGCCTCACAGCACCAGGGACCCGAGTTCAATTCCCAGCTTAGGTCATTGTCTGTGTGGGGTTCGCATGTTCTCCCCGTGTCTGTGTTGGCTTCCTCCCACAGTCCAAAAAGACGCGCTGCTTAGGTGCATTGGCCATGCTAAATTCTCCCTCAATGTACCTAAACAGGCCTCGGGGTGTGGCAGCTAGGGGATTTTCGCAGTAATTTCATTGCAGTGTTAATGTAAGCCTACTTGAAACACTAATAAATAAACTTTTTAAAAATCCTGCCCACAACAACCTCTGCTCTTGTATTTCCTTTTCAAGCTTTAGTATTTACCACGTGTCTCTTTATTTTGCTTTGCAAAATACATCACCTCTCATTCTCCCAGATTTAATTTCATCTGGCATTTAATCTGTTCAATCTGCTAATCAATACCCTTTTAAATTTAACCAGACTCCCAATCATTCATACAAAAAAAATCAGTAATCGAATCAGACAGATCTGTAACCCCCACGACTTGCCTGGGTTTGCAAAATCTCACTAACTGTCCTCGCTGGAGACAATACACACTTCTTTAACCTGTGCTTGGCCCTCTCTCCACTCACATTGTCTGTACCTTTAAGACTTGATTACCTGTAAAGACTCGCATTCCAACCATTATCTTGTAAATTGAGTTTGTGTCTGTATATGACCAGTTTGTGAACACAAGTCCTCACTCACCTGATGAAGGAGCTTGAGACTCCGAAAGCTAGTGCTGCCAAATAAACCTGTTGGTCTTTAACCTAGTGTTGTGAGACTTCTTACTGTGTTTACCCCAGTCCAATGCCGGCATCTCCACATCAAAGGTAAAGTCACCATAGTCCCAGATGACCATAGGCTGCTCTTCCCTTTGAGGGGGAAGAGCCGGTTGGTGGTGATTTAATCTGAGGAATACTGCATCTCAGGTGAGGGGCAAGGTTTGGAAGACAGGCCTTCATGAATAACCTTAGCAGGTACAGGAAATGAACTCGCACTGTTGGTGTTGCTCTGCATCACAAACCAGCTGTCCAGCCAACTGAGCTAAACAGACTGATATGTAGTTTATCATTTACTACATTTTTGAACGCAGGTATTCAATTTGTAAACCTCAAGTCGTCTAGCATAATCTTCATAAGAAAATATACATTTGAATGATTTTAGTCACATCTTTTGTCAATTCAATTCAACCTCCCCTTGTTTTAAAAAGCTCCAAGCAGGGATGAGTATCTTTTCCATGTGAGAGCCAATCTTTTCAGTACTATTTCCTCATCAGTTGTCATCCTATCTAACTGCTCCAGTTCCTTCTCTTGCACTCTTTTTTGCCCACAACCAGAACGTTTTGTGCAAAGCACCTACTATAAATTTCAGCCAAGCATTCACAATGACTTTTTTTAAATCATCTATTACTTTTTTGCTATCCTTTACATATCAGGAACTTTACAAGTTTCAACCTACCTTCCAATCTGCCACCTTACCCCCCAAACTGTTTGTGTCCTTTCTACATTCATGGCAATTTTCTTTTATATTATTAGTTCTGGTTTTGTCAAATCCCTCATTTTGGTTTAAGTCTGTCTGTCAACGCAAAGCATTCACTGACACATCACCATTACTTCTTGCAGAGAAAAAAAAGAACCAAGAGCAATTTATACTGACTGTTGAAGAAGATGAGGTGTAGCCTGGCATGGTGCTGCAAGGCAGGCTTCTAGAAGATCCTGCCAGTCCAACGGACATCGAAATAAAAACAACTGCCACATGCTTCTTTTTATTTTCTGGCTTCGTGGTAAACCTTTGAATGTTTTTCCTACACAGAAAAAGCACAACACAATAAAAGCGATGATAGTCAAATCCTTAAACTGCCTTTGAAAGGAAATCACAAATGCAGCTGCTGGAAAGTTACTTTCTATGACTGAGTGACCTGGAGGGGAACCTCCAGGTAGTGAGGTTCCCACATATCTGTTGCCCTCGTCCTTAGAGATGGTAACAGTCATGGGATTGGAGGTGTTGTCTACCGAGTCCCTGCAATGCATCCTGTAAGTGGTGCACACGGCTGCTACTATGAATCGAAGGGGGAGTGTGAATATTTGGGGGTGAGGTGCCAATCAAGGTGACTGCTTTGTCCTGGAAGGTGTCAAGCTGCTCGAGTCTGACAGTATACCACCACACTCCTGACTTGTGCCTTGTAGATGGAGGACAGGAGTCAGGTGGTGAGTTACTCACCACAGAATTCCTAGTCTTTAACCTGCTCTTGTAGCCACAGTTTATATATGGCTCGTCCAGCTCAGTCTCTGGTCAATGGTAACCCCAGGATGCTGATAGAGATGTGGGGAAATTCAGTGATGGTAATGCCGTTGAGCGTCCAAGGGCAATGGTCATTACCTGGAACGCGAGTGCCATGAATGTTACTTGCCACTTGTTCCAAGCCTGAACGTCACCCACGTCTTGCTGCATATGGACACTGACTGCTTTCATATCTTTGAATGGTGCTGAACATTGCGCAATCAGTAAATATTCCCACTTCTGACCTTAAGAAAGGTCATTGATGGAGCAGTTGAAGGTGATTGGACCTAGAAAACCACAGAGGAACTCTTGCAGTAATGTCCTGTGTCTGAGATGATCGACCTCCAACAACCACAGCCATTTTCCTTTGTGCAAGGTTTGACTCAACTAACAGAGACCCCCTCCCCACCCCCAACCACCGCACCCCCTCGAATCCCTCAAATCCAGTTTTGCAAATAATAGCACAAGTGCTGTAAAAACACTGCAGGTCTGGCATCATTTGTGGAGTGAGATACAGTGTTAAAGTTTCAAGTCCAATATTTCTCTTCTTTGGAACCCCGAGTTCTGAGGAAGAGCTATTAGACTCAAAAAGTTAACTCGATTTCTCTCTCCACAGTGCTGCTGGACTTGCAGAGTTTTTGGAGCCTATTCCAAACAATTGAATGCTCAGCAGTTTAGCCTCATTACTTGCTGATCCTTCTAGTTTACTCTTTCTATCACTTCCCAATTCTTAAGGCTCCCTATAGTAACAAGTGGCCCGACTGAAGCCTGAATCTTACAGCATTATTGTTTACAGTACTAGAAGACCCTAGGATTTTTAGATTGTGGGCAAGGCAATTTAAGCTTCCATTTAAGGAGCATGATGCTTAATAAATCCTGACATTACACAGAATAAAGCAACTGAGATATTACTAGTTAACTGCAATTCCATATAATATTACATGTGTTACATACGGGGAGACAATAGTGTAGTAAAGTCACAAGACCAGTAATCCAGAAGGCCAGGCTAAGGCTCTAGGTATAGATGCTCAAATCTCACCATGGCAGAATCTGAATTCAATTAATAAATCAGGAACTGAAAGCTAGTTTCAGAAATGGTGACGAGGAAACTATCAATAGTGGTAAAAACCCATATGATTCACTAAAGTCTTTTGGGGGGTGGGGGGAAGAGAGAAAGAGATCTGCCTTCCTTACACTATCTGACTATGTGGGGGTAGGGCCTGGGTGGGATTGTGGTCGGTGCAGACTCGATGGGCCTAATGGCCTCCTTCTGCACTGTAGGGTTTCTATGATTCTATGACCTCCATGTGACTCCAGCCCCACAGAAATGTGGTCAACTCTAAACTGCTTTTGGAAATAACCAAGCTCAAGGACAATTAGAGATGGGCAACAAATGCTGACCGTGTCAGCAACGCCTACATCCCATTAAAGAAAAAAAATGTAATTGGGATCTTGAACAATCCAAAAAAATTTAAATCCTTCTTTCTGCTATTAAGCTTTGTGCCAATTATAGACTTCTGAAATGACATTCTCCCAGAAAAAAACGCTGAATGCATCATTTACCTACTTACTTTCCATTACCTAGGTCCTCCTGTCCATATTTTTTAAAATGTCAGGAATTGCAAACCCTGATGTCAATCAGCTACAAATCAATACACAACATTTTGAGTTATTAGGACATTAGGAAGCATGATAACTGATACAGCTGCACCACAAATCCAATTGAGTCGGCTCCCACTTGGTTCTTTCCTCCTCACAATAGCTTTAACACTCTTGAGGGAGATTTCCACAGGCACAGCGAAAAGAACTTCAAACTCCACTTAAGTAGCCATTATGCATGAGTGAACTCACTGAGTATCCATAGCTATTTACTGCTCATGGAGGGCATCACAGATATGGCAAATTCTGATCTTATCTCATGCATTACAAGTATTTTCCAGCTAGAGTAATTGAATAGCAAAATTGGCCATTTTTTTTTCCTTCTCTAGCCAAGGAACAGAGGACACTGATAACAGAGCATCCTACTGGCACCACACTGGAGATCTGGTAGCACAATACAGACTAGGAAACAATCCTGAGTCTGCTGATATACACACTGTAATTGAGCAGTAGGTATGTGGTGTGCGCGGTGTTCGTGGAGCGTGCCTGCATGTGCAGAAAAAGAGTGCAGGGTGGTGGGGAACAGTAAAACATGAAAGAAACTTACGTGTTCTATTGCAAGAAAGGCAAGAAAAGTACCTGCTTTTGCATTGGCTGCTAGTATCTCTGTAATCCAGCCCGTAACATACTGTATCCTCAAGCCTGAGGCGTCACAGCAATGCTTCAACTCAGTAAACAACTTATCTAGCAGCATTGGTGTGAAATATCGAGAGTGGAGGCACTTTAAAAGAGGCTGCCAGAAGCGACAGAACGTTCGAGGAACTCCAGGATTTGACAAATCTACAAACTCTCCTTTAACAAAAATAAACATTTAAAGTTTAGAACAATGCTGAAACAAAGTCAAAGATACAATATCTAGATAATAGATACAAAGAATGAAGTACATCTTAGTTCTATACTTTTCTCTTATTCTTCCTTCTAATGCTAATTTGCATTAATTTAGGAATTTCTTTTTCAAAAACCATATAAAATACACATGCAAAGAACAAAGGACATCAAATAAATGATTTGTAGAAATAATCTGTCCATTTAGGCATTACTCACTTCAAGACTTGGAAAATTTGAGTGACAAAAGGTTTGCAAGTCTAACTAATTTACATTGAAGTAACTTCATAGCTAAACCACTTCACATCTAACCGAAAAAGGCAAAAATAAATTTTGACCAACACTATGTTGTTGCATTGGCAACTATGGAAGTTGAATTTGTGCTCTGTTGGGCCTGCCACCAAATTAAATGACCGTTCTTAATCTAGATGTAGGCTAGGCTAGGGTGGCGCAGTGGTTAGCACTGCTGCCTCACAGGGATCCGTGTTTGATTCCCGGCTTGGGTCACTGTCTGTCTGGAGTTTGCACATTCTCCCCGTGTCTGTGTGGGTTTCTTCCGGGTGCTCCAGTTTCCTCCCACAGTCCAAAAATGTGCAGGTTAGGTGAATTGGCCATGCTAGATTCTCCCTCGGTGTGCCCGACTAGGCGCTGGAGTGTGACGACTAGGGGATTTTCACAGTAAGTTAATTGGAGTGTGAATGTAAGCCCACTTGTGACTAACAAATAAGTAAATATATTTTAAAAAGGCTAATTGTGGAGTGCAATTCAAGCTGAACATCACCCTACATCAATGGACTTCCATGCGTACATTTTAAAGTAAGAATTACAGAAAACTTGGTTGGCTTTCTTCTCCTAAACTTAGGACAGTATTAGTTACCCCAGATCAGATCAAACAGCACAAAGTGGGATATTCTAAATCAGCATGGTTTAAAACTATGTAGTACAGTAACGCAACTCACTGAATCATTGGGAGCCAACCGCTGATTGAAGAACCAATAAGGATACAGATCATTCAGCCCATCAAGTCAGTGCCAGCTCTACATAAAGCAATCCAATCAGTTCCATCCCCTAATCTATCCCATTAATCTTTGTTTCCCTACAGGCACTCGGCCCACCTCATTCCCCAAAACTAGATCCAGCAACATCTCCTTCCTAACTGGAACAAGAACATACCTATTCTGGGTCCTAAACACATTTCATCCCCCTTCTCCCTCTCTATACTCTTACATTATTCCAATCAATATTTGAGTAATTAAATTTCCCTAATATCACCACTTTATATTCTTGCACAACTCCTTGACTGCCCTGTAAATTTTCTCCCCCATCTGGCTTTCTCTGTTTAGTGGGCTGTAGAATATCCCCAGTGACATGGTCATATTTTTCTTACTTCTCAACTCTATCCAGTTGGATTCTGACCTTGCCCCCTTGTCTTCTCCACCTTTTCTGAACATGTTGTATCCCCGTGTATCAAGTGCCCAATCTTCACTATTTTTAAGCCACATTTCCATTATTGCCATTACATAAATATGCCTAAATGGCTATTTACACTTGAAGCTCACCAATTATCACTTCTGGTACAATAAACATTGCTTTTCATTTTAACACAACCCTCTGCCCAGATTTCTATTTCAGTAGGATATGCAACTGAATCTATTGCGTTACCTGGGCACTCAATATTTAAAAATTTCAGCTGCTCCTCTGTGGGAATAAGGAACCCGTCATCCAAGAGTGCTTCCACCATCAACTCTCTGTGAATTTTCAAGAGAACCATGTTACAATTTTAGTTTCCATTCAATCAAATTCCTATTCCTAAAAGGCAATTTCCCACATTAAGATGCAAATCTCTTTAAACAACTTAGTATACTGCTCAAAATATGATCAAGACAAATTTTTTCAGTGAAAAGCTGTCTGAAAACAATCATAAAAATTCCATTCTGAAGTGTCATAAGACCCAAGACATTAATTATTCTTCACTCTCTCCACAGATACTATCTGAACTGACCTGTTTCAACTGTTTTTATTCATATTTAGAGCATCTGCAGTATTTTTGATTTTTAAAAAAATTACATTTATTGTTATAAGCAAAACAAACAAAGATATTTCAGGAAAGACTGAGCTGTTTCCAAATAGACTAATTCACAATCAATGATGAACTAAGTTCATTCTCGTTCTGCAGAGTCCACTGTTTGGAGGAATAAGGTTGCAACATTAAGAATGTAGCAAACTATATAATCTCAAAGCAAAGATATTTTAATAAAGTAACCTATTTGATCTCATCCCAAATATTGTATCAATCTACTGTTGAATCATTTTGAATTGAATTAAGTAACTAGATGCAGCAGTGATTCTCTGCTCTTTACAGAAATTTGAATGCAATGAGATCAATCTATCTGTGGCCATTGTGGCTGAAAGTGGAATGCTGGTTATGAGCCAGAAGGACTTTGCAGATCTTTAACATCCATCCAAACTACTTGAACACACAGGGCCAGGTTTTATATCTCACCTGACTAATTTAAACTTTGTAACAGTTGTGAAGAATGAAATACACTACATTGAAAGGAAAGCTTCCATTTTGTACTGAAATGTTCGTGTGTCAGTCAAGACTCCATTGGTTTCTTGATTCAAGTCCCAATCCAGGACTTGAGCAATGAAAATTGATTCTACATTCCTGTGCAGTACTGAGTGAATGCTGCACTGTCTGGGTGAGATGTTAAACAGAGACCCTGCCTGTCCCCTCAGGCAGATGTAAAAAGAGCAGCAGGGGAGTTATTCCCAGTGTTCTGGTCAATATTTATCCCTCAATCAACGTCAGTGTCTTGTGATGCAGTGGGTAGCCTCCCTACTTCAGAGCCAGAAGCTCCAGGTTAGAGTCCACTTCAGGATTTGATAGACATGGAAGGTGTATTCATAACCTGGCCAAGCAAGTTGATTGTCAACCTGTAAATCCTCCCAATAAGCTTGTGGTCAGCAATGCTCTTTGTGGAGTGCTGCCGCTCAAGCAATAGCCTCAGCTGACAGTTCAGTTCCAAGAAAGATTGACTCAGAAGACATGCAATTATGTGTTTTCTCTGTCTCATGCATCTCCAAGCATACAGGAAAGGAAGAACATCATAAAAATAGATCATGGTCATTTTCACATTGCTGCTTCTGGGAGTTGTGTACAAATTTGCTGCTGCAGTTCCTATATGCTTCATTAGCTGTAAAGCACTTTGAAACACATTGATTATGAGAGACACTATATAAATGCAAATCTGGCATCCTTTTCTTAGGGATTTACTTAGAGCAAATTATTACAAATTTTCCAACTTAACAGTCAGAATAACATAATTATTTCCTTTACCACATAAACAAGACACCTGGCGAGCCCCATCTATTTTGATAAATCTATATATTTTTCCGTAGGGTGCAGTGCCACCAAACTGGGATTCCCCAAGATAGTTTTAAGAGTTTCTCTACTGCAAAATGCATCACTGAGTTAAAGGAAATCCATACCTGTAGAGGCAGGATGCAAATTTAACGAAGAATTTCTTTTTAACATGTAAAAATACATGTATATCAGAGTGAGATGGGACAGGATTTGATATAGACTCCCTAAACTACATCACTAATGAAATTCAACATTTAGGTAATTGAAAGGTTTAGTGGTTTCAACTAAGCAACAGAAAAGGAAGTTCTTTACCACCATGATACCAGAGGTTAGCTCAACTGTAGTTTTTTTGTTTTTCCATTCTATCATACTCTTCTGAAATACAAACTCAAATGTAGTGAAGGGGAATGCCAGAAGTTAAGCCTTTGTAGGTGCACATTACTGTAATGACAACAATCTTAGTAAAATGAAGGACATATGAAAGTTTCCCAATGTATATACCTAAACTACAGAGAAAAGCCCAGCAGCATAACGGATTCTTTATTTTCCTTCTGGCTTTGGGTGTGTCTGGCGAGCACGAGCTGTTTGACATTTGGGTTAAGTATTGGTGGTTACAAGCTTATCATTGGTGACGGTAGAAACTGCAGGTTACTTTAAAGTAGCACAGGAGACGCATAGCTTACATTGCTGCGGGAACGGCTTAATAGTGGTTATTCAAAGCCTCAGGCTGAATTTTGGGAAAACCATAACTATTTTTACTGGCATTTAAATCGACCAAAAACTCAGATTAGATCACTATGTACTCTTTCATCTAGCAGCTGCTTAAGATTACTAGCTGAGCTAAATGGCCAAGATAAGATGCACCAGGAAATAGAATAATTAACTGTTTTTCTTATCAAGTCTAACAGAGAAGAACAGTGATGTGAAGATGCTGGTGTTGGACTGGGGTAAGCACAGTAAGAAGTCTCTCAACACCAGGTTAAAGTCCAACAGGTTTATTTAGTGGCCACTCACCTGATGAAGGAGCAGCGCTCCGAAAGCTCGTGCTACCAAATAAACCTGGTGTTGTGGGATTTCTTACAGAAAAGAACAGTGAAACACAACAGTATGCTCAATGCAATTAATTGAAGTCTATTACAGATCTTTAGCATGTATAATGACCTTGTTTTTGACATACAAACTAGAAGAGTTAAAAAAGTTTCAGAAAAAGAGCATACAAATAAAATACCTCAATGAAAATAAGGTTGGAAGATTAAAAGTTTAATCTATGGGTTCAAATTATAAAAGTAAATCAGTGTTAATTAACAGAACAAAGTCCATTGGGGACTGGGAGCGGCAACCAGCAAGCTAAGCGAATTATGACATAGTAATAGGAAAGCTAGAAAGCTGAATTCTCATGTTATTTATTCCAATGAGAAAGAATTCTAACCACATTCAATGGCACTACCATGGCTCAATCTTCCATTATCAACATCCTGGAGGGGTTACCGTTAACCAAAACTTGAACTGGACTATCCATACAAATACTGTGGCTTCAAGAGCAGGTCAGAAGTTGGAAATTCTGTGGTGAGTAACTCAGGTTCTGGCTCCTCAAAGCACATCCACCATCTATCAGGCACAAGTGTGATGCAATTCTTTGAACTTGCCAGGATGAATGCGGCTCAAACAACATGCAAAAACCTTTAAAACATCCAGGACAAACCCATGACCTCCACCACCTAGGACAAGTAATAAGTCTCTCAACACCAGGTTAAAATCCAATAGGTTCATTTCGAATCTCAAGCTTTTGGAGCGCTGCTCGTGATTCCAAATAAACCTGTTGGACTTTAACCTGGTGTTGTGACACTTCTTACTGTGCCCACCCCAGTCCAACACCGACATCTCCACATCATATCTAGGACAAGAGTGGCAGATGCATGGGAACACCACCACCTGCAAGTTCCCCTCAAAGCCACACGCTATGTTGACTTGGAACTATCTCACCATTACTTCACTGTCACCGACTCAAAATCTTGGAGCTCCATCTCTAACAGCATCATGGATGCATCTTCACCATGTGGACTGCAGCGGTTCAAGATAGCGGCTCATCACCACCTTCTCAACGGCAATTAAGGATGGGCAACAAATGCTGGCCTAGCCAGCGACACTGGCACCTTGTGAAAGAACATTTTTTTTAAAAAACACTGCAGTTTAATTCAGTCTTATTGAGCAATTGTCGTATGGCGGTGTGAGGACCTCATCTGCAGAATGACACGCTGCAAACTTTGAGGTGACCATTTTGAATCTGGAACAGGGGAGTTAAAATGAGACAGACAACAAGGAAAGAAAATAAAGGCAAAAGAAAAAGCAGAATGGAAGACAAAAGAGGCAGTTACAGAATGATGAAAAAATATATGTTTCACAGGAGTGTAAGAAAAGCAAATATAATTTTCTAAAGAGAGGAGATATTTTCTCCAGTGAGAATCCCCAAGCCTTACAGATACCTACAATGTTGATGCTTAACCTTTGTGTAATTCCAAAGCTCATTTCAATGGCAACCAGAAACGGATGCTCTAAACAATGCATCAAATTGTTGTTTCACTGAATGTTCACAGGTGCTCTAGTCAATGCATCAAACAACAGGTCTCGAGAATAATTGAGAACCAAAAATTAAAATTTTGATGTAATACCACCGAATAAAAAGCCAAAATGATAACTCTGTTCCTCTGTCCACAGGTGTTTCCTGACCTGAGTATTTCCAGCATTTTCTGTTATTTCAGATTTACAGCATCTGCTGCAATTTGCTTTTGTATCAAGGTTAAACATATCTCATCTCAGAAAAGGGATAACATCCATTTTAAAACTCATGGGAGGTATAGGGACAGGGGGCAGAGGCAGGCATTGTATAATTGAAGTGTTCTTTTCCATCCCTCCCTCTTCAAGACGCAGTTCAGTATACAACTACAGCAAATTACATTTAATGTCTGTTAAGTATCACCATAAAACATCCATTTCTAATGTACCTGTTCTCCCAAGCATGTTTTTTAATTTGTGATAAAATCCATTCAACTTCAGGACTTGGAATACTCCAGATTTTCTTTGCTTTGGAAACTAATTTCTGTTCCACCAAAACCTAGGAAATAAAAACAAATTTTTAAGTGAACTGTCAATTTTTAATGAGACAGAGTCCAGGTTAATCTGTTCAAACTGGTTAACTGCTTTCTGGGAAGAAAAATCGACTTGAGGATAAAAAACAGAAGTTTCCTCTGGGTTCCACCAAAATAAAACTACAATTGCTGGCTTGGGGGTGGGCATTACCTGTCCATCAGGTGGTGCATCAAAGTGGCAGCACACCCATCTGCCCAAGTGGACATTCAAAATTGTAATGTGAATTCTAATGGTGAGGATATAGGGGAAGCAGTGGTGTAGTGGTATTGTCACTGGACTAATAATCCAGAGACACAGGGTGATGCTCTGGGGACCTGGATTTGAACCTTACCATGGCAGTTTTGAATCCAATTTGAATTCAGTGAAACAAAAATCTTTCTAATGAAACCATTGTCGATTGTCGAAAAAACCCATCTGGTTCACTGCTGTTCATTAGGGAAGGAAATCTGACGTCCTTACTTAGTCTGGCCGACGCACAACTCTAGACCCACAGAAATGTGATTGACTCTTTACTGCCCTCTGAAATGTCAAGCCTCTTGATAATATCCAACTGCTAAAATATCTCAATGGAATAAAACCTGACAGATCCCCAGCATCATTCTAAGCACCAGAAACAATAAATTCAGCCTCGTCCCTCAAAGGCCTCCTTTCTATGCGAGGCTGACATAGTCATACTCACACCTGAGTGTCCCAGAATCACCATTCCTGCCCTAACAGCAGGAGAGCCCTAACAGAAGTGGTAGCACAGTGGACTACAGTTGGGAGGGAGCTGCCCTGGGAGTCCTCGACATTGACTCCCGACTCCATCCAGCAACCTCCTGATTACTCCTTCAGATGAAGAATCAGTACTCCTCCATGTTGAACACTACTTGGAGGAAGCACCGAGTGCTTTCAATGTCCATCATCAAGACTGGCTCAGTTGAGCACTAAAGGACATCGCTGTTAGATTGGGTCTAGCAAAAAGTGGGAAAAGTATGCCTAACCTCATCTTAACCCGCCTGCCGCAGATGCATCTGTCCATGATAGTATCGGCAGGAGTGACCACCACACAGCTCTTGTGGAGACAAGTCCCATCTTCACGTTGAGGGTACCCTCCCTCGTGTTGTGTGGCACTATCGCCATGCTAAATGGGATAGATTTCGAACAGATCTAGCAGCTCAAACTCAGGCATCCACGTGGTGCTGCAGGCCATTAGAAGCAAAATGGTATACAGCCACAACCTGTAACCTCATGACCCGGCACTCTACCATTACCATCAGGCTAAAGGATAAAACCTGGTTCGACGAAGAATGCAGGAGTGCATGCCAGGAGCAACACCAGGCATACCTAAAAAATAAAGTATCAACCTGGTGAAGCTACACCACAGGGATGCTTGTGTGCCAAACAGCAAGAGCAGCAGTAATAAACAGGGCTAAGCTATTACACAACCAGCAGATCAGATCAAAGCTCTGCAGTCCTGCCACATAAAAGTTTTTTAAAGTTTATTAGTCACAAGTAAGGCTTACATTAACACTGCAATGAAGTTACTGTGAAATTCCCCTAGTCGCCACAGTCCGGCACCTGCTCAGGTCAATGCACCTAACCAGCACATCTTTCAGAATGTGGGAGGAAACCGGAGCACCCGGAGGAAACCCATGCAGACACAAGGAGAACGTGCAAACTCCATACAGACAGTGACCCAAGCCGGGAATCGAACCCTGGTCCCTGACATTGTGAAGCAGCAATGCTAAAGAGCCGCCCCATTCACATTCAGTCATGAATGGTGGTGGACAATTAAAGAACTCAGTGGAGAAGACTCCACTAATATCCCCATCTTTAACGAAGGGGAAGCCCATCACAACAGAGCTGAAGCATCTGCTACAATCTTCAGCCAGAAGTATTGATTGGATGATCATTTTAGACTTCTTCCCGAGTTTCACAGATGCTAGTCTTCAGCCAACTCAATTCACTCCACATGATATAGAAACTAGAAACAGGAGCAGGCCATCCAGCTCTTCGAGTCTGCTCAGCCATTAATTTCGATTAAATTCAATATCTTGATCTCCTCTTTCTCCCCCCATATCCCTTGATCCCTTTAGTCCCTAGAGCTACATCTAATTTCTTCTTGAAATCACATGTTTTGGTCTCAACTACATTCTGTGGTGGTCAATGTGTTGAATTCACCACTCTCTGGATGAAGAAATTTTTCCTCACCTCAGTTCTAAAAAGTTTATCCCTTATCCTCAAACTATGATCCCTAGTTCTAGACTCCCCTTCCATTGGGAACATTCTTTCTGAATCTACCCAGTCTAACCCTGTTAGAATTTAAAAGTTTTTTTTTTACATAAAGAAACAGCTGAGGATACAGGATACTGCAAAAGGCTATAGGCCCTGACAATAGTGCTGGAGACTTATGCTCCAGAATTTGCCATGTCCCTGGCCAAGCACCTCCAGTCCAGCTACAACACTACCAACAACCTGACAATTGTAAAATTGCCAATGTATGTACTATACACAAAAAGCAAGACAAATCCTACCTGATCAATCACCACCCATCAGTCTATTCTCTTTGATTTGATTTATTGTCACATGTATTGGGATACTGTAGAAGTATTGTTTCTTGCGCCCTATACAGACAAAACATACCGACCATAGAGTACATAAGGGAGAAGGAAAGAAGGTGCAGAATAGAGCGTACAGTCTTAGCTAAGATGTAGAGTAAGATCAGCTTAATATATAGCAGGTCCATTCAAAAGTCTGATGGCAGCAGGGAAGAAGCTGTTCTTGAGTCAATTGGTACGTGATCTGATTTTTGTATCCTTTTCTCCACGGAAGGTCGTGAAAGAGATATGCCCAGGACTCATGGGGTCCTTGATTATGCTAGCCGCTTTTCCAAAACAGCAGGAAGGGTAGAAGGAATTAATGGATAAGAGGCAGGTTTCCGTGATGGATTGATTATATTCACAATTCTTTGTGGTTTCTTGCAGTCTTGGTCAGAACAAGAGCCATACAAAGCTGTGATACATCCAGAAAGGATGCTTTCTAATGGTGCTTCTGTAAAAATTAGAGAGAGTCGTAGCAGACATGCCAAATTTCTTTAGCCTCCTGATAAAGTAGAGGCGTTGGTGGTCTTCCTTAACAATAGCATCAGCATGGAGGAACCAGAACAAGTTGCTGGCGATCTGGACACCTAGAAACTTGAAGCTCTTGACCATTCCCACTTCATCACCATTGATGTAGACAGGGATATGTCCTCCACTACGTTTCCTGAAGTCAATGACCATCTCCTTTGTTTTACTGACATTGGAGGGAGAGATTATTGTCCTCTCACCAGATTCTCTATCTCTTTCCTGTACTGTGTCTCATCATTGTTTGAGATCCAATCCACTACAGTGGTATCATCAGCAAACTTGAAAATGGAGTTGGAGCGGAATTTGGCCACACAGTCAAGTGTATAAGGAGTATAGTAAGGGGCTGAGGACACAGCCTTGCGGGGCAGTGGTGTTGAGAATAATCATCAGTAAACTGGTGGAAGGGGTCATCAACAGTGCTTATCAAGCAGCACTTGCTTAGCAATAACCTGCTCACTGATGCTCCGTTTGGGTTCCGCCAGGGCCAACCAGCTCCTAACCTCATTACAACCTTAGTTCAAACACGGACAAAAGAGCTGAACGCCGAGTAGAGTGTGACTGCCCTTGACATCAAGGCTGCATCAAGTGTGGTATCAAGTTGCCTTAGCAAAACTGGAGTCAGTGGGAAGCTCCTTACTGGTTGATGTCATACCTAGCACAAAAGACGACAGCAATGGTTACTGGAGGTCTGTCATCTCAGCAGTAGTGTTGGAGGCCAACCATCTTTAGCAGCTTCATCAATGGCATTCCTTCCATCGTAAGGTCAGAAATGGGGATGCTCACTGATGACTGCACAACGCTCAGCATCATTCACCACTCCTCGTATACCAATGTCGTTGTGTCCAAATGCAGCAAGATCTGTACAATATCCAGGCTTGGGCTGACAAGGAACAAGTAACATTCAGCCCTCACAAATGCAAGGTAATGACCTTCTCCAACAAGAGAGGATCTAACCATTGCCCGTTGAAATACAATGGCATTGTCATCGCTAAGTCCACCATTATCAACATCCTGGGGGCTTACTATTGACCATAAACTGAACTGGACTAGCTATATAAATACTGTGGCTACAAGAGCTAGTCAGAGGCTACGAATCCTGCAATAAGTAACTCACCCGATTCCCCAAAGCCTGTTCACCACCTACAAGTCACAAATCAGGAGTGTGATGGAATATGCTCCACTTGCCTGGATGAGTGCAACTCTGACAACACTTGAGAAGCTGGACACCATCCAGGACAAAGCAACTGACTTGTTCGGCACCCCATCCACAATATTCACTCCCTTCACCACCAACGCTCAGCAGCAGCAGGGTGTACCATCTTGAAGATGCACTGCCAGAACTCAAAGTTCCTTAGACAACACCTTCCAAACCCACGGCCACTACCATCTAGAAGGACAAGGGCAGCAGACACATGCGAAAACCACCACCTGGAAGATCCCCTCGAAATCACTCAACATCCTGACAAGAAATAATATCAGTGTTCCTTCACTGTTGCTGGGTCAAAATCCTGGAACACCCTCCCGAACAGCACTCCCTACACCACAGACTTCAACGGTTCAAGAAGGCAGCTCACCACCACCTCAGAGACAATTAAGGATGGGTTTTAAATACTGGCCTCGCCAGCAACATCCACATCCCATCTGCAAACTCAGATGGAATTGGTAACATTTTAGACAAAAGGAGCTGCAACGGCATCTTTGATTTGCCATCTGGTTACCATCAATTGGTTTCAATTTTAAAAACAACAATTTTTAAATCCTGAAGAAAAGGTTTGACAGAGTAGTGGTGAATGGCTACGCAACAGAGAGTAGTGGTTAACAGTTGTTTTTCAGTAAGGTTTATTGTGGAGTTTACAGATGTTGGTGTTAGGATGCTGCTCCTCCTGATCTGTATTAATGCAGGGCACAACTGCAAAATTTGCAAATGCCACAACATTTGGAAATAATGAACTGAGGGAAGGATAGCATTAAACTTCAAAAGGACAGAAAAGATTGGTGGAATGGGCAGACAAGTGGTAGATGAAATTTAATGCAGAGAAGTGTAAGGTGATATATTTTGCTAAGAACATGGAGACAATGTAAAATAATGGGTACAATTCTATAGGGATGCAAGGACAGAGTGCATATGTGCATAAATCATTGATGGTGGAGAAAATGGCTAATAAGGCACACAGAATCGTGCAGTACACAAAACTACTGGCAGAAAAAAGCAATTAAGTTATGATGAACATGTATAAAGCACGGGCTCTGAAACAAATGGAGTAGCAACCATTTCTGGACATCACACTTTAGAAAGGATGTGGTGGCGAGAGACAGAGAGAGAGAGCATGTGCGCATGAGAGGGCAGAGAAAATTCACAAGAACATTTCCAGGGGTAAGGAACCTCAGTTACATAGAAGTTTGGACTGTTTTCCTTGGATGCGGGAAGGTTGAGAAGCAATTTGTGGAGGCATTCGAATCACAAGGGGACTGGACAAAGCAGATGGAGAAACTTTTTCCATTAATAGAAGGATTGAGAAGCTGAGGGCATAGATTTAAGGCAATTGGTAAAATAACCAATTCCAACATGATTAGAATCTGGAATGTGCTAGCTGAGACATGAGGACATTCACGACATTCAGAAGGGAATTAGATCATTATCTGAAAAGGAAGAAAATTGTATGGCTAGAGGGAAAAGGTGGGGTGAATGGCACTAGGTGAATTGCTCTTGCAGAGAGCTAGCACTAACAAAAGGCTGAATGGCCTTCTGTGCTGCAACCACTGATTCTATTTCTGCTTTGATTTTTCTTAATACATTGCGATCAAGTATGGAGACAGGATTATATAACAATTGCTTTGCATTTCACTTCATAAATATTGCTGGAAATCCTACTACGTTATCAGCCATGATGATCTTCTTGGTCAAGTAATGCATCAAAAATGTTCACTGCCTAAATTTTGCTGAGATATCAGAGAGCTATCCAGATGTTTGTGCTCCAGTGTCAGCCCCTTCACTGGATGAAGAGGAAAGAAATGGCAAATTCGTCATACAATTTTTTTTGAGTTGTAACAAGATGCCAGTGCGCTATTTGAAAGAGCTGGAAGTTTACTTCCAGGGGTTTACTTCCTGCTCTATCAAATGCCTGACAGATAAAGCATTATGCAAATCAAAGTTTGTTCTCTCCTATTATTTCCTCCCTCCCTTTGCCTTCTTTTGTTCCATTGCTTCAAGCAGGGTTGACTGGGTGCATACAGAGGAGTGTAAACTCTAGGTTGAGAAATTTTCAAAGTCTATTCAGACTGCTCTAAAATCGTTCATATAAAAAGCAACAACTATAAAAAGGTAGTTCAACATATATAAAATTCATACTCTCAAGCTTTCATAGAATCCCTACAGTTCAGAAAGAGGCCATTCGGCCCATCCTGTTTGCACCAATTCTCTGGCAGAACACCTTACCCAGTCCCTATCCCTGCAATCCCATGTACTTACCCCGCAAATCCCCCTAACCTACACATCTTGGGACACTAACGGCCAATCAGCATGGCCAATCCACCTAACCTGCACATCTTTCATTTTAATTCTTAGCTTATGTTACATGAAATTCAATGGATAGATTTTATACTTGATGCAATTAATTTTAGATACAAATTAAGCCATAAAATTAAATGAGATACAACAATTCATGTACATGGAATCCAAGAGCTTTAATTAGTATTGCATCAATAACAGCACATTTCCTTCCCAAATTTATAATCTTCTAAATACAATCAAAAAAATTCTTCCAACCCTACACACCAATTACCAGCTGCACCCAATTTATTTTTTACAGCATACACATTACACAGAATCCAAGATTAATACTTAAATACTCAAAACCACCGAACACAATCATTCAAGTACCATTTCAAGCATTTTTTCTTAAAGACCCAGAAAATGAAAACTTTTTTTGGCATCAGAAATGTCCACCAGGGGCATTTTTAAAAAAAATGACCAATACATGTTCGGTCTCAATTTACAACATTTCACAATTGTGCTTACAAAGTCTAATGAAAGCCACAAGCTTATAAAACAGTCATTTAACAGTTCCTATTAACCTGGGTATTAATGCGAGAAAATATAAATCTCCAGGGTAATTGTTACATTTCTACTCTTGCGTTAAAAGAAAATTAAATATGAATTAACTTTTGGTAATTCAAGCCAGCAATTTGAATTTAAAAAATTAAGTTCATCATGTAACAAAAGATACGTATTAAAATGAAAGCTGGAAAATTAACTACCTTTTACAGCAAATGCTTTTTACATTAACAATTTTAGAGCAGTCACTCTGAATAAAGTTTGGGCACAATTCTTAACTTACACACTCTTCCACATATATCCAGTTCACGCTACTCAAAGGAGTGGGACCAAAGAAAAGACAAAGGGAGAGAAGGAAAAAGTAGAACGGAGGAAAATTTAAGTTTACATTTCTGTCAGGTATTTGAAAGGGCATCATGAAAACTTCCAGCTCTTTTTCAAATAGTGCAGTGGAATCTTTAAATATTCTCTTGAGGTTGAGCTGAAAATGCAGCATCAGTTCAACGTCCCATCCAAAGAATGGCACCTCCTATAATACAATACTGTCTCAATGATGAAAGAAGTGTCAGCCTTAATTCTGACAAAAGGCTAGAACCCATCATCGTATGACTACTGAGCAAAGTTAAAAGAAAAAAAGTTAATTCTGTTTTCGATTTTATACAATTGGTAAATAAGGTAAATTTAGACTACCTCAAAGTACATGAAGAAAGCAGATATATAGTTACAGGTGGAAGTTAGTGAACAGCTTTACATCGACAAAGTAATTAATGTCTGAAACATGGAATGGAATGAACTACTTTGCAAGATAAGAGGCAAAACAACCTTCTGAATCAGGCTTGCCAGCCCCAACTGAATCAAGGTAACAATTGCATTAAGTTTTTCCTGTTTCACAGCAATTCCTATTTACAAAATTAAAAATATTCCTCCCACCATTTGCGGGTTTCATCCTTTGATAAGGACTCTTCAAACAAAAACAGGTACTTCATATTATCAATAACTTTATAAATACTTATGTTAAAACAGTTAACTCAGTACTGAATTAAGTACGTGATTGAATAACCTGCAGCTGAGCTCTCATCAAAATACCCTTGGAATATTCATAAGTCAAATGCACGTCAAAGCACAGAATTTGCCCTGACAATTTTGGCAACTTGGCTCAGTCGCTAGCATTCTTATCCAAGTCAGTAGCTTGTAGGTTTGAGACCCACAACAGAATGAGGTCAGGGACTAGGCTAATACTTCACAGGACTGAGGGAGTGTTACATTATCAGAAATGTCCCAGCTGCCTGTTCCAGTCATTTAGCTGGATGCTAAAAGATCCCAAGGCAAAGTTTGAAAAAAGGAGAGTTCCCTTACTCCCCTGCCAACACTCCCCCATATCTGTTTCTGATTGAATTGGTTGAGCTAGTCATGAAACTCAGCTGTTTCCTGGATCTTACAGTGCCCAGTTACTGACATTGGGCTGGAACTTATGGCTGCAAATATCCAAGCGGAAATCCTGCTTTTTTG
Source organism: Mustelus asterias (assembly GCF_964213995.1). Taxonomy (NCBI): domain Eukaryota; kingdom Metazoa; phylum Chordata; class Chondrichthyes; order Carcharhiniformes; family Triakidae; genus Mustelus; species Mustelus asterias. The sequence goes on from NC_135804.1 coordinate 94,893,718, forward strand.
AAATTAACAAGTTATTAAGCTTGTTAACAAATTTAGCACGTCCACTACGACTCTCAATTTTTTATAGATACACCATAGAAAGCATCTTATCCGGTACTATCACTGTTTTGGTATGGCTCCTGCTCTCACCAAGAGTGCAAAAAGCTACAAAGGGTTGTGAACGTAGCCCAGTCCATCATGCAAACCAGCCTCCCATCCACTGACTCCATCTACGCTACTCGCTGCCTCAGGAAAGCAGCAAGCATAATCACGCACCCCAGATGTACTCTCTTCCACTTTTTCTCCATTGGGTAAAAGATACAAAAATCTGAAAACATGTACCAATAGCCTCAAGAACAGCTTCTTCCCTGCTGTCAGACTTTTGAAGGGTCCTATTATATACTAAGCTGACCTTTCTCTTCACCCTACCTGTAGCTGCAACACTATACACTGCACTCTATCCTTTTCCCCAATGTACTTCATGAGTGATATGTTTTGCCTGTATAGAGTGCAAGAAACAATACTTTTCACTGTATCCTCCCAGCACATGTGACAATCAATCAAATTTTAAAAAAATCAATCACCTGCAATATTTATTTACCCACTGCATTTCTCAGGCATCGGACATGAATAAGTTTGGGAGTGAGTGTTTTACAACAACGACATGGCAGAACAAGTCTGCAAGAACAGGCCTGTCACCGGGACCATGGCTGAACCGAGCAGCAGATTCTGCTGAAGATGGCAGCATCTGTATTTTTTTTTTAAACCCTTTGAAACCTGTCAGAGTAAAGAAAAGATTGAAAAAGCAGAGGACCTTTAAATTTGTAACTGTCCATGTTAACAGCATAACCCGTCTGACACACGATTTCCCAGCCTAGACTCCCAATTGAAAGTGGAGTACCCCATCACACTGCTAACTGGACACCTTTCTGCTGGATGGTCACTAACTGGCTATCTGATGCTTGATTCAATGAGTTGAGATGGCAGAGGTTGGAACAAACGGCCCACTGACTTTCTCTTCCCGCCACCCCACCAAAAAACAAAATCCAGGCCGTTGTTTCTTGCTTCACTAAGTCTATGTCATCATTTGTTTAAAAAGAACTGTACATGTATTCCTTAATCAGCCCATTTCTCTTCCTCTGAACCAAAAGCTACACATTAATTCAGATTTTGTAAAAGTGAACTGGAAACACAAATCCTTCTCGATTAGATACCTGGAATTGTTCTTTCTCAAAGGACGTCAGCAGTTCTCTGGCTTTTTCTGTGGGGAAAAAGGGGGAAAGCTTTGTGCATGTGTTTCATATTGGCATTGCAATCAAATATTTTATCACGGTACATGGATTCAAATTCAGTGATCAAATTCAAAACTGTTATATTATCCCTCCATGGATAAAGATACCATTCGGTGTGGTACTATGCAGGTCTTAACTAAAAATCCACAAGTTTGCTTCCTAGACTTGACCTATTATAGTCACAACAGTAACAGGGTGTTGCTGTAACTGTAGCTGGTGCTCAAAGGGGCAAGATAAACAAACAGGATAAGCCAGGATTCTTCCTCCTATTTGCTATTCAAAAGACCAGGTCAAAGAATCACAACTGTATATCTAAAAATCAAATGAGAGCAATATCAGATTCAAGGGTAACTTCCTCCCAGACCACAGACATGTGAGTTGCACAAATCTATAATCTAGCCTAGGAATAGGCAAACCTTTTGGGTGGAGGTCCACAAATGTACACTCGGGAAATGAACAATTATCAAAATAAACTGACAAATAAAACTTTGTTATATCATACAATAACAAAACCAAAAGCACCCTTTCCCACCCTCTTGGCTAACTGTGAATGCCATTTGTCATCCCTCTTTACAATGGCATCATCGTCTGCTGTTGTTCTTTTTCTCTCTCCACAGATGCTGCCTGACCTGCTCAGTACTTGCGGCATTTTCTGGTTTTATTTGTTTCCAGTATCCACGGCATTTTGCTTTTGTCTTGCCCAAATGCTGCTTTACTGTGACCCACAATATGATTGTGCAAGAACAACCAAGAGAAAAACAGTAAAGAAAACATGGAGAGACCAAAACATATCTCAAAGGCTGTTGCCACATTTTGGGATGAGTGCAGTGATCAGTGCCCTCTTCTCTACCTCTTATTCCTGGAACTGGGATTTAATAACCTCATGACACATAATTAAAAGAGGTGTTGTCAAGTCTATTTGCAATATGTTTCACACCCGTTAGGTAATATGATCTTTTATTTTCAATTTTCTCACAAAAGTAACCGAAAACCACTCGCTCTTCACTTTCTATTATAGTCATCATTCTTCTTCTAAAACTCTACACCTTAGAAGGAGAATATGATTTTTCAGTGCAAAATTAGAGTGATCAGTACTGAATGTCAGTGAAGGGTGATAGTGACTTAGAGCCAGTGAGGTTGCCAAGTATAAAATCATATTGTATACATCAATTAATAAGTAGAATGAGCAGTTTGGCATAGCACATTAAAACCTGCAGATGTCTACAACTGCAACATATTGGTACTTGTCCTTTCTTCTTCAGGAAGAAAATTGGGGGACTAAAAGCATAGTTTCTGACCAAATCTAAGCAATAATAAAACACTTGCTCATACATGTAATTGGTTAATAATGAAACGCTCATTTTTAAATCTTTCAAGCACCAACCGTATAACTCCTTCTGTTTCAGTTCCTCCTGCATTTTCACTTCATCATCAGCTTCCTCCTCTTCCTGCGAATCCACAATCCAGTTATCAACAAGGTGATTTCCCAATTGCCGGTTCCAGAACTGCTGACGTAACCACTCTAAAACAAACTCGCAACCTTAGGAAGGAACAAAAATCACTGCTCAATTCATTGTGCTTACATACCCACTACAGATGGAACAATATAAAATTACAATAAATATAAGTGATCACATGAAAATTTAAATTTTATTTTGTTAGATTGGAGGAAAAGTCTTAAGAATTATTTTAAACAAAGTTTTCTAAAAATGTGACGACGCACCAACAACAATTTGCTTTTCTATTGTATATCTGGCACAGTAAAACACAAGAACAGCAATGACAAGCAGATACATAAAACTTCATATTAAATCAGACCAATAAATTGTATTCTAGTGTTATTCTTGCAAGAGAATGAATGTTGGTGGTAATTAAAGTAAAGAAAATTCTGTTAAGAGGTATAGGATGTACAAGGCACAGTTTCAAAATTGGCAGATAAAGTAAAACTTACACGTATTATGAACGGAACAGAATAATTGGACTGTAGAAATTCAAACAGAAAATCGACAAGTTGGTGGAACGAGTGGACAAATGGCAGATTAAATTGAATGCAGGAAGCGATGCATCTTACTAGGAAGAACACTGAAACAATATAAAACAACAGGTACAATTCCAAAAAGGGCTGGAGGAGCAAAGGAAAAACATTAAAGCTGGCAGGAACATGTTGAGAAAGTGGTGAATAAAGCATAGAGGATCATGCACTCCATAAATAGGGACAAAGGGAACAAAAGCAAGGAAGCTATGGAACACTGGTTCAATCACAACTGGAAAATTGTGTCCAGTTCTGAGCATCACACTTTAGGAAGGATGGCACCCTCATTAGAGAGGATGCAGAAAAGTTTCAAGAGAACGATTCCAGGAGTGATGAATTTTAGTTGCTGAGATAGATTGCAAAAGTTGGGACCATGCTCCTTGGAGAAGGTTGACACATTTGATAGAGGTACTCAAAATCATCCGGGGTTTGGACAGAATAGAAAAAGGAGAAACTGGTCCCTTTGATGAAAGCATCACCAACGGGAGGTCACGGAAATAATTGGCAAAAGAAATAGAGACAGGAGGAAAACATTTTTCACAGTGAGTAATTAAGATCTAGAATGTACTGCCTGAGAGTGTGGTGGATACAGGCTAAACCAAGACATCAAAAGACATTATGATTTTTATCTGCAAGGAAAAACTGTTCAGGGCTTCAGGGAAAAGGCAGGAGAGTGACACTGGGTGAATTGTTCTTTCGAAGGGTCAGCACAGAATTGACAGGCCAAATAGCCTCCTTCTGTGTTGTAACCATTCTACGATTCCTATACAAGTCTTGAAATTAGTAACTGGTAACTCAAAGCACCATACAGCACAAAAAAACAAACTAGCTACAATTTTGGTAAGAGAGCATTAACAGCAGAGCAGTGCCCTCTGCTGGTATCTGCTTGCTATTGCTTTCAATTGTTGAACAGTTTGAAGATTTTTTTTAAAATCCAGAATTTGCAATCTCTGAATGATCAGACCCCAGATGTACCTGAAACCCCACCCCGGTCCTCAAGTTCTGAATTGTCACGTTTCAGAAGTCTGGGCCACAAATGCCGTGCAAGGTAAATAAATAGGAGCTGAGCTTAGAATCAATGGGAAGTTTTGTCTTTTTCTTAGCAGATACTGTTTAAAAATATGTTACGTTCTGAACTAGATATTCTCTCAGATTCAGTAGCATCAGTCACTCCCACAAGTAAATCTTCCCGTCAGAGAACATAATACACATGTTCTGCAAAAAGCAGCTACTGTAATGTTGCACACGCTGTAATGTATATTCGCCTGCCTTTGAAGAAGGCAGACTGAAAAGCACTTCCGAGCAGACTCTTGTATTTTAAAGAAGATACCTGATGAACAGAAAACAAAGATGTGATCTTACTGGCAGTAGAAGTGCAGGTTCAGTTTCAAGTTAGCCATTCCACAATTATCCCAGGTCAGTTACCTGGGAGGTTCCCCCTCATTGTTCCACTGGAGCAAGCTGAGAGGGAGTGATTGGAGGCAGCAGTGCTGGTGAGAGATTAATTGAATTGTTTATTTATTTAATTAGTCAGCTAGTGTGTGTTTTATTTTGGGCTTTACTTTTGCAGCAGTATTTTAAGTTTAAAGTGAAAACTGGAAGTGGGCTGCTAAGGAGTCTGGGAAGGGTTTTTTAAGCGCGTGAAGTATAAAAGGTAGGCTGCAGTATACAGTGGGCAGCGTCGGGAGCGGGTAGTGTAGTGAGTGGGAAGCAGAGTGTGAGCTATAAGGCTTTGGCTCACAGGGCTTAGGCAGAAAGGGCGAGCAGGGGTGAGTTTAATTCATTTTTGCTGTTTCTACCTGGTACTGGCAAGGTATCTAGAGGGGATGGGTGTGCAGGTAGTGCTATGTTCCTCTTGCACTATGTTTGAGGTGAGGGACGACAACAGTGTCCCTGCTGATTACATCTGTGGGAAGTGCACCCATCTGCAGCTCCTCCAAAACCGTGTTAGGGAACTGGAGCTGGAGTTGGATGAACTTAGGATCATTAGGGACGCACAGGTGGCCATAGACAGAAGCTTTAGGAATACAGTTACTCCAAGGAATGAAAACAGATGGGCGACGGTGAGAGGGGCTGGGAGGAAGCAGTCTGTGCAGGGATCCCCGGTGGTCGTTCCCCATAGCAACAAGTATTCCGCTTTGGATACGGTTGAGGGGGATGACATACCAGTGGTGAGCCGCAGTGAGAGGATTTCCAGCACTGTGTCCGTCTCTGTGGCTCGGGAGGGTAAGGGGCAGAGCGGGAGGGCAATAGTTATTGGGGACTCGTTAGTTAGAGGGATAGATAGGAGGTTCTGTGGCAGCAAGAGAGACTCACGGATGGTATGTTGCCTACCGGATGCCAAGGTCCGTGACATCTCAGACCGTGTTTTCCAGATTCTGAAGGGGGAGGGGAAACAGTCACAAGTCGTGGTACACATTGGTACCAATGACATAGGTAAGAGAAGGGACGGGGATTTAAAGCAGGAATTTCTAGAGCTGGGCTGGAAGCTGAGAGCCAAGACAAAACATGTGGTCATCTCTGGTACGTTGCCGGTGCCACGTGATAGCGAGTTGAGGAACAGGGAGAGAGTGCAGTTAAACATGTGGTTGCAGGGATGGTGTAGGAGGGAGGACTTCAGATACGTGGATAATTGGAACACATTCTGGGGAAGGTGGGACCTGTACAAACAGGACGGGGTGCACCTGAACCAGAGGGGCACCAATATCCTAGGAGGGAAATTTGTTACAGCTCTTCAGGGGGGTTTAAACTAATTTGTCAGGGGAGTGGGAAAAGGAGTTGTAGTCCAGAAGTCAGTGAGGGTGGTGAGGTATTGGGGAAGGTATCAGGTTCAAGGGTGGGTACCGGTAGACAGGAAGGTGGGTTGAAGTGTGTCTACTTCAATGCAAGGAGCATCCGGAACAAGGTAGATGAACTTGGGGCATGGATTGGTACTTGGGACTACGATGTTGTGGCCATTACGGAGACGTGGGTAGAACAAGGACAGGAATGGTTGTTGGACGTTCCGGGGTATAGATGTTTCAGTAAGTGTAGGGAAGCTGGTAAAAGAGGTGGAGGAGTGGCATTGTTAATCAAAGATAGTTTAACGGCTGCGGAAAGGCACTTCGAGGGGGATCTGCACACTGAGGTAATATGGGCTGAGGTTAGAAATAGGAAAGGAACGGTCACGTTGTTAGGAGTTTACTATAGGCCCCCAAATAGTAATAGAGATGTGGAGGAAGAAATTGTTAGGCAGATTATGGATATGTGTGGGGGTCACAGGGTAGTTGTCATGGGGGACTTTAACTTTCCAAATATTGATTGGAACCTTTGTAGGTCAAATAGTTCGGATGGGGCAGTTTTTGTGTAGTGTGTGCAGGAGGGTTTCCTGACACAATATGTGGATAGGCCGACAAGAGGTGAGGCCACATTGGATTTGGTACTGGGAAATGAACCGGGCCAAGTGTTAGATTTGGTTGTGGGAGAGCACTTTGGAGATAGTGACCACAATTCGGTGTCTTTTGTTATTGCAATGGAGAGGGATAGGACCGTACGGCAGGGCAAGGTTTACAATTGGGGGAAGAGGTAATTATGATGCGTTTAGGCAAGAATTAGGGGGCATAAGTTGGGAACAGAAACTGTCAGAGAAAGGAACTGATGAAAAGTGGAACTTTTTCAAGGAACAAATACTGGATGTCCTTGATAGGTATGTCCCTGTCAGGCAGGGAGGAAATGGCCGAGTGAGGGAACCATGGTTCACGAAAGAGGTGGAATGTCTTGAGAAAAGGAAGAGGGAAGCTTATGTAGGGATGAGGAAACAAGGTTCAGATGGCTCGATTGAGGGTTACAAGTTAGCAAGGAATGAGCTGAAAAAGGGGCTTAGGAGAGCTAGGAGGGGACACGAGAAGTCCTTGGCGGGTCGGATCAAGGAAAACCCCAAGGCTTTTTACTCTTATGTGAGGAATAAAAGAATGACCAGGGTGAGGTTAGGGCCGGTCAAGGACAGTAGTGGGAACTTGTGTATGGAGTCAGTAGAGATAGGCGAGGTGATGAATGAATGCTTTTCTTCAGTGTTCACCAAGGAGAGGGGCCATGTTTTTGAGGAAGAGAAGGTGTTACAGGCTAATAGGCTGGAGGAAATAGATGTTCGGAGGGAGGATGTCCTGGCAGTTTTGAATAAACTGAAGGTCAATAAGTCCCCTGGGCCTGATGAAATGTATCCTAGGATTCTTTGGGAGGCAAGGGATGAGATTGCAGAGCCTTTGGCTTTGATCTTTGGGTCCTCGCTGTCCACGGGGATGGTGCCAGAGGACTGGAGAATGGCGAATGTTGTTCCTCTGTTTAAGAAAGGGAATAGAAATGACCCTGTTAATTATAGACCGGTTAGTCTTACTTCGGTGGTTGGTACATTGATGGAAAAGGTCCTTAGAGATGGGATTTACGACCATTTAGAAAGATGCGGATTAATCCGGGATAGTCAGCACGGATTCGTGAAGGGCAAGTCGTGCCTCACAAATTTGATAGAATTTTTTGAGGTGGTAACTAAGTGTGTTGATGAAGGTAGGGCAGTTGATGTCATATACATGGATTTTAGTAAGGCGTTTGATAAGGTCCCCCATGGTCGGCTTATGATGAAAGTGAGGAGGTGTGGGATAGAGGGAAAGTTGGCCGATTGGATAGGTAACTGGCTGTCTGATCGAAGACAGAGGGTGGTGGTCGATGGAAAATTTTCGGATTGGAGGCAGGTTGCTCGCGGAGTGCCGCAGGGATCAGTGCTTGGTCCTCTGCTCTTTGTGATTTTTATTAATGACTTAGAGGAGGGGGCTGAAGGGTGGATCAATAAATTTGCTAATGACACCAAGATTGGTGGAGTGGTGGAGGGCTGTTGTAGGCTGCAAAGAGACATAGATAGGATGCAAAGCTGGGCTGAAAAATGGCAAATGGAGTTTAACCCTGATAAATGTGTGGTGATTCATTTTGGTAGGACTAATTTAAATGTGGATTACAGGGTCAAAGGTAGGGTTCTGAAGACTGTGGAGGAAGAGAGAGAACTTGGGGTCCATATCCACAGATCTCTAAAAGGTTGCCACTCAAGTGGATAGAGCTGTGAAGAAGGCGTGAAGGTGTGTTAGCTTTTATTAACAGAGGGTTGGAGTTTAAGAGCCGTGGGGTTATGCTGCAACTGTACAGGACCTTGGTGAGACCACATTTGGAATATTGTGTGCAGTTCTGGTCACCTCACTATAAGAAGGATGTGGAAGCGCTGGAAAGAGTGCAGAGGAGATTTACCAGGATGCTGCCTGGTTTGGAGGGTAGGTCTTATGAGGAAAGGTTGAGGGAGCTAGGGCTGTTCTCTCTGGAGCGGAGGAGGCTGAGGGGAGACTTAATAGAGGTTTATAAAATGATGAAGGGGATAGATAGAGTGAACGTTCAAAGACTATTTCCTCGGGTGGATGGAGCTATTACATGGGGGCATAACTATAGGGTTCGTGGTGGGAGATATAGGAAGGATATCAGAGGTAGGTTCTTTACGCAGAGAGTGGTTGGGGTGTGGAATGGACTGCCTGCAGTGATAGTGGAGTCAGACACTTTAGGAACATTTAAGCGGTTATTGGATAGGCACATGGAGCACACCAGGATGATAGGGAGTGGGATAGCTTGATCTTGGTTTCAGATAAAGCTCGGCACAACATCGTGGGCCGAAGGGCCTGTTCTGTGCTGTACTGTTCTATGTTCTATCCAGTCCCACTTTTTTTCCCTATAGATTAATGCTTGAATTTTTTTTTACTTTATGAGTATGCTTACATTAACACTGCAATGGAGTTACTGTGAAAATCTCCTGGTCACCACACTCCGGCACCTGTTCGGATACACTGAGGGAAAATTTAGCGTAGCCAACGTCCCGAACTAGCACGTCTTTCGGACTGTGGGAGGAAACCGGAGCACCACGAGAAAACCCACGCAGACACTGGGAGGACGTGCAGACTCTGCACAGTAACCCAAGCCGGGAATTGAACCCAGGTCCCTGGCACTGTGAGGCAGCAGGGGCCCACTGTGCCACCGTGCCAAATTGAGATGCTATCCTGAAGTGGATATTTCTCCTGTTCCTCCTCTCCCTCATAAAAACCTTACTGGGAATGTTTGGCACTGGATTGGTCCATTATGCTGTACTTCCCCAAGCCTGTAATGACAGGTTTGGAGGGGCAGCCATGTCAGGACAACTGCATGATGCATCGTCACTAATGGGGAATTTTTCCCAGGGCTGGGCATTCTATCGGCTGCCTGTTCCACAAGAATGGACAACCAATCACACTACAGCCTCAAAAAAGAGCTATTTTGCAGACTTGTCAACATTGTCCTGCCACTGGGATGGCCACCCATTACAAGCAGAAGCTGAAAACAAATTACTGCAGATTCTGGATTCGGAAACAAAAATGGAAAATGCTGGAAACTCTCAGCAGATTTGACAGTACTGGTGGAGAGAGAATAGAGCTAACAATCAAAGTCTGGGTGGCTCTGGTCACAGTAAGAAGCCTCACAACACCAGGTTAAAGTCCAACAGGTTTATTTGGTAGCAAAGGCCACTAGCTTTCAGAGTGCTGCCCCTTCGTCAGGTAAGTGGGAGTTCTGTTCACAAACGGGGCATATAAAGACACAAACTCAATTTACAAAGTAATGATTGGAATGCGAGTATTTACAGGTAATCAAGTCTTAAAGGTACAGACAATGCGAGTGGAGAGAGGGTTAAGCACAGGTTAAAGATATGTGTATTGTCTCCAGCCAGGACAGTTAGGTGAGATTTTGCAAGCCCAGGCAAGTCGGGCTTGAACAACGCTCTTGAACAAATATATCTGCAACAGGCTCGAACAACGCTCGATAATCACCAGGCAAGAGTGTTCTCTTCCTGTTGGGGAACACTTCAGCGGTCACGGGCATTCGGCCTCGGATCTTCGGGTAAGCATTCTCCAAGGCGGCCTTCACGACACACGACAGCGCAGAGTCGCTGAGCATAGACTGATAGCCAAGTTCCGCACACATGAGGATGGCCTCAACCAGGATCTTGGGTTCATGTCACACTATCTGTAACCCCCACGACTTGCGTGGGCTTGCAAAATCTCACTAACTGTCCTGGCTGGAGACAATACACATCTCTTTAACCTGTGCTTAACCCTCTCTCCACTCACATTGTCGGTATCTTTAAGAACATAAGAAATAGGAGCAGGAGTAGGCCATCTGGCCCTTCGAGCCTGCCCCGCCATTCAACAAGATCATGGCTGATCTGAAGCGAATCAGTTCCACTTACCCGCCTGCTCCCCATAACCCCTAATTCCCTTACCGATCAGAAAACTATCTACCCGTGATTTAAACATATTCAACGAGGAAGCCTCCACCACTTCAATGGGCAGAGAATTCCAGAGATTCACTACCCTCAGAGAAGAAGTTCCCCCTCAACTCTGTTCTGAACCGGCCCCCACTTATTTTGAGGCTGTGCCCTCTTAGTTCTGGTTTTCCTTCTAAGTGGAAAGAATCTCTCCACCTCTACCCTGTCTAGCCCCTTCATTATCTTATATTTCTCTATAAGATCACCCCTCAGCCTTCTAAACTCCGAGTACAGACCCAATCTGTTCAATCTCTCCTCATAAGCTACACCCCTCGTCTCCGGTATCAACCTGGTGAACCTTCTCTGCACTCCCTCCAAGGCCAATATATCCTTTCACAAATAAGGGGACCAAAACTGCACACAGTACTCCAGTTGTGGCCTCACCAGTGCCTTGTACAGTTGCAGCAAGACCTCCCTGCTTTTATATTCTATCCCCCTCGCGATAAAGGCCAACATTCCATTCGCCTTCTTGATCACCCACTGCACCTGCAGACTGAGTTTTTGCGATTCGTGCACAAGGACCCCCAGGTCCCTCTGCACAGTAGCATGATGTAATTTTTCTCCATTTAAATAATATTCCAATTTACTATTGTTTCTTCCGAAGTGGATAAGACTTGATTACCTGCAACGACTCGCATTCCAACCATTATTTTGTAAATTGAGTTTGTGTCTTTACATGCCCTGTTTGTGAACAGAACTCCCACTTACCTGACGAAGGAGCGGCGCTCCGAAAGCTAGTGGCTTTTGCTACCAAATAAACCTGTTGGACTTTAACCTGGTGTTGTGAGACTTCTTACTGTGTTTACCCCAGTCCAACGCCAGCATCTCCACATCATGACTCTGGTCACCCAGACTTGAAACATTAGCTCTGTTCTCTCTCTACAGATGCTGTCAGACCTGCTGAGATTTTCCAGCATTTTCTGTTTTTGTTGCAAGCAGAAGCTGCTAGCTCACTGGAGAGAGCCTCACTGAGACAGGCTGGAAGTTACTGGAGCCCACTGACAGAGCCGCAGGCATTAAAAGATGCGATCCCTAACCAAAACTGGTCTAGCAGAGGGGTTGCCCCTCCTTCCCAATGCACCTGCCGCCCTGGAATCTGTTCATTTCTATGCTGAGCGTAGTGAGGGTACTTCCATCTTGACGTGCCCTTGCAGTTCCTGACCTGCCTCAGCAGTGGTTCCCCTCACCCAGAGTGTCGATGCAGAGACTATTGACCAATACCATTCCCCTGAGCATTCCCCTCCTTTTCAGGGCAGCTTATGCAGAAGCAGCCAAGCAGAAAACCACCTCCTGAAAGATTACAGTGACAGTCTCGCTGCCATGAGCCACAGAACCTTGTGGGAATAAAGTCGACAATGCAGAGCCCAGAACTTTAAGATGAGGGTCCCATACTTTACAGAATGTATCAAATTTAGCTCAAAGTAAACAAGTCAAGAATTCCATTGGTAAACATTCCAGAATGGTTTCATGTCAAGTCTGAATTGACATAATCCAAGAGCAAAGAATATTCTTCCGTGCTGCAAATGTTAGGAAACTGTACAGCTTTTTCCCCCATTCGTATCACTGATCATTTTGTCACATTTGCTGTTTTTAATTTCAGATTGTCAGCATTTGCAATTTCTTCTCTTTTCAATATTTTAAAGACATTTGGTCTGCTGCAGATTGCTGCCCACAGTTAAACTCTTTCCAATCACAAACATAATAATGTCCTTCTCCTTCAAAAATTGATCCCTTCCCTATTTTCGTAACAAAAGGGATATTTAATAGACCCCAAAGGCAATATGCTGAAAAAGAAGCTGATTTTGTTATTGAAGAACTACAGTAATGTTAATCTACATGGTGTAGGACTCCAAGATCAAAAGGAGTAACTGAGGAGTTGCAGTAGGTCGGCAAATAGCGATGAGGTCACCCCAAACCTTGCTGTAACGTTTTTTGATTGCTGAAACACAAGGAAAAACAGTCGTCTGATATTGTCATGTGGCTATTTGTCACATGTAGGCACTTGGAAGACCAAACCCAATACTGTTCCCCAACTCCAAAAAATATATCTGCAACAGGTAGCAATCACATGAAGAAATTCTATATCGGAACAGGAGCAACAAAGCTAACTGTTCATTCTTTAGTAACCACCATGGCAGAGATCATTACAGAAAGGAGTCAAACCAGGAAGATTCTGCCATGTATGTCAACGTTCTTCCTGACTAAGCTATCAAAGAGCTCTCGTGAAAATTGTGTATTTCTTTGCTTTCTGTTTTAATGAGTTAGGCAAATAAGGAAACTATGGTAACATGAGAACAAAGAACAATACAGCACAAGAACAGGCCCTTCGGCCCTCCAAGCCCGCGCCGCTCCCTGGTCCAAACTAGACCATTCTTTTGTATCCCCCCATTCCCACTCCATTCATGTGGCTATCTCGATAAGTCTTAAACGTTCCCAGTGTGTCTGCCTCCACCACCTTGCCCGCTAGCGCATTCCAGGCCCCCACCACTCTCTGTGTAAAATACGTCCTTCTGATATCAGTGTTAAACCTCCCCCCCCCCAAATGCGGCAGAACCAACGTTCTATACAACTGCAACATCAGACCCCAACTTTTATACTCTCTGCCCCATCCTATAAAGGCAAGCATGCCATATGCCTTATTCACTACCTTCTCCACCTGTGACGTCACCTTCAAGGATCTGTGGACTTGCACACCCAGGTCCCTCTGCGTATCTACACCCTTTATGGTTCTGCCATTTATCGTATAGCTCCCCCCTACGTTAGTTCTATCAAAATGCAGCACTTCGCATTTATCTGGATTGAACTCCATCTGCCATTTCTTTGCCCAAATTTCCAGCCTATCTATATCCTTCTGTAGCCTCTGACAATGTTCCTCACTATCTGCAAGTCCTGCCATTTTCGTGTCGTCCGCAAACTTACTGATCACCCCAGTTACACCTTCTTCCAGATCGTTTATATAAATCACAAACAGCAGAGGTCCCAATACAGAGCCCTGCGGAACACCACTAGTCAAAGGCATCCAGCCGGAAAAAGACCCTTCCACTACCACCCTCTGTCTTCTGTGACCAAGTAAGAAGTTTAACAACACCAGGTTAAAGTCCAACAGGTTTATTTGGTAGCAAAAGCCACACAAGCTTTCGGAGCTCCAAGCCCCTTCTTCAGGTGAGTGGGAATTCTGTTCACAAACAGGGCATATAACGACACAAACTCAATTTACATGAATAATGGTTGGAATGCGAATACTTACAACTAATCAAGTCTTTAAGAAACAAAACAACGTGAGTGGAGAGAGCATCAAGACAGGCTAAAAAGATGTGTATTGTCTCCAGACAAGACAGCCAGTGAAACTCTGCAGGTCCAGGCAACTGTGGGGGTTACAAACAGTGTGACATGTACCCAACATCCCGGCTGAGGCCGTCCTCGTGTGTGCAGAACCTGGCCATCAGTTTCCACTCAGCGACTCCGCGCCACCGTGTGTCGCGAAGGCCGCCCACCCGAACATCAGAGGCCGAATGCCCGCGACCGCTGAAGTGCTCCCAAACAGAAAGAGAACAGTCTTGCCTGGTGATTGTCGAGCGGTGTTCATTCACCCGTTGTCGCAGCGTCTGCATAGTTTCCCCAATGTACCATGCCTCGGGACATCCCCAATCCCCAAGTGATCAAGCCAGTTCTCCACCCATCTAGCCACCTCCCCCTTTACCCCATGAGATCCAACCTTTTGCACCAACCTACCATGAGGGGCTTTGTCAAACGCTTTACTAAAGTCCATATTGACGACGTCCACGGCCCTTCCCTCATCAACCATTCTAGTCACTTCTTCAAAAAACTCCACCAGGTTAGTGAGGCATGGCCTCCCGCTCACAAAACCATGCTGACTATCGTTAATGAGTTTATTCCTTTCTAAATGCGCAAATGAGGTTTAAACGTTGTCAGCAGTCCAGAATTAGCTATAACAAAATGGTTCAAATATTTTCATTTTGCCTGCCATTTTTTCTTCTAGTACCTCCAGATCAAAAAATAAATAAATCCTTCATAAAACAAAGTCATATCACCATTAAACTGCTCCACATTTCCCATGTCTCGGGTTCCCAGGAATGGAATTCATGAGATTTGACATTGTGTCGCTGTCAGGAACCCTGAATGAGTAGGCTAACTGAGTAGCAACTACAACTCCAAGAATGCGTCAAAGTCACCATGTAAGTACTCTGGCAACACCCAAAATGCCGTTTTTCTTTCAAATCTAAAACAACAGATTTTAATGAACAGTGTTTGAAACACAATTCTTATGTTTGAAAGCATGACTGGCATCACTTACAACATGCAAACCCTAATGCCATCAAAAAATGAAAAGATAGTTAACACAAAATCCCAGAGAAGTCTTTGGTGATACTCATGACTTTCCTCCCTAAATAAACACAGAACAAAGCAAACAATGAACTTTTGAACATTGTTTGAGGTAACTGGCAGGAAGGTTAAAACCATACACAAGACCAAACACCAATTTCTACCCTAAGGTCAGGCTCACTATAATGCTTTGAGATCAAAAAGCCTGGCAAAAAGGTATTTGGAGACAGTCTATCAGCAAAGAGGCCACATACTCAGTACTTGAAGATTCCCAATGACACGTCATATAAAATACAAAGTCAACAAGTTTTAACGCCACATGTGGAATTGAATCTCATCTCATGGATCTAAAAAAATCATGGGGTGATTTTTGGTCAGAGCTCAGTTAGTGGTTCTCAGGTAGTTAAATAGTAGGGACACCACAACTCTCCCAAAGGCCAAAAACAGGAGTGGAGGAAGAAAAAAAAATACATTGCAGCTGGTAGTGAGAATGTGGATTCGGGAACAACTTACAACGACCATCCCGACATCTATTTAAATACAAGAGCAATTGCTTCAAATTTAACACTGCAGCTGTAGTTAGAAAAAACATATCAATTAATGTTAAATATAGATCAAAGTAATTCTGTTCCATTTTGAAAACTGAACTTCAAGGTTAAAGCCATGGGAGCAGCTTTCTTTGGTCTGATTTTCATGTTGTGCTATGCTTCATCAATTGATCGTCAATAGCAAATTGATCTCACTTTCCTGAGATAGGAAGGGGGACTAAACAAGACAGGATTCTCATTCCTGATTACTACTTTCAGTGCAAGGCTCAGTTTATGGAATACATAACTCATGGCTACCCTGGAACAAAGTATTCTTGAAGGACTTTAATGAAAGGATTCAGCATTTTAGAATAAACCAAGGCGGCAATTGCAATATAATAAGTAGCTCCTCATTCTCCCAGGGTATTTCTCTTCTTTAACTTGTGCTCATCTTCATTATAATCTGAATTTGCTTATGGGATGTTAATTCTATCAGTGTTTCCCAAACATTTTTCCACTGTGACCCCAATTTGAAGTTTGAAAAGGGTTGTTATCGCAGTGAAAGTAGGAGCACAAGGGGCAGGGATATCAGTTAAAGAACAGACAGCATGTATTTCCCCAAGTCCTGTTTTGCAGGAGGCAGCAATGGGGTCTTGAAGTTCCTTTCATCAGACCACAGACCCAGGCAAGAAGCACACATGTCGCGGGGCCTCAGAGACGATCCCAGGACTGTGTCATCCAAGTCTCTGCTCAACCATTGCTGCCAGAGGAGAGGGAGCTTGTGACTACAATTGCTCGTTCCACATCCCCCATTGGGGTCACAGACCAGTTTGGGAACCCCTGCTGTAACTTCTTCCAGTTTCAACAGAAGGTCATTGATGCTAAACTTGGTTTCTCTCTCTCTCTCTCTACAGATATTGCCTCATGTGTCAACTGTTTTCATCATTCTGCTTTTAAATTTAAACTGACAAGTTTAACTGCTCAAGCTTTCAATACACTGGTTGGGCTTCAGCTGATAAAACAGCCAAATTGAAGCCATACATGTTAAAGGACTTGGAGATGGTGCAAAGGAAGTTTACTAGAAATGGCATCAACCCCAAGACTTCAGTTGTGCGCAGAGTTTAGAGAAGCTGCAACTGTTCTTAGAGCAGCAAGGATTAGGGAATTTAATATGTATATACAAGACAGGTCAAGACCCTCTGATCCTTAAGTCAATCCCACACATTCATGACACTCCCTACTACCTGGATGGGTGCAGCTCCAACAACACTCAGAAGCTCGACACCATCCAAGACAAAGCAACCCACTTGATTGGCACCCACATCCACTCCATCCACCACCAACGCTCAGTAGCAGCAGTGTGTACTATCGACAAGATGCATTACAGCAATTCATCAAAAGATCCTTCGACAGCACCTTCCAAAGCCATGACTACTTCCAGCTAGAAGGACAAAGGCAGCAGATACATGGGAACACTGCCACCTGCCAGTTCCCCTCCAAGCCACTCACCATCCTGACTTGGAAATATATTGACATTCCTTCGCAGTCGCTGGGTCAAACTTCCAGAATTCTCTCCATAACAGCATTGTGGGTCAACCCATAGCACATGGACTGCAGCAATTCAAGAAAGACAGCTCACCACCATCTTCTCGAGGGCAATTAGAGACGGGAAATAAATGCTGGTCAGCCAGCGACACCCATGTCCCACGAATGAATAAAAAAAAACCTTGTTTCACAGCATAAGCACTTTTTCTCTTTGGTCCATTTGAGTGATCAAAACTAGTTCATGAAATAATAGTGCACAAACAAAAATTGAGTTTGTACAGAATACAGTAGATGAAACTGTTTCCAATGACAGATGGGTCAGCAACCAGAAGTTGCATATATAAACTAATTGGAAAAAGAACCACAGGAGATATGAGGAAGATCTTTTATGGACCAAGTTCTGATGATCTGGAATGCAGTGCCAGAAAGGGAACTTGAATGGGAAATATTTGCAGGGCTATGGGGAAAGAGAAGAGTGGGACCAGCGGGATAGCTCATTCAAAGAGCTGGCACAGACATGATAGTCCAAATAGCTATATTTTGTGCTGCGCCATTTCGTGATCCCAGATTTTCATTACTCACACTGTCGACAGTTCCCAACAATATTAAAGATCAGATACTGATAGCACAGATAACAAGAATCTAACGTCATTCCTTCAGAGGTGAAATGAGGCAGCGCAAAATGCAGATCTGCATCCTACTCTCCTCCAATGGGAACCACTGACAGCGAAGAGCAAGGGAAAAATGGTCATTACAGACAAAAAGGTGGCAAGACAGGAGACAAGTTCATCAGTTTCTGCTTCAGCAATACAGAGGATTTTTATTACCTTTTCTGCACCATGATAGCGTGGGGAGTTTCCTATGAGTCAGGTCATGGCGTAGTTTTATTATCCACTCTGGTATATTCATCTAAAAAGTAAAAGGGGAAATTCCTGTGAGCATTTTCACATTAGCCTCCTATTTAGCACCTAAATTGGAAACAAATTCTATTTACAAGTAAAATACTGCAGATGCTGGAAATCTGAAATAAAAATTCTGGATAAACTCAGGAGGTCTGGCAGCATTTGTGGAGAGAAACAAAGTTAACGTTCTAGATCTAAATGACCCTCCTACAGAACTGAAGCAAGGTAGAAATGTACAGAATGATATAGTTGGAAAGGGGGCGGAGGAGGTGGGGCAGACTAGAAGAACAGGATGGGTCAGAGCAGAGAAGATTATGGATAAATTTGCCCTGGACACAAGACCAAGGGGAGTGGTGCCATAAGGGATGGAGAGTGCTAACAGTGATAAAATTTGAGATTGCAGAATGCATTAGTGGGAGCAACTGAAGAGCCAGGGACTGGCAGCCAAATGGGGGAGGGTGGGCTTGTGGTAGGGCAGGCCAGAGAGCTGAAAAAACCAACAACAAACTACAGGGGGCCCGAAGGCTGTAGCATGCCTAATCGGAAGAAGAGGTGTCGTTCTTCCCATCTGTGTTGGGCATCACAGGAGCATTACAGCAGGCCCAAGATTGACATGTGGACATGAGAGCAAGATGCCAAGTTGAAATAGCAAGCGACCAGAAGGTTGGGGTCATGCTTGTGGACTGAGCGAAGGTGTTCCACAACGAGGTCACCCAGTCTGCATTTAGTCTTCCCAATGTAGAGGAGACTACTGTAGATGCTGGAATCTGAGACAGATGCTGTCAGACCTGTTGAGTTTTTCCAGCACTTATTTTTTGTTTTTGTGTAGTGGAGACCACATTGGGAGCAGCAAATATCAAGAGTTCTTCTAACAAATGTTGTGCTCTTGGTTCATAGAGAGTGAGACTATGCAAAATCATTTTATTAATCTTAAATCAGGACTGAATTCTAACTCAAGTCTCAGAGAGGAAACACCAAAAGCTTACCGTCTGCACTACCAAGGTCCTCAATTCTACTTACCCCACTATCAACAAATAAGGGAACAGGTTGGATTCTTCACTCCTCAAATCATAGAAATCCAACAAATGCAGAAGGAGGCCATTTGGCCCATCGATTCTGCACCAACAACAACCCCACCTAGATCTTATCCCTGTAACCCCACATATCTACCCCACTAATCCCCTAAACTACACATCCAGGGACACTAAGCGGCAATTTAGCGTGGCCAATGCACCTAACCTGCACATTTTTGGACTGTGGGAGGAAACCGGAGCACCCGGAGGAAACCCACGCAGACACAGGGAGAACATGCAGACTCCACACAGACAGTGATCCAAGCCGGGAATCGAACCCAGCTCCCTGGAGCTGAGAGGCAGCAGTGCTAACCACTGTGCCATCGTAAGTCATTAATCTTAAAAGGAAATCTAACATCTTCTGGAGAGGGGGAAAACAAAATGGGAGCCTCCTGAAGGTCTTTACTAAATTGGAGAAGAGCGCAGTTAGGGTGAAGACCTTTTTTCAAAAGATTCACAAGAGTAGATTTTTTTTAACATTATAGTAATGAACCAAGTCCAAAACCTTAGGTGAAAAGTCACTCTCCTGATGGTCAGTAAGTAGTATTCAGCCACAAAGACCAGGAAGTCCCAAGTTCAGGTGAGATGGGGATGTAGGGTGCAGGTGGAGAGGTTAACCTTGAAGGGCAAAAGGAAAGTGAAAGACGGTCTCTACCTTGGGAGATGTAGAAATCCATGAGTACATCAGATTTGGTGTTCAGTGAGAATGAAGAATGGGAGTTTAAAGAGGCAGTTGGATCAGATTAGCTTCGGCAAGAAACCAGTGAACAAAACTCAGAATGAACACTTTTCTTCAAGCATTCACAACATAGAAAGCACAGCAGAGAAACTATATCAACCGCACATACATTTCATACATTAAGTCCAAATAATTTATGCATTACCTAACTGTGGTTGTGTAGAATAACGTGCAAAATGCCTGTGGAATGCCAAGTGGACAAATACTGTAGCTATTACTTTCATCCCTTCTGTCAATAGTCTAAGATTTACAAGTTATAAATCTTCTCTCATTTTAAACATTGTCAACCATTTGACAATTTTGAACACAGTTTCCATTCATAGAATTTGGCAAATGTGTTCATCGAACTAAGCAGCCAAATACTGAGAGACCTCCACAGAAAACAGTTCACAGAACAAATTGCGAACACATACATATCAATGCACACATTTTAAATAAAATTACATATCCCTATTTATCATGTGAAGAACCAACAAAGTGGATAAAATGGGGGGAAAAGAAATGCGGCCAACAAAATGCAAACTAGCCCTGACAAAGTAAGATCGCTAGGTCACAAGTCACTTGGGGAGAGGAAAAAGGGACACAATGAGTAGAGGAGAACCAACAAATCAGCAAAGCACGTGGGCCAGGGATCAAATTGCAGATAAGTGATAACAAGCAAAAACAGCAATCTAGCAACGCTATCTTTTGTTATAGAATAGATTCTCTGTGATTCATTGACCACATCAATAGTACTACACATTCATCAGTATTTCAATGAAAGTACTATCAATCACTTTTCAAATCTTTTATTGTAAATTTCATTCCTTCCACAAAATGTTCTCCCCTCCTATCATAATTTAACCATTTGAGTGCAGACATAAGGCCAAATATGGCAAACATTTCAACTAAGCCTGTTCTCACTACTTACGCAAACATACATTCAGGAACCACGGGGGAAAAAAAAGGATTGGGTGTGGAAACTGGTTTTTGTTTCCATCCTTCCTAATCTAGCAGTGTTGAGGACAGCCTGCAGTACCTCAGTTAAATAAATCAAGCATCAGAGAAACAGCCAAAATTGTATTGAATTTATATCAAATGGTTATCATGCAATGTTTATGAGATGCAAAACTAATATTTTACTCACCTCATTTGCCAAACGTCTCAGAGGCACAGCAATATTCTTCTGCTTCCTCTCAGTAATCAGATTAACAAATCTAAAAAAAAAGTTAATAATCCAACATTGTTAACCATTCCAGTTACTAATATTAGCTGCAGAATTTGATAAACGTTAAACATTACTGCAAGTATGTTAATCCAAACTAACCAACTGTCATAGAATCTGCTTGCAATGATCAATGCTTGTGGTAGTCATGTAGATGTAGCAGTTAATATTAAAATTACAATTTCAAAACAGATTTGAATTACAGGCTTTACTTTCAAAGTAACGTTGCCCCACTTCCTGTCCATCTGTTCAGTTTGCACTGCAGTACTACACAAGAATAGAAAAGTGTAAAACATCATGAGCAGGAATTTTTGGATGGTGGGTTTTCGATCCTGTTATCTGAAGAGTCTACAGGGAGCGCATCTCTAGGATCCGAGCTGCCGTGCAGCCATTTAACGCTCCACAAAGCAATAATTCCCATCTGGGGTGGAAATCCCATTTGAAGTGAGCCGACAGCCGATCCAATTGGTTTACAGCTCCGTGGTCCCGGTGGTGCCAAGTTCAAGCTGTGGCCACTGCTGGGACTTACAGCCAATTCTGAAAGAAAAGAGGTTCTTAATGACTCCAACCAAGTCTTGCTACCAGCAGGTCTTCGTTGGCAGGTCCCAATGAGGGAGGTTGTGGAAGGTAAGAAGAAGGTTAGTCCTGGTGTGAGGTTGCCTACGGAGGGCACAGATGCCTCCTTTTGCTCAACACCTGCTGTGTAGTAACAGCTACTGGACTACCCAGCTGGCATGGGCCTCCCCGTGCCACAGGCCTCCCCCCTGCCACAGGTAATATCGTGGTGAGAGTGCGATGAGGAACGAATTCAGGCCCAAGGATGAGAAAGCTACCTGATACCTCCGCCACCACTGTAAAATGGGAGACTGGCCAGGGTGGGCTACAGGCAGGCATTTTACAAAGGCCCGCCTCCCCTTACCACCCTCTAACTAGCAGGCAAGTGACTGTAAAATTTGACCCGAGAGTTTACTTTCCCACAAAAACATTCTATTAATTATACAAGAACTCTACAGAACTGCAAGGAAACCTGGAATGTTATTGCTTTGTAAGTTAAATGCTATGATTTATGAATTTACTGTTTAGTCTGGTTTTCTTTTAATGTTACTTCCTAAACTTTTGATTCATAGCTTGTAGCTTCAAACACATTATTAGAGCTGCATCTGTCAGTTGGAGAGAAGCAAAATATTAATTTCCAATATATCCACCAATCAAAATCACTGTTTTTTTCTTCAGGCTATAGTAGTTTTGGATCATTTTGTGCCAAAGGTCTGTTCACTTGAAACTTGGGGTGGCCTATGGATCCAGTCATTTCCCCCACGCACACAAAGTTATTGCAAGCGCTCAAAGTGAAACAGACAGTCTTCTCCTTAAAAAGCACAAAAACTGTTGAAATAGTTGTTCCCAGTCAAGAAAAAGGATTGTGGGATAGAATTAGTCCAAGAGCTACTGAAGTAGAAAAGGGAGGAATTAGCCAAGATTGCCTCTCCTAATTGACCAGTGATTCCAGTTCGGATTACACATGCCCGTCAAGGTTACAGGTTCAGCTTTACATTTGGACAAATTATCAAAGGGCTACAGGACCAAGAAACTGTATCCCAAGCAAAGAAACAGCGCTTGCAGAAAAGAAGGGAAAAAACTGTATGGAAAAAGAGCACAAAAAGCTAATTTCTAAAGGGAACCTCAACATGCCAAGTAAGTTCACACGCAAACTTTACCTGACAAGGGCAAGCCCATATGTAAGGATCAGTTCACTGGACGCCGTTTCCCCAGCCTCATCCTGAAGTTTACACTGCATCAGGGCTTCAGTACACTCCACAGCAAGCGGGGTACTACCGCCATATCTACAAAACAGAAAGAAAAAATACAAACACCATCAAGTATCACAGAGTAAAACACCACCAATGAACAACACGAGGCTAGGGGGAAAGATTGGAACAGTGGGATAAGTTTCAGATCACACGACTAAATATCCGACAGACAGAATGGGTCGAATGGCTTCCGTCTGCACTGGAAATATACACAATTCCAACAAGCAGCACCAGTGGCAGATCATTGCTGGGGCTTCTTACACTGCCTACACAGACAAAGGATGCAGGTTCCATGTTGTTTAAAGTTTAACTTTATTTATTAGTGTCACAAGTAGGCTTACATTAACATTACAATGAAGTTAGTGCGAAAATCCCCAAGTCACCACACTCCAACACCTGTTCGGGTACGCTGAGGGAGAATTTAGCATGGCCAATGCACCTAACCAGCACATCTTTTGGACGTGCGAGGAAACCGGAGCACCCGGAGGAAACCCACGCAGACTCAAGGAGAACATGCAAACTCCACACAGACAGTGACCCAAGCTGGGAATCGAATCTAGGTCCCAGGTGCTGTGAGGCAGCAGAGCTAACCACTGTGTCACCGTGCCGCCCAGTAGTCTCCTGACGTTTAGTTTTCATGATCATTTTCAAATCCTGCCCAAACTTCATTTCATCTGTGAAAGTTGAAAAGCTGACGTGTATGCCAAACAAAGTTTTTGCTCAAATTAGAGGGAGGTATACAGTGGTGATGCCCAGGGGTCTCCAATCTTTCTGAAGAGAAAAGTCAGAGATGGACCATGGGAAAGAAATCAGGAGTAAAGTTGATGCAGTTTTCTAGCTCAAATGTGAGAACATGAAATGGCACTGATACAGTGTGATGTACCAGAAAGAGAGGGGGGGAGCCCGAACTGAAACAAAGACTGTTCCATACGTCCAGAAAAAAGTTTAGGCCTTCCTCTTTAGTGATGCAGATTTTGAGCAATTAGATAGGACCAGGAAACGATAAACTACTGGAAGTGGTGAAGAACATCAGGAACTTAATCAGAGAACACAGCTTTACGGCTATTCAGAAGACGCAGCTTTAAGGTTACTAACAAAAAAAGCCGGAGAATAAATTTTTTTTTAAAATAACAACTCTAAAATTCACTATCTGAAAGGATGGTAGAAGCAGATTCAACAGAAATAGTTAAAAGAGAATTGGATAAATATTTGAAAGAAAAAATGCAGGGTTATGGGAAAAGAACACAGGAATAAGACTATTTAAATAGCTCTACCAAAGTACTGACACAGGGACAGTGGTCAAACAGTTCACTGGCATTGAATATACGATGTGGAGATGCCGGTGTTGGACTGGGGTAAACACAGTAAGAAGTCTCACAACGCCAGGTTAAAGTCCAACAGGTTTATTTGGTAGCAAAAGCCACTAGCTTTCGGAGCGCTCGCTGCTCCTTTGTCAGGTGAGTGGGAGTTCTGTTCACAAACAGGGCATATAGAACATAGAACATAGAACAGTACAGCACAGTACAGGCCCTTCGGCCCTCGATGTTGTGCCGAGCTTTGCCCGAAACTAAGATCAAGCTATCCCACTCCCTACCATTCTGGTGTGCCCCATGTGCCTAACCAATAACTGCTTGAAAGTTCCTAAAGTGTCTGACTCCACTATCACAGCAGGCAGTCCACTCCGCTATCACAGCAGGCAGTCCATTCCACACCCCAACCACTCTGAGTAAAGAACCTACCTCGGACATCCCTCCTATATCTCCCACCATGAACCTTATAGTTATGCCCCCTAGTAACAGCTACATCCACCCGAGGAAATAGTCTCTGAACGTCCACTCTATCTATCCCCCTCATCATCTTATAAACTATTAAGTCGCCTCTCATCCTCCTCCGCTCTGAAGAGAAAAGCCCTAGCTCCCTCAACCTTTCCTCATAAGACCTACCCTCCAAACCAGGCAGCATCCTGGTAAATCTCCTCTGCACTCTCTCCAATGCTTTCACGTCCTTCTTATAGTGAGGTGACCAGAACACAATATTCCAAATGTGGTCTCACCAAGGTCCTGTACAGTTGCAGTATAACCCCACGGCTCTTAAACTTAAACCCCCTGTTAATAAACGCTGACACACTATAGGCCTTCTTCTCGGCTCTATCCACTTGAGTGGCAACCTTCAGAGATCTGTGGATATGAACCCCAAGATCTCTCTGTTCCTCCACATTACTCAGAACACTGCCGTTGACCCTGTAAGCCGCATTCAAATTTGTCCTACCAAAATGAATCACCTCGCACTTATCAGGGTTAAACTCCATCTGCCATTTATAAAGACACAAACTCAATTTACAAAATAATGGTTGGGAATGTGAGTCTTTACAGGTAATCAAGTCTCAAAAGGTACAGACAATGGGAGTGGAGAGAGCGTTAAGCACAGGTTAAAGAGATGTGTATCGTCTCCAGCCAGGACAGTAGTGAGATTTTGCAAGCCCAGGGAAGCCGTGGGGGTTACAGATAGTGTGACATGAACCCAAGATCCCGGTTGAGGCCGCCCTCATGTGTGCGGAACTTGGCTATCAGTCTCTGTTCAGCGACTCTGCGTTGTCGTGTGTCGTGAAGGCCACCTTGGAGAACGCTTACCCGAAGATCAGAGGCCTCTGATCTTCGGGTAAGCGTTCTCCAAGGCGGCCTTCACGACACACGACAACACAGAGTCGCTGAACAGAGACTGATAGCCAAGTTCCGCACACATGAGGACGGCCTCAACCGGGATCTTGGGTTCATGTCACACTATCTGTAACCCCCACGGCTTGCCTGGGCTTGCAAAATCTCACTACCGTCCTGGCTGGAGACAATACACATCTCTTTAACCTGTGCTTAAACCTCTCTCCACTCCCATTGTCTGTACCTTTAAGACTTGATTACCTGTAAGACTCGCATTCCAACCATTATTTTATAAATAGAGTTTGTGTCTATATATGCCCTGTTTGTGAACACAGCTCCTCACTCACCTGAAGGAATGACACTCCGAAAGCTTGTGCTACCAAATAAACCCGTTGGACCTTAACCTGGTGTTGAGAGACTTCTTACTGTGCTTATCCCAGTCCAACGCCGGCATCTCCACATCATGTATATATTCCTGACACCCGAATCAACTTATCTACTTGGAACTCCGTTACCGCAGGAGGCTCCTAGGTGGACAGCGGAAATGCTTTTGGAATGCCCTGAAACACATCTCTGAAGAGCTCAAAGTTACCCGCCAACTTATGGGAGATGGGAGATTCTGTCTTGGGGCCGAGTCTGCGTACAGATCACACATTGGACTTACCAGCCATTTCAGAAACCCATAGAACCGGAGTGAAAGAACGTCAACCTTGCTACCGAGGGACTCCTGGTGGTGAGGGAGTGTATGACAGCCTGAAATTCTTAAACTGACATTTAAGTCAATAGCTTCAATTTAGGCCTTAGAGTAAATAATCACATAAAATAGTAAGCAGTATAGAAAATAAATCTGGGCACAGTAGCACAGTGGTTAGCACTGCTGCCTCTCAGTGCCAGAGATCCAGGTTCAATTCCAGCCTTGGGTCTGTGTGGGGTTTGCACATTCTTCCCTTGTCTGCGTGGGTTTCCTCCAGATGCTCCAGTTTCCTGCCACAGTCCAAAGATGTGCAGGTTAAGTGGATTGAATATGGTAAATTGCCCCTTAAGTTTCCCAAGGTTATATACAGGTTAGGGGAATTAATGGGGTAAAATACATGGGGTTACAGTGATAGGGCCTGGATAAGAGTCACTGCAGACTTCATGGGCCAAATGGCCTCCTTCTGCACTGTAGGGATTCTATGATTCAGTAGTTCAAACTATGCAAAGAAAAGAGGCACAGGTTCAAACTGAAAAGATATATTCAGTATGGTCAGGAAATTCCTTTAAACACAAAGAATAAAAATACAGAAAGGACTCTCAGATGCACTAGTGGACGTGGAGCACGGCATAAGATGCTGGAAATACACTCAGATTCATAAGACAGAGCAAGGCAGGTTAACACTGCAAATGTAAACATCATGTGGAGATGCCGGCGTTGGACTGGGGTAAGCACAGTAAGAAGTCTCACAACACCAGGTTAAAGTCCAACAGGTTTATTTGGTAGCAAATACCATAAGCTTTCGGAGCAATGCTCCTTCGTCAGATGGAGTGGTCTCTGTTCTCAAACAGGGCACAGACACAGAAATCAAATTACAGAATACTGATTAGAATGCAAATCTCTACAGCCAGCCAGGTCTTAAATGCACAGACAATGTGGGTGGAGGGAGCATTCAACACAGGTTAAAGAGATGTGTATTGTCTCCAGACAGTACAGCTTGTGAAATTGTGCAAGTCCAGGAGTCAAGCTGTGGGGGTTACTGATAATGTGACATAAATCCAACATCCCGGTTTAGACCGTTCTCATGTGTGCGGAACTTGGCTATCAGTTTCTGCTCAGTGACTCTGCGCTGTCGTGTGTCGTGAAGGCCGCCTTGGAGAACACTTACCTGAAGATCCAAGGCTGAATGCCCGTGACTGCTGAAGTGCTCCCGATGTGGAGATGCCGGCGTTGGACTGGGGTAAACACAGTAAGAAGTTTAACAACACCAGGTTAAAGTCCAACAGGTTTATTTGGTAGCAAAAGCCACACAAGCTTTCGAGGCTCTAAGCCCCTTCTTCCTGAAGAAGGGGCTTAGAGCCTCGAAAGCTTGTGTGGCTTTTGCTACCAAATAAACCTGTTGGACTTTAACCTGGTGTTGTTAAACTTCTTGAAGTGCTCCCCCACAGGAAGAGAACAGTCTTGCCTGGTGATTGTCGAGCGGTGTTCATTCATCCGTTGTCGTAGCGTCTGCATGGTTTCCCCAATGTACCATGCCTCGGGACATCCTTTCTTGCAGCGTATCAGGTAGACAACGTTGGCTGAGTTGCAAGAATAGGTACCTTAAGGAGAACAGTGACCACGACACCACACAACCCTGCCACAGCAACCTCTGCAAGACGTGCCGGATCATCAACACGGATGCCATCATCTCACGTGAGAACACCATCTACCAGGTACATGGTACCTACTCTTGCAACTCGGCCAACGTTGTCTACCTGATACGCTGCAAGAAAGGATGTCCCGAGGCATGGTACATTGGGGAAACCATGCAGACGCTACGACAACGGATGAATGAACACCGCTCGACAATCACCAGGCAAGACTGTTCTCTTCCTGTGGGGGAGCACTTCAGCAGTCACGGGCATTCAGCCTTGGATCTTCAGGTAAGCGTTCTCCAAGGCGGCCTTCACGACACACGACAGCGCAGAGTCACTGAGCAGAAACTGATAGCCAAGTTCCGCACACATGAGGACGGTCTAAACCGGGATGTTGGATTTATGTCACATTATCAGTAACCCCCACAGCTTGACTCCTGGACTTGCACAATTTCACAAGCTGTACTGTCTGGAGACAATACACATCTCTTTAACCTGTGTTGAATGCTCCCTCCACCCACATTGTCTGTGCATTTAAGACCTGGCTGGCTGTAGAGATTTGCATTCTAATCAGTATTCTGTAATTTGATTTCTGTGTCTGTGCCCTGTTTGAGAACAGAGACCACTCCATCTGACGAAGGAGCATTGCTCCGAAAGCTTATGGTATTTGCTACCAAATAAACCTGTTGGACTTTAACCTGGTGTTGTGAGACTTCTTATAATGTAAACATCAACAGCAAAGAGTTCTCTCCATCCAGAAACTCACAATTCATTTACAGCTTGTTTTATTCACATTTCAGCATTTGCATGTTTACACAGAACGGTAAAACAAGTAGAATGATTGATTAAAAAGCTGAAAAATACATCTGAGTTTGTGTTAAGGTAATGAAGGTCGGCCTCTCTCACCCACAACTGGGGGATCTCAGGCCCCCCCCCCCGCCGACCCTTTCACACTGCGCCTACCTGCACTTCCAGGCAGAGATCCTGCCCAGCGCATACCGCTGCAGCTTGCTGTCCCTGCTGTACAGGTACTCGATCACCTGGTCCCACTCGGCCCGGTTGAACCAGGCCACCCCCTGGCCGCTCCTCCGGCCTCCCGCCACCATCGCCGCCGCTCTCAAAGCCCCACACGCGTGCGCGCCCGCTCAACCACGGGATTGGCAGAGCCGCCAGCCAATCAACCCCTGCTCCGGCCGCTGCCCCGCCCTATCATCTCGCCGGCTAGCCAATGGGAGTGAAGCAAGGTGGGGGGGGTGGGAGGGGAGTTTATAGCGGGCGGTTGGAGCGGCTTGGAACTGTGCAAGGCCGGGATTGTTCCGATGTGAGCGCTCCGCTCCATGAACAAGGGTTCCGGGGCTGAGGCGAACAGAGAGAACTGGATACGATCTTACCAGCTCGCCGCACCCGTCAATCAGCGTGGCGAGCCGGGAACATAGATATGGTGAGACGCCAAAAACAGAGCGGCACAATGATTAACACTGCTGCCTTCATAGTGTCAGGGATCCAGATTCGATTCCCAGCCTCGGTCACTGTCTGTGTGGAATTTACACGTTCTCCCCGTGTCTGCGTGGGTTTCCGCTGGGTGCTCCGGTTTCCTCCCACAGTCTGGGCGATGTGCTGGTGCATTGGCCGTGCTAAATTCACTGAGCTGCCAAACAAAGTTACCACCATGAATGATAAAATCCTTCTCATTTGGGTAGGAGGTCTGACTAATGGTATTTAGCAAACTCTTAGTTTAAAAATCCATTCTAACATGTGGTGTGAACAGCTCCAGACTGTTTATTAGCTTCAAAATGTTTCAAAATTGAGGTGATAAATAAATAAAAGGACACAATTTTAATGGATTTTACACCTGGCATCCCACTTAATCGTCTTGACAGTCTAAATCGCTTTCCTGTCTTTGAGCATTAACCAACCCTTTGTAAGCTAAAGTTTAAATTCATAGAAAAATCCTCTATTTTTAAACATACCCACACTGTCTTTTTCTCTTTGGGGAATAATGTGGAAAGATACCCAAGCTGATTATCAGTCTGTTAAACCATGTTGAATACTTCTTCCGTGGCCAACAAGTTCTGGCTTTGGACTCAAGCCCGGAGCTTCTGGTAGGGATGCTACTACTGTGCCACAAGGCTGTAAAATTCATCAGATGAAGCCTACCTTTCTGAACTAAATAGGTACAAGTCTCAATTACAGAGAGATCTGATAAATGTTTTCAAAATTATGAAACATTTTAAAAGGTAAGTGGTGAAAAGTACTCAGTTTAGTGAATCGGCGTGAAAGTGGAATAGACTAATGGTAGAATAGTAAAGGAATAAACTAGAAAAACATTTTTCATATTAAGAAATCTGGAATTAAGAATCTACTGATGACCGTGAAACCAATGCCAATTGTCAGAAAAAAACATCTGGTTCACTAATGTCCTTGAGGGAAGGAAATCTGCCATCCCAATCAGATTACCCAATCTGGCCTACATGTGACTCCAGAGCCACAGCAATGTGGTTGACTCTCAACTGCCTGCCAAGGACAACTGGGGTGGGCAATAAATGCTGGCCAGCCAGCGACGCCCATGTCCCATGAATGAATAAATAAAAAATATATATTTAAAGGATTAATAGAACATGGAATGTTTTATCACAAGTGCCAGTCTAAGCAGAGGCTGTAATGTTATTTAAAATGGAATTTAATATTAATTCTAACTTTTTGAAAAGAAAGGATATGGTAAATCAAACAAGGATCCCTCTGTGGTGGCATATACATTGTGAGCCAGATGCCATTCCCCTGTTGTGAATTTTATTGATCATATACATTGTTTTGGCCTGAATTTGAACCAGGAAACTCTCGAAAAATCTAATTACACTACAGGAGTCCATCAATAAATCCATCCATTTTTAATGATGGAACTTGTACAAGTTAAGATGACATATTTCTCTTATCAAGCCATGATCGCAATTAGTATTTAACCACCAACAGCAAGTGGAAATACTGAACTGAGAGTCAGCTGGACTTAGTTGGTAGCATCGACATCTGTGAATCAGAGAGTTGTGATTATGAGTTCCACAACAGAACAGCGGGCAGCGTCAGGAGTGGGCAGGGGAGTGAGTGGGAAGCAGAGTGAAAGCTGTAAGGGCTTTGGCTCACAGAGCTTCAGGGGGAAAGGGCGAGCAGGGGTGAGTTTCTTTTTTTTAATTTCTAATTTACTTTTCTCTGTGTACCTTGGTAGAAAGGGTGAAATATGAGTGTTAAGCCAGTGTGTTGTTCGCAGTGCAGTATGTGGGAGGTCCTGGAGGCACCTGGCCTCCCGGACATCCACATCTGTGAGGGGTGTGTCGAGCTGCGGTTCCTGAGGGCCCGTGTTAGGGAGCTGGAACAGCAGCTCGAGGATCTTAGGCTGTTAAGGGAGAATGAGGAGGTGATAGACAAGAGCTATCATCAGGTGGTCACACCAGGGCCACAGGAGGAGGCCAAGTGGGTGACGGCCAGGAAGGGTAAAGCTCGGGTGATTGAGAGCACCCCGGTGGGTGTGCCCCTACACAACAAGTACTCCTGCCTGAGTACTGTTGTGGGGGACAGCCCATCTGGGGGAAGCAGCAGTGGCCGTGTCTCCGGGGTGGAGTCCGGCCCTGTAACTCAGAGGGCTAAGGAAAAGAGGAGGAAGGCAGTGTTAATCGGGGACTCGACAGTCAGCGGGACGGACAGGCGATTTTGCGGAGGCAGGCGGGAGTCTCGCATGGTGGTCTGCCTCCCTGGGGCTAGGATCCAGGATGTCGCTGGGCGAGTCCCAGAAATCCTGAGGTGGGAGGGAGAGGAGCCGGAGGTAGCGGTACATATTGGTACCGCTGATGTGGGTAGGAAGGGGGAAGGGGTCATGAAAAGAGAGTATAGGGAATTAGGGAGACAGCTGAGAAGGAGGAAAGCAAAGGTAGTAATCTCAGGATTGCTGCCTGTGCCACGGGAAGGTGAGGACAGGAATGGAGTGAGGTGGAGGATGAATGTGTGGCTGAGGGACTGGTGTAGGGGGCAGGGATTCAGGTTCCTGGACCATTGGGATCTCTTTAGGGGCAGGTGTGGCCTGTACACAAAAAACGGGTGGCACTTGAATCCCAGGGGGAGCAATAT
Source organism: Mustelus asterias (assembly GCF_964213995.1). Taxonomy (NCBI): domain Eukaryota; kingdom Metazoa; phylum Chordata; class Chondrichthyes; order Carcharhiniformes; family Triakidae; genus Mustelus; species Mustelus asterias. The sequence goes on from NC_135804.1 coordinate 94,925,624, forward strand.
CCTGGCGGGAAGTTTGGCTAAGGCTACTGGGGAGAGTTTAAACTAGATAGGTTGGGGGGAGGGGATCAAAATGAGGTGACTGAGAGTGAGGAAGGTAGCTCGCAAACAGAGATGGGTTATAGGCAGTGCAAGAGGGCGGATGGACAGGGAATAGAGAGGGGGAGAGCTCAGACCAAAGGATTGAGATGTGTTTACTTCAATGCCAGGAGTATAGTGAATAAAGGGGATGAGCTCAGAGCGTGGATCGATGCCTGGAAGTGTGATGTGGTGGCCATTACGGAGACTTGGATGTCTCAGGGACAGGACTGGATACTGCAGGTGCCGGGATTCACATGTTTCAGGAAGGACAAGGAGGGAGGCAAGAGAGGGGGTGGAGTGGCACTGCTGATCAGGGATAGTGTCACAGCTGTAGAGAAGGTGTATGCTGTGGAGGGATTGTCCACCGAGTCTCTGTGGGTGGAAGTTCAGAGTGGGAAGGGGCCGGTCACTTTGCTGGGAGTTTTCTATAGGCCGCCCAATAGTAACAGGAAGGTGGAGGAGCAGATAGGGAAACAGATCCTGGAGAGATGCAGTAATAGCAGAGTTGTTGTGATGGGAGACTTTAATTTCCCAAACATAGATTGGAATATCCCTAGGGTAAGGGGATTGGATGGGGAAGAGTTCGTTAGGTGTGTTCAGGAGGGTTTCCTGACACAGCATGTGGACAAGCCTACAAGAGGAGAGGCTGTACTTGATCTGATACTGACCAATGAACCTGGACAGGTGTCAGATCTCTCAGTGGGAGAGCATCTTGGGGATAGCGATCATAACTCTATCTCCTTTAGGCTTGCATTGGAAAAAGAGAGGATCAGGCAAGCTAGGAAAGTGTTTATATGGAGTAAGGGGAAATATGAAGACATTAGGCAACAAATTAGAGGAGTAAATTGGAAGAAGGTATTCTCGGGGAAATGTACTGAAGAGAGGTGGCAGTTTTTCAAGGAATGTCTGTCTAGAGTTCTACAGGACAACGTTCCGAGCAGACAGGGAGGTGTTGGTCGGTTAAAGGAACCGTGGTGCACGAAAGCTGTGCGAGACCTAGTCGAGAAGAAAAGGAAAGCGTACAAAAGGCTCAGAGAGCTTGGCGAAGATAGGGATTTAGAAGAGTATACGGCTTGTAGGAAGGGACTAAAGAAGGAAATTAGGAGAGCCAGAAGGGGCCCCTACGGAACCAGTAGAAATGGCAGAGGTGCTCAATGAGTATTTTGCCTCGGTTTTCACAGAGGAGAAGGACCTGGGTGGATGTACTGCGGGCGTGCGGTGGACTGAAAGGATTGAGTATGTGGACTTTAAGAAAGAGGTTGTGCTGGAATCTTTGAATGGCAAGAAGATAGATAAGTCACTGGGTCCGGATGGGATGTACCCCAGGTTACTGTGGGAGGCGAGGGAAGAGATTGCAGAGCCTCTGGCGATGATCTTTGCGTCGTCGATGGAGACGGGAGAGGTGCCGGAGGATTGGAGGATTGCGGATGTGGTTCCTATTTTCAAGAAGGGGAATAGGGATAGCCCAGGTAATTACCAACCGGTGAGTCTAACCTCAGTGGTTGGTAAACTGATGGAGAAGATCCTGAGGGACAGGATATATGAGCATTTAGAGAGGTTTAGTATGCTCAAGAATACTCAGCATGGCTTTGTCAAGGGCAGATCGTGCCTTACGAGCCTGGTGGAATTCTTCGAAAATGTGACTAAACACATTGACGAAGGGAAAGTGGTAGATGTAGTTTATATGGATTTTAGCAAGGCGTTCGATAAGGTCCCCCATGCAAGGCTTCTAGAAAAAGTGAAAGGGCATGGGATCCAAGGGGCTGCTGCCCTGTGGATCCAGAACTGGCTTGCCCAAAGGAGGCAGAGAGTGGGTATAGATGGGTCTTTTTCTAAATGGAGGTCGGTCACCAGTGGTGTGCCCCAGGGATCTGTTCTGGGACCCTTGCTGTTTGTCATTTTCATAAATGACCTGGATGAGGAGGCGGAGGGATGGGTTGGTAAGTTTGCCGACGACACGAAGGTTGGTGGGGTTGTGGATAGTCTGGAGGGATATCAGAAGTTACAGAGGGACATAGATAGGATGCAAGACTGGGCGGACAAGTGGCAGATGGACTTCAACCCAGATAAATGCGTCGTGGTCCATTTTGGTAGGTCAAATGAGATGAAGGAGTACAATATAAAGGGAAAGACTCTTAGTACTGTAGAGGATCAGAAGGATCTTGGGGTCCGGGTCCATAGGACTCTAAAATCGGCCCCGCAGGTGGAGGAAGTGGTTAAGAAGGCGTATGATGTGCTGGCCTTTATCAATTGAGGGATTGAGTTTAGGAGTCCGGGGATAATGATGCAGCTATATAAGACCCTCGTCAGACCCCACTTGGAGTACTGTGCTCAGTTCTGGTCACCTCACTATAGGAAGGATGTGGAAAAGATTGAAAGGGTGCAGAGGAGATTTACAAGGATGTTGCCTGGATTGAGTGGCATGCCTTATGAGGATAGGCTGAGGGAGCTCGGTCTTTTCTCCTTGGAGAGACGAAGGATGAGAGGAGACCTAATAGAGGTGAATAAGATGTTGAGGGGCATAGATCGGGTGGACTCTCAGAGGCTTTTTCCCAGGGTGGAAATGTCTGCTACGAGAGGACACAGGTTTAGGGTGCTGGGGGGTAGGTACAGGGAAGATGTTAGGGGTAAGTGATTCACACAGAGGGTGGTGGGCGAGTGCAATCGGCTGCCGTCAGTGGTGGTGGAGGCAAACTCAATAGGGTCTTTTAAGAGACTCCTGGATGAGTACATGGAGCTTAATAGGATGGAGGGTTATAGGTAGGTCTAGAAGGTAGGGATGTGTTCGGCACAACTTGTGGGCCAAAGGGCCTGTTTGTGCTGTAGTTTTTCTATGTTTCCATGTTTCTAGAACGTGAACTCATAATGTAGGTCGCAAGCCAGTGATGACGAGATGCTATTTTCTGTTTAAGTTCCTGGCTGGTATTCCAGTAGGTGAAGTTGAGATGGAGATGTGGGGCGGGGGGGGCGGGGGACGGTGCGGGGGGGGGGGGGGGGGGGGGTGGGTTGGGAAGTGGGGTGGGGGTGTCACTGTTTTATTGCTGTTGGAGTTTCTTACTTACTTGTTACATTTTTTTCCATTTTAGGCTGTAAAATCAAAGAGTACAACATAATTTGTGTGACAGCTTCTGAGGGAAGGGGAAACAATCTAGTTTTTGAGATAAGGTCACACTGAATTTAGGTACCAGGTATTATTCTTCTCTGAAAAATTCAGTTTATATTTTTCCTAAGCTGCTGGTGGATGTCTCATTGACAAATCCTGGGGATAGTGCCATTATTGCAAAAGAAGCAGATACCATTTATGGAATAATGTAGCTTGGTATCAATAAAACAGAATGACATGGTTGTGTGAGCTACATAGTTGATTTATTTTGTAAATGCAATAATTTCTTTATGAGCCAATTTACTAACATCAGTTCATGTGATTAATGTGATTAATTATCACATTAATTATCCTTAGAGAATCAGCATTGGGCCTCCAATTTCACCATTGCTACAGTCACTGTGTCTACTGAATCACAAAATTGTTATCATCGCATCCCTACAGTGAAGAAGAAAACCATATGGACACTCATGTTTGCATTGGCTCTCCAAATGAGCATTCCCCTGCATTTTCCCCGTACTCCTGCATATTGTTTCTATTCAAGTAATCATACATTGCCCTTTTCAATGACTCATTTGAATCTACCTCGATAATCTGCGTTGTACGGCTCTATGACTCTATGACACTTCCAGGCAGTGCATTCCAGACCCAAACCACATGTTGTGTGAAAAAGTTTTTTCTCATATCACATTTGCTTCTTTTGCAAACCACCTTAAATCTGTGCCCTCTCATTCTTAATCCTTTTACGAGGAAAAACAATCTCTCTCTATCTACTCTAGTAGGTACAGGGGAGATGTTAGGGGTAAGTTTTTCACACAGAGGGTGGTGGGCGAGTGGAATCGGCTGCCGTCAGTGGTGGTGGAGGCAAACTCAATAGGGTCTTTTAAGAGACTCCTGGATGAGTACATGGAGCTTAATAGGATGGAGGGTTATAGGTAGGTCTAGAAGGTAGGGATGTGTTCGGCACAACTTGTGGGCCGAAGGGCCTGTTTGTGCTGTAGTTTTTCTGTGTTTCTATGTTTCCATAGCCTCCACATGATTTTATCAAATCTCCTCTCAGCCTTCTTCTCTCCAAGGAGAACAGTCCTAACCTCTCCAATCTATCCTCATAACTGAAGTTTCACATCCCTGGAACCATTCTTATAAACCTCTTCTGCACTCTCTCCAATGCATTCACATCCTTCCTATAGTGTGGCGCCCAGAACTGTGCACAATATTCCTGGGGTTTAACTAGTGTTTTGTACAAGTGATGCATAACTTCCTTGTTTTTATACTCTATGCCCTATCAATAAAGGCCAGAATGCTATATGCTTTATTAACTGCTCTCTCCACCTGTCCTGTCACCTTCAATAATCGATGCACATATATACCCAGCCAGGTCTCTGCTCCTGCATCCCTTTTATAATTTTGCCCCCTATTTTGTATTGTCTCTCCATGTTCCCCCTACCAAAATGCATCACCTCACACTTCTCCGCATTGAACTTCATCTGCCACCTATCTGTCCACACCACCAATTTGTCTATGTCCCTTTGAAGTTCTATATTAGCCTCTTCACAGTTTACAATACTCCCAGGTTTTGTATTATCCGTAAACTTTAGAATAGACAAATTGGTGGTGTGGACAGATAGGTGGCAGATGAGGTTCAGTGCACACCAAGATCTATATCATTGATATACATCAGGGAAAGCTAGCATCCCAATATCTACTCCTGGGAAACACCACTACAAACTTTACTCCAGCCCGAAAAATATCAATTGACCATTACTCTCTGCTTCCTATTATTCAGCTAATTTTTTTAATCCACATTGCTACTGTCCCCTTTATTCCATGATCTATAACTTTCCTCAAAAGTCTGTTGTGTGCTACTGTATTGAATGCCTTATGAAAGTCCAAGTACATCACATCAACAGCGTTACCCTCATCAACCCTTTCTGTTACCTCCGCAAAAAATTCCTGCAAGTTAGTTAAACACTATTTCCCTTTTAGAAATCCATGCTGGCTCTTCCTAATCAACCCACATATTTCCATGTGCCGATTAATTTTATCCCAAGTAATTGTTTCTCGAAGTTGCCCACTACTGATGTTAATCTGACTACCCTGTAATTGCTGGGGCTATCCTTACAACCTTTTTTGAACTAGGGGCACAACATTTGCAGTTCGTCAGTCCTTTGGCACCTGCCTTGAGTTGAGAAAACAGAAGATGCAGATGGAATTAAAGAAAGACAAATACAAAACCTATATATACAGCACCTTTCATGATGTTTCAAATTGCTTAACAGCCAATTTTGATTTATAGTCAGTAGGATGATAAAGGCAATGTTATCAATGGTGGAGCAGGCTCAAGGGGCAAAATATCTTATTCCTGATCCTAATACATATGTTTGTATGTCATCGATGTGGATCGATGTGATGAGCTTTTGTCATCCATCATTATCTTGTAAACATAGGTTAGAATCATGGCCACTGTTTATTTTGTTGCTAATAGAAGTCTACTCTGAGCAGGCTTTGAGGGATGAAATTACCAGAACAGAAATGTGCAATGGACTCACAATGAATCAGTAACGTGTTTTATCCTATACATGATCCTGAAGAGATGGGAACCGATGGAGGAAGTCAGAGGGAAGTACAATGGGGACAGAAGCAAAAGGCAGCAAAGGGAAACATGAAAGGCAGAGAAACCAAAGACAAAAATCAAAAGGGCAACAGTACAGAGTACAGAGACTGTGGAGAACTCAGTGAATGGGTCCAGTAAGGCTGAGAGAAATGAAACACAGGGAGAGTGTACAAAACATGTCAGGACAGATGGTCTGAGGTGTGTTTGCTTTAACGCAAGGAGCATGACAGGTAAGGCGGATTAATTTAAAGTTTGGATTACTACGTGGAACTATGATGTTGTGGTAGTTACGGAGACTTGGATAAAAGAAGGGCAGGACTGGCAGCTTAGCATTCCAGGATATAGATGCCTCAGGTGAGATAGAAAGGGTGACAAAAGAGGTGGGGGATTTGTTTTACTGATTAGGGAGAATGTCACAGCTATGCAAAGGGAGGACACCTTGGTGGGATCATGCAGTGAGGCCACATGAGTAGAACTTAGGAAGAGGAGCAGTGCAATCACACTGCTGGGGTTGTACTACAGACCTCCCAACAGCCAGAGTGAAGTGGAGGAACTGATATGTCAGCAGATTATGGGAAGATGTAAAAACAAGAGGGTTGTTGTGATGGGTGATTTTAACTTCCTCAACATAGACTGGGATTCCTTTCGTGCCAGGAAGGGGCAAAGTTGTATTAGTGTGTCCAAGAGGGCTTTTTGAGGCAATACATAGATAGTCCAACTCGGGAAGGTGTTATCTTAGACCTGGTCCTGGGAAATGAGCCCGGACAGGTGATTGATGTCTCAGTGGTAGACCACTTTGGGAACAGTAATAACTATTCCATAAGTGATACTTGTAGAAAAGGATAGAAGTAGTCCCACAGTGAAAGTATTGAACTGGCTCTGCTGCACAGAAGAGCAGGAAAAAGACAAATCCACCCGATATGTGGGAGTCTTTTAAAAGTCAGTTGTTAACAATTCAGGACAAATATGTCCCTGTAAAAATGAAGGATAAAGATGGCAAGATTCGGGAATCTTAGATGGCAAGAGAGATTGCGAGCTTAGTGAAAAAGAAGAAGGAGGCACACATAAATTTCACGAAATTGAAAATGGATAAGGCTCATGAGGAATACAAAAATAGCAGGAAAGAGCTTAAACAGGGACTTGGGAGAGCTAAAAGGGCCCAGGATTAAGGAGAATCCCAAGGCTTCTTGTGCGTATAAAAGGAGGAAGAGGATAGCTAAGGAAAGGGTGGGTCCACTCAAGGACAGTGGAGGGAATTTGTGTGTGGAGCCAGGTGAGGTGGGTGAAGTCCTTAACGAGTACTTTGCATCAATATTCACAAAGGAGAAGGATGTGGTGGATGGGGAGTGTAGAAAGAAGGATCTTTGCATTCTAGGACATGTTAAGGTAAAAAGGGAGGAGATATTGGAGGTTTTGAAAAATATTAAGGTGGACAAGTCCCCAGGGCCAGATAGGGTCTATCCCAGAATACTGAGAGAGGCGAGGGTAGAAATTGTTGAGGCTTTGGCCAAAATCTTTGTATCCTCTTTAGCCACAGGCGAGGTACCAGAGGATTGGAGAGTAGCTAACATTGTTCCTCTGTTTAAGAAGGCCAGAAGAGACAGCCCGGGTAATTACAGGCCTGTGAGCCTTACATCAGTGGGGGGGGGGGGTAATTATTGGAGAAGATTCTTAGGGACAGGATGGACTCACATTATTAGCGTTAGGCAGCATGGTTTTGTGAAGGGACGATTATGTCTCACAAACTTGGTTGAGTTCTTTGATGAAGTGACAAGAAACATTGACCAGGGCAGGGCAGTGAATGTTGTATACATGGACTTTAGTAAAGCCTTTGATAAGGTTCCCCCTGGCAGGCTGATACAGAAGGTGAAGTCATATGGGATCTGAGGTGAGCTGGTAAGATGGATACAAAACTGGTTTGCACACAGAAAGCAGAAAGTAGCAGTAGAAGGGTACTTTTCTAATTGGAGGTCTGTGACAAGCGGTGTTCCATCAGGATCTGTGCTGGGGCTTCTGTTATTTGTAATATATAGAAATGATTTGGAGGAAAATGTAGGTGGACTGATAAGTAAATTTGCAAATGATACAAAAATTGTGGAGTAGCAGATAGGAGGATTGTCAGAGGATACAGCAGGATATAAATTGGCTGGATACCTGGGCTGAAAGATGGCAGATGGAATTTAACCCAGACAAATGTGAGGTGATGCGATTTGGAAGGTCTACTGCCAAAGGAAAGTATACAGTAAATGATAGAGCCCTTAGAAATGTTAGCATGCAGAGGGATATAGGTGTGTGGATCCACAGTCCCCTGAAGGTGGTAACTCAGGTGGACAAGTTGATCAAGGAGGCGTATAACGTGCTGGCCTTCATCGGTCAGGGTGTTGGGTATTGGAATTGGAAGATAATGTTGCAGCTGTATGAGACTTTGGTTAGGCCGCATTTGGAGTATTGTGTACAATTCTGCTCGCCACACTCTCAGAAGGATGTTGATGCATTGGAAAGGGTGCAAAAGAGATTTATCAAGATGTTGCCTGGTTTGGAGGATATGGATTACAAAGAATTGTTGAACAAACTTGGATTGTTTTCATTGGAGCGTCGGAGGATGAGGGGGGACCTGATAGAGGTTTACAAGATTATGACAGGCTTCGATAGAATGGATAATCAGAGTCTTTTTCCCAGGGCCGTAGGGTCAATTACTTGGGAGCATAGGTTGAACATGAGAAGGGGAAAAGTTTAAGGGAGATGTAAGGGGCAAGTTTTTCATACAGAGGGTGAATGCCTGGAACTCGCTGTCGGAGGAGGTGGTGGAAGCAGATTCTATCACAACGTTCAAGAGGCATCTGGATAGATACATGAATAGGCAGGGAATAGAGGGATATGGACCATGTAGAGACAAGAAAATATTAGATTAGCGAGGCATCTGTGTCAGCACAGACTTGGTGGGCCGAAGCGCCTGTTCCTGTGCTGTACTGTTCTTTGTTCTTCTAGAGAGTGGAAAAGACCTTGTGCAGTTCTTCTGGGTTGCAAAAATGAATCTTTTCCCCAAAATGAATTTACTGCACCAAATACACATGGTGACAATATGCAGAATTTATTAATGAGGGCTGAGGCAGTCACCAAAAAGGCCGACACTAGTTATTTATAAATAAATTTATCAGATATTTTGCTATCAAATTAACAATATTGCACAAAGTTGATAGAGTAAAATTTGTACTTTCTGGATTGTTTAATAGTCACAATGGGATCTCCTATCAGGTGCAGACAATCTAACACTGTATTTTTTCTTTGCTACTCTGAATATTAATGACTCAAGTTGCATTCATATATCGGGCGATATTTGTAACCAGATACCAATAATTGGGGTTAAAATTTATAAGTACATTGCTGTGATTGGTGAATTGATTGGTGAATCTTGAAAGAGGGAAAAATATAATGCATGATTGAGGGGGAGGGTTAAGTGGGGAGAGGATTAAGTGAGGCAGAGTGGGTGGGGGATAAGGGACCTCGAAAGAGGAGAAGAACCACAATTTCTCTCCCTATTCTCTCTGCGCTTGTGATCTGGAAATCTGTGAAGGCCCACATACAGTTTTTCCCCTCTTCCTCATGTTCTATCCTCTCTTCTGCAAATGGGGGGAAAGCATGTGAGTGACTGGAATGGCATGTGTTCTCCTAATGCGTGCAGTGCTGCTGGCGAGGTGCGAGGGACAGCATGAAATTAAACTTGAATGAGGGTGGGTGGCGATGATGGGATGGATTGATGGGGATCTGAAGAAATGCGTAGGAAGAGAAGGTGCGAGGGGTGATGTGATGGAGTGGGTTTGACAAAACAGAATGAGGGGTGGGGTGGTGATCATGCACACCACAGGATATAGCTAAATGTGCAATTGTAGTTGCTTCCTGCCCCTGAATCCAAGGGTGCAGCACAGTGCTCCTTCAGCCGCGCTTTCTCAGTATTGGCAGCAGGTTTCTTCCTCCTTTCTCTGGGGAAAGATTTCTCTCAATGCCTCCTCGTTGACCTCAACAGCACAGCTTTTCAAGTTGGTCTTTTAAATATTGGAGTTGAAATCACATCATGAGGGTCTTCATCACACCCACTGTCGCATATTGGACACCAAATCCGCAAGTAAAATGCTGGCGAGCTGGCTGAAAAAGCCATTGGCATACACTGTAACACTACATTCCGCACTCTCTCATTTCCTTCTCTATGAACAGTATGTTTTGTCTGTATAGCGCGCAAGAAACAATACTTTTCACTATGCCACTACATGTGACAATAATAAATCAAATCAAAATGTTAAACTCTTTTCTGGGTATGATATTGGACCTCACTTCACCCGTTCACTGCCAACATGCCTTAATAGTAGGGCCCAAATATCTATATTTTTATAAAATGCAAGTCTAAATTTTTGCATTTATTCTAGCGTCTCTCAAGTTGGAGCATTAGTTTATTAATTTTCAATTACTTTTCCACAGTCAGAGTAAATATCGAAGCTCAAACCATTATTCCAGCTAATACCTTTTCCTGTTCTTCAAGTTTTGAATGAAGCAAATAGTAGCATTTCCAAGGTGCATAGGATTAGATAGGAACAGTATGGAAAAATATTACCCATGTTTGTAAATTGCATGTACAGAATCTGCTATACACACATACAGCCATTAGAGGGCAGTGGAAATGAGCAGCCCAACAAATTTTGCAAACTGATATGTATCAACAGATTGGCGCCAAAAAAAGCTTATTTTTAATCATAAAACTTTTCAGTTTCGGGGGAAAATAAAATAATTTTCACACCAGGAAAAGACTGTTAGGCCAAACACGCAGGGCCTTTCTACATTATGGACTCGATTTTACCATTTTCGGGTGCGAAAACTTGGTAAAGTCGGGCATGAGGTGAATAGCGCGATCCGTGACCGCCTCTTCACCTGTTCCCCCTTTACAAAGTGCCTAAAATGGCCCTGATCGGGACCGCGCCTGATACGGGCGCGACGGCAATTTAAATGTATTTGAATGCATTTAAATTGCTTTACCAGTACTTCCCCCTTTACCATCGCGTTCGCCAATCAGGAATCGGCGTGAATCAGACATGCTCAATAAAAGTCCGATTCAGACGCTCCACCAGTGAGGGTTAGTGAGGAGGTAAGTGCACAGTGTCCGACGGCTCACTGCTGCTCACGGGTGTCCTTTCGTTGCGGCCATTTTCCTCCTCGAGTTGGTGGCGGCTCTGCGAGTGTGTGTGGGATGGGGGGCTGTTGCTCAGCAGGGTCTCCGATGTCCGACTTGCCGTACTGACCCGGGTCTCAGCACTGACCTCGGGTCTTGCGGTGCTGCTGGGTCCTAGTGCACTCAGCTCACTTCCAGCTGAAGGATGTTATACAAAGCCCTTGCAAATTGCACTGAAGCAGCCTCTCAACTTTGCAAGGAGCTGTGATTGTGGGGAGCATGTGGCTGGGGAACTGGGAGAGGGGCTGTGATTCTGGGGACCATGTGGCTGGGGGAATTGGGGGAGGGGCTGTGATTGTGGGGAGCATGTGGCTGGGGGTATTGGGGGTATGGACAGTGACTGTGGATGTGCGAGGGGCAAGCAGTGTTCATTCCATAACCTGTACATGTGTTCCTCTGCATTTCCCCTTCCCCTCTTTCAGAGTGACAAGATGGCTTTTGCAATGCAACCAATTGATCTTGCTGTTCTTTTGGATGCTGCTGGAGCTGAGGAGGAGGAGCTGGAGGAGGAATTACGGGCACAGGAGACCCGGGCCTTACTACTTGCATGAATAGAGGGAAACGATGACGAGAGGCCGGAGGTGGCCACCATTCACCCGGGGGGGTGGGGGTGGTGGTTGCGGGGGGGGGGGGGGGGGGGGGGGGGGGGGGAGCCGGAGAAGGAGGGAGCAGAGACCCTGGCAATTCCATGCACAAGTGTGATTTGAACAGATGTCAGACACCGTGTGCCACCAATGTCTCCGACTCCAAAAGGAGACAGTGCAACACCTGTGCCACCTGTTGCAGGACCTGACACCTAGAAGCACACTCTCAGTGGCTGTCAAATTGACAGCCGCTCTGAACTTTTATGCGATTGGCTCCTTCCAGACCCCGAGCGGAGATGTTTGTGGCATTTCCCAGTCAGCTGTGCATACCTGTATCAAGCAGGTCACAGAAGCCCTGTCTGCCCTGGCTGGGCAGGACATCAAATTTAACCTGGACCAGGCCCATCAGGAAGCCCGGGCTGCACGGTTTGCAACCATTGCAGGGATGCCTGACGTTCAGAGGCCATCGACTGCACCCACGTTGCCCTCAAGGCCCCGCTGCAGAATCCACGGAGATTTGTAAATCGGAAGGGGTTCCACTCCCTGAATGTTCAGCTCGTGTGCGGCCATAATATGACCATCATGCACGTCTGCGCCAGATATCCAGGCAGCGTTAATGACAGCTTCATTGTCAGGAACTCGGACATCCCGGAGGTATTTGAGGAGGAGCCCAGGCTGCGGGGGTGGATCATGGGTGATTTGGGTGACCCGCTTCGGACATGGCTGATGAAGCCCTGTGCGGAGGCCTGTGACTGAGGTGGAGACCCGCAATAATGAGGCCCATGTAGCCACCCGCGCGATAGTGGAGAGGTGCATTGGCCTCCTCAAAATGCGATTCCGGTGCCTGGGCCGATCTGGTGGGGCCTTACAATACAGCCCAGTGATCTCTTCCTGCAGTGTGGTCGTGTGCTGTGCCCTGCACAATCTGGCTCTACAGAGAGGTGAGCTCTTGGGGAGGAGGATGTGGAGGCTGACCAGCTGGCCTTCGCTGGGGAGGATTACCAACGGAAGGAAGAGGAGGAGGAGGAAGATGAGGAAGAACATGCCGAGGAACACCAACTAGGCGCTCGAGGGCTGGCAGCCCAAATGAGGCATGCGAGGGCAGCAAGAGAGGCCCTGATCACCAGGCGGTTCAGTCGCTAGGAGTTTGTGTCTGTGGGTTCCATTCCCCCCCCCCCCCCCCGACCCTCAAATTCCTTCTATCTCCTGCACATTGTCACATCAGAGTGGTGGGCCTGGGTACTCTGTGTTAGCAAGTTTTTTGGTAGACAGGAGGGTGATGACGACTCGCTAAGCACTATGATGCCCTGGTGCAAACTAGTCTGACTCCTTCCTACCTGAGCTCCACATGCACGCTGGCGCCTGGGCCCACGTTTGTGTCATGGGTAAGGGAACTGAAACCCCGACACAGGACTCTGGGGCAAGTGGGGTGGGGGAAGGGAGGAATCGCTTGTGGGGTCTGGGAAATCAATGCCTTTCTTTTCTCAGTGACACAGACTAACCATCAACATGAAGCATCCCTCAGGCACTCATCAATGGAAGAGGACTCATAATTAACACAAGTTAGTCACAGCAGGATGGTGAAAAAACATTTATTTTACAATAAAGGTGTTTAAATAAGATGCTCTAACACAAAAACTTGTGAACAGAAAACATTAAGGTGCTCAAATATCTTTCGAACTAGTGCAGCCCTTCACCCGTGCCATCTCAGTGCAACTACAACTTCCTAACCTATGTGGCCGACCACTACGTCTCAATGACTCCCCAGAATGTACATCAGATGTGGAGGGGGCCGGCTGCCTGCCATGTCCCATGGCCTCTGATGCACATGGCGGGCATCCTCTGGAGGCCCTGGACCTTGAGGGCACTGGCCTGCTTCCAGATGTCTGGGATGTTTCCTCTTCATCCTGATGCCCCGGAGTCAGGAAGTGTAGCCACAGCCACAGTCTCCTGGCTGGAAGGTCCCGGGATGGTCTCAAGCCTCTCCTCCTCCCTCGGGGTTCCTGTGGGCCCCTGGGTCACTCCATGGGACGGCAGTGCTCCTGCAGTGAGCTCCAGAAGCTCTCGTGTCACTTGGCACTGCCAGTCCTGGAGGACCACCTGCGTCCTACCCATGATGGTCGAGCCCTCTGCGATGGCCACTCGAGTCGGGGATTACCTCTCAATGGCCACAACAAGTGCCCTCTGATTTTGGGCCACGCTCTGCAACCCCTCAGCCATGACCTTCTGAGACTGGGCCAGATTCTCAAGGGCTGCTGCCATATCCCACTGTGTCTCAGCGCTGTCCTGCTGGGTCTCCTGCAAGCTCTCGAGCCTCTCAGCCATGGGCCACAGAATCTCGAGAAGCCTGTTCGGTCCCTCAGCTGTGGCCCGCTGTGACTCGGCCGCAGCCCTCTGGGACTCTGCTGTGCCCTGCTCTGACTCGGCCATCACTTGGAGTCTGCCACTCATGGTGAGGATCCCCTGCCCCAAGCTTTCCACTGCAGACTCCACCCTTGCAGTGTTGGCCTGGGAACCATGCAAGACAGGCAATAGCTGGTCTGCCTGAAAGCTTTGGGACTCCTCCCAACAGCCTCGCAGTTGGTCCAGTGTGGCCATCAGTCCCTCCTGCATTCCCTGGCTCTGTTGCTGCATCTCCAGCAGCTGAGGGAGAAGTGATCTCAGAGGCCCAGCATGTAGCCTGGGGTCAGCTGAGTCCTCGCCTCTGGCAGGCCCCCGCGTGCTAGACATCTCGAACGTTCCCTCCTCTACCCAATGTACATCAGCAGATATGTCGTGTTCACCCGAGAGTGACCCAGAAGCTTCAACACTAATTGGACCCACCGACATGTCAGCATCTGGGATGGTGAGTTGTGAGGTGGAAGCTGATGCCAAAACTGTGCCACCCTCGGAGGTCCCTTCACCCATATCCTCCGAGGACTCGTCCGAGCTGTCTGGACCAGGAGGGGGCGGGAGCTGTAGCCGGGGCATGTAGTCCAGAAGGCCCCGGGGCGTCCGGATCTGTCCCTGCAACACAGGACACAAGGTTAAATTCAAGGGAGGGAGAGGAATCCGGGATGCCAAACACATGAATCACATTTCTCCATTGAACATGGAACAAAGAACCAAGAAAATCACATCACAGGAACAGGCTCTTTGGCCCTTCAAGCCTGTAGCGACCAGGCCGCCCATCTGATCTGTAACCCCCGACCCTACTGGGGACCATGTGCCTCTATTCTGCACACTTCCTGAAGACAACTTTATCTGCAGGAAGTGTGTCCAGTTGCAGCTCCTCACAGACCGCATCGTTCGGTTGGAGCGGCAGGTGGATGCACTGCAGAGCATACAGAAAGAGTCTTAACAACACCAGGTTAAAGTCCAACAGGTTTATTTGGTAGCAAATGCCATTAGCTTTCGGAGCGCCCGCTGCTCCTTCGTCAGATGGAATGGAAATCTGCTCTCAAACGGGGCACAGAGACACAAGATCAAGTTACAGAATACTGATTAGAATGCAAATCTCTACAGCCACCCAGGTCTTAAAGATACAGACAATGTGAGTGGAGGGAGCATTAAGCACAGGTTAAAGAGATGTGTATTGTCTCCAGACAGGACAGCCAGTGAGATTCTGCAAGTCCAGGAGGCAAGCTGTGGGGGTTACTGATAGTGTGACATAAACCCAACATCCTGGTTTAGGCCATCCTCATGTGTGCGGAACTTGGCTATCAGTCTCTGCTCAGCAACTCTGCACTGTCGTGTGTCATGAAGGCCGCCTTGGAGAACGCTTACCCGAAGATCAGAGGCTGAATGCCCGTGACCGCTGAAGTGCTCCCCAACAGGAAGAGAACAGTCTTGCCTGGTGATTGTCGAGCGGTGTTCATTCATCCGTTGTCGTAGCGTCTGCATGGTCTCCCCAATGTACCATGCCTCGGGACATCCTTTCCTGCAGCGTATCAGGTAGACAACGTTGGCCGAGTTGCAAGAATAGGTACCGTGTACCTGGTAGATGGTGTTCTCACGTGAGATGATGGCATCCGTGTCAAATGATCTGGCACGTCTTGCAGAGGTTGCTGTGGCAGGGTTGTGTGGTGTTCTGGTCACTGTTCTCCCGAAAGCTGGGTAGTTTGAGGTTGTGCGGTTGTTTGAAGGCAAGAAGTGGGGGTGTGGGGATGTCCTTGGCGAGATGTTCGTCTTCATCAATGACATTTTGAAGGCTCCGGAGGAGATGCCGTAGCTTCTCCGCTCCAGGGAAGTACTGGACGACGAAGGGTACTCTGTCCACCGTGTCCCGTGTTTGTTTTCTGAGGAGGTCGGTGCGGTTTTTCGCTGTGGTGCGTCGGAACTGTCGATCGATGAGTCGAGCGCCATATCCTGTTCTTATGAGGGCATCTTTCAGCGTCTGGAGGCGTCTGTTGCGATCCTCCTCATCTGAGCAGATCCTGTGTATACGGAGGGCTTGTCCGTAGGGGATGGCTTCTTTAACGTGTTTAGGGTGGAAGCTGGAGAAGTGGAGCATCGTGAGGTAGTAGTAGAGGCGGGTACAATTTTATCTTTTAAAAAGCATTTAGATAGTTACATGGGTACGATGGGTATAGAGGGATATGGGCCAAATGCGGGAAATTGGTATTAGTTTAAGGGTTTAAAAAAAAGGGTGGCATGGACAAGTTGGGCCAAAGGGCCTGTTTCCATGCTCTATGACTCTACTCCCATCCCATTCACATAGCTGTAGGGATGACCCTTAAAGGCCATTATTGTATCTGCATCCACGACCTCTCCTGGCAGCGAGTTCCAGGCACACACTACCCTCTCTGTGCAAATAAACGTGCCTTGTACATCTCCTTTAAATCTTGCCCCTCGCACCCAAAACTCGTGCCCCCGAGAACTTGCTTCAATGTGATTGAAGGATTGAGAGGTGCTCACGTCTTGATGGCAGCCCGACCATGCTGTTGCTGACAGCCCACATCTCCCCTTCCCTTGAGAGCTCTAGTGCCCGCTCCTCAAAGGGGGTGAGGACGCGGAGGTCTGGCTCACCACCCCCTGTCTTTGCCCTCTCACGGGTGTTGTGCTCGGTCTTCTCTGTGGAGACAGAAAGAGCCATGAAAGGAATGGTGACGTGACTCCTGCAGAGTATCAGGTGGTGACCCTTAGAGGGCAAGCACAGCAGGGCTCTTGGGGGGATAGGAAGGAGGTGCTTGGGGGTCAGGGGCTGGAAGCATGCAGGGTGCTGGGGATGGGAGAATCTGGGGGAGATTTGGGGGAAGATGGAAGATGGGGTTCAGCACTCACCCTTGCTGCACGGATGAGATCATTGACTTTTTGCCGGCACTGCTTCCCGGTTCGGGGGGGCCAGTGCCCTGGCACTGACCAAGGCGGCGACTTCCTCCCAGGCCGTATTTCCATCAGTCCCCCTTGGTCTGGTCCTCCTGGGGGGAAGAGTGATGCGCGACAATTAAGCACGTGGAACCAAGGCTTCGATATTGAAGGCTTTTATTGTGTAACAATGGAACTACTAACACGAATACACCAGTTCAGACTGAAGGGGTCCTGCCGGAGCAGAGGGTCTTATACCTCGCCACCGGAGGCGGGGCCCCACTGGGATGTGCCATGATAACACTTATAACAGGTAAACACCCTAACCCAACAACATTGTACAACCCCCACAGTAACAACACCCTAGCCCAACAGTAACATAATAACAACCCCCAGTGGTAACCAACGATGGTTCACCACATTCACCCCTCCTTTAAAAACAAAGGCCGGCGGGGTGCAAGAAAAAACAGGTCATATATACAGAATTCACAAGTCCAGACGGTGTGGAGGACCGCACCGACGCTGTGATCTCCTCAACACTGGTTGCGAAACCGGAGCAGGTGCTTGCGGTGGCGTTCTCTCCAAAACAACGTCCGGCTGTCCCCTCAAGGACTCCCGGGCCGGTTGGCCCTGGTGAGGCGATGGTGCAGGGGATCCTGGAACCTTCGGTGGTGGCGCCGATCTCCGAGTCTCAGGCAAGCTGTACATGGGAGTAAAACTGTTATGCACTGGTCCCGGTGCTGACCGCGCCACGTCTGGGGAAGCAATGAGGAGTAGTGGATTCGTGACTGGGGGAATAGGAGCGACAGGAGTTGCTACGTCCCCTGCGGGCGCCAGGTCTCTAATGGAGACAGTGTCCTCTCGCCCGTCAGGATATGCCACATAGGCATACTGAGGGTTGGCGTGGAGGAGTTGGACCGGTTCGACCAAGGGGTCGGACCTGCGAGCCCTCACATGTCGCCGCAGAAGGACGGGTCCTGGGTACGTCAACCAGGCTGGCAATGAGATCCCCGAGGACGACTTCCGAGGGAATGAGAACATCCTCTCGTGGGGAGTAGCATTGGTTGCCGTACACAGGAGGGAGCGGATAGAATGGAGCGCATTTGGAAGGACCACCTGCCAACGGGAGACTGGAAGGCCCCTGGATTTCAGTGCCAGTAGGACAGCCTTCCAGACTGTAGCATTCTCCCTTTCCACCTGTCCGTTACCCCTAGGGTTGTAGCTCGTGGTTCTACTAGAGGCAATCCCGAATGAGAGCAGGAATTGCCTCAAGTCGTTGCTCATGAACGACGAGCCCCTGTCGCTATGAATGTAGCAGGGGTACCCGAACAGGGTAAAAAGCTCACTGAATGCCTTGATGACGGTGGCAGTCGACGTGTCCGCACAGGGGACAACAAACGGGAACCGGGAGTACTCGTCTATTATGTTGAGGAAATAGACGTTCCGGTCCGTTGAGGGAAGGGGGCCCTTAAAATCCACACTCAGCCTCTCAAAAGGGCGAGTGGCCTTGACCAATTGTGCCCGGTCTGGTCGATAAAAGTGTGGTTTGCATTCTGCGCAAATCCGACAGCTTCTCGTCACTGACCTGACATCCTCCACCGAGTAGGGCAGGTTGCGGGCTTTGACGAAATGGTAGAGTCTGGTGACTCCAGGGTGATACAGATCATTGTGGAGGGCCTTCAAGCGGTCCTCCTGCATGATGGCGCATGTTCCGCGCGAGAGGGCATCCGAGGGCTCATTGAGCTTCCCTGGACGATACATAATATCGTAATTATAGGTGGAGAGCTCAATTCTCCACCGCAAGATCTTATCGTTCTTGATCTTGCCCCTCTGCGTGTTGCTGAACATAAACGCCACGGATCGTTGATCCGTGATCAGGGTGAACCGCTTCCCTGCCAGGTAATGGCGCCAGTGTCTGACTGCCTCCACAATGGCCTGAGCCTCCTTCTCCACCGCTGAGTGCCGAATTTCGGGGCCTTGAAGGGTGCGGGAAAAGAACGCGACGGGCCTGCCTGCCTGGTTTAGTGTGGCGGCTAGGGCGAAATCAGATGCATCACTCTCCACCTGGAAAGGGATGGATTCATCCACCGCGTGCATCGTGGCTTTCGAGATGTCGCTTTTCAAAGCCTTGAAGGCCAATTGGGCCTCCGGCGTAAGTGGGAAGGTCGTGGACTTGATGAGCGGACGAGCTTTGTCCGCGTAGTTGGGGACCCACTGCGCATAGTACGAAAAGAACCCGAGGCATCTCCTCAGTGCTTTCGTGCTAGCGGGCAAGGGAAGTTCAGTAAGTGGGCGCATACGGTCTGGATCAGGGCCAATGACCCCGTTTTCCACCACGTATCCGAGGATGGCTAACCTGCGCGTACAGAATACGCACTTCTCCCTGTTATAGGTCAGATTCAGGCGAGATGCGGTGCGCAGAAAGTGTTGGAGATTCGTGTCGTGGTCCTGCTGGTCATGGCCGCAGATGGTGACGTTATCCAGGTACGGGAAGGTAGCCCGCAACCCGTTCTGGTCCACCATTCGGTCCATAGCACGCTGGAAGACCGAGACCCCATTGGTGACACCAAATGGAACCCTGAGGAATTGGTATAGACGACCATCCGCCTCAAAAGCCGTATATTGTCGGTCCTCTGGGCGGATGGGGAGTTGATGGTAGGCGGACTTAAGGTCTATGGTAGAGAACACTCGGTACTGCGCAATCTGATTGACCATATCAGAAATGCGCGGGAGAGGATACGCATCCAGCTGCGTATAACGATTAATGGTCTGACTATAGTCGATGACCATCCGAGGTTTGTTCCCGCTTTTGACTACCACGACCTGCGCTCTCCACGGACTAGCACTGGCCTGTATGATCCTTTCCTTGAGGAGCCGCTGAACCTCAGATCTAATAAAGATCCGGTCCTCAGCGCTGTAACGCCTACTTTTAGTAGCGATGGGCTTGCAGCCTGGTACCAGATTCTTAAAGAGGGATGGTGTAGTGATTTTCAGAGTGGAAAGATTGCATGCGGGGCGCTTTGGGCAATTTGGAGGCTGCGGCTGATTCCCTACTGCCAGTGAAGGGAGTGGCCCACCGTACTGTAGGATCACACTCTTCATGTGGACCATAAAATTTAGTCCGAGGAGAATTGGCGCACAAAGGTGAGGTAACACAAGGAGCCTGTATTGCTCGTAAATTGTGCCCTGTACCTCAAGAGTTACCATACATCGTCCTTGGATCGGTACAGACCGGGACCGTGATGCCATGGAAATTGTCTGCTTGGCAGGGAGAACCCGGAGTCCACACCTTTTAGCAGTTTCAGGGTGTATGAAACTTTCGGTGCTCCCACTGTCAAACAGACAATTCACAGTTCGACCATTTACCTTTATATCCATCATGGAATTCTCAAGCCTGTGGTGCTTAGTCTGGTCCAGGGAGATCGACGCCACCGTTGGCCCCTGGGCGTCACTGCATGCCGCCGATGTTGATGCTGAGGACCCCTGCTGGTCGCTCCTAGTCGTCGTGGACCATGATGGCCGCCCCCATGAATCGCACGTGGGCGAGGGCGCCAAACGCAGCGACTCCTGGTGGTCTTCCTCCTCCTCCGTCAGCCACGATGGCACCGTCCTGGGTTCGCACGTGGTCGGACCTCGTGGGTACTGCAACGCCAAAGGAGATTGTCTCCGTTCTGGAGGGTTACAAGCTGCACTGCCGTTTTTAGACTTCGACCTGCAGACTTTACCGTAGTGGCCTTTTTTACCGCACTGGCTGCAGATAGCCGTTCTTGCCGGACACTGCTGCCGTGGATGCTTGGCCCCACCACAAAAATAGCATCGCTGGCCACCTGGAGCTGCCGCCGTCGTCGGATCGATCTGGGAGCGCGGGTTAGCGGGGCGAGGAGGGAGCTGAGCTTGCTCCTGCCACGTTGACTGCACGTGGTCCTCGGGGTACAGCGCCAAGCTCTTCGACGCCGCCTCCAGCATCCCAGCCATCTCCATTGCTTGGGTCAAGTCGAGGTTCCCCTTTTCCAGCAATTTAAGCCTGATGTACGAGGACCCTACCCCTGCTACGAACGCGTCTCGGGCGAGGTCGTACATATATTGTTCGGCTGATACGTCTTTACAATCGCAACCCCTGGCAAGCTGCAGGAGCTCATTGGCGTAGTCCTCCATGGTTTTGCCCGACTGCCGACGTCGTGTAGCGAGGAGGTAACGAGCGTGTATCTCGTTGGGTGGTTTCGTGTATCGTTTCTTCAGGAGCTCGACGGCCCTCGGGTAAGTGGGAGCCGCACGAATCGCGAGATAAATCGTGTCGCTTACCCTTGCGTGGAGGACTTGGAGTTTGTCACTGTCTGTAGTGATAGCTACAGAGGCTGCCAGGTAGTCCTCGAAACACTTCCACCAGTGGTCGAAGGTGTTAGCGGCACCGACCGCACGTGGGTCCAGCGCCAGACGATCTGGTTTTAAGATCTGTTCCATACTCTTTTTTCTTGTACAGCTGAGAGTTTTCTGTTACACAATAAAATTGATGCGCGACAATTAAGCACGTGGAACCAAGGCTTCGATATTGAAGGCTTTTATTGTGTAACAATGGAACTACTAACACGAATACACCAGTTCAGACTGAAGGGGTCCTGCCGGAGCAGAGGGTCTTATACCTCGCCACCGGAGGCGGGGCCCCACTGGGATGTGCCATGATAACACTTATAACAGGTAAACACCCTAACCCAACAACATTGTACAACCCCCACAGTAACAACACCCTAGCCCAACAGTAACATAATAACAACCCCCAGTGGTAACCAACGATGGTTCACCACAAAGAGGGTGTCCCGCCTCACCTCTGCTGTATCCAGCAGCCTCCCCAGGTCGCCCTCAGAAAATTGGGGGGCTGGTCGTGCACACATTTTGTGCAGGAATGCCTGCCTGCCTGTCCATTCTTGCGTTTTTATGGAGTTGCCCTCATTAGGGCAGATCAGCTGCAGGCAGTTTGACAGAACATTCCAGCAAGTTACATGCAGTTTGCTTGTTAGCATTGAGGGGAAGGCAAGTGAGCACTTGCAGGTGTGCTGATGGGGAGGGGGGCGGGTGGTGGATCAGTGCCTCAATGATTGGGAACAGGGGAGAGAGAGGGAGGTGTTACACAGCCATTGGAGTCCGGAGGAGATGGGGGCCTTGTGCGGGAGAGTCTGGGGTGGGGGTGAGGGGGATCACCCTGCCTGATATCTGGAGGGGGAAGGGTGGATCTCTCTGCCTGATATGAGTGAGGGGAAAGGGAGGTCTGCTGCCTGAGATCGTTGGGGGAGAGGGGGGGCGGGGAGGTGGCCGCGATCGTTTTGGGTGGCGGGCGGATGGGGGATAAGGGGGTCCGCAATGTTGTGGGGATGGGGCAATGTCTGTGGGGGACAGGGGGAGGCATTATCTGGCCCGGGAGGGACGTGGTAGGGAAGCAGCATTCTTTCGGTTTTTTGTGAGCATGCACAGTTGGAGGCACTGCTCCGATCTGCAGGGTTTCAGGCGCGATAAGCCCCACCCACAGGCTTGTGCAGCGCGATTCAGAATCGCTGATATTTTTTCAGGCAGAGTGCGTAATGGGGGCGCCGGAGAACGGGTCTAAAAGTCGGATCTGAAACACTCCCGGATTCAAGTCCGCCCAGCACTTAGAATCAAAATGGTAAAATTGGGCCCTATGGGTGCATTGAAGCAAGGTGGTCTGATTAGGCGAGACACAAAAACCAAGAAACACACCATGTTTCTCACCTCCCCAGAACGTACCAGCCCTGTTTTGCCAGAAAAATTTAAATATTAATGATATCATTTAAATGTCATTAACGAATCACAGACATTATCATCCGGCCTCACTTACCTTAACCACCTCACCAGTTGAGGTTCTCCCCAGCAGGAATCACAGCTAGTCTCCACCAGTGGGAGACCAGACATGATGGCTTCGTCAGGGGAATCGGAAGCCTTTGAAGATCCCCAGGCAGTCGGGGGCAGGGCTGGGCAGGGCCCATGGGGCAGTGCCCACTGGAAATCCTGGCACTGTCCACTAGGAGCCCTGGCACTGCCCACTGGGTACCCTGGCAGTGACCACCAGGCAACCAGTACCCACCCAGGCACCATTACTCTACTGAGGCAGTGCCAAGGGGATAGGGCCAAAGTGCGGGCAGAGCCTGTGGCGTTGGAGTTATGACAGGGAGGAGGGAATGGAAACTCCGCAGAAAAGGCGATCAGGTACAGACGGGGCCGATCAGGATGGGAGGGAGGGAACTCTGCTGGGATGGTGATCGACAGGGAAAAGGGGGGAATCTCTGTAGATGGGGCGATCGGCAGTGGATCAGCACATGAGGCAATCAGTGAGGGCGAGGACATCCAATGTCCGTAGTGGGGGGGCGGGGATTCGATATCCATAGGGTGGATCCAGGTGGGTGACCACTGCAGGGGGCGATTGGTGAGGTAGGGAGGGTCCCGATGTCCATGGGGCAGGTGGGGGGAGGTGGTAGGAGATCTCTGGAAGATTGGGGCGCCTGCGCAATGGCACCCCAAGAGCTCAGCAGCTGGTTTCCCTGGCAAAGCTCAGGCTTGCCCTGCCCCCTGCTGGCGAGAATTGCATCTAGCACTTTTTTTGCTCTAAGTGCCATAAAATTGTAACTTGCAGCTCACCAAAAAAACAGCAGGTCTGGCAGCACCTGCGGGGAGAATAAAAGAGTTAACATTTCAGGTGTGTGACCTTTCATTGGAACTGATTCTGATGCTGCCAGACCTGCTGAGTATTTCCAGCATTTTCTTGTTTGAATTAGGGAAATTGACACCTTGCCTAACTTACCCTCATGCAGTTCCACAGGAAATTGTTTAGTCAAAAAATGAAAACTCTTACATTAATTCTGATGTGATCAGAATTCTGATCATTGTTTAATACAGAAACCTCGCAGCCTGAATTTAGCCTATTCACTTGCACAGAGTTAAAAGTGAGCCCCATCTATCTGTTGCACTAGCATTGCTCTTTCGCACCAATGGAAACTCTGCTAAGCTGTTGTAATTGCAGTATGATAAGTTTAGTTGGGCAGTTTCTGTTATAAATGCAGACAAAGTTATTTAAGATGTAAATATAAAAAGATAATGTATGACTTTAAAAATGGCACTGTAATAATCTCTATATGCCCTGGTCAAATTATCCTTTTCTTTCTAATCCCACTTCAAATAAAGATTATGCTTGGTCTTGATTATTAATTATTCCCTTGTTGGCACACAATAAAAAAAGAATGTGTCTATTCAAAATATATATATATGTATATGTAAATATGTATTATCTGTCTTGGGTGTTCACGGTTCTCACTGTTCAGCGATTGTATCTGCAGACAGATTTGTCAACATTTGTGATTCATAATGTGAATATGTTTCTCAATACTGGTGATTCACAAGAGATATGTAATTGTGGAGAAAACAAATTAGGCCTTTTGAATGCTGGGCGGAGGGAACCTCGTGAACAATGGCATTCAGTCTTGCTCATGCCATTTCTTTTTAAAGCTTGGACCTTGCAACATCCTGTACAACTTTGTGAACATGTCATGTTGGATCTGTTACAAATTATTAGGTCACAAAGAGGTGGAAAATAAAGGGCCTCAGTTCTCCTGTGCTCCCTTCCAAAAAAATCCAACAGGGCTCATGTGGATCTGTCCAATGTCAGGTTGAAAATAATCATGCGCTCATTTCTGTCAGCAACAGGAAATTTTTAATACCAATTAATTCGCCGCTCCTTCCAAATTTGTCCTGCTTTTGAGATGGGACAAAAATTCAAGTTGCTTCAGAACCACTTCAATAAATACCACTGGGAAAAAAATGTTTTTTTATAGGTTATTGGTTCCAATCCTCAGTGGGATTTTATGATTGGGAGGCAAATGTGTGAAGTGCTGAAAAAAAGTGTTTGTTTTTTCGATCACACCATCTTTGTCAGAGCTCACCACTCATATTTGGGATATATTTCCAGGGGAGGTCAATTTATCTCTTGGGGTGGTTCAGCAATGTGACACTGGGCCAACAAGGGCCATTAGAATTCAATTTATTCCACATTACTCAGATACAGCTCTTATGCTTGCATCTATTTTTAGTAAATGATATTTTTATACTAGAAGGACATCAGGGTGTACAAAACGCAATGAGTTGTAAGGGCTTAATAATGACACACCTCGTCTATTTTGGATCATTCAGTAATTCTACATTTCCATTCACACTACCATGTTTTTATGAAGCGAGTAGGTGCGAAGTTCAGATACTAATTAATGCAGTCAGCTGCAATTTTTCCATGTAAGCTTTTTTTTATTCTAGGATGAAGATTTATTGAAGAGAGCTGTTAGGAAAGAATTGAACTAGAGGACACAGATTAAAATAAGGGGTGGGATTGTCCGGCTGCCTACACCCCAAGGCCGGAAATTCCCTCCCAAGCTCACCAGATCTTTCAATAGTCCGCCAAGACAAAGTGAGTGCAAGGTATTGGATTTCAGCCAAGGCTGTCACCATGAACTTGCTGGGACAATGTTTCTGAATTTGGGAGTGAAGGAAAAAACTAGCTACCTGGCAATTGTGAAAATAGTAAGAAGTTTAACAACACCAGGTTAAAGTCCAACAGCTTTATTTGGTAGCAAAAGCCACACAAGCTTTCGGAGCTGCAAGCCCCTTCTTCAGGTGAGTGGGAATTCTGTTCACAAACAGAGCATATAAAGACACAAACTCAATTTACATGAATAATGGTTGGAATGCGAATACTTACAACTAATCAAGTCTTTAAGAAACAAAACAGCATGAGTGGAGAGAGCATCAAGACAGGCTAAAAAGATGTGTATTGTCTCCAGACAAGACAGCCAGTGAAACTCTGTGGGGGTTACAAATAGTGGAACATGAACCCAATATCCCGGTTGAGGCCGTCCTCGTGTGTGCGGAACTTGGCTATCAGTTTCTGCTCAGCGACTCTGCGCCGTCGTGTGTCGCGAAGGCCGCCTTGGAGAACGCTTACCCGAATATCAGAGGCCGAATGCCCGTGACCGCTGAAGTGCTCCCCAACAGGAAGAGAACAGTCTTGCCTGGTGATTGTCGAGCGGTGTTCATTCATCCGTTGTCGCAGCGTCTGCATAGTTTCCCCAATGTACCATGCCTCGGGACATCCTTTCTTGCAGCGTATCAGGTAGACAACGTTGGCCGAGTTGCAAGAGTATGTACCGTGTACCTGGTGGATGGTGTTCTCACGTGAGATGATGGCATCTGTGTCGATGATCCGGCACGTCTTGCAGAGGTTGCTGTGGCAGGGTTGTGTGGTGTCATGGTCACTGTTCTCCTGAAGGCTGGGTAGTTTGCTGCGGACAATGGTCTGTTTGAGGTTGTGCGGTTGTTTGAAGGCAAGAAGTGGGGGTGTGGGGATGACCTTGGCGAGATGTTCGTCTTCATCAATGACATGTTGAAGGCTCCGGAGGAGATGCCGTAGCTTCTCCGCTCCGGGGAAGTACTGGACAACGAAGGGTACTCTGTCCACTGTGTCCCGTGTTTGTCTTCTGAGGAGGTCGGTGCGGTTTTTCGCTGTGGCGCGTTGGAACTGTTGATCAATGAGTCGAGCGCCTTATCCTGTTCTTATGAGGGCATCTTTCAGCGTCTGGAGGTGTCTGTTGCGATCCTCCTCATCCGAGCAGATCCTGTGTATACGGAGGGCTTGTCCGTAGGGGATGGCTTCTTTAACGTGTTTAGGGTGGAAGCTGGAGAAGTGGAGCATCGTGAGGTTATCCGTGGGCTTGCGGTACAGTGAGGTGCTGAGGTGACCGTCCTTAATGGAGATGCGTGTGTCCAAGAATGCAACCGATTCCGGAGAGTAGTCTATGGTGAGTCTGATGGTGGGATGGAACTTGTTGATGTCATCATAGAGTTGTTTCAGTGATTGTTCACCATGAGTCCAAAGGAAGAAAATGTCATCGATGTATCTAGTGTATAGCATCGGTTGAAGGTCCCGTGCTGTGAAGAAGTCTTGTTCGAACCTGTGTATGAAGATGTTGGCATATTGAGGTGCGAATTTTGTCCCCATGGCTGTTCCGTGTGTCTGGATGAAGAGGATCGCAACAGACACCTCCAGACGCTGAAAGATGCCCTCATAAGAACAGGATATGGCGCTAGACTCATTGATCAACAGTTCCAACGCGCCACAGCGAAAAACCGCACCGACCTCCTCAGAAGACAAACACGGGACACAGTGGACAGAGTACCCTTCGTTGTCCAGTACTTCCCCGGAGCGGAGAAGCTACGGCATCTCCTCCGGAGCCTTCAACATGTCATTGATGAAGAAGAACATCTCGCCAAGGCCATCCCCACACCCCCACTTCTTGCCTTCAAACAACCGCACAACCTCAAACAGACCATTGTCCGCAGCAAACTACCCAGCCTTCAGGAGAACAGTGACCATGACACCACACAACCCTGCCACAGCAACCTCTGCAAGACGTGCCGGATCATCGACACAGATGCCATCATCTCACGTGAGAACACCATCCACCAGGTACACGGTACATACTCTTGCAACTCGGCCAACGTTGTCTACCTGATACGCTGCAAGAAAGGATGTCCCGAGGCATGGTACATTGGGGAAACTATGCAGACGCTGCAACAACGGATGAATGAACACCGCTCGACAATCACCAGGCAAGACTGTTCTCTTCCTGTTGGGGAGCACTTCAGCGGTCACGGGCATTCGGCCTCTGATATTCGGGTAAGCGTTCTCCAAGGCGGCCTTCGCGACACACGACGGCGCAGAGTCGCTGAGCAGAAACTGATAGCCAAGTTCCGCACACACGAGGACGGCCTCAACCGGGATATTGGGTTCATGTTCCACTATTTGTAACCCCCACAGAGTTTCACTGGCTGTCTTGTCTGGAGACAATACACATCTTTTTAGCCTGTCTTGATGCTCTCTCCACTCATGCTGTTTTGTTTCTTAAAGACTTGATTAGTTGTAAGTATTCGCATTCCAACCATTATTCATGTAAATTGAGTTTGTGTCTTTATATGCTCTGTTTGTGAACAGAATTCCCACTCACCTGAAGAAGGGGCTTGCAGCTCCGAAAGCTTGTGTGGCTTTTGCTACCAAATAAACCTGTTGGACTTTAACTTGGTGTTGTTAAACTTCTTACTGTGTTTACCCCAGTCCAACGCCGGCATCTCCACATCAATTGTGAAAATAACAGCTATGTTATCTAAGTTTGTTAACTTAGACTTTTTGTCTCGCCCGCAACAATTCCTGTGATGAGCAAGACGGGGAGAATTTCAGCCAAGCGGTCTCCCATTTAAGATGGAGGGTGGTTAATCTGTGGAATTGTCTTTTTCTGGGAGTAGTGGAGGCAGGGCTATTGAATATTTTTAAAGCTGGGTTAGATAGGTTATTGACTGATAAGGAAGTCTAAGCTTGTAGGGGATAGACTGGAAAGTGGAGGGCAAGATCAAACCAGCCATGATCTTATCAAACGGCAGGGCAGGTTTGAGGGGCCAGATGGCCTGTTTCTGATCCAGATCTTGCCACCTTTTATATATTTGGATGTACATTTGTATATTCCCCTAATTGCCCACTTGATAATCACACTGCCTGCTGTAGTACCAAGCTGTGGGAACAGAAAAGTTCCATGTTGAAGAGACAGTCTGTGCTAATTTAAGTCAACGCAGCCCTGGATTAATATGGAAATTAATTTGATCACTAACCAGTGAATTTTGAAGATACGTGTGTGGTCATTGGGCCAGTGAAGATCAGATCAGACTTGGTTATTCTGAATGATCAAACTGCCTGCTGACACTCAGGCCTGATTCTCCTCAAAAGAAAAACATCTATTATAGAAACTCTCTAGCAAGTAAATGAGATGAAGGGCTTCTAATTGAAACATAAGCTGCCATGAGCCCACTGGGACATTATCCAGCTGCTGAAATTGCACCCTGCTGCTTTTCCACCAACCTATTGGGTGGAATGCAGTTGTTTTGGGTGTGGGTTCCAACAGCAGACTCAGAAGTGGGAAGCACTTCCACTCACAGCTGGAACAACTGACTGCAATTATGTGGTGGCCAGCTAATAAAAGTGGTAGAGACATGAAGCCTGGCCAGTTATGGTGCAAGAAAGGGCAGGGAGTCCCCGAACCTGCCATCAGCTGATGAAGTTAGTGATGCAGGCACCATCAGACATGCCAGAAGTGCCGCTAATGCAGCAGCATTGGCGCTCCAAATGCTGATGGGAATCCAAGATCAGCACTCTGACCTCCAGTCTCAGCCTCGTTCGTCCTGATCTGTGACTAGCCCATGGTCGCACACGCTCAGAGCAGTCAAATAGTGGCTCTGCGGTTCAGTGATGCCTCCTCCAGTCTGCCTGGAAATGGAAGGAGGTGCTCTACCCAACAAACATCATCCGGAGACCCTCCCACCTGACCAGGGAGAGATGCAGCAGAGGTTAGCAGTCATGGGGTCCACGGGCACACGTGGGTGCCACACAGAAAGAAGATTAATGACCTCCACCTCACGGCTAGAATGTGTACGGCAGTGAGATTAAAACATGTGACTGTCCAGAGAGCAACAAGTAACATGTGTCAATGAGGGGAGTGTGTGGGCAGGCAAACAGAAGAGTAAGGCTCTGCAGCAAATGCATTAAGAAGATTGGATGAATGTTGGTGAGGAATTGCAAGGCCATGCTTCCATCATTGTACAAGTGGCGTGAGAGTGGGAGTGTGGATGGGTTACCCAGGAGACCCCATTATCTGTCAGAGGATTCAATGCCGATAAGGGTCTTAGTTAATGAAGGAGCCAAGACTCATTCTCCTGTCTGCAGGAGAAAATTTCACATAATGCCAAAAAAATGGAAAAGATGATAGAGGACTGCGTCAGGATGCTCACACCTGCTAGAGGAGGAGGCAATGCAATTAGCTGGAGAACAGGATGGTGGGACAATTGCTGTCTGTGAAGCAGGAATGTGGAGAGAAGAGAGTGAGGAGGCCAAACCTTGGCATTAGGCACTGGGTAGAAAGCAGATGCATGTCAGGGAGGGATGGGAAGAGGATTGTGAATAACGTGATTCAAATTCTTTGTGTTCTCTAATGCTGGTGTTCACATTCGGGAGAGACTTCCTGTTCAACCATTATGATCCTGCGGTTGATTACATCACATCTTTCCCCCCACACTCTCCACCAATGCAGACACAGTCACCACGGCATGCATGTCATCTCAGTTAGAATCAGGGTCACAATCTGGTGAACACGTTACAGGCAAGCAGGGGCAGCTGATGGAAGCTGAGGCAGTCAAGGAACCTGACAGTCAGGTGACTGTTGGAGGCCAGGCCCATGCTGAACTCCAGGTTGATGGCTGACCTCTGGTCATGGCCACACAAAATATCCTGGAGACTCTGCAGCAGGGAAGTGAACATCTTGTAAAGCTGGCAGAGGCATTGGGCAGATGAAGGAGTCCATCCAGGCCATGACTTCTGCCTTGTCTCAGGTGGGCGAGCACTTGTCTTCTGCCATGGAGAACCTGCTGACAGTAATGGAGAGCCAGGTTCAGCAGACCAGTTATTGGCTGCTGGATATGCACACGGACCAGCATATCATTGCTCTGGTCATGTGTGCATGCAGTGGTGGCCAGTCAAAAGGGGGGATTGAACTATCTGCACTCTGACCTCCAGTCTCAGCCTCGTTCGTGGGTCATTAATCTTCCATCCAGGTGGCCCTTCTCCTCTGCTAGTTAGAGGGTTGATGATGTGGAGATGCCGGCGTTGGACTGGGGTAAGCACAGTAAGAAGTCTCACAACACCAGGTTAAAGTCCCAATGGCCTGGGTGACGATTGGCTGGTTGGGGAGGATTGGGGGCAGCGATCATCCAAGGGGGGGGGTGGTGCGGGGAAGATCGGGGATGGTAATCGATCTTGGAGGAGGAATCAGGGGACACAATCTCTGGAGTTGTGGAGGGGGGGCATTGGCCAGGTCGGGGTGGGGGGCGGGGGGCAGAGGGATGGGGGGAGGAGTGCAATCTCCGGGGAGATTCAAAGAGGGTTACCATTGCACACCAAGTGGGAGAAAGAGAGTCAGCCTTCCACTCTCGGGGGCTCTTCTCAGGCACTCAGAGGATCACCAGCTGCTCCTTAGCCTCTCTGCCAGTGACCCCAGTGCCTCCAGTAACTGGTGTCAAGGATGATGCCCCTGCACCCATGCAGGAGCCCCTCAGCATGGCACAGATCTCCAGGCCTCAGGCAACCAGTGGATGGCCGCCAGCAAGGCAATGCAGAGAACTCTTCAAATGGAGAAGAATGTAAACCAGAGTCTGCTGACCTGCGCAAACTCTCCTCTGGCAACATTGGCCCTCAATCTTTGTGATTTCCTGGAGTCACACCACTTGGATGAATAAATGAAGATGAAGAAGCTTGGAGATGACATCACCAACTGGAAAAGATTGGGAGCCTGAGAGTGACATGGGAGAGTAATTGTTTGGCAAGCACACCCTGATGGTATAAGACTGAACTAATTGCAGTGATCAAGCTTATTGTGTTTGGTATCATATTTATGCAATTGAGGCAATGGAACATCTCACTCAGCAGGTTGTCTCCACCTTAGCTGCAGATGCTCAGATTGTACCATGTCGCAGTGACCATAAGCGTAAAAATTGGCATGGGTGTTCAGACATATGTTGCACTCTTTGTTAGTGTGTAATTAAATAGTCTTGTTCACTTTCTTTGGTGATCTTATTGTAGTGACCTGATGAGTAGTGTCATTTTTTGCAGCATAAGTAGCAAGCCTATATGTGTGAAGGCAGAGTATCTCTGAGATTGGGGTGGCAAGGATAGAGTGGCGTGTTGGCAGCTAATGGTGAGCTGTTTTTGGTTGGAGTTACAGATGCCCTGTGGATGTAAAGCCTTAAGTGTACACAGTGTAAAATCTGTCACTCCCCCATCTCCCCGGAGATTGCACTCCCCCGCCCATCCCTCTGCCCCCCGCCCCCCACCCCGACCTGGCCAGTGCCCCCCCTCCACAACTCCGGAGATCGTGTCCCCTGATTCCTCCTCCAAGATCGATTACCATCCCCAATCTTCCCCGCACCACCCCCCGCCCGCCCCCCCCCTCGGATGATCGCTGCCCCCAATCCTCCCCAACCAGCCAATCGTCACCCAGGCCATTCTCCACTCACTCCCTCATGATGCAGAGTACCCCCCCCCCACTGCCCGTAGAGCTCCCCGGCACCAGTCATGGCCCTGCCTCCTGTCGTGGGCCTGTCCCCTTCTGGCCACGCCCCCTTGGCACTGGAATTCAAGGAGTATTATCTTCCTACTTTGAAATTGGGTTCTGAGCATTTAAAGGTATGTTGTGAAACTTGCTGAGAATTTAAAGGAACGTCTGAACAGTGAAATATTGGATGTTTTGCTAGAGGTCGTATTGATATTGGGCTATGAGGAGATAGTTGATGAGGATACAGAGAAGGGGGCAACATCACACATGTAGGCAACCCCTGACCTGCAGGCATTGGAGCTGCTAACTCTACAGGTCACTTTGGCACGTGAGGCACATAATGATAAGGCTCTGACACGAGGCAGTCATGTGCTGGGTATTCTATGCAGCCCTGAGGGGAGATGTGCCTTCTCTGTAACCCACTGTGTACACACTGTAAATAATGTGAACAAACTGGTTATTAAATAAATATCCTGATACATCTACAGCTCTTCATTGTTTGTATCCAGAGTCAGCACATCCTACAACAAAGAACGTTGCGTTCACCCCCACCACTGTCACAGACCGGTGCCAGCTGTTAGGGTCTGATTTGCAGCTCTTTTCCACCAGAGGCACTATTAGGCCTGTGGCTCTCAACACAACAACTGCACAAAATGTTTATCCAATCAGCTACTTCCAGGCAGCTTCTGGAGCGATAAGTCATCAGCAATTTATTGCTGCAATAGACGAGCCATGTTCAGGCGTGCCTTGGAGTTCATTCTGTTCCACATGAACCTAGCAAAGCAGCGGCGGAGGTGGAAACAGTAACTTCTTCTGAACGTTTGGATTCCCAGAAGTGCAGGATGTTGTTGGTGCCACCCTTGTGGCTAGAAACAGCTGATTTAAAATTTTCATCAGCTTAGTGCAGGGATTTAATTCCCTCAATATACATGAAGCTAGGAATCTCCTGCCCTCCTTTATGGTGGCTTTGGTGGTGGGAGGGCATTTAAACAGGCGGGAGGGGGCAGGTGGACACCCCACCACCTTCCCGCCTCCACCCCAATTAAGTCCACATCCTCAAGGGCCAACAGGAAAAGGAGATGATGAATCCTGTTGGATGGTTCCCTGAGCAGGATGTCAGAGCCATTTGCCGAATGCCTCATCATCAGAACTTCCAAACAAGGCCCAAGGTCTAGCTTGGCTGGTGGCGAGAGAGGCCTTCCCCATCAGATCCTTCCTACATACCCAGAGTCTCACCCCATCCACATGTTGCTCTCGAGGCGATGGTGGTGGGGAAGAAACCATTGTTCCCCACCTTGTGGGTTTTACCTTTGCAAAGAATGTCTGGAGAGCAGTGCACTGGTATTTGTCAAGGTTCATTCCCGAGCAGCCCTGTGATGCAGGACTCTTGTGCTCTATGGGCTGTTCCCAGGGAAGCACTCTGAGACAAATATCAGCTATTGCTGGAGGATCATCTGTTAGTGAAGGACGCTCTTTGGGCTGCCGAAACCTGTTGGTCTTCCTGTGCAAGGAGTTGTCCCAGGCTGAGTGTTGCAGTTTGGCACATTTCAAAGCACAGGAGTACCTGTTGAGGGATGCACTTAGGTTTGGGAAAGCTGTTGTAGAAGCGCAATGGGAAGGTCGCTGTCGAATGTCTTTCAGTCATAATGAACCGAGTGGAGTGGAACCCCCTTGGACTGAATGAATCACTGAATGCAAACAGTGAATATTACATGTATCTCAGTTGTATTGAAGCAATTTGAAGTGCAACCTGTTCTATGTAGACAACTTTTAAATACCTTTGAACCATTTGACTGGATTGAAGCACCTCAGAGTGTAACTTATGCCCTATTTTACCATTTTGATTCGAAGTGCTGGGCGGACTTGAAACTGGGAGTGTTTCAGATCCGACTTTTAGACCCATTCTCCAGCACCCCCATACGCACTCTGCCTGCAAAAATATCAGCGAGTCCGAATCGCGCTGCACAAGCCTGTGGGTGGGGCTTAACGCGCCCGAAACCCTGCAACTCCGATCGGCGCCTCCAACTGCGCATGTGCAGATAAAAAAGATAGAATGCTGTTCCCTCCACATCCCTCTTGGGCCGGATAATGTCTTCCCCTGGCCCCCAAAGACATTGCCCCACCCCCACAACATTACTGACCCCCCTTATCCCTCCATCCCTTCTGCCACCCAGACCGATTGCGGGCCCCTCCCCCTTCCCCCCCCCCACAGCTCTCAGGCAGAGTGATCCACCCTCCCCCTTCCCCCACACCGATCTCAAGCGGAGTGAACCCCCCTCCCCCATCCTCCCAGCCCGGACCCTCCCGCACAAGGCCCCATCTCCTCTGGACTCCGATGGCTGTGTGTCACCTCCCTCTCTCTCCCTTGTCCCCAATCATTGAGGCACTGATCCACCACCCCCCCAACCGCCCCCCTATCAGCACTCCTGCAAGTGCTCACTTGCTTTTCCCTCAATGCTAACAAGCAAACTGCATGTAACTTGCTGGAATGCTCTGCCAAACTGCCTGCAGCTAATCTGCCCTAACATGGGACAGCTCCATAAAAAACTCAAGAAAGGACAGGCAGGCAGGCAGTACAAGAAAAAATGACTACACGACAAGCCCCTCCGTTTTTATTAAGAGCGACGTGGGACAGCTGCTGGATGCAGCAGAGGCGAGGCGGGACACCTTCTTCCCTCCAGAAGGATGCAGATCCAGGGGGGCTAAAGGCAATGCGGCTTGGGAGGCAGTCACCATTTCGGTCAGTTCCATAGCACTGGCTCCCAAAACCAGGAAGCAATGCCGCATTGCTGACCGCATCCGGACAGCAAGGGTGAGTGCTTAACCCCATCTTGCATCTTCACCCAAATCTTCCCCAGATCCTCCCATCCTCAGCACCCTGCATGCTTCCAGCTCCTGACCCCCAAGCACTTCCTTCCTATCCCCCCCCCCCCCCACCACCCCGCAAGAGGCCCATTGCGCTTGCCCTCTCAGGGCCACCACCTGATACTCTGAAGGAGTCATGCCATCATTTCTTTCATGGCTGCTTCTATCTCCACAGGAGAAGACCGATCATTTGATTGAATTTTTTGAGGAGGTAACTAAGTGTGTTGATGAAGGTAGGGCAGTAGGGCGGCACGGTAGCACAGTGGTTAGCACTGCTGCTTCACAGCTCCAGGGTCCCGGGTTCGATTCCCGGCTCGGGTCACTGTCTGTGTGGAGTTTGCACATTCTCCTCGTGTCTGCGTGGGTTTCCTCCGGGTGCTCCGGTTTCCTCCCACAGTCCAAAGATGTGCAGGTTAGGTTGATTGGCTAGGTTAAAAAAATTGCCCCTTAGAGTCCTGGGATGCGTAGGTTAGAGGGATTAGCGGGTAAAATATGTGGGGGTGGGGCCTGGGTGGGATTGTGGTCGGTGCAGACTCGATGGGCCGAATGGCCTCCTTCTGCACTGTAGGGTTTCTATGATTCTATGATTTCTATGTCATATACATGGATTTTAGTAAGGCGTTTGATAAGGTCCCCCATGGTTGGCTTATGATGAAAGTGAGGAGGTGTGGGATAGAGGGAAAGTTGGCCGATTGGATAGGTAACTGGCTGTCTGATCGAAGACAGAGGGTGGTGGTGAATGGAAAATTTTCGGATTGGAGGCAGGTTGCTCGCAGAGTGCCACAGGGATCAGTGCTTGGTCCTCTGCTCTTTGTGATTTTTATTAATGACTTAGAAGAGGGGGCTGAAGGGTGGATCAGTAAATTTGCTGATGACACCAAGATTGGTGGAGTAGTGGGTGTGGTGGAGGGCTGTTGTAGGCTGCAAAGAGACATAGATAGGATGCAAAGCTGGGCTGAAAAATGGCAAATGGAGTTTAACCCTGATAAATGTGAGGTGATTCATTTTGGTAGGACTAATTTAAATGTGGATTACAGGGTCAAAGGTAGGGTTCTGAAGACTGTGGAGGAACAGAGAGATCTTGGGGTCCATATCCACAGATCTCTAAAGGTTGCCACTCAAGTGGATAGAGCTGTGAAGAAGGCGTGAAGGTGTGTTAGCTTTTATTAACAGAGGGTTGGAGTTTAAGAGCCGTGGGGTTATGCTGCAACTGTACAGGACCTTGGTGAGACCACATTTGGAATATTGTGTGCAGTTCTGGTCACCTCACTATAAGAAGGATGTGGAAGCGCTGGAAAGAGTGCAGAGGAGATTTACCAGGATGCTGCCTGGTTTGGAGGGTAGGTCTTATGAGGAAAGGTTGAGGGAGCTAGGGCTGTTCTCTCTGGAGCGGAGGAGGCTGAGGGGAGACTTAATAGAGGTTTATAAAATGATGAAGGGGATAGATAGAGTGAACGTTCAAAGACTATTTCCTCGGGTGGATGGAGCTATTACAAGGGGGCATAACTATAGGGTTCATGGTGGGAGATATAGGAAGGATATCAGAGGTAGGTTCTTTACGCAGAGAGTGGTTGGGGTGTGGAATGGACTGCCTGCAGTGTTAGTGGAGTCTGACACTTTAGGAACATTTAAGCGGTTATTGGATAGGCACATGGAGCACACCAGGATGATAGGGAGTGGGGTAGCTTGATCTTGGTTTCAGACAAAGCTCGGCACAACATCGTGGGCCGAAGGGCCTGTTCTGTGCTGTACTGTTCTATGTATAACACCCATGAGAGGGCGAAGACAGGGGGTGGTGAGCCAGACCCCCGGGTCCTCACCCCCTTTGAAGAACGGCCACTGGAGCTGTCCAGGAAAGGAGAGATGTGGGCTGTCAGGGACAGCATGGTCAGGCTGGAGTCAAGAACTGAACACCTGTTATTCCTCCACTCAATTTGAGGCAACTTCTCGGGGCATGAGTTTTGGGTGCGAGGGGCAAGATTTAAAGGAGATGTACAAGGCATGTTTATTTGCATAGAGAGGGTGGTAGGTGCCTGGGACTCGCTGTCGGGGGAGGTCACGGAGGCAGATATGAGAGTGATCTTTAAGAGGCATCTTTACAGCCACGTGAATGGGATGGGAATAGAGGCATATGCTCCCAGGAAGGGTAGGAGATTACAATTTAGATGGGTAGCTTGGTGGATGTAGGCTTGGAGGGCTGAAGGGCCTGTTCCTGTGATATAATCTTCTTCGTGCTTTGTTCTACGTTCAACGATGAAATGTAAATCAAGTTTTTTGCATCCCGGATTTCTCACCCTCCCTTGCACTTAACCTTGTGTCCTGTGTTGCAGGGATAAATCTGGACACCCGGGGGCCATCTGGCATCGTGGCCCCCACTGCGGCTCCCGCCCATCCTGCTCCACATAGCTCGGACGAGTCCTCGGAGGAAGTGGGAGAAGGGACCTCCGAGGGTGGCACTGTTTTGGCATCAACTTCCACCTCACAACTCACCATCCCAGATACTGACATGTTGGAGGGTCCAGTTAGTGGTGAGGCTTCTGGGTCACTCTCTGGTGAGCACGACACATCTGATAATGTACATCGGGTGGAGGAGGGAACGTCTGAGGCCTCTGGCATGCAAGGGCCTGCCGGAGGCAAAGACTCAGCTGGCCCCAGGCTCCATGCTGGGCCTCTGAGATCACTTCTCCCTCAGCTGCTGGAGATGCAGCAACAGAGGCAGGGAATGCAGGAGGGGCTGATGGTTATATATGGATTTTAGTAAGGCGTTTGATAAGGTTCACCATGGTAGGCTTCTGCAGAAAATGCAGATGTATGGGATTGGGGGTGATCTAGGAAATTGGATCAGGAATTGGCTAGCGGATAGGAAACAGAGGGTGGTGGTTGATAGTAAATATTCATCATGGAGTGCGGTTACAAGTGGTGTACCTCAGGGATCTGTTTTGGGGCCACTGCTGTTTGTAATATTTATTAATGATCTGGATGAGGGTATAGTTGGGTGGATTAGCAAATTTGCTGATGACACCAAAGTCGGTGGTGTGGTAGACAGTGAGGAAGGGTGTCGTAGTTTGCAGGAAGACTTAGACAGGTTGCAAAGTTGGGCCGAGAGGTGGCGGATGGAGTTTAATGCGGAGAAGTGTGAGGTAATTCACTTTGGTAGGAATAACAGATGTGTTGAGTATAGGGCTAACGGGAGGACTTTGAATAGTGTGGAGGAGCAGAGGGATCTAGGTGTATGTGTGCATAGATCCCTGAAAGTTGGGAATCAAGTTGATAAGGTTGTTAAGAAGGCATATGGTGTCTTGGCGTTTATTGGTAGGGGGATTGAATTTAGGAGTCGTAGCGTTATGTTGCAACTGTACACAACTCTGGTGCGGCCGCACTTGGAGTACTGTGTGCAGTTCTGGTCCCCACATTACAGGAAGGATGTGGAGGCTTTGGAGAGGGTGCAGAGGAGGTTTACCAGGATGTTGCCTGGTATGGAGGGGAGATCCTATGAGGAGAGGCTGAGGGATTTGGGATTGTTTTCGCTGGAAAGGCGGCGGCTAAGAGGGGATCTTATTGAAACATATAAGATGATTAGAGGTTTAGATAGGGTGGATAGTGATAGCCTTTTTCCTCTGATGGAGAAATCCAGCACGAGGGGGCATGGCTTTAAATTGAGGGGGGGTAGTTATAGAACCGATGTCAGGGGTAGGTTCTTTACCCAGAGGGTGGTGAGGGATTGGAATGCCCTGCCAGCATCAGTAGTAAATGCGCCTAGTTTGGGGGCGTTTAAGAGATCCGTAGATAGGTTCATGGATGAAAAGAAATTGGTTTAGGTTGGAGGGTCACAGTTTTTTTTTTAACTGGTCGGTGCAACATCGTGGGCCGAAGGGCCTGTTCTGCGCTGTAATGTTCTATGTTCTATGTTACACTGGACCAACTGCGAGACTGTTGGGAGGAGTCCCAAAGCGTTCAGACGGACCAGCTATTGCCTGTCTTGCGTGGTCCCCAGGCCAACACTGCAAGGGTGGCGTCTGCAGTGGAAAGCATGGGACATGGGATCCTCACCATGACTGGCAGGCACCAAGCAATGGCTGAGTCACAGCAGGCCACAGCAGAGTCCAGAGGACCACGGCTGAGGGACTGAACAGGATTCTCGAGGTTCTGCGGCCCATGGCTGAGAGGCTCAAGAGTTTGCAGGAGACACAGCGGGCTACGGAGGCAGCCCTTGAGAACATGGCTCAGTTGCAGAGGGTCACGGCTGAAGGGTTGCAGAGCGTGGTCCAGTCTCAGAGGGCACTTGCTGCGGCCATTGACAGGTGGCCCCCAACTCAGGTGGCCATCACAGAGGGCTCAACCACCATGGGTCAGACGCAGGTAGTCCTCCAGGACAGGTAGGGTCAGGTGACTCCAGAGCTTCTGGAACTCACTGCAGAAGCACCGTCATCCCATGGAGTGACTCAGGGCCCCACAGGAACCCCAAGGGAGGAGGAAGGGCTCAGCCCATGCCGGGGCCTCCCAGCCAGGAGACTGTGGCTGTGGCTACACCTTCTGACTCTCCCCTTCCTGATACCACAGCATCTCAGGCTCGAGCCCTACCTCCGCCCTTGGGGTGAATGGCTGCCACCTCCTACCTCTGGTGGTCATCTCCCTCTACTCTTACAAGTGGTAAGGCCTGGGCCTCCTGTGAAATCATAGAATCATAGAAACCCTACAGCACAGAAAGAGGCCATTCGGCCCATCGAGTCTGCACCGACCACAATCCCACCCAGGGATGCCCGCAATTCTTCCTCCTGCTCCTCCTCCTCAGCTCCAGCAGCAACCAAAAGAAAAGCAAGGTCAATTGGTTGCATCACAAAAGTCATCTTGTCACTCTGACAGGTTGGGGAGGTTGGAGATGGAGAGGAACACATGTAGAGATGCAGGAATGCTGTTGCCCCTAACCCATCAACAGTCATTGTCCATACTGCCCATTGCCCCAGCCACATGCTCCCCAGAATCATTGCTCCTTGAAAAGTTCAGAGGCTGCAGCAGTGCAATTTGCAAGGGTTTTTTGCACATCCTTCAGCTGGCAGAGTGCTGAGTGCACTAGGACCCAGCAGCATCCAAATGACCCGAGGTCAGTGCTGAGACCCTGATCAGTGCTGCAAATCGGATATCAGACACCCTGCTGAGCAACAGCCCCCCACTCACCACACACACTCGCAGAGCCCTGCCCCCGACCCAAGAAACAAAATGGCCACAACAAAAGGATCTTGGTAAGCAGCAGAAAGCCGTCAGACACGAGGCACTTACCTCCTCACTAACCCTCACTGATGGAGTGCCGGAACCAGACTTTTATGGAGCATGTCTGTTTTGCGCCGATTCTGGATGGGTGAACGCGGTGGTAAAGGGGGAAGTGCCGGTAAAGTTGGACATGCAGCCCATTAAGTCAATTTAAGTGCATGCAAATGTATTTAAATGGCTGTCACTTCCATTTCAGGCGTGGTCCTGATCGTGGCCATTTTTGGGCCTTGGTAAAGGGGAAACCGGCGCGAAGGCGGGCGCGGATCGTGCTACTCACTTCACACCCAACTTTACAAGTTTTCACGTCTGAAAACGGGCACAACTTGATGGTAAAATCAAGCCCTTAATATATGTAATGAACCTGAATATTATTGCACTTGGTGTGATATTCATTCGAGAATGTTTGTAATGTTCTTTCAGATATTCTATGAATAAAGTATATTTTTTGCAAAAAGAAATCTAGCCAGCGGAGCTAACTGGCCAACAAAAACAGAAAATGCTGGAAAATCTCTTCAGCTCTCTCAGCATCTAAGAGAGAGAACAGAGCTAATGTTTCAAGTCTGGATGACTCTTCATTAAAGCTCCCCAGAGAGACATCCAGACTCAAACCGTTAGCTCTGCTCTCTCCACAGATGTTGTTAGACCTGCTGAAATTTCCCAGCATTTTTTGTTTTTGTTTCAGACTCCAGCATCCGCAGTAATTTGCTTTTATCTTGGTGAGCTAACCAGCCTACTGGTTATATACTTTGGTAAGGGAAAGAGCGGGCTCACACAAAATTGATCGACAGTAAAAGACCATCTGGTCCATTGAGTCTACCCTCATATCATGATGGCTGGAGAATCATGACTGAACACCCCCTCACCTCCCAACCTTTCCCTCCACCCTTCCCAACCTTCTGCCCACCTCCTCCCTCACTGCAATCCAACATTCCACAACCATATTATATCTTGGGAGAGGCAATGTGTTCAGTGGCTTGCTACTTGCTGGGAAAAGAAGAATTGCCCAACTTTCAATCTATCCCAACTCTTCCAAAATAAACTGGAAAGTTTGCCTCATAAAAATTCTGTGTGAATACACCCTTCTCCTGTCAACAAAGCTATGCAGAATGACACTTCACATTGTCTCTCAAATGGGATTCTTTGTCATCTCAACTGCTTACATTCTGCCATTAGGCTAGTGGGGCCATGACATCAGATGTGCTGAACTAACTCTTAAGGGTTTGGGGCAGAAGTAGAATTGGTTAATTGCAAGGCAGCCTACAAAACCCAGCAGAAAAGTGACCATCAACACAAGATGGCACAGGTCATTAATATTTACGAGTGAGGCAAATGGCAAAAACCTTACATTTTGCATTGTCTGTACTCTAGTAAATTTATATAGACACTATATATGGACATTATGTGGACACAGGTCTTGTATAGTACTGGTAACTAAAGGAAAAAATAACCTTATCTGTGTATGCATCAGAACTGATTACCTAAAATATTTGCCAAATGTATATGCTGCTATTACAGGAAAGCTTGTGTTTAAACTTCAAATTAGAGCTGGCCTCTTATCACACAACCATAACAATTACTGTGTTCATTCAGCAAGTCAAACGTTTTCACTATTTGATTAGCAATAAAGTGTAAAATGCTTCTTTTCCAACCAATTGTAGCTCTTTTTCTCTCTCTCTTGTTTAGCTAGCACTGACTCCTGCTGGGGCTGCAAGATAAAAATTCGAGAAAATCCATTTTTAATTTGTTCTTTCATGGTATCTAAGCATTGTTGGCTAGGCCAGCATTTGTTGCTGATCCCTAATTGTCTTTGAGAAAGTGTTGCTGAGCCACCCTCTTGAACTGCTTTAGTCCATGTGGACTAGGTACACCCACCGTGCTATTAGGAAGGGAGCTCAAGGATATTGATCCAACGACAGTAAAGGAACAGCGATATAGTTCCAAGTCAGGGTGGTCTGAGTCTTGGAGGGGAAGTTGCAGGTGGTGATGTTCCCATGTATCTGCTGTCCTTGTCCTTCTAAGTGACAGACGTTGCAGGTTTGGAAGGTGCTGTCAAAGAAAGCTTAATGTATTGCTACATTAATAAACGCTTTTTAAAAGCCAAAATTTTACCCGCCTCTACTACTACCTCTGGCAGCTTGTTCCAGACACTCACCACCCTCTGTGTGAAAAAATTGCCCCTCTGGACCCTTTTGTATCTCCCCCCTCTCACCTTAAACCTATGCCCTCTAGTTTTAGACTCCACTACCTTTAGGAAAAGATATTGACTATCTAGCTGATCTATGCCCCTCATGATTTTATAGACCTCTATAAGATCGCTTCAGAGAAAACTGACCAGGTGTGGTCGGACAATGGAAGGGGTCTATCCAGCCTCTCCTTATAACTCAAACCATCAAGTCCCGGTAGCATCCTAGTAAATCTTTTCTGCACTCTTTCTAGCTTAATATCCTTTCTATACTAGAACTGTACACAGTATTCCACGTGTGGCCTGACCAATGTCTTGTACAACTTCAACAAGACGTCCCAACTCCTATATTCAATATTCTGACCAATGAAACCAAGCATGCTGAATGTCTTCTTCACCACTCTGTCCACCTGTGACTCCACTTCCAAGGAGTTATGAACCTCAACCAGTCTGCATTCGCAAAACCCAAAACAAAACATCAATGAAAGATG
Source organism: Mustelus asterias (assembly GCF_964213995.1). Classification (NCBI taxonomy): domain Eukaryota; kingdom Metazoa; phylum Chordata; class Chondrichthyes; order Carcharhiniformes; family Triakidae; genus Mustelus; species Mustelus asterias. The sequence goes on from NC_135804.1 coordinate 94,968,507, forward strand.
TGAGTCTGTGAGTGGGCAACACTTGCTAAATAATCTTGAATATGCAAAAAGCTACACTAAAATCGATTTAAGATAATCAGCTGAGCTCGTAATCTGGCCGATTCACGCTTGCGAGAAGCAACCTACATTCATATGCAGGGACCTGTTTTCTGCAAACTGACAAAATATATTCAAGTCTTGTGCCTGTTTTGAATTATGCCGGGGCTTGGTGAGTCGTTAGTTCTCTGTTGCTTTCTCCGTGACAACACCATATACAATCAGATTTGATTTGCCACTAATGTCTGCTCCACAATGTACTTATTTGCAGTATGGCTATTATTGTAGGAGCACTGACCAGGTGTGGTCGGACAATGGAGGGGGTCCATGAGCCACTTGTACAGCAGATAGCCCATGTCATTGAGCAGACACCTTCTGGTTCAAAATGGTGACTTCAAGATATTGGGAATGGCTAACTAGGATAGGATGAAAGTGCCATTACCGCAGCTAGGATAGTAGGAATTCACCAACTTGATGTTCTCTGCATGGTCGCACACCAAACTGCACATTTAGTGACTAGAAACCTTTTCCTCTGTCCCCATTAAGAAATGGTTCCTGAGAAGCAAGTTGTATTAAGTGGATGTTTCCTTGCACCACGGGGAAACAAAGTATCTTGGGAGGGCAACTGCCCGGTCCACAAGCTTCTCTTTGCTTACAGAAAAGACAATGAAATCCCTAATCCTAGACTACTGCGTCTTTCTGACTTCCCAGATGCTGCAATGCATGGTGAACAGCGAGATGTTAGCACTGTTGCTGGCTTAAAAAGTTGATGGTCACTTTGACTGGCATAAAAGTTGATGTTCCCATGTTCATATTGACCTTGACAAACACTGGCAGTGCCATCCTTGCCTTACTCTGCTGCAGATCCGGTTTCAGAATGAGGCACAGTTCCATGGCCACCTCCTTGATGAAGCATAACCACTGCAGACACTACTCTTGGGCTCAGGTGCACAAAGGGGAAGTGCTGTCTGAAGACCCTAGGTGGGTAAGGATTCCTGTGAGTGCCCTCCTCCTCCTCCCCCTCCCTCTGCAAACATCTTTTCTTGTCTGCTGGTTCAGCAGCATCTTCTTGCGATGCTGCAATCCAAGAGGAACTGCAACTTTTGACCCATGACTGGAAACCACGGAACTCCTCCCAAAGTTCCAGCACCACTCCCTTCCGACTGAAACAACCTCTGTGAACTCCTCCAATAATACACTGCAGACACTAACTCTGCAGAAACCATCTCACCTGAAAGTTGCCTCGTGATGCCTCTAACTCACCCTTGTGCAGTTGAAACCACGTTCAGTTGTGCATGCTTAAGAGAGGGCATTAACAGACCCATCAAATCCGCATTACAGCGTGCTTCATGTCACAATCTCCCCACACTCTACACTTTGGGCACATGCATTGCACGTGCCCAAAGGCCAGAAGATTAGTGCACTGGGAGTTGAACGGCCTCTGCATGTTTAAATGCTATTTTGAATATGCTAATATGCCCTTTCTGGGTGCGATCTGGTTCGCACCATTAGAAAGGGGTGTGGAGGATCACAAACTGTTTCGGGCTGGGCACAAAACCAAGTTTTAGGCCCACGTGCTATTTTCCCAGATCAGCACGATTCGCACCAGGCACGGCAAAGTGGGAAAATCACCCCCATGATTTCTATTCAAGTGATCATCTAATGTCCTCTGGAATGCCTCAATTAAATCTGCCTCCAGCACACTTCCTTTCACTGCATTCCAGACCTAAACAACTCATTGGCTGGAATTTTGCTGGCATGCCCGCCCCGATTCCGGAGGCGGGCGAGGCACGGAGAAAGCATCCTCTGTTGGCCTCGGGCGGGATCACATGAAATTTGGGCAGATGTGCCGGTAAAATTGCGCCCATTGTGTCAAAATGTTTTTTCTCATATCACGTTTGCTCAGAAATATATATATTTTCCGTTTCATTCATGTGAACATTTCAATCTTCCTCATTAAATAGTCTCCAGGTACTTTCATCTCAATTCGAAAGCTGGGTATATAGTTAAAGTGAAGTAAGAGGTAGTAATTTTTCAAGTAAGCAAGGTGGAACGGCATCTGGCTCAGTGCAATTCTGATATGCAATTACATTCCCAATGTGTAAATTGAAACCAGGCCATTAAATGAGCTAAATTTTAACAGTTATACTGAAAAATTGAATAGAAGCTTAAGCAAATTTTATCTGGTCATTGAACTCTGAACATTCCCAACGTGGCGTGTTCCAAAAAGAATACATACCATTTTACTGGAGGAACTTGTTTCTGCTGATTGTTGAAAAATCCAGATTGGTTTGAAATGTTCTACAAGTGCAGTTTGATGCAATGGTCACACATTCAAATGCAGAAAGGAGAGGCCCTTCTGACAGCCAGCTGCCTCTGAAAGTCAGCAGCAGAGTCAGACAGGGCAGTCCCATTTCCAGTCTGTGCTGCGTTAACAGATCACAGCCTAGGCGAAATAAAGGTAGTGCATCTGGCTTCAGAAACCTTGGGTCACCGATAATTGGCCAGGTCCCTCTACTGTTCATCATTCAAAGACCCGTGCTGGAAAATGTATGTGTTTGATAAATAGGAACTGGATCAGGCTTCACTGCGATATTTCCAATGGTGTATAACTGTCTCGGGGTCATGCAAGAAGCATGGCTACGGTGGGGTAGTGAAGTGTGTCAAGTCTTTGTAGAATTGCTCGGCAGTAAGAAATCAACACCTTTTCTAGAGGAAGAAGGGAAGAAAATTGGCAGAGAGAGGGAAAACAGAAGAGAAGCGTTTGTGAGAAACAAACCTTTGTAAAATTATTAATACTGGTCTGGACTTTGACATTTTACGGAATTTAACCTTCAGATATACACAGTCATCTTTCAAATCGGCAATGAGAGGATGGGATATCCTAGTGGTTATAGTGCTGGTTTACTAACCCATAGGCTGTAAGTTCAAACCTCATTGTGGCAAAGTGTGAAACTGAATTCAATGAGCTGGATCTCCTGATCAGTGGCAATACTGCGTATATCCCTACTGCCTCATGAGATCACAGCCTGTTTAGTTTTCTGCACACTTTTAGGTCAGGGGTCAGGCTTGGTGTGGGATAGTTGGGTCAGGGAGTTGTGCAGTCAGGTCGGAGGGTAGGTACTCATGTTGTGGGTTGGGAAGTTGAGTCAGGTGGGTAGGTAATCGGGTCAGGGAGTGGGTACTCTGCTCAGAAGGGAAGGAATGTGGATGAGGGAGGGTGGTGCAGTTTGGATTGTGCTGTTAATCACTGAGTTACAGATTAAGCAGGCTAACAATTCTGGGATATTTTGCGTGTATCCAGCCCATGTCTCTAACACTGAGATGAGTGTCAGATGCATTTGTGGAAAGTCCCGGAGTGTTAATCTATCCATCGGAAGTTTAAACTTCCCAGACAATTACGATACCTGTAATTCATAATAAATATGTCAGGATTTCCTGAGGGTCCTGACAGTCACCAACAACTTAACTTCAGTGCATTGCCACTCCCGATACCAGAAGATCTGACCCATTAAGTCTTGCAGTTTGTGGGGTTGTATCACAATCTAAACTTTACAATTGCTCAGTGATGCTAAATGATTCATTCATTCACTCAGGGAAGGAAACTACACCTCATCTCATCTGGTTTTTCTAGATATGTGTCCCATACTGTTTGGTTGGCTTTTCATATCCTCAGGGCAGTAAAATACTGGTTCATAATAAATATGTGACCCAGCAGGCAGACCTTAAAAGGAACGGTTGTAAGCCATAACCAACAAAGCAAGTGTTGATAAATGGCAAGTTACATTTGCATCACACAGCTGTCAGGCAAGAACTATCTCTAACAAGAAAGAATCTAACTACCTCCCCTTGACATTCAATTGCATTACAATTGCTGAATCCCCCGCTGTCAATATTGACCAGAAACTGAACTGGATTAGCCACATAAATACTGTGGCTACATAAACAGGTCAGAGGTTAGGAATCCTGCAGCAAATAACTCCCTTCCTGACTCCCAAAACCTGTCCACTGTCCATAAGGCACAAGTCTGGAGTGTAATGAAATATTCTCTATTTGCCTGGATGAGTGAAGCTTTCAACAGTCCCTACAGCAGTTCCTTTAAGGACTGCCTGTTGGGTCACATATTTATTATAAGCCAGTAATTTACTGGCCTGAGGATATTGAAAGGCAACCACATGGTATGCGAATCACATCTAGAAAAACCAGATGAGATGAGGTGTAATTTCCCTCCCTGAAAGAATGAGTGAATCAAAGAGCAGGCCCTTCGGCCCTCCAAGCCCGCGCCACTCCCTGGTCCAAACTAGACCATTCTTTTGTATCCCTCCATTCCCACTCCGTTCATGTGGCTATTGGGTTCATCAAAGAACAAACAAAGAACAATACAGCACAGGAACAGGCCCTTCGGCCCTCCAAGCCCGCGCCGCTCCCCGGTCCAGGATTGAATCCTGAATCCAGGATCCCCGCCCAATTTTCCAGCCTATCTACATACCAATATCCTATCCACCGAGCTGTCCCTCAATTGGAATCATTGAGCAATTATGAAGTTTAGATTGTTAAAGAATCATAAAATAGAATCATAGAATCCCTACAGTGCAGAAGGAGGCCATTCGGCCCATCAAGCCTGCACCGACAACAATTCCACCCAGGTACTATCCCTGCAACCCCGCGTACTTACCCTGCTAATCCCCCTGACATGAATGGAAAATTTATCATGGCCAATCCACCTAACTCGCACATCTTTGGACTGTGGGAGGAAATTGGAGCACCTGGAGGAAACCCACACAGACATAGGGAGAACATACAAACTCCACACAGACAGTGACCCAAGCCAGGTATCGAACCCGGTCCCTGGCACTGTGAGGCAACAGTGCTAACCACTGTGCCACCATGCCGCCCTACAAATTACAACACTCAAAAAGCTTCACATCAGCTAGAAAAAACTAATCTGTGTGATTGGCAGCCCATCCACCACCTTCAACATTCACTCCCTCCACCACTGATGCAGCGGCAGCCATCTCAAAGATGCAATGCAGCAGCTCACCAAAACGTCTTCATCAGCACCTACCAGATCTCTATGTTCTAGAAGGACAAGGGCAGCAGATACATCGGAACACCATCACCTGCAAATTTCCCTCTAAACAACACACCATCCTGACTTGGAACTATATTGCCATTCTTTCACTGTTACTGGCTCAAAATCCTATAAGTCCCTTCCTAACAGCACTGTGGGTGTACCTACATCACATGGACCCAAGCAGTTTAAGAAGGTTACTCACCACCACCTTACCAAGCGAAATTAGGGATGGGCAATAAATGCTGGCCTAGCCAGTGATGCCCACATCCCATGAAAGAATAAATTAAGAAAGGATTTTAGAACACACTTCATGAAAATTAAGTCAGGAGTAGCAAGCTTGTATCTTCCATTACCAGATACAAAGAACACAAACTGCTGCCAACCACAGGGTTCTCTGATTGCTGCCACTGCCTCTTTATCCTGATCTCTGCCCTGATTCACTTTCCCCCTGAGCATCTCTTCCTTTCTCACCCAATTGCCACGCCCTTCCCAATTTCACCCTTCCCCCGATCCAATAGCACACCCTTCTGAAATTAGCTTCTTCCTGATCAACCCCTTCCTGGATGCCTCCAATCATCACTTACCTGATGACAACTGCAAGCACTGGAGTAAACTCTCTTTAATACAGCTTTGACGGTCAACTGTTTAGTAGTGTCCACAGCCTAACCAGCTCCATAGAAATGGGACTTGAAGCCTAATATTAGATGGAGCTGTATAGAGCTTTGATGAGGCCACATCTAGAGTACTGTGTGCAGTTCTGGTCGCCACATTATAGGAAGGATGTGATTGCACTGGAGGGAGTGCAGAGGAGATTCACCAGAATGCTGTCTGGGATAGAACATTTAAGTTATGAAGAGAGGTTGGATAGGCACGGGTTGTTTTCATTAGAGCAAAGAAGACTGAGGGGTGACCTGATCGAGGTGTACGAGGTTATGAGGGGCATGGACAGGGTGGATAAGGAACAGCTGTTCCTCTTAGTTGAAGGTTTAGTCACAAGGGGACATTTTTTATTTATTCATTCAAGGGACATGGGCATCGCTGGCTGGTCAGCATTTATTGCCCATCCCTAGTTGCCCTTGGAGAGCAGTTGAGAGTCAACATAGGGAGAACATACAAACTGCTGTGGCTCTGGAGTCACATGCAGGCCAGACCAGATGAAGATGGCAGATTTCCTTCCCTAAAGGACATTAGTGAACCAGATGGTTTTTTCTGACAATCGACAATGGTTTCACGGTCATCAGTAAATTCTTAATTCCATATATTTTTATGGAACATAGGTTCAAGGTGAATGGCAAGTTTAGAAAGGATGTGAGGAAATATTTTTTACCCAGAGGATGGTGATGGTCTGGAATGCGCTGCCTGGGAGGGTGGTAGCGACCTCACATCCTTTAAAAAGTACCTGGATAAGCATTTGGCACATCGTAGCATTTAAGGCAATGGGCCAAGTGCTGGTAGATGGGATTAGGTAGGAAGTCAGGTGTTTCTCGCATGTCGGTGCAGACTTACTTGGCCAAATGACCTCTGCTGTGCTGTATGATTCTATGATTCTGGGTGTGTCTTGTGACTCACCAGTCCAACATGGCAAGGGTGGCCTAAGCTTTCTTTCAGGTGCCCAGCAGGCGCAGGAAAGCTAAAAGTAAATATAAGAACTTACCTTCTTCTGCCTTTTCTTGCCCAAACTGCTTTGCGACAGATTTGACTGGAAAAAAACTAACTGCTGCTTCCTGCCCAGACTGCCAAACAAGCATTGCGTTTGAGCCCTGATGACATCCCGAGAAGCTACAGGTCAATGTTAAAATGCACTCTACCAGTTTTAGGTGAACCTCCTCGCTCAATAAAGAGGTTGACAATCTGAATCTGCCTGCCCCTGGGGGCTGCCAGGAGGAAACATAACTTGAATGATTTATAACTGCTTGCCCAGTTCCACCAATTGGGTATAAGGTTAAAATCATTCCTTTTCTAGCGATGTCAGTTGTTGATAGTTGTCACACATATGTGACAACATATGGGCGGCACGGAAGCACAGTGGTTAGCACCGCTGCTTCACAGCTCTAGGGACCTGGGTTCAAATCCCGGCTCGGGTCTGCGTGGAGTTTGCACATTCTCCCCGTGTCTGCGTGGGTTTCCTCCGGGTGCTCCGGTTTCCTCCCACAGTCCAAAGATGTGTGGGCTAGGTTGATTGGCCATTCTAAATTGCCCCTTAGTGTCCCGGGATGCATAGGTTAGAGGGTTAGTGGGGGGATAGGGCCTGGGTGGGATGGTGGTTGGTGCAGACTCGATGGGCCAAATGGCCTCTTTCTGCACTGTATGATTCTACGATATGTCTAGGCTTTTAGAGTCTTAAGATTGTAGAAGAGGAAAAAAACTTGACAGTGGTGAGGACCTTCATAGTTGCATTGGCACAAATTAATTACATCAGGAGAATATTTGATGAGTTTAATTTTAGCATTTTGGAGACACAGGAAAATGTGTAAGATGCTATGCTTAAAGCTTTGGAGGAATACTTTAACTAATATTTAAATTAAACTACGGTGAGATTGAATTAGAAATTAACAGACCATTTAAAGAAAAGCAACACTGTATCCTTAAATCCTCTGGGATTGATTTAAAAGAGATTGACCTTAAAGTGAAGAAACACCAACACTTAGGAAGCAGATTACAGAGGAGTTAATGAATCAATATAGGGTATGGGCTATATCAGTCAGAAGTCTCCTTTGCTGTCTTATTAAAAGTTTAAAAGATATCTAATTAGACAGTGCATGTTTGTTAAAATTAGTAGAAAAAATCCTTCTAATTGAAGGTCTAAACTGTATAGCTACTAAACTTAGCAGCTGAAATAGACTGATGTCCACAACTTCTACTCATAAAACAAATCTTAAACCACTTCAAAATGTATTTAATGCAGGAACACATGTTTCAAATGGTGATATAAATATAAAATTCATGGTACATCTTGCTGGAATTTGCAACCGATGCATACGTTGTGCTTCAGATGCAATAACCTATATGTCTTCGACTTTAAAAAGGAAATATTTTGTTTGTGATAAGTTTCATGTCTGCATTTGTAGTTTAAAAGCTGGAAATGATATGTTGGCATCTTTTAAAATGACAATAACAGGAAGTGTCCTGTTTAAAAATGGTAGCCTGTTAGATGATGGGGGATCATTTACAAGGGCTATAAAGATGACGGTGGTTTGGATTTTCCTGCCTTCCTGACAGAAGCAGGATGCGTGGCCATGAACAGTTTGCAAGAACAATGAAGGAACATTATTTTCAAACTCAGATCTTAACGATGCCCCAAATACCTATATTTGATTTGAGAAAGCAAGATCAGAGGTTTTTGAGCAAGATTGATAAGAGTGAATAAGTCAGTTAGGATGTAGTGATTAGGTGATGTCAAGTTTGTGTTTTAAAAGGTTGTAGGAGAAAGAAATGACTTAAGGAGGTGAAGAGTTCTATGGGTTTGAGAACCTAGAAATGAATGAATTGTGTTGGGTGTTGTGCAGTGAGTCACAAAATTAGCACAGTAAATTGCAAAGAGGAGGAAGATTAATTGGAGTTCATAGAGAATAAGAAAGCAAGGTCAGAAGAGCAATGGTAAAACACAGAGAAGCAGAATAATGCAGCCAGCATTATTTTTAGCACACCAGTTAATGCATCATTTTGAACAGATTGATGACATTGCTGAAATAGTGCGAACAAGAATTTAACGCATATGTATTAATCAGTGCGCTAAAAGTAGTGCATATACACATTGAAACTTGAAAGGGAGATTACAGAATACAGGATGCATTTTAACCCTCAGGTGACCATTCCACTCCTTCCAAACCTCTTGCAAAGAATGAAGAAAGAACTTGCATTTATATCATGCCTTTCACATTGACAGACTGTTCCAAACCGCTTCACAGTCAATTAAATAAATCTGAAGTGAATTTTCTGTTGTGATGTCGAGAAAAGTGGCTGCAAATTTAAGTAAGTTGGCTCTCAGTTTCACAGGACTATGAACCCAGCTGTGTTCTCGCCTTTTGACCCTGGTCAGTTTCACAAATGCTCAGGAAACCCATGGCTATTCAAAGCATAATGCTGGGTTAAAGTCAGAATTAATTGTCTCTTAGCATGCTTAAATGAGAGATCCAATATCTCTACAGGAGTTTCCTTCATGTCTCCAAATGCACCCGGGTACAAGCCGGAATGAGTGGGATCATGTACATGCCAACATTTTTGAGGATTTAACCCTCTGCTCGCACTTCAACCTGTCTCCCACTGCCAGTTAAAATTCTGCTTAATGTTTTCAACGCTTGTACCAGCAAGGAAGAGAGTGCAACTTTATGCAATACTCTTTCTGAATACAGATAGGATGTGAAGAGTGTCACTTGAAACAATAGCTATGAAGTCTTGTTGAATACCAAACTTCCAAAGAGAGTGTCAAAAGTATTTCTACTTAACACAATTAAACATCTTATCACTGAATTTACACATTCTGATGAAAGTTCATAGACCTCAAACATTAAACTGGTCCAAAACTTCTGATCAGAGTCGGAACACCTGGGTGGAATTTTGAGCCTGCTTTAGCCATCAACATAAATGGCGACACGGGAAATGAGATTCTCGCCGGTAAGAACTTGTTTCCCGATTTTTTGCACCCCTCACCTATGATGTAATGAGGTTCCTGCCCAGGAAGGTCGGGAATCTCATTTAAATACATTATCATGTCATTAGTGAGCCATTCTGCCAGGACTCTGAATATTCATTCCACGCCAGCATGAATAATAGCTCTGTAAACGGGAATCTGGTGACCTGACCCCTGAAGGAGATATCGGAGGTGAACACTCAGGTTGCCATTACCTACTAGGGAGTCAAATGGAGAGGGGGCACTGGAGAGGACATGAGGAACCAGCTAAGTCATTTTCGGGGCTGTGGTGGGGGGTGGGGTGTTGAGGGGTGCAGACAGATTTGCTGCTAGCAGGCCCTTAGCAGCCTTCATTATTGTGGACGTCTAGGTCTCCAAAGAGTCTGGCGATTGGTGTGGTCCTGCTTGCTGGTGTCTATGTTTCTTCGGAGGGATAGCCTTTTTGGAGTGGCAGCTGGAAGTGAATGGGAGTGAGTAAATTCACAGGATCAACAAAGGAGGCAACCGTGTGGTCCCCAGGTGGGGTTCAATTAAACTCCACTCTGCATGGGCAGTGAGAGGCACTGTGACATGGGGTGGTGATTAACTCCATGAGGGCAAGAGGTCCCGGACACAGAGGGGACGATGAGTGCTGTCACATTGATCCCCACCCTCAGGCTGCAAAATATAGCTTCAGGACATGAGCTGTGTGGATGAGCTATGCCACTGGTCATGAAATCCATGGGCAGCTGGCAGCTCAAGAAGGAGGCTCACCTGCCACAGAGGAAAACCACTTCCCTAATCACATCCCTTACCTTTCCTTAATGAGTCAATTATACATATTTAGTCAGTATCGTAATGTATGATCCGGTCACTAAGCCCTCAAGCATTGAACCCCATGGCTTACATTCATCTCTTCATAGTGGAGAGGTGACGCAGATTTAGCCTCCAGTGCAAGGGGCAGTGGTTACAGAGCTCAGCAGTCAGCCCTTACACGACAAGATTGGTGACAGTGTTTCATAGCCCTGGGAAGTCAGCGTACTGGTCAAGTCAACGCACTCATGTGTCCTCAGTCCTCACACTTGTGGGATTCAGTGGGCCACTAAGGCTATCCAAGGTAGATGCCCAGTTGGAGCCATTGCATGAGAAAGTAGGGAGTGAAACTGACTGGAAAGGTGTTCACCTAGGGGAATGTACATGGATGGATGTCCCATGTCTTGATAGAGCAATAGATCAGGGCGTTGACAATGTTCCTCGATGCTCACATTTCTGTTTTCTTCCTTTTAGTTTATGGACTGGGAGGACCATGGACTCATTTGAGCTGGCAGTGCTATTGCTAGCAGTGGACCAAAAGAAATGACATTAATGTGTGGCTGCACCCTGCCCTGCAGAGGAGGAGGTGGCAGGGCCCACTGATTTACATGGGTTGACGCCTCAATGGGGAAGACTTGGAAGAGATGCTACCAGCTATGAGAGTACCAGAGGAGAGCATCATACGCCCAAATGATGGAGATCCAGTGTCAGAGAAGGCTGCGCCTATCCAGTAGGATAGTGGACGACCTATGCAGGTGATGCCGGAGTTGGCGTCATATAGACTGCAAGGTCACCCTATGCCTATGGCTCTGAAAGTAACAGCCAGGCTTTATGCCAATGGCTCATTTCAGGACTGCATGGGTGGCACAGTGGCACAGTGGTTAGCACTGCTGCATCACAGCACCGGGGACCCGGTTTCGATTCCTAGCTTGGGTCACTGTCTGTGCAGTGTCTACACGTTCTCACCATGTCTGCTTGGGTTTCCTCTGGGTTCTCCGGTTTCTTCCCACAGTCCGAAAGACGTGCTGGCTAGGTACATTTGCCATGCTAAATTCTCCCTCAGAGTACCTGCTGATGGATGTCAGTGGTGGAGAGAGTGAATGTTTAGGCTGGTTGCTCACCAAGTGGGCTGCTTTGTTTTGGATGATGTTGAGTTTCTTAATGTTGTTGAAGCCGCATTCATCCAGACAAGTAGAGAGTATTCCATCATACCAGTGACTTGTGCCTTGTAGATTGTGGCCAGGCTTTGGGGGAGTCAGGACCTCCGAATTCCCAACTCTGACCTGCTCTTGTCACCACAGTATTTATATGGCTGGTCCAGTTCAACTTCTGGTCAATGGTAATTCATAGGCTCTTGATCTGAGAATCCACTTCACAGGGATTGGGCATAAAAGTCACCTTCGACTTTGCCATTTGCCGCATTTTTTTTAAATGAAGGAAAGTTTTGGATAGGCCATTATTGGAGAGCACACATAACTAGTTTCAATGTGTGTGTTGAAAGATCAGATTCTAAATGATGGAATCTGAGGCAAAAGCACATTCAGCCATCAGAGGCAGTCTGAAAGACTTCTGGCAAAGAAGGTTTGACAATCTCCAATGACATTGAATTGGAGTCTTTTGCTTTATAAAATTGCTGGTGACTATTGTTATCAGTTGGAAATAAAATACCATCAGCTAACAACAACATATGTCAGCGCCTTTACATGAAGATTATTGAACAAAATTGACATTGAGCCGTATAAGGATATGTTAGGGCAGGTGACCAAAATCTTGGTCAAAGAGGTAAGTTTTAAGGCATGCCTAAAAGAAGGCATGAGGAGTAGAGATAGGAGAGATCTAGAGAGGAAAATCAGAGCTAATGGCCTCAGCAATAGTGGAACAATTAAAATTGGGGATGTACTGGAGGCCAGATTTAGAGAAGCCCAAATATCTCAGAGGGTGCTGGAGGAGGTTACAGAGATAGGGAAGGTCGTGACCATGGATGTATTTGAGCCAATATAAGCAAGCTCAGGGTGAGAGGTGAATGGGACTGAGTGCGAGTTAGAACATGGACAGCAGAGTTTTGGATGATCTCAGGTTTATGAGGATGTGTGATGGGAGGTCTGCCAGCATTGCATCGGAATAGTCATTCTAGAGGCAACAAAGAGATGGAAGAGGGTTTTAGCAGCAGATAAGCTGAGGCAGGGACAGAATCAGTTACGGAGGAGGAAATAGGCAGTCTGACTGATGGCATGGATAGGTGTCAGAAACTCACCTCAGGGTTAAATATGACAGGAACATTAAGAACATTCTGCTTTAACCTCAGAAAGGAAAATGGTGTGTTCAACAGTAGCAAAGGCTACAAACTGCTCAAGAATGAGGTGAGGAATAGTTTACCACTATCATAGTCACATAGGAACTATGACTTTGATAAGAGTTTTTTCGGCACCATAACTGGGCCAGAAACCTTATTAGAAATATTCAATCCTGGATTCTGAGAAAAATGGGCATGGATTTCAGAGGCTACAACATGTTCAAGGGCTTTGGGCAGGAAATGGATGTTGGAAATGAGGTAGTGTTTTGGAAGGACAGCCAGGGTTGCCAACTGTGATTAAATATATGCCAGAGGCTTCATCACATGACTTGCTCCATCATCCAGCCATTTAGAACATAGAACGTAGAAAAACTACAGCACAAACAGGCCCTTCGGCCCACAAGTTGCGCCGGTCGTGTCCCTACCTACCTAGGCTTATAAATAGACTTACCTATAACCCTCAATCCTATTAAGCTCCATGTACTCATCCAGAAGTCTCTTAAAAGACCCTATCGAGTTTGCCTCCACCACCACTGATGGCAGCCGATTCCACTCACCCACCACCCTCTGAGTGAAAAACTTACCCCTGACATCTCCTCTGTACCTACTCCCCAGCACATTAAACCTGTGTCCTCTCGTAGCAACCATTTCAGCCCTGGGAAAAAGCCTCTGAAAATCCACCCGATCTATACCTCTCAACATCTTGTAAACCTCTATCAGGTCACCTCTCATCCTTCGTCTCTCCAAGGAGAAAAGACCGAGCTCCCTCAACCTATCCTCATAAGGCATGCCACCCAATCCAGGCAACATCCTTGCAAATCTCCTCTGCACCCTTTCTATGGCTTCCACATCCTTTCTGTAATGAGGCGACCAGAACTGGGCACAGTACTCCAGGTGGGGTCTGACAAGGGTCTTATAAAGCTGCATCATTATCCCCCGGCTCCTAAACTCAATCCCTCGATTGATGAAGGCCAGCACACCATATGCCTTCTTAACCACGTCCTCCACCTGCGAGGCTGATTTAAGAGAATTATGGACCCGGACCCCAAGGTCCTTCTGATCCTCTATACTGCTAAGAGTCTTACCCCTGATATTATACTCCTTCATTCCATTCGACCTGCCAAAATGGACCACTACACATTTATCCGGGTTGAAGTCCATCTGCCACTTCTCCGTCCAGTCTTGCATCCTATCTATGTCACTCTGCAGCTTCTGACATCCCTCCAAACCATCCACAACCCCACCAACCTTCGTGTCGTCGGCAAACTTGCCAACCCATCCCTCCACTTCCTCATCCAGGTCATTTATGAAGATGACAAACAGCAAGGGTCCCAAAACAGATCCCTGGGGCACCCCACTGGTGACCAACCTCCATTCAGAAAAAGATTCATCTACAACCACTCTCTGTCTTCTGCAGGCAAGCCAGTTCTGGATCCACAAGGCAACAGCCCCTTGGATCCCATGCCCTCTCACTTTCTTGAGAAGTCTTGCATGGGGGACCTTACTGAACACCTTGCTGAAGTCCATGTAAACCACATCTACCGCTTTTCCTTCGTCAATGTGTTTAGTCACATTTTCAAAGAACTCCACCAGGCTTGTAAGGCACGATTTGCCTTTGACAAAGCCGTGCTGACTACTTTTGAGCATATTAAACCTCTCTAAATGTTCATAAATCCTGTCCCTCAGGATCTTCTCCATCAACTTACCAACCACTGAGGTTAGACTCACCGGTCGGTAATTTCCTGGGCTATCCCTATTCCCTTTCTTGAATATAGGAACCACATCCGCAATCCTCCAATCCTCCGGAACCTCTCCCGTCTCCATCGACGACGCAAAGATCATCGCCAGAGGCTCTGCAATCTCTTCCCTCGCCTCCCACAGTAACCTGGGGTACATCCCATCCAGTCCCGGTGACTTATCTATCCTGATGCTATTCAAAATTTCCAACACATCCTCTTTCTTAATGTCCACAAACTCAATCTTTTCAGTCCGCCGCAATCCTGTAGTACAACCACCCAGGCCTTTTTCCACCGTGAATACCGAGGTAAAGTATTCGTTAAGCACCTCTGCTATTTCTTCCGGTTCTGTACAGACTTTCTCACCTTCACATTTTATAGGTCCTATACCTTCGCATCTCATCCTTTTACTCTTTACATATTTATAGAACGCCTTAGGGTTCTCCTTAATCTTACCTGCCAAGTCCTTCTCGTGACCGCTTCTGGCTCTCCTAATTTCCTTCTTAAGTCCCTTCCTACAAACCGTATACTCATCTAGATCCCTATCAGCGCCTAGCTCTCTGAACCTTTTGTACGCTTTCCTTTTCTTTTTGACTAGGTTCAGCACAGCTTCGTGCACCACGGTTCCCATAACCTACCAAAACCTCCCTGTCTCATCGGAACGTTGTCATTCAGAACTCTCGACAAACATTCCTTGAAAATCTGCCACCTTACTTCGGTACTTTTCCTCGAGAATACCTCCTTCCAATCAACGCCTCTAATCTCCCGCCTGATGGCTTCATATTTCCCCATTTGTTGGCCAACACATCCATCCTTGTAACACACTGCCTTACAGCACCAATTAGAAAGTAAAATGACTCATTACCCAATTGGATAATGCTCGAGTGTCAGCCAAACAACCCTCTGTCCCATTTTCAATATTTTTATATCTGGTCGAGAGAAATGTTTACTTCCCGATGACATTTCTCCAGGGTTGCACACAGCAACGTCCTCAAGATTGATTTTCAATTCCTGGAGACTCCAGGCCAATTCCTTAAGGTTGACAACTCCAAGGATGAGGGAGGCAGTGGGAGGCATTGGAGGAGGGTGGTGTGGTTTGGTGGCAGAGGAACAGTATCTAATGAGACAGAAACATTAACAATATTAGCTAATTTGGGAACCAGGAAGGGAATTTGGGTAGGACTATGATCCAGAGAGCAGGCAGAAAGTCTCATGGACAAGATGAGCTCACAGAGGGCATGAGGTGAGATAGCCAGCAAAATAAATTTTAATCAAAATTTAAATTACATGACAGAGTTAAGTGGTCACTATGCCAACATTAACATGGCTGTTCCGCAAATTTTGTTTGTAAATCTGACAGTGGTAGAACGGTTACAGAACAGAAGGGGGCCATTCAGCCCGCCAAGTTTGTGCCCACTGAAGTCTTAGAAACAGATTGCAAGCATTTGTGAGGGTCCACAGAGAGTGAAGGCCATTTGCTGTATTTAGTTCGATTCATCCACAGTTTATGGGTGAACATTTTCATGTACTACACCGACTGCTAATGCCCAACTACAAGGAATATTAAGTTCCTTCTCCAATTCATTGGGGAAAAAAAGGACCATTGATACTTTGAAGAAATCCCAGCCTGCTCCTCAACAAATGCCTCCCAGTTTCCCATTAACGTGTTAATTGATACAAGATCAACTATATTTTATTCATCTTCAGATGAGAATTTGCTAAAGTCAAATATAAAGTAAGAAAACGTTTCATGCATGAGTTAGACATGTTTTGTCCACTTTTGTACAGAAAAAAACTGC
Organism: Mustelus asterias; assembly: GCF_964213995.1. NCBI lineage: Eukaryota > Metazoa > Chordata > Chondrichthyes > Carcharhiniformes > Triakidae > Mustelus > Mustelus asterias. The sequence continues at coordinate 94,984,867 of NC_135804.1, forward strand.
TGTAACCCAGAAGTCCATTTATTACAACATTGCGAGGCGGGGTCTGTTTCCTCATCACTTAAAATGTGAACGTTTTCCTGGGTGTGGTGTCAGATTCAGACATTGAAGTTCCGTTAGCAGGAAGTTGGGCTTGTGGTTCCAGCGCTGAGCACAAGTGGAGACGATTAGCAGCGTGCTGAGAATATTAGTTCAAGGCTCCTTTTCATTATCCGGCCGCTCTGAAAAGCGCGTTTGTTGTACTGATTTTTCCATTCTGAAGCCGATGGGCAGGAAAAGCGTCTGGTTCTAAAAGAGAAGCCGGCAATTCGGGGAGAGGGGGAAACAACTGGTCATTTCACCATCGTTTCAGTTAAAAGTAGAGGAGAAAACAAAATGCCGAAAACGGTAAGCAGACATCTAACCTCAGAATGTGCATAAAGGCGGTGTAATCCTGTATGATTCAATCCCTGTGTGATTGGAGTTTTGAAAATGGCACTTATAACCGGGGGTTGGGAGTATATCTGCTTTTGTTTCTTCAACTGAGCTTTGGTTTTATTGGAAAAAAAAATTTCTTTCGCCGCCGCCTCTTTTCCCCCGCCCTCTGCGTAACTATATTGAAACTTCAGTTTCCGTCCCAGTTCCTCCTGACTGGGGTTGGTGGTGCCTAACGCACTGAGGATGGGTTTGAGTTGGCTGTTTGCCCAGCCCTTGACTGTTAGAAAGATGGATTTGAGTCGGCTGTGTGGTGCCCAGCACATTGACCCCATGAAGCTGATTTTGAGTTGGCTGTGTGGTGTCCAGCACACTGACTGCCAGCCCCTGACTGAGCCACTTTGCCTTTAGTGTACTCGGTCAATGGCTGGGCTCTTTGCCAATCTCGGCAGCACTGAACTGTCCTGTTACTTTGTAACTTCGCCCAAACTACTCACCAAGTTTGTTTTTGGAAACAAAAACTGACTCGATTGGTAACGGTTGTTCATTTGCATCAGGGCAAACTCGAATTTTTTCAATCAAGGAGGGGCACTTTGTTTTTGCCCGTGTTGCCTGCTATCTGGTCCTACCTTTTAATTATATTAAAAATAAACCTCCTTTAATTACTTTATTTGGATGCTTTCCAATTTCTAACGGAACTAAAGTGACTCAAAACTTCCTGCAATGCGTCATGTAAGGGATTCTTTCCTCAAAGTAATCTAGCGGGCAATGGAAGAACCTTATTTGGCAGTTTAGCTGCTGCTCTGAGCTGGAAGGGCCGCAGCTTGAGGACAATGGCCTGTTTTTTTTTCAAACAGTTTTTAACTCTGCTTAATCATTCACCCCTCTGCTCGCCTCCCCTCCCTCGGCAAGCTGGTTTAGGCAAGTCTCGCTTCGAAGCTGCAGTTTCTCCTAAAACACCCACTCTATTTTATTAAAAGAGTCAAAACCGTCAACTTCTGAATTTCCTACTAAATAAGGTCAAGGACGAATTTGAAGTCATGCAAGTTTTTATAATCAGGCCTCCCTTTTCAATTTGTAGGTGCATCTAATCACCATGATTTCATTGCTAGGAAAAAAGGTCAATGGCAATTCTGGTGGATATTCATTGATAACTCGAATTAAACAGCAGTAATTTAAATTTCAAAACTTTAGATGTCGTTTAGTTTTCTGGTTGTAAACTTAAAAAATCTGGGTGGTGGTGGCGGCGGCAAGGGAAAAAGAGTTATTCCATAGCTGGAAGTTGGCATTCAATTTCTGCTGTGGTGCTGTCTGCATTTGAATTCAATTCTGTTTTTGTCTCCGTGACAATCCTGAATGGCAAAGTTGCAGTGCGCTGATTCCTTGTAAGAGCTGGCTGTTGTGAGCCTCTTCCAATCTGATATTTGTTTGCTATCTCTGTCACTGCCCTTGTGCCCTACTGACGACATTGATTGCTACTGTCACCCCCACATTGTATTCATGTCCCTTTTAATTAATGGGTCTCATTTTGTTTGACAGGAACTGTGTTCTTAGTGGGTGTAGTTATATAGATAATGTCTGGTGCCTCACCCAAGAGACCATTCTTGCGTATGCCTTGATGTTGAGTGTCAATATGCATTTCCAATGGCTAAAATTAGCTGATGTAGGTTTGAACCTGGCTCAGTACCAAGTCAGACAGTGCATTTTTTTTGAATGAGCCTCCGGAGGAACCTCAGTACAAAAGACTCTTGTGAAAATGTTGACTCATGAATAGTCATCACATTGTGATTTTAATTGAAGTTCACTTGGGGATGGCTGACATTCCTTCTAAAAAATTATTTCGTCAAGCCTGGGATGATTTACATGCCGGCGTTGGACTGGGGTAATCATAGTAAGAGTTTTACCAACACCAGGTTAAAGCCCAACAGGTTTATTTGGTAGCAAATGCCATTTAGCTTTTGGAGCACTGCTCCTTCACACTAAACACACCTTTACATGAACAGTCTTGTACTTGGAGCTTGAAGACTTCAGCAACACAGTTGGATTCCCTTTTTATGCAAGCCCCTGTAAACTATCACCCATCTCCAATCTGACCTTCCTCTTGAGTCCATAGCCAGTGCTTCCAAGCTGGTCTTTATCTGGCCACCAAAGCTGCTCTTATCAAAGTAACAAATGACTTCTAACTGACAAAGTAAACCATCCCTTCTCTACCTGTCAGCAGTCTCTAACATGGTTGGTCACATCCTGTTCCTCCAACTGGGTGGGATTGCACTCACCTGTTAAATCTTTTAATCTAAATTGTAGTCAGAATATCATTTTCAGTGGCTTCTCTTTCTGTATCTGCACCATTAACTTTGCTGTCCCTAAGGATCTATCCTTGGACCCCTTGCAAGTTCTCATCTGCCTGCTGCTCCTTGGTGACATCATCCAAAAATGCAATCATGCTGATGTCACCCAGCTCTACTTCTTCCCTCTTGACTCCTCCATTGTTGCTAAATTATCAGGCTGCGTGTCTTCTCTCCATTACTGGCTGAGCAAAAATTTCCTCCAACTAAACATGGGTAAGACTGAGGCCAATGTTTAACTATTGATTCACCCCACTCCATGGTGACTGTACGTAACATTGGTGTCATATTTGACCCTGAGATGAACTCCCCAAACTAAGACTGCTGATGTCTACCATTGACATCACCCGACTCAGCCCTTGTCTTTTGTTGCTAAATTCTCAGGCATGCTTGTTCCTCTTGAATATTCAATGTACTCCTGATCAGCTGTAAGCCTGAAATTATCACACTGCTATGTCTCCTTGCCCATGTCAAGCCCTAATCCCCAATGTCGGATCTCATTCTCCTTTCAAATCCTTCCAAGGCCTCACTCCTATCTCTGGAATCCGCTCTAACCCCACAATCCTCCCAATATCCGTGCTCATTTAATTCTGGCCTCTTGAACACCCCTTATTTTCATTGCTCCACCGTTGATTGTCACACCTTCAGCTGCCTAGGCCCTAAGCACTTGAATTCCCTCCCTATAATTTCTCTACATTTTCTCCCTCATTCTTTTTTTAAGACGCTCATTAAAACTAAATTTTTTGGCCAATTGCCTTATGACACATTGTCACATTTTGCTTTGTAACACTCCCTGTGAAGTGCTTATTTATTAAATGCGCTATATAAATACATGTTGTATGATGGCTGAATAGATAATTTATTCACGAGGTAGAGGAAAAAATATTCAAATTGAGCTCTTGGTTCTTAATTGTTTTGATCATGAATATTGGGGCAGATTGTATCCATTTACTCCATTCACTCCCACCAGCCTCTTTTATAGAGAAGAGAACTTAAAGAACATTCAGTATTTGTAACCTTGTAGCTGTACCATCCATCTGGGACAAAACATTTTCAAACAAACAGTCTTATTTTCTCTGCCAAACTGAAATTTGGAAAAGAAACTGCAGATGTGAGATACGTACAAACAAACTTGCCCCTCCATCCCAACAGCTTGTTGGTGTGGGCTCTATATTTAGCATATAAATGATAGCTTTGCATCTGTGACACACCCAAATGTAAAAATTGAAAGATTGTTACTATTTTTAAGAGGATTTGGATGTAATCTATTTTAAACTGCTGAGCATTCCATTTTGAGTTTCCTCTCCATGATGGTTTGTTCCTGAAAGTTCTGGCTGCATTATTAGGCTGCTTTTCCAGATGTGCTAGTTGCTGCTACTACATGTTTGAGCCTTAACACCTGAAAGGCCCAATCTTAACTCTTGAGCAAAATGGAATTGGATGGTGATGGCAGGCTTTTTTTAACCATGGGAGTAAATTTTTATAGTCAAGTTGGTCTGATGTGTACATCTATGCATTTCCTAGGACAGGCTTCTAGTTGGTAGTTGGTGAACATGCTGCCATCATTACTTTCACTGGCTCTGAGATGCTGAGTTAATTTAGTACTCGTCATTGTTGAGCTAGAGAATTTTGGTCAGCAAAGACTAGGTGTCAAATCTGAGTTTCACGATTCAGCTACATGCTGCCTTTACCACTTGCGTTAGTTATTGGAGAAAGTTATCAGTAAGTCATGAATATTTAACTGGTAACAGGGTCATCACATGAATGATGTGTTGCTTTACAAAGACAGGTGTTTTGTATCCTGTAATACACACTTTGTAGCAGACAAGTTGAACTGTACAAAATAAACAAAAGTTTTAAATTGTTTAATTGGTTCCTCAACAAACTTTACAGATTTTGAAATGTCTGTTTATCACTTTGCTTTTTAATGTTTTGCATTTGTTACTACTTCAATACTATTACATTGCTGGCAGTAGAGGATACGTTTTCCACATTCTACAAAAGTAATGTTAAAATTGCTTGCAGGTATCCAGAGTAGCTTTCTTCACTCTGATTGTAGCTGCTTGCTTTTCTGTGTCAAATGAGTGATTTGCTTTCCTGTGAAAGCAATTTTGACAAATTATTCTTGTCAACCTGCCAGTGCTGATCATTTGCATAGTCTCCTCGTTTAGTGTTTTTTCTTTGCCATGTACCTTGCTTGGCCACTAATAGGAAACTGTTTACAAACACAAGCAAAATACTATTTTCTATTTCCCTTCTCCTATTTGATCAAGTATTTACAAAAGCCCACTTCCATGCCGCATTGCCGTCTCCAATTTATTCCACTTGGGATACCAACTGAACTTCCATTCTTTGCATTTCAGATCTGTCATTGATTTACAGATGTCTTAAACATTCAGAATTCCTCAAACTGTCATTCTCGCTGCATCCTAAGATGCATTTGCATTTATACATTTGATCTCTCTTCAGCAGCTGTCTCAAAGCTGTCCTGATCCAGTTTCATTTCCGCCTTTGCCTCATTCAGTGCTTGAACAAAAGCTTTTTGCCTTCCTTCCAAATGTGAAGGGTTGCAAGCTTCACCGATTAATGGTTGCCAACACCCCTCAGACCTTTCCTCCCCTTCCCTCCAATCCTGTTCCTCCAAATCTTGCCCTTTCCGACATAATCAGTGATAATCTTTGCTCTAAGATCTGTCGTCTGGTAAAGGCCTCCACTTCATCTCCTTACCTTGTTGAATTGCTCAGCATGACCTGAGCTCCTCTTCCATCTCCACACCCCCATTTCTCTGGTCAGGAATTTTACCCCCTGTCCAGTATTCTCTCCTCTTGCCCCATCTAGACCCTTTATTGAGCATTGCTGGTGTGGTACTACTCCCTTGTTCACTCCAATCTGTCTTCCTCTGACCTTGTAGCATTCTGTCTCAGTCCAATCCTTAACCCTCATCAAACTTGCTGACCAGACTGGTGCCATGGTTCTCACTAGCCTCTAAAGAGGTTGAATGCCAACTCTAATGTAATAAAAGCAAAATGCTGCAGATGCTGGTATTCAGCCAAGTCTTTCATGCTTCCTCCTACCTGCCCATGGACCATGAGCCCATTATTAAAATTCACACTTGTATCCAGGACTGTCAATAACTATCTCGCCTGGAGATCTTCCATTCACATTTCCCAAACATGAACAGTATGTTTCTACCTCCTCAAAATCCAATAGTTGGACTGCTCTCCCTCTGTCTTGGCCTGTTCCTGCCTCACTGACTTTAATTCTTCCTATCCTGACTTTTTTAATATTCCTCCTTGTCCAGTCTCTTCCTACCTTCATCCGTGACTTGTCCAATGCCCTATTTTACTTTGATGTGGAGATGTCGGCATTGGACTGGGGTAAACACAGTAAGAAGTCTCTCAACACCAGGTTAAAGAAAGCTTATGGTATTTGCTACCAAATAAATCTGTTGGACTTTAACCTGGTGTTGTGAGACTTCTTACTGTGTGTACTATTTTACTTTGACAGCCTGAACTGTCTTCTCTTCACCATGGATGTCCAATCCCCCAGCCCCTCCATTTGCCTGTTTCAGGACAGACTAAAAGCGTTCTTCTCATTTCTTGAACAGAGGTACAACCAGTCCCTATCCACTATCGCTCTCCAGTGCCTGGCAGAATTTGTTCTTGGATTGCGTACATCCCCTGCAGCTCTACTCAATTCTTCCAAATAAGAGGTGATGCTGCCTGCTCTTTCATTGGATATATGGAAAATTCCTATTTTAAGCCCTGCTTGGATCACTCCTTTTTCTCTCTTTTGGTACATTGAATTAATGTATTGGTGCTACTTGCTCTTGCCGTGAACTAAGCTCTCTTGACTTGTTCCCAGTTTCAACCTTGCTCCCTTTTCACCCACCCTCAAACAGGAAGCATGGTTGAAAGGGCCTTCCATGGCTGATCTATTGCATACACTTCTGCCCTTACCCTCCCTCACAGTCATAAGGTGGAGCTTGTTCTCACCTTTTACCCCACCTTCCTCCTATATTCAATGGATTATCATCTGCCATGCCAAACACATCTTCACCTACACTCCTCTTTAGAATTCTGAAGGGACTGTTGCCCACAACACCCTGGTCCCCCTCAAGCTACACACTGTCCTGACAAACTCTATCCCTGTTCCTTCACTATTGATGCATAAACATCCTTGAACTCTATCCTTATCTGCATTGTGGGTAAAGATTCAGCGCAAGGACTGCAGTGGTTCAAGAAGTCAACTCTCCTCCAGCTTCTCTAGGACAGACTGAGCAGATTGGGTTTGTACTCGTTGGAATTTAGAAGGCTGAGGGGGGATCTTATAGAGACCTATAAGATAATGAAGGGGCTGGATCGGGTAGAGATGGAGAGATTCTTTCCACTTAGAAAGGAAACTAGAACTAGAGGGCACAGCCTCAAAATAAAGGGGGGTCAGTTTAGGACAGAGTTGAGGAGGAACTTCTTCTCTCAGAGGGTGGTGAATCTCTGGAATTCTCTGCCCACTGAAGTGGTGGAGGCTACCTCGTTGAATATGTTTAAATCACGGATAGATGGATTCCTGATTGGTAAGGGAATTAGGGGTTATGGGGATCAGGTGGGTAAGTGGAACTGATCCACTTCAGATCAGCCATAATCTTATTGAATGGCAGGGCAGGCTCAAGGGGCTAGATGGCCTACTCCTGCTCCTATTTCTTATGTTATGTTCTTAATTGGGGATGGGGCAAAAGAAATGTTGCCCTACACAATGCCCACATCCTGTGAAAGAATTGAAGAAACTTCTCTTTTCCCCAAAACTCTCCTTTTATTTCTCAATACCTTTCCATGCAAGAATAGGAAATGCAGTGACTATCCTTTTACCTCTTCCCTTCATGTGTAAGGTCCCAAACACTCCCATGAAGTGAAACCACTTAAGTAAACTCTGCTTGTTGCTCACAATGTGATCTCATAATATTCAGAAACATTGTTTGAGTTCCGTGTCCTCACCTTTCCTTCCTCCTACCCTGGCGTCAGTTTTGTTGAACGTCTATTTGTTCGTAAGCATTGTAACTGCCTCTAGTCTTTCCTTAAATCAACATCCATGCTTGTTCAACAGGAATCACCAGCTTGTTATCAAGAGCAGGAATGCTGACCACCATTCCTATCATGGGTTGGGGAACTCTGTTTATCAGCCAGACTGTTAGACAGGCTGACAACTGAATCTGTACAGAGCAGCAATCATCCACTCTAAGGGTCAGTGTTTTATGTGATTTGATGGCATGCAAGTCTAGCTGTATTTACCTCTTGTGTGCGAGGGGATAGTTTCTATGCTGCTCACTTTATAGTGGGACTGGGTTGGAAGCTAATGTCTTTAGCTGTCAGACAAAGGTCTGAAATTTGCTGAGAACCCTGAATGATGTAGGTTTAAAGAGTGCTGAAAGAACAAATAATTTGTAACCTTGGACAGCATACATTTACTACAGTATTTGATCAGGGTGCACCTTTCAGTTACTGAGGGTAGTTTTGGCAACTGAAGTATCTTAACAACACTAGTACAGCTTTCTCTAGGTGGTGGGTACTGGTTTAGAGTCTATCACAGTGAAAAACGTTTTCCTCAACTGCTTTCTAATCAACAATGTCAGTTTAAAAAAAATTACTCCAGATGCTAGAAACCTGAAATAAAAACAAATGTTGCAGATCTGGCAACTGTGGTGCAAGTAACTGCATTGGTGTTTCGGATCCCAAACCTTTCAACTGAACCTGAGGAAAATGAAGAAATGCAGTAAGTACCTAGTGACTTGAAGGGAAACTTGTAGATGGCATTGTCTACCCTCCATCTTTTTAGATGGTAGGGGTTATGGATTTGAAAGATGTAATTGAAAAAAGCCTTGTTGAGTTAGTCAGAGGTTTACAGCATGGAAACAGGCCCTTCAGCCCAACTTGTCCATGCTGCCCTTTTTGTTTTAAACCCCGAAGCTAGTCTCAATTGCTAATGTCATGCTGTACATGGTACAACACAGCTACCACTACATCTGTGGTGGAGGTGGGGGGTTGAACGTTTGTTTGTGGTGGATGAGGTGCTAATCAAGCATGCAGCTTCGTCCTTGATGGTATCAAGCTTCTTGGTATTGCAGCTGCACCCATCGAGACAAGTGGAATATATTCTGTCTCGCTGCTGCCTTGTGCTTTGTAGATGCTTTGGGTGGTCAGGAAGTGAGCTACTTGCAGCAGAGTTCTCGGCCACATGTGTCCCCAGAGCTAAGGAGAAGAACTTCAATTTTTCTCTTAGAAACGAAAAACATTGTGCAAAGGGATCAAAAATTCTGATGGTGAATAATTCATTCCCTTGGGTTAATCCTTTTTAAGAGGTCCTCGTTTCAGATTTTATACACATTGCTATTACTAGTTCTTGACTTTATCAGGCATTTTTGTTTGTCCACATGGGCTTAAAAGATGAAGTCAATTAATTGCATTACTTGGTATGAAGCTTTCAAAACTGAAAGTCATTAACTTTTTTAGCCTGTTGACTGGTATTTTGATTGAAATAATCACCGAGCTGGAAATGGCACCATGTGCAGGCATACTGTTATAAATATTCAAGTTGAGTGCTGGGGTACTGACTCCAATTGCAAGGTGCTGGGTGGCACCCTAAAGCAAACTTGCATTTGCTGAGGCTTGTAGCAGGAGAAATGAGTTTGGGGGGGAAATATAGTTCACTGGGTATTCATAAGGATTTTGGCAACTTTCAATTAGGGCCTCTGCCAGTGTGGGGCTCCACCAGCTGATGCTTGCAGGAATCAGCAATCTTTGTGCTCCACTGAATCCAAACAAAACAAATTTTCCTTTTGCACTCTACCAGTCGAATGGATAATTGAGAATCGTGATTCTATTTCCTCATGCCAACCAAAACCACACATCTGAGGTTACTAACACTAATTATAACATCCCATCATCTTACCTGCTGGGATAAAGTAATGTTACACATCATAGATTAAGCATGCTGACCAGCTATCTTGAAAGCTTGCACTCAGCATTAATGGCAAACAATAAAACCTTTTTTCACTGAGGTCGGCTTTGTTGGATCAAACGAGCTGCTTTTTCTCTTGAATGCCATGTTTGCTGGAAACTAGCACTTTAATTGCGTTCCATCATAAATCTGTAGGGGTTGCAAAGACTGACAGGTTTGTTGGCATGCTGGTAGTCTTGGTACTAAGAGTGGGCAGAGCTTGGCTAACTGGATGCAGAAAGCTGTGAGTAGCTATGTGTTCTTGACATGCTAAAATTCTGAAAGGCAAAAGGGCTGCAACAATGTAAGGAATGCAAGAGTGAACTTTTAATCCAAGTCATTTGTAACCTGTTCACTCCAGGCATTTTTTCATTATTTGAAAGGAGTATGTAATTGTGTGAATTTTCAATTGAGCTTGCGAACAAACTTGAACAAATCGTGCATCTGATGGTGCTACATATCGCCTCCATTCAGTGTCCTTCCCATAGCACATATATACTTCAGATCAAACTACATCTTGCCTCCATTCATTGTTACTGTGTCCTATCCTATAGCACAAATGTACTTGACATCAAACCTCCCATTAAGGAAAGAGAACAATGTTACATTTGCCCAGGTCCTGACCACCCATACCTGCCTTGCAGCTTTTAAGGTGGAAGCTCTGGCAGATCAGCAAATTGCCTAGAATAATGTCCCAATATCATACTTGCACCATTTTCTTACTGAATGATCCATCTTTCTGGGAGAGTTCTTGCTATTTTCTCTCAGCAAATCTTTTTTTTTACAAAACTTGGATTTGATGTGTACTCCCATGATCACATGGAACAGAAGAATCTAAAAAGTGGGGGCTTGTGGCACCTTTTCTTTGATTCTGTACAGATTTGGGATATTTAAAGAATGCATTTATTGAGGTTTGATCATCATTATGCAGAATAATGGCAGTTATTTAACACACAATCCCAAAAACGCCCCAATTGATCTGCTTTTTTGCTGGTTGTGAAGGAAACCAGCCACCCCCCCTGTGGGCCTTCAATACTGTGGAATATTTAACTTGCATCTGAATAGGTGGATAGTCTTGATTTGATGTATTAAACTTTAACTTTTTACCTGAGTGCTGTATTCCTTCAGTAGTGCACTGATGTTTCAATCTATATTTTATGCTCAAGCCTTGGAATGGAACTTGAACCCATTGTTTCCCGACTCCAGTCTTGGTCCTAAATCATTGCCTAAAAGCATAGGAGGTGGATTCAACCATGGCTTTCCACATTGAATTGGATGATTATCTGAGAAACTTTGCCAGGCAGGGAGGGGGTGGTGGTGGCTATGGGGAAATGGTAGGAGATTGCTCTTTCAGAGAGATGGCTGTTTCGTGTGCTGTAACTATTCTTTAATTCTGTGGGTGTTATCAGTGAGACAAGGTTGCACTAGTGACCTTCAAAGATGGAGAAATGTAAACAATAAATCTTTAGTTCTAAATTTGCTGTTTATTGTGAAGGTCCTTTAATTATCAGAAGCAAATTGGGGGCTTAGACCTGTCATGTGGAGAAAAACTTGATAGACTGAATTCCATTTATTTCTCCCTCTTGTAAACTTGATAAACTGAATAATATAATTCTTTCTTGTAATCATATGATATTGGTCTTTCTGCTCAACTAACTGTGATTTGTCCTCTTAACAATAATGGCCTTAATCTCATGTCTACCTTTTATCCCCTTCAGCTATTTAATAACTAGGTGGGTTCATCTGGAAACGGCCATATTGTTTATGTATCGAGGGTAAGGCAGAAATTTGCAAACAGCACAATTTTTTTTTAAACTTAGTTGCAAAATGTGTTGCTTATTTATAACATAAGCAGCTGGTGCTGATGGATCTTGATTGATGAAACGTTTTGTCACTTGACTTCATCCATCTGCTTTAAACACCAAGTGGTGCCCATTTTGTAGGGCACCACTAAAGTTAAAGAATAGAAGGTAATTTAAGTCAATAACTACAAACTGAGGGGGAGGAAAGGAATTCTGCAATTTAAGTCTGGGTGGGCAGGAGGAGTTTGGGGGTGAGGGGGAGTGAATTAATTCAAACAGGATAGCCGTGTAGGGAACTAATCTTATTGGTGAAAGATGACTCAATTTTTTTGTGGAGGAGGCAATAGATGAAGAATCCTACATTTGTATATTGTAATTGGTTACTGAACTACATTTAATGCACAGTAGTGCAGAATTTAACCAGTAGTGTATTAAGATTTTGGTCTAGTAATGAGAATTTCAAGCAATTGTTCTATCTAGCAGAAGTAACATGTTAACTTTATGATGGGGCAATGCTAATTAAAATCGGGTTGGGGAGGGGGCGGAGGTGGTGGTGTCTTAGCTGACTATGTCACAAGCTTTTGGGAGTTCTTTAAAAGAAAACAACATTTTGGTTATAACAGGAATAATATCCCAGTAAGAGAAACTGTCAAGAAAACAGGGACCTTTTGTAACCAATACTAAGCTGATTACTTGTCATAATGAGTGAATTGTAAATTAACGTTTTGTTGGAGGCATTTTGTTTACTTGTTGAACAAATAATTGATAAAATCATGGACACCTCAAATGCAGTTCACTATTGTTTTGAAGCTTCAGTGCAGAAGCAAAGTGCATTATATGAAATGAAACATTGTTTTTAAAAACAAACTTGGTTTGGAGCAGATGCTTGGTGTAAATCTACTTCAGAAGTGATGTAATCTTTTGGAACCATAAATGCCACAATTGCTGCAGAATGTTTAGTGATGTGAAGCTGACCTTTGTCTCCTCTCAAGGAGATAAGACCTTGTCTCCTAGCGTTTACAGCAATGGTGGAATAAAGCTGCAAAATAACATTTTTAAAAAGTGCTGTGCAAATGTAAAAATTCTCAAGATGCTTAATACAACTGCTTGATTTTAAACCCCCATCAATGACATTAGATGAGCTGGAGACACTAATGTTTAGTCCATTTTTTGAGACCAATTTATGATATACGCTGAGGTTTTAATGATTTGCAAATTGCACAGAATGTCACTTCCTTTGGTGTCCTTCATCTTGGTTCTTTAAGAGCCAAAGATTGTTACCAAAACAGAAACTGAATGTATTAATCTTTTTTCCTTTACTAATGTAGAATTTGTAGCCAACTGATACTCAAATTAGCTGTCTGCGACCTCTGTTTCATCTGAAAGAGTTGAATTATTGACTACTTCACCATAATAAAGGCCACCTCTAAACATTCAGCCTTTACATCTGCCAAAACACATCAAGCACATCTTATCATTCTGAAACACTTGACCACATCCCATCTTCCAGCCTACATGAACTTGGTTTGTACCAAATTTATGCTGCCCATATTCTATCGGTTGCCACCATCAAGCCACTGATGTTTCACCACCTCCATTCAATTAATGTATTTGAAGTTTTCGTGCTAATATTGTTGCACAGAAGCATAGAAAATAAGAACAAGAGTAGGCTATTTGGTGCTTTGCCATTCGTTATGATCATGGCTGATTACCCAGGTCAGTAACTGACCTTGCTCCTTTTTCAAACCCCCCCTTACCCGTTGATCCCTTAGCCCCAAGAGTTAGATATAATTCATAAACATTTGGCCTCCTGAGATGAAAGCAAAATACTGCAGATGCTGGAATCTGAAATAAAAACAAAATTCTGGAAAATCTCAGCAGATCTGACACCATCTGTGGAGAGAGGATAGGGCTCCATGAGCCATCCAGATTTCAAATGTTAACTCCTATTTTCTCTCTCAGATGCTGTCAGACCTGAGATTTTCCACAGTTTTGGCCTCTGACTTTCTGTGGTAGAGAATTTTTTCCACAAGCTCACCACTGAGTGAAGGCATTTCTCCCCACTTCAGCCTTAAATAGTTTACTCGGTATCCTTAGACTCTACCCCTGGTTCTGGACTCCACTGCACAGAAGGAGGCTATTTGGCCCATTGTGTCTACACTGGGTCTCCAAATGATAGCATTACTTAATGTCATTCCCCTGTCTTTTTCCTCATGCCTTTGCAGTCTTTCTAGTCAAATAGTCATCGAATGACCGCTTGAATGCCTCAATTGGAGTTGCCTCTACCACCCTTCCAGGTACTGCATTCCAGACCCCTGCCACTGAAATTTTTCCCCCATCACATTTGCATGTTTTGAAAATCACTTTAAATGTGCCCTCTTGATCCTTTATGATTTAAAACATTTATATCAAATCGCCTTGAACTATATGAACCCCTCCAATCTATCCTCATAACTGCTCCTGGAACCATTCTTGTAAACCTCTTCTGCATTCTCTACAATGTGTCACATCCTTCATTTGTAGTGTGGCAATATTCCAGAGGTCTAATTAGTGTCTTGTATATGTTCAGCATAACCACCTTTAGTAATCTTTGTCCCTATTAAAGCCCCGAATACTGCTGTTCTATTAACTACTCTCCACCTGTCCTGCCATCTTTGAAGATCTATGCACATGTACACCCAGGTCCCTCTGCAGCCTGATGCAATTACAGTGCAAGGGTGAAATTCTTAGTGGGTGCAGGAGCAATCATGGATACCTCCACCTCAATGTTATAAGCTATTATGACTTAAATATACAACTTTTTTAAGGGAGCTCCAGATGATCCAGCCATATCTAACTGCTGTGGGAGTAACTTCACCTCCTGCACACCCTCTGCAAAGGAAATTGGAGTGTGCATGAAATGCTGGCATCTAGCACTCCACGTCCTGTTAATCAATGGGAAAGAATCCAAATGTAAATCTCAGATTTGCTAAGACATGAAAATGATATTAGGAAATATTAACCTTCAAACAAGCTGGCTGTATGATCTGTGTATGGGGGGATCTGCAGTAATAGTAGTTTTGGCTATGAAGTTGGTGTTAATCTGAAAAATGTAGAGATTAGAATTTACAGTGTAGAAGGAGGCCATTCAACCCATTGAGTCTGCACTGACCACAATCTCACCCAGGCTCCATCCCTATAACCCCATGCATTTACCCAAGCTAGTCCCCCTGACACAAAGGGGCAATCTACCTAACCTACACATCTTTTGGACTGTGGGAGAAAACTGGAGCACCCAGAAGAAACCCACATAGACATGGGGAGAATTTGCAAACTCCTCAGTGATCCAAGCTAGGAATCCAAACTGACCTGGTGTTGAGGTAGCAGTGCTTGCCACTGTTGAACCTTCACCGCCAAAATGGAGGTGATTTTAGTCTGATATAAATGTTTTTCATTTGTCATTATTTGGAGGTTAAGGATGTTTCTTGAAGTGTACAGTATCCTATTCCAGTTACGAGTTATCAGAGTAAACATATATGATTTCCTTAAAGTGGTACAGAACAAAGGTTTGTGTTGTAGATGGTGAAGATGATTGTGGTGCTAAAGAAAATGGCCATTTCATTTCACGTTGAATCCATTCTGGAAAAGTGCAAATCCTGGCCTCCAGGCAGGGCTGTCATGTTTTCTTCCCTGTTGCCAATAGAAAAAGAGACTGCCCTTTGCAATTACCCTGTCCCCAAAATAACTTTGATTAGTAGCATGCAGTTTGTCCTTGCTCTCTTCCTCTCCTGTTCAGCCTCTGTTTTGTAATTGTTAATTCTTCTTTGGAAGTGGTTGTGCGTACATCCTGAACACTTACTCCTTCCTATCGCATTGCTCGTACAGAACTAGATGACTCGGCACAACTCAAACTATGGGGCCAGCAGAAGTTTATTGCATGTTTAAGATGAGGTCAATGCAGCATTTGCTTCTGCGAGATTAGATGTTGGTGCTTTGCACTTCAAACACAATGGGGAATGTTTCTTTTACAGAAGGGGATGGATGGGTAAGGTGCAAACTGGCAAAATGCAGTAATTCTGATAAGATTGCATTCCTTCCACAAAGTGGGGAAAGTCAGCCAATCTGATACTTTCATGTATAAATCCTATTTATTGTGTGGTATACTCACAGCATTGGAGTTGAATTTTGTGTAGAAATTGAAAAGGTTGTTTTGGTGTTGCTAGGAATAGCATGCTGGTGTCACTTTCTTGGCCAGGTGAATTAAGAAGCAAGTAACTAAATATACTGCTCCTCAAATCTGGACTGTACCTGTGAGCATTTTGTGCTCTTGAATAGTGGAAAATAATGGCTGCAGATCTCTTTTTGGCAGGAACAATTTGAGGATGAATTATGATTACTGCCTAATTATGTTACACAACATGCAAAATTTATCAAGCACCCAATCAAAAATCCAGAGCCAGAAGAGTTAAATTTAAAAGTAAATGATCCAACTTTTAAAATTGGAGATAAGCTTATTCCCCTTATACTTCTGATATCTTTTCTGGGGGGGTTGGAAAGAGAATGAGTTTTCTAACTAACCAGGGGAGTAGTATGTAGAGTGTGACTTTTTGCTGTTTTGTCTCTATCTACTCGTTGCAACAAATTTCTCTCTCTTTCACATGTGATCATACATTTGCTCCCTACCCTTCCCAGTTATGTCAGCAATGCAAGGGAGCTGCAGTTAACCCCAATTGTGTTAACTGGTATTCACATGCTTATGGCTGCCAGCAGAAGTAACAATTTAAATAAAGAATACAAGGTGAAACAAATTAATAACTAAGTGATTGCATCAATGGAAATTGAGCATAAATGTGCAAAGGTCATCTGGCCCATCATAGAACAATCCAATCAATCCCATTTCCCTGCTCTTTCCATAGTCCTGCAACAACTCATCCAATTTCCACATTCCGAGGCAGTGAGTTCCCTGTTACTGTTCACTGTGTAAAACAAAAATTCTTCCTTGCTGCGTCCATCTTTGCTCAATCTTTTACAATTAGCCAGTGGGTGCAGCTTTTCTTTGTCCAACTTGACTATAATCTTGTACCCTCCTTTCAAATCTCCTTTAATCCAAGGAGAACAACCTCCGCTTCTCTTGCATAACCTTTTGTAGTTAAAATTCTCAATCCCTGGAACCATACTACTATATCTTTTCTCTGCATTCCCTCAAGTGTGGTGACCAGGACTGGATACAATACACCAGTTGTGGTCTAACCAGAGCTTCATAAAGGTTCAACATATCTTCCCAGCTTTTGCACCCTGCCTCTATTTATGAAGCCGATGTTCCCATGTGCTTTAACTTGTCTTAATGTCCTGTTTAAAAGAGGAAATTATTTGCACACACTCCTGGGTCCCTCCGTCCTTGCGCACTCCATTGAACTGTATCTTTTTTTAGTCTGTAATTACCAATCCTATTCAGCCATAATGCATCACCTTGTACTTCTCTAGTGAACTCCTTTTGCCAGGCCATTTATGCTCTGCAGTCAGTTGCTATCATCCATATGCTTGTTTGGGTTTGTAGCATCAGCAAATTTAGAAATTCTAATCTATATTCCAAATCGCTTGTATACCTCGGTGTTCTTTGCTGCATGCAGGAACAGACTGCTTCAGTAGCTGAGGAGTCACAATTGGTGCTGTTAACATTGCAACCATCAGTGAGTGTTCACACTTCTGACCACCTGCTGGAAGGAAGGTCATTCTTGCAGCAGAAGATAGCTAGACCTCGGACACTACCATGGGGAAGGAACTCCTGCAGTGATGTCCTGGGCTGAGATGATTAGCCAGATATTTGTGCCAGATGTAACTCCAATCCGAGGAGAAATGCCCCCTGGTTTGCATTGACTTCAGTTTTGCTGGGACTCCTTGTCGCATTTTGTCAAAGTCTGCTTTGATGGCAAGGCCAGTCACACTCAGCTGACCACACCCCATAAAAACAATTATGGTCTCCTCCACCCCACTCCTGTCATTTTCCCTCCAACCTTCTCTTCAGCCAAATATGCAGCTGGATGATTTGAGCTTTTTACTGATCTGTGGCTCAAGAACTTGACTATTGCTTAAGACCTTGCCCAGCACTGATCACAGGCTAGGTAATTTAACTAGGAATGCCCTTGCACATTTTCTTTACTGATGTTTGCCACTCTCCCATTCTGACTCCTCCATTGTATCTAGGGAAGATTATGGCCAGTCCTTCTGCTCTCCACCCCACTTTCCTATTAGCAACCTTGGAGCCTAGCAGCCATCCAGATCAATACTTATCCACTCTTAGCAGAGTCACCCTTTGCATTATTTTCCACCATGGCTTTGCCTACCCTATCTTTGTAACCTACAAACTTTTATCTGCACTTTTTCAACTTCTGGTCTTTTGCACATGCCTGATTTTAATTGCTCTGCCATTGCCAATCCTGCCTTCAGCTACTGAGACAAATTCTAGAATAGCTTCCTTGAACCTCCTATGCCTGGCTGCCTCTTGCATTGTTTTTTGTTTAAAAAGGATTCTTTAAAACCCATCTTGGTTCCCTCATCTAGTATCTCTCTGACTTGATGCTGATATTTTTTGACACCCCTTCAGATAACTCGAGGAATGTTAATACACAAGTTTCTTCGGATCAGTGAGTTGAAACTAGTTGACTAGGATTGGTTGTAACTTGAATTTTGGCAAAGATGTTTTTCTCTGTGAAGCTTGCAGAGCTCAGTGAATATTTCAGTTTAATGACCTGCCAGTGGAAAGTTTCAGTGGGCTTCCTGGTCAGTTTGAGAAATTGGCTGCTGCAAAAGAAGTAAATTGAAAGTCATCAGCTCTGAATTCTGCAAATGTAACAAAAACATTCTCAAAATTGGTTCCTAATTTTAGAATTCCTTCTCTGCCAAAATTAAAATGGTTGTCTGGTTGTTCAAGTGGCCGAATTCCCATTGAGTTCAAAGAATAGTAGCATCTATAATTCAAATAGTTGGTACCAAAGCAGAAGTGGGTTCATTGTTGCTTGTACCTTTAGCATATAATACTGCAATTTGCACAAACTTGTCACTAAAGTAACAAAGCTTGGTTTAAAGGACCAGGGCCTGTGACTTGGCGAGATGCAGTTTAAGTATGGGCAGACTAAAATACTGTTTAAATAAATTGTCCAACTGCTTTGCTGCAAAACTGAAATTATGTCAATTGTAATATTTAACACACCCCTTCATCCCCCTTGCATGAACTCTTGCGCAGTGATGAGCCTTAACTCGCATCTATTGCAGCACATAACATTTGAATTTTTGGAACTTGGTAACCAACTGCAAAGCTGCATGATCTTTCTCCTTTTGGCTCCCCATTGCTCTATGAATTTTTGCGTTGGATAATGCCATCTACAGAACTGGCACAGAATCAATGTACTGAGGGCTAGCCTATAGCTCAGAATACAGTACTTTATTGAAAGCTGGGAACAAGATTCTATTTAACCACTGAAGCCATGTATCCTAGGTTTCTAAATCATCACAAATGTTCTCACAAGAGATTCAATTGTTAGCGCTGCATATGTTATAATGGATTTGCCATCTGGCTGAGGCAGCTGTTCTGCCATCCAGTAGCACATGTTTTGCAGCTTCCCTTGCTTACTGAGCTTCTGCTTTAGAAGTAGATTTTTCCTACTAATGTCCTTTTTCAAGATGTATAATTGACCATTTTTTACTGATTATTGTCCTTCATCTTCTTGAATATTCTAGCTTCCGCTCTACAGCTTGGCATGCATTTCCTTGTTTCTGTATGATAGCTAGAGGTTCAGGCCTCCTGCAAGTAACAACAAAAATGAAAGGGATTTATGCCCTGACAGATCAGGATAGTAATATTGCTAAGAAAGTTATAGCTACAATCTGCAGAGCAATAATCATGAACTGTTAATTTTCAGTGGGCTGTTGAAGGATTTCCAGCATAGAAAGTATGCATAAGACTATATTCCCTCCCTTGGAGCTGATGGTATTTGCAAACATAAGTAACTCTGGAGTTATTCTATAATCTCTTTCCAGAAGTTTGTTACATCCTACATGTGACTCCAGAACAGGCCTTTTGACCTAGCAAGCCATTCAAATTGAGGGCAGTTAGGGATGGGTACATCCATGAATGAAACATTTTTTTAAAAAAACTTTGGAATCATGCCCTTCGTGGAGAAGGGAGCATTGGCATTTTAGAGACATTGAGTGTTTGCTAGGTTTGATTTCATACCTGTGTTCACAAAGTCCTTGCATTCATCTAATTCCCCCACACTTTCTTTGGAGCTATTTTGTAGACAAACGTTTGTGCAACAGTGAAGTGTCTCAAACAGCAAGGTAATCTCATCTGTTTTTGGGGAATAAATGCTTGCCAAGACAACTGGAGAAATTCCC
This sequence comes from Mustelus asterias, assembly GCF_964213995.1. Classification (NCBI taxonomy): domain Eukaryota; kingdom Metazoa; phylum Chordata; class Chondrichthyes; order Carcharhiniformes; family Triakidae; genus Mustelus; species Mustelus asterias. Next base: position 95,004,788 of record NC_135804.1, read on the forward strand.
TGCTTTTGCTAGGGAATTCAGAAGCCCTAGCTTTTCTGTCTGTGTGATGGCTGGGAGGACTGTCCAACTTGATCACAATTTTTAGCTAACTCTGTAGTGCTGTAGAATGTGGTGCCTCAAATGCATATGCAAGTGTTTTTAAGTGATGAGTTCCAGACATCACTGCCCTCTAGTTATTAAGAACATAAGAAATAGGAGCAGGAGTAGGCCATCTAGCCCCTCGAGCCTGCCCCGCCATTCAATAAGATCATGGCTGATCTGACGTGGATCAGTACCACTTACCCGCCTGATCCCCATAACCCCTAATTCCCTTACCGATCAGGAATCCATCCATCCGCGCTTTAAACATATTCAGCGAGGTAGTCTCCACCACCTCAGTGGGCAGAGAATTCCAGAGATTCACCACCCTCTGGGAGAAGTTCCTCCTCAACTCTGTCTTAAACCGACCCCCCTTTATTTTTAACTTCCTTACTAAGTGGAAAGAATCTCTCCGGCTCCACCCTATCCAGCCCCCGCATTATCTTATAAGTCTCCATAAGATCCCCCCTCTTCCTTCTAAACTCCAACGAGTCCAAACCCAATCTCCTCAGCCTCTCCTCATAATCCAAACCCCTCATCTCCGGTATCAACCTGGTGAACCTTCTCTGCACTCCCTCCAATGCCAATATATCCTTCCTCATATAAGGGGACCAATACTGCACACAGTATTCCAGCTGCGGCCTCACCAATGCCCTGTACAGGTGCATCAAGACATCCCTGCTTTTATATTCTATCCCCCTCGCGATATAGGCCAACATCCCATTTGCCGCCTTGATCACCTGTTGTACCTGCAGACTGGGCTTTTTGCCTTATTCCTCAACGTCGGTCTGACATTTCTACCACCATCCACTGAAATGAATAGATGAGGTTTAAGATCAACACTTTTTGACAAGGCTGTGTTTTTGTCAGCCTGAATTGTGGCTCAAGTCCCCTAAATTTGTGGCTGAGCTGCTACTGTTGGGCCAGGCCGAACTAGTTTCTTGTATATGGCATTGTTAGCATTTCAGATCTAAATTTTCTACCACTGCCCTCCCATATTAATTTCATGAATCACTTCCAATGGTCAGAAATTATTTTGGGATTTCCCATGCCACAAATAGTGCAAGTGCTCCACCCAAAGTTGCATTTTTTAAAAATGTGGTGCTACTCTGTTCTGCTTTCCTGTAACCAGACACTTATTGGTCAGGTGGCCTAGTGACCCTGTTGGATATCTATTCAGATTTTTAAAAAACTAGGTCTGTCTCTTTACAGGATGTGAGTCAGACAATGATTTGATCTAATGATTTCAAAAGGAGTAAGCTCATTGTGTATTCTGTCACTAACCACACTGTTTTTCTTGTTGGGGGAGGGGGGGGTGGGGAGTCTCTCATTGTTAAAACAAGTTAACTTCTTTTCCAGCAGTGCTGTTTAAGATATTTTTTGACCGTGCATATGTTTGAATGCTAGCAGCCCAAGCCTTTGTAGTATAAGCATCTTAAGTCATTAATGTCCATGGAGATCTGATAGATCAGCAGCTTAATGTGAGTCAACGAAATGTGGTTGGTGTCTTTACCCACAAGACCATGGTAGGAACTTCCTGTTTTTAATGGCCAGTACTGTACATTGCCCCAAGAGAATCTATAACCAGCTTCTAAAGGTGTACCAGAATAATTTCACTTTTTATACAAAGTATTACATTTCAATTGTCATGAAACAAAGGTTTTGGAACTGATTTCAGTGACTGGATAAATTATGCAAATGAGCAAGAAAATGGTAGATAGTTTGGCAGGGACATGATCAGAAACAAAATAAAAATCAATCCTGAATAACAGAGGACCTAAAGATTCTCTTGTGACCTCAACAAACCATTAAAATGGTGAACAAAACCCAAATCTTATTTCTCCAAATCTATTTTTCTAAAAATAACTGTCTCTGCAGATGCTGTCCAACCTGCTGAACATTTTCAGTTTTGCTCTTGGCAAATGTAGTATCCTGATCAGGGTGCAACTTGCTTCTAGGTTTTATTGTGCTTTGAACATAAGAACAGGTGTAGGCCTTTCAGGCCATCAAAACTACTCTGCCATTCACTACAATCATGGTTCATTGAACACTTGACACACTTTACACCCACTGTCCTCAATCCTTTACATTACTGTTATATCAATTTCTGCTTCAAACTTAGTGACTGAGCTTCTACAGCCCTCGGGTAGAGAATTCCATAGATTCACAACCCTTTTTCCCCCTCATCTATTCTTGAGTGGCACCCCCGTGCTCCCTTGTTCTAGATTTCCCCACCAAGGGGCAACATCTACCCTGTTTATTCCTTAATTATTTTGTAGGTTTCAAAGTAGTAGAGAATACAGACCCAGTTTGCCAATCACTCAAGACAGTCCTGCCAATCCTAAGTCTGAACCTTTTTTTTGTTGCACTCCCTTTATGGTAATATCCTTTTTGAGATAAGGGTATAAAACTGCAAAGTATTCCAGGTGTGGTCTAACCAAGCTTCAATACTCACGCAGCAGGGAACCCAGAGGCTGTTCCCTTGGAAAGGGTCCTCAGTCCCTGATAGGGATGAGGAAGAAAGTTTAACCACTAGTCAACATGCCAGTTCTCTGGCACCGTTTTGTATCTCCCCCTTACAACCCCCTGCAAGATTTTTTCCAACAGCATGATGGAAAGCCAAGTCCAATTTTTAATAAATTTGTTAACATTTCGAAAACCAAGATTGCCCCACCCCTCAGCTGTAAAGCCTGACAGCTTGTTTTTGAGCTGGAGATATTTCTATTGGTCCTCTATCTTGATGAACCTGCTATTATTTCAACTGAGCCCTCTCTAGCCAATTGGGGGGAAACCAAAGACAAGTGGTGGTGGGAAAATCCCTGCCCTAGTTTCAAAATGAATTGAGTTATAAGGGAAGTTTAGAGAACTTGGCTATTTTCTGGCAATGGGGTATCCAAGAGGTAATCTAGTACCAGTATGTAACAAAGCCACTGTTTAATTTGATTTTTTTATTGCCACATGCATTAACATAGTGAAAAGTATTGTTTCTTGTGCAGTGTAGTGTTACAGTCATAGCTAGCGTGCAGAGAAAGATGAACTTAATGCAAGGTAAGTCCATTCAAAAGTCTGACAGCAGCAGGGAAGAAGCTGAGTCGGTTGGTACATGAGCTCAGACTTTTGCATTTTTTCCCCGAAGGAAGAAGGTGGAAGAGTGTCTGGGGTGCGTGGGGTCCTTAATTATGCTGGCTGCTTTGCTGAGGCAATGGGAAGTGTAGACAGTCAATGGATGGGAGACTGGTTTGTGTGATGGATTGGGTTAAATTTATCATCTCTTGTCGTTCCTTGCGGTCTTGGGCAGAGCAGGAGCCATACCAAGCTGTGATGCAACCAAAAGTAATTGCAAGAGTAGGGCAAGGTGACATAAATTTGATGGTGACAGAAGAAAAGGAAGTGTATAGAAAAGCACTGTAGGTAGCAGGACACTTTGAGATTAAGAAGGTGTATGGAATCCTTTCCTCCAGTAGCCAAGGCACAGAATATAAGAGCAGGGAAGTTATGCTGGAACTATATAAAACCAGTCAGGCCACAACTTGTGTGTGCAGTTCTGGTCACCTCATTACAGAAGGGATGTAATCGTGCTTGAAAGGATACACAGGAGATTTCATAGAATCCCTACAATGTAGAAGGAGGCCATTTGACCCATCAGGTCCATGCCAACACTTTCCCCATAAACCCATGCATTTACCCCACTAATCCCCTAACCTGTATATCTTGGGGCAGTTGAGGATGGCCAACCCACCTAACCTGCACATCCGTGGACTGTGGGAGGAAACCCACACAGACATTGGCAGAAAATGTGCAAACTCCACACATACGGGGCAGCGCAGTGGTTAGTACTGCTGCCTCAGTGCCAGGCACCTGGGTTCAATTCCCGGTTTGGGCCACTCCATGTGGAGTTTGCACATTCTCCCTATGTCAGTGTGGGCTTCCTCTGGGTGCTCTGGCTTCCTCCCACAATCTGAAAGCTGTGCATTGGCCATGCTAAATTCTCCCTCAGTGTATCTGAACAGGAGTGTGACGAGACTAGGGGATTTTCACAGCAACTTCATTGTAGTGTTAATGTAAGCCTACTTGTGACACTAATAAAACTTAACAAAGGATAGCAAATCTCAATCTGCAGCTATGAGGAAAGATTGGACAGGTTGGAGTAGTTCTGAATAGAAGGGGCTTTGGGGAGATAAAATTGAGGGGCCTGGATAGAGTGGATGGGAAGAGCTTATTTTATCTTGGCAGAGAGGTCAGTGACTCGGCAACAGAAGAGATGGGGGGTTTTTTTTCACTCGGAAGGTGGTAGGAATCTAATCACTGCCTGATGGTGGTAGACACTGAAAACCTCCTCTAATTTTAAAAGGTGCCTGGATGTGCTTGTGCATGGAAGTGCCACAGCCTCTAGAGCTGTGGACCAAATGCTGGGAGTTGGGATTAGGCTGGGTGGTTCTTTCCAGGCAGGAATGATAGAAAAGTTTACAGCACAGGAGGCCACCACTTCTATGATAAATTATCTTTACGTGCTGGTCAGTGTGAAATAAGCCCTGGAATCTTTTCCGAGACCATTCAGTAGTGACATGAACTAGTGGTCTTGTCTATTTGAATGCTGCTTGTTGGGTTTATTCCCGTAGCTGTTCTGTAAGGTTTGCTGAATAAAAGCCTGATATTTAAATTACATTTGAACCACTGCTTTCCAAACATTGGGATTGTAGATTCAGTTGGTGTAGTTGGATCAGTCAGGGCAGCATTGCTATAATGGACTCATTCTAATGGCTATTATTTCTTGGTGTGTGCATCATAGTTCATTGTTCAAAGCCCTCCCGTCACCCATTACATTGTACATTCATATGCACTCAGCAGTGTACACGTTATGACAATAGGATGGTATGCTGCCACACTGCATCTGCTGAGCTGTTGTATTTTACTAAACTAAAGCCAATGCATCTTATGGAGAACTGTAAAACTCCATCCAAGTGGGAGTCTGTGCCTTCAGCAACAGAACCAGAAAAGAGGAGAGAAGATCCCTCGTCAAGCAGAAAAATGTCTGTACCAGTGGGTACCCTGAACACTTAATTGCTTTCAGGATCCTGATTGGATTATACTGTTTATTTCTGCTGGATCCCTATTAAAGGTGTTTTGCTTTGCAGGATGGTTGGGGCAAAACTGATGTCCTGACCAACACGAGTGTATTAATCATGGCAGTGAGTTGTTAGTTTGATTTAATATCAATTATTTAGAATTATCTCCTTTGGTTGCACTGTGTGCCTGCTCATTGATGTATGCACCAACAATTGAGGATATTTTCTGTTCCAATCAATGATGGTCCCTTTAAGGGCATCACAGCAGAGTAAGGAGCATCTGGCTAGGGTGACCAATCAGGACTGGGTAGAAAATCACCCCAGAGGAGTTGTTCCCTTGAGCAGAGGCATTTCAGAATTCACTGCAGATATGCTGTTGCTCTTGTAGATCCTTGTAAGTAAATCATTTGTTTGTTAATGACATCTCTGAACATGCATCATTACAGCTGCAGATTAAAATTGAAGCACTACCATCCATCTTGCCTTTTACACTCATCCACGTTAAAAGAAATATTCAACTTTTGTGCTGTTTCTTGGTACTTGTCAGTTGCCAGTGAGCAGAATTTTGTCAGACCAGTTGTTCTCATTACCAGTTAGAAACAAACTTCCTTTACGGTGGATGGCAAGAAGTAGAATACAGTACTTAAACATGGATTTTTGGGAAACTAGGAAGTGAGAATCATTGTATTTATCACAGGATGTTGTCTCAAGTCATTTCCCCTACTAATGGTTGGAGCACTCATACATTTTAAAAGGCATTAATTATGGGATGGAATGCTGCACTTCAATTAAGTGCCACCTAATGAAGGAATATTTTCCACTTCCAGGATGTAAAACCTATGGTAGATTTTTGTGTTGCTAGCTTGTGCAGTTGATGGTCAAAAATCTATTCAAGGTCCTCCATTAGTTCTGAATTTAAATGTTCTCCACTGCCTCCGTAGAATCCCTACAGTGCAGAGGAGGCCATTTGGCCCATCAAGTCTGCACCAACTCTGGTCCACCACCCCAATCTCCATAACCCTGTGCATTTACCATGGCTAATCCACCCAATTTACACACCTTTGGATGTAGGATGCTCCCTGTTTACCTAACCATTACAAAATGAATGCTTTTCATACTCACCCTTCACCTAGTTTCTTTGGTTTGAATAATCTTGCCATTCATAACTGGACAGGACAATGTTTGTTCTACGTAGCCATGACAGTTTCCTGCATTTGTGCTATAGGCCATAAGGGGGTTTGTATCCAGTGGAATCCTCCTGTTGGATTGGATTTGTAGGTATGAATAGTGTGTTTAATCAAAGCCAAAATGGGGTATGGCTTTAATTAAATATAATCCTCACAAAAATTGCAAGCCTTTTCATGTGACTTTAATTTGAGACTTGAGCTGGCCTGCAAGCTTGTGTTCTTTTCTTGGGAATACTAGACCAAACTTCCTACGTTTTGAGATTTTCTTTCTTGCTTCAAGCACAATTGTGCTTTCTGAAGGAAATGTGCAGAAAAGGCATATTCTAGGTTCAGTTCTACCTGTTAATCAAACATAACACTAGGGTCAAAGAATAGCTGAGTTTGTTGCAAATGTATAATGAAAAATGTTAAGAACAAGGTGGCATACCATAAATATGAAGGTCATTTTTTAAACCAGAAATGTATTTTTGGCAGCAAATGTCATTTTTATTATCCAGTGAATGCAAGGTATAGTTTCACTGAAGAAAAATTTAGTGAATCTAAATGGTTAAGAGCAAGCTGAATGTTGATGAAAGCTAGTAAATGAAGTAAGTCCTAGCACCAGGGCATGATAGTCAAGGGTCCTGAGTCCCTTTAATACTGATGTGGCGATGCTGGTGTTGGACTGGGGTAAATGCAGTAAGAAGTCTCTCAACACCAGGTTAAAGTCCAACAGGTTTATTTGGTAGCACAAGCCACTCGCTTTCGGAGCGCTGCTCCTTCATCAGGCGAGTGGGAGTTCTATTCACAAACAGGGCATATAAAGACACAAACTCTATTTACAAAATAATGCTTTTGTAAATAAATTTATCATTTTGTAAATTGAGTTTGTGTCTCTGTATGCCCTGTTTGTGAACGAAACTCCCACTCACCTGACAAAGGGGCAGCGCTCCGAAAGCTAGTGGCTTTTGCTATCAAATAAACCTGTTGGACTTTAACCTGGTATTGTGGGACTTACTCCCTTAATACTTGACGAGCCTCTTAATGAGTTTGCACTAGAGGACTGAAAACTGGCAAATTGGGCACATTTTGTGCTATGGAGGATGTTTTGGGTATCAAGATGAAGGAAGGTTTAAAAATAGCTCATATAGATTTCAATAAAGATGGTCATGCTCAATACACCTCATCAAATTGTATTTCTCCCATTCAAGCAGTGATTGAAGATTATTGGATATTAATTTGAGATGAGGATAGAAATGCACAATACTGGCTGCAAAGCAAAAAACAAAAATTGGAAGTACTAGTGTTCAGTTCTGGGGTCACTGTTGCTCACTTTCTGTATTCAGCTATAGGCTTAGTGGTGTTGAAATTGGTTTATGCCAAAACAGACAGAAGCATTACAAAGTGATATTCAGGAAATTAGCTAAGTGAGCAGATTTCAATATTCATTTTCAGTAGGTGTAAAATATATTTTGATAAAGTAACAGTAATTGTATGCTCAGAAAAGTAGGCTTTATGCTGTGCAAAAGAATCATTAAGACGGAATTCCCCCATTCTGCCCATGGTGGCTGGTGGGAGTCTGAAACCCACAGTGTAATGCTGATGATGCCATATATAAGAAACTGGGTCAGCCTGGCCCAATGGTAGCATTCCAGCCATAATTTAGTGGACTTCAGTCATAATGCAGGCTTGCAAGGATGTGGGGAGGAGAATGAAAGGGGGAGTGCGAGGGGCACGAAGGCAGGCACACATACAAGGAGGTGGAGGCGGCTGATGAACAATGGAAGACCGAGGCAAGGGAAGCTGGATCCCAACTAAGCTGAATAAAATGCTCACTAAAGGAGTTGAAAGGGTACCACATCGTTTGTTGGAAGGGGGGGTTCATGCAGACTGGGTAGAAGCCTGCTTTGGTGCCTCAAGTGATGGGCCCAGGCTGAGGGTGGGAATGTCTACCATGACTGGATCCGGAACATCTGGATGGTTACAGGGGGATGTGGGCTACCTGCTTAAACTTCAGTGCGTCGCCCTCTGATTCATACCAAGACAAGGTATAATGCTGCTCGAATCCGGCAGCCAGATGAATCTTTTCCCAATCTGCCCGTGATTTGGGAAGATGTCAAAATATACTATTTTACACCACCTGATATTGAAATCTGCTGACTTAGCTAATTTCCTGAATATCCCTTTGCAAAGCTTTTGTCTGTTTTGGCATAAACCAATTTCAATACCACTCTATAAGCCTATAACCGAATACAGAAAGTGAACAACAGTGACCCCAGAACTGAACACTAATACTTCCAACTACTTTGTTTTTTGCTTTGCAGCCAGTATTGCAATTCTATCCTCATCTCAAATCAATATCCACTTATCGTCAAACAGTCACTATCTCCAATCTATTATCTTCCCAAACAAGTAATTTTGTGTACTGAGCATGATCATATTTATTGAAATCTGTATGAGCTATTTCTAACCTTCATCTTGACCAAAACATCCTCCAGAAGAGTGTGCAGGTAAATAATATGCCACTTTTCAGTCCTCGGCAAATTTTGAATTTACCTGAGGTATTTTGCATAAACTTGTCTGCTATCTGTGGGAGAGCAGTTGTGGTAACGTGAGGACTAGATGATCCAATGTTATATCCTCGGACCAATTTTTAAAAAGGAAATTTGAACTTTCACTTTTTGGTCATTCGGCTATTTTCCTGTTGGGTTAAAAGCAGTATTGACAAATACTATTTGAAGGCAACATATACTTTTAACATGGGGGAGAACCTACTGTCAGATGTATATTAATGTCCTGTGTAAACAATCAATTTTCCCAGGTTGAATACAAAATGATTCTTGGCACTTGTGTTTGCTTCCATACCTTTCCCAGCCTAGCAGTAACTCCAGAACTGTCTGTCATGGTATGGGTGTTCCTGGGGATATCTTGGGCCTTCGAGATGGGAAGGATTTGTATTTCCATGGCAACATTAATCACATGGACACTGTAATTTTTGATGGGATATTGGTGTTGCTGGTTAAGCCAGCGTTTATTGCCCTTTAATGTGGTGGTGAGCTGTCTCCTTGAACCACTGCAGTCTGGTGTGCATACACCCCACTGTTGTTGGAGAGGAGTTACAAGATTTCCCAGTAACAGTGGAGGAGTGGCAACATTAGCCAGGGTGGCTTGGAGGGGTATTTCCAGGTGGTGGTGCTCCATATGCCTGTTGTCCTTGTCTTTCTAGATGGTAGTGGTTGTGGGTTTGGAAGGTGCTGCTGAAGGAACCTTAGTGAGTTCCTGCATCTTGTAGATGGTGTATACATCTGCCACCATTTGTTGGGATCGAATGTGTGCAAGAGGTAGCAATCAAGTGGGCTGCTTTGTCCTGGATAATGTCAAGTGTCTAGAGTGTTGTTGGGGCTGTACTGAATCAGGCAAGTAGTGTTCCCTTCCACTCCTGATGTGTGCCTTGAAGGTGGTGGACATCCTTTGGGGAGTCTGAGTTACTAGAGGATTTCTAGCTCTGACCTCATGTAGCCACAATATTTATATGGCTAGTCCAATTCAATTTCTGTTCAGTGGTAAGCCCAGAATGTTAAAGGGGGATTCAATGATGGTAACATTGAATGTCAAAGGGGCGATGATTGTATTTGTTGGAGATGGTCATTGCCTGGCACTTGTGCAGCATGAATGTTAACATGCCATTTGTTAGCCTAAGTCTGAATGCTTGTCTTGCTACATGTGGACACCCACTGATTGCACAATTTGCCACTCAGATACTGAAGCAGTGAACGTCCCTACTTCTGATCTTGTGGTGAAAGGAAGGTCATTAATGAAGCAGCTGAAGGTGTTTGGGCCTAGGACACCACCCTGAGGAACTCCTGCAGTATGTCCTGGAGCTGAAATTCTTGACCTCAACAACCATCTTGCACCTGGCCCAATTCCTGTAACTAAGGGGGTATGAGTGTAGAGTCTGCTAAGCACCATTATAGCAATGCCATAGGAGCAGGCAGGATCCCAGGTATATTCTCCACCCTTGCATTTTAATGAAAGGGAATTTCTTCATCTTTTGTTTTTGAAAGTTCAAACTCTCCAGCAAAATTAGTTGCTTCAGGTCCAGTCATTCTTAATCGCTACGTGTGCACACATCTTGAGTTCAGAGTTGGCAATTCTGTGGTGGGTGGACAGTTGTATTGTGGGCTGCAGTGAGCACAAGGAAAAACTATTGTATTTTTAATCCTCTTGTATGGCAAGAATAAGCATCAATCTGCAAATAAGAACCAGTGCTTTTCAAAAGATCTTGGGCCATGATTAGATTGTCAATGCTGGACATCCTAGAGCTTGGGATGGCATGTTGGCACAGATTAACATTGCTGCCTCACAGCACCAGGGAGCCGGGTTCAATTCCTGGCTTAGGTCACTCTGTGCAGAGTCTGTATCTTCTCCATGTCTGCATGGGTTACCTCCAGGTGCTCTGGTTTCCTCCCACAATCCAAAAAATATGCTGGTTAAGTGCATTGGCCCTGCTAAATTGTCCCTCTGTGTACCTGAACAGGCACGAGTGTGGTGACTTGGGATTTTCACAGTAACTTCATTGCAGTGTTAGTGAAAGCCTACTTGTGATAAATTAACTTGGTCTACTATTCAGCTATGTGCTTTCTAAGAAGCAAGAGCCTTGGATGATTTTCTAAAATTATGTTGTCGCTCTAAGTGTAGGATAGTTCAAATATCAGCCATATCCACTATTTGTGCCAAAAACATTGGTTGAAACACAACTTTGGAAATGCATAGCAGTCTCATCAACATCCAAGAGAATAAATTGCTTGTTCTAATTCTAGATCACTTCACTGAGAAATACTTTATCCCCTCTTTCAGTGCTAATGGGGCCTGTTGTGCATTTTATGCTTCTGTTCCAGTGAGTTTCTTTGGCCCGTTGAACTTCCTTCTGCTATTAATGGTATGAACTGGTCTGCTCTAAATACACCACCACGGAAACAACAAAGCAGAAGTTCCATTTCTTGTTCCTACACACTGGCTCCCCACCCAAAAGTCAAGTGGCTCATCAATTTCTTGATTTGAAGCATACCACTTTTATTGGCTGGCATGGACAAGAGAGACTGATGCTTATTCTTGCTATACAAAGAGGATTAAAGAGATATTAAGCTCAGATAACCAAATACAGGAAGATTTTAATTTTTTTAAAGCAAGTGCTGACCTTGTCATGGATGTGACATCTTGTAAACAACCATCTCATGGCTTGTGGGTGAATATGGCCCCTTGTCTGGCAAGCTGGTTAAATTCCTTGGGATGCTTTCTTTGACCGTTCTGAACACATGAGCCTTGACTGAAGAATTAGTTGGCCCTTGAATTAATTTTTATTGCAGTTTCTAATGGTGTTTTGTGAAATTTGGTACCTTAATGTCCAAAGATGTGCAGGTCAGGTTGGTTGGCCATACTAAATTGCCCCTTAGTGTCCCAGGATAGGTCGTTTCAAGGGATTAGCAGAGTAAATGAGAGGTTGTGGGGGTAGGGCTTGTGGTGAGATTGTCAGTGCAGACTTGATGGGGCCTCATTCTGCACTGTAGGGTTTCTAAGGCTTGAGGCTGTTGATTTAAACATTGGTATTATTGCTGATATTGGAGCATGCATAAGAAATTGCAAGGCTACTGATAACCAGCCTATTCAAAATTCATTAACTGATGAAAGAGGGGGAGGAGGAGTTGCAGTATTTTGGGGAGAAAAAAACACTAGCTTATTCACTGAAAGCCTTGTAAACATTTTTTTTGAGTACTTGATTGTACTTGGTCATGTTACCTTTGAGGATTGGTGTTTATGCTGTTATGGACTTTGAGTTGCATTTGGGATGAAGGTATGGGAACCTTTTCAGTATTTTGTACATCTTTTCTGGGTCGAGTAAAATAAGTAGTATTGAACTTCTCTGAAGTCTTGTGCTATGTCCATGGTGGAATTTAGAATTGGTGCCCACCATTACCCTAAAAAATGGTGATCAGAACTGTTCTTCAGCATCTTTGCCCAGTGAGTTATTCTGTTAGCAGACTTTTTAACTATGGGATGTGGGTATCACTGACAAGGGCAGTATTTTGTTGTCCGTCACTAATTGTGCTTGAATGTAGTCATGAGCTGCTGCCTTCATTGCAGTCCACCAGGTGTACTTGTGGTGCAGGAAGGGAGGAAGTTCCAGGATTTTGGCCCAGTGACAGTGAATTAACAATGATTATAGTTCCAAGTCAGGATGGTGTGGGGCTTGCAGAGAAACTTGTAGGTGGTGGAGATCCCATACACCTGTTGGCCTTGTCCAGCTAGGTGGTAAGAGGCCAAAAGTTTGGAAGGCACCTAGTGGCCTGCTTCAGTTCAACTTGTAGATGACACACTGATGCCACTGTATACCAGTGGTGGACAGTCACCATTTTTAAAATGGTAGGATGCATTGCATCCTGAGTACATTTGGGTTAGTGATACCAGGTTCAGATCAACTAACTTGTGGATTGCAAATAGAATTGACTATGTTCTGCTTGATAAAGCACCATACGTCGGACCGAGAGGCATGCATGGGGTGAATGCACTCAGTCTTTTTCCCAGGGTTGGGGAATCAAACTAGAGGGCATAGGTTTGAGTTAAGAGGGGAATGAATTAATGGGAACCTGAGGAGCAACTTTTTCACAAGGGTGGTACATATGTGGATGAGCTGCATGTATGTGGAAGTGGTTGAGGCAGGAACATTGACATTAAAAAGGCATTTGGACAGATACATGGCTAAGAGGTTTAGAGGGATATGGGGTTGGCTTAGATTGGCATTTTAGTCAGCGTGGACCAAAGGACCTGTCACCATGCTGGTGATTCTATAAAAACACTATCATTGGATACCAAGGACTCCAATTGAGTTTTCAGTTTTAACAGATTAATACAATTTGAAATATTGACACACATTCTGAAGTCTTTGTGCAGTAGGGTGGAGAACAGGTCAGGGGATAAATTTTAATGACTTTCCCGATCTGTCGATGGGCCCAATAATCTTTCCCTCTTATCCACATTGTAGGTAAGTATCTACAAGGGATCAGGGAGTATTTTCCCCACCCTTATCTATTTTCTGCTGTTTGATAATGAACTGCAGAAATGTTGTTTCATTTCCTGCTTTAAACGTAAAGCCTACAAAGCTACTTCCTCATGAAACTAAATGTACCTTTTTTAAGAGAAACTGTCTGAGCTTGACACTGCAAAGCAAAACTTGGCAGCATGTTGGGCTGGGGAAATGTCTCCTTTAACCTCTTGCAGGTGTCTGCAATGTGAAATTGAAGACTTTGCTCCCCTGCAACTGTTCGTTAGGCATTTCCACTCGCCATTTAATTGATTGAGACTAATTATTTAGGAACTCACAGCTGCCTGATCTGTCCATTTGGGTTTAAAAATGGAGATCCCCTGTTCAACTTTTGAGCACTGATTTAGAGCCAAATTAAGTTTTGATTTTGACTGCACTCATTGGTTAGCTGCTCAATGCCACTTTTATTTTTCGCTAGTACACGTGATTCAGAATTCCCAATGACTCCATCCTATTGTGTTTTCCATCCATCACGAAGCATTGAATTAAAGAGCATCTCTGGAGTAGTTTGAAATCTGCCTGTTGCATTGTTTTGCAGCAGACCTCCATGTTTTAAGCCCTTGTACAAAGATTTTGAGTTTGATCTATTTGTTCACTTTTTTGTAAATTTGTTTTACTGAGCAAGGTTTCCAATCATGTTGATTGATATAGTGCTGTATTTTTTAAATAAAGCTCCATCCCCACCCTCCATTGCTTCAGACTGCCAGTGTAAGATTTTAGTCTTGACATTAAAAAGGCATTTGGACAGATACATGGCTAAGAGGTTGAGGGATTTGGGGTTGGCTTAGATTGGCATTTTAGTCAGCGTGGACCAAAGGACTGAGCAAGGTTTCCAATCATGTTGATTATTTTGTCTTACCTTTTCCCAACAACTGCGACTGTGCCATACTGCACAGGTATAGCTTGATACTTCCAGTATTTTCCCTCTGGTCTTCTCCAGAGCTGATCTCCAGTTGTAACTGATGAGGAAACATTAAAATCAGAAACATTAAAATGGTGCTAATGTCTGATGGGGCTGTTTCCTGCCAGAGGGCATTGGAGCAATTCCACTCACTGAATCTATGGATAGATATGCTTTGTACAGTCAGGCATCCTTTCGCATGAAGAGTTTACTTGTTTTTGCCTTTTTATGGTTCAAAAGTTTTGACTGGAGTGGTGGCACTGCTGCCTCGCAGTGCCAGGAACCTGGGGTTTGATTCCTGGCTTGGGTCACCTGTCTGCACATTCTCCCCATGTCTGTGTAGGTTTCCTCCCAGTCTGAAAAATGTGTTTATTAGGTGCATTGACCCAAACAGTGTGACGACTAGGTGAATTTCACAGTAACTTTATTGCAGTGTTAATGTAAGCCTTGCTAATAAACTTTCTACTCTTTCCCCATATCCTGTCTACACTTTCCATTTCCTCCAGGCAGAACTTGGTAATTTCCAACCAGCAATCTGGTTCAGTGGAGAAATTTATTTGGGTATTTTCCACAGGGTTGCCTGTAGTCCATTTTAGTGATGCTATCAAACTTTTTTTAAAGAAGTAGAGGAATTTCTTTCCTCTACAGCTCCATATAGTACTACAAACTCAATTTCAGTACTTTTCCATGAGACACTTGTGGTTGGTTTTAAAATGTGGTTAATTTTGGACAGTCAACCAACTGAATGATACTGATGTGGGGTGTGTTTGGGTGCAAGAGTTCCAAAATTGTCTTAATTGTGGGTTAGGATTTGCCTGTTAAGAGGAATTGCACAAATGGATGAGATATTAAACTGAGGTACCCACTTCCTGAGAATTCACGACAATATTCCAGACCCCATGACTAATGTCGAAGCTGGCTATCCCTCCCTCCCCACAGTTTAATTGGCTGTTTTTCTATTGCTGTTTGTCAGACTTTGCTGATAAAATTATTTGCTGAGCTTGCCTACATTTCATTTAATTTCAAAAATAATTATGTAAAGCATTTGAGTTGTTAGATACAAGTACAGACTTTGTCGGTCTTTAACTAGATTTGAGCTTCAAACTTCAACTCAAGACTGATTACATTTAAGATTATGCCTCTGCCAGGCAAATGAGTAAAAGTAATGGCTTGGGAGAATTCAGTCAGGAAATTTGTCTTGTTGAATATTTTTAGAAGCTCCAAGTCCACCTGGGTTTAAATCGCATGGCTTTTGTAAGGACGAAGGTTTTTTTAGATGAAAAGTTATGAGATAATGAGGTCCTTGACCTGTTGTGTTGCAGTTCACATTGTGAACTTGTGACTTAGTAATGTAAATACTTGACTCTGCAGCGTGTTGCAAATTTGATTATTGGTATCTTTTAGTATGTCATAATTGGTGAAATAGGGAATTTCATAATAGAAGCAATGGCAAAATCTAACTGGTGATTAAGCTCTTTTTACACTTCCAGCTATGTTGAACCACCTAGGAAGCTAAAATTCCAAGTTAATTGAAATGTTCAGTGTTTGCATTCTTGTGTCGATTTTTAATAAACTCCCATTGTGCACAGTAAATCACACCCAAGGTCCACTCTAGCTTACACCAGGACTTTGGTAGGAATTTGACATTTGACATTGATTTAAAAAATGGCTTTATCATGGGCACTGCAGTTCAACAGTACTATGGTCCTCGATGTGGATAAAATCACTGCACTGATGGTGAAAGCAGTGGGGCTTGGGACTTGAGGGTGGGGTGAGGGAGGCGAAGAAGACAATGGCTTGGTGGTAGTAATATTGGACTGGTAATTCAATGGCCGAGACTACTGATCTTGGGATATAGGGATAGCTGCTGGAATTTTAAGCTTTTAACCTGGAACTGAAAGCTAGACTCTAATGGAGATCATTCGCAATATTGTAAAAATCCATTTTGCTCACTAATGTCTTTTTTAGGGAAAGAAATTTACTGATCTGGCCTACATGTAACTCCAGACTTACCCATATTGTGGTTGCCTCGCAATGGTTCTCTGAAATGGGCCAGCAAGCCACTCCAATCAAGGATAATTGGGGATGGGCAATAAATGCTGGCCCAGCCAGTGACGCACTTGTCTTTTGAAATAATTAAAGGGAAGTTCAAATGTGCCATGGTAATTGCAATGTATAATTTGTCATGGTTTTAGTGGGACTGAATTGATTGTACTAGGGAGAAAGGGGCTGACTAATGGCCACCAGATCTCTCAAATCAGGTTTTACTCTTTATAACTTCGACCTGCAGGGTTATGGCTGGAGAAAACTTTGGAATATGTAGAATAAATAACTTGATGGTTTTTAATTGCAAACACCATGTGCTGCAGTTAGAAGGTTATAGTCTGCCCATCACTGCCTGTGGAAAAGCAAATGAATATTCCTCCTCCTAACTTGGGGCCCATTAAATTTTGTTTACTTCCAAGTTCTTGTACAAGTGTCACTGCCAGGACTAGTATTTATTGTCCATCCCCAATTGTCCTTGAAGGTGGTGGTGAGCCACTTCCTGATCTGGTATAGGTACACCTACAGGCGTGTTAAGAAGGGGGTTCTAAGATTTGACTCAATTAGTCAAGAAAAGGTGATATGGTTCCAAGTTAGGGTGGTATGCAACTTGGAGGGGAATTTGCAGATGATGGTGTTCCCATGCATCTGTTGCTCTTGTCCGTCCTTTTGGTTTGGAGGTTGCTATGGAAGGAGGCTAGTCGAGTTGTTCCTTATGCATATGGTACTCAGTGGCCACTGCTTTAGTGGCACAACACTAGTGGAGGGAGTGAATGTTTTAAGTTGGTAGACTGGGTGCTGACCAAGCTCGCTGCTTTGTCCTGCATGGTGGACTTGTGTTGGAGCTGCATTCATCCAGGTGAGTATGAGTTTACTTGAGTTGTGACTTATAGATAGTGGATGGATTTTGGGGAGTCAAGGTGGGTTACTCACCACTGGATCCCCAACTTCTGATTTCAGTGTTGCTGCAGCTTCATATGGCTGGTCCAGTTCTTTGCCTCACCAATGGTAACACCCCAGATGTTGATGGGAGGATTTAGCAATGAAAATGTAATTGAATGTCAAGAAGGATGGTCAGATTCTCTTGTTGGAGATGGTCATTGTCTGCTACCAAGTGGCAAGTAGCATTCAGCCCAAGCCTGAAGTGTCTATGTCTTGCTGCATCAGAATCTTGAGATGTCATGAATGGTACTGAACAATGTTCATCATAATTGAAACCACTAATATTGGTTGGGTCTTGATCAATACCCTTGAACTCCTGTATTGTCTTGAGACTGAGCTAATTGGCTTCTAGCAACCACAACCATCTTACTTTGTGGTAGGTATAACTCCAGCTAGTGACGAGTTTTCCTCCCTAATTTGCATTTACTCTTGGTTTGCAAGGGAACCTGGATGCCACATTGGGTCAAATTTTGTATTAATGTCAAGCCACACTTGCCTCCCAAATTCAACAGTTTATAATCAATCTGAGGAGAGAGAGTTGATGTTTTGAATCTGACTCTGGAGGCCTAAAAGGTTATGCACATTTCAAGTGTTAACTGTTTTCTTCCTTGGATGCTGCTGGACCTGCTAGGTTTTTCCAGCATTCAGATTTCCCACATCTGTAGTATTTTATTTTTAATTTGTTTTGATGTTTTAGATCAAGACTGTAACCCAATCTGAGCATTGCATGCAGCTAGTTAATTGGTGGTGAAACCTTCCATCTTTTGATCATTGGGAGTAGTCTGGGGTGGTATTTGTCTGGCCTTTTGTGGACCGATCATATCTGGGCAATTTTCCATATTGTCAGACAGATGCTAGTGTTGTTGCTGCACTCGGCAGCTTGGTTAGGGCCACAGCTAGTTCTTGAGCAGAAGTCTTCAGTACAAATGCCAGTATGTTGCCAGGGCCCATTGCCTTGATGTCTTGTGGAGTGAATTAAATTGACAACTGGCATCTGAGATGGCAGGGACCTCAGGAGGCCATATAATTAGTCTACTGTTGTCTGGACCTTGTCAGCTACCATATAGTTAATGAATGAATATACTCATCATTGGATGTCCTGATGGGGTGCCATAGTTTCTCCCCACCTCTTCATTCAAACCTACCAATGGGGAGTGTTAAATCTACCCCAAATGTCTGAAATTTGAAAATCCAGAGTCTAGTTGATTTTTGGTAAGTTATTGGATGCCATGCCCAGGAATTGTACTCCAGCAAATCAGTCCCATGGGGCAGGAGATAAAACATTTATTTTATTCCCATTTTGTTCCATGCTGGAATTGGATTTTTTTAACACCAATATATCTGCTTTAATAAATTGACTAATTGTCTAGTTTCCTTTCAAGAGTTGCTAACCTTTTCCTTTTAAATCTAATGGAGCGTCTCTTATTTCAACAGATCAATGTTCGGGTTACCACCATGGACGCAGAGCTGGAGTTTGCAATCCAGCCCAACACCACTGGCAAGCAGCTCTTTGACCAGGTATGTTGAACCAAAACACCTTAGCAACTTGGCTTCATCTGATCGCCTAAATAGCCAGTGCACTGTGTTGCGTCCTGGTTCTGTAGGAGTGTGTTCATCCTCTGATTGGAAAAACAATTTATACTTTGACACAATGACTAGGATGTTGCAATAGTGCTTCAAATGTTCATTTCCTGCTGAAGTCTCATCACACCCTTAAAACAATGATCTGAATATAACTTTGTGGAGATTGTGATCCATGATGCTTGGAGTGTGCCACAGTTAGCTGCATGTGGAGATGCTGGTGTTGGACTGGGGTATGTAGAAACTTGATGTCTGTGTCGATATGCGCAATCTTCTTGGAGATCCTCTCCACTTGGAGGTGGCTACAGTTAGCTGCCACAGACCTATGTTAAATTGCATCCATGTATTACCCTTTTTTTAAAAGCGATGTTGTATTAGGTTTTCAAAAATAGCAGGGTGATATTAAATGAAAAGCACTTCATGTAAAACTAGCCAAGATGTTTTGCAAAAGTTACTATGGATGATGTAAAAGATCCTGAGGACAAGGTTTTAAAAATGTTTAACTTTTTCAATATGTACTGTTCTCACTGAAAGTCTTATCAATTTGCAGCTCTGGGGCAGTGAAGGAATCCTAATGCCTGTAGTTTGGAAGTGTTTCCTGATACATTTTTTAAAAAATTGCTAACAAGAATGGTTAAGGCTAGTGTGCTGAATTATCTGAATGTGAGAACTTTTGTTGGATCACATCTATCTTCTGCAGAATGAGGGTAAAATGCTTACTTCCCAGGTTCTGCATTTTATGCCATTGTCAATTCAATATTCTCAGACAGTGCATCCTTTGCAGCTCGTTATGCCATGGGTTTTGTGAAAGGAACTGGAGTTATAGTGGCTAGTTTCATTGGGAATTGTTCTTTTGAGTGAACTGCTAACTTGTGGTGCCAGCACAATTTTAATCTGCTGTGCCAATTTTGGTTGTCATCTTTTTCAATTTCAAGTGTCAGAAAAACCTTGATGCCTGTAGGTGCAGCACTCAATCAAATTCAATGCTGCAGCATCTTATCACAAGATAATTCAACCACCAATGGGGGTTTTTCTGCTGCCCTGTGCTTTAGTCGAGGGCAGGATGTGAGAACTTCCTGTGCACTTGGGACCATTGAGCAGAGCCACATGCTAATTCTTGATATACAAATACATTTGCAAGCTGTTCTCTTGCAGAAATGCCCTTGCTGCTGAAGTTAGCTGCCTCTTTATTGGAAATTGTTGCACAAACTGCTCAGGGTAACAACAA
This sequence comes from Mustelus asterias, assembly GCF_964213995.1. Classification (NCBI taxonomy): domain Eukaryota; kingdom Metazoa; phylum Chordata; class Chondrichthyes; order Carcharhiniformes; family Triakidae; genus Mustelus; species Mustelus asterias. The sequence continues at coordinate 95,024,892 of NC_135804.1, forward strand.
AAGTTAGTACATTTTGAGAAGGAACTGGATAGATAGTTGAATGAATAAGGTAAGAAAGATGTAATACAGCATCTTTAACATCATTCTGAGAATAGTTAACACAACAGTTACAGCACAAAGGGAGGCTATTTGGTCTGTACTGGCTCTCTGCAGGACTAACTCGTCCCCCTCCCCTGCCTTCTTGATGTAACCCTGTGGTTATTTTGTCCAAGTGCATATCCATTTCCTTTTTTTTTTGAATGCCTCATACCCTTGGAGTAACTACTTGCCATTTTTAAAGATTTTTCTTAAAGTAAAGTTTGTTTATTAGTAACGTGTAAGGCTTACATTAACACTGCAATGAAGTTATTGTGAAATTCACCTAGTTGCCGTGCTCTGGCACCTGTTTGGGTGGGAAATTCACCTAGTTGCCATGCTCTGGCACCTAACCAGCACGTCTTTCAGAATGTGGGAGGAAACCAAAGCACCCAGAGGAAACCCACACAGACATGGGGAGAATGTACAAACTCCACACTAACCCAAGCTGGCAATCAAACCCAGGTCCCTGGTGCTGTGAGGCAGCAGTGCTAATCAGTCACCATGCTGCCCTCATGTACAAGACATTGGTAAGGCCACACTTGGGATACTGTGTGCAATTCTGGTCACCCTATTATAGAAAGGATATTAAACTAGAAAGAGTGCAGAAAAGATTTACTAGGATGTTACCGGGACTTGATGGATTGAGTTACCAGGGCGGCACGGTAGCACAGTGGTTAGCACTGCTGCTTCACAGCTCCAGGGTCCTGGGTTCGATTCCCGGCTCAGGTCACTGTCTGTGTGGAGTTTGCACATTCTCCTCATGTCTGCGTGGGTTTCCTCCGGGTGCTCCGGTTTCCTCCCACAGTCCAAAGATATGCGGGTTAGGTTGATTGGCCAGGTTAAAAATTGTCCCTGAGATGTGTAGTTAGAGGGATTAGCGGGTAAATATGTGGGGGTAGGGCCTGGGTGGGATTGTGGTCGGTGCAGACTCGATGGGCCGAATGGTCTCCTTCTGCACTGTAGGGTTTCTATGTTATAAGGAGAGGCTGGATAGACTGGGGCTTTTTTCTCTGGAGCGTAGAAGGCTGAGGGGTGATCTTATAGAGGTCTATAAAATAATGAGGGGCATAGACAAGGTAGATAGTCAAAGGTATCCCAAAGGTAGGGGAGTCTAAAACTAGAGGGCATAGGTTTAAGGGGAGAGGTACAAAAGGGCCCAGAGGGTGGTGAGTATCTGGAACAAGCTGCCAGAGATGAGGTGGGTACAATTTTGTCTTTTAAAAAGCATTTTAGATAGTTACATGGGTACGATGGGTATAGAGGGATATGGGCCAAAGGCAGGTAATTGGGATTAGCTTAGGGGTTTTTTAAAAAATGGGTAGTATGGACAAGTTGGGCCGAAGGGCTGTTTCCATGCTGTAAACCTTTGACTCTCATCTTTGTTGCTTTTGCCAATCATTTTAAATCTGTGGCCTCACCAATGGGAGCAGTTTCTTTCCATCGAGTCTTTCTAGACCTGTTATAATTTTGAACATCCCTCAAATCTCTTGGCAACCTGGGTCTCTGGATTTCCTGTCCAGTGACATACCACTACACCACTGTCTCTCTTAATGCTTTCACTTAGTGTCTCCACCTCTCAAAAGCTTGGTGCAAGAAGCTTTTAACCGTGGATGGAGTATAAATGAGCAATGGGCTAGTGTCAAAGGAAAATAGTCTGGCAGCTGATCATCTACTACCTATTTGCCGCTCCAGGTAGAGCTGACAGTTGCACTCAAATTATTTACTTTTTTTGCTCAGAGCTGCGATCTGCAAACTGAATTAGTTGCGCAGTGTGCTTAATTTCTCAGGATGTATTGGTCCAGGACTTTGTTGCAATGTTTTGAAAGTTTGTTTTTTAGTGTCACAAGTAAGCTTGCGTTAACACTGCAGTGAAGTTGCTGTGTAAATCCCCTAGTCACCACACTTCAGTAACTGTTAGGGAGAATTTAGCATGACCAAGGCATCTAACCAGCATGTCTTTCCAATTGTGGGAGGAAACCAGAGCACCCGGAGGAAGCCTGCAGTGACCTAAGCAGGGAATTGAACTCTGGTCCTTGGTGCTGAGAAGCAGCAGTGCTAGCCACTGTGCTGGTGTCAACTGCTCAAATTTGCCTTTTTTAAAAATTAATCTCATCTCAGATCATGGTTATCAATGGGTGATTGTTATTATCATAGCTCCCTACAGTGGAGGAGGCCATTTGGCCTATTGAGCCTGCACTGACCACAATCCCACCCAGACCCTATTCCCATAACCCCATATGTTTGCCCTGCTAATCCCCCTGACACTAGGGCCAATTTAGCATGGCCCATCAACCTAACCTGCACATCTTTGGACTGTGGGAGGAAACCCATGAAAACTCAACACTGACATTTTCACAGTTACCCGAGGCCAGAATTGAACTCTGGTCCCTGGTGCTGAGGCAGCAGTGCTAACTACTGCCACTGTGCTGACCTTATTGAAATGCTAATTGTATACTGTCTCCTATTGTCATAAACAAATAAAGGGGCACTGTCTATGGTTACAGCTGATGTTTGAAGATCTGTTAGTGGCTGTTTGTCTATCTCTTGCCCATTTTGTGAAGGTACAGTATGGCTAGTACTGTGCCACACTGAATAACTGAGTTACCGAATCTCGTCAGCTACTAAAACTGGTGTCTTCCACTCCTTGTATAAAAGTTGGGATAGGGGTGTAAGGGGATTAGGTGGAGGAGTGTGGAGAAATAGCCAGGATGCTCCTCTCATTACCATTAACTAGATTGTGCATATACGGATCTTGGTTGTAACCAAGATCTACAGTTGAATAACCTGTTTGCTGCAAACTCCAGCCCCTTTGGCTAGGATGGTGAGTGCCTTAGAATTATACTTTTGTATGAGGGAGAATAAAATAATTATAACTGTCACAACTTCAATACAGAGCTGATGTGGGTGGGCTGATGGCTTTAGCTTGTATCTTAATGTGAAGGGAGAGGAAGGTGGTGGTGTGGGCATAAAGTAGTACATGAGGTGTTTACCCAAGGTCAGTAAACCTAATATTGCAATAGATGGATTCTATTTAACAACACATGATGCATCATTTCTTAGTGAAAGGATATAGTTGTTTTACCACACCCCAGGTGCTGTTTCAGAGAAAAATGTCACCTGGGTTAGAAGTTAAGAATCACTAAAAGCATCTCTAAGTTAAATATAATTGAGATTTTTACAGTCCCTACTTAAGCATACAAAGCATCTGGTGGTACACCTAGATTTTTGTATAAATCAGGTCAGAACATAACATTTTGTTAATGGAACAACTTGCAGGCAGCACAGTGGTTTGCACTGCTGCCTCTGTCAGGAACCTGGGTTCAATCCCCAGCTTGGGTCACTGTCTGTGGAGTCTGCATGTTTTCCCCATGTCTGTGTGGGTTTCCTCCCACAGTCTGAAAGATGTGCTGCTTGGGTGCATTGACCCAAACAGGTGCTGGAGTGTGGCAACCAGGGGAATTTCACAGTAGCTTCATTTCAGTGTTAATGTAAGACTTACTTGAGACTAATAAATAAACGTAAACTATGTTTAAAGGACCCTTGAGGTTTTTTGTGCTTTTCTTTTTTTTAAAAAATTGATTTGCAAATTGCATTGACATTTGTGCTAAGCCTAGTGACACACACATCACCCTGTTGGAAAGACTTGTGACAATTTATTTACTGATGCATTATCAAAATGGCAGCAAGACTTGTGACCTGAATATCTGAGGTTGACTTTTATTAGAATTTTGCACAAGCCTGGGCATGCTGTGTTTAGTATACTTGCAGTTAATAGTTCTTAAACCAGTGCTGTCATCAGCATGAAAAGGGCAATTTTGCTCCATTGTTACCTGGGTGTTGAGGCCCAATTAAGTTGCCAGGTCTCCAGATCAACACATGCCTAACAGACCATTTGGGACATTGCATCTTTGTCTAGCTCGCTTAACCAAGAAGTACCTCTCGCACAGCAGCTAACCATTTCCTGTCTTTATGCTCAGGAGTGTGCAGCAACTCCAGAAGATTGAATGTAGCCATATATGGCAGTGTACTTTTTGACTACCTCAGCCAAGAATATTAGTAATGTCCTGCCAAAGTGACCACAGACATTCCAGTCTCTTGTGTTATGTCTGAGTGAGATGATAGGCTTCTGTAGATCATTTCATTTCGGTGATTGCCGTGAAACCGTGTGAATGACTATTTTGCAAATAAAGCCTGTGACTGTGTTCAAAGTACAACTCATTAATTCCTTCGTGCCTATTGAGGAAAAAGACAGGATTTTGGATCAACCTTTCCTTGGAGTAACACTTGAGTGCTGGTTACCTTCAATTCCTGTAGTTCAATCCTTCAAACTGAGATACCTGAAACCTTCAACATTGCCTTTCTTCATGTAAGTATAGCAAGCATTTGTGGATAGACAATGATCTGTGGTGCAGAAGTGGGGGAAGCATGATGAGCTAGCAGCCCTGAACTTGCTATTAAAATATGACTGCAGTGTTCAAGAAGACTTGATTGATGTCCAACTTCATTCTGCTGAATTTTAAGGATGAGCTTTAAATTTGACGTTTGAATCGAGTAGTCGTTCAACCAATTTTTGCTTTGCCCTGTCCTCTCCCCTCTCTCAGTTGGCCTCCTAATGTTGCAACTACATTCTAGTATGAATTTAATATTCTTAAGCTGCCTATTTTTCTCCATTGGCGTTTGAAGAAAAATTAGTTTATTCAAGTTTGTAGCATGCCTATGCAATTGCTCCTTCAGACCCTAGACTGGATGGTTAGTTACCAGGAAAGTGGCAACTAAACAAAGCTCCCTACCTGGGCCTCTTAACCCAACCATGTTATCTTGAAGCAACTGATGATCCATGAAGCTTAAAGACCAGGAAACCCGCAGGAATGTCAGTTATGATGTACAGCTTGGGAGTGGAGTAAGATTGAAGCTGCTGCCCACCTCCAATTAATTATAGAGCTTGGATGATTACTAGCTGGAAATGCTAGGCATGGGCAGAAAGAACACATTGCATAGTAAGTACAAGCTGAAATGTGCATATTGAAATGAGTATTTCCTCCCAAGAAATGCACTTCATGTAAATAACTCAACTGTGCAGCTTTTTCTTACCAGATTTCCAAGGAACCATAGCATTTATCAAAACAAAATCCATTGAAGGACTCTATGCAAGAAAATGTACCCAATGCAAAGTGTCTTTGTTGCAGTAGGGTCTATTCTTGCGTTCTTGGTGGCTTTTTCTCCCTTTTATTATTAATCAGTAACTTATTCCTCATGGTTAAAATTCTCCCCACACCATCAGTACTGCAACCAGATGAGAAATTGGAGGTGAAAGAATTGTTCAATTTTAATTTGTGCAAAACCAAGAGCTGGTGACCTGCAAATCTGCAGCACAGAAGCTGGCTCTTGGCCCAACTGCTTTAGTGTTTGTTGCATATAAACCTCCTTCCACTCTGCTACATGTTATCAGCATATCCTTATTTACCTTCCACATTTTTATCTTGCTGTCCTTTAAATGCACCAGTTCTATTTGCCCCAAGTCGACTCCTTATGGTAACATGTTGCACATGCTTCAGGTAAATTTCTTCTTTGGATTTGTGACATATGACCTCTTAGTCTCCTGCACAAATTGAAATATTTAAGCTACACTTGCCCTACTCCTGATTTTGCACTCCCCTGTCTTCTATGTGGCCATTTACACCTTGCAGAGGTGATAGGGAGGCAATAGTGTAGTGGTATTATTGCTAGACTATTAATACAGAAACCCGGGTAATGTTCTGGGGACCCAGGTTTGAATCCTGCCACAGCAAGTAGTAGAATTTGAATTCCTTAAATAGCTGGAATTAAGAATCTACTGATTGTCAATTGTCTGGGGGGGGGGGGGGAGAATCTACTTCACTAATGTCCTTTAGGGAAGGAAATCTGCTGTTCTTACCAGATCTGGCCTACATGTAATCCAGAGCAATGTGGTTGACTCTCAACTGCCCATGTCCCACAAATGAATGCAAAAAAAAATCCAGTTTGGCATCACACCCTCTACAGGGATCTGAGCGCTTCTGTGAATTGGGTAATGATTGCCTAATCAGATTGAATCTCTTTGTGACAGTGCAGTATTTTCCCAGACTTTTGGAGTTTTTGGGACAACTCACAGAATGTGGTCTCTAGTTGGAATTCTAACATGACACTTCTGGATTGCCTGGAGTAGCGTTGCAGGTGAGTGGGGACTTGAGTCTGCTGATTCCTGGATTGACCTGCCAGAAGCAACTCCACAGTGGGAGGAGCTTCATTAGTGAATCATGGAAGGCTTTGATCTACACCAGGGCCATTCCAAGGCTGCTAGGCAAGCGCAGTCTGTGCAGTCTGTGTGGAGTTTGCACATTCTCCTCGTGTCTGCGTGGGTTTCCTCCGGGTGCTCCGGTTTCCTCCCACAGTCCAAAGATGTGCGGGTTAGGTTGATTGGCCAGGTTAAAAATTGCCCCTTAGAGTCCTGAGATGCGTAGGTTAGAGGGATTAGCGGGTAAAAATGTGTGGGGGTAGGGCCTGGGTGGGATTGTGGTCGGTGCAGACTCGATGGGCCGAATGGCCTCCTTCTGCACTGTAGGGTTTCTATGATTTCTATGTCTGTGGATTTTCTCTGGGTTTCCTCCCACAGTCCAAAGGTGTGCAGGTTAGGTTGATTGGCCAAGCTAAAATTGCCCCTTAGTGTCCCAAGATGTGTAGGTTAAGGGAATTGGGTCAAACACTTGCAGTTATGAGGAACAGGTCTGGGTGGGATTGCCCCTTAGTGTCCAGGGATTACATGGGGTTACAAGGATAGGGCCTGGGTGGGATTGTTCTCAGTACAGACTCGAAGCCAAATGGGCTCCTTCTGCACTGTATGGATTCTGTGATTCACTAGAGTGCTTTCACTGCTTGACAGATTGCCAACTGCTTGGATGCTTCATCTGCTCAGCACTTCCTTGCTGCCAGCCTTCACCACCATGGTATGGTAGCTCAACCTTTCAGCTCAGGGCAAGGAGCAGAGGACTGCAACACCAACTGCTCCAGGAGTGGCAGCAGCTGCCGCCTTGGCAACACTCCTCTCAGCACAGAAAAGGTGGAAACCAAGATCCAGTTCCAAGGAGGGGAGACCCCAGCACCAGGTCAACAGGCAAAAGATTGGCTTTCTTATGCCTGAGGCTCTTGGGCCCTATTATCGGTCACTGATCCTCCTAGGAAAAGACACTTTTTTCAATACACCACATGGCCATGTGGTGTTGTGCCTGTCGCCTAAAACGTCAATCTTCCTTTCCTAACCTCTGACTCTTGCTAAATTGTATGCTGCCTTCTGCAAGATGTAAGAGAACTGGTAATTGTTGGTGTGTGGAGGAGGAATGGACGCTTTGTGGAAAGTGACTGTGAGGCCTGTATGTGAGGGCATAGGTGGCTTGGGTGTGATGCCTACAGGAAGAGGACTGAATGGAACAGCTTCAGGATATGTTGATCTGAGATGTGCTAAGCAGAAAATGCTGGGAAGTCAGTGTGGGGCTTGGTACCTGGAATGTTTTAACCGGTCATGTCCTCCTGAGGTTCTAGATTCTCTTGATGCATAGTCTCCAGGTTGGAGGGTGCACATTCCTGCTGCTTCCTTTCTTGGCCACTTCCATATATAGCTGCTTCTGTGAGGAGGTTGACCTCATCATTCTTGGGTGGGCTCACCTCTGCAGCCCCTCATCCTTCAGCAGGACCTCCAAGTAAAAGTGAGATCTAGAGCTCAACCATCCCAGGTCTCCTCTCCAGTCCTGTGGTTGTTACAGGCCAAGACAGGGCTGTGTGCCTTTCTGATGCAACCCATGATACCTTTAATTGGAAATCTCTTTAAAAGGATATGTTATCACCCCTCCTTTCTGCAAACATTCCCCCCTCACTCCTTCTAGTTGGCTTGCTCTGGTAAGAGCAGCTGCTTGGTGTGCTATGCAGTTGGGGGTTCCAAACCTGAAATAGTCCCACTGTTGTGGCAAATAAGGTGGTAAAACTCCACCCACAATTCTAAACCTTGGGTGGCACAGTGCTTAGCACAGCTGCCTCAGTGCCAGGAATTCCTGGCTTGGGTCACTGGAGTTTGCATGTTCTCCCCATGTCTGCATGGGTTTCCTCCAGGTGCTCCAGTTTCCTCCCACAGTCCGAAAGATGTGAAGGTTAGGTGCATTGGCCATGCTAAATTCTTCCTCGCTGCACCCAGACAGGTGTTGGAGTGTGGTGACTAGGGGATTTTCACAGTAACTCCGCTACAAACTAGTGTTTAATGTAAGCTTACTCGTGAGACTAAAGTTTTTAAAACCAGGAAATGTCAATTAAATAACTCATTGCAAAATAGTGTATGGAAGTGATGACAAGGAAAGAAAGATGGGTTTGAGAAGGATAACTGGCAAGGAAGAGATCTCCAGAGATTAGATTCTGAAGAAATGAGACTTCGTATTCAAAGTTGCACCATTTTGAAAACTTTCACTTGCTCCTGAATGCATCTGTCCTTATCTTTCCTGCTGTGCTTAGTGAGTAACCAATAGTTAGAAACTTCAGGCACTTTGTATTTGAAGGCCTTGTCTCTTGCTCAGGGTCGGGTGTGTTGAAGCTTGTGGAGGAGCAGGACAAATCAGTTGGTTCTTGATTTGTGTTTAACTGGGCATCTGCAGACCCCAGAAACCCCTGTGGTTTTTTACTTTGTGACCACTTGCTCATTCTCAAAGATGACCCTGACCCCCCCCCCCCCCCCTCACCCCAAGGACAGAGGCCTAGTCTGATTTATACTTAACAAAGATTATCCTCAGTTCTAGTATCCTTAAAATCTTTCTTACACCTTCTCGCTGGCCTCTTTGTAGTATGGAGACTAAAATTCCATTCTGAAAGTGTAGCCAGTTCAAGATTCTATAAGGTTTGGTAATAAAATGTTGGAAATCTGAAATAAAAAACCTGGGGCTCAGCAAGCCTGGCAGCATCTGTGGAGAGAGATGGTTTGTTTTGTCTGGCTCCTCTTCAACGCTTCTAGTTTAACATGACTTCCCTCCCTTTTAATACAACTTTTTTTAGAATGAACACCTAGTACTTTGTTTTTTTTCTGTTGCTACCTTTCATGGTACCATTAAGGGAAGGCGGTTCATCAGGGAGATGTGTGAAAAAACATTTTCACCTAGAGGGTGGTGGGAATTTGGTGGTCCCTGCCTGAGGGTGGTAGAGGCAGGAACCCTCAAGTTAGATGAGCACTTGAAATGCCATAGCAGCAAGGCTATGGACCAAGTGCTGGAAAGTGGGATTAGAATGGATAGGTGCTTGATGACTGGCGCACATGATGGGCCAAAGGGCCTTTCTTTCAATTCTGGCTGACAAGAAAAGGCATTGCACCTCATTTTGGGCTTGATCTTGGCCAACTGCCAAGTAGTGACTTTTTTGGATAACAACAATACCTTGTATATCGTGCACTTACACAGTAATGCAGGACATTTCTAGTGGTCTAAACTTTTCCTAACGCATGCTTATTGGATCAGCTGAACTTTTTTGGCACTTATTTGCATATGCTTGCAATTCTTTTGCAATATTCTAAAGTTTGAACAAAAGGATAGCCTGCCACTTTATTTTCTAATCTGGTTGTACTATAGGAAAGAACCAATCTGAGTTTGATTATTGCCTCTTTTTTGTAAATAATGGTTTTACATAATCTGCTAATGCATCTGTTCATTATTCTTAATCTCTGAAGATTTTCAGGTTACCAAGTTGGACAGTTGACTGCTTTGCTAAATACTGTAGTTTCAGCTTATTTTAGTTTAACTTTTTTTGTTGGGACATCTTGGATGGAATTTTCTGTGGGTGCAAGTTTAATTGTACCCAAAAGTGTGCCATTTCCCTCTACCAGGCTAAACTTGAATGAATCATGCTGGAATATGTCTGAACATTAAATTAGCATGAAACAATTGAGATCCAAGCAAATAAACATGCACTAATGAAAGCAAATGCTAGAAAAGTGAATCTAGAAAAGTGTTTGAAGTGTACTTGACAAGTCTGGTAGCATCTGTGGAGAGAATGTTAAAATTTCAGTCAAACCTGACTGGTTTTATGCTGTTGGTGGGTGGATGGAAGAGCAAAAGGGAAGGTCTGGGTGATTCAATAATTAAAAGATCTCCTAGACCAAAAGGTAAAGGAAGTGGTAATGGTGTAGCATTGGTTGAGTGAGTGTTGATGACAATGAACAGCTCTGTCTGAAAGAGAAAACCATGAGTGGCTACGAACTTGCATCATGTCTCCAAGTGTAAAAACAAAGTAACTTAAACATTCACCCAAGGTGGGTGAATGATGGTTAAGAATCTATAATCAAGGAAGCATTTCAACTTTTAATGTGACTGTTGCATTATTATGAATATACAAAAGTGCCATGCAGATCTCTGGATTTGTTTTTTTTAAAAAAAAAATACCTTGTTGGGGCAAGGCCTGTATTTGGTGGGGTGATTGATGGGTGACTGTCACTACTTTAAAAAAATTGGAGCATCTATTGCATTTTTCCATATAACTCTAAAATTTCTGTAGAGGCAATAGTCGAGATGGGAACAATTTTGTTTTTAAAGCATTTAGACAGTTAAATGAGTAAGATGGGTATAGAGGGATGTGGACAATTGGGACTTTTTAGTGGTAAAAGCTGGGCGGCATGGACAAATTGGGTCAAAGGGCCTGTTTCCATGCTGTAAACCAAGTTAATTTAAATATTAGTGAGCCTGGGACGCAATTGTCTGGGCTCATTTACCTTAATGGCTTTGCCAGTGGAGGTCCTCACTGGCAAGGATCACGTGGTACCCACCAATGGGGACCAGACATGATGGTCTTGCTGGAGGCCATTGAAGCCCCCTGGGTGATTGGGGCAGTGCCAACTGGGCACCCAGCATAGCATCTGACAGTGCCAAGGGGAGGCAGCAATCGGATTGCTCATGTGGTGATCTTCTGGTGGGGGGAGGGGGTTCTGCCCCTGCAATGCCACTCCCTCAGCCCCACCACCACATGCAACCCAAACTGCAACAGACATTCCGTGAAGCACTATTCAATATCAGCTGCTGCCCAAGTTTCCTTTTTTTCTGATGTAAAGGCATTTTTTTTCTTGTGACTTGAGTGGTTTTGTTTTTCTTTGACCTCTCTGTTCCTCCTCCAGGTTGTGAAAACCATTGGGCTTCGTGAGGTCTGGTTCTTTGGACTTCAGTACCAGGATACAAAGGGCTTCTCCACCTGGCTGAAACTCAACAAGAAGGTCTGTTACTAAAATGTGCTTTGCAAATGCCACATGAGTTGCTGTTGCTTGCTAATGTTCAGAGGATAAGCAAGTAAATTCTTTGCTGTAAAGGATTAAGATTTTAACACTTTCTTTGGAATTATGTATTACTCCAACTTGTACAGCAGCTTTTCTTAAATTAAAATTGTGAGGTGCTTAAGGTGTAAATGAAGCTGAGCCAAAGGAGAAGATACCAGGGATCTTTTGCTGCCTCTGCCACAGGCATTCAGTCAGCAACTCCATTTATTGACCTAATGGCCCAGATCTTGCAGTGCCAGTGATGTGAATGTTGAGCCATTAACTCCTCCTATTGGGGATTGCAGTGGGCCACAGCTTCTGGGAAGCTGACTTGTGATTGAATCCAGACTTTGTGGTTTGCTAGAATAGGCTCTTGCGGAACACAACATTGATAGTCCTGCCAGGACTTGTTAGTGTGGAGGCTTGGACTGCCTGCCTGGTACTTCTATTTATTTCGGGTTGCTGCTAAGAGCACAGCCCTTATCAGATGTGTTGAAGCACTTCCCACCCCTGGCTCTGCTCTACCCCAGCTCCTCCATCCTGTCGTTCTCAAAATAGGTGGGTGGGGAATGGGTGTTCAGGTGGTGAGTACAATCGGGACAGCTGGGAGTGAAGGAAATATTTTAAATGATTATTAGCCTGTCATTGAGCTGAAGGTTTGTGATGCCAAAAAGAGGCGTTGTTTTGCTGGAGTTGTGCCTTGTCACTCAGCCTCCCACTGATGGATTCATACTCCAGTTGGGAGAGCAAGTTTCAGCTGTAACCTGAGTAAAGATAAAAATGTAATTTTAAATGCATTCAGCAGTGTACATCTTAGCTTCGCCAATGACCACTAGATCCAGGCCAATATTTTCTGAAGTGCACGAGAGCAAGTTTGTTAGAACAGACAGCTACTCCAGCACCGTTGGTCTTTTGGGGCCAGACTGCATACATTGAAGAGAGTCTCTATTACAATTTGAATTGTTAGGACAACTTGAGCCACTGAAGGTAATACAAGCCGCCTGATAAATTATGTTCAAGTTGGTTATTTAACCTCTTCCTGTAAGTTCTTCTCCCTGTACCCTCTCCTGAAATTGAGACACTGACTTGTGCTTTTTTTTTCCCTCATGAATTTTTAGAAATTATAAAATCCAAACTTGACACCCACCCAATCACTATTTTCTGATGTGCATGCTTGTCTTGGCCTTTTCAGATCAGGCTACCACCAAACATTCTTGACACTGGCACTTCACTTTGCTTTTTTTGAGAACAGTTCTGCCAGAAACTTGGCTGTCTAACCCTGGGTGTGCCTCATTGTGTAGCTGAAGTGTTTAACACTTTGGGAGGGCCTCTTAAGTTTTAATATAATTCAAACAAGTGCCTGTTCAAAGTCAACACTAGACTTGTGGGTACAAATCTTTCCATGATTCAGTTATTGCATGAATAAAGGAATATGTTCATTATAGCAATGGAGTAAATGTGACACATAGCAAAATTCCTCACTGGGCTAAGTCCTAAATGGGATGACTTTGAACAATCCTCACTGTTAGTCAGGTAACTCCTCTATACTGGACTTGGCCCATTTCTGGAACAGGTCTTCTGTGTGCATTTTTCTCATGGGTTTTTCTATGCTGTATAAACAAAACATGTTCTACTTTTGTTTGCCAAGACCTAATAAATTAAATCCCATAATACCCTAGCATAGTTGAATATGGCATGTTGCCACCACACTGACCAGCATTGTGCAATGTTGTGGATGAAGTGAAAAGAGCAGTTAATGTCGTCTACATTTTCGGGACCAGCAAGTAAAAAACAATTCATTAAAAGTATCTTGCCTCTGCTATTTAAAGCAGGTGTATTGCATTTTCTGACTCTGCATCTGTCTTGTGTATAGTGTTCAGGTTGGGCAAAGCTAAACAATTTAGTGCCTTTGTGAAATCTGGTCAGTCAAGTACTTTTTAGCTGCTTATATAGTATATCTATCTTTAAAAAAAAGAAACATGGGAACATCACCACGCACAAGTTCCCCTCCTTGCCAGCCTGACCTGAAATGATCACCTTTCCTTCACTGTCACTGGGTCAAAATCCTGAATGAATGCCCTGTGGATGTACCTGCAGCAGGTCAAGAAGATGGCTCGCCACCAGCTTCTCGAGGGCAATTAGTTGGGCAACTAGTGCTAGTCTTGCCAGTGAGGTCCATGCCCCATGAAATGCTGCTTTATCAGATGTACTACGCTTTGGGTGAGACACCATAGAATCATAGAAACCCTACAGTGCAGAAGGAGGCCACCCGGCCCATCGAGTCTGCACCGACCACAATCCCACCCAGGCCCCATCCCCACACATTTTACCCGCTAATCCCTCTAACCTACGCATCTCAGGACTCTAAGGGGCAATTTTTAACCTGGTCAATCAACCTAACCCGCACATCTTTGGACTGTGGGAGGAAACCGGAGCACCCGGAGGAAACCCACGCAGACACGAGGAGAATGTGCACACTCCACACAGAGTCCTGTCTGTTCATTCAGGTGGATTTTGAGATGTAATTCAAAAAGCAGAAAGTACTACTTCTGTTGTCTCAGCCATTCTTTCTTCTCATTGCTATTTTTTGGTCTATTGCTAACCTGGAATGGCTGCTATATTTGCCGAAATGTAGCAGCCATTCCATGCATGCCAAAGGAATTCATTCTTGTCAACTATTTTTGAAACATTACAATGATGTGGTAATTCTAACTGTTCGTGCTGCACTTCATCCACATGAGGCAAGCAATTTGCAATACCTCTGCCAATCATTTTTTTAACTCACTTGGCAAGTCTGAAAGAAGAACCCATTGTAACGTTCCCAATTTTTAAAACTTTTCCTCCCTATAAGCATCACCTGGCCTATTTCAGGAGGGTGTGAAAGGTGCGATATAACTACTTTTTCAAAGGTTATAACTCTCGATCTGCAATACAAAGGAACTTGATGGGCTGTATACCTAAATTTTTATGTAGATTATATTATGGCACTTGCAGCTGTCTTGTACCTTGTCAAAGTCACATCATATGCAGTTTTTTGAGTAGGTTAGATGGATTAGCTATTGTAAATGTGTGGGGTTATGAGGATATGGGCGTATTATGGGCGGCACGGTAGCACAGTGGTTAGCACTGCTGCTTCATAGCTCCAGGGACCTGGGTTCGATTCCTGGCTTGGGTCACTGTGTGGAGTTTGCACATTCTCCTCGTGTCTGCGTGGGTTTCCTCCAGGTGCTCTCGTTTCCTCCCACAGTCCAAAGATGTGCGGGTTAAGTTGATTGGCCACGCCAACATTGCCCCTTAGTGTCCTGAGATGCGTAGGTTAGGGATTAGCGGGTAAATATGTAGGGATATGGGGGTAGGGCCCGGGTGGGATTGTGGTTGGTGCAGACTCGATGGGCCAAATGGCCTCGTTCTGCACTGTAGGGTTTCTATGATTTCTATGATTCTATGATATGGTGGAGGAAAGGGCTGGGCAAGTACTCGGGAGTCGGTACAGACTAGATGGGCTGAATAACCTCATTTTGCACTGTAGAGATTCTATAACTCGGTCTATATATCCTAGCACAACATGACTGAGTTCAATCCTATTGTCTAAAGAATTCAGTTAGTTCTTGTGGTTTAACTGCACATGCGGAATTATTCAAATTGCAATAATGTACTTGTTTTGATCATCTGCATTGCTACACTGACATGCAATACACTAAGTTGATTTTTTTTCTGTACTTTTAGGTAACTCAGCAAGATGTTCGCAAGGAGAGTCCACTGCTTTTCAAGTTTAGAGCAAAATTTTTTCCCGAAGATGTATCTGAGGAGCTGATTCAGGAGATTACCCAGCGCCTCTTCTTTCTGCAAGTGAAAGAGGGCATTCTGAATGATGACATCTACTGCCCCCCAGAGACTGCAGTGCTGTTGGCTTCTTACGCTGTGCAGGTCAAATATGGAGATTTCAATAAAGATGCCCACAAAACAGGCTACTTGTCGAATGACCGTCTACTTCCACAGCGGTAAATGTCTTTGTTTTTCAATAATGGCCACATTTAGAAATTACTTAATCAATCCAAGCCATCTAGTCTGTGAATTGTAGGTAGATAGGTGAAGTTAAACAGGCAAACTGAAATGGCACATCCAAAAAAATTACAAAGTAAATGTTTTCCACAATGCCAAAATATGATTCAAATGGTGAATGAGAATCTCAGTTCAGGGACTCCATGCAGGGAGGAAAAATTGAAAGTTTTGTGCTTGGGGAAGTTTGTAACCAGGACGTGTTTTCTGATTTTTATAATGTCATTATTTGTAATGTGTCATGTGGACAAAGATACCAAGTTTTATTTGGAAGCTGTACTGAATCCATGTCAGGGCGACAGTTGAAACACTAGTGAGGTAGCAATGATTGAGCAAAGGATTAATAGTGGTGCCTGATCGCAATCTGGAAACTAATGCTGAAATATATACATGTATAATGGTCGGCCAAGATAATGCTCCAAAGAAATGAACAAAGCTGCTATGCTGGTGCCTGTAGACTGGGGGAGGGGGTGGGGTCAGGGGTAGAGAGTGGGAAAATGACAGCTAGTTAAAATGAATATAGGTTCCAAAGAACTTGAATTGGCCAGCTTCATGTAATTATGTTTTGGTGAAGTTAAATTATTTTGATGTTGGTCTATTTCTTGTGCCCTTTGTCATAGTGAACACCTTCCCTCGTTTTGCATTTTTTTTTTCCTCTTTACTCTCCCTTTTAACATACCAAAAGGATTGGTAGCTATTAACTATCTACTTTGTCCACCTATGTGTTTTAGCTGAACCAGTCATTTGGTTGGCCCAGTGTGGTCATGGATATATTGTGTCATAATCACATTGCCTGGCTTGTGCAGAAAAATCTGAAACTGAACTACATTTCTTTTTCCACGTGCCAGAGAATGTTCCCTACCATTTCATGGTCAAATGCCCAGGCAGTTGGATACAATCCAAGTTTGTTGCCTTTCTCTGATCAGTTTTTAGTCTTAATTCTTTGAATTGTTAACATGGGTATACTTTAGTAATCCAATTTTGTTGATCCACTCTTCTTTCAGTGCCTGGAGACTCAGGTGAAATTTTGATTACTAGTTTGTTTTTTTTAAATCTATAAATATCTTCTGCTTGTGGGTAGTGCTAGAGATTGGAACACTGTCTCCCAAAAAACTTCCAGGTCTATTGTGCCACAGTGAACCCCTCTCTTTGGTCTTGACATATGTCAATACCAACCTCTTAATGTATTATTGTCCCACATCAGCCATTTTGTAGAATCTGTGACATTTTGGCAGTTAGTGTTACAGTGGGAGGTTTTGTTATGAATCCAGGGCCACCAAGAGCTTGACTGAGATTGCCCAAACTATTTGCTTCCACTTGCATAGCCTGTGGGATGTTGGTCTTTGAGAACAGAATTTTCCATTTTGTTTAACCCATTCCAGTAGAGAGTACTCCAAATCATATCTACAAACGGATTGAGACAGAATAAAGTGTCCTCTGCACTGCATATTAGCAGCAAGCTGGAGTGCTGTTTGCTTCAATCTTTTCTATTGCACGTACTATAGTCATCCCATGATCTGGGGTTTGATGCTGAATTAAGGACATTTTGTTTCCACGAGGAACTAAATTGAGATTGCACAAATTTAGTTTATTTTGTGTCCCTATAACCAACAGACAAAAGACTTTCAGTCGGAAATAATGAGCCCAAGGTTCTCTCTCCCTTCTCCCTCTGACACACCTAAGGGTTTAAATGTACTGTTGTTTCTGGCAGGTGGGATTTGTACTGATTTCAATAAATAACTACATTTATTAGGAGTTCTTTTTCGAATACTTGGCACATGGCTGCTCGACAGTGCTGAAGTATTTCAGGATAATTTCTTCTCTCCCAACCTGAAGAAAAGTTGCTTCACCATTTCTTCAGCTTGAAGTTTGAGAACTTTGGGAGAAAGTTGAAGTGGAAAATAGCCTGTAATGCGCACACTCCCTCCTTGCCACATTCTTGCCTCCATTGAAATAAATGCATCCATTTCCTGCTCCCTCCATTTCTTTTCCAAGATTTTGGCTATGGAACTCTTGCCTGCCTAGGTTAATCCTACCTCTTGCAGTCCAAGTGCTTTAAAGCTTAGCATCACCTAACCTGTAGGTTTATGTAGTTGCTTTATTCTTCAACTTCGTCCTGTCCTATGAACAGAGTTGGCTTATTAAATTGAGGTGGTATTGGATTTTGAAATGTACACACTCGATCGAAGTGCCACTGAAAGATCTGAAGTATGACTGCTAAACCGGTGTTGAATTTGAGACAAATGGGAGTACAGCTGACTGGTACCTTCTACCCAACTCAAACTGAACTATTCTCCAAAGATGACTATCCTGTGGGAATCAGTTTTATGTATATAGTTTGTAATGGTGCAACTGTTCACTGTTCCCCTCAGTGTCCTGGAACAGCACAAGTTAAACAAAGAACAGTGGGAGGATCGGATCCAGATCTGGCATGAAGAGCACCGAGGAATGATCAGGTAATATCAGAAGTTGGCAGTGTAATTTTTCTACAGGACAAGTTAATCTTGACTAAACCAGAATAATTTACAGTTAATCTCTTTAGTCATGCAAAACCCATATTTGGTCACTCCAACGATAAACTGGTGTTCTTTCTATCCAAAATTCTAATATTGACCTGAGTGGCAATTCCTTCAACAGCCCATGTCTTTGTTCAGGACTAAAATGACAACTGTACATATTGGCACCTATGGTATTAACAGCACAGACATTGCTGACTTGCATGCTGTGACGGGTGTAACTTGGCTTCGTGGTGATTTGTGTGGAATAAGGAACTGGACCATATTATGTATGGTACGTTAAAAGATGGCCCTGCAGTTTGAGTGAACCTGACTTCTTCAAAATGGCAAGAGTTTTAACAACAGGTTAAAGTCCAACAGGTTTATTTGGTAGCAAATACCATTAGCTTTAGGAGCGTTCTTCAAAATGGCAGTGGTTAGCACTGCTGCCTCAGTGCTGGGGCCTGGGTTTGATTCCCAGCTTGGGTCATTGTGTGGAGTTTGCACACACTCCGTGTCTGCGTGGGTTTCTGCCAAGTGCTCTGGTTTCCTCCGCAGTCCAAAGATGTGCGGGTTAGGTGGATTGGCCATGCTAAATTGCCTCTTCGTGTCAGGGGACTAACTAAGGTAAATACATGGGGTTGTGGGGATTGGGCCTGGGTGGGATTGTGGTCAGTGTAGACTCGATGGGCTGAATGGCCTACTTCTGCACTGTAGGATTTCTATAAAATAATCCTATACTTCACTGGTATGGTGCCCAACTTGATCACTTCAACCAATGCTTTTGGAAAAAGCCACAAGTTCAAAAGCTTTGGGTTGCTTTTACATTGAATGTGGCTCTCCAAGCTTTCAGTTTCATCTGTGCTGGTTTTAGAACACCCAGGCTATCCTATTTTATCAGTCGCCCATGTTTTTTTTATGGTGGTTACATTGTCAGAAATGGAAATGAAACCTAAAGGCGATTAAAACTTGCCATGTATTGCTGGTGGCAGCACAGTGGTTAGCACTGCTGCCTCAGCACCAGGGACCTGGGTGACTGTCCATGGAATTTGCACATACTCCATCTGTGGGTTTCCTCCCACATTCCAAAGATGTGCGTGTTGGGTTGATTGGCCATGCTAAATTGCCTTTTAGCATTGGGGAAATTAACAGGGTAAATATGTAGGGTTTCAGGGATCGGGCCTGGGTGGAATTGTTGTCAGTGTGAGCTCAATGGGCCATATGGTCTATGATTTTAAGTGTCTTCAGATTAGTGATGCTATTTATTAAAACCATAAATCCTGAGGTTCATCATTGTGTATTTAGTATGTTGTGATTTGGCTGGCTCCTTGTGGCTGTTGTGTTCCCAGTATAAAGATTTTAAAGTTCTGAAATGAATTCTGGATAAACTTATTCTGCATTTATTATAATGCTAGCATATTGTGTGTGCTTATTTTTATGGGTTTAAATTTTTGATTTTTCAAGCTCCAGACCTGCGTGAGTATAAGAGCCAGTGCAAATGAGCATTGTTTCTATATTTTAAATTATTTTAACCAAATTAGTTTAATTAAAATCATTGCTTAAGATCAAACCAGATATTGTGCTTAACCTGGTAATTTCACTCAATTGTTGCTAATGAGACGGAGTTGTGGGCTGAGTGTGTGGAACTTGGTTCACAGCCTGTACAACAGGAATTTCTGCAAGTCCTGTGACATGTCCCTCGCTATCCCCGTTAGAACTAAAGTATCTAGGAAGCTCCATGTCCCAGTAGCATTGGATTTTTGGTTTTAAAGCAGTATCAATTTCTGTTGTCCTATTTTCTTCCCCCCCCCCCCCCCCCCTCCCCACTATCCATTTTGAGAATGTTTTGGCTTAAACCACGTTAGAAAACTAGAAAATATTCTGTTTCAAGCAGGTGTGCAAAATGTATTGTAACCAAGTAGTAGCAGATGGTAACTAACATTGTGGCATCAATGAATCTGGGCAAAGAAGTCACTGGGAATGGGGTAGGGAGAAACTCTCCACTGACTGGAGTCGTACCTAGCACCAAGGAAGATGCAGTTTTTGGAAGCCAATCATCTCAGACCCAGGGCATCACAGCAGGGGTTTCTCAGCGTACTGTCCTAGGCACAACCAGCCTCAGCTGTTTCCTCAGTGACCTTCCCTCCATGCGGGTCAGAAGTGGAAATGTTTGAATGTTAGGCACTTCACAACTCCTTGGATACTGAAGCAGTACCTGTCCATAAACATCAAGACCTGAGCATTATCCAGTCTTGGACTGATGAGTGGCATGAAACATTGGTGCCACAAGTGCCAGGCAATGACCATCTCCTCATGCCATTCAATGGCATCACCATCTTTGAATTCCCCCACTATCAACATCCTGGGGGTTGCCATTGACCAGGAACTGAGCTGTAGAAGCCAGAAAAATACTGTGGCTCAGTGACAACAGGTCAGAGGCAGGAAATTCTGCAGTAAGAAACTCGCCTGACTCCCCAAAGCCTGTCCACCAAGTGTGATGGAATACTCCCCACTTGCCTGGATGAGTGCAGCTCTGAACATTTTAGAAGCTTGACGCCTCAAACAGGATAAAGTAGCCTGCTTGATTGGTAACCCATTCACTATCTCCAACTCAGTGGCAGCAGTGTACTATCCACACAATACACTGCAGCAACTCAACGTAGGCTTCTTCAACAGCACCTTACAACCTTCCACACTCTACCACCTAGAACGACAAGGACAGCCAATGTAGGGAACACCTGCAAGTTCCTCTCCAAGCCCCACACTAGATCATCATTTCCTTCACTGTCACTGGGTCAAAATCCTGGAACTCCTTTCCTGATAGCATGGTGTGTACCTACACCACATGGACTGCAATGCTTCAAGAAAGTGGTTCATCACCATCTTGACAACAATTTGGGATGGGCAATAAAGCTGGCAGAGCAAGTGGCACCCAAATCTCTTTTTTTTTTTAAAAACTGGTAACTTTTTTTGTCTCCATTTCATATCTTTGAACTGACATCTGCTTTCATTAACAGGGAGGATGCCATGATGGAATATCTGAAGATTGCTCAAGATCTTGAAATGTATGGTGTCAACTACTTCAACATCAAAAACAAAAAAGGCTCTGAGCTGTGGCTTGGAGTTGATGCTCTTGGACTGAACATCTATGAACACGATGACAGGTAGATTCCTCCATGTGCAATGTTGTCTGTAATATAAGCAAATGGATGATAAAATAGAGGCAGATGATGAGGTAAATATTTTACACCCTTGGCCCCTACACTGACCTGACCATTGAACCCTGGGGTTGAAACTCTAGCCACAGATAGTTAATTAAAAATCAGGATGTTGCTAATTCATTTTTAATTAGGAGTAATGAATGCAGTCATGCATTTCCATGGAAACTGCAACAGCAGTGTAGAAAGAAGAGCTATCCTCATGAATAGCTTGACCAGTTAGAGTAAGTAAGCAAACCTTAATGGGTCGCTCCAACAGGAAACATCATGGCAGTGGGCAAATAGCATTTGAATGAATGGGCAGCTCCAACAGAGAACATCATGGTAATGGGCAAGCAACATCCAAACATTTGAATGAGCCTTGGTGTGAGCCCGTGCCCGGAAGTTTACTGTCCCACCTGCCACGGGAATCGGAGTGGGCGAGGGGCAGACCATGTAAAGGTCTGTTGACCTTGGGCGGGAGTTTATAGTTTTGGGAAGAGCGAGGCCGTAAAATCCAACCCCATATCTCAACGAGTACCACTCGACTAAAGAAAAAGCTGATTTTAAAATCGTTGCAGAGGTCAATGACAAGTGACAGGAAATTTTAACATGTGGCAGATGTCTTGAATAAATATATGCATGAAATACATTTACCTGCATTTTAAGGTTTTGATAAAACAGATACTGCCACAGCCATGCCTGTGGCTGCTGAGGAATTTATTTTGGATATTAGTTTAGACCAGGTGGGTGGCTGGATTTTAAACTGAGCTGCCATCACAACCAAGTCCAATGCTGTCCTCGCCTGCTATTCTTCCCTTTCTCGATCCTTCACTCTGCACAAAATACCAGGGTCACAGGATATAATTTATTCCTAATTCCTAATTGCTGCTGTGACTTGGTTTTGACTTGAAATTGGTTAACTCAACATAAACCAGATGGAGTTTAATCTGGACAAATGGGGTAATGCATTTTGGAAGGTTTAATATGAATGGGAAATATACAGTAAATGGCAGAACTCTTAAGAGTTCAGAGGGATCTGGGTGCACAGGTCACTGTGGCAGTGCAGGTGGGAAAGGCATATGGCATGCTTGCCTTCATTGGCTGGGGCATTGAGTTTAAAAATTGGCAAGTCATGTTGCAGCTTTATAGAACCTTTAGTTAGGCTGCACTTGGAATATAGTGTTCAATTCTGGTTGCCACACTACCAGAAGGATGTGGAGGCTTTGGAGAGGGTACAGAAAAGATTTACCAGGATGTTGCCTGGTATGGAGGGCATTAGCTATGAGGAGAGGTTGGAGAAACTTGATTCATTGTCACCAGAACGACTGAGATTGAGGGTCAACCTGATAGAAGTCTACAAGATTGAGGGGCATGGACAGATTGGATAGTCAGAAGCTTTTTCCCAGGTTGGAAGAGTCAGTTACTAGGGGACATAAGTTTGTAAGGTGCGAGGGGCAAGGTTTAAAGGAGATGTACGAGGCAAGTTTTTTTTTACACAGGGTGATGGGTGCCTGGAACTCGCTGCCAGGGGAGGTAGTGGAAACAGATACAGTAGTGACTTTTAAGGGGCATTTGGACAAATGCATGAATAGGATGGGAATAGAGGGATACAGTCCCCAGAAGAGTAGGAGGTTTTGCCTCCGATGGGCAGCATGGTTGGTGTAGGCTTGGAGGGCCAACGGGCCCGCTCCTGTGCTGTAATGTTCTTTGTTCAGTAGTTGAGCCTAGAATCTAATCCTAAATGATTTGTTAAACTGGGCAGAGCTTTAACCCACAAGGAATTGAGTTTCCAATGCAGGGAACAGAGCTGAGGTGGAGCGGGAGAAGAGAAATTTAGTTCCAATTGATTTTGAATATACTGAGGAGTAGGAAGTACGTATAATTTGTGGATGTTGAATTAGAATATTTCAACTTTTTTGTTTTTAAGGTTGACGCCCAAGATTGGATTCCCATGGAGTGAAATTCGAAACATTTCATTCAATGACAAGAAGTTTATCATCAAACCAATTGACAAAAAAGCACCAGTAAGTACATTACATCACAAAATAGACCAGTTGAGATTTACCTGCAAAGTAATCTGACACCTTCAGGTTACAGAGATTCAATTGCTCTTAATTTAGATGCAGCCCAACCAGAGTACTGTGAATGAACATGACTTAAGTTGTAACGGAACCCAGTCCCTCCAAGAATGGAAGAGTACTTGTGTTCCAAATAAGTCAGCAGGGTGATTTATGAGCTGAACATAATTTCACCGCAATGAATTTGAACCTGGTTTTGACCAGAATTCTGGATTCCAGTGTTCAACCTGTTCTAGAAAGCAATGATGGTGATTCTTGGATCCTAGTTCAGGAGTGTCCTGAGCTGTATTTGTACTGAGTAACTCTGAAGATGCCTATCAATTCAATGCAATCGTCACTTGGCTTTATTTTTAAAAGAAAATCCTGTTTGCCCACAAAGGTTACTTAAAAAATACCAAATCCTAGTTGGCAGCAAGCTAATGTTCATCTGTGCCAGTTTCTGCATTCTGTGCTGAATGGAGGTCACTAGCAGCAGCTGGGGCAGTGGGCAGGCTGAACTCCTCAACAGTGGGACTTGTGCTCTTCACTGGGAGAAAGTCTTATCCTCAGGAGCTGCCAGCCTATCTGGTCAGCATCTCCACCAATCCCAGCAGAGCCAGAGCTTAGTAGAGAGCACCGCAGGAAGAATCCCAAAGAGGAATGGCTGCTCGGGAAAGGCATGTCCCACGGTTGGTGTGCGGAGGGAACCTAAATCCCAGACAACTAGTGGGGTGGTATGTAGGGCATACAGTGCACAAGGAAAGTTGGATATGCACCTTCCCCCTTGCTTTTTTCTTTTCCCTGTAGGCCTTAAAAGAATGGCCTCCTACTCCTGATTGTACATGCCAACAATATTATGGCCTGGACAGCATATTTGGGTCAATAGGCTTGCTAATGGGTAATTATTCATTCAAATGTGTCAAGTGTACTACCATTTTTGATGCCCACCCACCAGGCATATTATGGGATTGCATTAGTTGTGGGTGGGAAGGTGGTGAGCCAGGAAGCCATCATATTTTACGTGCCCCTCTGCTGAAAACACGATGGGCAGCGGCACGTAAAATCCAGGCCATGAAATGTTGAATTCTCTATCTTTTTGTTCATGCAGCTTTCCTAGCTGAGAGGCTGGGGAGCATCACAGGATAAAATGGAGAGAAGGTAAATGATATGGGTTTGTGTTCTGATTATGCATGATGCAATCAGTTTTTAATGGACTCATTTAAAATATTAAAATATTCCCAATTCTCATTTTTGTAGGATTTCGTATTCTACGCACCTCGTCTCCGCATCAACAAACGTATCTTAGCATTGTGCATGGGGAACCACGAACTGTATATGCGCAGACGCAAGCCAGACACCATTGAAGTCCAGCAGATGAAGGCTCAGGCTAGAGAAGAGAAACATCAGAAACAACTGGAAAGGTCAGGAATATTAGCATTGAAGCAGTAGTGGGTTTTAATCTGCAAGCTTTCAAATGGGAACTTAAAATAATGGCAATTTCACTGGCAAGTGTGCAGACACATGCCCCATTTCTGCAAGAGATTGCAAAATCTGTATTCGACAATGCAACATGACTCTTGTGAATCCTATCCTCCAAATGAGACCTACACCAAGGTTCTGCTGCCTTTTTAAGAACACAAGAACTAGGAGTAGGCCATCTGGCCCCTCGAGCCTGCTCTGCCATTCAATAAGATCATGGCTGATCTTTTTGTGGACTCAGCTCCACTTACCCGCCTGCTCACCATAACCCTTAATTCCTTTTACTGTTCAAAAATTTATCTATCCTTGCCTTAAAAACATTCAATAAGGTAGGCTCAACCACTTCACTGGGCAGGGAATTCCACAGATTCACAACCCTTTGTGAAGTTCCTCGACTCAGTCCTAAATCTGCTTCCCCTTATTTTGAGGCTATGCCCCCTAGTTCTAGTTTCACCTGCCAGTGGAAACAACTTCCCTGCTATCTTATCTATTCCCTTCATAATCTGATATGTTTCTATAAGATCTCCCCTCATTCTTCTGAATTCCAATGAGTATAGCCCCAGTCTACACAGTCTCTCCTCATAAGCCAACCCTCTCGACTCTGGAATCGACCTAGTGAATTTCCTCTGTGCCCCTTCCAGTGCCAGTATATCCTCAAGTAAGGAGACCAAAACTGTACACAGTACTCCAGGTGTGGCCTCACCAGCACCTTGTACAGCTGCAACATAACCTTGCTGTTTTCAAACTCCATCCCTCCAGCAATGAAGGACAAAATTCCCTTTGCCTTCTGCACCTCCAAACCAACTCCTTGTGATTCTTGCACAAGGACACCCAGGTC
This sequence comes from Mustelus asterias, assembly GCF_964213995.1. Lineage (NCBI taxonomy): Eukaryota > Metazoa > Chordata > Chondrichthyes > Carcharhiniformes > Triakidae > Mustelus > Mustelus asterias. The sequence continues at coordinate 95,050,379 of NC_135804.1, forward strand.
CCTCTGCACAGCAGCATGCTGCAATTTTTTACTATTTAAATAATAGTCCATTTTGCTGTTGTTCCTACCAAAATGGATGACCTCACATTTACCAACATTGTACTCCATCTGCCAGACCCTCGCCCACTCAAATTATCTATATCCCGTTGCAGACTTTCAGCGTCCTCTGCACACTTTGCTCTGCCACCCATCTTGGTATCATCTGTGAATTTTGACACTATGCTTGGTCCCCAACTCTATCATCTACATAAATCGTAAACAATTGCAGTCCCAACACTGATCCCTGAGGCACACCACTAGTCACTGATTGTCAACCAAAAAAACACCCATTTACCCCCACTCTTTGCTTTCTGTTAGTTAACCAATCCTCTATCCATGCTAATACATTACCTGTAACACTGTGCACCTTTATCTTATGTAACAGTCTTTGGTGCGGCACCTTGTCAAATGCTTTCTGGAAATCCAGATACACCACATCCACAGGTTCCCCATTGTCTACTGCACATGTAATGTTCTCAAAGCATTCCACCAAATTAGTCAAACGTGACGTGCCCTTCATGAACCCATGCTGCATCTTACCAATGGGACAATTTATATCCAGATGTCTCACTATTTCTTCCTTGATGATAGATTCAAGCATTTTTCCTACTACAGAAGTTAAGCTAACCGGCCTATAGTTACCCGCCTTTTGTCTACCTCCTTTAAACAGTTTTTAACTGGCTAATGCTAATATGTTATTGAGGAGCAAGGAGCTTTGGCATGCTGTATTGTGCCTAATGTTCCTCCTTCAGCTGAGTTATGGTTAAAATGCTTTTGTCTGAAATGACTGCCGTATTTCTTTGTACAAGTCCCAAGAATTAATTTGGGTAGAACATATTGATGCATTCAAACTAATGAGGAAGGTAATGTTAAGTTTGTGTTCTCTCCCCCCCCCCCCCCCCCCCAGCCTAGTTAAAGTGCAATAAAAAAAAAAAAATTGAGCATTTTCCAGCCAGCAGTATCTTCCAGTCCTGCCAAAGTCAACCCCTTGCAGCGGGTTCCCCGGCGATGTGGCAGGGGAACCACATACAGCCCATAACTTTGAGATGAGGAATTCCCATTGGCTGCCAATGGCTTGCTGCATCCAGTGCAGGGGGGAGAAATTGTGGCTAGCGGCAGATAGGGCAAAATCCCAGCCTAGTTTGACGTGCTGTTTTGATGATTTCTAAAAATGTCTGGTTATCTCCAGAGCACAGCTAGAAAATGAGAGAAAGAAGAGAGAGCAAGCAGAGAAAGAGAGAGAGAACATAGAACGTGAAAAGGACGAATTGATGGAGAGACTGAAGCTCATCGAAGAACAGACTCAAAAAGCCCAAAGAGGTAAGACTGATAGGAAGAGCAAATTGATCTGAGTGGGAAACATGCTCCCATTGTTTCATCATTGATAACGAAGGAAAGACTTTGAACAAGTATTAAGCTTCTCTTCCTGTTCCTATTCAGCAATGAGTTGTAATTATATAGGATGTAATATCCTGCTCTGTACATGAGAATGAATGGCCTTTATGGGCATTATTATACTTCATGAACCAACTGGTCTATCATATGTTCCAAATCATGATACAAAGCCTCGTGACTTGCAATATATCTTCTTGCCCAGCAATTTGATGTTTGGGAGGAGGTTAAAAATTGTTTTTTTTTTAAAAGTTGATCAATTTATGGTGGTGGGGCGGGGGGTGGTTGGTAGGATTTAGAAGGCAGAATTTCTCAGGGTAACCACGAAATACATAGAACAGTACAGCACAGAACAGGCCCTTCGGCCCACGATGTTGTGCCGAGCTTTGTCTGAAAAACTTGTACCAAGTGGCTTCCTGCATCATTTAGTGAAATTTATATTAAAAATCTGATTCCCAGAGCTTCACTGGAAGATTGGTTGCTTCCCTGATGGTGTTGACCGAGCAGCTGTGTCACGGACCTACTGAAAAATGTAGAGTCGTGCAGCGCGGTAAAACTATTATATGTACTCTGCCATTCTTACACTTGCAGCAGCTTTCCTTGTTCAGGAACCTAGGAACAAATTGCAAAGGGCTTTTCTGGAAACTCTAACTTTATCTACTGCGTAATGGGGCCCGACTGATGAGGGTATGCCAGGTTGGAAACCTGGCAGCTGAGTTAACTGATCTTAGCAGGGCAATTGCAGATTTTTTGCTGTTGCCCTTCCTGTGATAAAGCTGAAAACTGGCCAGGGTTTCTGCTTGGCTCTGAGCAGACCTGTTTATTTTTGCTGTGAACAGGAATCTGCTTTGACTTTGGCATCCCTGATAGACAAATAAGCTGCTGACTCTGTTTAAACTCTGAAGAGCAGACAAGATGCCAGAGACAGTAATCAGAAGTAAATATTTCAGTACAGAACAGGGGGAAATATTGCATTGACTACTGAGAAATGGTGAAATGAAATGGTTTTGCTTGGGTTGTGGGTGTCAGGGGAGGGGTGGGGAAGGAGAGGTTCAAACCTCTACTTGTCATTCTCTTCACCCCTTGCCTTCCCCCTGCTGGGAGCAGAGCGGGTGCATGTTCTTTTGTTTTGAGAATGGGACCCGTTAGGGCTGCTTTTAATGCACAGTCAGAGACCAACCAGTTAATTTCTATTTGTTTTTTGACCGAATGGAGTGAAACTGTACAGCTACAGGCAACGCCACCGTTTTCTTTAACTGAACTGGGAGGTGGTTTGGTTTGAGTGGCTGTCAAGGGCTTAATGTTTTCTTTAAGCTGGGTCTGAACAGGCCCCATGGCTTCTTTGAAAAAAATTATCCGGCCTTTTTAAAAACACTACTGTAGTGTTCCAAGCCCCAGGGCTGAATTGTCCATGAATTTATCGATCGTCTGTATAAATACAATTTTTTTTTTAAAAGGAAAAAGGCCAAATGGATAGTGGCTGACAAGGCTGCCATTGTTTGAAAAGGTGGGGCTGACTTAAGGCAGCATGATATAAATGGGCATGAAATAAACAGTGGAGCAGGAAAGGTGGAACATGCAGCTGAGCCAGAGCAGGCTGGACAATGGACGTTGGGGTTTATTTTTGGCTTGAGCAGTGGGGCCTCGAGTGAGAAGGTTGATTTTTTTTTTCATTAAGGGGAATGAGACATTTTACCTGCAACTATATAAAATGTGTTGCTGTCTTAACTGGTCAGTAGGGGAAGCAAGAGAAGGCAAGGGTGCCACCTAATGGCCATTGGCCTCCATATATACTTTTGTGGACAGAAGCATGGTGTACATGAGTGATTATACTGGGTACATTGTAACGTGCTACTTCCATGTTACCCTCCAGAACTGGAAGAACAAACTCGCAAAGCACTCGAGCTTGAGCAAGAAAGGAAAACTGCCCAGGAGGAGGCTGAGCGACTGGATCAAGAACGCAAGATGGCAGAAGAGACCAAGACTGCCTTAGTTGAGCAGTCCAAAAGTCAGATGAAAAATCAAGAGAACCTGGTAAATAGCGTCATTGCTAATATCAAAGGAATTTAAACAATTTCTGAATTAACTTGAGAAATTCCAGCCCAAAAGCTAAAGATTCTGACCAAACAGACATATATAATTCTGGCCCTCTCTTTGCTCTGCTGTCCACTCATTTTAGAACATAGAACAGTACAGCACAGAACAGGCCCTTCGGCCCACGATGTTGTGCCGAGCTTTATCTGAAACCAAGATCAAGCTATCCCACTCCCTATCATCCTGGTGTGCTCCATGTGCCTATTTTGACTGCACAATCTAAGGACGGGGGGGGGGGGGGGGGTGTGCAGAGGGGATTGCAAGTAGAAGGCTTCTGGTGCTCTGCATGGTCACTCAGCTGACCGACCAACCTCATGAAGTGGGATGGGAGATCTGGGAACACCTGTCTAAGCGTGAATGTTGGCCTTGCATCTGTTGCAGTTGAAGTCGCTGCTCTTTCCTGTGTGGGGAAGTGGAAGGAATTGCAGACCTGTAACATCCAGTCTTGAACTTCTTTCTCCTGACCTTTTTCTAGCTGAGAATAGAATCTGGAAAATTTCCCTATGATTGCAGTCTAATATTTCAATAAAGGATGAAAATTTGTGAATATTGGAAATAAACGCACAAGCAACTATTCTGAATTTGGACTGCTTTTGGGCATTTGAAATACAAGATGGGTTGATTTTGTGAAGTCTAATGAAGAGTATCTTGCCCCAGCTGTATGCCAGCTTTTTTTTCTTGGTTGAAAATGCTGGATACAACCAATTTGCTTATGATCCTTTCTGGGAATGTGACTAGCTCATTGGATACTGCCCCCCAATAAACGCTGTTATTGATGGAATTGTGAGAAGCTGCTGACATCCAGCACTGAATGCTGAGGCAATGTCTCATTAAAATGCTTTGTGATGCAAAGGCATCACAATTTTCCTATCCAGAGTAGGTTTGGGTCTAGATGGATGAAATGTGTATTGAGGGGACTGTACCACACAGCTGAGGCATTATCATTTTAAAGTGTTGTCTCTTAAAGCTGTGTGATGCTTTACCACCTGATGTGCACAGCCCTGAAAGCAAGTTGGTGCATTTCTACATTTGACATAAAAATACAGCAGTGATTCACCCAATGCTTGCATTGCTAAAACCTGCTGCTGTAACTCAACACCAGTGTTGGGATGGGGATCATGGTTTGAGGAATGCAAATGTAGAGCTGGTGCATAGTTGTTGCTCTCTCTATTCTGAAGCACCAAATGTAAAACTGGGCACCTGATTCGAATCCCATCACGGCAGATGGTAGAATTTGAATTCAATAAAAAATATCAAATTAACAATCTACTGATGACTGTCAATTGTCAGGAGAGGGAAAAAATCTAGTTCACTAATGTCCTTTTTCAGGGAAGGAAATCTGCCATCCTTACCTAGTCTAGTCTTCATGTCATTCAAGAGCCACAGCAATTAGCTCAGGGCGGCACGGTGGCACAGTGGTTAGCACTGCTGCTTCACAGCTCCAGGGACCTGGGTTCGATTCCCGGCTTGGGTCACCGTCTGTGTGGAGTTTGCACATTCTCCTCGTCTGCGTGGGTTTTCTCCGGGTGCTCTGGTTTCCTCCCACAGTCCAAAGATGCCCGGGTTAGGTTGATTAGCCATGCTAAAATTGCCCTTAGTGTCCTGGGATGTGTAGGTTAGAGAGATTAGTGGGTAAATATGTAGGGGTATGGGGGTAGAGCCTGGGTGGGATTGTGGTCGGTGCAGACTCGATGGGCCGAATGGTCTCTTTCTGTGCTGTAGGGTTTCTAAGATTCAATGTGGTTGATTCTCAACTTGCCCTCCAAGGGCAACTAGGGATAAGTAATGAATGCTGACCCAGCCAGTAATGCCCAGGTCCCATGAAAGAATTTTTAAAAAACAGAATTTGAACTATTCTTCAATCATACTCATTTCATGTCAAACATCTGGCCTGGGATTTTCTGATCCTGTCCATGGTGGGAATTGTCACTGGCCGTGATGGACTGGCCCAAGGTCCATTAACTTGGGGTAGGATTTTTCCAGTCCCACAGAAGGTGGAACCGGAAAATCCCGGCCTTGATCTTTACTATTAACTGACTACAAACCCTGAAGAAATATTTGTCTTTGTTGCACTGAATTTTGTGTTATATTTTAATTGAGATCAAACTTTCAATGTGACTTTATTTCCAAAACAAGGTGAAAAATGCTATGCGATGGAACGTGCCATTTCAGGTACTGTTAGCATTAACTGTTGCCAAGATTGGTGTCGCACAGATAAATGCTGAGCTAATGTGCTTTCAATTTTGCCCTGATGTAACCCTTGGCCACTAGCATCAGAAAAGCATCCTCTGATTTTTTTTCTACTTCATCCACCAGTTATTATGGCCTGTCTGAGACTGCTGAATTGGTGTTCTTATGCTAAATAGGATGGCACAGTGGTTAGCATTGCTGCCTCAGTGCCAGGGACCTAGGTTCAATTACCAGCTTGCGTCACACTGCAGTATCTGCACATTCTCCCCGTGTCTGTGAGTTTCCTCCAGGTGTTCTGGTTTCCTCCCACAGTCTGAAAGACGTGATGGTTTAGTGCATTGGCCATGCTAAATTCTCCCTCAGTGTCCCCAAACAGGTGCCAGAGTGGGGCAACTAGGGGATTTTCACAGTAACTTCATTGCAGTGTTAATATAAGCCTACTTGTGACACTAATAAACTTGCAGCATGGAGCTTCAGTACAATTGTGCTCGGAGTTTTTCCAGTGCAGTTTTCCCAAAACCAGCAGCAAAATCATGGGATTTTAAGTATAATTTGAGCTTCTGTGATCCTTTAAAAATAATCATGCGAGCAGTTTGACATGCCCCTGATTGAATTAAACACCACTGCATTTAAACTAATTGTATCTGTTTTAATCTTTAAAGGCACCCGATCTTTTAGGCATAAGGACCTCTTGAAGCTTTTGAATAAACTTGGTGATTGTACAGCAATACAACTAGCAAATGGTTCTGCATAGCCGGCTATAATTTAAAACCTATAATTTAAAGTAATGTTTGGACCAGATACTGATTAAAATTTTTTGTGGTAATTACTATTCTTCAAGTAGATCAGAGGGTGGGGGCACTTTCCAAACTGCTGACTGTCCTAGCTCATTGACATGCAAATGAGTGGGCAAGGAATCCAAACTAGTGCAGTGAGTCCTAGTACTTTTTTATTCAAATTAAATCCAATTCATGGTTGCCACGTGAGGGACCAACACGATCCGAGCTGACCGGATGAGGCATTGCACCCCCTCACGGGCTTGACCTGACATTTCATCTTGGCCAAAAGGCCCCAAGTGCAATGGGCTCGCCTTATCCCCTGCCTGATCTTGGGTTTCACCCCTGCCAGGTACAAATTGAACCCAAAACAGTAACTCTTAAAAGCACCACACCCGCACCTGCTTTCTTGTTTCCCAAACACTAATTCATTTGATGCGACATTAGTGTTTAAAAGTAAAACTAAAGTGACGTTCACATGGAAAAGTCAGTCCATTGCACTTTATCTTTGTAGGCCTCTGAACTCGCAGAACTCACTTCTAAAATCGATCTATTAGAGGAAACAAAGAAGAAGAAGGAAGAGGAGGCCTCCGAGTGGCAGCAGAAGGTAAGGTTATATAACTGAGGAATTAGAATACCATAGATGCTTGTGCATTTTTCCTGCCTCCTCCCCATTGCTGAGATACAGTTACATATGAACAAACAGAACATGGTCCTTTGAGTGCAGACTATGGAAGGTGTCAGTGCTGCCAAATCTCATCTTGTTGCATTACATGTCTACCCCATTTCAGTTCTGCAGAAGAATCATATGGACTCAAAACATTAATTCTGTTTTTGTCTCCACATACCTTCAGTAAGAAGTCTCTCAACACCAGGTTAAAGTCCAACAGGTTTATTTGGTAGCAAAAGCCACTAATTTCAGAGCGCTGCTCTTTCGTCAGGTAAGTCCACTTACCTGACGAAGGAGCAGCACGCTCCGAAAGCTAGTGGCTTTTGCTACCAAATAAACCTGTTGGACTTTAACCTGGTGTTGTGAGACTTCTTACTGTGTTTACCCCAGTCCAACGCTGGCATCTCCACATGTCCACATATGCTGCCAGACCTGCTAAGCTTATCCAACACTTTCTGTTGCTGTGATGCCTATACATAAGTATTCTCCAGCAGGAACCATTGAATTATTTTCCCCACCTCTTCATCTTGAATGAGTAATCACTAAGCAGTCAGTGGAATATAGGGACTTCCCATTTTAAATGTTGGCCTAATCAGTTTCAATATTTGAATGTTAAGCCACGTGGGCCAGTTGTGACTAGAAGCATAGATGTGGTTTGTGAGCTATGCACAAGATTTTAAATGAAAGAGAATACTTGAAGGCAAGTATTTGCGCTTCCCTTATGGATATTTGTGATTCTATTTCTGGATTGTTTGGCTTTCCTGCCTTGTCCTTGCAAATGGTACATTGTGATTTCCTCCTTGTGCAGATACTGATTTTTTTTGTTTTTAAAATGGTATGTTTCTGCCTTTCCCTTGGGCTACTGCATCAACTCAAGCTGCAGTTGGTATAACCTTTTTCAGTAGTGCAAGGGGGACGTAACAGGCCAGATTCCAATCTCAGTACAATTCTCCCTGCTCGCAAATGTTCTAGTGAATTTGGGGCCTCCATAGTCATATTAGCTCTTGAATTGCAGCCTGATTGAGGGGACTCCTGACACTCTGTTTAGCTATTACAAACTTAATACCATGTAAGTTGGTAGTAAGTGGGCTGTTCTCACTCAAATACATTGTTAACCTCCTGCAGAGACCGATTTGTTTAGAAAATTTAAGCTTCCAGTTAATCGGGTCTTGTCTTTGACTTCATTGAATGACTAAAATGAACACTTTTTTTGGCAGCTTGTTTTTCAACTACAAAGTGAAATTCCCCTTGTATACTCATCACCATTGTACACCTTTTAAACACACATTCTCCCAATGGGTTCCCATTTTGCTGAGTAGTAACTTCAAATGACTACCTTCCTCGCATCTCTTGCTTTCGGGCAACCTAATCAAACAAATGAAATTGTCTGCGACAAAAAAAGCATTTTCTCATTAGTTTGGTCAGAAAATGTATGTTTGACTATGAATTCAGTGTGGCTATGATCAAAGTTCATGGTGAGTAGGATGTAGTGAAGTGGTAATAATGGCAATTATGCACTGTACAGGCTGCACTAGCACAAAAAGATTTGGAAAAGACCAAAGAGGAGCTTAAAATAGCCACAACATCCCCACCCATCCAAGTGACCATCCTGCAAGCGGAGAATGAACATGCAGATGAACATGATGAGAATAGTGCAGAGGCTAGTGCTGAACTCAGCTCCGAGGGAACCGTTCAAGATCGCAGTGAGGAAGAGAGGTTGACCGAGGCAGAGAAAAACCAACGTGTGCAGAAGCAGTTACAGGTATGTACACTTGCCAATCTGACCTCCAATTGCATTTCGAGCCTTACTGCTTGTTGTTGTTTTCTAAGTGGTAAAGCAGAAGTTCATTTATCCCCCTCTTTGCGCAGGTATTTATTAAGGATATGGTTTATAGCAATTTATCAAAGTAGAACGCACCTATCTGGTTTTGGACTTGTAGCGGAGATGACCCGAGAATGTTTTCATTTATCGTGTCTTTTTTGGTCAAACTCTCCCATTGATTGCGGTTATTAGCACTACCCTTTTTATGAACACCGGGACAGTAGAAGGCTATTCCACTTATCTGGGCTGTTCTGTCTTTTTAATTGCACTTCCCAATGAAGTATTTGCCTTTTTAAGCACTTGATTTTGCACCTTAACTTTTCAAGTTTGTGCACCCAGTCCTTTAGTTTGAAATTTTTCTTTGATTTTTCATTTAATTGACTTCATACCAAATCAAGGTTGTCCTTTTTTTTTTTGTGATCGAGAGCCCTACCAGGTGGAGAAGTAATATGCCGTCTGCCCTTTCCATTCCTATTATCATAGCCCCTCAATTAGATTACCTTAATCTTATCTTGCAGGGAATATGGTCACATTTACCCATTCGTGATCATTGTCCCTTCAATGAATCATGCTAAATTCTCCCATGTCAGTGTATTCATAAGGAGTTTGATAGTGCGGCAACGTGTTTCATATGCTTGTGTTGAAGCTAGCACATCAGTAGCCTTTTGTTTGGTACCTGCTTGACCAAGCTGCTGATAACACATTCTGATCCCTATACTAATCTTCACTTGATTATATGATCCTCTATGCCTGGAACAGTGTTCTGAATCCAAGCCCTGCATTGGACACATACATGAATGTTTTTGAGCTTAATCTTCAGTGACATGAATGCAGCTTGAAATAAAGTATGGGTTAATTTAAATTACAAGTGTATTGTTTGGATTCTTAACCTGGTATGAAGAAAATTCATGATTGAGCACACTTAAATGGGGATGACCATCTAGGATTTAGGTTGGGATACACATTTGCATATAAACGTGGCACAGTGGCTAGCACTGCTGCCTCGCAGCACCAGGGAGCCAGGTTCAATTCTGGCCTTGGATGACTGTGGAGTTTGCACATTCTCCGTGTTTGCTTGGGTTTCCTCCCACAGTCTAAAGATGTGCGAGTTAGGTGGATTGGATATGGTAAACTGACCCTTAGTGTCAGGGGGGCTCGCAGGGTAAATATATGGGGCTATGGGGGTAGGACCTGGGAGGAATTGTTGGTGCAGACTTAATGGGCCAAATGGCCTTGATCTGCACTGCTGGGATTCTATGATGTATTATTTTTACTCCTTTTTTATAGATTATATCTTTATATAAATGAGATCTTATCATTTAAAGGTGAAAATTTGGATGTGTTTATTGTTGCAATCAGTGACCTGAGCTGTGTAGATGGGTCAAGTCTCTCGCCCCACAAGACTGTTCTAGGGATGTCAGTAATTGGAAGTGTCCAGTTATGGCTCTGTTAATTTAGCACTTGTAGCCAGCTAGAAATGTAACTGGGAAACTGAACAGCAACAACCTTTTTCTGATGACTGAAATGCTACTTTACCCATAGGCATTGACTTCTGAGTTGGCCCAGGCCCGTGATGAGACCAAGAAAACACGAAATGACCTGCTGCATGCAGAGAACATGAAGGCAGGACGTGACAAATACAAAACCCTGAGACAGATTCGGCAAGGCAACACCAAGCAGCGGATTGATGAATTTGAATCCATGTAAATCCCCATTTCCTGTGACCTGCGTAAGCCACTACATGGGAATGAATTTGGTCTCATTTAGGAGTTGCCGAGAAACCCTTTTTTTATTAATATATAGCTTGTGCAGAACAGCAACGGAGATGTATTAAATTTTTTCAGTTCTTGTGTAGCACAAATGTAGTCTTTGGTTATGAAGTTCAGAAAGATTGTCCTTTTTTCTCTCCATTATACAAGCTCAAATTTTCTCAAAGCCTTTGCTCTATTCACAATTTTTTTTGTACTATTTTTAAGTATGTTTCAGCTAATCTATGATATGAAAATCCTCACCATCCTAAACTCTATTTAATTTAAGAACAATGGATGGGGGCGGTGCAGTGGGAAGACAGAATCATGTTAGTTAGGTGGGATATTGATATGGTCCACACGGCTCCTGGAATGGTCATACTTATCACTAACTGTTTTGCTTGTCTTCTCACTTTAGTTTGTGGGTTGGTTTTCAGCTGGAGAATCTGGCTGGTACTATGTTTTGAGTCAAGTGATTATATAGCCAAGTGGCCATTGGAGCACCTAATCTGTGATTAGACACATGTTATGTCATTATGAAAAAAATCAATCATAGAAGAATCCCTACAGTATCAAACCATTAAATGTCAGGAGGTGAAGCCTTCATTCTTGTGAAACTAATTCTTATGGAATATTATAGAAGATGGACAATAGTCAGGGAGATTCCCCCATGTTTCTTTGAGAATTTATATTCTGCTTTTATGCACACCTCACTTAGTTGGCTGAAATTAGTAAGGCTCTGCCTCTAATTTTTCAAGCTGCGTATATATATAATTCAGCTGTGACTGGAGTACATTGCACTAAAATTTTAAATCTGTCAGATTGCAAAGTTTTTAGTTGGTAGAGGAGGGGGTGGGATTTCTCCTCCAAATGTTCACAGTAGCTGCGAGGTTATGGTATCACAATCACTGGGTAATTGCATTTTGTGTGAATAGAGTTGATTTTGGAAAAATGTGTAAATTTGTAAGATGCTTCCCTACTAATTTCATGGTTCTAAAGTATATGTTAAGATTTCAAATTTGATCTGCTTTGACTAAAATCCTTTCCCAGTTGTACATTAAGGCTGCAAGCACTGGAGATATTGCTAATGCAGACCGTGTTTTTGAGCTTCTTATTCCTAACTGTACCTCTTACCAAGGGCTATCATTTAATGCTGAGTCATTTTTTATATAGAAATGAAAGTGCCAAAAAAAATCTAAGTGTTACAATGTCTGTCTATTTTATTTGCAACCAGGAACACTCCTTGTGCAGATGGTTGCTTGTTGGATTTCTAAATAGTATTATGTACTTGATGTAGTTACTTTGGACTTTAACTATGCAAAGTAGGAAGAGCAGAATTATTTTTTTGTAACCAGATTATTGGTTTGCAGACTATGTAACCATGCATCATGTATTTTGCAGAATAATTGAGAACTGTGCAGTATTATATTAAGGAGACAACTGTTCAAGTTAAGTGATCTTTTTATGATATCTATTGCAATGACTTTGTAAAATGGAAAATTTTGGTCAAATAGTGGGATTATTCAGCTTGTTGAGAAATGTTGCTTGATCTCATTCTCAGTGATTTGAATATTTTCTATATACATTTAAATAGTAAATTGGCCAGTGTAAATTTCTTCTGCACTAGTGAAATCTACTTCCTAATTAACAAATGGGATCTCGGTAACAAACTATTTGCTGTTTTGGGATTTGTATGCAATTTAGTCTTTCAGCTCTAATAAATTTTCATATTTCTGCATTAGTTTTGGTTGCTTTTTTTCCTCCTCTTTCAAGATTCTTTAGATTTTTAAAAAACCTGTACCTTGGGAAAGTGTTTTTCTACATGGAGATGGATCCTTCAACTTTCAAAGCACGATGTTGGTTAAATATCCAAAAGGAAACAGTGGTGTTGATGCAAAAGATATATTTTTTTAGTACAATGACCAGAAATGTATAGGTGAACAAGATAAAGAAATTAAACACACTCTGCTCTCAGATCCCAATTTGAAAACCCATTTGCTGTTCTATAGTAAAGTGTCTGCCAGTCAGTTTAGAAAATTTTTCGGGGGAAATTTTGTTCATTGCTCAGTGCATGAAATGTTCCAAGCCAGGAAAATCCTATCAAAGCCTGCTTCATCCCAGATTTTGTTTGGAGTCCCTTTTTAACCAGGGGCTTGGTAGCTCCACATTTTCTGGGTTTGCCATACAAATTGACTCTGCATCAGACTGAGATGTGCAGCAACTGTCAATCCCAGGTCAAAGTGAGCAATGTTGTAAACCTAAAGCATGCAAAGTTCAAACTTTTTTTTGCACAGCTTGGAAATACTTTTATTTGGATTTCAGATTTAAAAATGCATGCATTTTGCTCATATCAAACATTTTAATTAATCCCCTTCCCAGCTAGAACTGGGGCTTGTTGGGAGCAAATACAACGTCCCATTAATTCATCCTGGGGAGGAAGAGCAGCATAAGGAGCAAGCCCACCAAATATTTGTCATGTAGATATTGTAAGTTACAATACATATGGGATCACCACCTTGGGTGTGTTGAGTCAAATAGATGTTAGGGAGTTGGCTAACATAGCAGATTAAATTATGTTGTCCTTGAAGTTAAATCTGAATAATTAGGTGGTCCTATGTCATAGGTCTAAACTGTTGGAATAAAGATGACATTTGATTACACTCTGCTTCTGGTTGGACAATTTCATAGCATGAAACTTAGTTCCACTTTGACATTGGCACAACAAAAGTTGAGTTGGCACAGCAGGATCCAGGTGCATGTAAATGTAAACGGCCAAAAGTCTTTCAAATGTGGTAACCTGGGTAGTGTAGGAAACATGCCTGCTGCCCCACCAAGGAAAAGATGTGGGGGCAAAAACCATTTTGCCAAAAAACGCAGAAGCAAAGTTAAACAGGGGAAACCATATAAATGGAGGTGAAAGTAGCACACCCACGACGAGTTGAAGATGTCAAGATTGAGGAAGCATTGTCACTGACCACAAAAAAGGTCCAATGATTGTTACAGTAGCCTTATTGTACTTCAAACAGTGACAGTAATACTATTGCCAGAGCATTGTAGTAGGAACTTGAAGGCAAACTGAATCAAGTGCACATCTCAAATGTGTCAAAAATCTCTAGCCTTACACATGCAAAACTTCACTTTAAATTGTTAGATGCTTCATTGTGGATATGGAAGCTGGGAATTGGAATGCAAAGGCAGCATTTGTAGTGATTTGAGGACAATGATGAGCCTCCTGAATGAGTAGAGCAAATGCCCAGATATTGAGTGCTACATAACAGATTCGGGGTACACCCTGTTGTCATGGCTAAACCACCAAATGGTGACATTAGACTCTGACGTATGACAGGTGAGTGAAGCTATAGAACACATCATCCAATTCAATGTGGATGAAGTCTTTCAAGTGGTGTCAATAAGCAAGGCATTTTCCAAATTAACCTTAGTGAGGATATCAACAGCTGGAGCTTCACCCTGATTCAAGGAATGTGACAACTATTTCCATTCACTTTGGATTTTTGCCATTTGCATCATGCAGCTCCAGAGATTTACCAATATGAAACTCAGTGGTGCTAGGGATCCCAGGAATGGCCAATATCTTGGATGTCAACATTATTCCTACAACAAGAGCTTGAGGCCATTGGCTGATTGCAGGCAGTGGGCATTGTGGTAAATGCAGTCAAGTGCTTGCTGGGCATAACCTCAAATGGCAGAATCAATCCAGTCAAACATGACAAGTGATAGCAAAGACACGTGAACCAATACATTCCAGCAAATTAAAGTTTTCTGGGGCTTGTAAACTGAAGTATATCCCAACGTAAGTAGATCAAAAAATAAGCAGTTCAAATTTGAACAAAGCTGCTTTTGAAAGACTGTTTTGCAAATGCTTGAACCCAGTGATACTAGATCTGAATGCACCAGTGAAAGTCCTAGCAATGCTTGTCCAATAGGATTTGGAACAGTGCTCATGCATATGCATAGTGAAGGCCCAAGAATCATTGTTTCTGTGAGCAGGTCTCTAATCGGTGCGGAGCAGAGATATTCCATGCCCTAGGATTGGAGTTGGTGACATTGCAAGCCATTTGAAGATTTACACTCCAGACCATATGTGCCAAAGTCACATGGGTTTTGAGATGCCAGAGATACAAATAGGTGATACACACTGCTGGAGAGATGAACATCACTGACCAGCTGTCACAACTACAAAACAAAAGGTGTAAGCCAAACACTGCCTGTGAGATTTTGATCCTGTTCATGATGTTTACAAGTGATTGGATCATTGGAAAATATTGAATTACATACTGATATCACGTTAATACAGTTCCAAAAAGTGAAATACTGAACCTATGGGGGCAATTCTCCCATTGCGACCTGCAAATTTTCTGGCGGGTTGGGGGATGCACTTTCATGGGTTCCCCGCAAGCATTATGATCCACGCACGTCTCCCAACTGGAAAAAATGGCACCGCCAGGACCGTGCAGAAAACCGGTGTGCTGCTGATTTGTATTACCTTCCATACCTTAGCATGCCATTATCGGGATCAAAACTGCAATCTCCGCCCACGTTAGCATCTCCCACCTCTTGAGTGTGATGTCATTTTGGCAGGAATTCGAGTAGGTATATAAAAGTCTCAACCTGGTGTGAGGAGGTAAGTGCTGCTAGCGGAGCGTGGAGGATGTTGCAGGCAGGCCCTGGAGATAGATGCCTGGTGGGCTGCTTTCTGCTGTCTTCGGGTGCTGGCCCGTGGACCAGTGATATCTGGGGTGGGGGGGGGCTTCTATTTTCTTGGTTCTCTGGGTGAGGCTCCGTGAAGGAGTCCTGCTCTCCCTTCCCCTCCAGGGCACTGTGCAGTGGCACTGCCTTGCCATGTGGTCAGGGACTCCACTGAGTGCTGGTATTCTAGGGTGGGGGAGGAATGCACCATGTGCTGACTGAGGCCTAACCAGATGAAGCAGCTGCTGCTCCAGGCCGGGGTGCAGAGGTTCAGACATGGACTGCATGGAATCTGCTGTCACTGGGCACCCATCTGGTGCTGATTTGCAGTCTGTCCCTGCCCTTTGACATGAACCAACAATCCATGCCTGTAATGGATGCTGCAGTTGCACACACGGCAATGACTCAAGGGTGCGCATTGCCCACGGCTGCACACTGACCTGCATAATTTGTGCCAGCATTTGGCGTGATGGGAATCTCACACAACACTAATTGGGTCTCATGACACCACGAATGTGTGGTGTTGCCAGCACCCACAAGTGGGGATGCTGGCCCAAGTGAGGGATTGGGGTGGTGCTGGGTCTATGCAGCCAATGATAATCCATCATTCTCTGCTCTTTCCAAACCCCACTGTGCAGATGGATTTCAGTCTGCTCGATTTGGAGCTGGCCATTATGGTGGCAGCAGGGTCAGAGGAGGCGGCTCGGAAGGTGGCGGACGTGGAGAAACTACTGCAGAAGCAGCCAATACCAGTCCTTCAGGAAGGAGGGCAGGAGGCTGCGGCCGCTGAGGGCCAGGAGGTGGGTGAACAGGCTCCCGAGAGGGTGCACAAAAGGCGGAGGGTGCTGAGGCCAAGGAGGTACAGGCCCCGCAATTCATTCAAGGCCCTCTCGGAGGAGATGTGTCATCGCCGGCTGCGGCTGTCCAAAACCACGCACCTGGCACCTCAGGGGAGGGGCAGCCTCCCACTCCCTGTTGACATGAAGGTTACGGCTGCCCTGATTTTTTATGCCTCTGGCTCATTTCAGGCACCCAGTGGCGACCTAGTTGGGACCTCCCAGGCCTCCATGCACAGATGTGTGCAGCAGGTCACAGATGCTCTGTGTGCCCGGGCAGGGCAGTACATAAATTTCAATGTGGGCCGTGCACAGCAGGAGGCGCGGGCTCTCGGCTTCGCTGCCATCGCCGGGATTCCCAATATCCAGGGAGCAGTGGACGGGACACACCTCGCCTTGTGGGCCCCATATGCAGGACCACAGAAATTTGTGAACAGGAAGGGGTTCCACTCCCTGAATGTCCAAATTGTCTACGACCATCAAGTGAGGATCATGCAGGTCGATGCGCACTATCCAGGAAATGTCCATGACAGCTTTGTCCTCAAGCAGTCGGGCATCCCTCTTTGAAGACCAGCCCAGACTTCCGAGATGGCTACTGGGTGACAAAGGATACCCACTAAGGTCATGGCTGATGACGCCTGTGTGGAGGACCGAGGCGGAGACCCGCTACAACGAGGCCCATGCAGCCATTCAGTCCGTCGTTGAGCAGTGCATCGGCCTGCTGAAGATACGGTTCTGCTGCTTGGGCCGCTCTGGAGGGGCCCTCCAGTATGACCCTGGGCGTGCTTCACGCATCATCATTGTTTGCTGCGCTCTGCACAGTATCACCCAACAGCGGGGAGACCAGCTGGAGGAGGAGCAGCAAAGGAGTGAGGTGGGCGTCCCGCCATATGAAGAGCCGGAGGAAAGAGGGCGGGCGGCGATGGCAGGTGTCCGGCAGGGAAGGGCAGCGAGGGACGCCTTGATTGCAGCCCGCTTCGCCCAGCTGGTGCTGTGCAGTGAGGGGGCTGCAACCACCACACATCCACCACACCCCAGGAGCAAGGGCAGCCGCTATTCCCCCTCCAAACGGGCCTGGGCCCTCAAACCACCACATCACCCTCCCCCAGCCTCTCTCATCTCAACACCCTATCCCCTTGTCCAAACCTGTTAATGTGCCTGGGCTGGCAATGGTTGCGAGTCTTGGTTGAAGGCTGGAGGATGATGACGACTTGCTGTTGTGCACACTGGGATCCTGCCCCTGGTGCAACACAAGTCTGATTCCTACCTGTACTCCGAATGCACGCTGCCACCCTGGCCCACGTAGTTATAAGGGTTGGGAACACATGTTTTTTGGCCAATAAGAGGGGAGGGCACTTGCACCAAGGGTCTGGTGGATGTTGGAGAAGGTAGGGCAGCCATTCTAACATGTGGATGAGTCGCAAGGCACAACAGACAGCACCTCTATGCGTGGGAATGGGGACCACTCAGCTCTGTTTGGGAGGTGGGGGGAGAGAGAGAATCAGAGACACATTAGTCACAGATGTGAGGTGCAATTAACAGTTTATTGGGTTCTTAACATTATTGATAAACCCTGACTACTGGTGCCCTTCACCCGTGCCCTCTCAGTGAACTACAACTTTCTTTGCACGGTCTACTGCTTCTAGGTGCTACCCCAGGATGCATATTGGAGATGGAGGTGTCCAGCTGTGATGCAGGCCCCATTGCCTGTGATGCCCTTTGCAGATGTCCCGTGGGTGGCCGGGACCTGGAGGGTCCCTGCTGAACTGCAGATGGCACTGTTTCGGTGCCACCCTGTCCATCTCACTGGACCCGAGATGCCCCGGTGTGAGGAAGGGTGGGGGGGGGAAATCGGAAGGTCTTGGGACATCCGGGATCTCCTGGGTGGAAGGCCCCGGCATAGGCTCAAGCTCTTCCTCTTCCCGTTGGGGTGCCCAGAGGCCCCGGGGACACTCCATGGGATGCCAGGTTAGCTGGACTGAGCTCCAGAAGCTCCGGCATCACCTAGCTCTACCAGTCCTGGAGGCCCAGATGATCTGTGATCCCTCAGCCCTGGTCCTCTGAGACTGGGCCAAGCTCTGGAGCCCTTCTGCTACAGCATTCTGTGAGCGAGCCAGGCTCTGGAGCCCTTCAGCAGTAGCCCTCTGAGCCTGGGCTAAGTTGTCGAGGCTCACAGCCACGGCCTGCTGCGTCTTCAGAATGCCAGTGAGAGACCCAGCCACAGCCCACATGCCCCCGACACCCATGGCCATGGAACACTGTCTCCTGGATACCGGAAACACATTCGCCCGTGGCCTGTAGTGTCTCCAGGATGGTCTGGGCCCTGTCACCCATGAGGACAGACCCCTGAGCCAGACTTTTCGCACTGTGTCGACACCACCTGCGACAGCACTCTGTTTAACTCCCCTAAACAGCCTTGCAGTCGCAGCCTGGTTCCTGACAGCCCTTCCACAACTCCCCGGGTTTCCTGATGCATCTCCACCAGCCTTGGGAGGAACAAACCCAGAGGCCCAGCAGCTGACTTGGGGACAGCTGAATCCTGGCCTCTGTCAGACCTCCGCGTGCCTGAGCCCTCGGATGTGCCCGCCTCCACACAATGTGCATCAGCGTCTGTAATGTGCCACCAGATCATGACCCAGAAGCCTCAAAATTAAAGATACCCACCGTGGTGATACTCTGTGTTGGTGGGTTGTGTGGTACATGCTGGTGCCGCTTCAGTGGTGCTGCCCTCGGAGGATTCCTCAGTACCTCCCTCTGAGGTGTCATCCAGGGGTTTGTGGGCAGTTTGCTCCAGAGCAGCATGTGGGGGGGGTGGGGGTGGGGGCAATACATGAAGGGCTGGGTTCCTCTGGGTCCAGAGCTGCAATAAAGAACACACATTAGGGGAGGGGAGGTAAAATATTCTACGCAGCATTGCACTTACTTAGAGGAGGAACATGGTTGAGGGTGCCCTTCTGCTCACTTGCATGCTGGACGCCGACCTGGCTGTCGATCACCAATTGGGATCCATGGCACGCTCCTCGATGCTGGTCAGCTGCCGCAGGTCAGGCACACCACCACCAGTCTGTGTCGTTTCCCATGCATTGTGGATTTTCTTTTTCTGTGGGAACATAAGGTGGAAAGCAAGTATTAATATATTGCAGGGCATGGTGCGCAATGTGTGCCTGTGTCTCGGGCGTTGTGCTGACAGTTTCGGGGAAAGCGGTCAACACCGAAGGGTGCTCGTTGAGGGAAAGGGGTTAGATTCTGTTCCTGGGGGAAGGGTAACTTGTTGCATGACCTTCAAGTGTCTTAGCATGGTTTGAGATCCGTGTCAAGCATGTGCGGGGTTCCAAATGGGAAGCTCACTCACCCTTGCTGCTCGAAGAAGGTCGTACATTTTTTTCCGACCCTGCTGGCCAGAATGCGGTGTCAGGCTCCTGACATTCACCTCTTCTGCCACTTCCTCCCACAATGCCACAGCAGATGCACCCCTTGGGTGAGGGCTCTGGCTGGGGAAGATCCGCTCACACCTCTCCTCCACGGCACCTAGCAGGCGCTCCTGGTCGACCTCAGTGAATCTGGGTGCAGGTTTGTGCGCAGACATCTTTGTGGTGTGACTGGCTGTTTGTCCATTCCTGCAGCTTATATACAGCTCTGGATTATTAGGGGAGTGCAGGTGCAGTGAGTGCGGCCAGTCAAGGGCCCGTTGGCAACAAATCCTTGTGAGAAATTTTGAAGGCTGCTTTCAATTGAGTGTCGTGCATCCCTCGGGGTGCTGATTGGAGGCCAACGATGTCTGTGGGGGTTGGATGGCAGTGATCGAGATGCTGGGAGGTCTTTTTGCGCATGCACGGGTTCCCACTCATCCCGCCGATTTCAGGCTCTTTGGCACGAATAGGCCCCACCCCCCCCTAGCGTTTAATGATATTCACGATTGTGACCTCTGCATTGCACAGAGTGGGGAGATTCGGGTCTGAAGTTGCACTCAAAAAACAGTCGTGATCTAGATCAGTTTTCCTGCCAATTCAGCGTTGTTGGGAGAATCGCCCCCTATGTTAGACTGTGATGCACTGAACTTGCTTAACATTCATAATTGAAAATTTATTTACTCAGTGGGTTAGGGAAATAATTTTAAATTGCAGCATATTTAAAGGATGGAATCTAAGCTGCATACACCAATTAGAAAATCATGGATATGTTTTTGGTTCAATTAAGAAGGGATGTCATGATAGCTGTGGGCCAGTGTACAATACTGCACTCTAAGCTACCTTAAGATGCACACACTCTGTACTGTATATAGGGTCACCTGATCTGGGGGTGGGTTTGAGGGTCAGATAACATGTTAGGGAGTTAGCATGGCAGATTAAATGATCTTGCACTGACATCTGTGACTTCAAATGTTGACTCTTTCTTTCAGTCTGAGATATAACTCATTCTCTTCCATGGAATGAACAGGTAGCATTGTGAAATGCGGCCCTCCTTGGGAGAGTTGTGCATTGCGTACACTTTTTCAGGAGGCAATAGAACATCTCTTGTGACCTGCTACATTCTTCTGACCATACTCTGTAGTTATGATGATAATCACTGCCGCCTTCATCTGTGGTGCCTCCAGTCATTGCTCGGCATTTGTCAGGGAACATTAGGCACACCATTTGAAAGGTGACTGCTGTTAGCAGTAGAGCAAGTCAATTCTTGATTTCATTTGTAGTACAGCAGTAGATGGATAGGGCCTTGCAGTTTTATTGGGGTTGTTGACTTTCCAATGTCCAGGATGAAAATCAATGACTCCCACATCGCTTTTCAGTGCTCACTATGGGAAAAGTTGCACTATATGACAGCAAATAGGATCTTGTGCATCACAACTGGATAGCAGAAAGTTGCATGCTACCTTCATGTGTTGTAATTTGACTGTGACATTTGTAGGGAAGAATATCACAAATGGCTTCCATGTGGTGCATATGTGCTGCTACTATGGTAAGGCATCTGCAATCAGAATAGCCTAAGTAGCAATAGAGGGCCTCCACAAGAAGTCACATATCTCTAGCTCATTAAGAGGCTATTAGGCTTTCTGTGCCTAGCTGGGTTAGGAAGGGATCTGCAGAATGGTTTAGAATGATTTATCTAGAATAGATTTGATCTGTGCACTTCTCAACTTTGCCTTTTTGGACAAGAAGCACCTCAATGTAGGTGTTGAGGATTCTCTTCCTGTGGATCCAGAGCAAGAGGAGCAGGTTAACAGTCATCATGATCTGCACTTGGCAAAGAATCGCTTCCACAGGATTCAATTAGACTGATTCTAATTGATATAACTAGTTAGCAGTCCCATTATTGTTGCAGTTATGTGGCTACAAGGATGACGGTAGAAGGAATAAGCAGACCTTGGTCATTTTTGTTTAGCAAGTCCTGCATTCCTATGTTCCTTTTGGTTCAATGTTCACAAAAATACTCTTACGTGAAGAACATTTGTGAAAGTGAAGGTTGCTTGTGATCGCCATCATGTGGTAAAGAGTCATGATGTGGAGATGCCGGCGTTGGACTGGGATGAACACAGTAAGAAGTCTCACAACACCAGGTTAAAGTCCAACAGGTTTATTTGGTAGCAAATACCATAAGCTTTCGGAGCACTGCTCCTTCGTCAGATGGAGTGGAAATGTGCTCTCAAACAGTGCAAACAGACACAAAATCAAGTTGCAGAATACTGATTAGAGTGCGAATCCCTACAGCCAGCCAGGTCTTAAAGGTACAGACAATGTGGGTGGAGGGAACATTAAACACAGGTTAAAGAGATGTGTATTGTCTCCAGACAGAACAGCTAGTGAGATTCTGCAAGTCCAGGGGGCAAGCTGTGGGGGTTACTGATAATGTGACATAAATCCAACATCCCGGTTTAGGCTGTCCTCATGTGTGCGGAACTTGGCTATCAGTTTCTGCTCAGCGACTCTGCGCTGTCGTGTGTCGTGAAGGCCGCCTTGGAGAACGCTTACCCGAAGATCCAAGGCTGAATGCCCGTGACTGCTGAAGTGCTCCCCCACAGGAAGAGAACAGTCTTGCCTGGTGATTGTCGAGCGGTGTTCATTCATCCGTTGTCGTAGCGTCTGCATGGTTTCCCCAATGTACCATGCTTCGGGACATCCTTTCCTGCAGCGTATCAGGTAGACAATGTTGGCCGAGTTGCAAGAGTAGGTACCGTGTACCTGGTAGGTGGTTTTCTCACGTGAGATGATGGCATCCGTGTCGATGATCCGGCACGTCTTGCAGAGGTTGCTGTGGCAGGGTTGTGTGGTGTCGTGGTCACTGTTCTCCTGAAGGCTGGGTAGTTTGCTGTGGACAATGGTCTGTTTGAGGTTGCGTGGTTGTTTGAAGGCAAGAAGTGGGGGTGTGGGGATGGCCTTGGCGAGATGTTCATCTTCATCAATGACAGGTTGAAGGCTCCGGAGGAGATGCCGTAGCTTCTCCGCTCCGGGGAAGTACTGGACGACGGGGGAAACCATGCAGACGCTACGACAACGGATGAACGAACACCGCTCGACAATCACCAGGCAAGACTGTTCTCTACCTGTGGGGGAGCACTTCAGCAGTCACGGGCATTCAGCCTTGGATCTTCAGGTAAGCGTTCTCCAAGGCGGCCTTCACGACACACGACAGCGCAGAGTCGCTGAGCAGAAACTGATAGCCAAGTTCCGCACACATGAGGACGGCCTAAACCGGGATGTTGGATTTATGTCACATTATCAGTAACCCCCACAGCTTACCCCCTGGACTTGCAGAATCTCACTAGCTGTTCTGTCTGGAGACAATACACATCTCTTTAACCTGTGTTTAATGTTCCCTCCACCCACATTGTCTGTACCTTTAAGACCTGGCTGTCTGTCGGGATTCGCATTCTAATCAGTATTCTGCAACTTGATTTTGTGTCTGTTTGCACTGTTTGAGAGCACATTTCCACTCCATCTGACGAAGGAGCAGTGCTCCGAAAGCTTATGGTATTTGCTACCAAATAAACCTGTTGGACTTTAACCTGGTGTTGTGAGACTTCTTACTGTAAAGAGTCATGGCAGGGGATAATCTTCCCCTTGTGTAGTGAGTGTGTGACTGCTTCAACCATATTGGAGCTTGATGTCTGCTGGTAGCAAAATGATTAACACGGTTGCATAACATTTCATTGTGTATTGTTAGAATGACTTGTTAACTTGATTACTTAAACACAATGCGCAGCAATCAGAAATAGTTAAATCTTTATTCTGCAATAGAACAATTTCCTTTGACAGCTGTGCTTGACCTTGGTATCTGTGCTGGTAAATTTTTGATTTATTATTGTCACATGTATTAGGATACAGTGAAAAGTATTGTTTCTTTTGGGCTATACAGACAAATCATACCATACAAAGAGTACAGAGGGGAGAAGCAAAGGCAAGGGTGCAGAATGTAGTGTTACAGTCATAGCTAGAGTGGAGAGAAAGATCAGCTTAATATATGGTAGGTCCATTCAAAAGTCTGATGGCAGCAGGGAAGAAGTTGTTCTTGAGGCGGTTGATTCGTGATCTTAGACTTTTTCCCGACGGAAGAAGGTGGAAGAGAGTATATCTGGAGTGTGTGGGATCCTTGATTATGCTGGCTGCTTTTCCGAGGCAGCAGTAAGTGTAGAAAATCAATGGATGGGAGGCTGGTTTGTGTGATGGACTGGGCTACGTTCACAACTAATTGTAGTTTCTTATGGTCTTGGTTACAGCAGGAGCCATATCAAGCTGTGGTACATCCAGAAAGGATGCTTTCTATGGTGCATCTGTAAAAATTGGTGTACCAGTGCCCGGTGTGAAGAAATAAATGGACATGAGTGTCCTGTCTTGTTCATGAGATGAGGACAAGGAGAAGGTTCACGGGAACCTGGAGACTTTACCTTAGAGCCTATCGAACCCCAAAGCATCAGTTTTAAAAAGATTGAACAAATTGGATTACATGAGGGCACATTTAGACCTAGACTAAGATTTCTAATGTCAATATCCTCTTTGCCTTATGGCCTGTCTTTCTCTGGAGCTCCGTACTATTGATTGCCAGCCACCATTTTCCCCGGATGTCCTCGGGGCTCCTGCCTGATAATGGTTATAAGACTCTGATCAAAACTGGTCAGCAAGTCAAAATATGAAAAAGCTTTGTGTTTCTATAGTGCATTCTGTGATGGCTAGATGTCCCAAAGTGCTTTATAGCCAATTAAATGTGTTTAATTGTACTGTTGGAATTGGGGCAATCAATTTGTGCACATCAAGCTCCCACAAACAGCAACATGATAATGACATGAGCTCAAGGCATTAGAGGTAATACATCTGGCACGAGTGGAGCTTTGGCTAATTAACAGGAGAAAGTTGGGATAAAGCGGTCATTTAAAGATTGGCAAACGTGGAGTGCCAAAGGGATCAGTGCTGGTGCTACAGCTATTTGCAAGTTATGATTTGGATGAAGATAGGGCAGTATTGTAACCAAATTTGCTGACAATGGAGATATCAGTGGGTCAGGAAGAGTTGGCAAATGGATATAGATAGATTAAGGGAGTGGGCAGAAGTTTGGCAGAGGGACTGTAATGTGGGAAATATTGTACATTTTGATAGGAAGACTATCACTGTCAATCCAAATCAATTGGATGAAGGGACCAAATGTCCAAATGGCTGGCAGCTAAATTTGCCAATGACACCAAGATAGGCAGGTCAAGAGGAAATTGTCTACAAAGGAATAGATAAAGTGAGTGGGAAAAATATTGGCAGATGGAGTATAATGTGGAAAAATGTGAACTTGTCCACTTTGGCACAAGCAATAGTAAAGCAAAATATTATTTAGATGGAGAGATATTGCAGAATGTTGTGGCACAGAGGGATCTGAGTGTTCTGGTACATGAATCGTTGTATGCAATTGATCAGGAAAGTAAATGGAATACTGGCATTTTATTGCAAGATGATTGGAATATAAAAATGGGGAAATTTTATTGCAGCTGTATAGGGTCTTGGTGAGAGCACATCTGGAGGACTGTGTATAGTTTTGTTGATCTCTATTTGAAAAAGAATATAATCTTGTTTGGAAGCACAACCACACAAGAAACAGGAGCAGAAGTAGACCACATGGCCCATTGAGACTGCTCTGATACTCAGTGCAATCATGGCTGATCTTGGGCTTCAACTCCTTTTCCCATATCTCTTAATTCCTTGAGACACCAGAAATCTCTCTATTCCAACCTGAAATATATTCAGCGATGAAGCATCCACAAACATCCAGGGCAGAGAATTCACAAAGATTCGCAATCCTTGAGGGAAGCAATTTTTCATTTCCGTCCTAAATGATTGGCCCCTTCTCCTGGGACTCTGCTCCCATGTTTTAGATTCCCCGACCAGTGGAAACAGTCTCTGTATCCACCCTATCGAACCCCTTCAGAATTTTGAAAGTTCCAGTGAGATTGCCTCATTCTTCTAAACTCTGGAGGAGTTTATGGCAACCCCTTATTCCAGGGATCGCCAAAACCCTATACAACTGTAGCAAGATCTCTTTATTCTTGTACTTGAATTCCTTTGCAATAAAGGCCAACATGCCATTTGCCTTCCCAGTTGCTTGCTCTACTTGTATGTTTACCTTCTGCATTCCTTGTATAAGCACACGCAAGCTTCTTTGAACATTGACATTAGAAGTTTCTCCCTTCTGCTTTTCTATTCTTACAACTTCACACTTTCCTACATTATACTCCATCTGCCATTTTGTTGCCTGTTTACAGCATGGAGTGGAGATGCCGGCATTGGACTGGGGTAAACACAGTAAGAAGTTTAACAACACCAGGTTAAAGTCCAACAGGTTTATTTGGTAGCAAAAGCACACAAGCTTTCGGAGCTCCAAGCCCCTTCTTCAGGTGAGTGACCCACTCACCTGAAGAAGGGGCTTGGAGCTCCGAAAGCTTGTGTGGCTTTTGCTACCAAATAAGCCTGTTGGGCTTTAACCTGGTGTTGTTAAACTTCTTACTGTGTTTACAGCATGGAAACAGGCTCTTCGGCTCAACTTGTCCATGCCGCCCAGTTTTTACTACAAAACTAGTCCCAATTGCCCGCATTTGGTTTATATCCCTCTGTATCCATTTTACCCATGTAACTGTCCAAATGCTTTTGAAAAGACAAAATTGAACCCGCCTCTACTACTGCTTCTGACAGCTCGTTGCAGACACTCTCTACCCTATGTGTGAAAAAATTGTTCCCCTGGACCCTTTTGTATCTCTCCCCCTCACATTAAACCTATGCCCTCCAGTTTTAGACTGCTCTACCTTTGGGAAAAGATGTATTTCTATCGATCTCATCTATGCCCCTCATTATTTTATAGACCTCTATAAGATCACGCCTAAGCCTCCAACGCTCCAGGGAAAAAGTCCCAGTCTATCCAACCTCTCCTTGTAACTCAAATCATTAAGTCCCAGTAGCATCCTAGTAAATCTTTTCTGCAGTCTTTCTAGTTTAATAATATCCTTTCTATATCACTTACTTAATCTGTCTATATCTCTTTGCAGTCTCTATGTCATCTCTACAGTTTACCTTTCCACATAGCTTTGTATCATCAGTGAACTTTGATACATTACTTTGTCTCTTCATCTCAAGTCATTAGTATAGTTTGTAAATAGCTGAGGCCCCAGCACTGATCCCTTCTGCACTCCACTATTCACTGCCTGCCAACTTGAAAAAGCCCCATTTTTGTCCACCCTACTTTCTACCATTGACCAATTCTCTACTCATGCTAAATACTACCTATTGCTCAATGAGCCCTTATCATGCCTATTAGCTCTTTATGTAGCACCTTATCAAATGCCTTTTAAAAAATACACATATACTACATCTACTGGTTTCCCTTTATCTATCCTACAAATTAATCCTCAGAAAACTAAATTTGTCAAACAGGGTAAAATCATGTTGATGTGCTCTAATCATCCTATGCTTTTACAAGTGCATTGTTTAGACTTCCTTAATAATAGATCCCAGCATTTTCCCAACAACTGATGTTAGACTCACTGGCCTGTAGTTCACTGTGTTTTCTCCTCCTGCATCTCCCCCCCGCTCCCCCCCCCCCCCAACTACACACACACAAACACAACCGAGGGTTGTCAGTATGTGGAATTCTCTTCCTTAGAAAATAGCAGCGGTTGGATAATTGATTTTATTCAAGGATAAGTTCGAATTTTGATTGACAAGGGAGTCAAGGATTATGGTGGGGCAGATTGGACAGTCACCATAACCAGATCAGCCATGTTCTTATTGAGTGACGGAGCAAGCTCGAAGGGCCAAATGACCTACTCCTGTTTCTAAGGGCAATGTTCCTAAAAAGCAGAATATTAAATTGGAGAGACACTCCAGGATACTACAGCACCGAAATCTGTGTGTCCTTCTACATGAATCACAAAGTAAGCACTCAGGTACGGCAAGTAATTAGGAGCACAAATGAAAAATTGGCCTTTAATGCAAGGCAGATATAGTATAAAATACAGAAGTCTTGTTATAACAATACAGGCTGCTGGTGAGCCCACACATAGACAGAACTTTCCCAAGCCCCCTTCTAGCAGGTTCAATGGCGAGCGAAGAGGGGAAAGGGGGAAAATTCTACGGGAGATCCAAAAAGTGGTTTTATGTAGTGTGAATTTCCCATGGGATCTTCAACTGTTGGAGGTTGGAGGTCGGAGGTGACGATCACGAGGGGTCACGGGCTCAAGCTGAGAGGGGCGAAGTATAACTCAGATATCAGAGGGACGCTTTTTACACAGAGGGTGGTGGGGGCCTGGAATGCGCTGCCAAGTAGGGTGGTGGAGGCAGGCACCCTGACGTCGTTTAAGACTTACCTGGATAGTCACATGAGCAGCCTGGGAATGGAGGGATACAAACGATTGGTCTAGTTGGACCAAGGAGCGGCACAGGCTTGGAGGGCCGAAGGGCCTGTTTCCTGTGCTGTACTGTTCTTTGTTCTTTGTTCTTTGTTGGCTGCCAAGGCGGATCAGGAAAGCTGCTTGTGGCTGGTGTGAAACTGATTTGCATCCCTCTAAAGAGGTGTAGATGAAAGCCCACCTGGAACCAACCCCCCGCCCTCCCTGATTCTCCTCAATGTCAGCATGAAAATGTACCAATCCAGAGCACATCTGGAACAAGGCAGTATGTAAAAGTTGGGACTTGCCTGGGGATGCCTCTAGAGGGCCAGAGGCTGTCAGCGACACTGGAAAATCACAGCAATGGATGGGGAGCATCTATCAAGTGGATCTTCCAGCTTCAGTGTCATCAAGGCAATTCATCTTTCTCAGCCTCCGTCATGGAGTAAAAAGGCTAAGAAGGTGAAGAAGCTTATTGTGTACTGTGTTAGCTAGAGTGGCTTCAGTGCCCTGGGTTAGGAAGAGAATGTTAGGAAGGAAATCCACTCTTGATTGCTTTTGTGTGCCCTCTTGTGATTTGCCAGTTTGTAGAGGTCAGTTGAGGACAGAACTGGGGTTAACTGTGATCCCATTTGAGTAGGCTGCAGACAGTCCTGTCTAACCTGACTCATGAAGAACAGGCAGATGAGACACTCAAGAGCTGTCACCATTCATACTCCAGCTAATCTTTCAGGAAAGAAAACAGTCACAAAAGCTGTGTACAAGTTGTACCTGCAGTGGACTAAATGTTCTCTGCTAGCCACTTCCTTCAGTTTTGTACACAATAAGTTGTATTTATACACACACATGGATAATAGAAATTGAAAATGTTGCTTTTAAATCCAGTTTCAAGTTGATTACTCCAGAACAGGAAATGACACAATCATTCTGAAATACAAAGACGAAATGGCGCCTTCATTGATTTTAGCATCTCAAGGGAACTACCTGGAATTTTTCACACAGTTTGGACACCAACAATATTTTCTAAAATTAAGGTTAACTCGTCGAGTCCAATTGGGATGGAGCAGGGGTTCTCAAACTGGAATACAAGGGATTCTGGTGTTTGGTTATAAACTATCCATAAGGTCTGCAAAATAATTGAGCAGAGGCTACAAGTGAGAATGGTCTCAGCCAGGAGGTAAAAGCAGCGTGTGAATGCTGATTGTTTCACCCCAGCTTGAGAACCACTCCTCCTGCAGCTATTGATAACTATTAGTGAAATATCTTGGGCGAAACGTTAACTGCTCCCCAATTTATAAATGAGGATTTTTAAAAGTTTGTTATTTATTGACTGCCCTTTATTCAGATAACACATGGAATGTCAGCTTTTGTTTTGGATGCCTTGCTCATCATCTTTGTGTGTTTTTAAAAAAATAAACCATTCAGTTTAAAAACCCTTGCAAGATGCTGTTTTACGAGTTATGTGGTTAAAATTCCCTGCTTTGCTGCTAGATCAGAGAGGTTCGGTCTGATCAGACCTCCTCCGGCAGACTGCACTCAGTTCTGTATATCATCCCTCAGGAGCTATAGGACGGCACGGTAGCACAGTGGTTAGCACTGCTGCTTCACAGCTCCAGGGTCCTGGGTTCGATTCCCAGCTCGGGTCACTGTCTGTGTGGAGTTTGCACATTCTCCTCGTGTCTGCGTGGGTTTCCTCCGGGTGCTCCGATTTCCTCCCACAGTCCAAAGATGTGCGGGTTAGGTTGATTGGCCAGGTTAAAAAAAAAATTGCCCCTTAGAATCCTGAGATGTGTAGGTTAGAGCCATTAGCAAGTAAATATGTGGGGATAGGGCCTGGGTGGGATTGTGGTCGGTGCAGACTCGATGGGCCGAATGGCCTCCTTCCGCACTGTAGGGTTTCTATGATATTGGCCTTGGAGGAGGCCACAGCGCAGTTTCATCAAAAAGATATCAGGCCTTCAAGGATTAAATTACGAAGGATGGTTGGAGAGACCAATTATTCTGGAATTGGGCTCCATGGGGGGTGGGGAGGTCAGCCCTGGTTTTTCCAGGAGCTCCTCAAAATAACTGAGCAGAGGCCAGAGGTGGATTTAATGTGAGCTGGGTGGCAGAGTGCGGCTGCTCCATGTGCAACTTAGCAGAGGCTGGCTGCCTCCCTGTGGGTGGAAGCGCACACTGAGGAGCACAGAGATCACCAGCTTAGACCTGCAGTAATTCAGGCTGGAGACCAGCGGTGGGCACCAGGTCAACTCGGCCACCGTCACCTAGGCAAGATTTTAAAATATTTTAAGAAAAACACTGCAGCGAGAGGCAGGCACAGCCTCCTTGGTCGCTATGATTAGATACACATTTTCCTAAAAGCATTATATAAAAAGAATTCTCTACATGCAGCACTTCCATATTATGAGGATTATACAGCACATTTCAGGGGCCCGTTTGGAAATAGATCTTGCATCCAAAAAGGTTGGAGAGGCTACCAGGATAGAGGAGCTCAAGGATCTGGGGTAGAAGATAGATACACTAATCACAAACAGTTCAGGGATTCGGCCAAGTTTATATTGCAGTGATTTGCGTGTTAGATATTTCTCTGTATCTCTGGAATCAACTTTACTGAGCTCCTGCTTCAGATTGTTGTCACCTGATTGCTTTTTGTGCCTGGCAACAAATGTCGCTTTACTGCCCCTTTCCTGTTCTGTGACACCTACACTATTTTACACATGCTTGTCGCATGTCATACTGATCACTCCCAACATCAGCATGCCTCCAACACATTCACAAGCCTTTGATGGAGTCATGCTTTGCTTTGTTTTGCTTGTTCATCCTTTGAGTTGAAGCAGATCACATTCACTACCTGGGGTATTTGGTAGGATTCGAGGTGACGGCTTAAACAGCTCTATGCCTGGGAGGTTCTGTCACAAATAGGACAGGATACCAAAGGCAAATGAATTTTGAATGCACTGCTGGTTTGGGTTTCTTCACATTTTCTGTCTGCCTCTGATATGTGTTTGCTTCTGAAGGAGGTCATAGGTATCATGCTTGGATAGCATAAGAACATAAAAACCAGAAGCAGGAATAGGCCATCTGGCCCTTCGAGCTTGCTCCGCCATTCAATAAGACCGTGGCTGATCTTTTCGTGGACTTAGCTCCATTTACCCACCCCCTCACCTTAATTCCTTTACTGTTCAAAAATTTATCGATCCTTGCCTTAAAAACATGCAACGAAATAGCCTCAACTGCTTCACTGGGGACATCATAGGATCATTGCAATCCTATCATTGAGGAAAATTCTGTAAAGGTGACGTTTCTCCTCCAGCATTTTTTGGATTACTTCATCAAACCAAACAATGGGGCGTAAGGGAGGTGGGGAAGAGAGGTAGTCCTTCTCTTGGGTGGGCCCTCAGTACTCTTTGGAGTGCCTCCTGTATTGGCCCTCACCTTCATCCAGCACTTACCTGTGGCTGCAAGCAATTGTTAGCATTTGACAATGGCCACACAAGGTGAACCACTATGGGTGGGCAAAACCCAGGTGAGGGTAACCACTGGGTCTCCTATCCTTGTTGACTTAGGGAGTTGCCTACCCTCACGTGTGAAGACTGATCCTGGCAGACTGTGCAGATGAGACTAATCTAAAGGTCTATTGGGTCAGTATTGTGCGATATGTGTAGAGTTTGATGAGAAGCCAAAGACGTCCTGGTAACCCACTGCTTCTAGATCCGTCACTGGATCATGATAGGTCAGGATGAGAGCGTGGCTGATGATGCGCAACTCACCCTCACTGTAATAGAAGGCGTAATGGGGGGAGGGGGGGGGTAACGTTAACATGAAGAATGGATTGGTTAGCTAACAGGAAGCAGATAGTATGGATAAATAGGCCTTTTTCAGGTTGGCAACCTTTCTTTGTATTCATTTGTGGGACATGGGCATCGCTGGGTGGGCAGGATTTATTGCCCATCCCTAGTTGCCCTTGCGAAGATGGTGGTGAGCTTCCTTCTTGAATCACTGCAGTCCGTATGCTGTGGGTTGACCCACAATGCTGTTAGGGAGGGAATTCCAGGATTTTGACCCAGCAACTGCAAAGGAATGGCGATATATTTCCAAGTCAGGATGGTGAGTGACTTGGAGGGGAACTTGCAGGTGGTGGTGTTCCCATGTATCTGCTGCCCTTGTCCTTTAAGATGAAAATGATCGTGGGTTTGGAAAATGCTGTCTAAGGATCTTTGGTGAATTGTTGCAGTGCATCTTGTAGATAATACACACTGCTGCTATTGAACGTCAGTGGTGGAGGGATTGAATGTTTGTAGATGTGGTGCCAATCAAGCGGGCTGCTTTGTCCTGGATGGTGTCAAGCTTCTTGAGTGTTGTTGGAGTTGCACCCATCCAGGCAAGTGGGGAGTATTCCATCACACTCCTGACTTGTGCCTTGTAGATGGTGGATAGGCTCTGGGGAGTCAGAAGGTGAGTTACT
The DNA here is from genome assembly GCF_964213995.1 of Mustelus asterias. Taxonomy (NCBI): domain Eukaryota; kingdom Metazoa; phylum Chordata; class Chondrichthyes; order Carcharhiniformes; family Triakidae; genus Mustelus; species Mustelus asterias. The sequence goes on from NC_135804.1 coordinate 95,082,966, forward strand.
CGCCGCAGTATTCCTAGCCTCTGACCTGCTCTTGTAGCCACTGTGTTTATGTGGTGAGTCCCGTTGAGTTTCTGGTCGATGGTAACCTCAAGGATGTTGACAGTGGGGGGTTCAGTGATGGTAATGTCATTGAATTTCAAGGGGCGATGGTTAGAGTGTCTCTTATTGGTGATGGTCATTGCCTGGCATTTGTGTGGCGCGAATGTTACTTGCCACTTGTCAGCCCAAGCCTGGATATTGTCCAGATCTTATTGCATTTGAACATGGACTGCTTCAGTATCTGAGGTGTCGTGAATGGTGCTGAACATTGTGCAATCATCAGCGAACATCCCCACTTCTGACCTTATGACGGAGGGAAGGTCATTGATGAAGCAGCTGAAGATTGTTGGGCCCAGGACACTACCCTGAGAGACTCCTGCAGAGATGTCCTGGAGCTGAGATGGCTGACCCTCCACAACCACAATCATCTTCCTATATACCAGGTATGACTCCAACCAGTGGAGAGTTTTCCTCCTGATACCCATTGATTCCAGTTTTGCTGGGGCTCCTTGATACCACACTCTGTCGAATGCGGCCTTGATGCCAAGGGCTGTCACTCTCACCTCACCTCTGGAATTCAGCTCTTTTGTCCATGTTTGAACCAAGGCTGTAGTGAGGTCAGGAGCTGAGTGACCCTGGTGAAACTCAAACTGGGCGTCACTGAGCAGGTTATTGCTGAGCAGATGCTGCTTGATAGCACTGTTGATGACCCCATCCATCATTTTACTGATGATCGAGAGTAGACTGATTGGACGGTAATTGTCTGGGTTTGATTTGTCCTGCTTTTTGTGTACAGGACATATCTGGGCAATTTTCCAAATTGTTGGGTAGGTGCCAGTGTTATAATTGTATTGGAAGAGCAGCAAGTTCTGGAGCACAAGTCTTCAGTACTATTGCTGGAATGTTATCAGGGCCCATTGCCTTTGCAGTATCCAGTGGCTCCAACCATTTCATGTGGAGTGAATCGAATTGGCTGGAGACTGGCATCTGAGATGCTGGGGACCACTGGAGGAGGCCGAGATGGATCATCCACTCGGCACTTCTGGCTGAAGATTGCTGCGAATACTTCAGCCTTATCTTTTGCACTGATGTGCTGGGCTCCTCCATCATTGAGGATGGGGATATTTGTGGAGCCTCCTCCTCCAGTGAGTTGTTTAATTGTCCACCACCATTCTCGACTGGATGTGGAAGGACTGCAGAGCTTAGATCTGATCTGTTGGTTGTGGGATCGCTTAGCTCTGTCTATCATTTGCGGTTTTTGCCATTTGGCATGCAAGTGGTCCTGTTTCATAGCTCCTTTTTCGGTATGCCTGCTGCTGCTCCTGGCATGTCCCCCTGCACTCTCCATTGAACCAGGGTTGATCCCCTGGCTTGATGTTAAAGGTTGGGGGATATGCTGGACCATGAGGTTGCAGATTGTGCTGGAGTACAATTCCGCTGCTGTTGATGGCCCACAGCGCCTCATGGATGCCCAGTCTTGAGTTGCTAGATCGGTTCGAAGTCTGTCCCATTTAGCACGGTGATATTACCATACAACACGATGGAGGTTATTCTCAATATGAAGGCGGGATTTCGTCTCCACAAGGACTGTGGTGGTTACTCTTACCGATACTGTCATAGACAGATGCATCTGCAGCCAGCGGATTGGTAAGGATGAGGTCAAGTATGTTTTTTCCTCTTGTTGGTTCCTTCACCACCTGCTGCAGACCCAGTCTAGCAGTTATATCCTTTAGGACCCGACCAGCTCGATCAGTAGTGCTGCTAGCGGGCCACGCTTGGTGGACATTGAAATCCCCCACCCAGAGTACATTTTGCATCCTTGCCACCCTCAGTGCTTCCTCCAAGTATTGTTCAACATGGAGGAGTACTGATTCATCAGCCAAAAGAGGATGGTACATGGTAACCAGTAAGAAGTTTAACCTGAAGCCAATAGAAGTCATGGGGTCCGGAGCCAATGTTAAGGACTCCCAGGACAACTCCCTCCCGAGTGTATACCACTGTGCCGCCACCTCTGCTGGGTCTGTCCTGCCGGTGGGACAGGACATATCCAGAAATGGTAATGATGGTGTCTGGGGTGTTATCTGTAAGATATGATTCCGTGAGAATGACTATGGCAGGCTGTTGCTTGACTAGTCTGTGAGACAGCTCTCCTAGTTTTGGCACTAGCCCCCAGATGTTAGTAAGGAGAACTTTGCAGGATCGACAGGGATGTTTGTTTTGCTGTTGTTTTTTCCGGTGCCTAAGTCAATGCCAGCTGGTCCGTCCGGTTTCATTTCTTTGTTGAGACTTTGTAGCGATCCATACAACTGAGTGGCTTGCTAGGCCATTTCATAGGGCAGTTGAGAGTCAACCACTAACGTCTTTACCAAAAGGACGTTAGTGAACCAGATGGGTTTTTCTGACAATTGACAATGGTTTCATGGTCATCAGCAGATTCTTATTTCCAGATTTTGTTTTAAATTGAATTCAAATTCTACCACCTGCCGGGGGGGGGATTTGAACCCAGGTCCCCAGAACATTATCTGGGTTAACCTGTAAACAGTGGAGTGCGACAGGCACAAGTCACACAAACTATTTAAAATCTATATCACTGATTTAGATGAAGGGACTGAATGTATGGTAGCTAAATTTGCTGATGAACTACAGGATGATGAGCAGCAGGAAAATAAATTGTTAAGAATCTACAAAGGGATAATAGGTGAAGTGAGTGGGCAAAAATTTGGCAGATGAAGTATACATAATGTGGGAAAATGTGAACCTGTCCATTTTGGCAGAAAGAATAGAAAAGCAGCATACTATTTAAATGGAGAGAGATTGCAGAACTTGTACAGAGGGATCAAAATGTCCTGGTACATGAAAAGTTAATATTCAAGTGCAGCAAGTGATTAGGAAAGTAACTGTATCATTATTGCATTCTTGCAAGGAGAATGGAATATAAAAGTAGGGAAGTTTTACAGTTATACAGGGTGTAAATGAGACCACATCTAGAGTATCGTGTACAGTTTTGGTCTTCTTATTTTGAATACAGATATAACAATGTTAGAAACAGTTCCCAGAAGCTACACTCAACTCATTCTTGAGATGAAGAGTTTTCATATAAAGAAAAGTTGAACCTATACCCATTGGAGTCTAGAGGAATGAGAGGTGAGGTGACTTGATAGGGTAGATACTAGAAGGATATTTCTGCCCCCCCCATTACCTCAATGTACCTAACCAGCACGTCTTTCAGAATATGGGAGGAAACCAGAGCACCTGGAGGAAACCCACGCAGACACAGGGAGAACGTGCAAACTCCACCCAGACAGTGACCCAAGCCAGGAATCGAACCCGGGTCCCTGGCGCTGTGAAGCAGCAGTGCTAACCACTGTGCTACCATGCTGCCCCCATTGGAATGTAATGTGGACAAGGATGTTCATGATTGACTGGTTCTTCAACTCCCCGTGCACTGCAGGCAAACAACTCTCATCAGTGTTTACACCTCTACCGTGACCATCACTGATAAGCCATGGATAAATTCTATGATGAGCTCCACTCCTTGATTACTCGTGTGCCAAAGTCAGACAAGCTAATCATTCTTGGTGACTTCAATGCAAGTATTGGTGCAGATATAGGAGGGGGTTACTGGGGAAAACAGAGTTGGCATTACAACAGCAATGGTCTCCTCTTGCTGAAATGCATATTGACCATGAACTCTTATTCACCAACACAATTTTCCAGTTCTCAAATGCAACAGGAAATCTTGGATGTACTCCCATTATACATCATCAAGCAGAGGGATAAATAAACTGTGTGTTTATTGAAAACCATGCATGGTTCTGACTGCTGGACTGCCCACTGTCTTAACATTTCAAAGCTAAACGCGAAGATCTATCCCCCACGAGATGCCACCGTAAGGAAAAAATTCTCCCCCTCTCTGCCTTAAAAGGGTTAGCCCTAATTTTAAAACTGTGCCTCATGAGAAGGATGAATTTTTGTGAAGAACAGTGGTAGACCGGAAGAATGAGATGGTTTTAGAAACAAGCAATGAATGATTTGAAACATAATAAAGACAAACAAGCTATATTCTGAGAATGAACTAGCAAAAAATATTTTTTTAAAAGATTCTCCAAATATATAAAAAAGAATAGCTAAAATAGACTTCAGTTCCTGAGAGGACAACATTGTGGAATTAATAATAAGAACTCATCGGCAAACATCCCCACTTTTGAACTTGTGATGAAAGGAAGGTCACTGATGAAGCAACTGAAGATGGTTGGGTCTTGGAAACTACCCTGAGGAACTCCTGCAATGATGTTATGGAACTGCGCTTATTGACCTCCAACCACCACAACAAGCTTCCTTTGTGCTAGGTATGAGTCCAACCAGTGGACTGGTTTTGCCAGGGCTCTTCAATGCCACACTCAGTCAAATACTGTCTTGATGTCAAGAGCAGTCACTCTCACCTCACCTTGAGTTCAGCTCTTTTGTCCATGTTGAAACCATGGGCGGCACGGTAGCACAGTGGTTAGCACTGCTGCTTCACAGCTCCAGGGACCTGGGTTCGATTCCCGGCTTGGGTCACTGTCTGTGTGGAGTTTGCACATTCTCCTTGTGTCCGCGTGGGTTTCCTCCGGGTGCTCCGGTTTCCTACCACAGTCCAAAGATGTGCAGGTTAGGTTGATTGGCTATGCTAAAATTGCCCCTTAGTGTCCTGGGATGCGTAGATTAGAGGGATTAGTGGGTAAAATATGTGATATGGGGGTAGGGCCTGGGTGGGATTGTGGACGGTGCAGACTCGATGGGCCGAATGGCCTCTTTCTGTACTGTAGGGTTTCTATGATTTCTATGATTTCAAGACTGTAATGAGGTCAAGAGCTGAGTGGCCCTGGAGGAACCCAAACTGAGCATACGTGAAAAGGTTATTGCTGAGTAAGTGCAACTTGATAGCACTGTTGATGACCCCTTCTATTACTTTGCTGATAATGAGAGTAGATTGGGCTGTAATTGGCCTGAAATGAAAATAGAAAATGCTGGAAAAACTCAGCAGGTCTGGCAGCATCTATGGAGAGAGAAACAAAGGTAACGTTTCAAGTCTGTGTGACTTTACTTCAGAGCTGAAGAGAGGTAGAAAAGTGATGGGTTTTATGCTGTTAAAGAGAAGGGTGGAGAAGGTGAAGCAAAATAGAAGGTTAGGGATAGGTAGGAGCACAGGAGAGATTTGACAAAGATGTTGGGCACAAGACAAAGGGACTGGTAATGAAAGTGTTAAAGGCTAAGGCAGATGCTAATGGTAGCTTAAAGATCAGAGAGCTATAAGTGTAAATAGCAGAACAAGGTCAGTGCTCTCTAAAAGCAAAACATTGGAACAAGTTGCAGACTGGCTCTCCCTTTCTGTATCAGAATGGAGGAGAGAGTTCATGCTCTGAAGTTGTTGAACACAATGTGAAATCCAGAAGATTATAAACTGCTTAATCAGAAGATGAGCTAATATTCTTCCAGTTCGCATTACGCTTCGCTGAAACATTGTAGCAGGCCAAGGACAGATATGTGAGCATGAGAGTAAGATGGTGCACTTAAAGGCAAGCAACTGACAAGTCGGGGTCATGCTTGTAGACTGAACAAAGGTGTTCCCATGTGTACCAAAATGTACTGGGGCATGGGTTCAAATCCAACCACTTTGGATGAAATTTGAATTCAATTAATAAATTTGGGATATAAAACTAATCTCAATAATGGTGACCATGACAACTATCACCATTTTGAAATGTTTTTCATTACAAAACCTTACTTGCGATGGTTAAACCCTCTCATGCCAGAGATGGTCATTGCCTGGTACTTGTGTGGCATGAATGTTATTTGCCACTTGTCACGCAAGTCTGGATATTGTCCAGGCCTTGCTGCACTTAGACATGAATTGCTTCAGTATCTGAGGAGTCATTAGAAAACCTTACTTGCTTAGGGCAGTCTAGAGAAAGTACATCTGAAAGCAGCAAAAAGGCTGCTTACTTCTCTCTGTTTCAGCTAAAGTGAACCCTGTTTGCTTATGTCAGACTGTGGACAGCAGAGAGAGAAATTTTAAAGAAAACTTCAAAGTCCAAAGCAGCATTTCCAGGAGGAAAACCCAAGGACCACAGCCGAAGAATGACCTCAGCCATGAACCACAGTGAAGGACTGTTAATCAAAGAATTCTAAATACCTTTGCCTTTTATCCTTCAACCTTAACTTGGCAAAAAGTTAATGTAATCATACATTAAAAGTTAATACTTTGTAGAATCTGAGGTTTTGTGAGGCAACATTGGTCATTGTGTGGGGTGATGTGGAGTATTTGGATGATAGGCATAAGTTTGGAATACCAGAGACTGGTGATGGGGACATGTATTGAACAGCGTACGAGGTTGGTGACATGGGAATGTCATGCAAAAATGGCTTCACTGATCTTGACCAACTCTTGAGGCGCTACTGGCAGGTCCTTGTGGATAGAATCTGGGAATTAATCTTCCTGGTCACCTGTTCCCACTCCCTTCTGGGAGTGGTCCTTTACTCTCCCACAGGACCATGGCAACTTTCCTCCTTCCCATTTCCATATCGGTACCTCTATCTTTCACCCTGGAACCCTGGATTTTCCTGTGGTGGGAATGGAGGCAGGTGGGTGGAAAATTCCCCACCAGTGGTCAGTATGCTGGTTTACCAGCTCCATGCTGCCCCTGAGCCATTTTGGGGAAAGCTAAATTGGGGGTAGAATGGCTATCCACCCACAAGCTGCAGGTAGTTCATTGCAAGCCGTTAAGCTAAATGATCAGAGGCTGACTGCCTTCGAAGCAGCATCCTTTCCCCTAATGCCGCTTACCTGGCAATGGCTGTCCCCTTAACATCCACCAAAGAGGTCCTCCCCTACCATGGTGGTTCAGCAGCTGCGGCCATTTCTTTTAATTTCAGATATGTTGAAGCATTGAGGGGTCACCTCAAGATGAAGATGCCCTCTCACTATAAGTGACTTGTTGGTTTAGGGGTAAAAATATTGCTTAGAATATATCATTGCTAGAAATGCAGCCATTCCCAGGTTCAAATCTTGGACAGGACCTGCTGTGTTGTGGGATTAGACTGGGTAGCTCTTCATTGACTGCCATGGGCAGAATGGCCTCCTCCTGCACTATAGATTTCCCATCTATAAGATGGCAGGCTGCAGTTTCTTCTGTGCTGGAAGGCCTTCTACAGGACACCAAGTCAGGCACAATTGTTGCCAAGTGATTGTTCCTAATGCAGGTTTGCATTTGACCCAAATCTTGGATTCCTGATGCAAAACACAAAATCCTGCACCTTAACTCTGACCTTTGTTCAACTTTCTGTGTTTTAAATTGCAATAATTTTCTTTATTGCAAATTTCTTTTTTTATTCATTCATGGGACATGGGCGTCGCTGGCTGGCCAGCATTTATTGCCCATCCCTAGTTGCCCAAGGACAGTTGAGAGTCAACCGCATTCCTGTGGCTCTGGAGTCACATGTAGGCCAGACTAGGTAAGGACGGCAGATTTCCTTCTCTAAAGGACGTTAGTGAACCAGATGGGTTTTTCCGGCAATCGACAATGGTTTCATGGTCATCAATAGATTCTTAATTCCAGATATTTTTTATTGAATTCAAGTTCCACCAGCTGCTGTGGCGGGATTCGAATCCAGGTCCCCAGAACGTTAGCTGAGTTTCTGGATTAATAGTCTAGCGATGATACCACTAGGTCATCACCTCCCCTTTTAGAGGGACAGCCAGCCTTTAAGAAGACCAGGCTGGCTGCACCACAAAGTTTGGAAATAACACCAGAGTAGGATTATCTTACTGCTCACAGAGGCAACCACTAATGTTAGGATGAAGAAAGCAGCACGGAACCCACTCTGCCAGACACTACAATCAAATGGATGAGGTGGGTATGCAAAGTTTGCATTGACTATATTAAAATTTATGGTTGATAGATTTTGGGGCATTTAGGAAATTAATGAATGTGGAGATAGGGCAGGAAAATGCTTTAAGAACATGAAAAAAAGGAGTAGGACAAAGCCATAAGGCCCCTTATCCAGATGACTACCCAACCCTCACATCCCATATTCCAAATATCCATCCATCTCAACCTTGAATGACTATCCACAACCCTTTGGGTGGAGAATTCCAAGGAATGACCACACTCTGAGAGTAGGAATTCCTCAAAATGATCATGTCTACATCCTGTGTCCTCGGCTCCCAGCTGGGGAAATGACGTCTCGGCATCTATGCTCTCAAGCCCCCCAAGAATCTTGTCTTTTTTGATGAGATCACCTTTCATTCTTATAAACTCTGGAGAGTAGAGCCCACTTTACTCAACTTCTCCTGTGATGGGAGGGTTGTCCTATGAAGAAATAATCTTGTGAAATTTTAGTTGTGATGTTATAGATTATGTAAAGAAGCTCATCTTTTAAATGGATATGTGATGACATTTGAAATTCAATGTGCATTTCCACAAGGGTAAACTCACTGGGGCAGAATCTTTCGCTCTGAAAGCTGATTTTGGTGGGAAAGTCGGAGTGATTTCCATTGGGCAGTGGAACTGCTGAACACGCATAGTCTTCTGCTGTTCAGCTCATTAATTACGCATCTCCGAGGAGCTCAGTGGATCTCGTGGCAGGGTGGGCAGGAACTCACCTGCCCTGCCATTACCTCATGGGGTTGAAGGTCCTGACACCATATTTAAAGGGTACCTGGACACCAAATCACACGCTCCAGATTGTGCATAAATCAAGATGTACAGAAGAAGAAAGCAACCCTCAACCTCACAGCTCAGTGAAACCTCCCTGAAGATTTTCATCCAGACTGTGCAGGAAAGCCGGGGGGGGAGGGGGTGCTGTTTCCTCATGGGAGTAGGAGGCCCTCCCATCTGACCCGGGAGGGCATCGCCTGGATGCTTAGCACTGATGGGGTCCAAAGAGTGAATTGACCTGCAGTGCAGGAAAAGAATGAATGCTCCGCCAAAGTGAGTGCGCCGTCTACTTGCTGTGAATTTACACTCAAGGAATTGATGCAATGCAATATAGAGCGGGAAACAGAAAAGCAGCAGGCACGAGAGCGAACACACCACAATAAAGCCAGGTTCGTTTATCGAGTGTTCCCGAATGTCATTCTCTAAATACACAACAATAAGGGTACCAGACAGCCTAAGGATCAGAGTCCACAGGAATGTCACACACGACCAGCAGATGGGACATCAGCACTGAATGCATGCCAGTCACCTGAAGCTCTCCATCTCATCAAAGTTCCTGGACAAATGGCTTTTTAATCATTTATTGGGAGGACTCAGCACCTACAATGGGCATGCATGCTTCTGAACTCCTCATTCATCCAATGACCTTGCAATCAATCCTTCTATTTTCCTGCAAACAAGATTGCCCAGAACAAATGCAAGCAGGCCGAGAGCGGAGAGGAAAATGTGTCCCCTGAGCTGCTTTGAGGAGCAGGCTGCAGAGCTTGCAGGCGAGGAGTGTGACCGTGGCTGCACAGGAGGTGAGATGAACCCTGAGATGAGCCTGCTTAGTCAATCACTAAATATCTCTCTTTATTCCAGGTACCAGCAGTAAAGGAGAGGGACAGCAATCCAGACATGTCCCAGCTCCAGCCCACCTCTGAGGGGGAAGCCTCAGTTTCCTCAGAGGAAGCACCATCACTATGTTAAGATCATTTGACCAAAAGAAATAGGAACAGGAGTAGGCCGTTCAGTTATAAGTATTCTCTTACAATCCACCATTAAATAGGATCATGGCTGATCCAACATTCCTCACATCCACTTTCCTGCCCTTTCCCCGTAACCCTTCATTCCCTTACTGGTCAAGAATCTATCTATCTCAGCCTTAATTATACACAAGGATACTATCCCCACTGCTCTCTGTGGCAAGGCGTTCCAAAGACACTCAATCCTCTGAGAGAAGCAATTTCACCTGACCTCAGTCTTAAATTGGCGCTCCTTTACTCTGAAACTATGCCCTCTGGTCCGAGACTCTCCCATGAGGGGAAACATCCTATCAGCATTTACCCTTAAGCCCCTTAAGAATCCTATATGTTTCAATGAGATCACCTCTCATTCTTCTAAATTCTAAATAGAGTCCCAACCTGTTTAACCTTTGCTCATAAGACAATCCCTCCATACCGGGGATCATCCTAGAAAAGTTTCTCTGAACTGCCTCCAATGAAATAAAGGGTGGAATTTTTCTCCCTCTCCGTGGGGGCAGGATGTTATGGTCCCATTGTTGTCAACAGGGCTTCCTGTTGAATGCAGCCCTTCCCATCGGGAAACCCATGGTGGGGGTGTGCCATCGGCGGGACTGCATGATCCCGCCGGCGTGAACAGCAGCTAGATTTTGGCGATTCCTTAAATAAGGGGACCAAAACTGCTCTCGGTACTGCAGATATGGTCTCACAAGTACCTTGTACAGTTGCAGCAAGACTTTACTACTCTTATACTCCAACCCCCTTGGAGTAAGGGCCAACATTCCATTAGCCTTCCTGATTCCCTGCTGCAGCTGTGTGCTAGCTTTCTGTGTTTGATGCACAATTACCCTCCAAATCCCTTTGTGTTGCAGCTTTCTACAGTTTTTCTCTATTTAAACAATACTCTGTTCTTTATCTCTGCCTTCCAAAATGAACAACTTCACATTTTTCCACATTATACTCCATTTGCCAACTTTTTGCCCACTTACTTAACCTATCAATATCTCCCACGCTTCCTTCCTCCAATTCATTAATATATACTGTAAACAGTTGCGGTCCCAATACAGATCCCTATGGAATACCACTGGCTACAAATCACCAACCTGATAAAGAACCCCTTATCCCCACTCGCTGTTTCCTGCCCATTAGCCAATTCTCTATCCATGCCAATATACTATCGCCAACACTACGGATTCTTATCTTATGGTTTAACCACTTTTTGCCCCCCTCCCTTTTTGAATCGGGATGTGACATTGGCAGTTTTACAATTCTCCAGAACTACTCCAGAATTCAGACTTTTGGAAAATTGTGACCAATGCATCCATTATCTCTGTAGCGACTTCTTTTAGATCCTAGAATGCAGGCCATAAAGGATTTATCTGCCTTTTGACCCCATTAATTTATTTAATACTCCTTCTCTAGTAATGGAGATGGTACTTAATTCCTCCCCTGTACTCTTTAGCATTCATGGAATTTTCAAAGTATCTTCCACTGTAAAGACTGATGCAAAATACCTGTTTAATTCTTCTGCCATTTCCTTGTTCCCCATAACTATCTCCCCAGATTCATTTTCTAAGAGGCCTATGTTCACTTTGATCTCTCTCCCTTTTTATATATTTAAGCAAGTTCACCTGCATTGTCCATCAGCGCAAATACATATACCTCAGTGGGTCCTAGTTCTAGTAAGAAGTCTCACAACACCAGGTTAAAGTCCAACAGGTTTATTTGGTAGCAAAAGCCACAAGCTTTCGGAGCGGTGCTCCTTCGTCAGGTGAGTGGGATTTCAGTTCACAAACAGGGCATATAAAGACACAAACTCAATTTACAGAATAATGGTTAGAATGCGAGTCTTTACAGGTAATCAAGTCTTAAAGGTACAGATAATGTGAGTGGAGAGGTTTTTGACAATTGCAGGGTCCCGTGGGGTTTACCTTAGTGACCCATAGTCCAGCTGAGGCATTCTCAGTAACGATACTACAAAGAAACCTACAAAGGAAACTTCACTGCATGATATAGATGTCAGTAGTTCTGGGTTTATGATGTGTGAGTGGCGATCAGAGGGCAGTTGTAAGATCAAGTCTCATGACTCTGCACTGAGGAATGATGGTGAGGATGCTTCATGCTGCTGTTCCCTGTTGAGATATTCAGCTGGTTATTCCTGAAAGAGTGATCTGTCAGCTCAGGCCCTCTATGAGAGCAAGTGTCAGGGTGAAGCAGTTCATTCCTGGTTGAATATGAATTCTAGCCACAGAGAAGCTGCCATGCGCACAGACTTGGTGAGGGCATGGGTGAAAGAATTATTTCATTTAAAGTTGCCTAAGGTCCTGGAAGAATGTAGTACTGTTCAGCTTCTACTGCAGCGATGTGTTGACAGGGCTATGTATTTAACTGTGGTTTAGCACATTCAACTGATCAACCCAACATCAGAGCAGATGTTGAGTATTGATATTTCATTAATCTTGAAGGGAAAATGGGAATTTTGAGAGAAATTCTCTCTGAACAAAAAGATGCGGGGCAGCAAAGGTGAGAAAAACAAATAATCGGCACATTACCCCTCCTGGAAACTGGATTGTCACAGGCACGTCTGCCATATTGTACCCCTGCTATGGGCTCATTGACATCCCGGCCGTAATCAAGTCTGTCCCCTCATCGGAGGACAGATATTGCCCCTCTGTGTCTCCCTCAGGTAAGACACCTCCCCTTTGCTGTGCTAGGCTGTGCAGGGCGCTGCAGACAATGATGATCGTGGACACTCTCTGGAGAGCACTGCTTGAGCAGTCCAAACATGGGAAACACATCTTCAGGAGGTCTATCATCTGCTCTGTCAAGGACTAGGTGGAGGCCTGTGCAGCATTGTATCTTTATTCAGGAGCACTCTGTGGTTGGTGAACTGGTATTTTAGTAAGTAAAGTTTTAAGCAGCTTTCTTAGGGAAAGAGTCAAACCCTTAAGAACCCCACCTATAACTTGAACGCAAGACAAAACATCATTTATTACTTGCTCAATACAGGTGTACATTCCAAATTACCTACCGTGACACATTTCCCCGTAGAAGCTTGGATGGATCCTATGTTTACTGTTATTTCTACAAGAGTGTTGTCCTTGCTGCAGATTACATTTCCAGGGCATCCTCCTGCGTATTGCACCAATGAGCCAGTCTTGTGAGGTGAGGTAATGACATTCCCCTGAACTTGTGGGGAAATCTATAAATATAGCAATGGGATAGTGATCGGTGTGAACAAATAACCTCAGTTGTTGCATTTATACTGAGAAGATTCATATGAATTCCTCTTCTAAAGAATTCAACACATTTGGAACTTCAAAAGGAGTTACCCTGACTCGATATTGTATCTTGCCAGCAGCAAACAAGATTCATTGGCAGGAAAAGAACCCAAAAACATTGCTCAAATGGAAGAGTTCAATAGCAGAATTCATGGCAAAAGCATGGATCTTAATACTTGAAAGATTTTTTAAAAAGGCAAAGACTTTATAACACATTTATGTATGATTAGGATGTTGGCTGATCAGAGCAGACCCCAGGAATCCCAATTTGTTACTCATAAATGGTTTGCTGTAAGTGGTTTCGTTCCAGTCTTTGGGAATTCTGTCAAGGGGCATTATATAAATAATTATTCAATGTAATTTTGCACAGTATTCAATTCCATTGACAACTCCCCGGATAACAAGGCAGTCTGTTCCAGCATGCAGCAGGATTCAGACATTCAGGCCTGGACTGATAAGTGCCGCACAAAGTGCCTGGTAATGACTATTGTCAACAAGACAGAGTCTAACCAACTTCCTTTTACATATGGGTGGCAAAGTGGTTAGCATTGCTGCCTCACAGTGCCAGGGACCCGTGTTCTATTCCTGGCTTGGATCACTGTGGAGTTTGCACGTTCTCCCCGTGTCTGCATGGGTTTCCTCCGGGTGCTCCGGTTTTCTCCCACAATCCAAAGATGTGCGGGTTAGGTGGATTGGCCAGGCTAAATTGCTCCTTAGTGTCAGGGGACTAGCTACGGTAAATGCATGGGCTAATGGGGTTAGGACCTGGGTGTGATTGTGGTCGTTACGGACTCAATGGGCTGAATGGCCTCCTTCTGCACCGTAGGATTCTATGATTCTACATTGCTGAATCACCTCACATCAGCATCCTAGGGCTTACCATTTGCCAGGTAATTATTGTAAATGAGAATTAGTTCTGAATTGACTCACCTGGCGTAATAAAGATTAAATGAATAAAATAAATAAACATCTAAGTACTGAGGTTACAAGAGCTGGTCGGGGGCTGGAAATTCTGCATCGAGTAACTCACCACCTGACTCCCCAAAGTCTGTGTCTACCATCTACAAGGTACAAATGAGAAATGTAATGGAATGCACCCCACTTGTCTGGAGGAGTGCAGGTGCTAACAACGCTCAAAACTCTACAGCATCCAGAACAAAGTAGCCTGCTTGACTGGCATCCCATCCACCAGCTTAAACATTCACTCCCTCCACCTTGGCTGCACCATCTCTGCAGTGAGTAACATCTACAACAGCAGTATGGCGTCCAAAATGGCGGCTCCCTGGACTCACACGTGGTCGATGGTGTCCAACATGGCGGCTCCCTTGAGTCACACACGGCTGATGGCGTTCGGATTTTCGGTTCCCTCGGGTCGCACGCTGCGCTGTTTGGTTTCGATGCCGACTTTGCCCTGCAGACTTTCGCGTAGTGGCCTTTCTTTCCGCACCCAGGGCAGAACACCTCCCTTGCCGGGCAGCGTTGTCGGGGGTGCTTCCCTAGACCGCAAAAATAGCACTTTGGGCCTACAACAGCCGCAGCAGTTGAGTCGTTGGTGGGGCGCGGTGTGGCATATGTCTGTGGCCCTCCTAGGTACTGGGGTGGTAGTGGCCGTGAGGCCCACGATGTTGCGTGATCGGGTGCGTACGCTTCGAAGTTACGGGATACCACTTCTAGGGATTCAACGAGTGCCACAGTTTTTGGTAGCTCTAGCTCACCTTGTTCTAGCAGGCGCTACCGAATATAGTTGGATGCGATGCCCGTAACGTAGGCATCGCGGATTAAGTCCTCCGTGTACAGCGCGGCGGATACAGCCTTGCAGTTACAGGCCCTGCCGAGCGCACGTAGTTCGCGGAGAAACTGTGCGTTTGATTCACCCGGCCACTGTTTTCGGGTAGCCAGAAGGTGCCTGGCGTAGACTTCGTTTGTCTGTTGGCTGTATTGGCTCTTTAGGAGCGCTAGCGCGTCCACGTACGTTTCTGCGTCACAGATGGTGGCATAAACTACCCGGGCATTGAGCACGTGCAGCTTGTTTGCATCGGACCGGACAGCAGTGGAGGCTCCGAGGAAGGCTTCGAAGCACTTCAGCCAGTGATTGAAGCTGTTGGCGGCTCCCACAGCTTGCGGATCCAGGTTCAAAATATCGGGCTTTAGAAGTTGCTCCATTCTGTTTTTTTTGTGAATAAAATTGATGCACTATCAATTACGATACGAGGACTCCAGCGAGTGAGTGAATTAACAGGCTTTTATTCACAAAGAACAGGAGCACACCCTTGTAGCTGACCTGGTCTAGACTGAGGCGAAGAGGAGGAACCATCACCTTTATACCTCGCTCTGGTGGAAAGGGAGGAGTCTCAGGTGGAAAAGGAGGGGTCTCGGGCCAGGTGCAGCATGGGTGTGTCCAGGCATACACATGTAGTTACAGTGGTTCACCACACTTTTCAAGGTTACTTCAACAGAACCTTCTAGACTTCCAACCTCTATCACTTAGGCAGCAGGCACAAGGGAACACAGCCACTGGAAAGTTTCCCTCCAAGTCACTATCATTGTTCCTTTACTATCAATGGGTCAAAATCTGATAACTCCCTCCTTAACATTACCATGTGTTTACCTATGCCAGATGGACTATGATGGTTGAAGAATGCGGCTCACCAGTATCTTCTCACAGGTAATCAGGTATAGGAAATAAATACTGGTCTTGCCTGCAATGTTAACATTCCATGAAATAATGATTTCAGAAAAATTAGATCTGCATACATCAAGAACATCTTTTTGGAGCTATAACTGCTACTTAGGGAATGAGGTTAAGCAGTGAACCTGACCATTTCTGTCATGCTCCATGTGCTAGCTGGTATTAGTGAGGACAGGGCTAGTGGGAAGGGGAAGTTAGGGCTGCTAGCATTCTCACGTATGCCACCTGGGCAGTAATCTGGTAGAACAGATTCCCTGCCTGTTATAAAACCCGGCTGACTTTCTTTTATTGGAACCAATTGTTGGGTGAACCATTGTGTCATATTATCGCTTGGGTAATAAAGGTGAAAATAATGTCCGTAAAGTTTATTTACACGCACACTTTTACTTGTATTTATATTTGCACATTCAAACATTACTGGCATGTCTTCTAGAGGTTGGGTCCTTCTAAACTGCTATAGGCTTACACAACATGAGTACAATCGTACACTTAGGCCAGAATTTTACTGTCCCGCCCGCCACAGGAATCGGAGCGGGCGAGGGGCAGACAATGGAAAGGTCCAGTGACAGGATTTTACTGTTTTGGGACGAGCGAGGTTGTAAAATCCTGCCCTTAATCTTTTTACAGGAACTGCACTCAGCAAAAAAAATCCATTTTCCGTACAGTTTATTCTTTATAATTACTGTGTAACCAAACTCAAACTCAAAACATCCAGTTTAAATTGAAAAACAATTTTCTAAAATGCTCAAAACCCTCCATTAACCTTGAGTTCAAATGCCAACTCAATCGTTTACCCAATCTTTATTGATTTTCCCCCACTAATAGATGTCATTTAAAACAAACAGACACACAAATCCCAGGCATCAGAGTCCAAATTTCACATTCTATACAATGCTTTTGACTTCACAGAACACTTAAGAATTCCTGACTTTCTCATTGGTTAATTTAATATAGGTCGTATATGCTTTATCTGTAAATCCGACTAAACACATCCAAAAACAATATTTTTTTTGAACCTCATGTACCTTTAGCACGGAAAGTCTGTGATCAAAGATGACTCAACCTGAGTCGACACAAACATCGCCAAATGTGCCCAAACTTTATAATTCAATGGTACATCTTACTCTTCTCACCATTTTATTTACTTTAGACTACAGCTAGCCTAGGCTTAGGCCACTGTAAGGTGAGTAGGCCTAGGTTTATATGCAGTTTCCAAAAACTGAACATATCTGAAATCTGAAATGTAACTGGCCCCAAGGATTTCAGATAAAGGATACATGCATGATCTGTAGTCACAACATTGAACGTTGTAATAGAACATTGATTCCCTACAGTGAAGAAAGAGGCCATTTGGCCCATCAAATCTGCACCAACTCTCCAAAAGAGTATCCCCATGCATCCACCCTATCCACATAGCCTTGTGCATTTAGCATGGCCAATGCACCTAACCTGCACATCTTTGGACTGTGGGAGGAAACTGGAGCACCCGGAGGAAACCCACGCAGACAATGTGCAAGCTCCACACAGACAGTCACCCAAGGACGGAATTGAATCTGGGTCCCCAGCGCTGTAAGGCAGCAGTGCTAACCACTGTGCCACACTCATGTGTCATGGAAGTTCTTTTACATTCCACAGTAGGCTCCATTACTTTCAGAGAAGCAACGAGACTGATGACGAACAGAAAACAAATATCCAAGATTAAGAAGGGGGAAACCAATTAGGGTTCCCTGTCTCCTGAATATGTTCCACTTATTCCTATTCTAAAGTTTATCTGTGGGATGTGGTGTTTGGTTGAGATGACGTCCATTTTCAAATAACTGGTCAATTTCTCCTACTAGGCTCACACAAAGAATTCACTCTGTATTTTATATAATGCATTTTGTCTGGTGGTGTACCCTCAGGGAACTGCTGGAGTTATTCTCAGTAAAGGAAACTGGGAAATAAATGAAATCAGTTTTTTTGTGACTGTGATATCCTTTGTTTTAGTCAGTCAGTGTCAGATATGAATAGAAATACATCGATCTGTTTAATACTCTCCAGACCAGGTCAATAAGAAATCCACATAGGTATCAATTTTAATTAAAGTTTATTTATTAGTCACAAGTAGGCTTACATTACCACTGCAATGAAGCTACTGTGAAAATCCCCCAGTCGCCACACTCCAGCACCTGTTCGGGTGAATGCATCTGACCAGCACATCTTTCACAATGTGGGAAGAAACCGGAGCACCCGGAGGAAACCAACACAAACACAGGGTGACCCAAGCCGGGAATCAAACCCGGGTTCCTGGTGCTGTGAGGCAGCAATGCTAATCACTGTGCCACCGTGCCACCCATTGTGTGATAGTGAATGGACAATATTTCAATGTTGGAACACATTCCATTTATTCAAGTCTGGTTCGCTTAGGTGCAAATTGTTAGCTGCCAATGTTGAAGATTCCTAAGGGGCAATACACTTTCAACCACTGAGCATTTTCTCTTTTCAAACTTAAGTGAAACTGTTATATTTCTCAAGAAACTTTCATATTTCATCAGGATTTCAGTTTTCTTCACAGCCACTGGACAGGAAGAGCTGCTGTTGGCCTCATGCCTTGTGTTGTCTGGAAACCTGACCTTGAACATTACTTTTGGAAGATTTTGATTCTGGGATGAATGCTGAGCACTTGATTCATTATTACTTAAGTGGGGGTTTTCTTTTACCTCTGGAGTCAATGACAGTGAAAAAAGTCTATGTAACCAAATAACTTTTGTAGAATAACACTTAAACCCAAGTTGGAAGCTTTATGACTTCCACACAAAGTTCTTATTTAGTTAAAATCAGAATTGCCAATGTTGGAATACAAACCTGTCAAAATCTAAAAGATGCAGTCCCTTAATCAAGACTAAGACATGTTCAGATAAAGGATGCCTAGTTGAAATACTAACCTGTCTATTTCTTTTACAAATGCTGACAGATTTGGTGTACATGTCCAACATTTTCCGTTTCCATTTCAGATTTACAGAGTTCAGTATTTTTTTTCTTTCCACTTATCTGACTTTGGCAACAGCACAGAATGACAGTACGATAAGGACAAAACTATTTCAATTGCAACACTTTCTAACCTTGGGGCAAATCCAACTGTCCCAGCCCCCTTTTTCACCATTATGATGTAAGCCTATCTGCAACCATAACAAGTCACAAGTTAAAGGATCCACACTCAGCCGAGTACAGCAGCACCAAACTCACCAACGTGGGTCAGTATGATGGTGGTTGGTGGCGCTTTCAAGCTACGATCCCTGTGTTGTTTGCTTCGTGGGAGAGCCTGGTATTTCAGAGCTTCGACAGTTAAAAGAGTCAGAGTTTGTCAGCCTGCTGTGAACCAACAGAAAAGATCCTTCAGCTTGTCACCTGTATCCGAGGGCAACAGGTGAGGCAAAGCTCCAGTTGCTTTTTCAAACAGACTCTGTCATTGAGAGGCCGCCTCCAGGCAGATGCCGTGCTTCTGCACTGGGGGAGCCCCACTGACCGACTAGAATTTTCCAGGTTAGCCTCTGATTGTTGGCCTTAATTGGCCACTTATTGAACCTTCAAGCTTGCAGGTGGGCAACTGTTCTGTCCCCATGGGATGGGATGGTAGCAGCGAATCAGCACACCATGTCTATGCATCTTCGTTCCCAACCCCATTGGCTTCATAGCTCAGTGTTTATAACACTGATCTTGTAAACCAGGGGCCACAAGTTTAATTCTTGGTGGCACAGTGGTTAGCGCTGCTGCCTCATAGTGCTAGGGACCTGGGTTCAGTTCCAGCCTCGGGTGCCTGTCTATGTGGAGTTTGCATGTTCACCCCCCCCCCCCCCCCCCCCACCCCCTGCCCCCCTGTGCCTGCGTGGGTTTCCTCTGGGTGCTCTGGCTTCCTACCACGCCCCAAAGATGTGCTGGTTAGGCTGAGTGGGTATGCTAAATTGCCACTTAGTGTCAGGGGTAAATATGTGGGTTTTCGGGGATAGGGCCTGGGTGGGATTGTTGTCGGTGTACACTCGATGGGCCAAATGGTCTCCTTCTGCACTGCAGGGCTTCTATGATATTGGGTCAGAGGTTTTCCCATGGGGACAGATTGAGTGATGCATGGTTGAGTATTAAACACCAGTGTGGAGATTTGGTCAAGTTGTGTGTAGGGTCTGCTTATCAATCATTCTCTTTTATTGTGCGATTCAATAATGAAGGAATGGTGAATTTTCAGAAGCATTGTTTTTCAAGTCCAAGTCAGATACAGACGATTGCAGAAGATCCTTGAGCACTATTTCAATGGGAGAAACTTACCCTGGCGCTCCTGTTAGTGTCCAATCCTCAAGCAATATCACCAGAATCAGATTGTCTGGTCATTCATTTTCTTTGCTGTGGGCAAGTTGACTGCTACGTTTTGTCAACAATCCCATTCAACAGTGACAGTGTGTCTCAAAAGTTATTCATAGACTGTGCAACACATTCTGATAAATTCAAGCTCTTTCCGTCTTGCTTACTTTTGTATTTAGGGTGGCCCAATGGTTAGCACTGTTGCCTCATAGCGCCAGGGACCTGGGTTCGATTCCCGGTTTGGGTCACTGTCTGTGTGGAGTTTGCACGTTCTCCCGTGTCTGCGTGGGTTTCCTCCGGGTGCTCCGGTTTCCTCCCACAGTCCGAAAGACATACTGGTCAGGTGGATTAGCCGTGCTAAATTCTCCCTCAGTGTAACCGAACATGCGCCGCATTGTGGCGACTAGGGGATTTTCACAGTAACTTCATTGCAATATTAATGTAAGCCTACTTGTGACACTAAACTTAAACAATGCTTTGTACCCCATATGGTGGAGCCATTCATTAGTCAGGAAATAGCAGCTGCAGCAGGAGTGCCAACCAGCTTCCTTCTAAATAGAAATTTATACACAAAGATTTGGCCCCTACACTCCTTATAGAATGTGCAAACTCCACACAAACAATCACCCCAGGGCAGAATCGAACCCAGGTGCCTGGCGCTGTGAGACAGCAGTGCTAACTACCATGCGACACATTGAGATGTTGTAGCATTTATGGATTAAACGTTGATTTAGGATTTGTGCCTATGATTGCTGACATTTTCAGCAATTCTCCATCATTCTTTTCGGTTCAATTTGTTGACATAAAGGGACATTTTGCTTTTTGTTTTGCACTCCTATGGTCCAGCTATAGGCAGGGATGATCTGGAAATATTGCTTTTGGGAATGGAGGAAAAGAAGAACTGCAAGGCATGCACCACAGAGCAGAGATAGAAGGGCATGGAACAGAAGATCATATTAATCATGGGTTTTCAGGCTCTGCCTACCTCAGCTTAACTGCGGATCAATGTCAGTATCCTTTTTGCTTTACCAAAGAGTTGAGATCTAGTAATGCCACCTGTTACAATTGCAGAGCATGGGCAGTACAGCCTGTAGCTGTCAAGGTCACAGTTGCCCATAATCTTATATGGGCTTCCTTTTAGCTGCAACAAGTGATGTTAGCAACATCTCCCAGTTTGCAGTGCGCCAATACATCAGGGAAGACAGTGAACCTCTCTATACAGGAGGAATACTTTCTTACTGGAAGAATGAAAAAGGATAAAAGAGCACTCGGCTTTGTCTGCTTGGCAGACTTCATCATTGTGCTAAGTGCTGTTGTCTACATGTTCCCAGTTGCCACCCTGACTACATTATCACTCAATATCAATCACTCCCTCAGTGTACAATTGGGTAGACCCCTGTCCTAGCCTTTGCAGACATGTGCTGAGTGAAATCACCATGTACAAATCCTTCCTCTAACCTAGCCTCTGAAGTCTGCTTGCTGAATATTTGAATCTGTACCAGCGAGAGGCGCATCAAGTAATGGAACATTTTCTACAACATTGCATTCCACTTCTTGCTGAGTGACATTAACCTTCTCAGCAGCTGGAATGAAGGAGAGAGACAAGGGATGTGGGAGCGCAGTGAAAAAGAAACAAGTGTTGAAAGCACCTGCCACTTGTTGTGCAAAGTGTGTGGGATGATGGAGAATTCAAAAGAGATAAAGATTTAAAAATTCAGCATGGAATTTCCTCCCATATCACCAGTGGTCACGTTACACTTTCTTGACCCTCTCTCCAAGTGGGGTGAGAAGGGTGTGCAGACAGACGATTTCAATCTAATTTATGTCAGCATGGCTCCCGAGGTTTGCCCTTGGTGGATACTAGGTGACTTGGCATGGATGGGTTAAAGACAGAGTGATGCGTAGGAAGGATGGGCTAGCTAGGCATGAATGGCACTAAGTTGAAATGGGGGCTATAAAGGATCATGAGATTGCTTAGAAGACATGGGTTGGCACAAGAGTTGGGTAGAGGGGCATTTAGTTGCATGGGTATGAGGAACCATGGGGTGGGTAGAGAGGCATAGATTGGCATATTGGTATGAGTGGCCATGAGGCGGCATAGATGGGCATGGGGAGTATGTGGCGTGTGAAGTGTGAAAGTTGGAGTGATGTTTTATGTTTTAATCAGTCCTGGAACCCCGAGATAGGACTCCTGCCCTGCCCAACTCTGCACCCAGCAGCCTCCTCACTTCTTCCCAGAATGCCCAGCCTGACTCCTGACTCCTGCAACCCCTGCTCCACCCCCCCACGTTACGAACACCTCCTCAACCCACCTCTGCACAGCCCCCCTACTCAAACACCCCTTGCATAGCCCCCCTTGCATGTCCACCGACCTTGGATAGCCCCCCCCCCACCCCCCGTCATTGTGCAAAGCCCACCCCCATCATAGCCCTACCCCCAGTCTACCAACACAATTTTTTTTAATTGATGGGAAGTGGGCATAGCTGGCTGGGCCAGCATTTATTGCTCATTTCTAATTAGAGTCATAGAGGCTTACAGCATGGAACCAGGCCCTTCTGCCCAACTTGTCCATGCCGCCCAGTTTTTACCACTAAACCAGTCCAAATCGCCCGCATTTGGCCCATATCCCTCTATACCCATCATACTCATGTTACTGTCAAAATTGCCCTTGAACTGAATGTCTTGCTCAGCCATTTCAGAGGGCATTTAAGAATCAACCACATTGCTGTGGCTCTGGAGTCAGATGTCAACCAGACCGGTAAAGAAGGACGACAGATTTCTTTCCTTAAAGGGCATTAGTGAACCAGATGGGCTTTTGCAACAATCGTCAATGGTTTCATGGTCATCATTAGACTTAATTCCAGATTTTTATTGAATTCAAATTTCACCATCTGCCATGGTAGGATTCAAACCCAGGTCCCCAGATCATTACCCTGGATCTCTGGAATACTAGTCCAGTGGCCATACCACTCAGCATTGTGGCACAGTGGTTAGCACGGCTGTTTCACAGCGCCAGGGTCTCAGGTTTGAGTCCCAGCTTGGGTCACTGTCTGTGCGGAGTCTCCCCATGTCTGCATGGATTTCCTCTGGGTGCTCCGGTTTTCCTCCCACAATCCAAAAGACATGCTGATTAGGTGCATTGGCCATACTAAATTTTCCCTCAGTGCACCCGAACAGGCGCCGGAGTGTGGTGACTAGGGGATTTTCACAGTAATCTAATTGCAATGTTAATATAAGCTTACTTGTGACAATAATAAATTAACCTTCAACTATATCTCTGGCTTCCCTAACTTAGGCCCCACCCCATTGGCACTGCCCCGTCACACTGATGATGCTGCCAGGGTGCCAGGTGGACATGGCAGAGTGCCCACTGGGCACTGCCAGGTGGGCATAGCCTGATGGGAACTGCCTGGTCAAGCCCTGACCACCCAGGAGCTTCAATGGCCTCAAATCCCCTCCCATGGCCATGGTGCCCGCTACTACAGATCAGTAGTGATTCTCGCCGGTGAAGTGGGAAGCATCCGGGAGGGCAGAAGCAGCTGTGCCAAGCTGGGTAGGTATATTTAAAATGCTGGCAATCCTACGTCAATGTGCCTTGCACCCTTTCTGGGCACGAAGCCATTCTCGCCAGTAAAGTAGGGGGCACGAATCGGATTTTTGGCCACCCATGTTATGTTCCCGGCTCGGCATGCTGATTGACAAGCGTAGCAAGCTGGTAAGATTGCGTACCATGTTTTGGAGTTCCATTTCTAAGCTCCCTTATCTCCACATCACCCTGTTCTCCTTTAAGCCCCTCTTTAAAGCCCAGCTCTTAGGCCAAGCTTTGGCTTCCCCTCAATATTACCTTCTTTATGTTGGTGTGCATTTTGGCTTATTATGCCTCCATGAAGCACTTTGGGACTTTTTTCTATGTTCAAGGTACTGTATAAATGGAAGTAGTTATAGCTGAGGTTGTTTGTTTTGTTCACTGCAGTTGCAAAAATATGATTTATATTCATAAGTGCCATTGATGAACACAATGGGGGTGGCACGGTGGCACAGTGGTTAGCACTGCTGCCTCACAGCACTAGAGACCCAGGTTCGATTTCCAGATTGGGTCATTGTCTGTGCGGAGTCTCCCCGTGTCTGCGTGGGTTTCCTCCGGGTGCTCCAGTTTCCTCCCACAGTCCGAAAGACGTGCTGGTTAGGTACATTGGCCATGTCAAATTCTCCCTCAGTGTACCCGAACAGGCGCCAGAGTGTGGCAACTAGGGGATTTTCACAGTAACTTCATTGCAGTGTTAATGTAAGCCTACTTGTGACACTAATAACATTTTTAAAAACTTTGAACTACAGTACTCTTACCATCTCTATCGCGACAAAGATTGGGGGAGCCTAGGATTTGTTTGATTTGATTTGATTTATTATTGTCACATGTATTAGTATACAGTTAAAAATATTATTTCTTGTGCACTATACAAAGTATGCAATACATAGAGAAGGAAAGGAGAGAGTACAGAATGTAATGTTCCAGTCATATCTAGAGTGTAGAGAAAGATCAACTTAGTGCGAGGTAGGTCCATTCAAAAATCTGATGGCAGCAGGGAAGAAGCTGTTCTTGAGTCGGTTGGCACGTGCCCTCAGAATTTTGTATCTTTTGCCCGACAGAAAAAGGTGGAAGAGAGTATGTCCGGGGTGCGTGCGGTCCTTGATTATGCTGGTTGCTTTTCTGAAGCAGCGGGAGGTGTAGACAGAGTCATTGGATGGGAGGCTGGTTTGCGTGATGGACTAGGCTTCTCTCACAACCCTTTGTAGTTTTTTGTGGTCTTGGACAGGGCAGAAGCCATACCAAGCTGTGATGCAACCAGAAAGAATGCTTTCTATGGTGCATCTGTAAACATTGGTGAGGTTCGTAGTGGACATGCCAAATTTCCTTAACCTCCTGAGAAAGTAGAGATGCTGGTGGGCTTTCTCAACTATAGTGTCAGCACGGGGGGGACCAGGACAGGTTGTTGTGATCTGGACACCGAGAAACATTAAGTTCTGTGACTGAATTAATAATGGGTTACTATCCATTTCTATGAAACAGATGAATGAGTGACAGAACCATAGAAGCTGAATATTCACACATTTCTCCTGCCCACAAAAGTGACTTGGCCATTGCATTCACGCTCCATAACAAATTGTACAGATTTTAGCACTTTACATGGTACAATTTAAATTGTCACCCGAGAACTGTACTTTTATTTAAGGAATTTCAGAGGTAGAGAAAACTTTCTACTTTGATCTATTTAACTATCCCTGTGAGTATCATTAAAATAGAATCAATTAATGTTTTGTAACTTGTCAGAAGTGCTTACAAATAAGTAAGCTTTCATAGCTAAGAGAAAGCAAATAAAGAACTATAGATTTACTTTAATGTAACACTTTCATGCCTCTTAGAAATGACTTTGCATACAATGGATTTTCTTGAAGTACAGTGGCTAATGCTATGTAGCACTTGTATGATTCTGTTATAATTCCGTAGTAGCTATAGCATAAATGACCAATCATCCTGTTTTTCTGGTGATGTTGGTTGAAGGTGACATATTGGCTAGGACATCAGAGAAGCTGTCTGCCCTTCTACAATGATATTTTTAATGCCCACTTAAAATGCCAGATAAGCGCATTGGACTTTGGTTTCATTCAAAACTTGGCACCTCTGACATAGCAACATTCCCTTATTCTGCACTATAAGACCATAAGACATAGCAGCAGAATTAGGCCATACAGCCCATCAAGTCTGCTCCACCATTCAATCGTGGCTGATATTTTTCTCATCCCCATTCTCCTGCCTTTTCCCCATAACCCCAATCCCCTTATTAATCAAGAACCTATCTATCTCTGTCTTAAAAGACACTCAATGACCTGGCCTCCACAACCTTCTGCGGCAAAGAATTCCACAGATTCACCACTCTCTGGCTGAAGAAATTCCCCCTCATCTCTGTTTTAAAGAATCGTTCCTTTAATCTGAGGTTGTGCCCTCTGGTTCTAGTTTTACCTACTAATGGAAACATTCTCTCCGCGTCCATTCTATCCAGGCCTCACAGTATCCTGTAAGTTTCAATAAGATCCCCCTTCACCCTTCTAAGCTCCAACGAGTACAGACCCAGAGACCTCAACCGTTCCTCATACAACAAGCTTTTCATTCCAGGGATCATTCTTGTGAACCTCCTCTGCACTGAAGTTAGCCTGGATGATTTGCTCGAGTTCTATCTGCCAACACTCATTTTCTAGCCTCACTCATGAATAATGGTCATTTGGTATTATTCTAGAGAGTGCCCAGTGTTCAGCACCCACTAAATCATACTGCAGTGAGGCAAATTACCCCTTAGTGTCAGGGCGATTAGCAGGGTAAATACATGGCGTTGCGGAGATAGGACGAGGATGGGATTGTTATCAGTGCAGGCTCGATGGGCCAAATGGCCTCCTTCTGCACTGTAGGGATTCTATAAAAGTATCTTGAGGAGAGGAGGAAGCTAACACAATAATAATCAAATGGCTATGCAAATCAGTTAAACATGTTCTAAACAATAGTTTCTGCTAGCCTACGTTTGTCAATCTGATGTTGATTTACACATGAAGGACATAGTGGCCATGGCACAATCCCTTGACTATGTACTTCCTGGCCAATTTGACAGGAATCACCAACATATCTTCCAGGTAACCTTGCAGATATTGAACACATTGCTTTAAAGTCTGTGGGTCATGGTTTTGATATTTAGCCTTATCAGGGCACAAGGACAAACTTCAAAATATAACATAAATTCCACCATGATAAAGAGTTACATGCTGTTCTTACACTGATAATGTGGTTCACCTTCCCCTCATATATATGCCTGTCCTTGCTTTCTGGGGGCACTATCTTAACTACACTTGTCAGTAATCCCCTGATGGGTCTACATTCTATCCTATTAATCCATACAGACAGGAAAATTCCCAATCTGTATGTAGGTGGCTGGTCTCAACTGGGGGAAAAATATGGCTTTGCTGTGCCCAAAATGTATAATTTGCATTGGTTGCTTTCTCTCCATCATGGTAAGAATTAGTTAATAACCAGATTCACCTACTGCAAAGGGGCCAACTTGTTTTGATAGGATAGTTCTAGAATGTAAAACTTCAGTCTAGCAATGCATCTAAGCATATAAAAGCGCTAGATTAAAAATCAAGCATTTTGTGAATTTTGTTTATTTTCATGTCTTTAACCTTTAAAGAGTCATTCTTACACCTGATTTTTTAGGATGGCAGGGGCTTGACTGGGAGAGTTGGCATGCACATACCCGCTGACTCCAACAGGCCCGCTACCATCAGAGTAAGGGGTCACCCATTTAATGATGTGGAGATGCCGGCGTTGGACTGGGGTAAACACAGTAAGAAGTTTAACAACACCAGGTTAAAGTCCAATACCTGAGTGGGTTCGTGATCTGTAGTCCTTTCGGTATCTTGTCTGCTTTCTTGCATCTTTGTAGAAACTTGATGTCTGTGTCGATATGCGCGATCTTCTTGGCGATCCTCTCCACTTGGAGCCGGCAGTTTGCGGTGTCTATGGTAGTCATGATGTGGAGATGCCGGCGTTGGACTGGGGTAAACACAGTAAGAAGTTTAACAACACCAGGTTAAAGTCCAATTTAACAATTTAAAGTCCAATTCCAGACTTTAACCTGGTGTTGTTAAACTTCTTACTGTGTTCACCCATTTAAGACAGAGATGAGGAAGAATTTCTTCTTTCACAGGGTACGGAATCTTTGGTATTCTTTACCATAGAGGCTGCAGAGACTGAGTCATTAATTATGTTCAAGGCTGAGATAGACAGATTTTTAATCAGTAAGGGAATCAAGGGATATGGTGATAAGGTGGGAAAGTGGAGTTGAGGATTACCGTATCTGAATAGTCACAATCTCATTGAATGGCGGAGCAGACCCGATGGCTGAATGGCCTATTTCTGCTCCTGCATCTTATGGTCTTATGGTCAGGAGGTGTCCGGTCCTTGAAGAGAGGGGCCCCTACTGTCAGAAGGGGGTTTCTGTTGAAAGCGCCAACTCCCACATCCACCCTAGTACACCTTCCCATCCAAGATTAGGATTTACAATTTTCCTATATTCCACCCTGATCTATCTGATGCTTGCCAGCCTATAAATTGAGGCTGGATGGGAGAAAGCCCTTAAGTGGCATCAAAACCCATCGAGGAGGAGGGGGTTGCTGTAAAATTCTGAAGCATTGAATTTAGTTCATTCCAATCTAATCTTAAAGAAGTATTTCTTCTCCTATCTCATTTGAAGTTATCTGATAGACTGGACTATCGACAAAAACAACAGAATGTAAGATTGGTATTGCACTTTAGTGCAACAGGAGTGCTGTTTGCTATTAATCCTATTTTCCAAGCAAGAATTTGTAGGCCTCTATCTCCTGTAAATCCAGCGTGTGCCATTGATTTGGTGACTTAATCCATTTATTGGTTAATAAATTTGTCTGCAAGTCTATAACCTAAGCAATGGTCTATTAAAGTTAAGGAAGGTCATGTAGTATAGTCTTCTCAAGGGCAATATGGGATGGGTAATAAATGTTGACTTTGTCAGCTGACATCTCATGAAATAATGTTTTAAAAGCCAAAATACTGTAACTAGGATTCTATTTGATCTCATGATAAATTACCTTCAAGCTTGGTTAGTAGATGAAGGCACACTCTAGGTCATAGGCAAGAGGTTGTCTATGAGGTGTTGAGGCAAAGAAAATGTTTAGAGTAAAAATACAAAATTGTAACAATTGCATTTGTCTAGTACTCCTTTCCCGAGTGAGCGACCTTGTTCCTGATCATTGTCCAGGACCCCAGCTGAAAGTTACACATTAACAAACATTAAGTGAGAAAAGGACCAGGTTTGGTGGCAATGACCATCATGATAAGGCAGCATGGTGACACAGTGAAGGGTGGCACAGTGGTTAGCACTGCTGTCCCACAGCACCCGGGACTGGTTTCAAGTACGGTATTGGGTGACTGTGTGGAGTTTGCACGTTCTCCGCATGGCTGCGTGGGTTTTCTCTGGGTGCTCCTGTTTCATCCCACAGTGGAAAGATGTGCAGGTTAGGAGGATTGGCCATGCAAAATTGTTCCTCAGTGTCCTAAGATGTGTAGGTTAGGGGAATTAGCCATAGTGAATGCGTGTGGTTATGGGGATGGGGTGGGGGTAGGCCTGGGTAAGATGCCAAGTTGGTGCAGACTTGATGGGCCGAATGGCCTCCTTCTGCACTGTGGATTCTATGGTTCTATGGATAAAATAGCCTGTTGATCAGCCATTGTGGACTGCACTCAGAAAAAGCAGCCGTAAGTAAAGGAACTTATTTAAATGTAGAATCAGGAGTAGCAAGAATGCTGCTCTCGACCCCTGAAAGATCATGCGTTGTTGTTGGCCACTTCACCCCACTCCTACTGCCACCAGCCACCACCCCCCTTCCCCGCCAAGCAGCAATCCCCACCCCAACTTGATCATAATCTCCCTGGCCCTATTTCCAGCTTGGTCACTAATCTACCAACCCTTTATATCTCTCCCACAGCCGACTCTCAATCTATCTCCTCATGGCCTTCAAGTTCTTCCTTCCCCTAGCACCAATCCTCTGACCCTCACTTACCTGCAGGGTGCTGTAACGTTTTTAGCACATTGTTGACTTGATGTTAGTGAATCCTCCGGCCCAGTATCAGGAGTACCTTGGAACCTGCCATTTAGGCCCAAAGATTGCACAAGGGCTATAGAAATATAAAACCAAGGAGGGGTCGGTTCGCCCAGTTGACAGGGTGGTTAGAATGTGATACAGAATGATTCCAATAATACAGGTAATAATACAGGTGCCGACTGTGGTAGTTTATGGAGGCCTGGCCTCCTTGCTCACAGAATGTTGCCACTTTACATGAGCAATTGTCTCTTTCTAATTGGACAGAGTTCCTTTGTTGTAGGCTCTGGAAATTATCTCACAGGATCAATGGGCTTGATGGAGTGAATATGGTCTTCTCGTTCCATACTGTGCCGCATTCCCTGTATTATAGAATTTAAATTAATTGTTGAGTACAACATTTCACATTGGTTTGACTGGAGATTTAACTGTTTTTTTGTTTAATTCTCCCGCAGGTCAGCGGAAAAAGTGATCGTGCACTTCATCAATCGAGATAATGAAAAACTAACAGCAGTGGCAAAGGAGGGTGAAAGTCTCCTTGAGGTTGTGATCAACCATAATCTAGATATTGATGGATTTGGTGAGTGTCCAAAACACAGAGTGTTAATCTCATTCTGCTCTGATTTACTTCTGTCAGGATATGGTATCTTGACTTAGTGGCTTTTCTTGCTGCTTGAGCTGCATTACTAAATCCCAACAGACACTATCTTGATGCACGCTAGACAGAAAAGTACAAAGTAAATTAATGCAATATTTCAGCCCATTTTATTTACTTCCCAAAACAGCCCATTGAACAATTTTACCACTCGACCTAGAATGCCATTTCAGTGGTTAATCATGCTTCATGCAAAAACCTTGTTGATCTTCCCTTTCCACCCTCTCCCCCCACTGACAGAGGTACACCTTCTTATTTTAGTGTTCCAACAACCACCCTCAACTGAGAGGGTGGTTGTTGGAACACTATCAAGCTTCCTAATTTCTGGGATGGTTTCTCACTGGATAAACTTGGATACAATCCAAGTAACAGCACCAAATGGGAACAAATGTCAAAAAAATTAAACTAACTAAATTACAGCAGCTGAACAGTTCACATTGCCCTCCAGACATTAGCCAGGGCTCATCTTCTGATCTTTATTCAATGTATCAAAGTATCTTTGTGTGGATGTCAAGTGAGGAAGAACCAAGCTTGACTGTAATGTTTTCCATGATCAAATAACCTGCTGCCCTTCATTGTTCAGCCTTATAGAGGAATAAGGGCCACCTTGGTGAGGTACAGGAGGGCTGCCAGTGCCCTTGGAATCTATACCTTAGCAAAATCAGAGCCTTCATAGAAATGTAGAAACTAGAAACTAGAAAATCAGAGCCATTCAACTTGATCGTGGCTGGTCATCAAATTCAATATCCTGATTCCCCCCTTCCTCCCATATCACTTAATCCCTTTAGCCCCAAGAGCTATATCTAATTTCTGCTTGAAATCAGACAATGTTTTGGCCTCAACTACATTCTGTGGTAATGAATTCCATAATTCAGCTGAGAAAGTAAGAATGCAAAGGAAGTCTAACTTTTGTCATTACTGCAGGTGCCTGCGAAGGGACCTTGGCTTGTTCAACATGCCATGTAATCTTTGACAAGGAGATTTTTGAAAATTTGGATGAGATCACAGATGAAGAAATGGACATGTTGGATTTAGCCTTTGGACTGACAAAAACGTAAGAAAGCCTTTTCGAATTAAGAATGCCTTCTAGCTATTGTACATATTGTGGTCAACTTCCCTTCAACAACAAGGTTATTTTAATAGTTTTCACCCCTTACCACCAAAAGTACTGAAGGGTGGTAATATTTATTAGTTGCCTCATAAATTACCCAGATAATTCTTCTTCACATGTAAGCCCGCAGAATGAGTGTCAGTGCATTCATTATTCAACCACGAAGAGACCATAACTCTGTCCTCAACTGGCATCCAAGTACTTTTACAATAGAAATCACTGGAAAACAATCCGGATCACAAGATCATTTTTACTAAGGATAGCTATTTAGCCTATTGAGGAAACAAACAGTGCCTTCATCACAGCACAGTGTCATGGTGGCACAGTGGTTAGCACTGTTGCCTTGCTGCCAGAGACCCAGGTTCGATTCCCAGCTTGGGTCACTGTCTGTGTGAAGTTTGCACTTTCTCCCTGTGTCTGCGTCGGTTTCCTCCGGGAGATCCGGTTTCCTCTCACAGTCTGAAAGTCGTGCTGGTTAGGTGCATTGACCTGAACAGGTGCCGGAGTGTGGCGACTCGGGGAATTTCACACTAACTTAATTGCAATACTAATGTAAGCCTTACTTGTGACTAATAAACTTTACTTTATCTAACTATCCCATTATGCTAAAACATCTCTTATCAAAGGTACAAATGATATCCTATCTGATTGTGACATGAGGTAAACTATCCTTCCAAGCCTTCTCAACCTGTTCTCAACCTGTTTGCAGTCTTTGACACAGTGGATAATGCAATCCTCCTCCAAAGCCTCTCACTGAGTGGGACTGCCTTCAACTAGTTTCTTAACAATCTAATTGTAGCAAGAGAATCACTATCAGTGACTTCTCTTCCCATTCCCACTTTGTTATCTCTTGTGCTCACCTACAATCTATCCTTGGACCGCTTCTGTTTCTTATCTGTAAGCTGCCCCTCAGTCACATCATTTTAAAGCACAACATCAACTTTTAGAAGCTGGTGATCCCATTACCACCTCAGCATCAGCTCTCTCAACTCCTGTGGTATCGTTAAATTATCAAACTATTTCTCAGACATCTAATACTGAAATTTCCACCAATTAAATATTGGGAAGACTGAAGTCATTGCTCCCTATCCATTAATTCCATTCCTCTCCCTGGCAGCAGTCTGAAGCTGAACCAGAATATTCACAACATTCTGGGGCGGCACGGTAGCACAGTGGTTAGCACTGCTGCTTCACAACTCCAGGGACCTGGGTTCGATTCCCGGCTCGGGTCATTGTCTGTGTGGAGTTCGCACATTCTCCTCGTGTCTGCGTGGGTTTCCTCCGGGTGCTCGGGTTTCCTCCCACAGTCAAAAGATGCGCGGGTTAGGTTGATTGGCCATGCTAAAAATTGCCCCTTAGTGTCCTGAGATGCGTAGGTTAGAGGGATTGACGGGTGTGAAGTCGGAAATTATACCTCTATAGGCTGATATGAGTCAAAAATACAGTCAGGCTTTATTTTCATAAGCTTATGGGAGAACTTGACCCCTTGAAAGCGGAAGCCAAAGTTCTCACTGAACACAAGAAACGTGGATATTTATACATCAGGGTTCCCAATACAAGTCATGAAGCAAAGTCCAGTTAACAGTCCTTGATCGTAAATTATAGTTCCTTTAACAGCTTCTGATAGTCTTTGGATCATGGTTAGAAACCATCTGGTATCCTTGGGTCATAAAGCACAATTCTCCTGGTCGTTGCAGTCAAGGTGTCACCTCTGGTCCCCTGCTCTTCCCGCAGCGTTTCCTTTGAAGTGACTGAGTGACTGAGTGCAACTGTACCAGTGGGAGTCCTCCTTCAAACGGCCATTCTCGCACTCTACCATTTGGTGGCTGCTTCCTCTGCTTAAATCACAGACAAGCCTCCGGGAAAGCCTCCTAACATCTATATTCAACTGTCTGTTTTATCAGAATGATATAAACAAGCGAGAGAACCATGAACAAATGGCTTATACTAAAGTAAAAGATGAAAGACATGAACAAATGGCTTATGCTACTACCAGGAGCAATATAAAAAAGGGATGACTCGCCACAAGGAAACGATATGTTTATGATACATTCCAGATACAAAGTTCAACCTTTTAGGCACAAAATACATTGAGTACAAAAAACATTAACCCTTTCCCTTCTTCAGGTGAAATATGTAGGGATATGGGGGTAGGGCCTGGGTGGGATTGTGGTCGGTGCAGGCTCGATGGGCTGAATGGCCTCTTTCTGCACTGTAGGGTTTCCATGATTCTATGATTTGACCCCGAGATGAGCTTCCAACATCATATCCGTTCTGTCACCATGATGGCCTATTTCTACCCCCAAAGGACCACCCATCCCCACCCCTGCCCCAACTCTTCATCCATGCCCGTGTTGCCTCAAAATTTGGTTATTCCGCACACTCCTGGCCAGGCTCCCGCATTTTCCCCCCTGTAACTTCAAAACTCCCGCCATGTTCTCTTTCCCCATCACTCCTGTGCTTGCTGATATACTCTGGTTCCTGATTAAGCAATAACTAGATTTTCAAATGTTCATCCTTGTTTTCAAGTCCCTCTCTCTGTCTCAGTAACCTCCTCCAGCCCCAAAGTGCGTTGGATTTGAATTGCTTGACACACTGGCAGTGAGGCAGATCAGTAGTGTATGCAGAACCTAGAAGTTTCAGCAACACATTTGTTAGTGGCCTTTTAACACAGTCACTGCATTAGCATCCAACTTTTGGGTTTCTCAACGAATTGGTGTGAGCAGGCACGGTGATGATGTGGTATGACTCTATTTCAGCTAAAGTCTCTAAAGGGACAATGCTAAAATGAAAGTTGAAGAGTTATCCAGGTGTTTCAACACTGCAAAAAAAATTATAGCAATGGACACACAATGTCCATGCTTCACACAACTATGCTTCACTAATGCCTCTCTAGAGCTGAAGCTGCCCCTATAAAGGAGCTGCAGGGTAGTTGTTTTCTCACAATGGGAGAAAGTAGCCTACTACAGAAAGCAAGAAGCTATGGCTGGAAATTGCCAAGAAAGCTAGCAGCAGTATCATGGTGCAGAATTCCAGGATACAGCACCAGAAGAGGTTTAGTAACCTAATCAGGTCAAGAAAGGTAAATGGTATGGCCTATTAAAGATATCCTGGTGTTCTTCTCACCCCAACCCCCTTACTCTGCTTTCCCAGTCCTACTCCTGCACATCATTCCTCATACAAACCTAACTTGCAGGTTCTCCATTCTCTTTCTTCTAGTCTCCACCTCATGTCCTCACCGAACCATCCACCACTGACATTCACTCTCACCTTAACGCAATGTAACACCTCATCACATCCATCCACTCAACACCTTCCATTACTCTCACTGTTAGATCTCTTCTCTCTCTACTTGTAGTATTAGGGCAAGTGTTAGAATCTGTTATCAGCGACATGGTAAGAGGACACTTAGAGAATCATGTGACTAGGCAAAATCAGCATGGATATATGAAAGGGAAATATAATTTCCTAAACCGTTAGAGATTTTTGAGGTTGCAACCAGCAAGTTGGAAAAGGGGGAAATTAGTAAATATAATGGACCAAATCTTCCAGTCTCCGGATCACTGGAGACCGGACCTATAACTGAGATGTGGAAGTTCTGACATAAGGACCTATGTAGGAATTGCCCGGGAAGTTTCAACACCTTGGGAACCTCCATGAATTTCTCTGACTCTGACTTAGAATTGGAAACTTGGGACTCTACCTTGGGATTTAACCTGGGTAGTTACCCCTGATTACCCTCCGAAACCCGATAACTACCCCCACAGGCTGATCCCAAACTGACTCGACTACCTCTCCCCACTGGTTACCTCCCCAACACCATGACTACCCTCCCAATTCTATCCAACCTGACTACCTTCCTCTGATCCAATTTAACTCCTCTCCCTACCTACCCTAACCACCTGACTACCCCCAACCCTACCTGACTATTCCTTGACCCGACTAAACCCCCGAGCACTGGACTACCACCCTAACTTGACCCGCCGACACCTGACCTGACTACCCCTGACCTGACTATGTCCCCAGCTCCCTCAACCACCTGACTACCCCAGGCCACCCAACTATTCCCCCGACCAGATCTTTCAACCTCCGACCTACCTACTACCTCACTCACCAACCCCACTCGCACACCCATTTACCATCTCACCCACTTACCCATGTTGATCACTTACCCACTTTACCACTTACCGACCTCACCCACAAATGACCTGGCCTCCATGACTTCACCAACCTAACCCACCTTATCAACCTCACCAACCTACCAGCTCACCTGCCTACCCACACAACCACTCACTCACCAATCCACCACATTCTCCTACCCCAGTTCACTCAACTACCCCCTCACTCACCTTACCCACCTTACCCAATTTAACCTCTTACCCACCAACCCATGAACCACCTTCCCACATGCTCACCATTACTTTACACACTTACCAACCTCACCCACCTACCCATCCTCTCCTTACCCCCTTCCCCACTGTATCTATTAACTTACCTATCCACCTACCCATTCACTATTCCTCCCATTGATCCATTCACCTATTCACTAACATTCAAACTGGATGTTTAAACTGACCATACGGCAGCAAGTGCCATAAAAGGAGGGGCTTGTTCAGTCTTCCCCCGACTCTACTCCGCTCCGATGCAGTTTCCCAAGGAATACTGGGCTGCGTATTTCTGTGAAAGCCGAGCTTGGGAGGTACCAGTGGAAATGCACATCAGTATTGGGAGGTTTTGAACGAAATGGAATTCCAATGGTTATTGCTGCTGCTTCAAAAATCCAGGGCAATATTGAATTTTGAAAACTCATCCAATAAGGTGCAACACAAGAGGTTATTACACAAAACGAAACATGGAAGCTTTGGAGAGTGTGCAAAGAAGGTTCACCAGGACGTTGCCTGATCTTGAGGGTGTTGGCTATGAGGAGAGATTGAATTAAGCTAGGATTGTCTTCACTGGAAAGAAGGAGGCTGAGGGGAGACCTATTAGAGGTCTACAAATTATGAGAGGCACAGACAGGATGGATAGTCAGAGGCTTTGTCCCAGAGTGGAAGTGTCAATTACAAGGGGGCACAGGTTCAAGGTGAGAGGGGGAAAGTTTAAGCAAGATGTGTGGGGGATGTTTTTCACACAGAGAGTGGTGGGTGCCTGGAATGTGCTTGTGATGGAAGCAGGCATATTAGCAACATTTAAGAGGCATCTGGATGGGTAAATGAATAGGGAGGAATAGAGGGATATGGACTGAGTAAGGGCAGAAGGTTTTTTTTGTAGTTTAGCTAGGGCATCATGATCAGCACGGACTTGGAGGGCTGAAGGGTCTGTTCCTGTACTGTACTTTTCTTTGTTCTTTTTTCTAAAATTAGGGTTCACGGGGGTTGGGGAAAATTAATGAGCAAGGATTGAGGATTGACGAATGGACAGAAATCAGAGCTGAGGATCGTGCTGGCAGTGGGGATTCCACTGAGGAGCCCTGGGACACTGTGGGCGGAGCAGGGGAGGGGTCGGGGGTACAGGTCTCACTTTGTAGGTAAGTGGGACCTGGGGGGAGGTGAGAGAATGTTGGGGGGGGAGAGGTGTCGGGGGGGGGGGGGGGGCGCGAGGTGAAAGAGAGAGTGTGGGGGGAGCAGTGAGAGAGTGTGGGGGAGCAGTGAGAGAGTGTGGGGGAGCAGTGAGAGAGTGTGGGGGGAGCAGTGAGAGAGTGTGGGGGGTCAGTGAGAGAGTGTGGGGGGTCAGTGAGAGAGTGTGGGGGGGCAGTGAGAGAGTGTGGGGGGTCAGTGAGAGAGTGTGGGGGGTCAGTGAGAGAGTGTGGGGGGGCAGTGAGAGAGTGTGGGGGGGCAGTGAGAGAGTGTGGGGGGGGAAGTGAGAGAGTGTGGGGGGGCAGTGAGAGAGTGTGGGGGGTCAGTGAGAGAGTGTGGGGGGTCAGTGAGAGAGTGTGGGGGGGCAGTGAGAGAGTGTGGGGGGTCAGTGAGAGAGTGTGGGGGGTCAGTGAGAGAGTGTGGATGGTCAGTGAGAGAGTGTGGGGAGCAGTGAGAGAGTGTGGGGGGTCAGTGAGAGAGTGTGGGGGGGCAGTGAGAGAGTGTGGGGGGTCAGTGAGAGAGTGTGGGGGGTCAGTGAGAGAGTGTGGATGGTCAGTGAGAGAGTGTGGGGAGCAGTGAGAGAGTATGTGGGGGCAGTGAGAGAGTGTGGGGGAGCAGTGAGAGAGTATGGGGGGGCAGTGAAAGAGTGTGGGGAACAGTGAGAGAATGTGGGGGGGCAGTGAGAGAGTGTGGGGGGTCAGTGAGAGAGTGTGGGGGGGCAGTGAGAGAGTGTGGATGGTCAGTGAGAGAGTGTGGGGGGGTCAGTGAGAGAGTGTGGATGGTCAGTGAGAGAGTGTGTGGGGGTCAGTGAGAGAGTGTGGGGGGGGGCAGTGAGAGAGTGTGGGGGGCAGCGAGAGAGTGTGGGAAAGCAGTGAGAGAGTGTGGGGGTCAGTGGGAGAATGTGTGGGGGGGCAGTGAGAGAGTGTGGGGGCAGTGAGAGAGTGTGGGGGGCAGTGAGAGAGTGTGGGGGTCAGTGAGAGAGTGTGGGGAGCAGTGAGAGAGTCTGGGGGAGCAGTGTGAGAGTGTGGGGGGCAGTGAGAGTGTAGGGGAGCAGTGAGAGAGCGTGGGGAGCGGTAAGAGAGTCTGGGGGAGCAGTGAGAGAGTGTGGGGGAGCAGTGAGAGAGTGTGGAGGGCAGTGTGAGAGTGTGGGGGGCAGTGAGAGAGCGTGAGGAACAGTGAGAGAGTGTGGGGGGTCAGTGAGAGAGTGTGGGGGTCAGTGGGAGAGTGTGGGGGAGAAGTGAGAGAGTGTGGGGGTCAGTGAGAGAGTGTGTGGCGGGGGGGTCAGTGGGAGAGTGTGTGAGGATCAGTGAGAGAGTGTGGGGGTCAGAGGGAGAGTGTGGGGGTCAGTGAGAGAGTGTGGGGAGCCGTGAGCGTGTGTGGGGGTCAGTGAGAGAGTGTGGGGGTCAGTGAGAGAGTGTGGGGAGCAGTGAGAGTGTGTGGGGGGGCAGTGAGAGAGTGTGGGGGGCAGTGAGAGAGTTTGTGGAGCAGTGAGAGAGTGTGGGGGTCAGTGAGAGAGTATGGGGGGCAATGAGAGAGTGTGGGGGGGCAGTGAGAGAGTGCGGGGGGCAGTGAGAGAGTGTGGGGGTCAGTGACAGTGCGTGGGGGTCAGTGAGAGAGTGTGGGGAGCAGTGAGAGGGTGTGGGGAACAGTGAGAGAGTGTGGGGGGCAGTGAGAGAGTGTGGGTGTCAGTGAGAGAGTGTGGGGGTCAGTGAGAGAGTGTGGGGTGGCAGTGAGAGACTGGTGGGTGTCAGTGAGAGAGTGTGGGGGTCAGTGAGAGTGCGTGGGGGTCAGTGAGAGACTGGTGGGGGTCAGTCAGAGAGTGTGGGTGTCAGTGAGAGAGTGTCGGGGTCAGTGAGAGAGTGTGGGGAGCAGTGAGAGAATGTGGAGGGGCAGTGAGAGAGTGTGGGGGGCCGTGAGAGAGTGTGGGGAGCAGTGAGAGAATGTGGGGGGGGCAGTGAGAGAGTGTGGGGAGCAGTGAGCGAATGTGGGGGGTCAGTGAGAGAGTGTGGGTGTCAGTGAGAGAGTGTGGGCTCAGTGAGAGAGTGTGGGGTCAGTGAGAGAGTGTGGGGGTCAGTGACAGAGTGTGGGGGGAGCAGTGAGAGAGTGTGGGGGGTCAGTGACAGTGCGTGAGGGTCAGTGAGAGAGTGTGGGGGTTCAGTGAGAGAGCGTGGGGGTCAGTGAGAGAGTGTGGGTGTCAGTGAGAGAGTTTGGGGAGCAGTGAGAGAGTGTGGGGGGCAGTGGGAGTGTGGGGAGCAGTAAGAGTGTGTGGGGAGTCAGTGAGAGAGTGTGGGGGAGCAGTGAGAGAGTGTGGGAAAGCAGTGAGAGAGTGTGGGGGTCAGTGAGAGAGTGTGGGGGGGCAGTGAGAGAGTTTGGGGGAGCAGTGAGAGAGTGTGGGGGAGCAGTGAGAGAGTGTGTGGGAGCAGTGAGAGAGTGTGTGGGAGCAGTGAGAGAGTGTGGGGGAGCAGTGAGAGAGTGTGTGGGAGCAGTGAGAGAGTGTGGGGGAGCAGTGAGAGAGTGCGGGGGTCAGTGAGAGAGTGTGAGGGGAGCAGTGAGAGAGTGTGGGGGGTCAGTGAGAGAGTGTGGGGGGGCAGTGAGAGAGTGTGGGGGGGCAGTGAGAGAGTGTGGGGGGTCAGTGAGAGAGTGTGGGGGGTCAGTGAGAGAGTGTGGGGGGTCAGTGAAAGAGTGTGGATGGTCAGTGAGAGAGTGTGGGGGGGCAGTGAGAGAGTGTGGGGGGGCAGTGAGAGAGTGTGGGGGGGCAGTGCGAGAGTGTGGGGAGTCAGTGAGAGAGTGTGGGGAGCAGTGAGAGAGTGTGGGGGGTCAGTGAGAGAGTGTGGGGGGGCAGTGAGAGAGTGTGGGGGGGCAGTGAGAGAGTGTGGGGGGTCCGTGAGAGAGTGTGGATGGTCAGTGAGAGAGTGTGGGGGGGCAGTGAGAGAGTGTGGATGGTCAGTGAGAGAGTGTGGGGGGGGCAGTGAGAGAGTGTGGGGGGTCAGTGAGAGAGTGTGGGGGGAGCAGTGAGAGAGTGTGGGGGGCAGTGAGGGAGTGTGGGAAAGCAGTGAGAGAGTGTGGGGGTCAGTGGGAGAATGTGTGGGGGGGCAGTGAGAGAGTGTGTGGGCAGTGAGAGAGTGTGGGGGGCAGTGAGAGAGTGTGGGGGTCAGTGAGAGAGTGTGAGGAGCAGTGAGAGAGTCTGGGGGAGCAGTGTGAGAGGGTGGGGGGCAGTGAGAGTGTAGGGGAGCAGTGAGAGAGCGTGGGGAGCGGTAAGAGAGTCTGGGGGAGCAGTGAGAGAGTGTGGGGGAGCAGTGAGAGAGTGTGGGGGGCAGTGTGAGAGTGTGGGGGGCAGTGAGAGAGCGTGAGGAGCAGTGAGAGAGTGTGGGGGGTCAGTGAGAGAGTGTGGGGGTCAGTGGGAGAGTGTGGGAGAGAAGTGAGAGAGTGTGGGGGTCAGTGAGAGAGTGTGTGGCGGGGGGGTTAGTGGGAGAATGTGTGAGGATCAGTGAGAGAGTGTGGGGGTCAGAGGGAGAGTGTGGGGGTCAGTGAGAGAGTGTGGGGAGCCGTGAGCGTGTGTGGGGGTCAGTGAGAGAGTGTGGGGGTCAGTGAGAGAGTGTGGGGAGCAGTGAGAGTGTGTGGGGGGGCAGTGAGAGAGTGTGGGGAGCAGTGAGAGAGTGTGGGGGTCAGTGAGAGAGTATGGGGGGCAATGAGAGAGTGTGGGGGGGCAGTGAGAGAGTGCGGGGGGCAGTGAGAGAGTGCGGGGGGCAGTGAGAGAGTGTGGGGGAGCAGTGAGAGAGTGTGGGGGGAGCAGTGAGAGAGTGTGGGGGAGCAGTGAGAGAGTGTGGGGGAGCAGAGAGAGAGTGTGGGGTAGCAGTGAGAGAGTGTGGGGGTCAGTGAGAGAGTGTGGGGTGGAGCAGTGAGAGAGTGTGGGAGTCAGTGAGAGGGTGTGTGGGGGTCAGTGTGACAGTGCGTGGGGGTCTTTGAGAGACTGGTGGGGGTCAGTGAGAGAGTGTGGGAGTCAGTGAGAGAGTGTGGGGGAGCAGTGAGAGAGTGTGGGGGGGGGCAGTGAGAGAGTGTGGGGCAGTCAGTGAGAGAGTGTGGGGGTCAGTGAGAGAGTGTGGGGGATCAGTGAGAGAGTGTGGGGGGTCAGTGAGAGAGTGTGGGGTGGGGGGCAGTGAGAGTGTGGGGAGCAGTGAGAGAGTGTGGGGGGCAGTGAGAGAGTGTGGGAAACAGTGAGAGAGCGTGGGGGGCAGTGCGAGAGTGTGGGGAGCAGTGAGAGAGTGTGGGGGGGGAGTGAGAGAGTGTGGGGGTCAGTGAGAGAGTGTGGGGGAGCAGTGAGAGAGTGTGGGGGGGCAGTGAGAGAGTGTGGGGGGGCAGTGAGAGAGTGTGGGGGGGCAGTGAGAGAGTGCGGGGGGCAGTGAGAGAGTGTGGGGGTCAGTGAGAGAGCGTGGGGGTCAGTGAGAGAGTGTGGGGGGCAGTGAGAGGGTGTGGGGAGCAGTGAGAGAGTGTGGGGGTCAGTGAGAGAGTGTGGGGGGGCAGTGAGAGAGTGTGGGGGGTCAGTGAGAGAGTGTGGGGGGGCAGTGAGAGAGTGTGGGGGGTCAGTGAGAGAGTGTGGGGGGTCAGTGAGAGAGTGTGGGGGAGCAGTGAGAGAGTGTGTGGGAGCAGTGAGAGAGTGTGGGGGGTCAGTGAGAGAGTGTGGGGGGGCAGTGAGAGAGTGTGGGGGGACAGTGAGAGAGTGTGGGGAGTCAGTGAGAGAGTGTGGGGCAGTCAGTGAGAGAGTGTGGGGGGGCAGTGAGAGAGTGTGGGGGGTCAGTGAGAGAGTGTGGGGGGGCAGTGAGAGAGTGTGGGGGGTCAGTGAGAGAGTGTGGGGGGGCAGTGAGAGAGTGTGGGGGAGCAGTGAGAGAGTGTGTGGGAGCAGTGAGAGAGTGTGGGGGAGCAGTGAGAGAGTGTGGGGGGGCAGTGAGAGAGTGTGGGGGGACAGTGAGAGAGTGTGGGGGGGCAGTGAGAGTGTGTGGGGGGTCAGTGAGAGAGTGTGGGGGGTCAGTGAGAGAGTGTGGGGGGTCAGTGAAAGAGTGTGGATGGTCAGTGAGAGAGTGTGGGGGGGCAGTGAGAGAGTGTGGGGGGGCAGTGAGAGAGTGTGGGGGGGCAGTGAGAGAGTGTGGGGGGTCAGTGAGAGAGTGTGGGGGGTCAGTGAGAGAGTGTGGGGGGGCAGTGAGAGAGTGTGGGGGGTCAGTGAGAGAGTGTGGGGGGTCAGTGAGAGAGTGTGGATGGTCAGTGAGAGAGTGTGGGGGGGGCAGTGAGAGAGTGTGGGGAGCAGTGAGAGAATGTGGAGGGGCAGTGAGAGAGTGTGGGGGGGCAGTGAAAGAGTGTGGGGGAACAGTGAGAGAGTGTGGGGGGTCAGTGAGAGAGTATGTGGGGGCAGTGAGAGAGTGTGGGGGAGCAGTGAGAGAGTATGGGGGGGCAGTGAAAGAGTGTGGGGAACAGTGAGAGAATGTGGGGGGGCAGTGAGAGAGTGTGGGGGGGTCAGTGAGAGAGTGTGGTGGGGCAGTGAGAGAGTGTGGATGGTCAGTGAGAGAGTGTGGGGGGGTCAGTGAGAGAGTGTGGATGGTCAGTGAGAGAGTGTGGGGGGGGCAGTGAGAGAGTGTGGGGGGCAGTGAGAGAGTGTGGGAAAGCAGTGAGAGAGTGTGGGGGTCAGTGGGAGAATGTGTGGGGGGGCAGTGAGAGAGTGTGGGGGGCAGTGAGAGAGTGTGGGGAGCAGTGAGAGAGTCTGGGGGAGCAGTGTGAGAGTGTGGGGGGCAGTGAGAGTGTAGGGGAGCAGTGAGAGAGCATGGGGAGCGGTAAGAGAGTCTGGGGGAGCAGTGAGAGAGTGTGGGGGAGCAGTGAGAGAGTGTGGAGGGCAGTGTGAGAGTGTGGGGGTCAGTGGGAGAGTGTGGGGGAGAAGTGAGAGAGTGTGGGGGTCAGTGAGAGAGTGTGTGGCGGGGGGGTCAGTGGGAGAGTGTGTGAGGATCAGTGAGAGAGTGTGGGGGTCAGAGGGAGAGTGTGGGGGTCAGTGAGAGAGTGTGGGGAGCCGTGAGCGTGTGTGGGGGTCAGTGAGAGAGTGTGGGGGTCAGTGAGAGAGTGTGGGGAGCAGTGAGAGTGTGTGGGGGGGCAGTGAGAGAGTGGGGGGAGCAGTGAGAGGGTGTGGGGAACAGTGAGAGAGTGTGGGGGTCAGTGACAGTGCGTGGGGGTCAGTGAGAGAGTGTGGGGAGCAGTGAGAGGGTGTGGGGAACAGTGAGAGAGTGTGGGGGGCAGTGAGAGAGTGTGGGTGTCAGTGAGAGAGTGTGGGTGTCAGTGAGAGAGTGTGGGGGTCAGTGAGAGAGTGTGGGGTGGCAGTGAGAGACTGGTGGGTGTCAGTGAGAGAGTGTGGGGGTCAGTGAGAGTGCGTGGGGGTCAGTGAGAGACTGGTGGGGGTCAGTCAGAGAGTGTGGGTGTCAGTGAGAGAGTGTCGGGGTCAGTGAGAGAGTGTGGGGAGCAGTGAGAGAATGTGGAGGGGCAGTGAGAGAGTGTGGGGGGCCGTGAGAGAGTGTGGGGAGCAGTGAGAGAATGTGGGGGGGGCAGTGAGAGAGTGTGGGGAGCAGTGAGCGAGTGTGGGGGGTCAGTGAGAGAGTGTGGGTGTCAGTGAGAGAGTGTGGGCTCAGTGAGAGAGTGTGG
Source organism: Mustelus asterias (assembly GCF_964213995.1). Lineage (NCBI taxonomy): Eukaryota > Metazoa > Chordata > Chondrichthyes > Carcharhiniformes > Triakidae > Mustelus > Mustelus asterias. Next base: position 95,126,702 of record NC_135804.1, read on the forward strand.
GGTCAGTGAGAGAGTGTGGGGGTCAGTGACAGAGTGTGGGGGGAGCAGTGAGAGAGTGTGGGGGGTCAGTGACAGTGCGTGAGGGTCAGTGAGAGAGTGTAGGGAGCAGTGAGAGAGTGTGGGGAGTCAGTGAGAGAGTGTGGGGGTTCAGTGAGAGAGCGTGGGGGTCAGTGAGAGAGTGTGGGTGTCAGTGAGAGAGTGTGGGGAGCAGTGAGAGAGTGTGGGGGGCAGTGGGAGTGTGGGGAGCAGTGAGAGTGTGTGGGGAGTCAGTGAGAGAGTGTGGGGGAGCAGTGAGAGAGTGTGGGAAAGCAGTGAGAGAGTGTGGGGGTCAGTGAGAGAGTGTGGGGGGGCAGTGAGAGAGTTTGGGGGAGCAGTGAGAGAGTGTGGGGGAGCAGTGAGAGAGTGTGTGGGAGCAGTGAGAGAGTGTGTGGGAGCAGTGAGAGAGTGTGGGGGAGCAGTGAGAGAGTGTGTGGGAGCAGTGAGAGAGTGTGGGGGAGCAGTGAGAGAGTGTGGGGGTCAGTGAGAGAGTGTGAGGGGAGCAGTGAGAGAGTGTGGGGGGTCAGTGAGAGAGTGTGGGGGGGCAGTGAGAGAGTGTGGGGGGGCAGTGAGAGAGTGTGGGGGGACAGTGAGAGAGTGTGGGGGGGCAGTGAGAGAGTGTGGGGGGTCAGTGAGAGAGTGTGGGGGGTCAGTGAGAGAGTGTGGGGGGTCAGTGAAAGAGTGTGGATGGTCAGTGAGAGAGTGTGGGGGGGCAGTGAGAGAGTGTGGGGGGGCAGTGAGAGAGTGTGGGGGGGCAGTGCGAGAGTGTGGGGAGTCAGTGAGAGAGTGTGGGGAGCAGTGAGAGAGTGTGGGGGGTCAGTGAGAGAGTGTGGGGGGGCAGTGAGAGAGTGTGGGGGGTCCGTGAGAGAGTGTGGGGGGTCAGTGAGAGAGTGTGGATGGTCAGTGAGAGAGTGTGGGGGGGCAGTGAGAGAGTGTGGATGGTCAGTGAGAGAGTGTGGGGGGGGCAGTGAGAGAGTGTGGGGGGAGCAGTGAGAGAGTGTGGGGGGCAGTGAGAGAGTGTGGGAAAGCAGTGAGAGAGTGTGGGGGTCAGTGGGAGAATGTGTGGGGGGGCAGTGAGAGAGTGTGTGGGCAGTGAGAGAGTGTGGGGGGCAGTGAGAGAGTGTGGGGGTCAGTGAGAGAGTGTGAGGAGCAGTGAGAGAGTCTGGGGGAGCAGTGTGAGAGTGTGGGGGGCAGTGAGAGTGTAGGGGAGCAGTGAGAGAGCGTGGGGAGCGGTAAGAGAGTCTGGGGGAGCAGTGAGAGAGTGTGGGGGAGCAGTGAGAGAGTGTGGGGGGCAGTGTGAGAGTGTGGGGGGCAGTGAGAGAGCGTGAGGAGCAGTGAGAGAGTGTGGGGGGTCAGTGAGAGAGTGTGGGGGTCAGTGGGAGAGTGTGGGGGAGAAGTGAGAGAGTGTGGGGGTCAGTGAGAGAGTGTGTGGCGGGGGGGTCAGTGGGAGAGTGTGTGAGGATCAGTGAGAGAGTGTGGGGGTCAGAGGGAGAGTGTGGGGGTCAGTGAGAGAGTGTGGGGAGCCGTGAGCGTGTGTGGGGGTCAGTGAGAGAGTGTGGGGGTCAGTGAGAGAGTGTGGGGAGCAGTGAGAGTGTGTGGGGGGGCAGTGAGAGAGTGTGGGGGGGCAGTGAGAGAGTGTGGGGAGCAGTGAGAGAGTGTGGGGGTCAGTGAGAGAGTATGGGGGGCAATGAGAGAGTGTGGGGGGGCAGTGAGAGAGTGCGGGGGGCAGTGAGAGAGTGTGGGGGTCAGTGAGAGAGTGTGGGGAGCAGTGAGAGTGTGTGGGGGGGCAGTGAGAGAGTGTGGGGGGGCAGTGAGAGAGTGTGGGGAGCAGTGAGAGAGTGTGGGGGTCAGTGAGAGAGTATGGGGGGCAATGAGAGAGTGTGGGGGGGCAGTGAGAGAGTGCGGGGGGCAGTGAGAGAGTGTGGGGGTCAGTGACAGTGCGTGGGGGTCAGTGAGAGAGTGTGGGGAGCAGTGAGAGGGTGTGGGGAACAGTGAGAGAGTGTGGGGGGCAGTGAGAGAGTGTGGGTGTCAGTGAGAGAGTGTGGGGGTCAGTGAGAGAGTGTGGGGGGGCAGTGAGAGACTGGTGGGTGTCAGTGAGAGAGTGTGGGGGTCAGTGAGAGTGCGTGGGGGTCAGTGAGAGACTGGTGGGGGTCAGTCAGAGAGTGTGGGGGTCAGTGAGAGAGTGTCGGGGTCAGTGAGAGAGTGTGGGGAGCAGTGAGAGAATGTGGAGGGGCAGTGAGAGAGTGTGGGGGGCCGTGAGAGAGTGTGGGGAGCAGTGAGAGAATGTGGGGGGGGCAGTGAGAGAGTGTGGGGAGCAGTGAGCGAGTGTGGGGGGTCAGTGAGAGAGTGTGGGTGTCAGTGAGAGAGTGTGGGCTCAGTGAGAGAGTGTGGGGTCAGTGAGAGAGTGTGGGGGTCAGTGACAGAGTGTGGGGGGAGCAGTGAGAGAGTGTGGGGGGTCAGTGACAGTGCGTGAGGGTCAGTGAGAGAGTGTAGGGAGCAGTGAGAGAGTGTGGGGAGTCAGTGAGAGAGTGTGGGGGTTCAGTGAGAGAGCGTGGGGGTCAGTGAGAGAGTGTGGGTGTCAGTGAGAGAGTGTGGGGAGCAGTGAGAGAGTGTGGGGGGCAGTGGGAGTGTGGGGAGCAGTGAGAGTGTGTGGGGAGTCAGTGAGAGAGTGTGGGGGAGCAGTGAGAGAGTGTGGGAAAGCAGTGAGAGAGTGTGGGGGTCAGTGAGAGAATGTGGGGGGGGGGCAGTGAGAGAGTGTGGGGGAGCAGTGAGAGAGTGTGGGGGGGCAGTGAGAGAGTGTGGGGGAGCAGTGAGAGAGTGTGGGGGAGCAGTGAGCATGTGTGGGAGCAGTGAGAGAGTGTGTGGGGGTCAGTGAGAGAGTGTGGGGGAGCAGTGAGAGAGTGTGGGAAAGCAGTGAGAGAGTGTGGGGGTCAGTGAGAGAATGTGTGGGGGGGCAGTGAGAGAGTGTGGGGGCAGTGAGAGAGTGTGGGGAACAGTGAGAGAGTGTGGGGGAGCAGTGAGAGAGAGTGGGGGAGCAGTGAGAGAGTGTGGGGGGTCAGTGAGAGAGAGTGAGGGAGCAGTGAGAGAGTGTGGGAAAGCAGTGAGAGAGTGTGGGGGTCAGTGAGAGAATGTGTGGGGGGGCAGTGAGAGAGTGTGGGGGCAGTGAGAGAGTGTGGGGAACAGTGAGAGAGTGTGGGGGTCAGTGAGAGAGTGTGGGGGAGCAGTGAGAGAGTGTGGGGGTCAGTGAGAGAGTGTGGGAGAGCAGTGAGAGAGTGTGGGGGGCAGTGAGAGAGTGTGGGGGGCAGTGAGAGAGTGTGGGGGTCAGTGAGAGAGTGTGGGGAGCAGTGAGAGAGTCTGGGGGAGCAGTGTGAGAGTGTGGGGGGCAGTGAGAGTGTGGGGGAGCAGTGAGAGAGCGTGGGGAGCAGTAAGAGAGTCTGGGGGAGCAGTGTGAGAGTGTGGGGGGCAGTGAGAGAGCGTGAGGAGCAATGAGAGAGTGTGGGGGGTCAGTGAGAGAGTGTGGGGGGTCAGTGGGAGAGTGTGGGGGAGAAGTGAGAGAGTGTGGGGGTCAGTGAGAGAGAGTGTGGCGGGGGGGTCAGTGGGAGAGTGTGTGAGGATCAGTGAGAGAGTGTGGGGGTCAGAGGGAGAGTGTGGGGGTCAGTGAGAGATTGTGGGGGTCAGTGAGAGAGTGTGGGGAGCAGTGAGAGTGTGTGGGAGTCAGTGAGAGAGTGTGGGGGGCAGTGAGAGAGTGTGGGGGGGCAGTGAGAGAGTGTGGCGAGCAGTGAGAGAGTGTGGGGGAGAAGTGAGACAGTGTATTGGGGCAGTGAGAGAGTGTGGGGGAGCAGTGAGAGAGTGTGGGGGAGCAGTGAGAGAGTGTGGGGGGGGCAGTGAGAGAGTGTGGCGAGCAGTGAGAGAGTGTGGGGGAGAAGTGAGACAGTGTATTGGGGCAGTGAGAGAGTGTGGCGAGCAGTGAGAGAGTGTGGGGGAGAAGTGAGACAGTGTATTGGGGCAGTGAGAGAGTGTGGGGGAGCAGTGAGAGAGTGTGGGGGAGCAGTGAGAGAGTGTGGGGGGGCAGTGAAAGAATGTGAGGGCGAGATGAGAGAGAGTGTGGGGGGGGGCGGTTGTGAGAGAGTGTGTGCGGCAGTTGTGAGAGAGTGTGTGGGGCAGTTGTGAGAGAGTGTGTGGGGCAGTTGTGAGAGAGTGTGGGGGAGCGGTTGTGAGAGAGTGTGGGCGAGCGGTTGTGAGAGAGTGTGTGGGGCAGTTGTGAGAGAGTGTGTGGGGCAGTTGTGAGAGAGTGTGTGGGGCGGTTGTGAGAGAGTGTGTGGGGCAGTTGTGAGAGAGCGTGTGGGGCGGTTGTGAGAGAGTGTGTGGGGCGGTTGTGAGAGAGTGTGTGGGGCAGTTGTGAGAGAGTGTGTGGGGCGGTTGTGAGAGAGTGTGGGGGAGCGGTTGTGAGAGAGTGTGTGGGGCAGTTGTGAGAGAGTGTGGGGGAGCGGTTGTGAGAGAGTGTGTGGGGCAGTTGTGAGAGAGTGTGGGGGAGCGGTTGTGAGAGAGTGTGGGGGTCAGTGGGAGAATGTGTGGGGGGGCAGTGAGAGAGTGTGTGGGCAGTGAGAGAGTGTGGGGGGGCAGTGAGAGAGTGTGGGGGGGCAGTGCGAGAGTGTGGGGAGTCAGTGAGAGAGTGTGGGGAGCAGTGAGAGAGTGTGGGGGGTCAGTGAGAGAGTGTGGGGGGGCAGTGAGAGAGTGTGGGGGGTCCGTGAGAGAGTGTGGGGGGTCAGTGAGAGAGTGTGGATGGTCAGTGAGAGAGTGTGGGGGGGCAGTGAGAGAGTGTGGATGGTCAGTGAGAGAGTGTGGGGGGGGCAGTGAGAGAGTGTGGGGGGAGCAGTGAGAGAGTGTGGGGGGCAGTGAGAGAGTGTGGGAAAGCAGTGAGAGAGTGTGGGGGTCAGTGGGAGAATGTGTGGGGAGGCAGTGAGAGAGTGTGTGGGCAGTGAGAGAGTGTGGGGGGCAGTGAGAGAGTGTGGGGGTCAGTGAGAGAGTGTGAGGAGCAGTGAGAGAGTCTGGGGGAGCAGTGTGAGAGTGTGGGGGGCAGTGAGAGTGTAGGGGAGCAGTGAGAGAGCGTGGGGAGCGGTTAGAGAGTCTGGGGGAGCAGTGAGAGAGTGTGGGGGAGCAGTGAGAGAGTGTGGGGGGCAGTGTGAGAGTGTGGGGGGCAGTGAGAGAGCGTGAGGAGCAGTGAGAGAGTGTGGGGGGTCAGTGAGAGAGTGTGGGGGTCAGTGGGAGAGTGTGGGGGAGAAGTGAGAGAGTGTAGGGGTCAGTGAGAGAGTGTGTGGCGGGGGGGTCAGTGGGAGAGTGTGTGAGGATCAGTGAGAGAGTGTGGGGGTCAGAGGGAGAGTGTGGGGGTCAGTGAGAGAGTGTGGGGAGCCGTGAGCGTGTGTGGGGGTCAGTGAGAGAGTGTGGGGGTCAGTGAGAGAGTGTGGGGAGCAGTGAGAGTGTGTGGGGGGGCAGTGAGAGAGTGTGGGGGGGCAGTGAGAGAGTGTGGGGAGCAGTGAGAGAGTGTGGGGGTCAGTGAGAGAGTATGGGGGGCAATGAGAGAGTGTGGGGGGGCAGTGAGAGAGTGCGGGGGGCAGTGAGAGAGTGTGGGGGTCAGTGAGAGAGTGTGGGGAGCAGTGAGAGTGTGTGGGGGGGCAGTGAGAGAGTGTGGGGGGGCAGTGAGAGAGTGTGGGGAGCAGTGAGAGAGTGTGGGGGTCAGTGAGAGAGTATGGGGGGCAATGAGAGAGTGTGGGGGGGCAGTGAGAGAGTGCGGGGGGCAGTGAGAGAGTGTGGGGGTCAGTGACAGTGCGTGGGGGTCAGTGAGAGAGTGTGGGGAGCAGTGAGAGGGTGTGGGGAACAGTGAGAGAGTGTGGGGGGCAGTGAGAGAGTGTGGGTGTCAGTGAGAGAGTGTGGGGGTCAGTGAGAGAGTGTGGGGGGGCAGTGAGAGACTGGTGGGTGTCAGTGAGAGAGTGTGGGGGTCAGTGAGAGTGCGTGGGGGTCAGTGAGAGACTGGTGGGGGTCAGTCAGAGAGTGTGGGGGTCAGTGAGAGAGTGTCGGGGTCAGTGAGAGAGTGTGGGGAGCAGTGAGAGAATGTGGAGGGGCAGTGAGAGAGTGTGGGGGGCCGTGAGAGAGTGTGGGGAGCAGTGAGAGAATGTGGGGGGGGCAGTGAGAGAGTGTGGGGAGCAGTGAGCGAGTGTGGGGGGTCAGTGAGAGAGTGTGGGTGTCAGTGAGAGAGTGTGGGCTCAGTGAGAGAGTGTGGGGTCAGTGAGAGAGTGTGGGGGTCAGTGACAGAGTGTGGGGGGAGCAGTGAGAGAGTGTGGGGGGTCAGTGACAGTGCGTGAGGGTCAGTGAGAGAGTGTAGGGAGCAGTGAGAGAGTGTGGGGAGTCAGTGAGAGAGTGTGGGGGTTCAGTGAGAGAGCGTGGGGGTCAGTGAGAGAGTGTGGGTGTCAGTGAGAGAGTGTGGGGAGCAGTGAGAGAGTGTGGGGGGCAGTGGGAGTGTGGGGAGCAGTGAGAGTGTGTGGGGAGTCAGTGAGAGAGTGTGGGGGAGCAGTGAGAGAGTGTGGGAAAGCAGTGAGAGAGTGTGGGGGTCAGTGAGAGAATGTGGGGGGGGGGCAGTGAGAGAGTGTGGGGGAGCAGTGAGAGAGTGTGGGGGGGCAGTGAGAGAGTGTGGGGGAGCAGTGAGAGAGTGTGGGGGAGCAGTGAGCATGTGTGGGAGCAGTGAGAGAGTGTGTGGGGGTCAGTGAGAGAGTGTGGGGGAGCAGTGAGAGAGTGTGGGAAAGCAGTGAGAGAGTGTGGGGGTCAGTGAGAGAATGTGTGGGGGGGCAGTGAGAGAGTGTGGGGGCAGTGAGAGAGTGTGGGGAACAGTGAGAGAGTGTGGGGGAGCAGTGAGAGAGAGTGGGGGAGCAGTGAGAGAGTGTGGGGGGTCAGTGAGAGAGAGTGAGGGAGCAGTGAGAGAGTGTGGGAAAGCAGTGAGAGAGTGTGGGGGTCAGTGAGAGAATGTGTGGGGGGGCAGTGAGAGAGTGTGGGGGCAGTGAGAGAGTGTGGGGAACAGTGAGAGAGTGTGGGGGTCAGTGAGAGAGTGTGGGGGAGCAGTGAGAGAGTGTGGGGGTCAGTGAGAGAGTGTGGGAGAGCAGTGAGAGAGTGTGGGGGGCAGTGAGAGAGTGTGGGGGGCAGTGAGAGAGTGTGGGGGTCAGTGAGAGAGTGTGGGGAGCAGTGAGAGAGTCTGGGGGAGCAGTGTGAGAGTGTGGGGGGCAGTGAGAGTGTGGGGGAGCAGTGAGAGAGCGTGGGGAGCAGTAAGAGAGTCTGGGGGAGCAGTGTGAGAGTGTGGGGGGCAGTGAGAGAGCGTGAGGAGCAATGAGAGAGTGTGGGGGGTCAGTGAGAGAGTGTGGGGGGTCAGTGGGAGAGTGTGGGGGAGAAGTGAGAGAGTGTGGGGGTCAGTGAGAGAGAGTGTGGCGGGGGGGTCAGTGGGAGAGTGTGTGAGGATCAGTGAGAGAGTGTGGGGGTCAGAGGGAGAGTGTGGGGGTCAGTGAGAGATTGTGGGGGTCAGTGAGAGAGTGTGGGGAGCAGTGAGAGTGTGTGGGAGTCAGTGAGAGAGTGTGGGGGGCAGTGAGAGAGTGTGGGGGGGCAGTGAGAGAGTGTGGCGAGCAGTGAGAGAGTGTGGGGGAGAAGTGAGACAGTGTATTGGGGCAGTGAGAGAGTGTGGGGGAGCAGTGAGAGAGTGTGGGGGAGCAGTGAGAGAGTGTGGGGGGGGCAGTGAGAGAGTGTGGCGAGCAGTGAGAGAGTGTGGGGGAGAAGTGAGACAGTGTATTGGGGCAGTGAGAGAGTGTGGCGAGCAGTGAGAGAGTGTGGGGGAGAAGTGAGACAGTGTATTGGGGCAGTGAGAGAGTGTGGGGGAGCAGTGAGAGAGTGTGGGGGAGCAGTGAGAGAGTGTGGGGGGGCAGTGAAAGAATGTGAGGGCGAGATGAGAGAGAGTGTGGGGGGGGGCGGTTGTGAGAGAGTGTGTGCGGCAGTTGTGAGAGAGTGTGTGGGGCAGTTGTGAGAGAGTGTGTGGGGCAGTTGTGAGAGAGTGTGGGGGAGCGGTTGTGAGAGAGTGTGGGCGAGCGGTTGTGAGAGAGTGTGTGGGGCAGTTGTGAGAGAGTGTGTGGGGCAGTTGTGAGAGAGTGTGTGGGGCGGTTGTGAGAGAGTGTGTGGGGCAGTTGTGAGAGAGCGTGTGGGGCGGTTGTGAGAGAGTGTGTGGGGCGGTTGTGAGAGAGTGTGTGGGGCAGTTGTGAGAGAGTGTGTGGGGCGGTTGTGAGAGAGTGTGGGGGAGCGGTTGTGAGAGAGTGTGTGGGGCAGTTGTGAGAGAGTGTGGGGGAGCGGTTGTGAGAGAGTGTGTGGGGCAGTTGTGAGAGAGTGTGGGGGAGCGGTTGTGAGAGAGTGTGGGGGTCAGTGGGAGAATGTGTGGGGGGGCAGTGAGAGAGTGTGTGGGCAGTGAGAGAGTGTGGGGGGCAGTGAGAGAGTGTGGGGGTCAGTGAGAGAGTGTGAGGAGCAGTGAGAGAGTCTGGGGGAGCAGTGTGAGAGTGTGGGGGGCAGTGAGAGTGTAGGGGAGCAGTGAGAGAGCGTGGGGAGCGGTAAGAGAGTCTGGGGGAGCAGTGAGAGAGTGTGGGGGAGCAGTGAGAGAGTGTGGGGGGCAGTGTGAGAGTGTGGGGGGCAGTGAGAGAGCGTGAGGAGCAGTGAGAGAGTGTGGGGGGTCAGTGAGAGAGTGTGGGGGTCAGTGGGAGAGTGTGGGGGAGAAGTGAGAGAGTGTGGGGGTCAGTGAGAGAGTGTGTGGCGGGGGGGTCAGTGGGAGAGTGTGTGAGGATCAGTGAGAGAGTGTGGGGGTCAGAGGGAGAGTGTGGGGGTCAGTGAGAGAGTGTGGGGAGCCGTGAGCGTGTGTGGGGGTCAGTGAGAGAGTGTGGGGGTCAGTGAGAGAGTGTGGGGAGCAGTGAGAGTGTGTGGGGGGGCAGTGAGAGAGTGTGGGGGGGCAGTGAGAGAGTGTGGGGAGCAGTGAGAGAGTGTGGGGGTCAGTGAGAGAGTATGGGGGGCAATGAGAGAGTGTGGGGGGGCAGTGAGAGAGTGCGGGGGGCAGTGAGAGAGTGTGGGGGTCAGTGAGAGAGTGTGGGGAGCAGTGAGAGTGTGTGGGGGGGCAGTGAGAGAGTGTGGGGGGGCAGTGAGAGAGTGTGGGGAGCAGTGAGAGAGTGTGGGGGTCAGTGAGAGAGTGTGGGGGGCAATGAGAGAGTGTGGGGGGGCAGTGAGAGAGTGCGGGGGGCAGTGAGAGAGTGTGGGGGTCAGTGACAGTGCGTGGGGGTCAGTGAGAGAGTGTGGGGAGCAGTGAGAGGGTGTGGGGAACAGTGAGAGAGTGTGGGGGGCAGTGAGAGAGTGTGGGTGTCAGTGAGAGAGTGTGGGGGTCAGTGAGAGAGTGTGGGGGGGCAGTGAGAGACTGGTGGGTGTCAGTGAGAGAGTGTGGGGGTCAGTGAGAGTGCGTGGGGGTCAGTGAGAGACTGGTGGGGGTCAGTCAGAGAGTGTGGGGGTCAGTGAGAGAGTGTCGGGGTCAGTGAGAGAGTGTGGGGAGCAGTGAGAGAATGTGGAGGGGCAGTGAGAGAGTGTGGGGGGCCGTGAGAGAGTGTGGGGAGCAGTGAGAGAATGTGGGGGGGGCAGTGAGAGAGTGTGGGGAGCAGTGAGCGAGTGTGGGGGGTCAGTGAGAGAGTGTGGGTGTCAGTGAGAGAGTGTGGGCTCAGTGAGAGAGTGTGGGGTCAGTGAGAGAGTGTGGGGGTCAGTGACAGAGTGTGGGGGGAGCAGTGAGAGAGTGTGGGGGGTCAGTGACAGTGCGTGAGGGTCAGTGAGAGAGTGTAGGGAGCAGTGAGAGAGTGTGGGGAGTCAGTGAGAGAGTGTGGGGGTTCAGTGAGAGAGCGTGGGGGTCAGTGAGAGAGTGTGGGTGTCAGTGAGAGAGTGTGGGGAGCAGTGAGAGAGTGTGGGGGGCAGTGGGAGTGTGGGGAGCAGTGAGAGTGTGTGGGGAGTCAGTGAGAGAGTGTGGGGGAGCAGTGAGAGAGTGTGGGAAAGCAGTGAGAGAGTGTGGGGGTCAGTGAGAGAATGTGGGGGGGGGGCAGTGAGAGAGTGTGGGGGAGCAGTGAGAGAGTGTGGGGGGGCAGTGAGAGAGTGTGGGGGAGCAGTGAGAGAGTGTGGGGGAGCAGTGAGCATGTGTGGGAGCAGTGAGAGAGTGTGTGGGGGTCAGTGAGAGAGTGTGGGGGAGCAGTGAGAGAGTGTGGGAAAGCAGTGAGAGAGTGTGGGGGTCAGTGAGAGAATGTGTGGGGGGGCAGTGAGAGAGTGTGGGGGCAGTGAGAGAGTGTGGGGAACAGTGAGAGAGTGTGGGGGAGCAGTGAGAGAGAGTGGGGGAGCAGTGAGAGAGTGTGGGGGGTCAGTGAGAGAGAGTGAGGGAGCAGTGAGAGAGTGTGGGAAAGCAGTGAGAGAGTGTGGGGGTCAGTGAGAGAATGTGTGGGGGGGCAGTGAGAGAGTGTGGGGGCAGTGAGAGAGTGTGGGGAACAGTGAGAGAGTGTGGGGGTCAGTGAGAGAGTGTGGGGGAGCAGTGAGAGAGTGTGGGGGTCAGTGAGAGAGTGTGGGAGAGCAGTGAGAGAGTGTGGGGGGCAGTGAGAGAGTGTGGGGGGCAGTGAGAGAGTGTGGGGGTCAGTGAGAGAGTGTGGGGAGCAGTGAGAGAGTCTGGGGGAGCAGTGTGAGAGTGTGGGGGGCAGTGAGAGTGTGGGGGAGCAGTGAGAGAGCGTGGGGAGCAGTAAGAGAGTCTGGGGGAGCAGTGTGAGAGTGTGGGGGGCAGTGAGAGAGCGTGAGGAGCAATGAGAGAGTGTGGGGGGTCAGTGAGAGAGTGTGGGGGGTCAGTGGGAGAGTGTGGGGGAGAAGTGAGAGAGTGTGGGGGTCAGTGAGAGAGAGTGTGGCGGGGGGGTCAGTGGGAGAGTGTGTGAGGATCAGTGAGAGAGTGTGGGGGTCAGAGGGAGAGTGTGGGGGTCAGTGAGAGATTGTGGGGGTCAGTGAGAGAGTGTGGGGAGCAGTGAGAGTGTGTGGGAGTCAGTGAGAGAGTGTGGGGGGCAGTGAGAGAGTGTGGGGGGGCAGTGAGAGAGTGTGGCGAGCAGTGAGAGAGTGTGGGGGAGAAGTGAGACAGTGTATTGGGGCAGTGAGAGAGTGTGGGGGAGCAGTGAGAGAGTGTGGGGGAGCAGTGAGAGAGTGTGGGGGGGGCAGTGAGAGAGTGTGGCGAGCAGTGAGAGAGTGTGGGGGAGAAGTGAGACAGTGTATTGGGGCAGTGAGAGAGTGTGGCGAGCAGTGAGAGAGTGTGGGGGAGAAGTGAGACAGTGTATTGGGGCAGTGAGAGAGTGTGGGGGAGCAGTGAGAGAGTGTGGGGGAGCAGTGAGAGAGTGTGGGGGGGCAGTGAAAGAATGTGAGGGCGAGATGAGAGAGAGTGTGGGGGGGGGCGGTTGTGAGAGAGTGTGTGCGGCAGTTGTGAGAGAGTGTGTGGGGCAGTTGTGAGAGAGTGTGTGGGGCAGTTGTGAGAGAGTGTGGGGGAGCGGTTGTGAGAGAGTGTGGGCGAGCGGTTGTGAGAGAGTGTGTGGGGCAGTTGTGAGAGAGTGTGTGGGGCAGTTGTGAGAGAGTGTGTGGGGCGGTTGTGAGAGAGTGTGTGGGGCAGTTGTGAGAGAGCGTGTGGGGCGGTTGTGAGAGAGTGTGTGGGGCGGTTGTGAGAGAGTGTGTGGGGCAGTTGTGAGAGAGTGTGTGGGGCGGTTGTGAGAGAGTGTGGGGGAGCGGTTGTGAGAGAGTGTGTGGGGCAGTTGTGAGAGAGTGTGGGGGAGCGGTTGTGAGAGAGTGTGTGGGGCAGTTGTGAGAGAGTGTGGGGGAGCGGTTGTGAGAGAGTGTGTGGGGCAGTTGTGAGAGAGTGTGTGGGGCAGTTGTGAGAGAGTGTGGGGGAGCGGTTGTGAGAGAGTGTGGGGGAGCGGTTGTGAGAGAGTGTGTGGGGCAGTTGTGAGAGAGTGTGTGGGGCAGTTGTGAGAGAGTGTGTGGGCAGTTGTGAGAGAGTGTGTGGGGCAGTTGTGAGAGAGTATGTGGGGCAGTTGTGAGAGAGTGTGTGGGGCGGTTGTGATAGAGTGTGTGGGGCAGTTGTGAGAGAGTGTGTGGGGCAGTTGTGAGAGAGTATGTGGGGCAGTTGTGAGAGAGTGTGTGGGGCAGTTGTGAGAGAGTGTGTGGGGCAGTTGTGAGAGAGTGTGTGGGGCAGTTGTGAGAGAGTGTGTGGGGCAGTTGTGAGAGAGTGTGTGGGGCGGTTGTGAGAGAGTGTGTGGGGCAGTTGTGAGAGAGTGTGTGGGGCGGTTGTGAGAGAGTGTGTGGGGCAGTTGTGAGAGAGTGTGTGGGGCAGTTGTGAGAGAGTGTGTGGGGCGGTTGTGAGAGAGTGTGGGGGTCAGTGAGAGAGTGTGTGGCGGGGGGGTCAGTGGGAGAGTGTGTGAGGATCAGTGAGAGAGTGTGGGGGTCAGAGGGAGAGTGTGGGGGTCAGTGAGAGAGTGTGGGGGGCAGTGAGAGAGTGTGGGGAGCAGTGAGAGAGTGTGGGGGTCAGTGAGAGAGTATGGGGGGCAGTGAGAGAGTGTGGGGGGGCAGTGAGAGAGTGCGGGGGGCAGTGAGAGAGTGTGGGGGTCAGTGACAGTGCGTGGGGGTCAGTGAGAGAGTGTGGGGAGCAGTGAGAGGGTGTGGGGAACAGTGAGAGAGTGTGGGGGTCAGTGACAGTGCGTGGGGGTCAGTGAGAGAGTGTGGGGAGCAGTGAGAGGGTGTGGGGAACAGTGAGAGAGTGTGGGGGGCAGTGAGAGAGTGTGGGTGTCAGTGAGAGAGTGTGGGTGTCAGTGAGAGAGTGTGGGGGTCAGTGAGAGAGTGTGGGGTGGCAGTGAGAGACTGGTGGGTGTCAGTGAGAGAGTGTGGGGGTCAGTGAGAGTGCGTGGGGGTCAGTGAGAGACTGGTGGGGGTCAGTCAGAGAGTGTGGGTGTCAGTGAGAGAGTGTCGGGGTCAGTGAGAGAGTGTGGGGAGCAGTGAGAGAATGTGGAGGGGCAGTGAGAGAGTGTGGGGGGCCGTGAGAGAGTGTGGGGAGCAGTGAGAGAATGTGGGGGGGGCAGTGAGAGAGTGTGGGGAGCAGTGAGCGAGTGTGGGGGGTCAGTGAGAGAGTGTGGGTGTCAGTGAGAGAGTGTGGGCTCAGTGAGAGAGTGTGGGGTCAGTGAGAGAGTGTGGGGGTCAGTGACAGAGTGTGGGGGGAGCAGTGAGAGAGTGTGGGGGGTCAGTGACAGTGCGTGAGGGTCAGTGAGAGAGTGTAGGGAGCAGTGAGAGAGTGTGGGGAGTCAGTGAGAGAGTGTGGGTGTCAGTGAGAGAGTGTGGGGAGCAGTGAGAGAGTGTGGGGGGCAGTGGGAGTGTGGGGAGCAGTGAGAGTGTGTGGGGAGTCAGTGAGAGAGTGTGGGGGAGCAGTGAGAGAGTGTGGGAAAGCAGTGAGAGAGTGTGGGGGTCAGTGAGAGAGTGTGGGGGGGCAGTGAGAGAGTTTGGGGGAGCAGTGAGAGAGTGTGGGGGAGCAGTGAGAGAGTGTGTGGGAGCAGTGAGAGAGTGTGTGGGAGCAGTGAGAGAGTGTGGGGGAGCAGTGAGAGAGTGTGTGGGAGCAGTGAGAGAGTGTGGGGGAGCAGTGAGAGAGTGTGGGGGTCAGTGAGAGAGTGTGAGGGGAGCAGTGAGAGAGTGTGGGGGGTCAGTGAGAGAGTGTGGGGGGGCAGTGAGAGAGTGTGGGGGGGCAGTGAGAGAGTGTGGGGGGACAGTGAGAGAGTGTGGGGGGGCAGTGAGAGAGTGTGGGGGGTCAGTGAGAGAGTGTGGGGGGTCAGTGAGAGAGTGTGGGGGGTCAGTGAAAGAGTGTGGATGGTCAGTGAGAGAGTGTGGGGGGGCAGTGAGAGAGTGTGGGGGGGCAGTGAGAGAGTGTGGGGGGGCAGTGCGAGAGTGTGGGGAGTCAGTGAGAGAGTGTGGGGAGCAGTGAGAGAGTGTGGGGGGTCAGTGAGAGAGTGTGGGGGGGCAGTGAGAGAGTGTGGGGGGTCCGTGAGAGAGTGTGGGGGGTCAGTGAGAGAGTGTGGATGGTCAGTGAGAGAGTGTGGGGGGGCAGTGAGAGAGTGTGGATGGTCAGTGAGAGAGTGTGGGGGGGGCAGTGAGAGAGTGTGGGGGGAGCAGTGAGAGAGTGTGGGGGGCAGTGAGAGAGTGTGGGAAAGCAGTGAGAGAGTGTGGGGGTCAGTGGGAGAATGTGTGGGGAGGCAGTGAGAGAGTGTGTGGGCAGTGAGAGAGTGTGGGGGGCAGTGAGAGAGTGTGGGGGTCAGTGAGAGAGTGTGAGGAGCAGTGAGAGAGTCTGGGGGAGCAGTGTGAGAGTGTGGGGGGCAGTGAGAGTGTAGGGGAGCAGTGAGAGAGCGTGGGGAGCGGTTAGAGAGTCTGGGGGAGCAGTGAGAGAGTGTGGGGGAGCAGTGAGAGAGTGTGGGGGGCAGTGTGAGAGTGTGGGGGGCAGTGAGAGAGCGTGAGGAGCAGTGAGAGAGTGTGGGGGGTCAGTGAGAGAGTGTGGGGGTCAGTGGGAGAGTGTGGGGGAGAAGTGAGAGAGTGTAGGGGTCAGTGAGAGAGTGTGTGGCGGGGGGGTCAGTGGGAGAGTGTGTGAGGATCAGTGAGAGAGTGTGGGGGTCAGAGGGAGAGTGTGGGGGTCAGTGAGAGAGTGTGGGGAGCCGTGAGCGTGTGTGGGGGTCAGTGAGAGAGTGTGGGGGTCAGTGAGAGAGTGTGGGGAGCAGTGAGAGTGTGTGGGGGGGCAGTGAGAGAGTGTGGGGGGGCAGTGAGAGAGTGTGGGGAGCAGTGAGAGAGTGTGGGGGTCAGTGAGAGAGTATGGGGGGCAATGAGAGAGTGTGGGGGGGCAGTGAGAGAGTGCGGGGGGCAGTGAGAGAGTGTGGGGGTCAGTGAGAGAGTGTGGGGAGCAGTGAGAGTGTGTGGGGGGGCAGTGAGAGAGTGTGGGGGGGCAGTGAGAGAGTGTGGGGAGCAGTGAGAGAGTGTGGGGGTCAGTGAGAGAGTATGGGGGGCAATGAGAGAGTGTGGGGGGGCAGTGAGAGAGTGCGGGGGGCAGTGAGAGAGTGTGGGGGTCAGTGACAGTGCGTGGGGGTCAGTGAGAGAGTGTGGGGAGCAGTGAGAGGGTGTGGGGAACAGTGAGAGAGTGTGGGGGGCAGTGAGAGAGTGTGGGTGTCAGTGAGAGAGTGTGGGGGTCAGTGAGAGAGTGTGGGGGGGCAGTGAGAGACTGGTGGGTGTCAGTGAGAGAGTGTGGGGGTCAGTGAGAGTGCGTGGGGGTCAGTGAGAGACTGGTGGGGGTCAGTCAGAGAGTGTGGGGGTCAGTGAGAGAGTGTCGGGGTCAGTGAGAGAGTGTGGGGAGCAGTGAGAGAATGTGGAGGGGCAGTGAGAGAGTGTGGGGGGCCGTGAGAGAGTGTGGGGAGCAGTGAGAGAATGTGGGGGGGGCAGTGAGAGAGTGTGGGGAGCAGTGAGCGAGTGTGGGGGGTCAGTGAGAGAGTGTGGGTGTCAGTGAGAGAGTGTGGGCTCAGTGAGAGAGTGTGGGGTCAGTGAGAGAGTGTGGGGGTCAGTGACAGAGTGTGGGGGGAGCAGTGAGAGAGTGTGGGGGGTCAGTGACAGTGCGTGAGGGTCAGTGAGAGAGTGTAGGGAGCAGTGAGAGAGTGTGGGGAGTCAGTGAGAGAGTGTGGGGGTTCAGTGAGAGAGCGTGGGGGTCAGTGAGAGAGTGTGGGTGTCAGTGAGAGAGTGTGGGGAGCAGTGAGAGAGTGTGGGGGGCAGTGGGAGTGTGGGGAGCAGTGAGAGTGTGTGGGGAGTCAGTGAGAGAGTGTGGGGGAGCAGTGAGAGAGTGTGGGAAAGCAGTGAGAGAGTGTGGGGGTCAGTGAGAGAATGTGGGGGGGGGGGCAGTGAGAGAGTGTGGGGGAGCAGTGAGAGAGTGTGGGGGGGCAGTGAGAGAGTGTGGGGGAGCAGTGAGAGAGTGTGGGGGAGCAGTGAGCATGTGTGGGAGCAGTGAGAGAGTGTGTGGGGGTCAGTGAGAGAGTGTGGGGGAGCAGTGAGAGAGTGTGGGAAAGCAGTGAGAGAGTGTGGGGGTCAGTGAGAGAATGTGTGGGGGGGCAGTGAGAGAGTGTGGGGGCAGTGAGAGAGTGTGGGGAACAGTGAGAGAGTGTGGGGGAGCAGTGAGAGAGAGTGGGGGAGCAGTGAGAGAGTGTGGGGGGTCAGTGAGAGAGAGTGAGGGAGCAGTGAGAGAGTGTGGGAAAGCAGTGAGAGAGTGTGGGGGTCAGTGAGAGAATGTGTGGGGGGGCAGTGAGAGAGTGTGGGGGCAGTGAGAGAGTGTGGGGAACAGTGAGAGAGTGTGGGGGTCAGTGAGAGAGTGTGGGGGAGCAGTGAGAGAGTGTGGGGGTCAGTGAGAGAGTGTGGGAGAGCAGTGAGAGAGTGTGGGGGGCAGTGAGAGAGTGTGGGGGGCAGTGAGAGAGTGTGGGGGTCAGTGAGAGAGTGTGGGGAGCAGTGAGAGAGTCTGGGGGAGCAGTGTGAGAGTGTGGGGGGCAGTGAGAGTGTGGGGGAGCAGTGAGAGAGCGTGGGGAGCAGTAAGAGAGTCTGGGGGAGCAGTGTGAGAGTGTGGGGGGCAGTGAGAGAGCGTGAGGAGCAATGAGAGAGTGTGGGGGGTCAGTGAGAGAGTGTGGGGGGTCAGTGGGAGAGTGTGGGGGAGAAGTGAGAGAGTGTGGGGGTCAGTGAGAGAGAGTGTGGCGGGGGGGTCAGTGGGAGAGTGTGTGAGGATCAGTGAGAGAGTGTGGGGGTCAGAGGGAGAGTGTGGGGGTCAGTGAGAGATTGTGGGGGTCAGTGAGAGAGTGTGGGGAGCAGTGAGAGTGTGTGGGAGTCAGTGAGAGAGTGTGGGGGGCAGTGAGAGAGTGTGGGGGGGCAGTGAGAGAGTGTGGCGAGCAGTGAGAGAGTGTGGGGGAGAAGTGAGACAGTGTATTGGGGCAGTGAGAGAGTGTGGGGGAGCAGTGAGAGAGTGTGGGGGAGCAGTGAGAGAGTGTGGGGGGGGCAGTGAGAGAGTGTGGCGAGCAGTGAGAGAGTGTGGGGGAGAAGTGAGACAGTGTATTGGGGCAGTGAGAGAGTGTGGCGAGCAGTGAGAGAGTGTGGGGGAGAAGTGAGACAGTGTATTGGGGCAGTGAGAGAGTGTGGGGGAGCAGTGAGAGAGTGTGGGGGAGCAGTGAGAGAGTGTGGGGGGGCAGTGAAAGAATGTGAGGGCGAGATGAGAGAGAGTGTGGGGGGGGGCGGTTGTGAGAGAGTGTGTGCGGCAGTTGTGAGAGAGTGTGTGGGGCAGTTGTGAGAGAGTGTGTGGGGCAGTTGTGAGAGAGTGTGGGGGAGCGGTTGTGAGAGAGTGTGGGCGAGCGGTTGTGAGAGAGTGTGTGGGGCAGTTGTGAGAGAGTGTGTGGGGCAGTTGTGAGAGAGTGTGTGGGGCGGTTGTGAGAGAGTGTGTGGGGCAGTTGTGAGAGAGCGTGTGGGGCGGTTGTGAGAGAGTGTGTGGGGCGGTTGTGAGAGAGTGTGTGGGGCAGTTGTGAGAGAGTGTGTGGGGCGGTTGTGAGAGAGTGTGGGGGAGCGGTTGTGAGAGAGTGTGTGGGGCAGTTGTGAGAGAGTGTGGGGGAGCGGTTGTGAGAGAGTGTGTGGGGCAGTTGTGAGAGAGTGTGGGGGAGCGGTTGTGAGAGAGTGTGTGGGGCAGTTGTGAGAGAGTGTGTGGGGCAGTTGTGAGAGAGTGTGGGGGAGCGGTTGTGAGAGAGTGTGGGGGAGCGGTTGTGAGAGAGTGTGTGGGGCAGTTGTGAGAGAGTGTGTGGGGCAGTTGTGAGAGAGTGTGTGGGCAGTTGTGAGAGAGTGTGTGGGGCAGTTGTGAGAGAGTATGTGGGGCAGTTGTGAGAGAGTGTGTGGGGCGGTTGTGATAGAGTGTGTGGGGCAGTTGTGAGAGAGTGTGTGGGGCAGTTGTGAGAGAGTATGTGGGGCAGTTGTGAGAGAGTGTGTGGGGCAGTTGTGAGAGAGTGTGTGGGGCAGTTGTGAGAGAGTGTGTGGGGCAGTTGTGAGAGAGTGTGTGGGGCAGTTGTGAGAGAGTGTGTGGGGCGGTTGTGAGAGAGTGTGTGGGGCAGTTGTGAGAGAGTGTGTGGGGCGGTTGTGAGAGAGTGTGTGGGGCAGTTGTGAGAGAGTGTGTGGGGCAGTTGTGAGAGAGTGTGTGGGGCGGTTGTGAGAGAGTGTGTGGGGCGGAGGCAGTGGGCGTGTGCTGGAGGGGGATAGGTGAGAATGCGGGGCAGAATGTGTCCAAAAGGCTGCCTCAGTCCCAGTATCAGAGTTCTCACTCAGCTCACCCACACGCACCATGAGCTGAATTTCCCTGTCTCACCCACCACAGGAATTGTAGTGGGCGGGGTGGACCATTCAAAGGTCCATTGACTTCAAGTGGGATTTTCCACTCTTTAGGCAAGTGCAGCCGGAAAATCCCACCACATAATTCCCGTGGGTGGCACAGTGGTTAGCAATGCTGCCTGACAGCGCCAGGGACCCGGGTTTCCTCCGGATGCTCCGGTTTCCTCCCACAGTCCGAAAGACGTTCTGGTGAGGGGCATTGACCTGAACAGGCACCGGACTGTGGCAACTCGGGAGATTTCACAGTAACTTCATTGCAGTGTTAATGTAAGCCTTACTTGTGACTAATAAATAAACTTTTAACTTTAACTTTAACCACCCTCACAGCTGAGGGTGAGTGTGTGAACACCCTGAGCCTATGAGTGAGCCTCAGACATTCTCATCCTATCACACTCTAATATCATCTTTATTTATTACTCATCTTTTTCTGTTCAGCAAGTCATTGCTTTTCATACCTAAAAAAATTCATACTTAAATGTTATATCAAACTTCATCTTTCTGAAATCTTCTCATGAGCCCCTCGAGTGAGGACAAATTCCCCGCTCCTCGCCCCACGTGGAGAGGTC
Source organism: Mustelus asterias (assembly GCF_964213995.1). NCBI lineage: Eukaryota > Metazoa > Chordata > Chondrichthyes > Carcharhiniformes > Triakidae > Mustelus > Mustelus asterias. The sequence goes on from NC_135804.1 coordinate 95,145,823, forward strand.
AGACAAGCCTGATGGATCCAGCCAGGGGTTCCACACACAGCACTTTCAAAGTGATCAGAATCCCTGCTTCCCAAACTAATTTCAGCCCAGGCTGCATATTGATGGGAATGGAAGACCTTGCAGTTGTAGAGGATTCCAGGATAATCTGGAGACATCCTGATTGCCACATGTGTGCAGTTGATAACTTCCTGGACATTTGGCAATCCAGAGAGTCACAAAGCCCCTCTCTCTAATTGGTGCACATCATTCCTGATATCGGTCACCTTTATGATACATTTGTAGGCAGCAAATTGCAAGATTCTGTAAAGATATCTCCTGCAGATTGCTGGAAGGAGCCAGAGGCAAAGAAATACCAAACTGGTGATGTTTACAGTCGCTGACCTTGTGCTGATCATAGAAATCATAGAAATCATAGAAACCCTACAGTGCAGAAGGAGGCCATTCGGCCCATCGAGTCTGCACCGACCACAATCCCACCCAGGCCCTACCCCCACATATTTACCCACTAATCCCTCTAACCTACGCATCTCAGGACTCTAAGAGGCAATTTTTAACCTGGCCAATCAACCTAACCCGCACATCTTTGGACTGTGGGAGGAAACCGGAGCACCCGGAGGAAACCCACGCAGACACGAGGAGAATGTGCAAACTCCACACAGACAGTGACCCGATCAGGTGATCCACTTAACTGGAGGTCTTCTCCCAGGAGGTTGTTAACGTCAACAGTGACCCGAGCCTCCTGAGGAACTGATACTTAGACATATTTAAAGAAATTGATTCTCTGCCTGTGGCCCTGGACTGATTATTAGCTGCAAATTGGGCAGACAACCTCTGCACCCCACTCCCCTCTCCAGCATTTGACTTTGGACCAGCAATGAGACATCATTACCTTTTAGCTTTGACAAATGGTCATCTGGACTCGAAACGTCAGCTCTTTTTTCTCCTCACAGATGCTGCCAGACCTGCTGAGATTTTCCAGCATTTTTTTTTTGGTTTCAGATTCCAGCATCCGCAGTAATTTGCTTTTATTTAGACATCGTTACATCAGTCTTAGTATTATTCAAGGCAAATGGGAGGGTATATCGGAAATCCACCATCAACATAATCGTAATTGGGGCTGTTTTGTCCTCCTTAATGCTGTCTAACCTATATATTTCAGAAGCAATTTTAGGGTTCTTCTCAACACTGCCTACTGGAGTCGGAATGTTTGTTTTCCCTGGTCCCCTGTAGGCTCTGCTTCGTCTTGCATTTGTTAATAATGTGCCCTCTCCTATTGCAGGCGTACCATGTAGCTTCCCTGAATTTACATTCTTCCTGGGGATGATTTCCCCCATACTGGTGGCATTCTTCATAGCTCCTGGTCAGTGGACCAAATTCCCTATACCGCTGCACTCTCTTTTGCTCCAAGCCTATTTGCTCATTTCTTTCTGCACCCTCCTCCGTGGCACTTCGAATACCAGAAGCTCCCTGCAAAACTTGGTGGACCTCGCCTGCTTGCACACTCTGCCCCCTTTTCAGAACTTTCTATAGCCTGCGTGACCCTGAATGCCTTCTTTAAAGTAATCCCTGCATCTGCTAATAATTTATTTTGTATAGTTCTGTTGTTAACACCACAGACTAGCCTGTCTCTCAACATATCATTGACTGCAGACCCAAACTCACACAGTTCAACCCTTTGTCTTGGGGGTTTGTCTTTGCCCAAGAGCACTACTATCAACTCCCCTGGGGCTCTTGTCATCAAATTAAATTTGTATCGCTGCATTATTACTGAAGGCTTCTGGTGATAATGTCCCTTGACTAATTCCACAAGCTTCTCAAAAGTTTTGGAGTTGGGGGAATCTGGAAAAGTCAGACTCCTTATCAGGCTATAGGTTAAAGCCCTGTCGGCTGTTAATAAGATTGCCCATTCTTTCTCTTCCCCTGCCAATTTGATGGCCTTAAAAATAGCGCAAGTATTTGACATATTGCACCCACTTCTTCATGTTAGGGTCGAATGGATCTAGTTGCCCAAAGAGGGGCATTTTGTTACTCACGGACTTCAAAAAGTCTTCAACATGAGGTCTGTTCTCCCAATTTCTGCAGCAGGCAGCATGGTGGCACAGTGGTGGCTCCAGTTTCATCCCACTGTCCAAAGATGTGCAGGTTAGGTGCATTGGCCATGCTGAATTTTCCCTCAGTGTACCTGAACAGGTGCCGGAGTGTGGCGACTAGGGGATTTTCACTGTAAATCTACTTGTAAGCCTACTTGTGTCCAATAAATGAACTTTAACTTTAGCTACCATTTGTTCAACACCCTCAATTCTTGCTGTTCCTTCTCGTTTCTGTTGCTGGTAAGTTCCAGGAATCTCAGAAAATAGTGGCACAATGGTTAGCACTACTGCCTCACAGTGCCAGGGCCCCGGGTTCAAATCCGGGAGTTTGCACGTTCTCCCTGTGTTTGCGTGGGTTTCCTCCGGGTGCTCCAGTTTCCTCCCACACTCCAAAGATGTGCAGGTTGGGCGGATTGGCCATGCTAAATTGCCCCTTAATGTCCCAAGATATCTAGGTTAGGGGAATCAGTGGGGTAAATATGTGGGGTTGCAGGAATAGGGTCAGTGCAGACTTAATGTGCCGAATTGTCTTCTTCTGTACTGTAACTATTCTATGATTGTAAAATCCTAAGGCTCAGAGCTAAATTTGCTAAGTTACAGTAGTTGCTAATTGCTGTGTATGTATTATAGTCAACCCACCCGGGGGGAGCCAGGGGGGTGGGGGGGGGGGGTGCATTCCAGAATGCAGCCAATTGCACAAAACTTATGGCTGAAGTTCCTCGGATGCTGTTGACTTCCCGATGCACCCTCAACTTCAGCCATTTTAACCAGCTGACCATCCAATTTTTCAGGTTAAAATTCCCCGTGTATGATGCAAGGTTGGGACAAATCAGAGAGGCTTCACAGTATATCCATCTTTTCACTAACACAAAGCTGAGAGTATTCAATGCTGACACCAGCTCTATGAAAGGCAAAAGTCTTATGTTCCCCAGCACTAACATCCCTCACTTTGAAAAGCATAAAGACAGACACTTGGAACCCCAGCACATGTGCTACTTTAACCAACGTTAGGAAACAAAATCTACTCTTATTCTGTCAAGCGTTATTAAAGTGCAATGTCAGTTGAGGGACCTCGAAGCTATTGCTGCAGCATGATTTCAAAGGGAAGACTTTCCACATGGAAGAAAGCTGTGGCTGGAATTTTCCAATCCATTGACTTTTGGCAGGACCGAATGATCCCAACAACGGATGGGGCCGGAAAATCCTACCCTGTGACTAATTTAGGAAATGCCCTTTCAGACAAGCAGCAAAATGTCAGTGTTTAGCCCATGACTAGATCCATTTGACCTATGACTAATGAGCATTTGACTTGTGACTCTATGACTTGTGTGCATCACAAAGACCACAGAGATAAGCCCTTCGAGAATTGAACCTTGCGCTGCACTACTTTTGCCACAATATCCAACGTATTGTACCTCTACTGCAGTTATTGTGAGGAGATGTCCAAACGTAAACTGGTGCCTTATATGCTCATTTGGTTTTGTTTGATGAAAACCCTAATTGGTTTTTCCACATTTCCTTTCCTCCAGAAGGCCAAAGGCTCCAAGGCATCGATGTCGGTCAATACTTTGCTCAAGAGGCAATGACTCATGAGAAACCTGAGAGTGAAGGTCAGCAGGCTGCCCTACTGTTGGGGAGTTACAGCCAAGCTAACATGTGCCTTCACCTACTGCACAATGTTGAAATGAAGCTGCCAATCGATGGCAGCGAAAGAGAAATCTGTTCAAGCATCAATGTACAAAACACTGCCCATGTAAATCAAGTTTGTCAGATCTTTATTGTTCTCGGCTGTGTGCATTTTTAACCAATTCAGAAATATTGGTCTGTCTAAGAAAGATTGGATTAGGAGCTGAGAACACTGACAAAGATGTAGATAGCTCTGAAAACTGCAGAACAAACCCAACCAAAATGGTTACCGGGTAACCCATTTAGTCAAGTAAAGATTAGAAACTTCTATTTTAAATGAGATATAGTGTTCAAGCATTTTAGATTATAGATTGGTATCATGAAATTAGTTCTGTTTTGAGATCAATCTTTCAATTTTGTTTCAGATAAAATTTGGGTATTCCCTATGCAGAGTGCAACTGTCCCTCAAGACCAATCGTACTCTGCCTAATTTAACAAATCCAAAACTGGACAGGGGGAAGGATTGGATGGGATTATCATGCTTTGAGTCCTTTGCTTGTGATAAAACTCTTTTGAACCTCATTAACCTCAATAATTAACAATTTGTCCCGTTAATTGGAAAAATTGTTTTAAAAAGATGCTCTCACGGCACTTACATTTCACATTTCAGGTCCCGTCTGGGCTGCCAGATTTGTCTGAAGAAGTCTTTGGATGGAATAACTGTGAAGGTACCAAAGGAAGTGTCCGATTTCAGAAAATCAATTGATGCAAAGGGGCAGTGATGTGGCACATTTTACAATGGCAACATATCTCAGCAACAATTCTCAGAACATCATGGAAGAGACACAACTACGCCATGTTGTATTAAAAAACTTTAACTAGATGTGGAATTTTCACATATTTTAAAGTGTCAGGCTCAGCCTGAAACCCGGCGAGTAGTTCTCCAGCTGCATCACCCAGTGTTCTCTCCACATCTTGAGGTCGGGATTTACTCTGGCAGAGCGAGGCCTGTCGAACCGACAAGATCGATCCACATACTCAGTTCACTTACTTCAACATACTTCACAGAGATCAGGATGCAATTTTAAAGGACTCCCCAATCAGCACTGAAGTGGAACCCACGCCGCACCCCCCTCTCCCCAACCCACCCACCACAGGTACTAGGGGTGCCCCGCCCCCCCTCTCCACACCATGCATGTAATGCCAGAATTCCCTCCCCAATCCCACTGCCCACTTCCCCTTGTATCTGTACGTTCTCCCTCAATGCCCACTTCCCCTCGTACCAGTGAGTCCCCCCCTCACTGCCCACTTCCCTTCGCACCTGCAAGTTCCCCCCTCACTGCCCACGTTCCTCCCCGCCCCAACCCTACCACCACACAAAACTGGAAACTTCCCCACCAGGGGGCTCCCATGAAGGCCCACCCTGGCACTACCTTCTGACACTGCTCCCGGCACAGGTTGGCACTGCCAGGTTGACAATGTGCCAATCTGGCAGTGCTAATCTGGCAGTGCCAACCTGTGCAAGGGGGCAGTGCCTGGGTACTGTCCAGCCATGTCCCCCTCTGTGGGGATATATACTTACCTTTGTGATCCTGGGGGGATCCCCTCGGCTGAATCTCATCTTGCAAAACCTGTTGTAAACCTTGCCGATGTGACATCATGTTGGTGGGGTTTCAATATTCAGTGAGGGATGGGGGCTGGATAATCACATTAAAATGTATTTAAATCCATTAAAATGATTTTCTTGTCCTTTGTGGGTATGAACCATGTTGGCGCCACTGGTGAGGGGAAGGGAAAAATCAGAAAATGGCATCTCCGCTGAGAAAATTGTGTTTCCCGATTCCCTGTGGATTTTCCGACCCCATTGGCAATCCCATGGACCACTAACACAGGTCCAAGATCGGCCTCAACATGTTAAATCCCAACAAGGCAGATATCACTAATGGATGGGACTTGCAATGGGCAAACATTAAACTGATTAGATAAAGACATGTAACAAAGTACATTCCTGGTAAGAAAAGTGTCTGTTGGTGTTGGAGACTTTTGTTTTTAAAAAGTTTATGCTTTTGAAGTGATTTGGTGAGTGAAATGTTATCCCTTTCTTCACCCAGTAGCGTCCACAGGTCAGGCCATATGGCTCAGGTTAAATAGAGAGTAAAGTTTCTGTATCCAGCCATAACTTCAGAAGAAGAATCTCTGCCACAGCAATGTTACTGTTTCCACTAAGAACAGTATTTGCCTTGTAGGAGATCCTGTGCAAACATTTAATCTGGGGCTCTTACAATTCGATAGACAATAATGAAGAATACTATTCACCTAATCTGATGTCAAATACGTACATGTGCGATTGTGAAAATACATGATTAGAATTGCTAATGTATAAATGAATTGACAAAATGATCAGGAATCAAATATTGCCTTTCGTTGGATATGCTTGGACTCTTGTGCAATAACATGGGTTACATGGTCCCAACCTCTTCCCCACCCCACTCTTATTTCCATGTCTCCACAACAACTAGTCTATGACCTCAGAAAAGAGATGGCCACATAAGTAACAAATTAAGAGCAATTCTGTCCCATGGGCTGAAATAGCCCAGTCTTATTTCACAGCAAGCTTCGAACAAATGATTCATGTTAACCAACTGAAATGGCCTTGAGTGCAGATCCCGAGAGTTGAGAAGTCAGTATCTGAATCGTTGCACCATAATGTACCCTGTGATAATATTGTCATTTTCTAACTCTACATTAGAGACATGATTCATTCAACAGCAGGCAACATTTGCGAGTTAAAAACATGAATGGAGTTGGGTTTTATAATTCATCTGTGATTTGAAGTTAGTGGGTCAAAAGCTGGTCCTGTGCCTCCAGTGTTCTTATTCTGAGTTTCTCACTCTCCTTCCCCACTTACACTAGATAGATTATATCAGGTTTGGCCCTTTCACACTTTGTGATTTACACATACACACATAGAATCCCTGCAGTACAGAAGGAGGCCAATCGGTCCATCGAGTCTGTACTGGCCACAATCCCACCCAGGCCCTATCTCCGCAATCCCACGCATTTACCCTGCTAATCCCCCTGACACTCGGCTCTGTTCTCCGCCAGGAGATTGAGACACAAAAATTTGGACTCTTTAGCAACCATATTGATGTTCTTCATCTGAAGCTTTGTGTGGCAGCCAGAAGTTACAGGCTAATAGCCAAGAAAGCTAACTGATTTTTCTCCCTTGCTAGTTTAGGGATGCAGAAGGTAACAGTGGCAATCGATCGTTATGCACAAGAGGTCAGCTGACTTAGCATTGACCTGAAATTGTCCCTAGCACCTTCAGGGCTATATGGTATTAGCTTTACCAACAAGGACATCTTCATTCTAAATTTATCTGCAAACAGTTGTAATTAACATGAGAATTCTATCATAACACAGACATAAATCGTTTACATAATTTGTCCATACTTTAGTGGTAGCACTCTGACCCCAGAGATCAAAGAATGAAATGCCACTCCAGAGATTTAACACATAATCTGGCACAAAAAAATGTAAATGTTAAACTCAAGCTTTGCCTGCCTACCTGGAAAGAGCTCATGGTACTATTATCTCTACAGTGCAGAAGGAGGCCATTCGGCCCATTGCATCTGCACAAACTCTCCGACAGAGCATCCCACCCAGGCCCTATTCCCATAACCCCACATATTTACCCGCTAATCCCCCTAACTTACACATTTTGGGAGACTAAGAGACAATTTAGCATGACCAATCCACCTAACCTGCCCATCTTTGGACTGTGGGAGGAACCTGGAGCATCCAGAGGAAACCCATGCAGGCACAGGGGGAACGTACAAATTCCACACAATCACCCAAGATTGGAATTGAACCTAGGACCCTGGCACTGCGAGGCAGCAGTGCTAATCACTGTGCCACTTAGAATGGATTTATTTGGTAGCACAAGCCACAAGCTTTTGGAGCACTGCCCCTTCATCAGGTGAGTGGGAGTTGTGTTCACAAATAGGGCATATATAGACACAAACTCAATTTACAAGATAATGATTGGAATGCGAGTCTTCACAGGTAATCGAGTCTTAAAGGTACAGACAATGTGAGTGGAGAGAGGGTTAAGCACTGGTTAAAGAGATGTCTCTTTAATTCACTGGCTCACTGCGTTTTCAGCATCCCAACACAATGGCCGGAATTTTACCGCCTGCAGAACGGAATTCTCCATTGGCCTCGGGCGGGATGTTACAAGCCTCACCCAAGCGAGGTCGTAAAATAGTGGCAATTTATATCTCTTTAATCTGATTAAAAATCCGCACGGTGACACACATGGCAGTGGTTTTTCCAGCCAAGTGGTGGTGAGAAGTACATGTGGAGTGGGAAAGTTCGAGAAGATGATTTGTGCCTGTGTCACTATCGTGTCCATTTTGCAGATAAAGCTGCCTTCAAGGCAAATACAGTAAGAAGTCTCACAACACCAGGTTAAAGTCCAACAGGTTTATTTGGTAGCAAATACCATAAGCTTTCGGAGCGCTGCTCCTTCGTCAGATGGAGTGGAAATGATGTTATTTGCTACCAAATAAACCTGTTGGACTTTAACCTGATGTTGTGAGACTTCTTACTGTGTTCACCCCAGTCCAACGCCGGCATCTCCACTTCAAGGCAAATAGTCAGGTTTTAGATAGTATTGTTCTCTGGAGACTGAGCTGCCAATTCTTATCTTCAGTGATTGGTGTCCTAATTTCATGGCGTGGCTATTTGTGACTCAACTGTTTTTGCTTAATTTGCATAATAACATGATAATATTTTGGCACACTGGCACATTTCTGCATGATTGTAACTGGGTTTATTACTACCAATATTGTAGATGGAACTATGTATCCATTCTCCTGTTGGCCTATTAAATACAGAGAAGCCAGGCAGAGGAAAAAAATTCCTGGGTTGAAAGATGACAAAAATATTTTGTGTCTTGTTCACGGATGGGAAGGGGAGTCAAAATCTTGAGCAGAGCACAAAGCACAGACTCTTCCCTGTCATTCAAATCCAAGGCTACCCTGGGAATTCTATCCACTACATCCATTTCAGTCGTAGTGGCTCTCTGGTGACTTGAGGTAAGAATGTTTTTGCTTCTGACCTTTCCAAATGCCCTAGTTAAGGTGAATATAGGAAATCAGTCCCAGACTGTGGGAAAATCAATGATCTTTATATTTCAATGTTAAATTCGATATGGCTCCAGGCTGCACTCCAATGTGTTGGCCTCTCTTTGAGACAGTTGCCTCTGCTACATCTAAACAGGCATTGGCCACCCACCTGAATATTAAAGTCACCACCTGCCTGGGATTTGGTACTGAATCAATGGCCTTTTAAAGTTAAAAGTTTATTTATTAGTGTCACAAGTAGGCTTACATCAACACTGCAATGAAGTTACTGTGAAAATCCCCCACTCACCACATTCCGGCACTTGTTCAGAACACTGAGGGAGAATTTAGCATGGCCAATGCACCTAACCTGCACATCTTTAGACTGTGGGAGGAAACCGGAGCACCCGGAGGAAACCCACGCAGACACAGGGAGAACATTCAAACTCCGCACAGACAGTGACCCAAGCTGGGAATCGAACCCGGGTCCCTGGAGCTATGAGGCAGCAATGCTAACCACTCTGCCACCGTGCCATCCACTGGCCTTGCCAAATGGCAGACAGAAGTTCCTGAAAAGTTGCAATTTCAGTGGCACAGCAGGAATCCAGTGATCTCAGGTCAACGTCACCATTTTACAGATCAACCTCTCCTGCAAATAATATCTTCTTAGTTAATCACTATCCCACCTTCCAATGCCCCCGCCTCCCCAGATCCCCAACCCCCTCAGGTCCAGCACATCGTAGAAGGAATTTGATAGAACTGGGTATTTTTCTTAAATACCTTTAATGTTTTGAGGGTGATCATAGAATCATAGAATTCTTACAGTGCAGAAGGAGGCTGTTCAGCCTATCGAGCCCACACTGACAAAAATTCCACCCAGCTTCTATCCCCATATTTACCCCACTAATCCCCCCAACATTAAGGGGCAATTTGGCATGGCCAAACAATCTAATCTGCATATCTTTGGAGTGCAGGAGGAAACCCTCACAGACACAGGGAGAATGTATAAACTCCATACAGACAGTCACCTGAGGCTAGAATTGAAGTGGAGATGCTGGCATTGGACTGGGGTAAACACAGTAAGAAGTTTAACAACACCAGGTTAAAGTCCAACAGGTTTATTTGGTAGCAAAAGCCACACAAGCTTTCGGAGCTGCAAACCCCTTCTTCAGGTGAGTGGGAATTCTGTTCACAAACAGAGCATATAAAGACACAACCTCAATTTACATGAATAATGGTTGGAATGCGAATACTTACAACTAATCAAGTCTTTAAGAAACAAAACAATGTGAGTGGAGAGAGCATCAAGACAGGCTAAAAAGATGTGTATTGTCTCCAGACAAGACAGCCAGTGAAACTCTGTGGGGGTTACAAATAGTGTGCCATGAACCCAATATCCCGGTTGAGGCCGTCCTCGTGTGTGCGGAACTTGGCTATCAGTTTCGGCCTCAACCGGGATATTGGGTTCATGGCACACTATTTGTAACCCCCACAGAGTTTCACTGGCTGTCTTGTCTGGAGACAATACACATCTTTTTAGCCTGTCTTGATGCTCTCTCCATTCACATTATTTTGTTTCTTAAAGACTTGATTAGTTGTAAGTATTCGCATTCCAACCATTATTCATGTAAATTGAGGTTGTGTCTTTATATGCTCTGTTTGTGAACAGAATTCCCACTCACCTGAAGAAGGGGTTTGCAGCTCCGAAAGCTTGTGTGGCTTTTGCTACCAAATAAACCTGTTGGACTTTAACCTGGTGTTGTTAAACTTCTTACTGTGCTAGAATTGAACCCAGGGCCCTGCGGCTTTGAGGCAGCAGTGCTAACCACTGTGCCACCAGCATTCCCACATCGTGGCATTGCTTTTCATCAAACTGATAAGCTGAATTAGAATGAGTGTGCCCAATGGGTCAGAGGACTGGTTTGTTTTCCCAGCGGCAGATCTAAGTCGGGGAGCAAATGCAGAATCGGATGTTTGCTGTGTTTGTTCATATTTCAGGCAGTTCCTTTATAATTGCCAGTGCTGTGTACATGAGAAGTTGAGAAAAATGCAGAATGTAACACTGCCTTCTATTCACCTCCATCAGCCCACAGCTATCAGCATTATGCTAATGTTATACATTTCTAGATTACAGACTGTTTTATTCTAAGGCTCCAGCTGACCAGCAGGGAGCAGCATTGGCATTAACCAGCCAAATGAGTTATATGTGAAACTTTATTGTGGAGTTGCCACTTCCGAAACCACAGAGATGATGAGCTGGAAAATGAGTGCTTGTTTTGGAGGAGGTGGGGGTATATGTAAAGTGCTGGTGATGGCACACGAAGGGGGTGTTTGTGGCGAGGACGTGGGTTAGGAACACGCTTTAAATTTGTTATAATAAAGCAATTTTGTTCAACCATTGTGTGACCTCAGCCTCAAGGAAATTTATCTATTCAATGCAGTCTCTCTCCCTCTTTCATGAGAGGATTTCCTGCCTCTTGCCTGTTTACCAGCTCTTTGCTTAGTCACTGCAGATTTGGATGCCGTGCCGTCAGCCCCCGGGACTGCCTGCTCCTCCCCTTGGTTGTGGCATTGAACTTTGTTTTGAGGCTCTGATTTTGCCGCCCCAGGAATAGTTTAGCTCAGTTTGTTTTGCTGTTTTGTTGCCAGCTCCACAATGACGAAAAGGGAAAACTGCCTAGGACCAGCCAATAACCTGGAAAACCTTATGTTAAGAAAACTGGGGAATTAAATTTTATTATTTAATTTAATGAGCAATGAATGTGACCATACAACATTATGTGAATAATTGATCAACTTGGCTGTATAACTGAACAATGACAACTTCTCTCCATATCTTCAATCTCTTCTGTGTCCAGAAAAGTACGAAGTTGTATCTTAATATCTTCACTCTGCTACTCCAATGTTCTTCTCTGTAACTTATTCCACAACAATTAACCTTTTGAATACTAAGTTTCAGCCTGACTTCCATTTTTATTCCTGAATTCCTAATCATTAACTCGTGTCTCCAGCTATTTGAGCCATGAGTCACAGTGAACAACTTGCCCAGATGAATATAGTCCATTCACTTAAAATCTTGAAACTTCAATTAGGCCACTTCAGAGTCTGTTTTCTGAAGAAATAAATGCAACTTCCTTAACTTTGCCTCATAACTTGAAAATTCCAAACCTTCCCTCACAAAAAGAACTATTCTTTCTGTGAATATGGTTGACAGATTTGATAGTTTTATTATTTGCCACAGCACAGTGTTACTGTCTTGGAATCAGCTGACTATTACTGATTGGTTTTCGGCCGTTTAAGCCGTTGGGATTCTCCAGTCCTGCCGGCAGCGTACCCCCACCCACAGGTTTCCCCCCGGTGTGGGATGACCGCAATGGGAATTGCCACTGACAGTGACAGGGCCGGAGAATCCCACCGCTAGCAAACAATGCGCCACCTCCCGCCGGCGGGAAACACGCGACTGTGAGGCCGGAGAATCTCGCCCACTATATTTGAGTGTATTACAGTTTCCAGGTCTATCTCATTCTTTGTCAGGACCCCTCTGCTTACTGATGTGCACAAAAACATGGGAGTCAAGGGCACTTAGTTAAAATTGATGAAAGGCTGAACAAGGACTAAAATGGGAAAGAATTTTGTTACGTAAAGAGCAATTAACAATAGGTTAGTGGAGACAAAAACCTTAGACTCTTCAAGATTCATTTACTGTGGGCAAGGAGCATGAGAAAGAGCATTGTCATTTTAGATGAACAAGATTGGAAGAATTGACTAATTCACCTGAATTTATCTTCTGATCCAAAGTACCTAATCTGAAGAAGATGCCACATTCTCTGTCACTTAAGATTGCAGAAGTAGTTTGACCCAGAAATCTCATGGGCCACTCCTTTTGGAGCTTATGCCAGGACATTAGCCACTCATGATCCCTGATTGCCCCATCCTGGAGAAGGTGGAGTCAGGACAAGTGATTGACTTTGCATGATTGCAGCTACAGCACCCCTCAAAGGACATATCTCAGCTCTGAAGAAGAGGAATATTAATATTCAATGCCAGTTATCCCATCCCAGTAAAGGAACAAATGTTTCGCTCATAGCTTCCTTTATAAACGAGTTGAAAATTACTTTGTGATCTTCTTTTATCCTCAGGAGTCCTAGCCCTACAGACTAACACCCAAGGTGGTCCCTGCTTCCACCACTGAAGAGATCATTTCCTCCTTGGCAGGTTAACCTCAGAAGATGTTTCTGAGAGGCTGAGATTATAGTGAACTTCTTTGCCCTTACTGTGGTCCATGTCCTCTTCATATCATTGGCTTTTTAAGCGTCAGATGGAAGCTTCACCCTTTACAAGGCTTTCTGCTAACTGGCAGCATAGACCAGGACTGAGCCTGGGGGCGGGGGGGGGGAGGGATCGATCTGGGTGGCGGGACGGACGATGGGGGCTATATTATCGGACGGTGTGGGGCCCACGATTGGTTGCAGGTCCCTGCGATTGTGCAGGGGAGGGGCTGTGTTAAAGTTGGCTGCTACAGCAGAGGCCTGACAGCTCTTTCTCTCTCTCTCTCTGCCAGGCCTCTGCTGTTGGAATTGCGCATGAGCAGCCACGGAGGTCTGCACATGCATAATAGCTCCCTCTGCAGGCTGAAGATGCTGGCTGGCAAGTTTAGCCCCACCCACTGCTTGTAGTAGCTAGAAATAGTCGCACCCATTTTTTTTCATGCAGTATGTGCACAAGATTGGGAGTAAAAACTCACCCAACAAACGGATCTGCGGTAGCTGGGCACTTAGAATTTTTCTCGTAAAATTCCGCCCATAGCGTACAAAAGGAAGGCAGTAATACTAAACTTTTCTAAATCACCAGGTAGGCCTCAGCTGGCATATTGTGTTCAATTCTGGGTACCACACTTTATAAAGGATGTCAAGGTCTTGGTGAAGGTGCAGAGGAGAATTACTAGAATGATACCAGGGATGAGAGACTTCAGTTATGTGAAGAGGTTATAGAAGCTGGGATTGTTACCTTGGAAAAGGTTGGGAGACATTTAATAGAAGTATTCACAAACAAAAAAAGTAGAGATTTAAAACAAAATACAAAACTGCAGTTTGACAGAATCCAGGCAGCTAGACCGAGTAGAAAGGTAGAAGCTTTCCATTGACAGATAGATTGGTAACCAGAGGACACAGATTTAAAGTAAAAACCAAAAGAATTCGAAGAAAGGCAAAGGACTATTTTGCTTACGGAGCAAGTTGTTATGATCTGGAATCCATTGCCTGAAATGGTGGTAGAAGCAGATTTCAATAATAACTTTCAAAAGGGAATTGGATAGATACTTGAAAGGGAAAAATTGAGGGCTTCTGGGGAAGAGCAGAGAAAAGGGAAATAATTGGATAGGTCTTTCAAAGGGTCACCACATGTACAATGGGGTCAATGTTTTTTATTCATTCAAAGAATCTGGGTGTCACTGGCTACTTGTTGCCCATCCCTTATTGCCCTTGAGATGGTGGTGGTGAGCTACCTTTTTAAACTGCTGCAGTTTGTGTAGTGTAGGTGCACTCACACCCTGTTCTGGATTTTGACTGCAACAGCGACGGAACAGTAAATTGTCTTCCGTTAGTGCTGCATGGTTCAATGACGTTGTATAACCAAACTGTCATAGAAGACGGATATCTCCATTACTGCTGTATAAAAGTAAGGTTTAGGCAAGAAACATAAATGGGACATTGTGAAGGTTTGCAGGATTTCAAAGAATTAAGTTCCAGCACCTGTAAAGTGCACATTAACCATAACCGATTAACTGCCATTCATGTCATTATTATTTGTTGAATATTGCTGTGCAGAAAATGGCTGGTGCATTTGGCCAGGCGGCTAGACACTGTACTTCAAAGGGATTATTCATTGTGTGCATCATTTTGTGTTTAAATGTAAATGGTGCTATATAAATGCAAGCATTATTTATGAAAATTTAAGCTTTGACTTCAGATTTTAAACAATAACCCGAAACTATCCCAAATTCACATATTGTAGAAATGCATGTGAGTCAGCACTGAAGTGAGAGAAATAAAAAATTGCTTCATTAGACTGAGTGAGTCGGCAGATGGTGGTAAAGGGGATGGTTCATTCCCAGCACACTCTGTTAATATTACTATTTGTACTTACTGATAACTCAAGGACAGAACTTGTGCAATCAGACAGCAGTTCTTTACCACTCCAGTGCACAACTCTTTCCAAAGATGTACCATCTATGGAAGAAGTTCGAACACAAAGTATGGCGTATTAAATATCATGAATGCTTGCAGCAACAGATGTTTAAAATAGCAGCATCCATGCCATCTTTCAACACTTTGATGGGAAACAGAGTGGTCATGTGAAGGATTGCTGTTGCACCAAATAAGCAGCATAAAGAAGAGCTGTACATGTGAATATGCAGGGTCAGTGTGGTGGGGGGTGGGGGGGTCAGTGTAGTGGGGGTAACGTGGGAGGGGGTGGCTTGCAATTTTACCTTTACTTGCCTGTCGGGAAAGGGACATATTTTACACCCCATCCGATTTAAGGCTCCAATGACCTGTATCATTCCTTTTAGGAGGTTAAAAGGTCCTCCTGTATGTTCGTTAGAAAACAATCACCATACCTATCATTTCCCAAAAAATACACACCTCGGGCGTGATTCTCCAGGTCTGTTTGCCATGCGTCCAAATCCCGTTACGGCTGCTAAATCTTGCGAGAGGGCCATGGTGGGATTTGTGCTGGTGTGATTGCGGAGCACAATATTCCCAGGCCCTCCCTGATGATGTGATCAGGTTGGCACCCAGAAAGGGCATGAACTTGATTTCCATAAATTAGGATGTATTTCAATGTCCTTAAATGGCTTTACGCCATTGCTTTGGGCAATGTCAGATAGTAGCCCCACCCCGTGGGCTGGAATCACCACTGGTTTCCAAAAACGGCAGGTGTGAGGAAGTGAGTATACTCCCCCCCCCCCCCCCCCAACCAACGGCTCAGCAGTGCCCTGGTTCTGATACCCTGGCACTCCCAACCTGACACTGCCAGGTTGGCACTGCCACAGCGATCTGTTGGGGGGGTTTCCCATTATGTGGGGAGGTCGGACAGGAGTGGACGGGTTTGGATTTGTGCCTGCTTGATGGTGGGGGAGAGCAGATACTGAGTATGAGGGGGACCCCCAGATGCCAGCGAAGATTAGGAGGGGTGAACAGATGTCGGTGAAGGTTGGGGGGGTGGTGAGGTCACCCTGATGCCTGCATGGTATGTGGGGTGTGGCCCAGCCATTGAATGGTTGCGGTGGAGATTGGCCCTCTTGTTTGAGGGTTGGGGTGTTCCCCTTGTCTCTTGGGCGTCCTGATGTTTATGCAGGGGAAGGGGGGGGGCATTAACTTTACTATGAGATTGGGGCGCCCTTTAAAAATGGCGCCCTGATCTCTGTGGAGCCGGCCTTGCCAGCTCTTTCAAGCCCTACCCTGCCAGAATGATGGTGCAAAACACGACCCCTGCTTTTTTTTGGACAAAGTGTCAGAGGGTCTGGAGTGAAAGCCTGGCCGTGTTTCTGGGGAGAAACACACCGGTTTTCAATCAGAACCTGACACTTTGATGTTTGTTTGGTAAATTATGCCCCTGCTGTCTGTCGATAGGACTTAGTCAGAACAAACTTCTAATAACCAAATCAACACAAAATTATAAAGCAGGTGGTCACAATGCAATGATTTTTAAGTTGCTTCTGCAGTATTTGATTACCTCCCAAATGTTAAGCTTTTTGCCAGAAGGCATTGTGTTGCTCAGTTGAAGTTTGCACTGTAACCTGAACTCTATCTTACAGACCTTAGTACTGACCACCCACATCACTCTCAGCAGTCAGCAATGCAGAACATTTAATATCTGTCCTTGTCCACATTCAGGCAAAAATCAAACCTGAAGTTCATTTTCACCCCCAATATTTTCTCCTCGTCTGTCTGTCGTGACTGTCATTGCTCCATGGGTAGAGGAAATATCTCACCAAGTCCTCATGCTCCATCTGTATAATTCAACAGGGAATGTACACAGGTAGTTATGACCAGGTCCCATGATGTGCTGATCCAAAGCTCACATGAGATCATTTGCCAGCAGGAGAATGACACCAACTGAGACAGCGAGCAGAACTTTAAAATGCCAGGAGTGGGGTGGATAGGGGGTTGCTTCCTATGCAAGCAGGAGGTTAAAGCCCTGAAAAGTGGCACCAGACTGAACACCCGACCCACTTTCGGGTTTAGCTCAGATGGGTTTGCAGGCAAGTGAGAACCCCCCAGGGGGCTGTCGGGTAAATTATTTAAATTCTCAGTTAACTTGGGATTTAACCCAGCATTCTGGCTCTAATCCAGCCCATGGGTTTTCCATGCTGTGTGGAACTCGCCAGGGTCAATCAGGAGAGAACACAATGGGGAACGCATGTTCAGTGAAATTGACAGGTTGGGAAGACATCAAATAGTGACATTGATGAGCTATGGCCCTGTCTGGGTGAAAGGCTGCTGCTCTATAGTGTTTGAACACAACAACAGCACCAAGAGCAGCTGGAGAAACATCAAACTGCCTGTATCTTAGCCATATATTGCTGCAATGGGCAGCACGGTAGCACAGTGCGGGCGGCACGGTAGCACAGTGGTTAGCACTGCTGCTTCACAGCTCCAGGGTCCCGGGTTCGATTCCCGGCTCGGGTCACTGTCTGTGTGGAGTTTGCACGTTCTCCTCGTGTCTGCGTGGGTTTCCTCCGGGTGCTCCGGTTTCCTCCCACAGTCCAAAGATGTGCGGGTTAGGTTGATTGGCCAGGTTAAAAATTGCCCCTTAGAATCCTAAAATGCGTAGATTAGAGGGATTAGCGGGTAAATATGTGGGGGTAGGGCCTGGGTGGGATTGTGGTCGGTGCAGACTCGATGGGCCGAATGGCCTCCTTCTGCACTGTAGGGTTTCTATGATTCTATGATTCTATGACAGAGGGAACGGTCACATTTATCCAGCGCAACCCCAGTGCTCATCATTGTAGGCCACCCTGCCCACTCCAGTTCTCTGCCTCTCCCTAGATTTCTGCATTCTCTTCTCCTAAAAGACGAGAAAGCAGAGTGCAGTGAGTGTGAGAAATGGATTGTGTGAAGAGGGGAGGACAATATGTCTGAAGGGTGACTGTGAAGCATGAGTGCCATAAGGATGAGGCTGAGTGTGAATGTTGGCTGTTTGAAAGGAGTGAATCTGCAAGGTGTGTTGGTCCGAGGAATGCTGAGAAGAAGAATGCTAGAAAAGTCAGAATGTAGAGCTTGACAGCCGAGAGTTTTATGCCATTCGTCTTAACTGTCCTCTTGAGGTCCTGGATCCTCTTGGTGCACTATCTCTAGGTTAGATAGACCACAGTCCCGCTGATTTCCTTGACTACTTCATTTTCATGCCTGCTACCTCCTGTCCTTGGCAAGTACGGCCTCATTTCAGTCCCTCAGATTCTCTCAGCAGGACCTCCAGACAAGAAAGACATGGGAAGCAGTTTTCCCTGGTCTCCTCCCCATTCCTGTGGTTGCTGTAACCTCAGGAAGCAATGTCCAGTTCAGGTATTCTGACTGCTGTAAGTATAATTCCTTCTTTTGGTAGATTTGGTACGTCGTCTCACCCACCCTCTGTAATTGGTCGGGAAACTGGAAGTGGGATGTTAATGAAGTGGCTGTGATGAAGAGCCACAGCAAAGCCTGCCATTGAATAAAACAGGTTTCGGACCCATGACCAACCTTTCAATGGCATGTAGATCTGTTAAAAGTCTATCCAACAACACAACATTGAAGTTAAGCATGATGCCCCAACTGCTTCTCAGCAAACCAGCCTCCCATCCATTGACTCCATCTACACTTCCCGCGGCCTCGGCAAAGCAGCCAGCATAATCAGGGACCCCATGCACCCCGGACATTCTCTCTTCCACCTTCTTCCTTCGGGGAAAAGATACAAAAGTCTGAGGTCACGTACCAACCAACTCAAGAACAGCTTCTTCCCTGCTGCTGTCAGACTTTTGAATGGAGTCTGAGTTTGAGTGGAGTTGATCTTTCTCTACACCCTAGCTATGACTGTAACACTACATTCTGCACCCTCTCCTTTCTTTCTCTATGAACGGTATGCCTTGTCTGTATAGTGCGCAAGAAACAATGGGGACGATTCTCCCCAAAAAATTCTAAGTGTCGAATTCGCATAAAAACTGGAGTAAATCAAGCTGTTTTTCTCAGCGGGAGTTTCAAAATAAACCTTCCACACTCTGCACTGCAGAGTGCACTAACATGAATCACTCCCAAAATCAGTGGGCGGGACCTTTTCCCACTGGAGAGGCCGGCAGCATAGCGCTGAGTGGGCCACTGCGCATGCGCTGATCAGTCAGCATCGAGATCGGCACATGTGCAGTGGCTCCTGTCTGCTGGCCTCCCGATTGCTGGCCAGCCCCATGACCCCCTCATCGCTGGCTGTACGACACATCAACGGCCTGATCGCTGGCCCCCCTAACCATGCATGGGCCAGCCTCGACCCCCCTCCACCCCCGCCCCCAGCCCGCCTTGATGTTTCCCCAACCCCCGCATAGATCTGATCTCCCGATCTCCCCCTATCCACCCCACTGCCAGTTCCGACTCCACCCCCCACACCCCCGCAGCCCCGATCTCCCCCGCAGCACCGCCCCCCCCCCCCGACACCTGATTGCCAGTCCCGAACACTGGCTTCCTTCCCTTTGTCACTCAGACCAAATGCAGAGTGGCATTGGGACCCCCCCCCCCCCCCCCCACCGATCGCACCCGAGGCCCCACCCCATTAGGACCCACCCCATTAGACCCCACCCTTGGCACTACCTGATGCCCGATGGGCAGTGCCAAGATGCCCCCTTGGCATTGGCACTTTGCCCCTGGCACACTGCCAGGGGATCCAGGCTGGCACTGCCAAGGTGGCAATGTCCAAGGGCACCCCCCGCCGGGGCCCGACCCTCTGGGGGGGGCCTCAATGGTCCCCCCTTCACTCCAGCAGGGTCGAGCCACCGACAAGTGGGGAGCTAAACTAAAAACCCGCTGCAGTGAAACACTCCTGGTGGGGGTGGGCGGAGGGAGACACTAACGAGTCTGGAGATTGCAGTCCCAGGGCACTAATGAGATTAAAATGGTATGGCGATGCTAATTTGAATACATTATGCAGCTCCGCGTCGTTTCTGGTGCTGAGCTGATGGGGCCAGAAATCCGGTGCTCGGAGATTCGCGGAGGCCGTGGTGCCAAGCAGGAAGCCCGCGATACGGCCTTTGCTGCAGTCTCCCGGCCCACTGCGCTACAAAGGTAGCACCGCGGGATAGGAGAATCGCACCCAATACTTTTCACTACATGTGACAATAATAAACCAAACCAAATCAAATCAAATCAAAAGACAAGTGATCAAACACGAGGGCTTATAAGGGAAAATTTGGACTCAATTTTAAAATAATAATCGAAATGAGGATAGGTGGTGATTTTGCCCCTGTCGACCCTACGCAAACTGGTGGACAAACATCCAGAATCAGATGGTTGACGCACTTGCTGATATCCTGCTACATTCCCACTGTCTGGAACTTTAGCTGACTGTTCTGAGCCGGCTGCAAGGACAGCTGCCTGAAGGTAGCCATCTTCAATTATGCAATGCTGAGCTCTGTGGCATCATTAACCAGCAGCTATAATTTTAAATGATGGACTTTTAGGGATGTTTTAGTGGCTTTCTTGCCAAGTAAAGATGTTGCAGAGAGGACGTGAGGACAGAAAAGGCTCAGACAGATAAGTTGTTATCATTGGTTCTTTCAAAATAAGTAATGTTGTGATGAAACATGACTGCGAAAGCTTTCCTAATAGTTCTTTCCTACTCTGGGACAGTATACATTGACATTTCTTTTGTAAAATGGGTCTTTCCCAAGATGTCTGGATGCAGCAAATCAGGCACGGTTGGAAAACCATCCCAAGAAAACCATCAAGTTCCTCTGCAAGTAGCTGTTCCAATCTGCCCTATTTCCTCGAAATCATTGTGCCCAGGTCATCCTGGAAACTATCCCCTAACATTTTCTGGAATGTCAGAGCTGCATAACTCCTTACTTCCCTCAGTCTTTTGTTCTGTCTTTAATTTACAAGCTTCGATAACCCAAATATGGGGGGGTTTACCTAATCACTACTTCCTGGTACTTTGCCCTTCTCTCTTGTTGTTAAAGCTTGTTTTAATTTAGGTGATGTGGAGCACTATTAGCCTTGGCTTTTTCACCTAGTTTTCTTAATGATAAAAATGCACGCTTTTCCTGTGTGCCATTGGGCAGATGTGAGATATACGCCTGGGGCAGAGCAGAGAGATGTTTGCATATTGAATCAGCATGTTACCCAGCAAGACTTCTGGACTACAGCTTCACAACTGCAAGTTAATATTAAGAATTTTAAACTGAAATTATTTCATCAAGATAGCATGGAAGAGCAAATATCGAGCACTGCACAGTTCAAACAATTACAGTATTAGAATGTTTTCTCTAGTTTTCTCTTTTACTGCTGTGAAGGTGCCAATTCTTGGTAGCATTAGGTTTCGTAGGCACTCGCAGTTCTTTGTTACCTCATGCGTGTGGCCATTCTTCACCTGTGAGTTTAACAATGAGTTCTTGGTAACTATTAAACCGTGCAGGGCATCACATCCAAACCTAATCCTGTCTTCCAACAATTTCCAGACATGCACATTCTCCAAACAAGATTAGCAGATAGTAATGGTAATGGATGATTCATAGAATCCCTAGTGTCGAAGGAGGCCGTTTGGCCCATCCAGCCTGCACCGACAACAATCCCACCCAGGCCCTATCCCCATAACCGCACATATTTACTCTGCTAATCTCCCAGGGTCAATTTACCACGGCCAACAACCTAGCCCGCACATCTTTGGACTGTGAAGGAAACAGGAGCACCCGGAGGAAACACGCGCATACATGGGGAGAACATGCAGACTCTGCACAGACAGTGACCCGAGACCAGAATTGAACACGGGTCCCTGGCGGTGTGAGGCAGCAGTGTGCCACCGTGTTGATTCTTCCCCTCCCTGACCCACTCCGTCTGAGATCGGCTAATTCATACAGTACTGAGGGTCTGGGTTTGGGACCATTATGTTCCCTATGGCTCACAACATGCTGTCAACTCATTTTTAATAAAGCTACATACAGTTAAAACAATCTTTAGTGTCCATTAGTTGTAATAAATACAGTGCTCAACAGCATTCTTCATAATAAGTGATATTCAAGGTAGTTAATAGCTCAGATTAAAATGAATGCAATAGCTTAACATTTGGTTCAACACTGTACACTATACAATCAATGTTGTTCCTGCTAGAACAAAGAACCAGCATTCTTCTCAACTGAAAATTATAAACATCTTCTATAACATTGAGAAACGTGTACCATTGTAAAAGAAAATCCAAATGCATGATAAATCGAATGTACCAAAGAAACAAGTTTGAAAGTTGTACTACCTCAGTTTCATTGGAACTTAACAGCAGAAATCATACAAGGAGTCAGGAAAAGCAACAGACAACTAAGCAAATAAATGCCTGGCCCAATGGCAGACATGAGGGTTTTTTACAATTTTTATTTTATGTTTTTCTCTTGCTCTATTATGTTGACTCGGATACTGTTACAGAAGTGTCAACAGCCCTCCAGCACCTAAGTAGTCATTCATTTTGCATGAAGCCAGACATTAGGCATTGCCAGGCTATTTAAACATGGATTGCTTTGCAACAAAGCCCAGTTTTTCTCTCACCCAAGCACAAATATTTTGTAGCAGGAGTCACTGGAGACCAAGAAGTAGAAACTTTGCCTTCTCGCAATCTAAAAGGCAATTACAACATCCCAAATGTACTCCCCCGGGTTGTCATGGCAGTGCTTGGCTTTTAACCACAGAGCCATTGGGAATTTTTTATTTGGTCAGCCAGGTATTTGCCACATGTGGAAAACTATCACCAACTTTAAAGAGTCTCCAAACCTAGAATATCTACGGTCTGGATTTAAATCTGGGGTGTGATGCCTGTCCTCTCTGGCAATAAAGCAAGGGGCGAGCCCAGCTCCACCTGTCTAGCTCACTCCACAGCCATTTTACGACTGGTGGGGTTCTAAGTGGCTTAAGCCAAGCTTTGCACCCCCATTGGGAGCGGAAATCTCACTTCTAAGAGCTGTCAGTCAATCAAAGGGCTGGCAGCTCTCTGGTTCCACCTGGAGCAGTGGCCACTACTGGGACTGCATTTAGTTCCTAGTGGCAATCGTCAGTGAAGCTGGATGCAAAGTTAAGGTGGGGAGCAGTGGAAGGGAGGTGGGGGGTGGGGGGAGCAGGGGGGAGTTGCCAGGGCCTGGCTGGCAGGCCTCAGCAGATGGAGAAAGGGAGTTGGGGCCAGGGTGGAGAGGACAGCTGGGATGGTGATACATGCGGATGGGAAGTCCTGGGGGTGGAGGTGGGAGGAAGTGGTGTTGGGAAGGGATCTGATGGGCATGGGACCTATAAATAATGAAAGTACCCTATCCATTTCCCATCACTACCGGGCTGTACATTGGGTGTCGGCCTCTGCCCACCATTGGTAAATTCCTCTGAAGTGGCCATTAATTTGTCAGTCAATTGGCCCAACTGGTGGATGGGCCTCCTGCTATGGGTAAAATTGTGGGCGTAATCAGGGATGGGAAGATAAGCGTCAGGAGTGCAGCTCATGGCATTGAGCCCAAATATGCATCCCAACTCTGAGTGGGGGTGTGGGAGGGGCATAACATTCCATTCCATTCTATATCTGTGTAAAATCTATATATGACTAATCCTTTGTGTAAACACTGCCTAGGGACACATTACTAAGCAAAATCCACAGCACTTACATATAGCTTGCCAGTACCATAACCAATGGGCCTCCAGGTCTTTGCAGGGCCAATTCTAGAATATAATGAGCTGAAACCCTGCAGCTTGCCAGCACAATGTGCCAGTCATCTTCCACATGCTTGTTCAGTTAGGTTGACAATATTCATTAAAGCACTGTGAGTCGGGTTGGTTGGTGAGTCAGAAACTTCAGACCTGCTTGATTCATGTATCAGGACAGAAGATCCTTGGCATCAGCTTGTAATCAGCCCAGTATCAAAGGGATAGCACTTGCAAACTGGATGTGACACTAAAGACCCTGTAGTGCAACTTATAGGATGTCTGACATTGGGAAGGACGCAGGAGAAACATTGTGGAGACATAACTATGGAAGTCATTGCTTTCGATACTACCAGACAAAAGTTTAACATATTTCTAGCCATTATTTTAACAAACATGTATCAGTTAACTCCTTCATGAAAATAATGAATGCAGGAATGTCATACAACCAAAACCAGACTTTGGATGGCAAAGAACATAGATGAAGCAGAAAATGGCTGTCAGTGAGAACCAGGGTAAATATAGAATATTCAGAGAAGTGAACTAGGAAATCTAAGAGGCAAAGAGAAAGTATGAGAAGAGACTGGCAACTAACATGAAAGGGAGTCCACAAGTTTACAATAAGACATGGAAACAGGTAAAATGAAACTGAAAGGAAGGGTGTCAATTAGGGAAAATGTAGGAAAAGCACATGGCTGGATTATAAATAAGTATTCTGGTAATTAGTCATAGTCCATACAGGACCATTGGCATCTTTCACTATTAGAGAGAGACAAGGTGTGGGCACCACTCAGCATCAAACATAGGACTACATGAGCTACCACAGCAGGTATAGGGACTGAACCTGTGCCATTCTTGTTATTCTCTGGCACACTCTAGCCATACAGCCAGCTGAGCTAGCTAACCTACCTCCTTTGCATTTGGCTTTACCAAGGAAGACGATATTTCAAGATTCATAGTGGGAGAGAAGTTGGCTGATACTGTTTCAGCTAAAATTTGATGATGAGGAGATATTAGATTGTCTGCCTGTCCTGAAAGTTCATAAGTCACCAGGATTGGGTGGGATCCATTTGAGGATGCTGGGGGAGGTTAGGGTGGAAATTGCACAGATCGGCCTGAAATTTCATTAAGACAGAGAAGGTCTCTGCATTAACCAAAATGGTGCCAGAGACCCAAACCCCAAACCCAACTTCAACCATTTTTTACAGGGGAGGGAGTAGGGGGAGGCTGTACTTGCATTTCTGTAGTTCACAGGGGCAGCTGTACATGTAAAAGTACAGCTGCCAAAAACAGATCCACTGTTGTAGATAGAATGTCTGAAACACAATTTCTTCACTTCAGACCTTTCAGGAGAAGGTCTACAGCTGCCAGAATGTTTTGGAGAGATAGGGCATCCTTTTGGCGAAGTCAAGGGATATCCTTGGAAGAGGGAAGTGCCTTTTGGGAGAAGTCAAATGCCACTTAGGAGTGTTAAATGCACACATGAGTGTGGGTAAAAATGGATAAATTCATTGGAACTGTCAAGCTGATTAGAATAGTCAAGGTATAAAGGGATTTTTTCAAGATATTTAAATCACCTGACCTTTTAAAGTAAAAAAAAGCAAATATGTTGAATTTTTTTTTAAAGTGCTTGCTATTTCACTTTGTGACATGAACCTGAGACCCATAGTTATGGGATTTGTGCTGCATGACTGATTTCACAACCTATCATTATCTCAGTGAGGTGACTATCAGTCCAAAATTCGACTGAAAGCTCCAAGTGGCTATAACATCGTTGATGAAGGGCCAAGAATACAAATGCTTGTTCTTTCAAAGATTAAGCACTTGAATTAATAGTTTGTTTCATATGAGATTATATAATTGAAGGAATGTAACCTTACTGAATGTTTTTTTATGAATGAGAGTGCTTTTTATAAAAATAACATTTGCAATTGACACTTAGAACATTATGGATCCAGAGGTCTGCCCATGGTGGATACTGCGTGAATTGCGATGGAGGGTGTAAGCACAAGGGGTCACATGGGGGGGGCCATGGATTGGCAAGAGTTGAAACTAAATTGACATAGAGGCAATAAAGGGGTATGGGAAAGGGTAGAGGAGCATAGATTGACATAGGGGCTATAAAAGGCCATGGGAAGGTGGATAGTGGGACAAGTGTATGAGGGGCCATGGGGCTGGTTGGGGGCATGAGGTGGCATGGGTTGGCATAATGGGGCAGAAGGAGTGTGTGTGTGGACAGGAGGGTGGGGGGGCGGTGTGAGGCATTTGAAGAGTGAGGGTTGGAGGGCTCTTTTTTACTTCACTGCTCTTTGCAGCTGGGACCAAATCCCAGATCAGTGAGATGGGCCTTTTGCACAGTCCACCTCTGCACCTGGCAGTCCCTATGGTTACCTCTGAACTCTTCCTGGGGGTGGCAGGCCAACTCCAGTTAACACCATGCCCCCCCCACCCACCTCACGCCAAAGAAAATTAGACCATCTGGGGCACTTTCTCCCGAGTTGAGTTTGCGGAACAAGAACTCAGGCTTTACAATTCTCCTTGGGTACAGGGATGGTGCCATAGAATTGAAGAATTGCAAATCATTGAATTATAGAATCCCTACAGTGCAGAAGGATGCTATACGGCCCAAGGAGTCTGTGCTGACAACAATCCCACCCAGGACTTACCCTTACCCTGCTCATCCTCTTGACACTAATGGTCAGTTTCACATGGCCAATCAACCTAACCCACACATCAATGTTACAACCATGTTCAAAAAAGGGTGCATGGAAAATTCCAGCAATTACAGGTCAGTCACTTTCACCTCAGTGCCGGAAAAGCTTTTTCAAACGATAATCCATGACAAAATTAACAATCACTTGGTCAAGTGTGGACTAATTAACTAACTTAACTGAGTTTTTAGATGAGGTGACAGAGAGAATTCATGAAGGAAATGTGGTTCATGTGGTATATATTGACTTCCTAAAGACATTTGTTAAAGAGCTACATGATAAGCTTGCTAACAAAGGTAAAGCTCATGGAATAAAAGGGACACTGGTTGTATGGATGGAAAGTTGGGTGAGTGACAGCAAATAGGGACAAGTGGTGAATGATTGGTTTTTGAGCCAGAGGAAGGTTTAGAGCGTTGTTTCCCCAGGAACTGGTACGAGTACCATTGCTTTTGTTGATCCATATCAATGCCTTAGATTTGGGTGTGCAGGACACAACTTCCAAACTTGCAAATGACACACAACCTGGAAGTGTGTGAATTGTGAGGATGATTGTGGTAAGACTTCGAAAGGACATAGTGAGGTGTGGCAGAAGAAATTTAATACACAGAAGTGTGAAGAGGTGTATTTTGGTAGGAAAAACAATGGGAAACAATATAAATTAAATGATATAATTCGAAAAAGGGGTGCTGGAACAAAGGGACCTGGGGATATATGTGTACAATTCTTTGAAGGTGCCAGTTCAGGTTGGGAATTGCTTGCAAAGGCACATAGGATCCTGAATTTTCTGAATAGAGGCATAGAGTACAAAAGCAAAGAAATTACAGTGAACCTTCATAAAACACCACTTCATCCTCAGCTGGAGTATTTTGTCCAATCTGGGCACCACACTTTAGGAAGGATGTGAAGGTTTCAAAGATGGTTCTTTAAAGATACATGAGAATGATTCCAGGAATGAGGGATTTGGATAGATTGGATCAGCTGGAGTTGTCCTTCTTGGAACAGAGAGGGTTGAGAGGAGATTAGGTAAAGGTATTTAAAATCAAGAGGGGTCTGGACAGAATAGGTAGAGAGAAAGTCTCCTGGTGAAAGGGCTGAGAACTAGAGAACACAGACTTAAGGTGATTGGCAAAAGAATAAGAAGTGCCATGAGGAAGAACTCTTTACCGTCTGGAATGCACAACTTGAAAGTGTGTTGGAGATGGAATCAATCTTGGCTATTGAGAGGAAATTGGATAAGCATCTGAAGGGAAATATTTACATGACAACTGTGAAAGGCTAAGAGAATGGGACAAGTTAAATTGCATTTGCAAAAAGCTGGCACCAATTTGATGGGCCGAATGCCCACCATCTGTGTTGCAACCAACAATTCTATACTTTTAGGAGTTTGTCTGCTAATTTCTAAAGCGGTAACTTCTAGGCTATGGTAATAGTGTTGGTGCTCAACATACATGTTTACTACCATATTGTCTTTTATGCAGAAACTAGTTTCATCAGTAGCAAGTTATGGAGGGCTGACCCTGGTTTAAAAACGTGTGAAAAAAATAACTGTTACAAGGTTACATATTCAGACATAAGATTCATCTGTGAAAATAATATTTTCAAAGTCTTCCAATTGTGAATCAGTGCACTGTCTGCTTTGCCATTCTTGTCTTCTCCTAATTAGCTCGTTCTCCACTGTCTTAGTGTCTCTGAGGCAGTGTGTGGCCTCATTGTGAAGGAAGTAGTCCTTAACAGTAGTTTTAACAGAGGGCGGTAATATAAAACGGATAGTGTGTCTTTTATTACAAGTGTTATTGCTACATTGCTGAGGAGATACAGGCTGAGTTGAGCCATCTAATAGCTGCTTGTCACTCTGTGAAGGAGAGTCTGTTGAAGAAGTTCTCGTTAAAATATCCCCGGATATAATTTTTTGCTGAGATGCCTTGGATCCATCAGAGATCTGTCTTCGTGTAACAGACTGGAGAACCAAGGGAGAATCCTGTCCATAAAACACAGTTTGTGGTATGTGAACCTTTAAAGTCTGCCCTGATCGTCTTGTACTTCCTTTATTGGGTGGTGGTACATTGGAGTTACTATTCTTATCTTGTGTGGCATTGTCAATTTCAGAGTCCTGCCTCTCTTGATCCATATGTTGTATAGTTAACACCTTACCGGGTGCCATGTAGAATGTTATTTTAGTGCGTTTAACATTCTTACTATAAGATGGCCCTCCAGTGGGCTCCTCAGGTAATGTGACAAATTGTGTTGTACTGGGAAAACTCAACCTACTCCTTCTTTCCTGATCACTTTCTCTGTTTAACCCCTCTGCATCACTTTGGACAGAATTTGTCCTACGTTCATTGTGTCCAATATAGGCTACACTTGTAAAATATTCAACGTTCTTTTCAGAATCTTCAACATCCACAGACCCTTGACTTTTTGAACGAGACACATGTTCCATTGATGTTTGGGTTGAATCCTCTCGGTCACTCTCACAAACCAGGTCTCCTTCTTTTTCTGCTTCCTCGTTGTACCAATCCAAATCATCAAGACAATAAGCCACTGAAGATGGGGATGTCCCAGATAATTTACCCGGAAGCCTACATGGTGAGGGGATCTGGCTTTTTCCAGAATTCCCAAAGTGCAAACTGTCACTGCGACCAAACACTGATGAGTCAGAATAAGAGAAAGCACTATCTATTGAACTTAGTGAAGACTCTGAGGGTGATGTGGTGGGAGAAGACAGGCTTGACAGACTTGACCTTGTCGACAGATTCATTCTATGCGGTTTAGGCTGCTTCAGCTTGGTATTAATCTGAGGAGACCTCCAATAAGTATATCTTAGTTTATTAGATCCTGGGACTTTCCCATCATCCAATAGCTTCTGGCTTTCAATCTGAAGCCTTTTCAGCTGTTGTAAATAATCAATGTGGCCATGGGTCATGGCTGCATCACAACTTGACTGGCGGGCCACCGGCTCATGAGACAAGGCGAGTTGGTGCGACAGGCAGACACTGGGCTCAGAGGAGCAGCGGTCTCGTGCTGAGTCAATGCTTTGGATAGCTGCGAGTGAAGAGACTGAGGAGCAGGAATATAGAGACTCATTTTCCAACTGCTCGCAGAGGTCCCCGCTGTCACTCTTCTCCAGGATTTTCTTACATGAAACTTCTTCACTGAAAAAGCTTTGCTGGCTCCAAGCCTCCTTGGGTTCCTCTGTTGTGTGGTGTCTAGAGTCATCCAGGTTGATGAAGATGGAGTGACTTTGCTGGTCCTTTTGAACTTTTAGCCTTTTTTGATCGGACCATGCTGAATCCATATCATCCGATGAATACTGTGGCTGCGTCAAGTGCACATCTACAAAAGTAACATTGAAAGAAAGATCAGAATGTTATAACTTTTCTGCATGGTTTTCTTATGCTTTTATCTAACGATTCTGACCCTCACTACAGTACTGTCCCTCATATGGTCAGTCATGTGTCTGATATAAGTAGTGAACTACAGTAGGCTATTCAGCAGCAGTGGGCATCATAGCCAAACCAAAATCTGTTCCCCATATGACATCTTTCTGGTTTGAAGCAAGGCATATTCCAACATATTTCCGGAATTTCCACTTAATAAAAACAAAACAAAATTGATCTTGGCTTTTAAGAAAATGTTCAAACTCTGATAATTAATTCATATTTTCAGCTACACAAGGTTAAAAAATAAATTAATTTAGATAAATGCAAAAGTAAACTCAAATTCTGAAACAAATGCCTGAGAGTATTGAATACGGAAAATGATAGGAATAGCCCAATCATCAGTTAGAGCCACAGACTAAATACAGGTCATTATAGTGGAACACCTGCCCTTTAGTGTATGGTACAGCAGCACCTTAGCTTCTTTAAAGTCACCCTAACTCAGGTCAGTAAACTCAGAACATCAATGGGACTTTTGAGGCGGGGTGTGGAATAAGTGTTCTCCAGCTCTGTCAGACAGCACACGGGAATACCGACGCCCTGGTGAAATGGGGTATCGGTCAAAGATCGGGATTCCGCCTGGAGTGAAGGCAATCACGATTCTCCCGACGCGCCCCGTGGGCCCCATCAGGTTCCGGCTCAGCCAAAAATCACGCAGTCTTGCTAATTATAATACAATTAATGAACATAGGATGCTTAAATTTGTATCCATCAGAACGGATGGATGCCTGACAGACATTGCCAGCACCAGCACGAGAGTTTTCCCGATGGTGTGCGCACCTAAGTTTTGTTTTAAGTTTATTTACTAGTGTCACAGGTAGTCTTACATTAACACTGCAATGAAGTTACTGTGAAAATCCCCTAGTCGCCACACTCTGGCGCCTGTTCAGGTACACTGAGGGAGAATTTAGCATGGCCAATCCACCTAACTATCACATCTTTCAGATTGGGAGGAAACCGGAGCACCCGGAAAAAGCTCGTGCAGACACGGGGAGAATGTGCAGATTCTGTACTGACTGTGACCCAAGCCAAGAATCGAACCCGGGTCCCTGGCGCTGTG
This sequence comes from Mustelus asterias, assembly GCF_964213995.1. Taxonomy (NCBI): domain Eukaryota; kingdom Metazoa; phylum Chordata; class Chondrichthyes; order Carcharhiniformes; family Triakidae; genus Mustelus; species Mustelus asterias. The sequence continues at coordinate 95,176,776 of NC_135804.1, forward strand.
AGGCAGCAGTGCTAACCACTGTGCCACCATGCCTAGTGTGGCTTTGGGGGAATTGGGTCCAATAAATCCAACCAGCAAAAATATATGTTAATTCTTGAGAATCTCAAGAAATATCTATAAAAAAAGCAATAAGGAAAACACCACAAACCAAGTGAGTCCTCAGAATGTTCCCGCTGGACATCTCCTGATCCTCCAAAGAGTGAATTCAGACCACTCCCAAAGATTCGATAAGAGTTTTCAATCATGAATTGTACGAGAATGGCCACCTGGGAAAAAAACACAAAGTCCCAGATGCATCATCACATTCAACAATACTGACTTGTACTTAGACACTGTCTTTAATGTAACAACGTGACCCAGGTGTAGCAGAAGAGTTGGGAGAGAATTGAGAGCTAAGGATTAATTTGTAGAAGGCGATGGTTCGGTCACAGATGGAGTAATTTGTGTAATTCGAAGCAAGCCATCGGAGAAAGAATATTGAAGCTTTAAAATGGTGACAGAAAATATTTACTTTACATTTGGGATTAAGTGCAGCTTGTTCTTTATCTAATAAAAATGTAGTAACGTTTATAATAATTATGCAATGTAAGATGTAAGCGATTCCCTTCCATAGCAGTAGCTTTACTCTTCTCACCATCGATGGAAGCTATTTGGCCTGGCTACCTTTCCTTGTCAGTCTCCACCTGTCCGATTTGAAGTAGACAGGCAAATAAATGCCTTCACAAAATTAACCATGGACCAATAAATTTAAATAACTGCTCAGCTCAAATGTGGTTGCCAATCCAAGTTCTGTTTAAACAAATCATACTTGGGAGGCAAATTACTACTGGCATTATCAGACAGAAAAGAGATGGTAGTCCTTTGAACATTGTGTGAAATTATGTGGGCTGATGCCATTCTAAAAATGGGAGGCTGGACTTGTCTCAGGTCAGTTTAATTTGTGCGTTCGGATTTATGACTATGAAACGCTGCCAAAGAGGATCAAAAGTGGCAAGTAAAGGTTGTTTGTATTGGCCAGAAGAAGCACGAGTGTTCTTCTAAGCATCAGAGAGTAAGGTGCACTTGTACCTCCTTGAATTAATCAGCCTGCCTACCTTGGCCTACCTTGCTTCTGGTTGAGTTAACCGCTTAGGCTCGCCAGTATTGTGGTCATGACCTGCGGGCAGCATTATACTGAGGAATAGCTCTCAAAATGGACCCAGCTCCTTGATATTAGGTGGGTTGACAGCGAGAACGGAGAATAGTCAAGTCACGGATAAAGAGCAAAAAGAGGGGTGGCATGGTGGCACAGTAGTTAGCACTGCTGCCTCACAGCGCCAGGACCCAGGTTCAATTCCAGCCTAGGGTCGTTGTCTGTGTGAAGTTTGCACATTCTCCCCCTGTCTGCGTGGGTTTCCTCCGGTTTCCTCCCACACTCCAAAGATGTGTGGGTTAGGTTGATTGACCATGCTAAATTAACCCTAGTGTCAGCGGGATTATCAGGGTAGATATGTGGGGTTACGGGAATAGGGCCTGGGTGTGTTTGTGGTAGGTGCAGACTCAATGGGCCGAATGGCCCCCTTCTGCACTGTAGGGATTCTATAATGGATTCTATGTCAGTACTATTGGGCAGCCACCTGAGGTACTCCCTGGCAGCCAGCCAAAAATTAAAATCTATCCCAAGGTGTGTTTTTTTTAATTGAATGGTTTGCATTTTCTCTGAGGCATCTGTTTGGCAAATAATGTCTTAAACTAGCTGAAACATTCTTCTGTGGCTGTGACTGAAGCTGATCATTATCTAGATTGTATGTGTTTAAACTTTGGATGCGGACATGATTGGACTCAAACGTGATTGACGTTGATGGTATTTGTGGGCATATTTCCCGACACACTCACATTAAAAATCACCAGCCGAACAAGTTATTGGAAGTTGTCCAGCAAGGGGCGGCACGGTAGCACAGTGGTTAGCACTGCTGCTTCACAGCACCAGGGACTCGGCTTCGATTCCCAGTTTGGGTCACTGTCTGTGTGAGGTTTGCACAGCACATTCTCCTCGTGTCTGCGTGGGTTTCCTCCAGGTGCTCCGGTTTCCTCCCACACTCCAAAGATGTGCGGGTTAGGTTGATTGGCCAGGTTAAAAATTGCCCCTTAGAGTCCTGAGATGCGTAGGTTAGAGGGATTAGCGGGTAAAATATGTGGGGGTAGGGCCTGGGTGGGATTGTGGTCGATGCAGACTCGATGGGCCGAATGGCCTCCTTCTGCACTGTAGGGATTCTATGATTCCAAAGGTGTGCTGGTTAGGTGGATTGGCCACGCTAAATTGCCCCTTAGTGTCAGGGGGATTAGCTAGGGTAAATACATGGGGTTATGGGGATAGGACCTGGGTGAGATTATGGTCGATGCAGACTCAATGGGCCGAATGGCCTCCTTCTGCACAGTAGGATTCTGATTCTAACTATGGACTTGCCCAAGGCATTTGAGGGTCGCTTGCCCACATGAAAGGATACACAAGCAATCATTTCCTTTTAATTTAGATGTTATAATTAAAAATCATAAGATAAAGCTTTAGTAATAAATCAGCTAGACAGCCTATCAATAGATTTATCCAGCAGGTGGTAAATGGTGAAACTCTTGTTAAAGGATTAGTGACCATCTGAAAGATGCAGAGCGAGGCAGGTGTTGTTGTAATGGTGGGCTTGTGGACTCTTTCTCGATTGCTGAGTTGGCCTTCCTCATTTGTGTCTCTCTTGTGGCTCTTGGCAGTTTGGTGGCACAGTGGTTAGCACTGATCCGGGTTCATATTCCAGGCACTGTCTGTGCAGAGTCTGTATGTTCTCCCCATGTCTGCGTGGGTTTCCTCCGGGTGCTCCAGTTTCCTCCCACAGTTCAAAAAATGTGCTGGTTAGGTGCATCAGCCATGTTAAATTCTCCCTCCCTGAACAGGCGCCAGAGTGTAGTGACTAGGGGATTTTCACAGTAACTTCATTGCAGCATTAATGTAAGCCTACTTGTGACACTAATAAATAAACTTAAGATTAGAGTAACTTCATGTTCCATTCAGTGAAAACAGAAGAATATTTTTGTGCTGGGATTCAGGAATTAGGGGAGTTAAGGGTGGATTTATTCTGAAAGAATGTATGGGCACACACTGAGCCACAAGATCATTTTCTCCTCTTTTGAATGTCAGGTTTACTCTGTTGGCAGATTCTTGCCTTACTATTGACTTGAGAACATAATCCAGGCTGACAATAGGGATTGATGCATTTGTGTTGCTTGTGAGACACTGCCATATGCAATTTGACTGCTGTTGTTAACTGTGACTTGACTCCAAAATTAATCTACTGGTTATGTAATATTTTGGAAAAGTCTACGGACACAATAAGGAGCTACATAAATTCAAGTTCTTTCTTTCATTTGGCCGTTTGAACGCGAGAGTAAGTAAACCGATTGAGAATCATGGAATGCCTGGAGTGCAGAAAGAGGCCATTAGGCCCATCAGGTCTGCACCCACTCTCTGAAGAGCATCTTACCCAAGCCCCCACCCTATCCCTGTGCATTTACCATGGCTAATCCACCTAGCCTATACATCTTGGGACACTAAGGGGCAATTTAGCATGGCCAAACCACCTAACCTGCACATCTTTGGACTACGGAAGGAAACCGGAGCACCTGGAGGAAACCCACGGAGCCACGGGAAAAATGTGCAAATTCCACACAGTCACCCGAGGCCAGAATTGAACCCGGATACCTGGCACTGTGAGGCAGCAGTGCTAACCACTGTGTCTTTGTGCTGCCCCAAGGCAGCCCCATGGAAGATGAGGTAAACAACATAAAATCAGGCAAGGGCAGTGGGGGCACTTAGCTGGACTTGGTTGAATCCTTCTATCAACGACCAGGCTGAAGCCAAAACCAAGGACACCAATGTCTGTTGCAAATCCAATGTACTTTCAGACTTTTCCCACAAGTAAAGTATAACGTAAGTCTATGAAGCATTCACAAGTTTCATGTATGAATGGAGATTATGTATAAATATACTAATGAATATTAAATTTGACCAGGCACTATTGACCCTTGCTCAGGGGTGGCGATGACCTAGTGGTATTATCGCTTGACTATTACTCCAGAAACCCAGGTAATGTTCTGGGGACACGGGTTCGAATCCTGCCACGGCAGATGGTGGAATTTGAATTCAATAAAAAATATCTGCAATTAAAAGTCTACTGATGACCATGAAACCATTGTCGATTGTCAGAAAAACCCATCTGGTTCCTTCAGGGAAGGAAATCTGCCATCCTTGCCTGGTCTGGCCTATATGTGACTCCAGAGTACAGCAATGTGGTTGACTCTTAACTGCCATCTGAAATGGCCTAACAAGCCACTCAGTTGTAACAATCGTGACAAAGTCTCAACAAAGAAATGAAACCGGATGGACCACCTGGCATCGACCTAGGCACCGGAAAAGACAACAGCAAAAAAACAAACAGCCCTGTCGACCCTGCAAAGTCCTCCTTACTAACATCTGGGGGCTAGTGCCAAAATTGGGAGAGCTGCCTCACAGACTAGACAAGCAACAGCCTGACATAATCATTCTCTCGAAATCATACCTTACAAGTAACACACCAGATACCACCATTACCATCCTTGGATATGTCCTGTCCCACCGGCAGGACAGACCCAGCAGAGATGGTGGCACAGTGGTATACAGTCGGGAAGGAGTTGCCCTGGGAGTCCTTAGCATTGACTCCGGACCCCATGAAGTCTCATGGCTTCAGGTTAAACATGGGCAACGAAACCTCTAACTGGTTACCATATGCCATCCTCCTTCGACTGGAGAATCAGTATTCCTCCATGTTGAACAACACTTGGAAGAAGCACTGAGGGTGGCAAGGGCACAAAATGTACTCCCAATGGGGGATTTCAATTTCCACCACCAAGAGTGGCTCGGCAGCAGCACTACTGATCGAGCTGGTTGGGTCCTAAAGGATATAACTCCTAGACTGGGTCTGCAGCAGGTGGTGAAGGAACCAATAAGAGGAAATAGCATACTTGACCTCATCCTTACCAATCTGCCAGCTGCAGATGCATCTGTCCATGACAGTATTTGTAGGAGTGACCACCGCACAGGCCTTGTGGAGACGAAATCTCGCCTTCACATTGAGAATAACCTCCATCGTGTTGTGTGGCACCATCACCGTGCTAAATGGGACAGACTTCGAACCAATCTAACAGTTCAAGACTGGGCAGCCATGAGGCGCTGTGGGCCATCAACAGCAGCGGAACTGTACTCCAGCACAATCTGCAACCTCATGGCCCGGCATATCCCCCACTCAACCATTACCATCAAACCAGGGGATCAATCCTGGTTCAATGGAGAGTGCAGGAGAGCATGCCAGGAGCAGCATCAGTCATACCTAAAAATAAGGTCTCAACCTGGTGAAGCTATCAAACAGGACCACTTACATGCCAAATGGCAAAAACAGCAAGTGATAGACAGAGCTAAGCGATCCCACAACGAATGGAGCAGATCTAAGCTCTGCAGTCCTTCCACATCCATTCGGGAATGGTGGCAGACAATTAAACAACTCACTGGGGAGGAGGCTCCACAAATGTCCCCATCCTCAATGATGGAGGAGCCCAGCACATCAGTGCAGAAGATAAGGCTGAAGTATTCACAGCAATCTTCAGCCAGAAGTGCCGAGTGGATGATCCATCTCGGCCTCCTCCAGCAGTCCCCAGCATCTCAGATGCCAGCCTCCAGCCAATTCGATTCACTCCACGTGATATCAAGAAATGCAAAGGCAATGGGCCCTGATAACATTCCGGCAATAGTACTGAAAACTTGTGCTCCAGAACTTGCCGCTCTCCTAACCAAGCTCTTCCAGTACAGTTACAACACTGGCATCTACCCAACAATGTGGAAAATTGCCCAGGTATGACCTGTACAAAAAAAGCAGGACAAATCCAACCCGATTAATTACTGCCCAATCAGTCTACTCTCGATCATCAGTGAAGTGATGGAAGGGGTCATCAACAGTGCTATCAAGCAGCACCTGCTCAGCAATAACCTGCTCAGTGACGCCCAGTTTGGGTTTTGTCAGGATCACTCAGCTCCTGACCTCATTACAACCTTGGTTCAAACATGGACAAAACAGCTGAATTCCAGAGATGAGGTGAGAGTGACAGACTTTGACATCAAGGCCGCATTCGACCGAGTGTGGCATCAAGGAGCCCTCGCGAAACTGGAATCAATGGGTATCAGGGGGCAAGCTCTCCGCTGGTTGGAGTCATACCTGGTACATAGGAAGATGGTTGTGGTTGTGGAGGGTCAGTCATCTCAGCTCCAGGACATCTCTGCAGGAGTCGCTCAGGGTAGTGTCCTAGGCCCAACAATCTTCAGCTGCTTCATCAATGACCTTCCCTCCATCATAAGGTCAGAAGTGGGGATGTTCGCCGATGATTGCACCATGTTCAGCACCATTCGTGACTCCTCAGATACTGAAGCAGTCCATGTTCAAATGCAACAAGACCTGGACAATATCCAGGCTTGGGCTGACAAGTGGCAAGTAACATTCGCGCCACACAAATACCAGGCAATGACCATCACCAATAAGAGACACTCTAACCACCGCCCCTTGATATTCAATGGTGTTACCATCACTGAACCCCCCCACTGTCAACATCCTTGGGGTTACCATTGACCAGAAACTCAACTGGACTCACCACATAAACACAGTAACTACAACAACAGGCCAGAGGCTCGGAATACTGTGGTGAGTAACTCACCTCCTGACTCCCCAGAGCCTGTCCACCACCTACAAGGCACAAGTCAGGCATGTGATGGAATACTCCCCACTTGCCTGGATAGGCGCAGCTCCAACAACACTCAAGAAGCTTGACATCATCCAGGACAAAGCAGCCCACTCGATTGGCATCACATTAACTAACATTCAATTCCTCTACCACCGAACGCTCAGTAGCAGCAGTGTGTACTATCTACAAGATGCACTGCAGCAATTCAACAAAGACCCTTAGACAGCACCTTCCAAATCCATGACCATTTCCATCTAGAAGGACAAGGGCAGCAGATAAATGGGAACATCACCATCTGCAAGTTCCCCTCCAAGCCACTCACCATTCTGACTTGGAAATATATCGCTGCTCCTTCATAGTCGCTGGATCAAAATCCTGGAATTCCCTCCCTGATGGCATTGTGAGTCAACCCACAGAACATGGACTGCACCGATTCAAGAAGGCAGCTCATCACCACCTTCTCAAGGACAACTAGGGATGGGCAATGAATGCCGACCAGCCAGTGATGCCCATGTCCCACGAATGAATTTAAAAAAGTGAACACATAAATAGCTATCTATCATTGCTAGCAGATTCCCCGCCCCCCCACATTGTTGCCACACCCACTGCCCCTGCCCCTTGATAATGCCATGCTGACAATATCAGGTTGGCACGGCCAGGGTGCATGTGGACTGTGCTAGGGCACTACCCTGCCATGTCCCTGATCATCAGGGGGCCACACTGTCTTCTGCGCCCCCAACGTGGTCATTTCGACTGCTGGAGAGCAGTAGTGATTCCCATCGGTCTGACATCATGTCAGAGGGGAGGGAACATCTGACATGCCCGGAATCTAAGGCTCTTTGCTGTTTAGGAATTTAGATCCATGCAAATTGATGGAAATCAGGTTATTGTTCTCAAATGCCAATTTTGCTTGAATGTTACCAGGCTACTGTGCTATGCAGAGCATCACAGCTGAGATGGATCCTGTCCCCAATTGCTGTATGAATGTGCATTTTAAAATACAGAAGACTGAAAGACTCAGGAGACACCAGCTTTCATCTTGCTATTGCTATCCTTGCTGAGATCGGTTTGCTCACAACTATAAAGTGTTGATTTGGTTTTCCAGTGCTGCTAGCACTCAGAAGAAGCACGGATTGAATATAGTTGGCTTTGATCTTCTGTGCATGTTCCCACCAAATGTACCTCCTCAAATGTACTTCTCTGGGATTAAGGAATCATCCCATAAATTGGTTCTTCCTTTGATTCCAATTTCAACCTGCGTCTTACAACCTGAATCAATTTGGATTCAACTTTAACTGGCAGTTGGAAACAATTGCAATTCCAATTGTGAGATCTTCATCAAAGAAAAGAGAAGAGCTATAAATATCTCATGATTAGAATCTACAACTGTTTTAGTGATCAAAGAATTTGGGAGACTGTCTATTGAACTATTACAGAGTAAATATTTTATTTTAAGAATAACCACGATAAATTTTTGTCATACTTAGAGAAAAAGACTTTGTTTTAACTGCTTGCCAAAAATATGATTTACATAATTTCTAATGCTAATGTTTGTCCTTCTCTCCTGTCTCTCTCTATCTCCCCGCTCTGCTACTTGTGGAGAGGCAGAGTAACAGAACAGTTAGTGAGATAAAGCTGGCATTCTGCTGTCCCACAGTCCACTCTCCAGTCAGTACTCTGAACAACTACTGAGTCCATGCAGCCTCAGTAGATGCTGTAAGTTTGGTTGATTTTATGCTTAGAGGAGGATGATTCTCTAAACTGAAAGAAATCTTTACGCTAGAAGGAATGTGGCCATAAGGAACCTGAAAATAATGCCAGCATGAGGGGTTATTGGGCTCTACTTTCATCACCTTTCTCAGTTGTCTCAGTGACTCCTGGTGTGGGCAGGAATTTTCTACAGGAGGCTAGTAGGTCTTTGCTAGATTTAGGCATTACGCTTATCAAACGTAAGGAAGTTACCAAACAGAGAGGGTTTCAGCATCCACAGAGTATGGAAGTGGCCAGAACAACAGATCACATTTATTACAGACAAGGATGAAACATTGCATATAGGAAGAGAAAATGGTTGGTCCCATCTACATTGTTTCTAGTGGAGCTTCTGTACCAACACCTATAAGACTAAGATGCCTCTGAGTGCCCATTTCATCATGGAAGGTGATTATCCAGCATCAGTTTCAGCCGGCTGAGTTCACCATTGGACTTTTGATGCTGGATCCTGCACTCATGTGAAGCAGTAATTTTTATTTTCTTTGTGGTTTTGCCTGGTACCTCTTTCTTTTCTTTATTCCTCTTGTACTGTATGAATGGGGCGGGGGGGGGGGGGGAGTGCAGGGGGTGCGGGAGTACATTGTAAACCCTCTTCCCGCAGTTTAAGTGTGTGTAAAATAAACTAACCTTCTAAGTTTTTCCTATCTGGAGTTTGCTGTGGGGTTATTGATAGAAAACTGGATCACACCAAAACCGAGGGGTTGGAAAATATGACACCGCTTATAAAGTGGGGAAATGAAAAATCAAAAACACCTGATGGGCGGTGAGAGGAGAAATTAGGGTCGTCTAAGTTAAGCCCCCTCTTGTCAGCATCTTAGCTGGGACAGCAGAAATGGTCAAAATGGCACAGATCCTGAGGCTGGTTGAGGTTGGAGACAACAGATGACATTACCTAACTACAAGATGATTACAACATTAGCTGAATGCTAAACACATAGTTATGTTTCTCTCGTATCTAGTGAATGCTGAATGAAGAATAGAAATATAAAACTAGAGTTCTTCAACCATCCACAACAATTAGATTCATCGCCTTACAAATTTATCCATAGCAATATTAGAGTTCACAATGAGTAGGTTACCTTTCTTGTGCACTTGCTTTCTTCCTCTGGGCCCATAGGACTAGGAAGCCATAGCATGTTTGGAGCTATGCAAAGAGCTAGGTTAAAAGCAGTCATCTGGTTTTCTTCGGAATTTCTCTCAATCTGATGCAACACTCCAAACAAGTGACGAAGAAGAAGGACATTTGCTTCAGGAAGCTCCTCCACCAGACTGCCACATATCAAAGACATATCATTAGACAGCCTTAATTTCTGTTACCTTGACCTGTTGCCTCAAACCGCAGAATTCTAGCACAGTAACTACAACATATCTAAAGATCACCATATACTAAAGATGATATTGTTTTTCTTTTCCATTGAGAAATGTTTCATACAGCACTTATTCTCTCAAAAACTTACTTGTCCATTGGGGAAGCAATGGTCTAGTGGTATTATCGCTAGATTATTAATCCAGAAACTCACCTAATGTTCTGGGGACCCAAGTTCAAATCCCGTCACAGCAGGTGGTGGAATTTGAATTTCATTTAAAAAAATCTGGAATTAAGAATCTACTGATGACCATGAAACCATTGTCGATTGTCAGAAAGACCCATCTGGTTCACTAATGTCCTTTAGGGAAGGAGATTTGCCGTCCTCGCCTGGTCTGGGCTACATGTGACTCCAGAGCCACAGCAATGTGGTTGACTCTCAACTGCCCTCCAAGGGCAACTAGGGATGGGCAATAAATGCTGGCCAGCCAGCGACGCCCATGTCCCATGAATGAATAAAACAAAAAACGATGTCCTCTTCATAGTCTGATTAGAAAAAACGATTGAGTCATTAAGACCAGAGGACTCCTGATTTCATTTCAGTTTTGTGCTGGTGACTTCAGGCAGAATAGTAGCTATTGAGTTAAAGTTAGCTCCAGTGTTATTTAGCTAGGAAGCAGAAATTGAAACAAGATTTTAGTTCCTGGCTGCTATCTAGCCACTTTCACTGCTACATACATGCATATAGATGTTGGAGGAAGGTAGGAACCTTTACCCTTAAATGTTGATTCTTGCTAGCATATGGTGTTGACAGCCCGCTGATAGATCACCAAAAGGTCATTCATCATTTGTGAGTCTAAACTAGGAAAGGCGATAGCCTAATGTCATTATCACTAGACTATTGATCTGGAAACACAGCTAATGTTCTGGGGGCCTGGGTTCAAATCCCACAACGGCAGGTGGAATATGAATTCAATAAAAAATATCTGGAATTAAGAATCTACTGATGATCATGAAACTATTCTCGATTGCCAGAAAAACTCATTTGGTTTACTAATGTCCTTTAGGGAAGGAAATCTGCTACCCTCATCTGGTCTGGCCTACATGTGATTCCAGAGCCGCAGCAATGTGGTTGACTCTCAGCTGCTTTTTGAACAAGGGCAACTAGGGATGGGCAGAAAATGCTGGCCAATGATGCCCATGTCCCACAAATGAATTTTTTAAAAATGAGTGCTGGGATGGTATATATTGTGGAGAGGTGATTTCAGTCTCGCAGTCAGGAAATGCCCATCAGTAGCCAGAACTCTGGCATATTTTCTCCTCTGAGATTTCCAAAACGATGTCTGTGCTGAGGTCAGTTAACTCAGCTCAAGTTAGATCAACGCAGACTAAGGGCAGAATTTTACCTTCCATCTTTAATGGGTTTGGGGGATCATCTCGGATGACCATCCCATTGGGCCCCAACCTCTCTGCAATCTTCCAATAGGATAAGCAAGGCCTAGGATGGCCCATCCATCCTTACCGCAACTGAGGTTTCAATTTTCATGCTGGAGTTGAGGAATAGGCAGGAAGTCCGGAAAATGATCCTGCTCAGAATTTGGGTGGGAACCGGTGGGCGGGGGATGGCACCTCCATCAACAGCCTCCTTTCAACATCAGGCACCCAACCCCACAACATCTGACTCCATTGGGTGCTTCCTCCCTCCCTGGTCCATTTCTCACCACTTAACATCATTGGAGCATTTAATGACAGTGGGGCAGCCAGTATCAACGGGATGTGTTCACTGCCAACTCTGGATATCAGGAGAAGAAACCATGCCATGCTAAATATCCTGACCCAAGAGATAGACATTGGGCAGTTAAGTTTAGTTACATTGTAAATGAAATGTTTCTCTCACTTCTTCATAGACTGTATTTTTTCCTCTTCATTCTCATTTTCTATTCCACCCATCCACTTCTCATATCGTTCAGATGACAGAACACTGCCAGGGATGTTACGTAGAAAGTCCTACAAAAACAACAGCTATTAGGTTCTTCTCGAACTTTCATCATTAATAGGTTCATAGGCATGTAAATTTAAAACTCCTCCAAATGTTTCTCAGATTTTACTAAGCTTAATAAAAGGAAAGGTGATGAATAGTAGCATTGTGATCGAATAATGTTTTCGTTGAGAGCCACACTAGTGAATTCTACATTAGTGTTTCAAGTAGCTCTGACAGAGTAAGTATTAACAAAAGAAATGAACAAAATCCAGAGTCATTACATTCATTTGTAACGCATTACACCAGTGCTTCTTAGGTCTTATTTTTAGGGTAGGTGTTCTAACTCCTCACCGGTGATAGATCAGAAACCCTACATTGAGAGAATCCCTACAGTGCAGAAGGAGGCCATTTGGCCCATTGAGTCTGCACCGACAACAATCCCACCCAAGCCCTATCCCCGTAACCCCGTGTATTTACCCTGCTAATCCCCCTGACACTAAGGGGCAATTTAGCATGGCCAATCAACCTAACCAGCACATCTTTGCATTGGACAAGTACTCATGAAATTTATTCTTTCATGCTTTTTCATCTCTTTGACTTAATTCTCCCTTTCCAAATATTTTGCAACGGATGGTAATAAGGAATTGTTTGATGTCTCTAAGAAAAATTGTTAAGACTTAGCTTTGATTTCTGTTTTACCTGTAGTATTGATTACCACCAAGAAAATAGGAAAAAAAGTTCAGAATGTTCTCTGAACATGCTACTGTTCATGAAACGCGTTCTTGGTAGCTCTTGATTTAACATATTACATGAATGTGATTGAATCAGACTGTGCACTAAGAGAACTGCTACCTCATTCATCTCTTCTAGCTGTTTGTACCATTTTGCTGTGTGGAAAATGCCTGCTGTATGCTGCCTAGATAACAGCAAACCTTGCATCACAGAGTGATTCATGCCTCTGTGATGTTGCTGTCAGTGAGTTCAAAGCTACCAATTTGCAAAGAAAAGTATGTGGCAACAGAAGAGAAGACATAGTCTTTGAAAATAAATTTGTGAGATATGTGCTGATAATGGTGAAATTTATGTCTTTGGAATGGCTCCTGGAAAATTTGAGCTACATAAGATTTAGTGAGCAATGGATACATGTTAGATTGAATAATTCCAAATAGTAAATTGCCTGTGGCATTGCAATCAATCAGTTGACAGAAAGAAGGTTCATTTTTTGTATGGGATGCTGATGGAAGTTGGAAGAGCGTCTTCAGATACTCACTCCTCAGAGGCATCTAGTGGCCAGACTGTGCAACTACATTGTAACCGCTAATGGTAAAATTGACGGTAAATGTTGATAGAAAACTATGAAACAATCACGGAAGTAAGATTTGTGGAAAGGACATGTACACCCAATGTATGATCTTTAATTTATATAATTTAATATTAATTATTTATATTGATAAAATAGTCTAATACTTGAAAATAACTTCACAAATCTAGTTTTAATTGATGAAAAATCCTTTGCAATGGGTTTACTGGAGGGCAAAGATCTAAGTTGGGCATTTAAATTGGTAAGTTTTGCCCTAGTGGAAGGTGGATGCCTCAGCTGACTATATTCTGCCATATTTCGTCTGATCTATCCTCTTCTTGTACCTTTTTCTAGGTTAAGTTCAATGGCACGACAGATCCATGTTTAAGGTCTGATCTGATTTACCTTTAAACAGGAATGTTATATAATCTCATACCGTGATGACAGCAGCTGCCACAAAGACAGATTCCTTGTCCATTTGCACCTCATTTCCAGAATTCAACTTCTCCTTTAGTTCCTTGCATGTCTTGGCATTGGCTGAGCGCCTGAAAATGCCTTTGGTGGAAGGGCCTTCATGATACAATAGGACAAGCATATCCTGCAGAGAAACAGCACCACAGCTCATTCAAAGCTTCACAAGATGCTTGGTTCTTGTTTAAAGTAGTCATGTTATTTTCACAGTCAGATAAGTTGACAAGAGTCTTTCCAGCAAATTAGTTAGTATGGCTGAACACTTTGAAAAGTGTATATAGAATCATAGAAAAATCATAGAATTCCTACAGTGCAGAAGGAGGCCATTTGGCCCATAAAACCTGCACCCACGCCCCCAGACCCTATACCCATAACCCCACGTATTTACCCTGCTAATCCTGACACTAGGGGCAATTGAGCACGGCCAGTTAACCTTACCTGCACATCTTTGGACTGTGGGAGGAAACCTGTACAGACACGGGGAGAATGTGAAAACTCCACACAGACAGTCACCTGAAATTGAACCCGGATCCCTGGCGTTTTGAGGCAACAGTGCCAACTATTGTGCCACCGTGCCGCCCCATTTACTGACCGCAATTATAAGCCTAATTTCAGTACAAGCAAAGAGGCATACCCTATCCTTAATCTTAATGAAACTTTAATCCTATCTTTAACCTCAGCCCTACCCTAAGCAGCATAGTGGCTCAATGGTTAGCACTGATGCCTCACAGCGCCAGGGTTCAATTCCAGCCTTGGGTCACTATCTGTGTGAAGTTTGCACATTCTCCTCGTGTCTGCGTGGGTTTCCTCCGGGTGCTCCGGTTTCCTCCCACAGTCCAAAGATGTGCAGGTGAGGTTGGTTGGCCATGCTAAATTTCCCCTTAGTGTCAGGGGGGATTAACAGGGTAAATGCGTGGGATAAAGGATAAGGCCTGGGTGGGATTATTGTCGGTGTAGACTCAATGGGCCGAATGGCCTCCTTCTGCACTGTAGGGATTCTATGATTCTATAAGCCAATTCAAAATACTTTAAAAAACAGTTCATTCTCAACTGAAGTGTTGTGTCCAACCCTGAACAACATTCTGTAGGAAAGATGTGAAGGCTCGAGAGAGGCTGTTTAAAAGATCCATGCAAATTGTCCCGGGATGAGGGCCTTCATTTGTGTGGATATATTGGAGAAGCTGGGTTGTTTTCCTTAGAGAAGAGAAGTTTGGGAGTAGGTCTGATATGTGTTCAAATTATGATGGCTATAGACAGAGTCAATAGTTCCCATTGGCAGAAGGGTCAAGAACCAAAGGACACTGATTTAAGGTGATTGGCAGAAGAACCAATGGTGATTTGAGGAAAAATCTTTTTACACAGCAAGTGGCTGGGGCTGATCTAATTGCGACTTTCAAAAGGTAATTGGATAACTATCAGAAGAGAAGAAAATTGCAGGGCCCCAGGGAAAGGGTGGATGTTTGTGAGAGTTGAGTTACTCTTGCAGAGAGCCAGAATGGATACATAAGAACATAAGAACATAAGAAATAGGAGCAGGAGTAGGTCATCTAGCCCCTCGAGCCTGCCCCGCCATTCAATAAGATCATGGCTGATCTGAAGTGGATCAGTTCCACTTACCCGCCTGATCCCCATAACCCCTAATTCCCTTACCGATCAGGAATCCATCTATCCGTGATTTAAACATATTCAACGAGGTAGCCTCCACCACTTCAGTGGGCAGAGAATTCCAGAGATTCACCACCCTCTGAGAGAAGAAGTTCCTCCTCAACTCTGTCCTAAACTGACCCCCCTTTATTTTGAGGCTGTGCCCTCTAGTTCTAGTTTCCTTTCTAAGTGGAAAGAATCTCTCCACCTCTACCCTATCCAGCCCCTTCATTATCTTATAGGTCTCCATAAGATCCCCCCTCAGCCTTCTAAATTCCAACGAATACAAACCCAATCTGCTCAGTCTCTCCTCATAACCAACACCCCTCATCTCCGGTATCAACCTGGTGAACCTTCTCTGCACTCCCTCCAAGGCCAATATATCCTTCCGCAAATAAGGGGACCAATACTGCACACAGTATTCCAGCTGCGGCCTCACCAATGCCCTGTACAGATGCAGCAAGACATCTCTGCTTTTATATTCTGTCCCCCTTGCGATATAGGCCAACATCCCATTTGCCTTCTTGATCACCTGTTGCACCTGCAGACTGGGTTTTTGCGTCTCATGCACAAGGACCCCCAGGTCCCTCTGCACAGCAGCATGTTGTAATTTCTTTCCATTTAGATAATAATCCAATTTGCTATTATTTCTTCCAAAGTGAATAACCTCGCATTTGTTAACGTTATACTCCATCTGCCAGATCCTCGCCCACTCACTCAGCCTGTCCAAATCTCTCTGCAGACCTTCTACGCCCTCCACACGATTCACTTTTCCACTTATCTTTGTGTCGTCTGCAAACTTTGTTACCCTACACTCAGTCCCCTCCTCCAGATTGTCTATATAAATGGTAAATAGTTGAGGCCCCAGTACCGATCCCTGCGGCACGCCACTAGTTACCATCTGCCAACCAGAAAAGCACCCATTTATTCCGACTCTCTGCTTCCTGTCGGATAGCCAATCCCCAATCCACGCTAATACCCTACCCCCAACTCCGTGTGACCCAATCTTCTTCAGCAACCTTTTGTGAGGCACCTTATCAAATGCCTTTTGGAAATCCAAAAACACCGCATCCACCGGTTCCCCTCCGTCAACCGCACTAGTCACATCTTCATAAAAATCCAACAAGTTCGTCAAGCACGACTTTCCCCTCATGAATCCATGCTGCGTCTGCTTAATCGAACCATTCTTATCCAGATGGCCTGCTATTTCTTCTTTAATGATTGATTCCAGCATTTTCCCAACTACAGACGTTAAGCTAACCGGCCTGTAGTTACCCGCCTTTTGTCTATTTCCTTTTTTAAACAGCGGCGTAACATTAGCCGTTTTCCAATCCGTCGGCACTACCCCAGAATCCAACGAATTTTGATAAATAACCACTAACGCATCCGCTATTACCTCTGACATTTCTTTCAGGACCCTGGGATGTATTCCATCTGGGCCCGGGGACTTGTCCACCTTCAGTCCCGTTAGTCTACCAAGCACTGCCTCCCTGGTAACATTAATTGTATTGAGTACCACTCCTCCTACCAACCCTCTAGCGTTAATATTCGGTAAACTATTTGTGTCTTCCACCGTGAAGACCGACACAATGGGCTGAATGGCCTCCTACTGTCCTGTAAGCATTCTATGACTCCAAGCTGCTTGCGAAGGGTAACCCTAAACTTAATATAGAACCCGAACCCAGAACCTTAATCTGAATACATGCAGAAACATTTCATGTAGAACAATGCCATTCGTAGCAGCAAGTAGCAACGAAGAAAGAAAAGGAGAAAAAAGAGAGAACAGAAAAAGGAAGGAGAGAAAATTTTTAAAAGTATTTTTAAAGCGCCTTCCACACCCTCAGGACATTCCAAAGCTCTTCACAGCCAATGGATTATTCTTGGACAGCCGGCTGCATTCCTTACCATGATGGGTTTAGGAAGGGTGCCGTTCTTACAGATGGATGGTAGGGACAGACCAAAAAGTTTCCTTGGTGTAATCGGAGACTCTGAGGTAAGACTGCTGTCTGACTGGTTGCTGGAACTGCGGCGAAGAGCCCAGTCTATCAATGACTTCTTCTTTTTAAGAGTTTTTGGAGTTGATTCTGAAATAAGACATGGAAATAAAAATGGGATAATATTGATTCAAGCATTCAACTATCCTTTAACTAAGGGCTGATTACAGCAACAGGAAAAAAGTGGAAAACAGTATCAGGAATGCACATCAAGTACTTCCCTGTCTTATCACATATTATTCAAATGAACTAGTGAGTCCTTGACCAGTTTGCTGTTTCTAATGAAATACTTACTTTCTGGCATTATACTAGATATGAGTTTAGATGATGTAATGGGTTAAAGCCTGGCCCTTCACTTTTGGGACCTGGATACTAAAGCAATTCAAACTCATGTGATCATCATGTTCTCTCGCTGCTGGTTGCAAGATTCACATAAGAGACATACTTTGAGCACTGTCAATCTAGTTCCTACGTATAAGCACAAAACTTCCCCTATTTGGTATCTGCTGGTAATCTCACATGGGGAGGCATAAGGAAGACTAGTGAGGAAAATTTAAGACTGTTTCAAGAATTATGGAATACCATTCTGAAACTGGAGCTGGACAATAGAGGCAACTTTGTGCCAGGTTACTCATGAAGCGGTGACGTGGGCACAAAATCTATCGAGAATTTTTCTATTTTACCCACCCCCTCACTGATAACATGAGGGTCCTGCCCTTTCATTTAAATATGTTTAAATAAAATTAAATGTTCTGAAAGAGCTTCCCCACCACATAGTCCTCCCAGGTAAAGAAATCCCCCCTTGCCAATGTGACATCACGTCGGCAAGGTTTCCAACAGGTATTGAAAAACAGGAGGCAGTCGAGGGGAATCCATCGGAGGCGCAAAAGCCCCTGGGGGGAGAGAGGGATGTGCCGGGGCAGTGCCTCCTGGTACGGGAGCTGTGCCGGGGTGAGCCCACTGGGGAGCCCCATTGGGGGGGGGGGGGGGGATTCCCCTTGTGTGTGGGAGGGGGCTGCCCCGGTGCTTGTGTGGAGGGTGGTGGCAGGGGGGATCCCCCCCATCCCCCAAGCATGATGACAGAAAACACGACTCCAGATTTTCTGTGCATAGAATGCCAGAGAATCTGGAGGGGAAACTCAGCTGTGCAACTGGAGAGCTGCACGCCGATTCTCTCATCCCAGCTAGCACTTTGCACAGAGTGCAAGATTTCATGCCACATGTATAGGCTGCAGCTAACTTGGTCCGACAGTGCTTGGTGCTGTCAGAAACAGTCCAAAACAATAAGTGTTCCCACTCCCCAACACAAGCACTCCCGAACTTGATGAGAACAAAGTAAAATTAACACAATGTTGCAGGAATGTTTCCATTTGTCCACCACCTTAGAGTCCATAGAAACCCTACAGTGCAGAAGGAGGCCATTTGGCCCATCAAACCTGCACCAACAATCCCACTTAGACCCTATCCCCGTAACCCCACGTATTTACCCTGCTAGTTCCGCTGACAGTAAGGGGCAATTTAGCATGGCCAATCAACCTAACCTGTTGATGATACATATCTTCAATGGAGGGTTTAGGGAAACACTGGAAGAATGGCACCGATACCATTCCGCCAAGATTCAAGAAATTAATGGGAAGCCCTGACAGAGAATCAACCCCGATATTTGGACCAATTAGTATTAATACAATAATCAAATATTAGTTTTAAATAGTGGCAGAAATTCTCTGATCTCTCGCGCGGCTGGGATTCTCCGGTCCCGCTGCAGTGAGTGGAGATTTGGCTGAGCGCCAAGTTCTCTGTACTCACTGGCAGCAGTGGCAGGACATCGGAGAATTCCAGCCAGTATCTTTGCCCATTAAATACCAAATCAAGTCATTTGATATGTTTTCGTTCAATCTTGAGCAAAATGCCAGAGAACCACACAAACCGCAGTAATCAATTGACACCAATGAAAGCTAACCGAATACTCTTCCTACACCAGCCTCAGCATTTATCAGGGAGCAGTGTTCCATTCTGATCATTGCCATACGTCAAGTGGCACAAAATACATAAAAAGGGAAGAAACAAATGTGTGGATATGCCTACTCATTCCAAGTAGAACAGACCACTGTAGAAATTATCCAGCAACATTGGCTTCTGAAGCAATTAGTATCAATCAGTAATTTTGGGAAACAGGTTTGCACTATAAATGTACACTATTGGAGCTATATGCAGATACAGCTCGCATGTCACAAAAGCTTGAACCTCATCTCAGAAAGCTGCAACGGACACCAGGAGAACATTATAATTTTTTTTAAATGTTACAATTGCTAAACAATAAATTCACCAGGAGCAACAGGAAGGAATTATCTACAATCAAGCATTTCCTGTTCCAACATTAAAATAGCAAAGTTGTCTCAGAGGACTTCTTAATTACATAATAATGGGATTGTTCTACTTGAGTTTCAGAATAGCTGTGACCTCAACTCTGAGACGAGACAGAACAGTACCAGTTTTGATTTGATGATTTGTGCTATAGATGAGGCAGAGGTTGGAGTGCACACTACTGATCTTCGGGCGAGGCTGGGAAATCTGCCAGAGAGGATAAATTTGGTACACTGAAATACTTTTTGAAATTAAACTACCAATTAGTTGAATACTATCCAGGATTCCACGATTTATGGCAATTACTAAATTGGGATGAGAAATGACAAGTAATAAATAATTATCACTTATTAAATTTATATTCGCTAGAATGCTCATCCTTAATTGCTTCAATATGCTTTAAGGTCAGACAATTTATAATTTCACTTCCTTATATCCAGCTGATTTTTTCTTCTCCTTAGCCTAGGGGCACTGCAGCCAATGTAGCGACTGACTGCCACGCTACCTAGTCAATAGGGTGTGTGAGGCGGTGATTTTCCCTGGATATCCTGAGTCACTAAAGAGCCTCTGAGTTGGTCAAGATATGGTCTTACATATAATGATGCATGTTCACAGACTTTATTAAAAACATAAAAGGTATTTATTTATAAGAAAAGCTGTACAGAGGCCAGCAGCCACCCGGCCGCCTTAGAGCAGCCCACTGGCTGCCCTAGTCCCACATATTTACTGCCTAAAATAGGCCCCCTGGGGTGATTACCCACTCACATCCCCATTGGTCCCCAAGCCAAGTGACCCTCTTCTGCTGTGTTGCCCTTAAAGGGACAATCACCACATTAAGCTGAAACTTTAATTCAACCTTCGTTTAGCACAAGATATAGGTTTTCTTAGGAATTATCCGACCTCGCCCGTGGCTGGGATTTTCCAGTCCCGCTGCAGTGAATGGAGTTTTGGGCGAGTGCCAAATTCTCCGTTCTCACTGGTGACGGTGGTGGGGCGAATAAGATCGGAGAATCCCGACCATTCAGCAGCTTCCCTCCATGCACTCACCTCTCCAGTGGGAAATGGACCTGGCAGGCTTTGATAAAGGGTTTGGAATCTGCACTGGAAAGTCTAGAGCATTATTAAGGGCTAATTGTCATTTAAATTGCCTGTTGCTGCTAATTAATCAAGCTGCAGTTTGTAGATGGGTAGTGCTTGCCTCTCCCAACAGTGACCAGCTGATTGGAAAAACATTTGCAGAGGACTTTGAGTGCTACATGGTTGGAGGTTTGAAGACAGTTTTTAAAACAGCCGTGATTGAATGGCGGAGCAGACTCAATGGGCCAAATGGCCTAATTCTGCTCCTATATCTTATGGTCTGATGGTCTAACATGCCAGGAAGCTGTCTGGGACACTTTCACCGGAATTCTACTGCCTCGCCTGCCGCGGAATCAGAGCGGGCGAGGGACGGACATCGCAAATGTCCGTTGACCTCGGGCAGGAATTTCTGGTCTCACTCGAACACAGTCATAAAATCCCTCCCATTGTCAACATTTCACCAACACCCTATCAATATTTATTTCCCATTCTTAAGAAGAATTCAGTGAGAATCTCTTCAGGGTCCAAAAGAATTTCCAAGTGTGGTTGAATTGTGAACTGAGTTGCACTGACCTTCCCAGCAGGAATCATATCAGTTTTCCCACTGGAGACAACATAATTCAACCCATTGTACTTATCAGTATCAATTGTTGCTAATATTATTCCCCTTCCTTAGCAAATAGAAATTGAAATAAGTATAGCACTTCAACTGGTTCTGGCATGGGGAATCGTTATTGGCGGCCTAGTCAGATACAGTGGAATAACACCCATTCTGTCATAAACACTGATTTCTCGTGTAATTGGCTGCACAAAAAATGGGCAGTGTATGCAAATTCTATGATAATAGGAGCCAGACCTATTGGCCAGGATTCTCCAAAAAAAAACTAAGTGCTCAACGGGTGGGAATACGGGAGATTTCCCCACCCGTTTTTTAGGGTGTACTTAATTTAATGAATTGCTGGCACTCTGTGCTCCAGCCTCAGGGGAATTCATGCTGGTAATTCATGCTGGGGGGGGGAACCTCATCTTGCCCGAGAGGCCAGCAGCATTGTGCTGAGTGGGCCATTGCCCAGTGACAGATCAGCGCATGCGCACTGCCCCCCCCCCCCCGCCATCGCTGGCCTCCCGATGTTATCCTCGACTCTCTACCCATCGCCGCCCTCCCCCCGATCGCTGGCCTACCCAGCCCCCATCCCCCATTTCCAGCCCCGACCTCCCCCCTCTCATGGCCAGCCCTGAACCCCTCCTCCATGGCCAGCCCTGATTGCCCCCCCCCTCCTTCCCCCACTGATCCCATTGCAGAGTGCATAACGGGTCCCCCCCCACTCCACCACCGATCGCTCCCTGATAGGTTCTGCCCCCACTATGCCCTGCCCCCAAATCAAAGCCTGGTGCCCCTTTGTCCGCTGCCTGATGGGCAGTGCCAGAGTGCCCAGTGTGAAGTAACAGGATGCCACCCCCCCCCTCTGCTCCTGACCTCCAGGTGGAGGGCCTCAATGGACTTTGTCCCCACATATGGGGTGAGCCCGCCTGGTCCCCGTTGGTGGGGAGCAGTTGTGAACCCTGCTGGTGGGAACCTCTCCCAGCAGGTGGGAGAGACACTAGCAGGCCCAGAGATTACCTTGCCAGGCTCACTGATCATATTACCATATTGACATTTCAATATGGTAATCAGCCGTGCATCGATTTCTGGCACAGGACTGATTACATCACAAAAAAGGGTCTGGGAGACTTGTGATTGGCCAGATGCCGATCGCGAGTCCTGCTACAGGCCCCCCCACTGATGTCTCCCGGCCCACTGTGCTACTCAAGCAGTGTGGCAGGCTGGGAGAATACCGGCCATTCTCTCAGACATTCTGCCATCCAAACCAGAATTGCACCAGAATTTGACGTGTTTAAAAGAGGTTCACACACTTGGTTTCTCAAACCAGGTAGCAGTTGTATTCACAGTTCTGAATTACTGGAAACTTCATCTGAAATATCAACTTTGAACCGAAATAAATAGAAAAGCATAAGCACGGAGTTAAAAAAGTATTCTTCAAGCTACCTTTCAGCAGCTTCAAGCTGGGAAATCTTTTTATTCCCACGCTTATGACATAGCACCCTTCCCATGGGGTTCACTATGTGCACTTCCATATATGTCCTTTTACGATGGAGCACCATGAGGGAGACACAATGCCAGTGACGTGCAGGGTAAGATTACACCAAAAGAGAAGATAATGAATGGAGGGTGGGGTGGGGCAGGGTGGGGCTACTGCAATTTTATATCCAACTCCTCATCTGCATGCTGTGGTTAATTGCCCTACTTGTAATGTTTTTATTTATTATTTGATGGCATGCGGGCGTTGCTGCCAAGGCCAACATTTTGTTTCCAATTCCTAATTGCCCTTGAGAAGTTGGCTGTCAGCTGTCTTTCTGAACCACCGCATGCAACCTGGTGCCCAACTGAAAGGAGCAGATACTGGCCGGCATCTGCAAGATTATCATTTCAGATAGCAATTGACCAGGATTGAGGGAACAGTTCCCAGCACTTCGATAAGCCACAGGGAGAGAGGTTTGGGAGGATACTGGTTTTAGGAAGAGTGGGGTGGGGGAGGAAGCCCACAGCTGGAAGGACCTAACCTTTCTGTATCAGGCTTCCCAGGATAAGTTTTCAATAAGTTAAATAAGATTACCTATTTAGGTCTCATCTTGTCCTGGTTCCTCTTCCCACTATCTCCACCTGGCGGAAAAACGACAATGATTTTCCTGCTCAGGCTACCAGTTAAAATTGCAATTAGGACTCAGGGACATCATCAGAGCCTGATCTACTTCTTTATTGTACGGCCCTTCCAGTTTTGGCTGGATGCCTTTGCCACCTGTTCAGAATGTTAAAATACAGGGCAACGGGACATTGGCAGGATATTCTCCACTTTGATTTTGGGCGGCACGGTGGCACAATGGTTAGCACCGCTGCACTGCGCCAAGGACCCGGGTTCAATTCCGGCCTCAGGTCACTGTCCGTGTGGAGTTTGGACATTCTCCCTGTGTCTGCGTGGGTTTCCTCCAGGTGCTCCGCTTTTCTCTCTCACTCCAAAGGTGTGTGGGTTAGGTTGATTGGCCATGCTAAATTGCCCCTTAGTGTGACAGGGGGGGCTAGCAGGGTAAATATGTGGGGTTATGGGGGTAGGGCCTGGGTGGGATTGTGATCAATGTAGACTTGATGGGCCGAATGGCCTCCTTCTACACTATAGGGATTCTATGATTCTCTATGCTAAACCCAATTTTAACTGTCTGACTAGCTGGACCAGACCAAATCACCCAAGGTTGAATTTCACGGAGGAGCGTATTTCTTGCCCCGACCCCTTCCCCATTGCAAGAATCAGCTGGCAGCTAATATTCCCAAACCAAACCCGCACTACAGCGATAATGCACTACCAGTGGGCTAAACAGTCTGAGAGTGAGACTTCCACCCCTCACTGAGAGAAAGTTCTATGCTCAAGAGTTGCCCGCTAATCTGATAGGCCAGTAGCTCCAGCAGTCCCGGTAGTGCCAGAACCTGTAGTGGGCGCTGCTGGGACTGAAAGCAGACCCACAAAGACAAGATAAATGTGGGAGGCAGCTGAATTGGATCTTTTTGGGCAGCAAGGGATAGGACAGCCTAGGAAGGTCTCACAAATAGCTAGGGAGCTAGGTTTTGGAGGCCAGGTGGGGAGGAACAAAGGGGGCTGACATATTCCTTCCCTCCCATCTTTACAAACAGTTTTTTTCAAACGCATGTTTCTCATTCACACCCACCTGCCCACGCCAACCATTTTAAGGTGTGGGCACTATGAAATATAAATCAATTGGCGTGGTAACAAACTCAATTGTTAATTATTTATTTTAAAATGATAGGCAGGCTGCCCATTTTGGACTACCTCGCAGCCACCATATTAGGTGACCTGGCAGGTGATGGACAGGTAGGTGGTGGACTTGTATTTTATGTGTGTCCCCTACTGATGACACACTTATTTTGGGGGGGGGGGGGGGTTGCATTGAAGTTGCACAGCCACTAATGCCTCAGAAAAGATAAAATGTCTGTCTCCTGCAGCAAACTGATCTCAAATTTTTCTCTCTTAAGATAAAACAGATTAACCTCAGGACGCTGTGCTTCAGATCACAAAAGGGCACACATGTAATTACAACAAGTACTTCTTACCACCATGTCTGGTGTCTGTCTGCTATTCTTATACCTAACGTGGTGTTGCAGGGCCTGATATAGGAACCAAAGGTCACCCTGAGTAACATACGAACATACAAACAAGAGCAAAAGTTGACCATTTGTCCCCTGGGGCCTGCTCGAAGATCATGGCTGATCATCCTGATAAAGTCATGGCTGAGCTGTTTATGATTCCCTTGCCTAACAAGAATCTGTCGACCATACACTCCACTAATTGCTGTATCTAAATGTCTCTTAAATTCCAGGGTTTCTGCATCCACTATTCTGGTTGGAACTCCATTCTAAGTATTAATTACTTTGCAAGAAGAGAAAACTTCTGATAGTAGTTCAGAGATCATATTTTAATAGTTTGGACTTGCGTTTCCTTGTCCCATCCCATTATTTTAAAGCAGAATTCTGAATTTTCCATACATACGATTTTCTTATTCTTAGACATCTCCTTTCCAGATTAAATCATGAAGTCTCTCCAAATTATTGTTCATAATATTGTCATCTTAGAAATCAGGCATGTGGCTGAGCAGTGCACTGCCTCCAGAGGTTAAAAGTCTCCCTTGTTACTTAGTAATTAGAACTGTACCTTGTTCTTAATGTGCCATTTGACCAGCACACTGTAAAGTTTAATTAAAACTTGCACTGTGAATTACAGCTCCCAGCTTAAGGATCTCCCCTCTCCTCGCCTGTCCATTTTCCCTCTCCCCTTTCAATTCCATTCACATCTCTTTTACTGTCTCCGTCCGCCATCAGTACCACAAGTGCTCTTTCTAATGGTTCTGCTTCCAACCATTCAAAACTTATTTTAGTGAGTAGTCATGCCTACAGGATGCAGTGGTTAGAATCATTTAGCTGTATTCAAGAGAAGTGGTGTTGAGAGATAGTCAAAGAACAAAGAAGAGTACAGCACAGGAACAGGCCCTTTGGCCCTCCAAGCCTGCACCGATCATGTTGTCCTATCTAGACCAAATCGCCAGTATCCCTCTATTCCCCGTCTTTTCGTATGTCTATCCAGATAATTCTTAAATGCCGCTAACCGCCTCACTTGGCAGTGCATTCCAGGCCCCCAGCACCCTCTGTGTAAAAAACTTCTCCCACACATCTCCACTGAACCTTTCCCCCCTTATCTTGAACTTGTAATTGTCATTTCTGCCCTGGGAAATGGCTTCCAACTGTTCATCCTATCTATACCCCTCATAATATAATAAACTTCTATGAGGTCGTCCCTCAGTCTCCGTCTTTCCAGGGAGAACAATCCCAGTTTATTCAATCTCTCCTCATAGCTAATACTCTCCATACCAGGCAACATCCTGGAAGACCTTTTCTGTACTCTATCCAAAGCCTCCACATACTTCTGATAGTGTGGTGACCAGAATTGGACACAGCATTCCAAATGTGGCCTAACCAACGTTCTGCATGCCAGTAACATAATTTGCCAACTTTTATACTCAATGCCCCATCCGATGAAGGAAAGCATGCCAAATGCTTTCTTCACCACCTTTTCCACCCGTGCTGCCACTTTTAAGGATCTGTAGACCTGCACATCCAGATCTTTCTGTGTGTCTATGCTCCTGATGGTTCTGCCATTTATTTCATAGCTCCCACCTGAATTGGATCTACCAAAATGCATCACCTTGCATTTGTCCGGATTAAATTCCATCTGCCATCTCTCCATCCAATTTTTCAGCCTATCTATATCCTGCTGTATTCTCTGACAATCTTCATCACTATCCGCAACTCCAGCAATCTTAGTGTCATCCACAAACTTGCTAATCAGACCAGATCCAAGTCAATTATATATATTACAAACAGCAGAAGTCGCAGCACTGATTCCTGCGGAACACCACTCGTCACCTGGCTTACATAGAACATAAAATATAGAACAGTATAGCACAGAACAGGCCCTTCAGCCCACGATGTTGTGCCGAGCTTTGTCTGAAACCCAGATCAAGCTATTTCCTCCCTATCATCCCGAAGTACTCCATGTGCTATCCAATAGCTTGCATGGACTTTTGCCTGCAAAAGCTGGCATGTGTGGGCTATGTGCTGAAAATGGTGTGGAGGAATCTAAACTGATACTCCAATGCAATAGCGAGGGTGTACTGCATTGTTGAAGTTATTGCACTTTGATGGGATTTTAAACTAAGCTCATGAACATGGACCAGGTGGCTTATAAAGATCCGTTTTTTAAAAATTCTTTCATGGGGCGTGGATGTCTTTGGCTAGGCCAGCATTTTTATTGTCCATCTCTAATTGCCTTTGAGAAGGTGGAGGTGAGCCATCTTTTTGACCCGCTGTAGTCCATGTGGTGTAATTTTATCCACAGTGCTGTTTGGGAGGGAGCTCCAGATTTTGATCCAGTGACATGGTGGCACAATGGCACAGTGGTTAGCACTGCTGCCTCACAATGCCAGAGACTCGGATTCAATTCCAGCCTCGGGTCACTGTCTGTTTGGAGTCTGCACATTCTCCCCGTGTCTGCATGGGTTTCCTCCGGGTGCTCCGGTTTCCTCCCACAGTCCAAAGATGTGCAGGTTAGGTGGATTGGCCATGATAAATTGCCCCTTAGTGTCCAAAGATGTGCAGGTTAGGTGGATTGGCCATGATAAATTGCCGCTTAGTGTCCAAAGATGCGCAGGTTAGGTGGATTGGCCATGGTAAATTGCCCCTTAGTGTCAAGGGGAATCATAGGGTAAATGCTTGAGTTACAGGATAGGGCCTGGGTGGGATTGTTGTCGGTGAAGGCTTGGTAGGACGAATGGCCTCCTTCTGCACTGTAGGATTCTTTGACTCTATGACAGTGAAGGGCTGGTAGTATAATTCCCTAGTCAGGATGGTATGTGTGGCCTGGAAGGGAACTTGCAGATGATCGTGTTCCCATGAGTCTACTGCTTTTGTTCTTCTCGTGTAGAGATCACGGGTTTAGACGATGCTGTTGAATGAGCCTTAGTGAGTTGTTGAAGTGCTTTTCATAGCTGGCACACACTGCTGCCACTGTATTTTGGTGGTGCAGGGAACGGAGGTTTGAAGTGGTGGATGGAATGCCAATGTCCTGCTTTGTCCTGGATGGTGTTGAGCTTCTTGATTGTTGATGGAGCTGCATTCACCCAGGCAAGTGAAGAGTATTCCATTACACTTCTGGCTTGTACCTTGCAAATGGTGGGCAGGCTTTGGGAAGTCAGGAAGTGTGTTACTTGTCACAGAATTCCCAATCTCTGACCTTGTAGCCACAGATTTATATGGCTGATCCAGATCAGTTTCTTGTCAATGGTAACCTCCACGATGATGATAGTGGGGGACTCAATAATGTTAATGTCAAAAGGAGATGGTTAGATTCTTTCCTGTTAGGGATGGTCATTGCTTACTTATGTGTCGCAAATGTTATTTATCAGTCCAAGCTATTACTACTACCCAAAAAAGTACAGGGCATTCTTCTGGTGTACTGATATCCCTCCTTCAAATAACAGCCATTAACAAATTAATTGCTCATTCATCTCAATGTAGTTTGTATAATGAAACTGTGTGTAAAGTGATTGCCATGTGTGTCCAAATAACATCAGCTCTTCAAACTGTATGGAAAATGTTTTGAGGCATTTCAGAGTAATTGCATCAAATGCTTTTTAACTGAAAACTTCCCTTTCTTTCTTCAATCAATATCTTTGATTATTTCACTTGTCACTCACCTCTGGTGACATGGATGTCTGGCTGTAGTCTTGGCTTCAGAATAAACTGACATTGTTTGGCCTTTGGGAGGTCCTCAAACAGGATAATTCTAGTGCCGCACTGGTACTGGAAGTTAGTATCAGACCTTTCCACTTGCGCAGTGAAGTCTCTGAGGCAGTTCATCATTACACTAAATGGCTGCTCATGCCCTGAAACACAAAATGGAAAACTCATTCATTCAGCTTTGAGAAGTAAACAGTTTATAGTGGCATTTGGCCATCAATATAAAATAGTTATCAAGAAATCTAATTGGGAATTCAGAAGAAACTTCTTTACCCAAAGAGCGGTGAGAATGAGAATGTGGAACTCGTTACCACAGTGGGTGATTGAAGTGAATAGGATTGATGGATTTAAGGGGAAGAGAAGCTAGACAAGTATTGAGGGAGAAGGGAATATAAGGGTACATGATAGATTTAGATAAGGAAAGATGTAAGGAGACTCAAGTGGAACATTAATGCTAGCATGGTCTGGCTGCGTCTGTTTCTGTGCTGCGTATCCTATCCCATGTAGTGATTGCCCTCGGATTTCTGAACAACATTGAACAATTTTAGAACGCTGAACTTGCAACTGTCCAAGGGAAATAGATGTAAAAGATTCCGTAGCACGATTCAAAGAAGTGCAAAGGAGTTCTCCTGTTACCCCAGCAAACATTTCTCCCACAACTAACAAATCCAAAGGAACTCATTGCTCATTTATTTATTAGTGTCACAAATAGACTTACATTAACCCTGCAATGAAGTTATTGTGAAAATCCAGTGCTATCTCAGTGTTTCTTGTGGGACCTTGATTTGTGCAATTTTGTGGTCACATCTGATCAATAGTAATTGTATGTTTATTACATCTGTTTAAAGAAAACAGCATTTCTGGTATCTGGTTTTCATAGAATCCATAGAATCCCTACAGTGCAGAAGGAGGCCATTTGGCCCAATGAGTCTGCACTGACAACAATCCCACTCAGGTCCTATCCCTGTAACCCCACATATTTATCCTGCTAATCCGTCTAACCTACGCATCCCGGGAGACTAAGGGGCAATTTAGCATGGCCAATGCACCTAACCCGCACATTTTTGGAGTGTGGGAGGAAACCGGAGCACCCGGAGGAAACCCACGCAGACGCGGGGAGAACGTGCAAACTCCGCACAGACAGTGACCCAAGCCGGGAATCGAACCCAGGTCCCTGGAGCTGTGAGGCAGCAGTGCTAACCACTGTGCCACCATGCCATTCAACCACTGTGCCACCCTGCCACTCCATTTCATTTCAGAAGCTTACAGGCACCTGCTCAGAAAGCAGCCAGGCAGATTCCCATTCAGACAGAGTCGAGTGAGCCTTGTTCTGCATTGACAAAATATTGCACTCAAACTGGCAATGCGTATAAATCATTCAGAAATATTCCATTCACCTCAGTGAGCAAAAATACTCACCACAAATTAATTTTAAGACATTTTGAATTTGTTTTGGGGAAAAAAAGAGCAGGTAATGGGAATATATCCAAATTGGTAAAATTCCAAATGAATAAACAGAAGAGATCCAAGATGTGAATACGCAGATCTTTAAAAATAGGATTGCTTCCAGCATGTTAAGATCTGTGCCAGAATTGTCAAAGATGGCAATTTACTCCATTCTACTTTTTAAATATTTTTGCCCTGTTTTCCTTAAGATCCTGGTTTTCCATGAGAAAAGAAAGATTTCCACTTATATAACATCTGACATTTCAAAGTGATTTACAGCCAATGAAATACTTATATTTTGAAGTTCATGTTGAGAGGGCTAGAATACAAGAGCAGGGATGTACTTCTAAGGCTGTATAAGGCTCTGGTCAGACCCCATTTGGAACATTGTGAACAGTTTTGGGCCCCGTATCTAAGGAAGGATGTGCTGGCCTTGGAAAGGGTCCAGAGGAGGTTCACAAGAATGATCCCTGGAATGAAGAGCTTGTCGTATGAGGAACAGTTGAGGACTCTGGGTCTGTACTCGTTGGAGTTCAGAAGGATGAGGAGGGGATGTTATTGAAACTTACAGGATACTGCGAGGCCCGGATAGAGTGGACGTGGAGAGAATGTTTCCACTAGTAGGAAAAACTAGAACCAGAGGGCACAACTTCAAACTAAAGGGACGATCTTTTAAAACAGAGATGAGGAGGAATTTCTTTAGCCAGAGAGTGGTGAATCTGTGGAATTCTTTGCCGCAAAAGGCTGTGGAGACCAGATCATTGAGTGTCTTTAAGACAGAGATAGATATGTTCTTGATTGATAAGGGGGTCAGGGGTTATGGGGAAAAGGCAGGAGAATGGGGATGAGAAAAATATCAGCCATGATTGAATGGTGGAGCAGACTCGATGGGCCGAGCGGCCTAATTCTGCTCCTATGTCTTATGGTCTTATGGTCTTGTGGAAGTATAGCCATTGTTGTAATGTAGGAAATGTGGCAGCTAATTTGTGCACAGCAAGCTCCCACAAATAGCAATTGTAATAATGACCAGATAATCTACTTTCTGTGATGTTGCTTGAGGCATAGATATTGGCCATGACATCAGAGTAACTCCCCTGCTCTTCTCTGAAATAGTGCCATAGGATCACCTCAAGATAAAAGCAGCATTAAAGACAACACTTACCAATCAGTGGATAGGGTGTAGCCTCTTTTCCTGAAATCACCCAAAGCTGGTAATTACTAGCTCTGTCCTGTTTGTTTTAAAAAATAAAGTAAGAAATTAATATTGTGCATCAGTTCACAGGAATATGAGCTGGTAACCTGCCTCAATGATCAGGATTTCTGTTCAGTCATGGGGGTTGTTAGGTGGGTGGGAAGTGAGCTGTGCCTAATTGTTGGTGGGGGAGGTTGGGGGGGGGCGCATGCAGTGGGTAGATGTATTTGTTTCTGTTCAGTGGGTGCAGGCAAGTTAATAAAAGCTCCATCTCAGGAGTGTAGGAGAGGATTGATTTTGGCTTATGCATAGGAAGTGAGCAATGATGGTGCTGATCACTGCTCATGTGAGGGCGAGGGGATCTACAACCTCAGTGGAAGCAGGAGGAAAAGTTCACTGGACTTTCCATTCGACAGGTTTGTGTTCCAATTTCTTATGCTAGTTGATGCAACTTTGTGTGCTGTCTCATTTCTAACTGTAAATAAGTGATCCAGAAATGAAATCCTGAATTGAGTGGTATGTGTGAAGGTGATGTGGAGATGTCGGTGTTGGACTGAGGTGAGCACAGTAAGACGTCTAACAACACCAGTTTAAAGTCCAACAGGTTTGAGCTTTTGGACCACTCACCTGACTCACCTGATGAAGGAGCAGCGCAAAGCTCAAACCTGGTGGACTTGAACCTGGTGTTGTGAGACTTCTTACTGTATCTGAAAGTGGGCAGGGGAGGGGGATGATTTGGTTGAGGTGGGGTGGACTGGTGACTTCCTAAACCATCTGTGAGAGCAGCATCATGGGAGATCCACTAATATATGGTGAGGAATATCTGGTCTCTAATGATCCCGAAACCATGTACAAACAAAAACAACTCAACTTACTTTTGCACTGAGCTGTTGAACTGCCATTTTAATGACCTTTTTTGCTGTATCCGTGTTAGCCACCGTAAGTGTTAATGTCTAATAAATTAAAAACAGATATTTACATCAGTATGACATGGACATATTTCAACCTTTATGCTTTTCAGGATGGAAGGTGTTTATGTTAGGAAATAGGACATTTTCAGTTGTAACCACTCCCAGATCACCTATAGGACTACTATAAAAGTTTAAAGCTTATTTATTAGTGTCACAAGTAGGCTTACATCAACACTGCAATGAAGTTACTGTGAAAATCCCCTAATTGCCACACTCCGGCGCCTATTCAGATACACTGAGGGAGAATTTAGCATAGTCAATGCACCTAACCAGCACGTCTTTCAGGCTGTGGGAGGAAACAGGAGCACCCGGAGGAAACCCACCCAGATATGGGGAGAACATGCAGGCTCCGCACAGACTAGAATTGGTAAATACTCTTCCATTCTACCCCAACAAAATATTTAAACTCTAGCTGCAGGGAAGCATCAATTTGGCATTTTTACAATCGCCACCCAATGGCTTCTAAGATGGAAATTATTCATATAATAGTTAATGTTATAGAGTTCCAGTATAAAACTTCACCCACTAGGAGAACAGACATGGAAAATTTGGGTTCAAACACACCCTCTGCTATCCTGTTCCCATCTCAGCAACTCACAATTGCCTAGCCAATGATTTGAATGAATAACAATTCATAGAAAAGCACATTCAAGTTCACACCAAGTGCTCTGTCCTGGGAGTAAAATTTCATAACAGCACCACTCAGGTGCTGAATTAGAGTCTGCTTATTATGCCTGGTAGGAGCTGAACCGCCTTTGAATCATAGAATCCTTATAATGCAGAATGAGGCCATTCGGCCCATCGTGTCTGCACTGACCACAACCCCACCTAGGCCCTATTCCCGTAACCCCACATATTTATCCTGCTAACCCCCTGACCTACAGGTCAATTTAGCATGGCCAATCAACCTAACCTGCACATCTTTGGACAAGTGGATTTTGCATAGGCCCATTAAAGCCAGCAAACGTGTTGTCTCTCCTCTTCCCTCAAAGGTGTTTTACTTGCTGGTGTATGTCCCAGCAGTTCCAACAGTATATGGAAGGAAAGTGACATCCTCTGGTGCTCTGCTGAAATATTTCGATATAGCTTAAGGGCAGGATTGAGCTCAACACTATAGTCAAAGCAAAATTCCATGGATGTTGGAAATCTGAAATTAAAATAGAAAATGCTTGAAATACTCAGCAGGTCAGGTAGCATCTGTGGAGAGAGAAACAGAGTTAATACTTTGAGTCCGTATGACTCTTCTTCAGAGCTTATCACTGATTCTACGTCACAGTGAAATAACCTGTTGATAATTACTGTTGTGGTTCATGTATGGAAGGTGACTACTTAGGAGGTTCTGAAGAGCTATCAGTGGGATAGGATCAAATCATTTACAATAATATGGACTGGGTTTTATGTCAGAGCCCAGAAATTAATTGTTAGTGTTCAGTCAATGCCAATGACCATTAACTGGGCTCATCCATGATGTGTAGAAAACCGAGTGATAGAAAGCTTTCAGAGCTATAGGTCCAAACACCTTTTCCTCCCATGCATGCTACACATAGCACATTTTTCTAATTCTTTTTGTGCTGCTGCTCTCATTTCTGTGTATCTGTGGAATATCTGTGGAATTCCCAGCCCAGTGAAACAGTTGAGGCTACCTCATTGAATGTTTTTAAGGCAAGGATAGATGCATTGTTGAACAGTAAAGGAATTAAGAGTTATGGTGAGAGGGTGGGTAAGTGGAGTTGAATCCATGAAAAGATCAGCCATGATCTTATTGAATGGCGGAACAGGCTCGAAGGGCCAGGTGACCTATTCCTGCTAGTTCTTATGTTTTACTTATGTTTTATTTCTGAGAATGTGCATATATTTTGCTCCATAAGATCTAAGAACTTTTTCCCTCCCTAGCTTCATTGAATAAATGCACTGCCTATTTTAGTACAGATACAATAATCTATTTGCGGAGTTAGCTGCTCTTAGCTGGGGCAGCAATTGGGGAACTACATTTAATTTCAGTACCCCAGACTGAGCAGATAAAATAAAGCCAAGGCACTGATGTATGATCACTACCCATGGCTTATGTTGTAATGTTAATGTAGTATAAGGAGCTGACACATAAAGACTTAATGTGGAGCACAGTACAAATTTACCCAGACAGCGCACACATAACCAACATAGGGATCAGTGTAGTGGTGGACAGAGCTATGTGACAAAGCAAGGATGGTGACAACTCTTAGCTTGGACCTTTAATGTACCTATGTAGATATTTTCTAGTAGTTAGTAAATACTACCTAACATTGCGAATGTAACAACTCAAAACCTCACAAAACCTCCGCAGAAGAAAATTAAAATCCTGGAAAACGGAAGAAAAAATTGAAGGAGAATTCTGACCTGAAGAAAATCGCAAGAAGGGAAGGCACAGCAGGAAATCACCAGAGAAAAACTCCAAAGAAAGGCCTGGAAGCTGAAGACAGAAAGTAAATTTCTCACTGCAGCAGAAGCCTCCATATGATCCCATGGATGTCCAGCTTCAATACCCACAATACGCAGAGTCCACAGAACTAGCAGGAGAGGGTGAAGTATATAAAGGGTTAAAGTGGGACTGACTAC
Source organism: Mustelus asterias (assembly GCF_964213995.1). Lineage (NCBI taxonomy): Eukaryota > Metazoa > Chordata > Chondrichthyes > Carcharhiniformes > Triakidae > Mustelus > Mustelus asterias. Next base: position 95,211,594 of record NC_135804.1, read on the forward strand.
AGTACTTCCCACACAATGATGTAAGAGAACAGTGTCGTGTTTGACAGAGCCATGTGTAGAAGCAAGCATGGAGACAGCTCCTGACTTGGACATTTACTGGAGCTATGTCAATACTTTCTAGTGGTTAATAAATGCTTACTGTTGAACTACCTAACACTACGAATACATTAATATGACCTGTTGAACTATGTCCAACACCTTACAATAGTGCACATGGAAACTACAAGTAAAAGCAGGATCAGTCTCAGCTGTAATGTCAGACAGTCTCCCACCATTCACTGTGTAAACCCATACAGAACTGGCCACTTGGGTAAATTGTTGGTAAGTGTGGGACTGTGCTGCAGCAAGAATCTGTAACTCTGGGAAACGCAAGGTAAGAATTGGTCAAGAAAATTATAATTTATGGCTTATTTACCTATAGAATACCTTTTCTGAATATAAGCTATTTATCTAATTTTAGAAAACTCAGCAAAACAATCTTACTCCCAAGAAATTTGGATCATTTGTCTTTGGCAATGCTTTCTATAAATACAACTTAGAAGTGGCCATACATACTGAGGCACCACTCTGCACTGTCATCACCAGTATCTTCATGGATATTTTCTTTGGATACTCATTCTGCTTCATCTCATTGATTTGCCTGTGTACAGATCAAACAGCTGGGATTAATATCTCAACACATAACATGCTACCAACAACTTGACATCTGGACAATCTGCTTTGATCTTGCACAACAAAAGAAGGTCTAAGACAAGGTATTCTACAGGTAAATAAGCAATTGTTTCTTCCAAGTTTCTTCTCTCTTCTTCTTCTTGACTCCCTCAATGGGTACAGTTTCATTGATGTTAGACCTGCTCCAGTACTTTAGCCAAGTAACCATTCTTCACGTATTGACGGTGAGTGCCAGCGAGCCATTTGACTCGGGCATGAGAGGCAAAAATGTCACCCATTAATTAGCAGATGTCCATATGAACTTTCCAGTACAAGTCCCTGAAATGTACTAGAAACCCTGGCTGACGTTTCTAGTTGTTTAGCCACATATCAAATGTGCTTCAGTTGAGACCATTACAGATCAGGGATTAAACTTGGGACTTTCTTTCCCCTACAGAACGATCAAACTTTAAAAAGAGACTAAATACAAAAGGTGAAAAGAATTTACATTACATTATTCACACCTCACTATTTAAATTTTTGAGCTTGATTCTCTGTTAGTTCATAACATTATAATGCAGCAGTTATCAATATGATACTAACAGTATTTAAGCACAGTTTCTTTCTTTATATAAACAGAATCACAAGTGGGAAATATAATATTGCACTGATGTTTTTAAAGTATTTATAGTGTTTAATAGCTGTCGACTGAATTCCTAGATTGCTATGATACTATATACTGACTATTACTTCAGAATAGTATTGTATTTAATTGTGTGTTGTGATGTGCTTTGAGATATCCTGCAGATTGTAAATTTAATTCTTTAATGTAGCAGTTTGGGAAATATAAGGAATACATGTCCCACCTTTTTACAGAAATGCATGACTGGCCTATCATGTTCATCTTACCTAATCTAATGGATAGGCTGCACTGAAAAATCTAGAGTATTTATTTTAAAATATGTAAAATCAATTTTCCTCCCACATTTCAGGTGTTTGTCACTATGGGGGTTCCATTTGGCATTTTAACAGCACAGGGCTTTACAGAGAAAGAACGTCAAAAGCAGGGGAGAGTTGTACTTGATGCCAGTTGGCACAAGTGGTGTACTATCCACCACTACAGGTTTTGTATAGCAGGCACAATGATAATGGAAGTGGCAATGTGCCTAAGGGAGGTGATGTTGAGCAGAGAGGCTATAACAAAGCTGTGTAATCTCTGTCAGTTAAACCACAGTATAACATGAAACCTATGACATGACCACAGACTGTCAGCATAGTCCTCAGTTTTTATATGTTGAGCTCTTTTCAGGCTAACACTGAAGATATCTTTGGTAACAGCCTTTCTGTGCATGGATATCGAGGGAATCAGAGATGTGACTTTTGGGAAATGGAACACCTTCATTATTTTTGCCATTGAACAACAGAAGCAATATGATAGGATAACATAATTTTCTAGAACTGCAAGCTTTCCCAGAAAATAACTGGTTTCACATATTTCACCAATTCAGGACTCTCTACACAATGTTAAGCTGTATATGACTCCTTAGTGCAGGTACAGTATGGAATGATCAGTACATAACAATGCAGTCAATGCCTGTTTTCCTGGAAGCTCCCAATTCATTTTAAATCAATCAACTGTGCACCCAGCCTTCAAGAGCAAGGAAGACGGAGACCCAGACCCAGACCAGAGTATCAATTCCCCACCTTCCACACTACCGTAACTTTTGGATTATTCCTGAGTAAGTCACAAACAGCAATTTTAAAGCTTTGATCATTTTAAAGTGACCACTCTCAGAAAGGATGGGAATGTAGAGATTGAATGAGAGCAGGTTAGGGTCAGATTGTGATGGCCTCTACAATTGAATAGCCAGTTGTCAGCTGTCAGCAATTGAATAGCCACTGTCTAAACTCACTCATGAAGAATGTCCCCATGGTGAGGTAGCAAAGAGCGGCCAACACCAGTGGAATTCTACCCCACTTCAAGAAAGAAATCAAGAATGTTAATGTCCATTTTCTGGTGTTTTAGTCAGGATCACATCACAGAGACATCACTCTGCACCGCACAAAATGTTACACATACCATGGCTTAAAGAAGAATTGAACTTCTTACCATTGCAGTGCTGAAAGCCATTTTTCCTTTGCTTCTGCAGAACTGAAAGATATTTAGCAAAGATTAGGTAAATTTTTGATATGTTGTATTAAAGTCTTTCCCTATGCACCCTCCCACAAAATTTAAGCAGGAAAGTTTCAAAATGATCTTTCACCTAAAAGTGATCACACAGTTGGTTGTGGGCCATCCGATGACAAAAGAATTTTCTGGAGTTGTCTTCCTCTCACATACTTCATCAATACAGAAAGCTGTCCACATTTCACACAACCTGACCTGGTTCTTCAGCTTGAAGTTTGTTGATGACCTGTGTGATATTGAGGAAAGGAATGGAACATTCGATCAGCTTTCCTGCAAATCATGACTCTGCTGTAAAGTGTCGTGTGAACATCAGGTGAAAGGTGGGTTTGGCTCTGATGCTTAAGTTTAAGTTTATTTATTAGTGTCACAGGTAAGTTTACATTAACACTGCAATGAAGTTACTGTGAAAATCCCCCCGTCACCGCACTCCTGCTCGGGTACACTGAGGGAGAATTTAGCATGGCCAATGCACCTAATCAGTAGGTCTTTCGGACTGTGGGAGGAAACCGGAGCACCCGGAGGAAACCCACGCAGGCACGGGCAGAACGTGCAGACTCCGCACAGACAATGGGCCAAACCAGGAATTGAACTTGGGTCCCTGGCGCTGGGAGGCAGCAGTGCCACCATGCCACTGTACCATGTGTGAATGTCAGGTGAAAGGCCGGCTTGGCTGTGATGCTTACACAGTTGAATAGCCAGGGAGAGTGGTAGTGGCGGTGGCGGTGCTAGCATGAATTGTATAGGTTCACACACGAGGAATTGCCAGCTGGGGGAGGTAATGGAAAGCTGCCAATTCTTGTAGCCTCACCAAGAATCAGTGCCTCAGAAAAAGGAATAAGGGTGGCATAAACGTTGATATTTCCAGCTATCCAATTTCCACCATGCTGTTTGGAAGTTTTAGATCATGGAGACTGTCCTCCTCCAAGCATCTATGTTTTACAGGCCTCACATACCATATGAATTTGTGTTTGACTAATCAATGTTTGCATCTATTTCATGGTGAAACTTGCATCTAATCTTATACACGAGTCAGCTCCAGGTGCGGCAGTACATTTGCTGAATATAATTGCAACATTTTAGAAGGACAGAGCATCAAAGGTTACAGTTGGAAGTGGCAGTGATACACCCAAAGAAAGGAGCGAGAGACCATATCATATATGGTATTGTTGTAATATTGTGGTGAGGTTTGCTGCTATCTTTATGGGTTAAGTTATGGCATGATAGGACATGTTTAAGAAAAATGTATGCGTCAATTTTTACATTCCCCATTATGCTGTATAGATGCAACATTAAACAGAAATGACACTGTTGACAAGAAGCTTACCGAATGAATAAGATGCACTGCCAGGATGGGTTTCCCTTTGCTGTTTCGGTTATTAATTATATAAGCTGGATTGCACAACACATTCAGTTCCTGCTTCCACATTATCAATCATAGAATGACAAACTGGGAATTTTAGACTATGAGAGTCAGCTACTGTGTAAATGGCTAATCAATGGTAACTGTTTTAAATGTACAACTTTCTTCATCCTTTCATGGGATGACAGTATCGATGGCAAGGCTAGCATTTGTGGTCCATTCCTAATTACCATTGACAGTGAGCTGCCTTCTTGAACCGCTGCAATCCATCTGATGTAGATTCACCCAGGGCAGGATTTTTCTGATGCCACTCCGCCATCTGAAGAGTCAGCAGGGAACACATCCTCACTGATACTGGCTGCCCCATTGCCGTTTAAAGCTCCAAGGAGCGTTAATAGCCTGGAGACCATAATTCTGCCCCTCGTCCAGGAGGAAATTCTGCCTCAGAGAGCTATCAGTCAATCAGATAGGCCGGCAGCTCTGTAGTCCCTGCAGTATCAATAGCAGCAGTGGCCAGGACTGGGACTACACATAGTCCCCAAATTCTAAGTCCCAGAGTCGAGGACTAGGTAAGTGCAGGTGGTCTCACAGCAGCGTAGGGAGGTGAGGGGTGGGGAATTGGGGGGGAAAGATGTAGGAGTCTTGATAGAGAGGCCAACAGGGAGGGAGAACTCATGGGTGCCAGACCTTGTGGAATTTGTGCACCGGGAAAAGGAGGCCATTAAGATACGTGAACCCTCACCCCTCCTGCCCAGGACCCAAGAAGGGTACATTGCCAGGTTTCACCTCGCCCCTGAACTCCTCCTGTTAGCCTCAATGTTGAGGCTGGGTGGGAAACGGTCCTCAAATATTTATTAATTGCCCACTTAAGGGCCTCAACTGGCTGTAATAGCAGGTCAGATTTTGGAATTCTGCAGCAAATAATTCCTGATTCCCCAAAGTCTGTCAGTCATCAACGAGGCACAAGTCAGGAGTGTGATAGAATACCCTCCACTTACTTGGATAAGCGAGACTCCAACAATGTATAATGTATAATAAGAGCTTTGGCAAAGGGTCATCTGGACTCGAAACGTCAGCTCTTTTCTCTCCTTACAGATGCTGCCAGACGTGCTGAGATT